>NW_027362936.1:2658372-3987558 GCF_046119375.1 Phyllobates terribilis
GTATCGGTGATGCCGATGAAGGAGAGTTTGTTAGTAATGAAAAGCTCATGGATGTAGGAAAGTTTGTTGCACACGGAGCGAGCATTGCATAGAGCTCCTGTTAGTGGGACTGGGGAGGCGGGGGCTGGGCGGATGGGAATAAGGTTAAAAGGGTTGCGAGAGTTTGTGACAGATCGTGGATAGGAGGTGGAAGTGACTATATGACAGAAATACCCAACAGTGACAGCATTCTAAAAACTGCACCCCTCAAGGTGCTCAAAACAGCATTCAAGAAGTTTATTAACCCTTCAGGTGCTTCACAGGAATTTTTGGAATATGGAAGAAAAAAATGAACATTTAACATTTTTCACAAAAATGATCTTTTAGCCCCAAATTTTTTATTTTCACAAGGGTAAGAGGAGAAAATGGACCCCAAAACTTGTTGTGCAATTTCTCCAGAGTACGCCGATACCTGATATGTGGGGAAAAACCACTGTTTGCGCGCACGGCAGGGTTCAGAAGGGAAGGAGCACTGTGTGACTTTTTGAACGCAAAATTGGCTGGAATCGAGAGCGGACGCCATGTCGCATTTGGAGTGCCCCTGATGCACCTAAACAGTGGACATCCCCCACAAGTGACCCCATTTTGGAAACTAGACCCCCCCAAGGATTTTATCAAGGGGTTGTTGTAGATTGGCTCACTTGGTTGCATATAGTGGTACACAGGAACATTGTCTATTTAAATCTTCTGCTGGGTTTATTAAGAATGCTGCATAAACCACAGCACAGATAGCAAAAACAAACACGGCCTTCCTGGCCTAACAGGAAAAACAAAACATAATGTATGGCACAGTCCTTGTTGCTACGAGTAACCACCAGCTTCAGGAACAAACAACTCAAGGTTTGTCTTTCCTTCACATGACAAAACAGCTCAGAGCTTTCACCTCCAAACCCACCCTACACACAAATGCTCTAAAAGGCTGGGATTTTATCCTCTGACCTCCTTCCTTTCTACAGGTGTTTAACCACCTTAGAACTAAAGATGGCTGAGTAACCCCTTCGTGTGCTGGAACCTTTTTCCTATATTTAATTACTGGAGCTCCTAATCTCAGTGCTACACATCTTCCCTCCAGTACTTTGCCAGTGACTTTGTCACAGGGTATAGTGAACATTTTGAACGCAGAGGTACGACACAGAACACAGAGTTTGATAACATTATGTCATCATATTGAATATGTTGTCATTAGTCTTAAGCGCAAGTGCTCGCTACTTGAGTTTGCATCAGGTACTCAGGTATGAAACAAGTATCGCGGGGGCTCGAGTGACATGCTCAAGTCCCCGCCTCGCATGTTTCACGGTTTCTAGATACTCAAAAAAACAACAAAAAACAACATGCAGGGATTGCCGATGCATAGCAGGCAATCCCCATGTGTTTTTTTCTTTTGGCTGTATAACAGCCGTGAAACATATGGGGCAGAGACTCGAGCATGTCACTTGAGCACCTGCGATACTCAGTGCATACCCGGCACCCGATGCATACTCAAGTAGCGAGCACTTGCGCTCAAGACTAGTCACCATATCGTCATCATTTTTTTTTTCTTTACTTTTGAAAAAATCCCAACCTCAACACAACCCTAACCCTAAAACAACCCTAAGGCCAGGGCCCCATTATCAGTATTGGGTCAGTATTTGGTCAGTATTGTTTCTCAGGAGTGGGAGACAAAACCAGGAGAGGAACAATCAGAGAAAGAGAATAATAGAAACAAGTCACCAACTCTGCATTTATCACCCACTCCTGGTTTTGGTTCCCACTCCTGAGAAAAAATACTGAGCGAATACTGATAATGAGGCCGTGGTCTAACCGTAACTCTAATGCTAGAGCTTATTTTCTACGCTGTTCCTCGTGTGGTATAAGTGATTAGACGACTTTATTCTTCGGGTTGGTGCGATTACAACGATACCAGATTCATATTCATAAAAGACACTTTTTTTGTAAAGACTAGTTTTTGCATCCCCATATTTTGATAGCTATAATTTTTCCATATTTCGGTCGAGAGAGTCATGTCAGGGCTTGTTTTTTGCGGGACAAGTTGACGGTTTTATTGGTATCATTTTCGGGCACGTGACATTTTTTGATCGCTTTCTACTCCTATTTTTGGGAGGCAGAAGAAACAAAAATCAACAATTCAGGAATTGTTTTTTTACGCTGTTCCATGTGTGGTAAAATTGATAAGGCAGCTTTATTCTTCGGGTCAGTACATTTACTGCTATACTACATCTATATAGTTTTTTTATGTGTTGGCGCTTTTACACAATAAAAATACATCTGAATTGATGATATTTCGCCAACGAGGAATTGGTCTTCACATTCCAGGTTATGTTCATCATACTTATCTGAATAAATACCAGTGACAGGCTGCTGTATATTAATACAAGAGCTTTTTTGATGTAGAGGTTTTTAAAATTAGTGGCTCCTCTCAATCCTTATATATTTATTATTGTTTTAAATAAATTATATACACATTTCTTATTGTTCATATATGCACTGTAGCACTTTCATTAGCGTATGGAAAGTATGATCAATTGTTATTCACTTTGTGTCGTTTACTTTTAGTTCACAATCATATAAAGTACAGACCAAAAGTTTGGACACACCTTCTCATTTAAAGATTTTTCTGTATTTTCATGACTATGAAAATTGTACATTCACACTGAAGACATCAAAACTATGAATTAACACATGTGGAATTATATACTTAAGAAAAAAGTGTGAAACAACTGAAAATATGTCTTATATTCTAGGTTCTTCAAAGTAGCCACCTTTTGCTTTGATGACTGCTTTGCACACTCTTGGCATTCTCTTGATGAGCTTCATCTTTTGGTCTGTACTGTATATCTATAGTAAATCTAGCAGTAATACCATTCAGGGGATATAGATATACATGTATACACTGGTTTTGTGAATAACTTTTTGTGCAGCACCACAGCAGCAGGTATACAGGTATCTAATGATAGTGTTACAGTGATATTATAGCTGGGCCTTAACGGGAATCTGTCAGCAGGTTTTTGCTATGTAATCTGACAGCAGCATGATGTAGGGACAGAGACCCTGATTCCAGCGATGTGCCACTTACTGGGTGCAGCAATTGTGATAGAATCACACTTTTCTCTGTAGCAGAGCTCAGATGTTGAGCCCTGTATAACCCTGAACACTCCATTGATTGGCAGCTTTCTATGTACACTGTATATTGACAGAAAGCCGCTAACCAGTGATGGCGGTGTGGTTGGACTAGGAGACACGAGACACCTAGTCTTGTAGTGACAACGTCCTGCTGATAAAATACTGATTGTATTAAAACAGCAAAACACACCCAGTAATTGACACATCACTGGAATCAGACTCTCTACCCTTAACCTGCTGAAAGATTAAGAATAACTGGTTCCCGAGAAGCATCGAAAATCTACTTCACAGTCAGGATCCAGCACCCGCTCAATAGTGCACATTTTCATCAGGCAGGTGTCGTCAGGGCACCTACGAGATCTGCAGCAGTCGTACAGCTGTATTACACAGTCCCGCTGCTGGAGGAGCTATTCCTGATCCTGGCAGGTTAACCCCTTATACCCCACCGTCAGTAGCAACCACAGCATCTAGATGGTTTGGACAGAAGGAGAGGGAGATACGATTACAGTGCAGATGAGTTTCTATAGAAGTTGGGGTCCTAACAGTGACCCCCATGACTGACATCTTACTGCTCCTATTAGACCTTGACTGAAGAAAGGTCTATTAGGACACTGGTCAAAGTAATGTCACCTGCTCTGCAGCTATTAGAAATACCTAGGTCTGATTACTTTCCCATTTGCAAAATGTGATTTTGCGCTGCACCTACAGCAGCACTGTTTCACCATCATCATCAGTGACAGGACCTCCAGCCTTTCCTGAGATTGATCAGTGGAGGAAGAAGCTTTCAGTTCCTTGTTCCACCATTCAGTTCACCCGTATGTCTCTGCTAACAGCTGATTGGACTGGTTAGTGCCACCAGCTGTGACATGCCACTGCCGCCTTGCACTGTGTGCAGGCACAGGAGGCTGAAGGAGGAGGGTCTGGCAGAAACTGGGTGTGGTGTTAGTTGTGACTTCATGACTAGTCTCCGAACAGAACACGAAAAGACTAGTCAGGATGTGACCAGGTCCTCCAAAATCAGGAGTGAGGCTGGTCACATGCTGAAGTATAGTATGTAGGCAACGGGGCAGAATGCTGACAGTGAGTATATTACAAGGGGGCAGCATTCTGCAACTTAGACACATATTGAAAAGTATAAAAGCTCGGACAACCCCTTTAAAGAGGTATTCCTATTTTGGTAACACACACCATACACTTTTTGCACATAATGGTCCTAAGCCCAGAAGTAGCAGAATTCTCTACACTTGTCTCCATTAGTAGCAATGATATCACTCGATGCCTCGTAGACCTCCAGCTGAGAAATTGTCATTTCTCATTACACAAAACTTCATTTATGGACATCTATGGTGATTTCTTTGCCTGTGTGGATTGGATGGGCTGTTACCGACATCTGGTGAGAATTTCATGGCAATAGCACCTTTAGAAATATATTTACTGATGACAGCTTCTCTCAGAAGAAAAGGATTGGGCATGCTGCTATCCAATATGCCTGATCTTTCCTTCCCAGACCTGAAGAAAGACCATACATGTTAGGTGGTGAATATGAGCAGGCTTGGTCCACATCCACCCAGTGAGTGTGAGCATTGTTACCGGGAGTTCACACTAATAAATCCCTTGTGCATTTGCAATGTGATCTACGAGCAGAGATTCATGGCTGACCCTATGATTCCCGCTGCAGGTTTAGGCTCTGTGCACACAGCGCCTTTATCAGGCCGGTACGCTCCACAACCCGTCTGAAGAACAACCACCCAATAAATAGATAGAATGACCATATACCCTGCAATGTAATCCGCCTCGCTGTGCACATGGTCAGTCCTTTAACCGTTTCACGTTTATGAAGAGGCCACACGGTTAGAAGTGACCGCTCCGTTCTCCAGGCGGTTTCTGCTCGGAGTTCTCCCTGTCTCGGTTTCTGCAGCTTCTTCCTGTAGTAAAGCTGAGCGGGTCGCCGGCATCTACAAGACGTGGTGCGCACAGACCCTTATACTTATATCCAGAACACTGAGGACCACGGGAGCATTTTTCTTGCACACGTGAAGATCACGGAGGTGTGAATGAGACCCCACTCGTATCCAAGGTGCGGAGCTCCGAACAGTCATCGTTTCTGGGGCGTCACCGGCAGGAGATCACAGTGGATCCGGAGATCTCCAGCATTTCTCCATCTTTATGTCTCACTATATTGTGGCTGATATCAGCGACTCCACCCTTATAAATGTACAGAGGCCACAGGTGCAACACACCTGACCCCCTGACCACAACACCCCGGACCCCCTGACCACCAGGGCACAACACCCCGGACCCCCTGACCACCAGGCGGTCACTATGGGGGCTAATGGACTATGTTACTGGCGGAGAAAAGGATTTCTATAGAATCAGTAGGAAACACCCTGAAGGTTTCTCTTTGCGGCTTTTCTCCAGGATTTTCCTCACCCGTCATTTATCGCTTCTCATTATTGCCAGAATCCCAGTGGGTGAGGACGATCCCGGACAGCGCCCTCAATAGTGAAGTGCACCGAGGAACGCTGCAGACAATCAGTAGCTATAGATCGGCTGCAGACATCACATTCTTTATGTAGGTATGGGCTGAGTGTGGGATGGAAATACTGAACAGCCCCTGCTGATCCCCCCCTAGTCCTCCATACTGCTGGTCGGGTCCCACCAGGCTTTCCCAGTACTGTTGGCATGTGACTGCTGCAGCCAATTCAGTGGCCATACCTGCTACCACCACTACTTGAATGGGAAAGGCACGAGCCAACAATGGAAGAAGAGAAGAAAGTAGCGGGGACCCGGTCAGCAGGACGGAGGAATGGAGGGGGGGGGGATATCAGCAGCATGGAGGAATGGAGGGGGTATATCAGCAGCAGCACGGAGGAATGGAGGGGGGGGTATCAACAGCACGGAGGAATGGAGGGGGGGATATCAGCAGCACGGAGGAATGGAGGGGGGATATCAGCAGCAGCACGGAGGAATGGAGGGGGGGATATCAGCAGCAGCACGGAGGAATGGAGGGGGGAATATCAGCAGCAGCACGGAGGAATGGAGGGGGGAATATCAGCAGCAGCACGGAGGAATGGAGGGGGGATATCAGCAGCAGCACGGAGGAATGAAGGGGGAGATATCAGCAGCAGCACGAAGGAATAGAGGGGGGATAGCAGCAGCACGGAGGAATGGAAGGGGGGATAGCAGCAGCACGGAGGAATGGAGGGGGGGTATCAGCAGCACGGAGGAATGGAGGGGGGATAGCAGCAGCAAGGAGGAATGGAGGGGAGGATAGCAGCAGCACGGAGGAATGGAGGGGGGATAGCAGCAGCACGGAGGAATGGAGGGGGGATAGCAGCAGCACGGAGGAATGGAGGGGGGGATAGCAGCAGCACGGAGGAATGGAGGGGGGATAGAAGCAGCACGGAGGAATGGAGGGGGGGATATCAGCAGCACGGAGGAATGGAAGGGGGATATCAGCAGGGCGGAGGACTGAGGGGAGGGAGATCAGCAGCACGGAGGACTGTGGAGGGGGGGGATCAGCAGGAGAGAAGGCGCTGGGGAATATCTCATAGCACACTGGGACCTCACCAACACTAACATTAACGGCAGAAAATACCGTTGATAAAATATTCAGTTATCAGAAAATAATATAATAACATTGATACCCATCACTGGAGTGGACGTCCTTATGTGCCACGGCCACCGGGCCAGGAGGAACAGCAGGAGGGTCCTTCACCTCCTCGTGTCTATTACTCAGGGGCTACTCACATCTTATAGGGTCACATTGTAACTCGGAATATTAGGATCACAATGGCACAGAGCGACGCTGCAGCTAATCCCTGGTATATAACGATCACAATGGCACAGAGCGACGCTGCAGCTAATCCCTGGTATATAACGATCACAATGGCATAGAGCGACGCTGCAGCTAATCCCTGGTATATAACGATCACAATGGCACATAGCGACACTGCAGCTAATCCCTGGTATATAACGATCACAATGGCACAGAGCAACGCTGCAGCTAATCCCTGGTATATAACGATCGCAATGGCACAGAGCGACGCTGCAGCTAATCCCTGGTATATAACTATCACAATGGCACAGAGCGACACTGCAGCTAATCCCTGGTATATAACGATCACAATGGCACAGAGCGACGCTGCAGATAATCCCTGGTATATAACATCACAATGGCACAGTGCGACACTGCAGCTAATCCCTGGTATATAACAATCACAATGGCACACAGCGACGCTGCAGCTAATCCCTGGTATATAACGATCACAATGGCACATAGGGATGCTGCAGCTAATCCCTGGTATATAATGATCACAATGGAACATAGCGACGCTGCAGCTAATCACTAGGACTTGGTTATAATCCGCTTCTTACAGCCAATCCCAGCTGTAGAATACTGGCAGATCAGCAGGTGATCGAGTCTCCCCGGGCACAGTGAGCGGCACAAGTCTCCCGGGCACTGGCAGCGTTATCAGGGCAGGTGCCAGTCTCACCCCATCACCCCAGACACCACACACTATGGGCATCTCCTCCTGCCAGCTTCCCTGGCACTGCTGCGCCCCCATCTGACCAGTATGTGCCCACATCACACAGGACCCATCACCTGCTGCCAGTCCCGGATGCCATCGCCTCTGCCAGCAGCAATCAGCAGCCGGAGGCTTCTCAGCCCGGGACATGGGCTGCGGGCACGGGGCTGCTACTTACCTGAGCCCGCAGCAGCGGCCGGTGATGGATGGAGGCAGCGGTCAGGCTCTCCCCGGCTCCCTGACAGGAGGGGCGGCTCACTGACAGGATCTCTCCGCGGAGTGTGGAGGAGACAAGGCGGCTGTGATCTCTGCTGCCCACAATCCCCAGCGTTATATCAGACTGCAAGAGCAGAGGAGAGCAACATTCCAGCCTGGAAAAGTCTGCCGCCACCTAGTGGCCAGCGACTGCACCCAGCAATTGTAATGGAAGCAACAGCAGAGATGCCCCTCCACCTAGTGGCCAGCGACTTCACCTGCACGCTAGTATTGGCTGCAACAGCAGAGGTGCCCCGCCATCTAGCGGCCATGTGCGGTAATGTCGGCGCTGGACTTGCAGCGGAACATGGAGGGAAGGAGTGATGTGCTCTGCTGCTTGTCTGCTGGACCTTGTAGTTCTAATGGATGGGGAGGACATTGTCCCCAGGGTGTCCTGCACATTAGTAGATGGCTGCACCAGGTCCTGGGTCACATAGTCCTATTGCTTCCTCTTTGCTTTCCAACTTTCTTATTTTTTTTATTTGCAGTGTTTGCTGTAGTTTTTATCCTTACTATTTTGGGGTCCATACTGTGAAGATCTGAGATGGTGCATTTCAATAATTACTTAGGCAGGTTAATAATAATAATGATTTTTATTTATATAGCGCCAACATATTCCGCAGCACTTTACAATTAAGCGGGGACATGTACATACAATAAGTTCAATACAAGGTAAGACAGTTTAAACTGTTACATGAGGATTGAGGTCCCTGCTCCTAAGCTTACCATCTACAAGCAACACTATTTTATTCCTTACATCCATGGTAATACAGCAATTCCAGGTAAATGTCCAAAATACAATTGTCTCAGTCCACAAGATCCCCTCCCCGGGGAGGTAATTCCACCGCCTTTGTGCCAAGCGATACTCACTATCCCCCAACTTTTGGTTGGCCCACATATTTCGTATCTCCAGCAAGTATAGTCTGTAGTCACAGTCCACGATCCTCCATATGACACATAAAACCATAGAAGCAAAGGTGCCCAGTAGCAACAGTCCTTTAAGAAAATGTATCAAATCCAGACAATGGATCCCGGATCCCACAACTGTAGCACATTTATTCAGCTCAGGTGGTAGCTGATCTCTACGCCATAAGCCATCGATTCATCCATGGTCCAGATCCTCAGACTAGATACTATCCCTTCAACGACATTCCACCAACTCTAACCATGTGGCTTCTTTTCTCCTTCACTGGGATCAGCCCTCTGAATGGACAGAACTGCTCTCACCCTCCCCCCCAAAGCTAGTGGAGGTATTTTTCTCAGGTCAAACACATCACCTGGGTCTACATGTGAGACTCCTTGTGGTGACGGCTCTGCTGGATATACTTTCAACAGTCACACAATGGGCCTATTATAATGCCTCAATAATACTGCCATACAGTGGTCAAATTAATTCCACCAAACAATCCCTAAATACCCACCATATGAAACTCTAAAGAATAGTAACACATAATTACTAAAAACGACGATACAATAACTAAATAATGGCGCCATACAGTCCATAAGAAAATAATTCCATAAAGTGGTCAAATAATTCTGTCATAAAATAATACCGTACGGTGTTCAAAATGTTACATAGACTATAAAAATAGAAGCAATTACATTAGTATGAACAGAATTGTACAGTCCATAAAATGATGACACAAAGTTTCAGAATAATAGTATCCCTAGTGACAAAAACTACTGCCATATGCTGGCCAAATAATATAGCCACACAGTTCTATGGAAAATAGTGCAATACAGTGCACAAAATAATTCTACCCCACAGTCCATAAATACAAGTCAGAAAGTCCACAAATAATAGTGCTGTACAATACTGAAATACACCGGCCAAATAACTGTGCCATAGTCCTGACATCACACTGTAAAGTTTATTGTATTCAAGTTTTAAATATTAGTACAATACAAATCATTACCTAAAAATACTGTTATACCCTGGCCGAATAATTGATAAATTAATGTCCCAAATACTGCACAAACAGCATAAAACCTCCCATATCAGTGTCAGCTCCCATACTCCGGAGGGCCCAATTCCCAACAAAATAAGCAAAATGTTGTGGACCAGGGTCCTCTCTCTGTGGAAAAGCCGCGGCGTATTATAGCACCAGGAAAGCGGATGGAAGTTTACAAAATGTAATCGGCACGCTGAAAATAAATGTCTCTGCTGATTTCATGCAGAAATTGTTTGCAATGTAGAATTAAAATCTGCATCATGTCAATGTATGTGACACATTTATGTGACGCCCCTTTAGCGTTTCCAAGCGTCTTCTGCCCATTAAACCCTAAAAGACAAACATCGTTCAAATGACATGGATAGCATCCGAGTGCTGCGCATTCTCCTTACAAAGGGGCGAGTTTTATCTGCAAATCCGATGGAAAATGGATATATCCATGTTTTATCTTTGTGGACATTGTGAACATGACCATAAATTACAGCCCCAATTCCCAAAAAGTTGGGGCTGTGTGTAAAAATGGAAAGAAAACAAGAATGCAATGATTGGGAAATCTCTTATAGCCACATTTTATTCACAACAGAACATAGATCACAGATCAGAGGGTGAACATCAGACATTTTCCATTTCATTTGAAAAACTTACCTAATGTAGAAATTGACGGCAGCAACACAACTCAAAATCAGGTCATGGTCATGTCTACCACTGTGTGGCATCTCCTCTTCTTTGTACAGCAGTCAGTAAACCTCCGGGTAGTGAGGAGACCAATAGTTGGAGTTCTGGGAGAGGAACGTATGTACCTTCATCCATCCTGGTTAGGTGTATATGCCACTCCATCCATCCCGGTCAGTATATGCCCCCCTCCATCCATCCATCCTGGTGGGTATATCCCCCCCCTCCATACTGGTGGGTATATGCCCCCCCTCCATCCATCCTGGTGGGTATATGCCCCCCTTCCATACTGGTGGGTATATGCCCCCCCTCCATCCATCCTGGTGGGTATATGCCCTTCCTCCATCCTGGTGGGTATATGCACCCTCCATCCTGGTGGGTTTATGCCTCCTCCTCCATCCTGGTGGGTTTATGCCTCCTCCTCCATCCTGGTGGGTTTATGCCCCATATATTCAATGCAAAGGAAAAAAAAACAAAACAATAAACGCTTCTACTCACCTTCCACGTTCCCACGCAGCGCTGTGTCTGTGTTGCCTGAAGATGTCAGTAGTGATAACAGCTGAGAGGCTGAGATCACCGCACGGCGCCGCCACAGATTCTCACTCGGGACGTCCACTCCCAGGCATTTCCTCCCCGGCAGCTCCTGTCATGGCACGCTCTGACTGAGCAGTGCGTGCGACGACAGGAGGAATGTACAGCTTACACTGCAGGCTCCACAAAGATGGCTGCAATCTCCTCCCATGGCTGCGACCTGGACAGCCAAGGGGGCGTGCCCAGGTCACAGCTAGAGGCAGGAGGAGCTGCCTCTAATGTTAGAGATAGGGTCGGTGACAGACTACTGTCTCTTATGGCCAGGGCTGCCGTAAATGAGGTGTGTAAGAGCGCTTCTTACACCCCCCCCCCAAATAAAAATGGCAGCCCCTAGTGGCCAATGAAAAAATAAATAAATAAAAAACTAATAAAGTGGGACAATTAATTTTGCATTAAAAATAATTGATTACAAAGTTATTAATACAAAACATAAAATGGTGGCCCCTTCCCTGTAAGAATAGCACACGGCTCTTTTCACGTCTGGTTATTTCTCTAACAGGTAGAATATGCTCCGTTATAGACCGGGGACAGGTTTACAGCTCTATTTTTTGTGGACGATTGATCTGTAAATCAGAACTGAGACCGGTCCGATTTCCATCTGATTTGTAGATAAAGATCATCTATTGAAGTCAATGAGTCTGTCAGAAAAATGGCCAGAACCAACCATGTTGCCTGTACTGCTTGTTCTCCAGGGTCTATAGGCCGGGCAAGCGAGGCTAGGAAACCTTTAGCTTTTTACTTTACATATAAAAAAATATGCCCCACTGAGGAGAAAAACTGACACACTGACCAAAATCAGATGAAAATGAGAAAAAAACACTGATTAAAACCTGACATGTGAACGGGGCCTTAGGCCTTAATCAGATGTCAGTGACTTATCGTATATGCAAAAAATGTCTGAAAGTGGTCAGTTTTATCTTCAGCGTTTCATCAGCTTTTCTTGTATGCAAAATAAATCCATAAACTGAGAAGCTTCTCCTCTGGTAACAGTGTTATCACAGACAGCACATGGATGGCAATGCCAGCTGTCAGCGATGTCATGGACCCATAGATCTGACTGGAGAATTTTCATCAACCACTAGGATAAAAAACGGACACTACGCGGTTTTCAAAAAAAAATGACATGTGGACGACTCCACAGATTATATTGTGTATGTGATCTATCCGTAACAAATATGGAGAGGACACAAACATGAAAAACAGACGTCTGAATGAGGCCAAAGATATATGTTTCCACACTGATAAGGGAGCGAGAAATATCTATTTCAGATTTGCCAATGACTCCATGGCAGAAAATTCCAGTTAACCCCTTTATCACCTCAGGTTTTTCCATTTTTGCGCTTTCATTTTTTGCTCCCCTTCTTCCCAGAGCCATAACTTTTTTATTTTTCCGTCAATATGGCGTAGTTACCAAAAATGTGTAGCTTCTATTTTATTTAAGTGGTGAAATCAAAATTCAAAGCTTGTAAAAAAAATAATAATTTTTCCGAGACCCGTAGCGTCTCCATTTTTCGTGATCTAGAGCCGGGTCAGGGGTTATTTTTTGCGCACTGAGTTGACATTTTTATTGATACCGATTTGGTGTAGATATGATGTTATGATCGCCTGTTATTACATTTTAATGCAATGTTGCGGCGACCAAAACAACTTAATTCTGGAGTTTTGTTTTTTTTCTCGTTATACAGTTTACTGATGGAAGTCATTCTTTTTATATATTGATAGATCGGGCGATTCTAAATGCGGCGATACCAAACGTGTATTTTTGATTGTTTTATTTTGAATGGAGCAAAAGGGGGGAGATTTGAACTTTTAAATATTTTTTTTTACTTTTTACATGCTTCAATAGTCTCCTTAGCAGACTAGAAGCTGTGATCTTCCGATCGCTTGTGTTACACAAATGGCCGCCTGAGGCAGCAGATGCGCAATTGAGACCTCAGTAGCCGAGATCTCAGGAGACATTTACTTGGTTTGGCTTTCTACTTCTTTATCTAACTGTATTGCCCTCTGTATCATCCAATCTGTATGGACTGCTCTGTACTCATATTGGACATCTATGCATTTAGTAGGGCTTAAGGGGATTATTGTGCTTGTTACCCATCAAATCTGTAGATGCGCTCACTAATTAGACTTTGTTTAGGGCAATTTTAAAGTATAATATTGATAACGGTCCTGCACAGTGACAAGATTATGTTACAGGATTCTGGACAAATGTACAGTGCCAGTCATTCAAGGGTTAATTCTTTGGAACACTGAGAGAGACTTTCTAGCCAGTGAAACACCAGTAATGAACACCTGTGGTAACTACAGCAACTGTGCTGATGTCATAAACACATACATCTATGATATAGAAGATGATTCCGGAACCACAGGTCATTCAGCCGTATGAAGCGCCGTACTTGATGTGTCTGGAGACCTGGAGCTTCATCACTCCATAACCTGTAAGGGAGGAAGGGGATACGGCCTAGCCAGCCAGATCAGCCATACCGCCTAGCCAGCCAGATCAGCCATACCGCCTAGCCAGCCAGATCAGCCATACCGCCTAGCCAGCCAGATCAGCCATATCGCCTAGCCAGCCAGATCAAACTAACCCTAGCGATCAATGGGGTGACAGATGTTGCAGCCAGATCTCCCTCACGTCCAGTACTAGTTGCCTTCACCTTTATGTGTACGGCCTGGAGATGTCGCATTAGACTTCTCCATATGGCGCTCGCACAGGGCACCTACTTTGACCTTCTCCATTACTGTCTGTTTTCTGATGATGTAATGTGTAACTTGTGTGACTATGTGATGTCACTGCTATCATATCTATAGTGGATGTATATTATGTCTCACTGTAAATATGATACAATGTACAAATTCTAGTACAATTTGCTGTTACTTGTTGGCACTATCCTTCTAAGCCCGAGGGATGGGCAAGTCCTCCAGCCATGGTTCCCTAGAGGTTTCCTCCACAGGGGGGGTTTCCTCTCCTGAGTGCTGACGGATGATTCTTCGTGAGTCGGAGGTTTGCCATTTTCAGTGTCTTTTTCATAGCAATTGGCTGATTCTAAATTTCAGACACTGAATGAAATAATATGATTTGTAATAAAATTTGGTCTACTTAACATTCACTAAAAGTGTTTTGTACATTTCTTTCACAATCTTGGGTTGGTGGGATTCTCTTGGGAATCAGGATCCAGCATCTATGATCAAGCCATGAAGCCGGATATGGAGTCAGAGCATTTTTAACCCTCTGCTTGAAGACAGAATGGAGCAGAAATGAAAAAGTGTTACTGCACAAGTAGCACAAGTTCACAATCTTCCTTGCATTCAGATAATGGAGGTGGCTGCTGCAGAAAAACATACCCACAGCATGATACTGCAACCACCATGTTTCACTGTGGGGATGGTGTTCTTGGGGTGATGAGCTGTTGGTTTGGTGCCAGACACAGCATTTACCTTGGTGGCCAAAAACTTCAATTTTGGTCTCATCTGACCACAGCACATTCCTCCATATATTTTGGGAGTCTCCAACATGTCTTTTGGCAAACTCAAATCGAGCCTTACAATTTTTAAGCAGAAGCTTTTTTTCTGCCCACTGAAAGAGACAACTATAGACTGGACAAGGGGATCAGAGGATGCCCGCAAGCTCGGACACTGAGTTTTCAGCTCCTGCAGTGTCAGTGTGTGCAGGGCTGAGGATTCAATATAGGCAGTGCTGTCAATCATCATAAGGGAAGGGGCAGAGAATGGTAATTAAACGGGGGTGTAAATGGTTTGTTTGCATAAAAATATAATCTGTACCTAAAGTAGAATTTTTTTTATAGGGGCCAAGATTCCTATACAAATCCATAAATGATTTGAGTATTGGGGGTGACAGACTCCCTTTTAGAAACTGAGACCACCCCATTAACTGGTTGTAGAAAAAACATGAAAGGTGTGAAATAACCAGACAGGTAAATTACAAAAAAGGAGATAAACACGAATGGAAATTTTTTGAAAATGTGATCAGTTTATTTTTATTAAGCATAAAACACGTTTTCCTGGAATATCCCTGTGTTTCCAAATAAATACCAGTAACGCAGTGAAGGATGGACATGGTGGAACAGGTTTCTATTAAAGTGCTTGAGCATATATTATGGATGCACCAAAATTCTGTAGTATAATAAAGCCTGCATCTTGGAGGGTTTCGTCCATATCTGGAGTAATATTAATAAAAATGTGGAGTTGGTGCATCTCTAGTATACTGCTATATCACTAGTAACACAATGGGAAACACACAAAGCACTGTGTGCTGCCACCTAGACAGGGTAGCTGCTCAGCAGTGAGGGGTGCGGATTCGGCACAGATTGTCTATGATGACAGATATGTTGAGCTGTCCTCCACATTTATCTGATCGAAACTAGGGGGCTCCACAGCAAACAGTCTTAGCATATCTAGTTCTAGGGGATGCATGCAGCCGCTGACCACCAGGGAATGAAGAGGACCTCCAAAGTCAACAGTGCTGAGTTGCTGCAGAGTGCCCGCCGCTATATGTTGGCCAGATGCCCCCCACTCGGCCCAGTCCCACGCAGATTGTGTTCTCAGGTAGAGCTGAGGATCGCAACAGAAACATTTGTATCTCAATGATATCGCAATACGGTCTTCTATTTAAAAACATTATAAGAAAACTCACAAGCAAAAATACTTATTTTATATATATATAAACCTTTAAGCACAATGGATATTGATGCAAATCAAGGTATTTATTCAGACAATAAATTGTTCATGAGACAGATGTATGACCAACACTTCGGCCTCAGCCTTTATCAAGGTTTATCTAAAACAATACAAAAATGGGAAGAACTGTATAAAAAACGAAAATCCATCGTCTCAAGATAAATCAAATTACAATCATATCTGAGAAAAAGAGGGGGGGTAACAAATAAGCCGACACTCAGCACATGAAAATATCTCATATAAATGAATACAAAGCGGTGCTTCATTCCAGAGTTAACCACTAAAGAGGAAAAATAAAAAATACACACGATTTAGTTAGGATTGTAACACATATATGCTTCAAGTGTAAAACAGCCTCCTTCAAAAGAGTAAAAAGGGGGGGACATACTATGAGGTCAGACGTATCACAGGTATCAAAAGAGCCAAAGCGTAATGACACCATATGGTGAGCCACAGAGCAATGGCCCTATATATTGCATTACAGCGTAATGGCCCAATATACGCCCTACAGTATATGCCCCTCATCCTTGTATATGCCCCATCCTGGTATATGGAATATGGTCCCCATCTTGGGTGGGTGTATATGCACCTCCATCCATCCATCCATGCATCCTAGCTAGGTGTAAATGCCCCTCCAGCCATCCATCCTGGATAGATGTATATTCTTTTCCATTCATCCATCCATCCATCCTCGGTAGGTGTATATTCCCCTCTATCCATCCATCCATCCATCCTGGGTAGGTGTATATGCCCCAACCATCCATCCTGGGTATGTGTATATGCCCCGCCATCCATCCATCCTGGGTAGGTGTATATGCCTCTCCATCCATCCATCCTGGGTAGGTGTATATGCCTCTCCATCCATCAATTCTGGGTAGTTGTAGATGCCCCTCCATCCATCAATCCATCCTGGGTAGATGTATTGGCCCCTCCATCCATCCTGGGTAGGTGTATATGCCCCTCCATCCATCCTGGGTAGGTGTATATGCCCCTCCATCCATCCTTTCTGGGTAGGCGTAGATGACTCTCCATCCATCCATCCTGGGTAGTTTATTCTAGTATGTGTTTATGCCCCTCCATCCATCCTGGTTAGGTGTAGATGACCCTCCATACATCTATGCTTGGTAGGAGTATATGCCCCTCCATCCATCCATGCAGGGTAGGAGTATATGCCCCTCTATCCATCCATGGTAGGAGAATATGCCCCTCCATTCATCCATCCTGGGTAGGTGTATATGCCCCTCCTTCCATCCATCCTGGGTAGGTGTATATGCCCCTCCATCCATCGATCGTAGGAAGGTGTATATGCCCCTCCATCCATCCATCCTGGGTAGGTGTATATGCCCCTCCATCCATCCATCCTGGATAGGTGTTTATTCCCCTACATCCATCCTGGGTAGGTGTATACACCCCCCCCATCCATCCAGGGTAGGTGTATATGCCCCTCCATCCATCCTGGGTAGCTGTAAATGCCCCTCCATCCATCCATCCTGAGTAGGTGTACATGCCCCTCCATCCATCCATCTTGAGTAGGTGTATAAGCCTCTCCATCCTTCCATCCTGAGTAGGTGTATATGCCCCTCCATCCATCCATCCTGGGTAGGTGTAAATGCCCCTCCATCCATCCATCCTGGGTAGGTGTATATGCCCCTCCATCCATCCATCCTGGGTAGGTGTATATGCCCCTCCATCCATCCATCCTGGGTAGGTGTATATGCCCCTCCATCCATCCATCCTGGGTAGGTGTATATGCCCCTCCATCCATCCATCCTGGGTAGGTGTATATGCCTCTCCATCCATCCATTCTAGGTAGGTGTAGATGCCCCTCCATTCATCCATCCTGGGTAGGTGTAAATGCCCCTCCATCCATCCATCCTGGGTAGGTGTATATGCCCCTCCATCCATCCATCCTGGGTAGGTGTATATGCCCCTCCATCCATCCATCCTGGGTAGGTGTATATGCCCCTCCATTCATCCATCCTTGGTCGGTGTAGATGCCCCTCCATCCATCCATGATGGATGTGGATACCCCTCCATCCATCCTTCCATCCATTATGGGTAGGTGTATATGCCCCTCCATCCATCCATCCATCCTGGGTAGCAGTATTTGCCCCTCCATCCATCCTGGGCAGGTGTATATACCCTTCCATCCATCCATCCTGGGTAGGTGTATATCCCCCTCCATTAATCCATCCTGGGTAGGTGTATATCCCCCTCCATCCATCCATCCTGGGTAGGTGTATATCCCCCTCCATCCATCCATCCTGGGTAGGTGTATATCCCCCTCCATCCATCCATCCTGGGTAGGTGTATATGCTCCTCCATCCATCCTGGGTAGGTGTATATGCCCCTCCATCCATCCATCCTGGGTAGGTATTTATGCCCCTCCATCCATCCATCCTTGGTAGGAGAATATGCCCCTTCATCCATAATGGGCAGGTGTACAGTACAGACCAAAAGTTTGGACACACCTTCTCATTTAAAGATTTTTCTGTATTTTCAGGACTATGAAAATTGTACATTCACACTGAAGGCATCAAAACTATGAATTAACACATGTGGAATTATATACTTAACAAAAAAGTGTGAAACAACTGAAAATATGTCTTATATTCTAGGTTCTTCAAAGTAGCCACCTTTTGCTTTGATGACTGCTTTGCACACTCTTGGTGAGTTTCAAGAGGTAATCACCAGAAATGGTCTTCCAACAATCTTGAAGGAGTTCCCAGAGATGCTTAGCACTTGTTGGCCCTTTTGCCTTCACTCTGCGGTCCAGCTCACCCCAAACCATCTCGATTGGGTTCAGTTCTGGTGACTGTGGAGGCCAGGTCATCTGGCGTAGCACCCCATCACTCCCCTTCTTGGTCAAATATCCCTTACACAGTCTGGAGGTGTGTTTGGGGTCATTGTCCTGTTGAAAAATAAATGATGGTCCAACTAAACGCAAACCGGATGGAATAGCATGCCGCTGCTGTGGTAGCCATGCTGGTACAGTATGCCTTCAATTTTGAATAAATCACCAACAGTGTCACCAGCAAAGCACCCCCACACCATCACACCTCCTCCTCCATGCTTCACAGTGGGAACCAGGCATGCAGAGTCCATCCGTTCACCTTTTCTGCATCGCTCAAAGACACAGTGGTTGAAACCAAAGATCTCAAATTTGGACTCATCAGACCAAAGCACAGATTTCCACTGGTCTAATATCCATTCCTTGTGTTCTTTAGCCCAAACAAGTCTCTTTTGCTTGTTGCCTGTCCTTAGCAGTGGTTTCCTAGCAGTTATTTTACCATGAAGGCCTGCTGCACAAAGTCTCCTCATAACAGTTGTTGAAGAGATGTGTCTGCTGCTAGAACTCTGTGTGGCATTGACCTGGTCTCTAATCTGAGCTGCTGTTAACCTGCGATTTCTGAGGCTGGTGACTCGGATAAACTTATCCTCAGAAGCAGAGGTGACTCTTGGTCTTACTTTCCTGGGGTGGTCCTCATGTGAGCCAGTTTCTTTGTAGTTCTTGATGGTTTTTGCAACTGCACTTGGGGACACTTTCAAAGTTTTCCCAATTTTTTGGACTGACTGACCTTCATTTCTTAAAGTAATGATGGCCACTCGTTTTTCTTTACTTAGCTCCTTTTTTCTTGCCATAATACAAATTCTAACAGTCTTTTCAGTAGGACTATCAGCTGTGTATCCACCAGACTTCTGCACAACACAGCTGATGGTCCCAACCCCATTTATAAGGCAAGAAATCCCACTTATTAAACCTGACAGGGCACACCTGTGAAGTGAAAACCATTTCCGGTGACTACCACTTGAAGCTCATCAAGAGAATGCCAAAAGTGTGCAAAGCAGTCATCAAAGCAAAAGGTGGCTACTTTGAAGGACCTAGAATATAAGACATATTTTCAGTTGTTTCACACTTTTTTGTTAAGTATACAATTCCACATGTGTTAATTCATAGTTTTGATGCCTTCAGTGTGAATGTACAATTTTCATAGCCATGAAAATACATAAAAATCTTTAAATGAGAAGGTGTGTCCAAACTTTTGGTCTGTACTGTATATGCCCCTTCATTCATCGATCCTGGGTAGCTGTATATGCCCCTCCATCCATCCTGGGTAGCTGTATATGCCCCTCCATCCATCCTGCGTAGGTGTATGTGCCCCTCCATCCATCCTGCGTAGATGTAAATGCCCCTCCATCCATCCTGGGTAGGTGTATATGCCCCTCCATCCATCCTGGGTAGGTGTATATGCCCCTCCATCCATCCTAGGTAGGTGTATGTGCCCCTCCATCCATCCTAGGTAGGTGTATGTGCCCCTCCATCCATCCTGGGTAGGTGTATGTGCCCCTCCATCCATCCTGCGTAGATGTAAATGCCCCTCCATCCATCCTGGGTAGGTGTATATGCCCCTCCATCCATCCTGGGTAGGTGTATATGCCCCTCCATCCATCCTAGGTAGGTTTATATGCCCCTCCATCCATCCTAGGTAGGTGTATCGGCCCCTCCATCCATCCATCCTGGGTAGCTGTATATGCCCCTCCAGCCATCCATCCATCCTGGGTAGGTGTATATGCCCCTTCATCCATTCTGGGTAGGCGTAGATGCCCCTCCATCCATCTATCCATCCTGGATAGTCTATTCTGGTAGGTGTATATGCCCCTCCATTCATCCTGGTTAGGTGTGTAGATGCCCCTCCATTCATCCATCCTGGTTAGGTGTAGATGCCCCTCCATCCATCCATCCATCCATCCATCATGGGTAGTCTATTCTGGTAGGTGTATATGCCCCTCCATCCATCCTGGTTAGGCGTAGATGCCCCTCCATCCATCCATCCTGGTTAGGTGTAGATGCCCCTCCATCCATTCATCCTGGGTAGGTGTATATGCCCCTTCATCCATCCATCAATCCTGGGTAGGTGTAAATGCCCCTCCATCCATCCATGCTGGGTAGGTTTATATGTCACCCCATCCATCCATCCTGGGTAGATGTATATGCCCCTCCATCGATCCATCCATTCTGAGTAGGCGTATATGCCCCTCCATCGATCCATCAATTCTGAGTAGGCGTAGATGCCCCTCCATCCATCCATCCTGGGCAGGTGTAGATGCCCCTCCATCCATCCTGCGTAGGTGTATATGCCCCTCCATCCATCCATCCTGGGTAAATGCATATGCCCCTTCATCCATTCATCCATCCTGGGAAGGAGTAAATGCCCCTCTATCCATCCATCCATCCATCCTGGGTAGGAGTAAATGCCCCTCCATCCATCCATCCCTCCTGGGTAGGTGTAAATGCCCCTCCATCCATCCTGGGTAGGTGTAAATGCCCCTCCATCCATCCATCCTGGGTAGGTGTAAATGCCCCTCCATCCATCCATCCTGGGTAGGTTTAAATGTCCCTCCATCCATCCATCCATCCTGGGTAGGTGTAAATGCCCCTCCATCCATCCATCGTGGGTAGGTGTAAATGCCCCTCCATCCATCCATCCTGGGTAGGTGTAAATGCCGCTCCATCCATCCAGGGTAGATGTGAATGCCCCTCCATCCATCCATGGTAGGTGTAAATGCCCCTACAACCATCCATCGTGGGTAGGTGTAAATGCCCCTCCATCCATCCATCCTGGGTAGGTGTAAATGCCGCTCCATCCATCCATCCATCCAGGGTAGATGTGAATGCCCCTCCATCCATCCATCCATCCTGGGTAGGTGTATATGCCCCTCCATCCATCCATCCATCCAGGGTAGGTGTAAATGCCCCTCCATCAATCCATCCATCCTGGGTAGGTGTAAATGCTCCTCCATCCATCCTGGGTAGGTGTATATGCCCCTCCATCCATCCTAGGTAGGTGTATATGCCCCTCCATCCATCCTAGGTAGGTGTATAGGCCCCTCCATCCATCCATCCTGGGCAGGTGTAGATGCCCCTCCATCCATCCTGGGTAGGTGTATATGCCCCTCCATCCATCCATCCTGGGTAAATGCATATGCAACTTCATCCATCCATCCATCCTGGGTAGGAGTAAATGCCCCTCTATCCATCCATCCATCCATCCTGGGTAGGAGTAAATGCCCCTCCATCCATCCATCCCTCCTGGGTAGGTGTAAATGCCCCTCCATCCATCCTGGGTAGGTGTAAATGCCCCTCCATCCATCCATCCATCCATCCTGGGTAGGTGTAAATGCCCCTCCATCCATCCATCCTGGGTAGGTTTAAATGTCCCTCCATCCATCCATCCATCCTGGGTAGGTGTAAATGCCCCTCCATCCATCCATCGTGGGTAGGTGTAAATACCCCTCCATCCATCCATCCTGGGTAGGTGTAAATGCCGCTCCATCCATCCTTCCAGGGTAGCTGTGAATGCCCCTCCATCCATCCATCCATCCTGGGTAGGTGTATATGCCCCTCCATCCATCCATCCATCCAGGGTAGGTGTAAATGCCCCTCCATCCATCCATCCATCCTGGGTAGGTGTAAATGCTACTCCATCCATCCATCCCTCCTGGGTAGGAGTAAATGCCCCTCCATCCATCCATCACTCCTGGGTAGGTGTAAATGCCCCTCCATCCATCCATCCCTCCTGGGTAGGTGTAAATGCCCCTCCATCCATCCATCCATCCTGGGTAGGTGTAAATGCCCCTCCATCCATCCTGGGTAGGTGTATATGCCCCTCCATCCATCCTAGGTAGGTGTATATGCCCCTCCATCCATCCTAGGTAGGTGTATCGGCCCCTCCATCCATCCATCCTGGGTAGCTGTATATGCCCCTCCAGCCATCCATCCATCCTGGGTAGGTGTATATGCCCCTTCATCCATTCTGGGTAGGCGTAGATGCCCCTCCATCCATCCTGGGTAGTCTATTCTGGTAGGTGTATATGCCCCTCCATTCATCCTGGTTAGGTGTAGATGCCCCTCCATTCATCCATCCTGGTTAGGTGTAGATGCGCCTCCATCCATTCATCCTGGGTAGGTGTATATGCCCCTTCATCCATCCATCAATCCTGGGTAGGTGTAAATGCCCCTCCATCCATCCATGCTGGGTAGGTTTATATGTCACCCCATCCATCCATCCTGGGTAGATGTATATGCCCCTCCATCGATCCATCCATTCTGAGTAGGCGTATATGCCCCTCCATCGATCCATCCATTCTGAGTAGGCGTAGATGCCCCTCCATCCATCCATCCTGGGCAGGTGTAGATGCCCCTCCATCCATTGTGGGTAGGTGTAGATGCCCCTCCATCCATCCATCCTGGGTAAATACATATGCCCCTTCATCCATCCATCCATCCTGGGTAGGAGTAAATGCCCCTCTATCCATCCATCCATCCATCCTGGGTAGGAGTAAATGCCCCTCCATCCATCCATCCCTCCTGGGTAGGTGTAAATGCCACTCCATCCATCCTGGGTAGGTGTAAATGCCCCTCCATCCATCCATCCATCCATCCTGGGTAGGTGTAAATGCCCCTCCATCCATCCATCCTGGGTAGGTGTAAATGTCCCTCCATCCATCCATCCATCCTGGGTAGGTGTAAATGCCCCTCCATCCATCCATCCTGGGTAGGTGTAAATGCCCCTCCATCCATCCATCCATCCTGGGTAGGTGTACATGCCTCTAAATCCATCCATCCATCCATGGTAGGTGTAAATGCACCTCCACCCATCCATCTTGGGTAGGTGTAAATGCCCCTCCATCCATCCATCCTGGGTAGGTGTAAATGCCCGTCCATCCATCCATCCAGGGTAGGTGTGAATGCCCCTCCATCCATTCATCCATCCTGGGTAGGTGTATATGCCCCTCCATCCATCCAGGGTAGGTGTAAATGCCCCTCCATCCATCCATCCATCCTGGGTAGGTGTAAATGCTCCTCCATCCATCCATCCCTCCTGGGTAGGAGTAAATGCCCCTCCATCCATCCATCCCTCCTGGGTAGGTGTAAATGCCCCTCCATCCATCCATCCCTCCTGGGTAGGTGTAAATGCCCCTCCATCCATCCATCCTGGGTAGGTGTAAATGCCCCTCCATCCATCCATCCATCCTGGGTAGGTGTACATGCCCCTCCATCCATCCATCTATCCTGGGTAGGTGTACATGCCCCTCCATCCATACATCCATCCATGGTAGGTGTAAATGCCCCTCCATCCATCCATCCATCCTGGGTAGGTGTAAATGCCCCTCCATCCATCCATCCTGGGTAGGTGTAAATGCCCCTCCATCCATCCATCCTGGGTAGGTGTAAATGCCCCTCCATCCATCCATCCTGGGTAGGTGTATATGCCCCTCCATCCATCCATCCTGGGTAGTTTTATATGCCCCTCCATCCATCCTGGGTAGGTGTACATGCCCCTCCTCCATCCATCTATCCTGGGTAAGTGTATATGCCTCTCCATACATCCATTCTGGGTAGGTGTATATGCCCCTCCATCCATCCTAGATAGGTGTATATGCCCCTCCATTCATCCATCCTGGTTAGGTGTAGATGCCCCTCCATCCATCCATCCATCCATCCATCATGGGTAGTCTATTCTGGTAGGTGTATATGCCCCTCCATCCATCCTGGTTAGGCGTACATGCCCCTCCATCCATCCATCCTGGTTAGGTGTAGATGCCCCTCCATCCATTCATCCTGAGTAGGTGTATATGCCCCTTCATCCATCCATCAATCCTGGGTAGGTGTAAATGCCCCTCCATCCATCCATGCTGGGTAGGTTTATATGTCACCCCATCCATCCATCCTGGGTAGATGTATATGCCCCTCCATCGATCCATCCATTCTGAGTAGTCGTATATGCCCCTCCATCGATCCATCCATTCTGAGTAGGCTTGGATACCCCTCCATCCATCCATCCTGGGCAGGTGTAGATGCCCCTCCATCCATCCTGGGTAGGTGTATATGCCCCTCCATCCATCCATCCTGGGTAAATGCATATGCCCCTTCATCCATCCATCCATCCTGGGTAGGAGTAAATGCCCCTCTATCCATCCATCCATCCATCCTGGGTAGGAGTAAATGCCCCTCCATCCATCCATCCCTCCTGGGTAGGTGTAAATGCCCCTCCATCCATCCTGGGTAGGTGTAAATGCCCCTCCATCCATCCATCCTGGGTAGGTGTAAATGCCCCTCCATCCATCCATCCTGGGTAGGTGTAAATGTCCCTCCATCCATCCATCCATCCTGGGTATGTGTAAATGCCCCTCCATCCATCCATCCTGGGTAGGTGTAAATGCCCCTCCATCCATCCATCCATCCTGGGTAGGTGTACATGCCTCTAAATCCATCCATCCATCCATGGTAGGTGTAAATGCCCCTCCACCCATCCATCCTGGGTAGGTGTAAATGCCCCTCCATCCATCCATCCTGGGTAGGTGTAAATGCCCCTCCATCCATCCATCCAGGGTTGGTGTGAATGCCCCTCCATCCATCCATCCATCCTGGGTAGGTGTATATGCCCCTTCATCCATCCATCAATCCTGGGTAGGTGTAAATGCCCCTCCATCCATCCATGCTGGGTAGGTTTATATGTCACCCCATCCATCCATCCTGGGTAGATGTATATGCCCCTCCATCGATCCATCCATTCTGAGTAGTCGTATATGCCCCTCCATCGATCCATCCATTCTGAGTAGGCGTAGATACCCCTCCATCCATCCATCCTGGGCAGGTGTAGATGCCCCTCCATCCATCCTGGGTAGGTGTATATGCCCCTCCATCCATCCATCCTGGGTAAATGCATATGCCCCTTCATCCATCCATCCATCCTGGGTAGGAGTAAATGCCCCTCTATCCATCCATCCATCCATCCTGGGTAGGAGTAAATGCCCCTCCATCCATCCATCCCTCCTGGGTAGGTGTAAATGCCCCTCCATCCATCCTGGGTAGGTGTAAATGCCCCTCCATCCATCCATCCTGGGTAGGTGTAAATGCCCCTCCATCCATCCATCCTGGGTAGGTGTAAATGTCCCTCCATCCATCCATCCATCCTGGGTATGTGTAAATGCCCCTCCATCCATCCATCCTGGGTAGGTGTAAATGCCCCTCCATCCATCCATCCATCCTGGGTAGGTGTACATGCCTCTAAATCCATCCATCCATCCATGGTAGGTGTAAATGCCCCTCCACCCATCCATCCTGGGTAGGTGTAAATGCCCCTCCATCCATCCATCCTGGGTAGGTGTAAATGCCCCTCCATCCATCCATCCAGGGTTGGTGTGAATGCCCCTCCATCCATCCATCCATCCTGGGTAGGTGTATATGCCCCTCCATCCATCCATCCATCCATCCAGGGTAGGTGTAAATGCCCCTCCATCCATCCATCCATCCTGGGTAGGTGTAAATGCTCCTCCATCCATCCATCCCTCCTGGGTAGGAGTAAATGCCCATCCATCCATCCATCCCTCCTGGGTAGGTGTAAATGCCCCTCCATCCATCCATCCCTCCTGGGTAGGTGTAAATGCCCCTCCATCCATCCTTCCTGGGTAGGTGTAAATGCCCCTCCATCCATCCTGGGTAGGTGTATATGCCCCTCCATCCATCCTAGATAGGTGTTTCGGCCCCTCCATCCATCCATCCTGGGTAGCTGTATATGCCCCTCCAGCCATCCATCCATCCTGGGTAGGTGTATATGCCCCTTCATCCATTCTGGGTAGGCGTAGATGCCCCTCCATCCATCCATCCATCCTGGGTAGTCTATTCTGGTAGGTGTATATGCCCCTCCATCCATCCTGGTTAGGTGTAGATGCCCCTCCATTCATCCATCCTGGTTAGGTGTAGATGCACCTCCATCCATTCATCCTGGGTAGGTGTATAAGCCCCTTCATCCATCCGTCAATCCTGGGTAGGTGTAAATGCCCCTCCATCCATCCATGCTGGGTAGGGTTATATGTCACCCCATCCATCCACCCTGGGTAGATGTATATGCCCCTCCATCGATCCATCCATTCTGAGTAGGCGTATATGTCCCTCCATCGATCCATCCATTCTGAGTAGGCGTAGATGCCCCTCCATCCATCCATCCTGGGCAGGTGTAGATGCCCCTCCATCCATCCTGGGTAGGTGTATATGCCCCTCCATCCATCCATCCTTGATAAATGCATATGCCCCTTCATCCATCCATCCATCCTGGGTAGATGTAAATGCCCCTCTATCCATCCATCCATCCATCCTGGGTAGGAGTAAATGCCCCTCCATCCATCCATCCCTCCTGGGTAGGTGTAAATGCCCCTCCATCCATCCTGGGTAGGTGTAAATGCCCCTCCATCCATCCATCCATCCTGGGTAGGTGTAAATGCCCCTCCATCCATCCATCCTGGGTAGGTGTAAATGTCCCTCCATCCATCCATCCATCCAGGGTAGGTGTAAATGCCCCTCCATCCATCCATCCTGGGTAGGTGTAAATGCCCCTCCATCCATCCATCCATCCATCCTGGGTAGGTGTACATGCCTCTAAATCCATCTATCCATCCATGGTAGGTGTAAATGCCCCTCCACCCATCCATCTTGGGTAGGTGTAAATGCCCCTCCATCCATCCATCCTGGGTAGGTGTAAATGCCCGTCCATCCATCCATCCAGGGTAGGTGTGAATGCCCCTCCATCCATCCATCCATCCTGGGTAGGTGTATATGCCCCTCCAACCATCCATCCATCCATCCAGGGTAGGTGTAAATGCCCCTCCATCCATCCATCCATCCTGGGTAGGTGTAAATGCTCCTCCATCCATCCATCCCTCCTGGGTAGGAGTAAATGCCCCTCCATCCATCCATCCCTCCTGGGTAGGTGTAAATGCCCCTCCATCCATCCATCCCTCCTGGGTAGGTGTAAATGCCCCTCCATCCATCCATCCTGGGTAGGTGTAAATGCCCCTCCATCCATCCATCCATCCATCCTGGGTAGGTGTACATGCCCCTCCATCCATCCATCTATCCTGGGTAGGTGTACATGCCCCTCCATCCATACATGGTAGGTGTAAATGCCCCTCCATCCATCCATCCATCCTGGGTAGGTGTAAATGCCCCTCCATCCATCCATCCTGGGTAGGTGTAAATGCCCCTCCATCCATCCATCCTGGATAGGTGGATATGCCCCTCCATCCATCCTGGTTAGGTGTAGATGCCCCTCCATTCATCCATCCTGGTTAGGTGTAGATGCGCCTCCATCCATTCATCCTGGGTAGGTGTATAAGCCCCTTCATCCATCCATCAATCCTGGGTAGGTGTAAATGCCCCTCCATCCATCCATGCTGGGTAGGTTTATATGTCACCCCATCCATCCATCCTGGGTAGATGTATATGCCCCTCCATCGATCCATCCATTCTGAGTAGGCGTATATGTCCCTCCATCGATCCATCCATTCTGAGTAGGCGTAGATGCCCCTCCATCCATCCATCCTGGACAGGTGTAGATGCCCCTCCATCCATCCTGGGTAGGTGTATATGCCCCTCCATCCATCCATCCTGGATAAATGCATATGCCCCTTCATCCATCCATCCATCCTGGGTAGGAGTAAATGCCCCTCTATCCATCCATCCATCCATCCTGGGTAAGTGTAAATGCCCCTCCATCCATCCTGGGTAGGTGTAAATGCCCCTCCATCCATCCATCCTGGGTAGGTGTAAATGCCCCTCCATCCATCCATCCTGGGTAGTTGTAAATGTCCCTCCATCCATCCATCCATCCTGGGTAGGTGTAAATGCCCCTCCATCCATCCATCCTGGGTAGGTGTAAATGCCCCTCCATCCATCCATCCATCCATCCTGGGTAGGTGTACATGCCTCTAAATCCATCCATCCATCCATGGTAGGTGTAAATGCCCCTCCACCCATCCATCTTGGGTAGGTGTAAATGCCCCTCCATCCATCCATCCTGGGTAGGTGTAGATGCCCGTCCATCCATCCAGGGTAGGTGTGAATGCCCCTCCATCCATCCATCCATCCTGGGTAGGTGTATATGCCCCTCCATCCATCCATCCATCCATCCATCCAGGGTAGGTGTAAATGCCCCTCCATCCATCCATCCATCCTGGGTAGGTGTAAATGCTCCTCCATCCATCCATCCCTCCTGGGTAGGAGTAAATGCCCCTCCATCCATCCATCCCTCCTGGGTAGGTGTAAATGCCCCTCCATCCATCCATCCCTCCTGGGTAGGTGTAAATGCCCCTCCATCCATCCATCCTGGGTAGGTGTAAATGCCCCTCCATCCTTCCATCCATCCTGGGTAGGTGTACATGCCCCTCCATCCATCCATCTATCCTGGGTAGGTGTACATGCCCCTCCATCCATACATCCATCCATGGTAGGTGTAAATGCCCCTCCATCCATCCATCCATCCTGGGTAGGTGTAAATGCCCCTCCATCTATCCATCCTGGGTAGGTGTAAATGCCCCTCCATCCATCCATCCTGGATAGGTGTATATGCCCCTCCATCCATCCATCCTGGATAGGTGTATATGCCCCTCCATCCATCCTGGGTAGGTGTACATGCCCCTCCTCCTTCCATCTATCCTGGGTAGGTGTATATGCCTCTCCATACATCCATTCTGGGTAGGTGTATATGCCCCTCCATCCATCCTTGATAGGTGTATATGCCCCTCCATCCATCCTGGGTAGGATTATCTGCCCCTCCATCTTTCCTGGGTAGGTGTATATGCCCCTCCATCCATCCATCCTGTGTAGGTGTAAATGCCCCTCCATCCCTTCATCCATCCTTGGTAGGTGTAAATGCCCCTCCATCCATCCTTCCTGGGTAGGTGTAAATGCCCCTGCATCCATCCATCCTGCGTAGGTGTTAATGCCCCTCCATCCATCCATCCATCCTGGGTATGTGTATATGCCCCTCAATCCATCCTGGTTAGGTGTATATGCCTCTCCATCCATCCATTCTGGGTAGGTGTATATGCCCCTCCATCCATCCATCCTGGGCAAGTGTATATGCCCCTCCATCCATCCATCCTGAGTAGGTGTATATGTACCTCCATCTATCCTGGTTAGTTGTATATGTCCTTCCATCCATCCCGGTCAGTATATGCCCCCCTCCATCCATCCATCCTGGTGGGTATATCCCCCACTCCATACTGGTGGGTATATGCCCCCCTCCATCCTGGCTTGTATATGCCCCCCCTACATCCATCATGGTGGGTATATGCCCCCCCTTCATCCATCCTGGTGGGTATATGCCCCCCCTCCATACTAGTGGGTATATGCCCCCCCCCATCCATCCTGGTGGGTATATGCCCTTCCTCCATCCTGGTGGGTATATGCCCCCTCCTCCATCCTGGTGGGTTTATGCCTCCTCCTCCATCCTGGTGGGTTTATGCCTCCTCCTCCATCCTGGTGGGTTTATGCCCCCATATATTCAATGCAAAGGAAAAAAAAAAAAAAACAATAAACGCTTCTACTCACCTTCCACGTTCCCACGCAGCGCTGTGTCTGTGTTGCCTGAAGATGTCGGCGGTGATAACAGCAGAGAAGCTGAGATCACCGCACGGCGCCGCCGCCGCAGATACTCACTCGGGACGTCCACTCCCAGGCATTTCCTCCCCAGCAGCTCCTGTCATGGCACGCTCTGACTGAGCAGTGCGTGCGACGACAGGGGGAATGTACAGCTTACACTGCAGGCTCCACAAAGATGGCTGCAATCTCCTCCCACGGCTGCGACCTGAACAGCCAAGGGGGCGTGCCCAGGTCACAGTTAGAGGCTGGAGGAGCGGCCTCTAATCTTAGAGATAGGGTCGGTGACAGACTACTGTCTCTTATGGCCAGGGCTGCCGTAAATGAGGTGTGTAAGAGCGCTTCTTACACAACCCCCAAATAAAAATGGCAGCCCCCAGTGGCCAATGTAAAAATAAATAACTAAAAAACTAATAAAGTGGGACATTTAATTTTGTATTAAAAATAATTGATTACATAATTATTAATACAAAACATAAAATGGTGGCCCCTTCCCTGTAAGAATAGCACACGGCTCTTTTCACGTCTGGTTATTTCTCTAACAGGTAGAATATGCTCCGTTATAGACCGGGGACAGGTTTACAGCTCTATTTTTTGTCAATGAGTCTGTCAGAAAAATGGCCAGAACCAACCATGTTGCCTGTACTGCTTGTTCTCCAGTGTCTATAGGCCGGGCAAGCGAGGCTAGGAAACCTTTAGCTTTTTACTTTACATATAAAAAAATATGCCCCACTGAGGAGAAAAACTGACACCCTGACCAAAATCAGATGAAAATGAGAAAAAAACACTGATTAAAACCTGACATGTGAACGGGGCCTTAGGCCTTAATCAGATGTCAGTGACTTATCGTATATGCAAAAAATGTCTGAAAGTGGTCAGTTTTATCTTCAGCGTTTCATCAGCTTTTCTTGTATGCAAAATAAATCCATAAATTGAGAAGCTTCTCCTCTGGTCACAGTGTTATCACAGACAGCACATGGATGGCAATGCCAGCTGTCAGCGATGTCATGGACCCATAGATCTGACTGGAGAATTTTCATCAACCACTAGGATAAAAAACGGACACTACGCGGTTTTCAACAAAAAAAATGACATGTGGACGACTACAGATTATATTGTGTATGTGATCTATCCGTAACAAATATGGAGAGGACACAAACATGAAAAACAGACGTCTGAATGAGGCCAAAGATATATGTTTCCACACTGATAAGGGAGCGAGAAATATCTATTTCAGATTTGCCAATGAGTCCATGGCAGAAAATTCCAGTTAACCCCTTTATCACCTCAGGTTTTTCCGCTTTCATTTTTTGCTCCCCTTCTTCCCAGAGCCATAACTTTTTTATTTTTCCGTCAATATGGCCATGTGAGGGCTTGTTTTATTGTGGGATGAGTTATTCTTTTGAACACCACCATTGATTTTACCATATTGTGCACTGGAAAATGGGAAAAATATCCAAGTGCAGTGAAATGGCAAAAAAAGTGCAATTCCACAAAAGGTTTTTTTTTACCCTGTTCAGTAAATGCTAACACTGACCTGCCATTATGATTCTCCAGGTCATTACGAGTTCGTAGTTACCAAACATGTGCAGCTTCTATTTTATTTAAGTGGTGAAATCAAAATTCAAAGCTTGTAAAAAAAAATAATCATTTTTCCGAGACCCGTAGCGTCTCCATTTTTCGTGATCTAGAGCCGGGTCAGGGGTTATTTTTTGCGCACTGAGCTGACATTTTTATTGATACCGTTTTGGTGTAGATATGATGTTATGATCGCCTGTTATTACATTTTAATGCAATGTTGCGGCGACCAAAACAACTTAATTCTGGAGTTTTGTTTTTTTTCTCGTTATACAGTTTACTGATGGAAGTCATTCTTTTTATATATTGATAGATCGGGCGATTCTAAATGCGGCGATACCAAACGTGTATTTTTGATTGTTTTATTTTGAATGGGGTAAAAGGGGGGTGATTTGAACTTTTAAATATTTTTTTTTTACTTTTTACATGCTTCAATAGTCTCCTTAGCAGACTAGAAGCTGTGATCTTCCGATCGCTTGTGTTACACAAATGGCCGCCTGAGGCAGCAGATGCGCAATTGAGACCTCAGTAGCCGAGATCTCAGGAGACATTTACTTGGTTTGGCTTTCTACTTCTTTATCTAACTGTATTGCCCTCTGTATCATCCATTCTGTATGGACTGCCCTGTACTCATATTGGACATTTATGCATTTAGTAGGGCTTAAGGGGATTATTGTGCTTGTTACCCATCAAATCTGTAGATGCGCTCACTAATTAGACTTTGTTTAAGGGAATTTTAAAGTATAATATTGATAACGGTCCTGCACACTGATAAGATTATGTTACAGGATTCTGGACAAATGTACAATGCCAGTCATTCAAGGGTTAATTCTTTGGAACACTGAGAGAGACTTTCTAGCCAGTGAAACACCAGTAATGAACACCTGTGGTAACTACGGCAACTGTGCTGATGTCATAAACACATACATCTATGATATAAAAGATGATTCCGGAACCACAGGTCATTCAGCCGTATGAAGCGCCATACTTGATGTGTCTGGAGACCTGGAGCTTCATCACTCCATAACCTGTAAGGGAGGAAGGGGATACGGCCTAGCCAGCCAGATCAGCCATACCGCCTAGCCAGCCAGATCAGCCATACCGCCTAGCCAGCCAGATCAGCCGTACCGCCTAGCCAGCCAGATCAAACTAACCCTAGCGATCAATGGGGTGACAGATGTTGCAGCCAGATCTCCCTCACGTCCGGTACTAGTTGCCTTCACCTTTATGTGTACGGCCTGGAGATGTCGCATTAGACTTCTCCATATGGTGCTCGCACAGGGCACCTACTTTGACCTTCTCCATTACTGTCTGTTTTCTGATGATGTAATGTGTAACTTGTGTGACTATGTGATGTCACTGCTATCATATCTATAGTGGATGTATATTATGTCTCACTGTAAATATGATACAATGTACAAATTCTAGTACAATTTGCTGTTACTTGTTGGCACTATCCTTCTAAGCCCGAGGGATGGGCAAGTCCTCCAGCCATGGTTCCCTAGAGGTTTCCTCCACAGGGGGTTTTCCTCTCCTGAGTGCTGACGGATGATTCTTCGTGAGTCGGAGGTTTGCCATTTTCAGTGTCTTTTTCATAGCAATTGGCTGATTCTAAATTTCAGACACTGAATGAAATAATATGATTTGTAATAAAATTTGGTCTATTTAACATTCACTAAAAGTGTTTTGTGCATTTCTTTCACAATCTTGGGTTGGTGGGATTTTCTTGGGAATCAGGATCCAGCATCTATGATCAAGCCATGAAGCCGGATATGGAGTCAGAGCATTGTTAACCCTGTGCTTGAAGACAGAATGGAGCAGAAATGACAAAGTGTTACTGCACAAGTAGCACAAGTTCACAATCTTCCTTGCATTCAGATAATGGAGGTGGCTGCTGCAGAAAAACATACACACAGCATGATACTGCAACCACCATGTTTCACTGTGGGGATGGTGTTCTTGGGGTGATGAGCTGTTGGTTTGGTGCCAGACATAGCATTTACCTTAGTGGCCAAAAACTTCAATTTTGGTCTCATCTGACCACAGCACATTCCTCCATATATTTTGGGAGTCTCCCACATGTCTTTTGGCAAACTCAAATCGAGACTTACAATTTTTAAGTAAAGCTTTTTTCTGCCCACTGAACGAGACAACTGTAGACTGGACAAGGGGATCAGAGGATGCCCGCAAGCTCGGACACTGAGTTTTCAGCTCCTGCAGTGTCAGTGTGTGCAGGGCTGAGGATTCAATATAGGCAGTGCTGTCAATCATCGTAAGGGGAGGGGCAGAGGATGGTAATTAAGCGTGGGGTGTAAATGCTGTTTTTGCATAAAAATATCTGTACCTAAAGTATATTTTTTTTATAGGGGCCAAGATTCCTATACAAATCCATAAATGATTTGAGTATTGGGGTGACAGACTCCCTTTAAGAAACTGAGACCACCCCATTAACTGGTTGTACAAAAAACATGAAAAGTGTGAATTAACCAGACAGATAAATTACAAAAAAGGAGATAAATACCAATGGAAATTCTCTGAAAATGTGATCAGTTTATTTTTATTAAGCATAAAACACGTTTTCCTGGAATATCCCTGTGTTTCCAAATAAATACCAGTAACGCAGTGAAGGATGGACATGGTGGAACAGGTTTCTATTAAAGTGCTTGAGCATATATTATGGATGCACCAAAATTCTGTAGTATAATAAAGCCTGCATCTTGGAGGGTTTCGTCCATATCTGGAGTAATATTAATAAAAATGTGGAGTTGGTGCATCCCTAGTATACTGCTATATCACTAGTAACACAATGGGACACACACAAAGCACTGTGTGCTGCCACCTAGACAGGGTAGCTGCTCAGCAGTGAGGGGTGCAGATTCGGCACAGATTGTCTATGATGACAGATATGTTGAGCTGTCCTCCACATTTATCTGATCGAAACTAGAGGGCTCCACAGCAAACAGTCTTAGCATATCCAGTTCTAGGGGATGCATGCAGCCGCTGATCACCAGGGAATGAAGAGGACCTCCAAAGTCAACAGTGCTGAGTTGCTGCAGAGTGCCCGCCGCTATATGTTGGCCAGATGCCCCCCACTCGGCCCAGTCCCACGCAGATTGTGTTCTCAGGTAGAGCTGAGGATCGCAACAGAAACATTTGTATCTCAATGATATCGCAATACGGTCTTCTATTTAAAAACATTATAAGAAAACTCACAAGCAAAAATACTTATTTTATATATATAAACCTTTAGGCACAATGGATATTGATGCAAATCAAGGTATTTATTCAGACAATAAATTGTTCATGAGACAGATGTATGACCAACACTTCAGCCTCAGCCTTTATCAAGGTTTATCTAAAACAATACAAAAATGGGAAGAACTGTATAAAAAACGAAAATCCATCGTCTCATGATAAATCAAATTACAATCATATCTGAGAAAAAGAGGGGGGGTAACAAATAAGCCGACACTCAGCACATGAAAATATCTCATATAAATGAATACAAAGCGGTGCTTCATTCCAGAGTTAACCACTAAAGAGGAAAAATAAAAAAATATACACGATTTAGTTATGGATTGTAACACATATATGCTTCAAGTGTAAAACAGCCTCCTTCAAAAGAGTAAAAAGGGGGGACATACTATGAGGTCAGACGTATCACAGGTATCAAAAGAGCCAAAGCGTAATGACACCATATGGTGAGCCACAGAGCAATGGCCCTATATATTGCATTACAGCGTAACGGCCCAATATATGCCCTACAGTATATGCCCCTCATCCTTGTATATGCCCCATCCTGGTATATGGAATATGGTCCCCATCCTGGGTAGGTGTAGATGCCCCTCCATCCATCCATCCATCCAGGGTAGGTGTATATGCCCCTCCATCCATCCTGGGCAGGTGTATATGCCCCTCCATCCATCCATCCTGGGTAGGTGTATATCCCCTTCCATACATCCATCCTGGGTAGGTGTATATCCCCCTCCATCCATCCATCCAGGGTAGGTGTATATCCCCCTCCATCCATCCATCCTGGGTAGGTGTATATCCCACTCCATCCATCCATCCTGGGTAGGTGTATATCCCCCTCCATCCATCCATCCTGGGTAGGTGTATATGCCCCTCCATCCATCCATCCTGGGTAGGTGTATATCCCCCTCCATCCATCCATCCTGGGTAGGTGTATATCCCCCTCCATCCTAGGTAGGTGTATATCCCCCTCCATCCATCCATCCTAGGTAGGTGTATATCCCCCTCCATCCATCCATCCTAGGTAGGTGTATATGCCCCTCCATCCATCCATCCATCCTGGGTAGGTGTATATGCCCCTTCATCCATCCATCCTGGGTAGGTGTAGATGCCCCTCCATCCATCCATCCATCCTAGGTAGTCTATTCTGGTAGGTGTATATGCCCCTCCATCCATCCTGGTTAGGTGAAAATGCCCCTTTATCCATCCACCCTGGTTAGGTATAGATGCCCTTCCATCCATCCACCCTGGGTAGGTGTAGATGCCCCTCCATCCATCCATCCTGGGTAGGTGTATATTCCCCTCCACCCATCCATCCTAGGTAGGTGTATATTCCCCTCCACCCATCCTAGGTAGGTGTATATTCCCCTCCATCCATCCATCCTGGGTAGGTGTATATGCCCCTCCATCCATCCATCCTGGGTAGGTGTATATGCTTCTCCATCCATCCATCCTGGGTAGGTGTATATGCCCCTTCATCCATACATTCTGGGTAGGCGTAGATGCCCCTCCATCCATCCTGGGTAGTCTATTCTGGTAGGTGTATATGCCCCTCCATCCATCCTCGTTAGGTATAGATTCCCCTCCATCCATCCACCCTCGGTAGGTGTAGATGCCCCTCCATCCATCCATCCTGGGTAGGTGTATATTCCCCTCCATCCATCCATCCTGGGTAGGTGTATATTCCCCTCCAACCATCCTGGGTAGGTGTATATGCCCCTCCATCCATCCATCCTGGGTAGGTGTATATGCCCCTCCATCCATCCATCCTGGGTAGGTGTAGATGCTTCTCCATCCATCCTGGGTAGGTGTAGATGCCCCTCCATCCATAACTCCATCCTGGGTAGGTGTATCGGCCCCTCCATCTATCCTGGGTAGGTGTATATGCCCCTCCATCCATCCTGGGTAGGTGTATATGTCCCTCCATCCATCCTGGGTAGGTGTATATGCTCCTCCATCCATCCTGGGTAGGTGTATATGCCCCTCCATCCATCCTGGATAAGTATATATACTCCATCATCTATCCATCCTGGTTAGGTGTAGATGCCCCTTTATCAATCCATCCATCCTGGGTAGGAGTATATGCCCCTCCATCCATCCTTGGTAGAAGAATATGCCCCTCCATCCATCCTAGGTAGGAGAATATGCCCCTCCATCCATCCATCCTGGGTAGGTGTATGTGCCCCTCCATCTATCCATCCTGGGTAGGTGTATATGCCCCTCCATCCATCGATCCTGGGTAGGTGTATATGCCCCTCCATCCATCCATCCTGGGTCGGTGTATGTGCCCCTCCATCCATCCATCCTGGGAAGGTGTGTATGCCCCTCCATCCATCCATCCATCCTGGGAAGGTGTGTATGCCCCTCCATCCATCCATCCATCCTGGGAAGGTGTGTATGCCCCTCCATCCATCCATCCATCCTAGGTAAGTGTATATGCCCCTCCATCCATCCATCCTGGGTAGGTGTATATGCCCCTCCATCCATCCATCCTGGTTAGGTGTATATGCCCCTCCATCCATCCATCCTGGGTAGGTGTATATGCCCCTCCATCCATCCATCCTGGGTAGGTGTATATGCCCCTCCATCCATCCATCCTGGGTAGGTGTATATGCCCCTCCATCCATCCATCCTGGGAAGGTGTATATGCCCCTCCATTCATCCAGCCTGGGAAGGTGTATATGCCCCTTCATCCATCCTGGGTAGGTGTATATGCCCCCTCCCTCTATTCTGGTGAGTATATGCCACATCTCCATCCTGGTGAGTATATGCCACCTCTCCATCCTGGTGGGTATATGCCCCCCCTCCATCCATCCTGGTGGGTATATGCCCCCCCTCCATCCATCCTGGTGGGTATATGCCCCCTCCATCCATCCTGGTGGGTATATGCCCCCGTCCATCCATCCTGGTGGGTATATGCCCCCCTCCATCCTTGTCGGTATATGCCCCACCTTCATCCTTGTGGGTATACACCCCCCCTCCATCCTTGTGGGTGTATGCCCCCCCTCCATCCATCCTGGTGGATATATGCCCCCTTCATCCATCCTGGTGGGTAAATGCCCCCCTTCATTGGTGGGTATATGCACACTCCCTACATCCTGGTGGGTATATGCCTCTTCCATCCATCCTGGTGGGTATATGCCTCCAACTCCACCCTTGTGTGTATATGCCCCCATATATTCACTGCAAAGGAAAAAAAAAACAAAAAACAATAAACGCTTCTACTCACCTTCCACGTTCCCACGCAGCGCTGTGTCTGTGTTGCCTGAAGATGTCGGCAGTGATAACAGCAGAGAAGCTGAGATCACCGCACGGCGCCGCCGCAGATACTCACTCGGGACGTCCACTCCCAGGCATTTCCTCCCCGGCAGCTCCTGTCATGGCACGCTCTGACTGAGCAGTGCGTGCGATGACAGGGGGAATGTACAGCTTACACTGCAGGCTCCACAAAGATGGCTGCAATCTCCTCCCACGGCTGCGACCTGAACAGCCAAGGGGGCGTGCCCAGGTCACAGCTAGAGGCAGGAGGAGCGGCCTCTAATGTTAGAGATAGGGTCGGTGACAGACTACTGTCTCTTATGGCCAGGGCTGCCGTAAATGAGGTGTGTAAGAGCGCTTCTTACACCCCCCCCAAATAAAAATGGCAGCCCCCAGTGGCCAATGTAAAAATAAATAAATAAAAAACTAATAAAGTGGGACATTTAATTTTGTATTAAAAATAATTGATTACATAATTATTAATACAAAACATAAAATGGTGGCCCCTTCCCTGTAAGAATAGCACACGGCTCTTTTCACGTCTGGTTATTTCTCTAACAGGTAGAATATGCTCCGTTATAGACCGGGGACAGGTTTACAGCTCTATTTTTTGTGGACGATTGATCTGTAAATCAGAACTGAGACCGGTCCGATTTCCATCCGATTTGTAGATAAAGATCATCTATTGAAGTCAATGAGTCTGTCAGAAAAATGGCCAGAACCAACCATGTTGCCTGTACTGCTTGTTCTCCAGTGTCTATAGGCCGGGCAAGCGAGGCTAGGAAACCATTAGCTTTTTACTTTACATATAAAAAAATATGCCCCACTGAGGAGAAAAACTGACACCCTGACCAAAATCAGATGAAAATGAGAAAAAAACACTGATTAAAACCTGACATGTGAACGGGGCCTTAGGCCTTAATCAGATGTCAGTGACTTATCGTATATGCAAAAAATGTCTGAAAGTGGTCAGTTTTATCTTCAGCGTTTCATCAGCTTTTCTTGTATGCAAAATAAATCCATAAATTGAGAAGCTTCTCCTCTGGTGACAGTGTTATCACAGACAGCACATGGATGGCAATGCCAGCTGTCAGCGATGTCATGGACCCATAGATCTGACTGGAGAATTTTCATCAACCACTAGGATAAAAAACGGACACTACACGGTTTTCAACAAAAAAATGACATGTGGACGACTCCACAGATTATATTGTGTATGTGATCTATCCGTAACAAATATGGAGAGGACACAAACATGAAAAACAGACGTCTGAATGAGGCCAAAGATATATGTTTCCACACTGATAAGGGAGCGAGAAATATCTATTTCAGATTTGCCAATGAGTCCATGGCAGAAAATTCCAGTTAACCCCTTTATCACCTCAGGTTTTCCGTTTTCATTTTTTGCTCCCCTTCTTCCCAGAGCATAACTTTTCTATTTTCCCGTCAATATGGCCATGTGAGGGCTTGTTGTATTGTGGGATGAGTTATTCTTTTGAACACCACCATTGATTTTACCATATTGTGTACTGGAAAATGGGAAAAATATCCAAGTGCAGTGAAATGGCAAAAAAAGTGCAATTCCACAAAAGTTTTTTTTTTACCATGTTCAGTAAATGCTAACACTGACCGGCCATTATGATTCTCCAGGTCATTACGAGTTCGTAGTTACCAAACATGTGGAGCTTCTATTTTATTTAAGTGGTGAAATCAAAATTCAAAGCTTGTAAAAAAAAATAATCATTTTTCCGAGACCGTAGCGTCTCCATTTTTCGTGATCTAGAGCCGGGTCAGGGGTTATTTTTTGCGCACTGAGCTGACATTTTTATTGATACCGTTTTGGTGTAGATATGATGTTATGATCGCCTGTTATTACATTTTAATGCAATGTTGCGGTGACCAAAACAACTTAATTCTGGAGTTTTGTTTTTTTTTCTCGTTATACGGTTTACTGATCGAAGTCATTCTTCTTATATATTGATAGATCGGGCGATTCTAAATGCGGCGATACCAAACGTGGATTTTTGATTGTTTTATTTTGAATGGGGTAAAAGGGGGGTGATTTGAACTTTTAAATATTTTTTTTTTACTTTTTACATGCTTCAATAGTCTCCTTAGCAGACTAGAAGCTGTGATCTTCCGATCGCTTGTGTTACACAAATGGCCGCCTGAGGCAGCAGATGCGCAATTGAGACCTCAGTAGCCGAGATCTCAGGAGACATTTACTTGGTTTGGCTTTCTACTTCTTTATCTAACTGTATTGCCCTCTGTATCATCCATTCTGTATGGACTGCTCTGTACTCATATTGGACATTTATGCATTTAGTAGGGCTTAAGGGGATTATTGTGCTTGTTACCCATCAAATCTGTAGATGCGCTCACTAATTAGACTTTGTTTAGGGCAATTTTAAAGTATAATATTGATAACGGTCCTGCACAGTGACAAGATTATGTTACAGGATTCTGGACAAATGTACAGTGCCAGTCATTCAAGGGTTAATTCTTTGGAACACTGAGAGAGACTTTCTAGCCAGTGAAGCACCAGTAATGAACACCTGTGGTAACTACGGCAACTGTGCTGATGTCATAAACACATACATCTATGATATAGAAGATGATTCCGGAACCACAGGTCATTCAGCCGTATGAAGCGCCGTACTTGATGTGTCTGGAGACCTGGAGCTTCATCACTCCATAACCTGTAAGGGAGGAAGGGGATACGGCCTAGCCAGCCAGATCAGCCATACCGCCTAGCCAGCCAGATCAGCCATACCGCCTAGCCAGCCAGATCAGCCATATCGCCTAGCCAGCCAGATCAGCCTAACCCTAGCGATCAATGGGGTGACAGATGTTGCAGCCAGATCTCCCTCACGTCCGGTACTAGTTGCCTTCACCTTTATGTGTACGGCCTGGAGATGTCGCATTAGACTTCTCCATATGGTGCTCGCACAGGGCACCTACTTTGACCTTCTCCATTACTGTCTGTTTTCTGATGATGTAATGTGTAACTTGTATGACTATGTGGTGTCACTGCTATCATATCTATAGTGGATGTATATTATGTCTCACTGTAAATATGATACAATGTACAAATTCTAGTACAATTTGCTGTTACTTGTTGGCACTATCCTTCTAAGCCCGAGGGATGGGCAAGTCCTCCAGCCATGGTTCCCTAGAGGTTTCCTCCACAGGGGGTTTTCCTCTCCTGAGTGCTGACGGATGATTCTTCGTGAGTCGGAGGTTTGCCATTTTCAGTGTCTTTTTCATAGCAATTGGCTGATTCTAAATTTCAGACACTGAATGAAATAATATGATTTGTAATAAAATTTGGTCTATTTAACATTCACTAAAAGTGTTTTGTGCATTTCTTTCACAATCTTGGGTTGGTGGGATTTTCTTGGGAATCAGGATCCAGCATCTATGATCAAGCCATGAAGCCGGATATGGAGTCAGAGCATTGTTAACCCTGTGCTTGAAGACAGAATGGAGCAGAAATGACAAAGTGTTACTGCACAAGTAGCACAAGTTCACAATCTTCCTTGCATTCAGATAATGGAGGTGGCTGCTGCAGAAAAACATACCCACAGCATGATACTGCAACCACCATGTTTCACTGTGGGGATGGTGTTCTTGGGGTGATGAGCTGTTGGTTTGGTGCCAGACATAGCATTTACCTTGGTGGCCAAAAACTTCAATTTTGGTCTCATCTGACCACAGCACATTCCTCCATATATTTTGGGAGTCTCCCACATGTCTTTTGGCAAACTCAAATCGAGACTTACAATTTTTAAGTAAAAGCTTTTTTCTGCCCACTGAACGAGACAACTGTAGACTGGACAAGGGGATCAGAGGATGCCCGCAAGCTCGGACACTGAGTTTTCAGCTCCTGCAGTGTCAGTGTGTGCAGGGCTGAGGATTCAATATAGGCAGTGCTGTCAATCATCGTAAGGGGAGGGGCAGAGGATGGTAATTAAGCGTGGGGTGTAAATGCTGTTTTTGCATAAAAATATCTGTACCTAAAGTATATTTTTTTTATAGGGGCCAAGATTCCTATACAAATCCATAAATGATTTGAGTATTGGGGTGACAGACTCCCTTTAAGAAACTGAGACCACCCCATTAACTGGTTGTACAAAAAACAAGAAAAGTGTGAATTAACCAGACAGATAAATTACAAAAAAGGAGATAAATACCAGTGGAAATTCTCTGAAAATGTGATCAGTTTATTTTTATTAAGCATAAAACACGTTTTCCTGGAATATCCCTGTGTTTCCAAATAAATACCAGTAACGCAGTGAAGGATGGACATGGTGGAACAGGTTTCTATTAAAGTGCTTGAGCATATATTATGGATGCACCAAAATTCTGTAGTATAATAAAGCCTGCATCTTGGAGGGTTTCGTCCATATCTGGAGTAATATTAATAAAAATGTGGAGTTGGTGCATCCCTAGTATACTGCTATATCACTAGTAACACAATGGGACACACACAAAGCACTGTGTGCTGCCACCTAGACAGGGTAGCTGCTCAGCAGTGAGGGGTGCGGATTCGGCACAGATTGTCTATGATGACAGATATGTTGAGTTGTCCTCCACATTTATCTGATAGAAACTAAAGGGCTCCACAGCAAACAATCTTAGCATATCTAGTTCTAGGGGATGCATGCAGCCGCTGACCACCAGGGAATGAAGAGGACCTCCAAAGTCAACAGTGCTGAGTTGCTGCAGAGTGCCCGCCGCTATATGTTGGCCAGTTGCCCCCCACTCGGCCCAGTCCCACGCAGATTGTGTTCTCAGGTAGAGCTGAGGATCGCAACAGAAACATTTGTATCTCAATGATATCGCAATACGGTCTTCTATTTAAAAACATTATAAGAAAACTCACATGGAAAAATACATATACATATATATATATATACATATATATATATATATATATATATATATATATATATATAAAAACCTTTAGGCACAATGGATATTGATGCAAATCAAGGAATTTATTCAGACAATAAATTGTTCATGAGACAGATGTATGACCAACACTTCGGCCTCAGCCTTTATTAAGGTTTATCTAAAACAATACAAAAAATGGGAAGAACTGTATAAAAAACGAAAATCCATCGTCTCATGATAAATCAAATTACAATCATATCTGAGAAAAAGAGGGGGGGTAACAAATAAGTCGACACTCAGCACATGAAAATATCTCATATAAATGAATACAAAGCGGTGCTTCATTCCGGAGTTAACCAATAAAGAGGAAAAATAAAAAATATACACGATTTAGTTATGGATTGTAACACATATATGCTTCAAGTGTAAAACAGCCTCCTTCAAAAGAGTAAAAAGGGGGGGACATACTATGAGGTCAGACGTATCACAGGTATCAAAAGAGCCAAAGCGTAATGACACCATATACGCCCTACAGTATATGCCCCTCATCCTTCTATATGCCCCATCCTGGTATATGGAATATGGTCCCCATCCTGGGTAGGTGTAGATGCCCCTCCATCCATCCATCCATCCAGGGTAGGTGTATATGCCCCTCCATCCATCCTGGGCAGGTGTATATGCCCCTCCATCCATCCATCCTGGGTAGGTGTATATCCCCCTCCATCCATCCATCCATCCAGGGTAGGTGTATATCCCCCTCCATCCAGGGTAGGTGTATATCCCCCTCCATCCATCCATCCTGGGTAGGTGTATATCCCCCTCCATCCATCCATCCTGGGTAGGTGTATATGCCCCTCCATCCATCCATCCTGGGTAGGTGTATATGCCCCTCCATCCATCCATCCTGGGTAGGTGTATATCCCCCTCCATCCATCCATCCTGGGTAGGTGTATATCCCCCTCCATCCATCCATCCTGGGTAGGTGTATATCCCCCTCCATCCATCCATCCTAGGTAGGTGTATATCCCCCTCCATCCATCCATCCTAGGTAGGTGTATATGCCCCTCCATCCATCCATCCTAGGTAGGTGTATATGTCCCTTCATCCATCCATCCTGGGTAGGTGTAGATGCCCCTCCATCCATCCATCCATCCTAGGTAGTCTATTCTGGTAGATGCATATGCCCCTCCATCCATCCTGGTTAGGTGAAAATGCCCCTCCATCCATCCACCCTGGTTAGGTATAGATGCCCCTCCATCCATCCACCCTGGGTAGGTGTAGATGCCCCTCCATCCATCCATCCTGGGTAGGTGTATATTCCCCTCCACCCATCCATCCTAGGTAGGTGTATATTCCCCTCCACCCATCCTAGGTAGGTGTATATTCCCCTCCATCCATCCATCCTGGGTAGGTGTATATGCCCCTCCATCCATCCATCCTGGGTAGGTGTATATGCTTCTCCATCCATCCATCCTGGGTAGGTGTATATGCCCCTTCATCCATCCATTCTGGGTAGGCGTAGATGCCCCTCCATCCATCCTGGGTAGTCTATTCTGGTAGGTGTATATGCCCCTCCATCCATCCTGGTTAGGTATAGATGCCCCTCCATCCATCCACCCTCGGTAGGTGTAGATGCCCCTCCATCCATCCATCCTGGGTAGGTGTATATTCCCCTCCATCCATCGATCCTGGGTAGGTGTATATTCCCCTCCATCCATCCATCCTGAGTAGGTGTATATTCCCCTCCAACCATCCTGGGTAGGTGTATATGCCCCTCCATCCATCCTGGGTAGGTGTATATGCCCCTCCATCCATCCATCCTGGGTAGGTGTATATGCTTCCCCATCCATCCATCCTGGGTAGGTGTAGATGCTTCTCCATCCATCCATCCTGGGTAGGTGTAGATGCCCCTCCATCCATAAATCCATCCTGGGTAGGTGTATCGGCCCCTCCATCTATCCTGGGTAGGTGTATATGCCCCTCCATACATCCTGGGTAGGTGTATATGCCCCTCCATCCATCCTGGATAAGTATATATGCTCCATCATCTATCCATCCTGGGTAGGAGTATATGCCCCTCCATCCATCCTTGGTAGGAGAATATGCCCCTCCATCCATCCTAGGTAGGAGAATATGCCCCTCCATCCATCCATCCTGGGTAGGTGTATGTGCCCCTCCATCTATCCATCCTGGGTAGGTGTATATGCCCCTCCATCCATTCATCCATCCATCCTGGGTAGGTGTATATGCCCCTCCATCCATCCATCCTGGGTAGGTGTATGTGCCCCTCCATCCATCCATCCTGGGAAGGTGTGTATGCCCCTCCATCCATCCATCCATCCTAAGTGTATATGCCCCTCCATCCATCCATCCTGGGTAGGTGTATATGCCCCTCCATCCATCCATCCTGGGTAGGTGTATATGCCCCTCCATCCATCCATCCATCCTGGGTAGGTGTATATGCCCCTCCATCCATCCATCCTGGGTAGGTGTATATGCCCCTCCATCCATCCATCCTGGGTAGGTGTATATGCCCCTCCATCCATCCATCCTGGGAAGGTGTATATGCCCCTCCATTCATCCAGCCTGGGTAGGTGTATATGCCCCTTCATCCATCCTGGGTAGGTGTATATGCCCCCTCCCTCTATTCTGGTGAGTATATGCCACCTCTCCATCCTGGTGGGTATATGCCACCTCTCCATCCTGGTGGGTATATGCCCCCCCTCCATCCATCCTGGTGGGTATATGCCCCCCCTCCATCCATCCTGGTGGGTATATGCCCCCCCTCCATCCATCCTGGTGGGTATATGCCCCCCCTCCATCCATCCTGGTGGGTATATGCCCCCGTCCATCCATCCTGGTGGGTATATGCCCCCCTCCATCCTTGTCGGTATATGCCCCACCTTCATCCTTGTGGGTATACACCCCCCCTCCATCCATCCTGGTGGATATATGCCCCCTTCATCCATCCTGGTGGGTAAATGCCCCCCTTCATTGGTGGGTATATGCACACTCCCTACATCCTGGTGGGTATATGCCCCCTCCATCCTGGTGGGTATATGCCTCTTCCATCCATCCTGGTGGGTATATGCCTCCAACTCCACCCTTGTGTGTATATGCCCCCATATATTCACTGCAAAGGAAAAAAAAACAAAAAACAATAAACGCTTCTACTCACCTTCCACGTTCCCATGCAGCGCTGTGTCTGTGTTGCCTGAAGATGTCGGCGGTGATAACAGCAGAGAAGCTGAGATCACCGCACGGCGCCGCTGCAGATACTCACTCGGGACGTCCACTCCCAGGCATTTCCTCCCCGGCAGCTCCTGTCATGGCATGCTCTGACTGAGCAGTGCGTGCGACGACAGGGGGAATGTACAGCTTACACTGCAGGCTCCACAAAGATGGCTGCAATCTCCTCCCATGGCTGCGACCTGGACAGCCAAGGGGGCGTGCCCAGGTCACAGCTAGAGGCAGGAGGAGCTGCCTCTAATGTTAGAGATAGGGTCGGTGACAGACTACTGTCTCTTATGGCCAGGGCTGCTGTAAATGAGGCGTGTAAGAGCGCTTCTTACACCCCCCAAATAAAAATGGCAGCCCCTAGTGGCCAATGAAAAAATAAATAAATAAAAAACTAATAAAGTGGGACAATTAATTTTGCATTAAAAATAATTGATTACAAAGTTATTAATACAAAACATAAAATGGTGGCCCCTTCCCTGTAAGAATAGCACATGGCTCTTTTCACGTCTGGTTATTCTTCTAGCAGGTAGAATATGCTCCGTTATAGACCGGGGACAGGTTTACAGCTCTATTTTTTGTGGACGATTGATCTGTAAATCAGAACTGAGACCGGTCCGATTTTCTTCCGATTTGTAGATAAAGATCATCTATTGAAGTCAATGAGTCTGTCAGAAAAATGGCCAGAACCAACCATGTTGCCTGTACTGCTTGTTCTCCAGGGTCTATAGGCCGGGCAAGCGAGGCTAGGAAACCTTTAGCTTTTTACTTTACATATAAAAAAATATGCCCCACTGAGGAGAAAAACTGACACACTGACCAAAATCAGATGAAAATTAGAAAAAAAACACTGATTAAAACCTGACATGTGAACGGGGCCTTAGGCCTTAATCAGATGTCAGCAGGGTCGGACTGGGGTGTCTGGGGCCCACAGGGGACATTGACTCTAGGGGCCAACTACAGCAATATGCAGATCTCTTTTCTCTGCTCTCCCTGTTATAACAGTATAAGACACTGATCATATTCAGACCCGCAAATCAACGGGCCGGTAAGTAATCGTGTACTTATTATATGGACCAACGTGAAATGGCAGACCATTCGGTAAGACACATAATATAAGAGAACCACCGAATGATAGGTCCAATACAACAAAAGCAATTCAAAAATACCTTTATTCAAGTTATGGTTAAAGTGACACTACATACACAAGGAAAGCCGCATTATAATAGTCATACAGCAATGTTATAATATATACTGGACTCTAAGATATATAGATGAATAAGAATAGATAAACATCAAGCAGGTTAATACATGGAAGGAAGGGGACAAACGGAAAGGGGTTATATCACCGAAATGGCAACTAAGAAAACATGTGAATGGCCAAATCATAAATATATATATATGTACATGGCAGTGTGGAGAGGAAAATTCCCGTGTGCTCCATGTCATTTAATAGTACATATACCCCATGCTTATCCATACAGTCCAGAGTAATCAGTGTGTAAGCCCAAATATAGAGTGTATCTACCTGCACAGAAGTCCAGTGTGTATAAATGGCATCAAGCGGCGCAGCCCCGACGCGCGTTTTGGACACACGTCCTTCGTCAGGGGGTAGCGTCCATATGAACCAGCACGTATAAAAATACTAATGTGACCAATCGGTAAGCACCGGGTGTCCTACATAATTAGGATCGCCCGCAATTAAGCTCCAAATTGAGGCGGGCGCATACAGCTGGTTATCCGCCGGTGTATACAGGCAGCGCTTGATGTGCACGCATGCGGCGTCCGGAGGGACCGGAAGTCGCGGGCATCGCGTCATGCATCAGCCGACGACGGGAACACACGTGACCCGGGTCACCTGATGCATAGAGACACGTGACCGCAGCCTCACGGAGCACAGACGGCGCATGCGCGCAGCGCTTACCCGTAGAATGGGCATCAAATTGTCCTCTGTATCCAAGCAACCACGGGAGATCAGGAAGCCAGAATGGAGAAAGGAACACAAGAGGAATAAAGATCACGCAGATAGAGACAACTCGGGGAATCAGAGTGACAATAAGTAAGTGTGAGACTAGTGAAGTGACTGTGCAAATCATACAAATATAATCATATGTTATGTATATACACATCGACCACAATGGGAGATATGCATAGAGAGGAAGAGGGATAAAGTGAACATGTGCTATATATCAAAGACCTATAATGGCCAGTTAAAACATTAAGGTGTGTGTATATAGAGTATAACACAGTGTATATATCCATATTTGAATATATTTGCGTATACATACATATCAAATATAAAGTGTTTACGTGCAATAAATAGAGTAACATGAAAAAAAGGGGGGGAAGAAAAAAAGAGAAGAGAAAAAAATATATATATAAAAGATATATATAAAAAATAAAATAAAAATTTTTTTTTACATATAAATATATAGATAGATAGTAAAAACAATCAGATAATACATCATCATACGTATGGAAATAATATACAGGTGAGACATTCTATCCCATCAAGAAAAAATTATATTTTTATATATAAAATATATAAAGAAAGAAAAAAGGGGGAGAGGGGAAGGGGGGGAAGAGAAGAACAATATAATAACGGCTTCCAATCTTCAATCCCGAAATATGTCATAACACTAGGATCCCACTCCGATGCTAGATCAAAGGCCACATCAGAAATAAACTATAAGAGGAGAGAGAGAGTTAAAATTACTATCATATAGAAAATAAATAAAAACATGTTAAAAACAAATTAAAAACAAACAGGCAGGTTCAAGGACTAGATTGGTCACAGAAATGGAACGTAACTCATGTTCTCATTGAGTCCCAAAGGACAGACAGTTTTCAATGTCCAGATCCATCTTGTTTCTAATTGGGCCAGACGTTTACTTATCTTACCTCCTCTAATGTTAGGTGGAACCATATCAATCCCAATTACTCTAAGTAATGAGGCGTCACATCCGTGAAATGTCTTGAAGTGTCTCGGTATTGTCTTCAAGAGCGATGGATCATTGATTTCTTTTGCTGCTATAATACCAAGAACATGCTCGCGTATCCTAACCTTTAATTGGCGGGTAGTTAATCCCACATAGATTAATGAGCATGGGCAAGTGGCATAATAGATCACTGCAGTTGTGGTACATGTAATGAGGTGTTGGATATTATATATTGTAAGTCCGTCCGAGCTTTGAAATGTGTCGGATCGCACCACATTTGAACATGCCACACATTTACCACAGGGTCTACAGCCTTTGAGTGGTTTCACTTTAGACATAAAAGTTGTTCTTTCATTGGTATAGTGACTTTTCACTAGATCGTCCCGTAAATTACGTGACCGACGAAAAGTGATATTGGGTTTCGGGCTCAAATATCTCGAGAGCACAGGGTCAGATTGTAGGATGGGCCAAGATTTGTTTAGAAAATAGCGCATCAGATTAGTTTGACCATGATACTGTGTGATGAATCTAACAGTTCTGTTCGTTGGCTGTGTCTTATTTGAATATAGTTCATTGTGTCTAGAGGTATGTTTAGCCCTATTAAATGCTCTTTTGACGGAGAGACGGCTGTAGCCTCTCTCCAAGAATCGCATCTTTAATATATCGGCCTGTTGTATAAAATCCGCATCACTGGAGCAGATTCTCCTTAACCGGTTCCCGACCGCCCACTGTAGATAAACGTCGGCGCTTGCTGGGCTCTGTGCAGCGCCGACGTTTAAAAACGGTGGGTGGTCTCGCAGCGCTCAGGACCCCCAGGGTCCTGCAAGCGCTGCGATTCCGGTGCAGAGCGTTAGCTCTGACAGGGAACATCATCGGGACCTGATTAGATCAGGTCCCAGTGATGTTAACCCCTAGCTGTCTTCTATATGCTGTGATCTATAGTGATCGCGGCATATAGGAGACAGCAGGAGGAGAGGGGGTCGTCAACTTACCTCTCCGAAGACCTCCGAGTCCTTCCAGGACCTGGGGTTGCTATGGCAGCTGGAGGTCACATGACCGCCTCCAGCTCTGCCATATATGGTGTCCTGTCTGGCTCAGCTGCAGCTGTAGCCAGACAGGAGACTCTGACTGAAACAGTCAGGGAAGATCTCATGTAATGTAATATATGTCTATTACATTACATGAGATCAGAGATCAGAAAAATAAAAATTAATGTCCCATACAGGGACTAAGAAAAAATGTGAAAAAAAGTAAAAAAAAAGTTTTTAAACTATTAATAAAAAAAATCACAAAATAAATAAAAATAAATAAATAAAATATTAAACCAATAAATCCGTATATTTTTACAAAACCAAAAAAAGTACACATATTTGGTATCGCCGCGTCCGAAACAACCCGAGCTATAAAACTGTCACACTAATTAACTCCTTCTGTGCACACCGTAATAAAAATAAATAAAAAACGGAGCAAAAAAATATGCTTTTTCATCATATTGCCAAACAAAAAGTGGAAAAAAATGCGATCAAAAAACAAAATAGAAATAAAAATGGTACCACTGAAAACGTCATCTTGTTACGCAAAAAAAAGCCGCCATACAGCTCCATCAGCCGAAAAATAAAAAAGTTATAGCGCTCAGAATAAAGCAATGCAAAAAAAATATTTTTTTCTATAAAATATTTTATTGTGTAAAAGCGCCAAAACATAAAAAAAATACAGTAAGTGTAGTATCGCTGTAAATGTACTGACCCGAAGAATAACGCTGCCTGATCACTTTTACCACACGCAGAACGGCATAAAAAAAAACTCAAAAAACAATTCCTGAATTGTTTGTTTTTGTTAATTTTACCTCCCAAAAAACGGAATAGAAAGCGATCAAAAAATGTCACATACCCAAAAATGGTACCAATAAAAATGTCAACTCGTCCCGCAAAAAACAAGCCGTCACATGACTCTGTCGGCCGAAATATGGAAAAATTATAGCTCTCAAAATATGGTGATGCAAAAACTAGATTTTGCAAAAAAAGCGTCTTTTAGTGTGTGACAGCTGTCAGTCATAAAAACCCGATATCAATCTGGTATCTCTGTAATCACACCGACCCGAAGAATAAAGTAATCTAATCAGTTATATCACACTAGGAACGGCGTAAAAAATAAATAAAACCAATTCTTCACCTGCTACTGATTTGTTTATTATGTCCCCAAAGATCCCAGTAAGGCTCTGCTCACATTTATCCTGTGCTCTGCGCTGAGCACTTACACCAGAGTTTCTGTGTAAATCTCTGAAATACATGATTCAGCCGGAACCCATGACGGAAGATTCCCTGTAATGAGACAGATATAGGCCACTGTGGACGCCGTCTAGCCTGGGATCCCACGGTGTCATTTGTTTTAGGCGTGCATAAAAGTGCGGTTGGCCACAGTTTTGTGCACTTCTGAAAAAAAGGACACCGCTACACAGAGGCCAGACGGTGTCCAGAGTAACTCTGCTGCCTCATTACAGTGAATGGATCCTGCAGGGGTTTCATCTGAATTACATCACTTGGAAATTTAGATGGAAACCCCGATGTAAGTGCTCAGCCTAGAGCGCCGGATAAATGTTACGTAAAATGTTCCCAATAAAAGCTTCAACTCAGTCCTCAAAAAAAGCTAGTCCCCACTCAGGTCCGTCATCTGTTAAAAATATAAGGGACTTCCAAGTTACTGGTAGCAGAAAGGCTCTGGAAAAGCAAAATGACCCTTGCCCCCCAAAAGAAATTCAGAAAATTTTGTGCTCCCAAATCCAAATGCCTATTCTACAATAATTTGTTCTCCAATTGTCAAATAGCACTCTGTCCCCCCCAGATCTCACCGTATGGCTAAGCGGTACGATACAGCCACATATGGGGTATTGACACTTTTAGAAGAAATTGTGTGACACATTTCGGCACCATTTTTACCCATTGCCCTGTGTGAAAATGTAAAATCTGAGGGTAAAACATTTTTTTGTGGTAAAAATATAATTATGATTTTTTCACTGCCCAATGGTATAAATTTAAAAATTAAAAAATACTCACTACTTCCCTAGATGAATTCCTTGAGAGGTGTAGTTTACAAAATGGGGTCATTTGTGGGGGCTTCTGCTGTTTTGGCATGTCAGCGACTCTTCAAATGTGACATGGTGTCTGCTGCCTATCCCAGCCAACATAGCGCTCCTTTCTCTTCCGAACCCTGCCGTACACCAAAGCAGTGGTTTTCCCCCACATATGGGGTATCGGCGTACTCAGGAGAAATTGTACAACAAATTTCATGGTGCAATTTCTCCGGTTATCCTTATGATAATGCAAAATTAGGGGATGAAAAACATTTTTTATGGGAAAAATGTGAAAATTTTATTTTCACGGCTCAATATTATAAACTTCTGTGAAGCAGCTGGGGGTGCGAGGTGCTCACCACACATCTAGATAAGTTCCCTAAGGAGTCTAGTTTCCAAAATGGTGGCACTTGTGGGGGCTTTCCACTGTTTAGTCACATTAGGGGCTCCCCAAATGCGACATGGCGTCTGCTAATTATTCAAACAAATTTTACATTCAAAAAGTCAAATGGCGCTCCTTCCCTTTCAAACCCTGCCATGCGCCCAAACAGTAATTTGCCTCCACATATGGGGTATCAGCGTGTTCAGGAGAAATTGCACAACAAATTTCATGGTGCAATTTATCCTATTACCCTTATGATAATGCAAAATTAAGGGATGAAAAACGGTTTTGTGGGAAAAATGTGAAAATTTTATTTTTACGGCTTAATATTATAAACTTCTGTGAAGCAGCTGGGGGTGCGAGGTGCTTACCACACATCTAGATAAGTTCCCTAAGGGGTCTAGTTTCCAAAATGGTGGCACTTGTGGGGGGTTTCCACTGTTTAGTCACATTAGGGGCTCCCCAAATGCGACATGGCGTCTGCTAATTATTCAAACAAATTTTACATTCAAAAAGTCAAATGGCGCTCCTTCCCTTTCAAACCCTGCCATGCGCCCAAACAGTAATTTGCCTCCACATATGGGGTATCAGCGTGTTCAGGAGAAATTGCACAACAAATTTCATGGTGCAATTTATCCTATTACCCTTATGATAATGCAAAATTAAGGGATGAAAAACGGTTTTGTGGGAAAAATGTGAAAATTTTATTTTTACAGCTCAATATTATAAACTTCTGTGAAGCACCTTGGGGTTCAAGGTGCTCAGCACACATCTAGATAAGTTCCCTAAGGGGTCTAGTTTCCAAAATGGTGTCACTTGTGGGGGGTTTCCACTGTTTAGGCACATCAGGAGCTCTCCAAACGCAACATGGTGTCTGCTAATTATTCAGACAAATTTTACATTCAAAAAGTCTAATGGCGCTCCTTCCCTTCCGAACCCTGCAGTGCGCCCAAACAGTGGTTTTCCACCACATATGGGGTATCAGCACGCTCAAGAGAAATTGCACAAAAAAATTTGGGGTCCATTTTTTCCTGTTACCCCTGTGAAAATAAAAAAAATTGGGTCTAAAGTAACATTTTTGTGAAAAAAGTTAAATGTTAATTTTTTTTTTCCACATTCCAAAAATTCCTGTGAAGCACCTGAAGGGTTAATAAAGTTCTTGAATGTGGTTTTGAGCACCTTGAGGGGTGCAGTTTTTAGAATGGTGTCACTTTTGGGTATTTTCTGTCATAAAGACCCCTCAAAGTGACTTCAAATATGATGTGGTCCATAAAAAAATGTTTTTGTAAATTTTGTTGGAAAAATGAGAAATCGCTGGTCAACTTTTAACCCTTATAGCTCCCTAACAAAAAAAAATTTTGGTTCCAAAATTGTGCTGATGTAAAGTAGACATGTGGGAAATGTTATTTATTAACTATTTTGTGTGACATATCTCTCTGATTTAAGGGCATGAAAATTAAAAGTTTGAAAATTGCAAAATTTTCTAAATTTTCGCCAAATTTCCGATTTTTTCACAAATAAACGCAAGTTATATGGAAGAAATTTTACCACTATCATGAAGTACAATATGTCATGAAAAAACAGTCTCAGAATCAGGGGAATACGTTGAAGCGTTCCAGAGTAATTACTTAATAAAGTGACAGTGGTCAGAATTGAAAAAATTGGCCCGGTCACGAAGGCAAAAACAGGCTCTGGCGCGAAGTGGTTAATCTAAGGAATTGGCCTACCGGTATTGACCGAATCATTGCTGGAGGATGTGACGAAGATGCCAGCAGTAGAGAATTCACCGCTGTATCTTTACGGAATAGAGTGGATTGTAAACAGTTATGGGCATCCCTATATATCTTCACATCCAGGAAATCGATGGAGTCCGTGTCGTATTGATATGTAAGGTGAATGTTTAAATGATTCTGATTCAAATCATTCATAAATTGATGTAATTCTTTAATGGTCCCCTGCCAGATCAAGAATATATCATCTATGTATCGCGTCCAAAAAAGAACGCGGTCCATAGATGGATACTGATCTGACAGGAATAGGTCCCTCTCCCACAGCCCCAGGAATAAATTAGCATATGCCGGTGCAAATGCCGCACCCATTGCGGTACCCCGGAGCTGTAGGTAGAAGGACCCATTGAATAGAAAAAAGTTATGAGATAGGGTGAACTCTAGTAGTTGGATAATGAGATCACTCATATCCGTTGTGTTGGATGAAGACTGCAGAAAGAATTGGGTAGCCCGTATTCCATCTGCATGGGGAATATTGGTATACAATGATTCTACATCACCTGTTACGAGAATGGTATCCCCATCTATGTGAAGCCCATCTATTTTCCTCAAGAACTCAGAGGTGTCTTTGGTAAAAGAAGGTAGTGATTCTACCAGCGGCTGCAGTTTGGTGTCAATGAATCGATTTACATTTTCCAGGTAATTCCCTTTCCCTGAGATAATTGGTCTCCCTGGTGGTGTTTGGCAGTTTTTATGTATTTTTGGTAAAAGATACAGGGTGGGAATGGAGGGTTCACTGACCTGGAGTGCTAGATGTAGTTCTTTTGAAATGACTCCATTGTCCCTAGCTATTTGTAAGATAGAGGAGAGTTCCGTCTGATATTTTATTATGGGATTAAAGGTTAGTTTCTTATAGCATTCCACACTTCTCAATTGGCGGAAGGCTTCATCCTCGTACATTGATTTAGGCCAGATCACCACATTCCCACCCTTATCAGCTGGTTTAAACACCACATCTGGCAACTTACGCAGCCGCTGGAGACACTGTCTCTCATCTCTAGTCAAATTATCTAATGTTGGGTAACGTGGAATTTTCTCAAAGTCTTTGCTCACCATTTTAACAAATACATCAATGGTGGGACACGTAGATAGGGGTGGGAATTTCTGAGAGCGTGGTCTAATAGAGGAAGGGATCTTACCCCCTATCGGACTGTTATGTTCCTCCGCCAGTTCTTCCAGGTTGGCTAACGCCTCCTGTTCCGTCTCTGTGGGAAATAAACAAAAGGCGGCCTCATCATGGAAGTATCTTTTAAATAGTAATTTCCGTGCAAAAAGATGGAGATCTTTAATGGCCGTAAACCTATCGAATTGTGCTGAAGGGCAAAACATCAAACCTTTATTCAACAACGAAATCTCCTGCTGGGAAAAAGAGTGAGAACTTAGGTTAATTACCTTCAAGCTGCCTCTAGATTCTGGTGAGTAGTTATAGTTGCGCTTGTTAGGAGGGAACCGTAACTCGCGTTTCCGTTTTGGAGTAGATACAGAGACGGAAGAGGAGGCGTCAGATGCCTCGCTGGTCGGCGGGTTTGATGAAATAGATGGGGTGCGATCCCTAGTTAGGCCCGGGGGAGTAAGTTTCTTCCACCTATATACTCTGCCCATCGAAAAATCCCTCTGGTCTCTAGTTAGTTTTTTGGCATGGTTCGCCTGGATGTCCTTTACCCACAAGTCCATGGACTTATTCATCTGTGCATCAATGGAGTTAATTTGATCCACAGATAAATCCACTTTTGCATTGGAGACCGTCTTTTCAAGGGATTTATCAATCTCATTGATGGACTTGAGATTGAGTTGTATCAATAACTCCATAAATCTCTTAGATGTGTCATTACACACTTGCTCCCAATCCCTAATAAAGTCCTTATCTTCAATCAGAAAGGATGGTATGACCCGTACCCTAAGGCCTCTAGGGATCAACTGTTTCAGAATGTAATTTTCAAGGAAAGCTTTATTCCACCAAAGGCGTGTCCTTTTTAACAATAGGTTCCTAATTACGTTAGTAGCTATATCAACCTGTGAACCAATAGAATCCAAAGCTGCAGCACCACTGTTACCAAAAACTTCATTAATTTGTCCCTGCCAGGATAGTTCCCTGGCTTTTAGGTCCATATTCAGAGTAGACGGAGCCTGTGCAAAACACAGTAAAATTATCAGATATATACAACACTGAATATAACAGTATAAGACACTGATCATATTCAGACCCGCAAATCAACGGGCCGGTAAGTAATCGTGTACTTATTATATGGACCAACGTGAAATGGCAGACCATTCGGTAAGACACATAATATAAGAGAACCACCGAATGATAGGTCCAATACAACAAAAGCAATTCAAAAATACCTTTATTCAAGTTATGGTTAAAGTGACACTACATACACAAGGAAAGCCGCATTATAATAGTCATACAGCAATGTTATAATATATACTGGACTCTAAGATATATAGATGAATAAGAATAGATAAACATCAAGCAGGTTAATACATGGAAGGAAGGGGACAAACAGAAAGGGGTTATATCACCGAAATGGCAACTAAGAAAACATGTGAATGGCCAAATCATAAATATATATATATGTACATGGCAGTGTGGAGAGGAAAATTCCCGTGTGCTCCATGTCATTTAATAGTACATATACCCCATGCTTATCCATACAGTCCAGAGTAATCAGTGTGTAAGCCCAAATATAGAGTGTATCTACCTGCACAGAAGTCCAGTGTGTATAAATGGCATCAAGCGGCGCAGCCCCGACGCGCGTTTCGGACACACGTCCTTCGTCAGGGGGTAGCGTCCATATGAACCAGCACGTATAAAAATACTAATGTGACCAATCGGTAAGCACCGGGTGTCCTACATAATTAGGATCGCCCGCAATTAAGCTCCAAATTGAGGCGGGCGCATACAGCTGGTTATCCGCCGGTGTATACAGGCAGCGCTTGATGTGCACGCATGCGGCGGCCGGAGGGACCGGAAGTCGCGGGCATCGCGTCATGCATCAGCCGACGACGGGAACACACGTGACCCGGGTCACCTGATGCATAGAGACACGTGACCGCAGCCTCACGGAGCACAGACGGCGCATGCGCGCAGCGCTTACCCGTAGAATGGGCATCAAATTGTCCTCTGTATCCAAGCAACCACGGGAGATCAGGAAGCCAGAATGGAGAAAGGAACACAAGAGGAATAAAGATCACGCAGATAGAGACAACTCGGGGAATCAGAGTGACAATAAGTAAGTGTGAGACTAGTGAAGTGACTGTGCAAATCATACAAATATAATCATATGTTATGTATATACACATCGACCACAATGGGAGATATGCATAGAGAGGAAGAGGGATAAAGTGAACATGTGCTATATATCAAAGACCTATAATGGCCAGTTAAAACATTAAGGTGTGTGTATATAGAGTATAACACAGTGTATATATCCATATTTGAATATATTTGCGTATACATACATATCAAATATAAAGTGTTTACGTGCAATAAATAGAGTAACATGAAAAAAAGGGGGGGGAAGAAAAAAAGAGAAGAGAAAAAAAAATATATATAAAAGATATATATAAAAAATAAAATAAAATTTTTTTTTTACATATAAATATATAGATAGATAGTAAAAACAATCAGATAATACATCATCATACGTATGGAAATAATATACAGGTGAGACATTCTATCCCATCAAGAAAAAATTATATTTTTATATATAAAATATATAAAGAAAGAAAAAAGGGGGAGAGGGGAAGGGGGGGAAGAGAAGAACAATATAATAACGGCTTCCAATCTTCAATCCCGAAATATGTCATAACACTAGGATCCCACTCCGATGCTAGATCAAAGGCCACATCAGAAATAAACTATAAGAGGAGAGAGAGAGTTAAAATTACTATCATATAGAAAATAAATAAAAACATGTTAAAAACAAATTAAAAACAAACAGGCAGGTTCAAGGACTAGATTGGTCACAGAAATGGAACGTAACTCATGTTCTCATTGAGTCCCAAAGGACAGACAGTTTTCAATGTCCAGATCCATCTTGTTTCTAATTGGGCCAGACGTTTACTTATCTTACCTCCTCTAATGTTAGGTGGAACCATATCAATCCCAATTACTCTAAGTAATGAGGCGTCACATCCGTGAAATGTCTTGAAGTGTCTCGGTATTGTCTTCAAGAGCGATGGATCATTGATTTCTTTTGCTGCTATAATACCAAGAACATGCTCGCGTATCCTAACCTTTAATTGGCGGGTAGTTAATCCCACATAGATTAATGAGCATGGGCAAGTGGCATAATAGATCACTGCAGTTGTGGTACATGTAATGAGGTGTTGGATATTATATATTGTAAGTCCGTCCGAGCTTTGAAATGTGTCGGATCGCACCACATTTGAACATGCCACACATTTACCACAGGGTCTACAGCCTTTGAGTGGTTTCACTTTAGACATAAAAGTTGTTCTTTCATTGGTATAGTGACTTTTCACTAGATCGTCCCGTAAATTACGTGACCGACGAAAAGTGATATTGGGTTTCGGGCTCAAATATCTCGAGAGCACAGGGTCAGATTGTAGGATGGGCCAAGATTTGTTTAGAAAATAGCGCATCAGATTAGTTTGACCATGATACTGTGTGATGAATCTAACAGTTCTGTTCGTTGGCTGTGTCTTATTTGAATATAGTTCATTGTGTCTAGAGGTATGTTTAGCCCTATTAAATGCTCTTTTGACGGAGAGACGGCTGTAGCCTCTCTCCAAGAATCGCATCTTTAATATATCGGCCTGTGGTATAAAATCCGCATCACTGGAGCAGATTCTCCTTAATCTAAGGAATTGGCCTACCGGTATTGACATGAGTTACGTTCCATTTCTGTGACCAATCTAGTCCTTGAACCTGCCTGTTTGTTTTTAATTTGTTTTTAACATGTTTTTATTTATTTTCTATATGATAGTAATTTTAACTCTCTCTCTCCTCTTATAGTTTATTTCTGATGTGGCCTTTGATCTAGCATCGGAGTGGGATCCTAGTGTTATGACATATTTCGGGATTGAAGATTGGAAGCCGTTATTATATTGTTCTTCTCTTCCCCCCCTTCCCCTCTCCCCCTTTTTTCTTTCTTTATATATTTTATATATAAAAATATAATTTTTTCTTGATGGGATAGAATGTCTCACCTGTATATTATTTCCATACGTATGTTGATGTATTATCTGATTGTTTTTACTATCTATCTATATATTTATATGTAAAAAAAAATTTTTATTTTATTTTTTATATATATCTTTTATATATATATTTTTTTCTCTTCTCTTTTTTTCTTTCCCCCCCCTTTTTTTCATGTTACTCTATTTATTGCACGTAAACACTTTATATTTGATATGTATGTATACGCAAATATATTCAAATATGGATATATACACTGTGTTATACTCTATATACACACACCTTAATGTTTTAACTGGCCATTATAGGTCTTTGATATATAGCACATGTTCACTTTATCCCTCTTCCTCTCTATGCATATCTCCCATTGTGGTCGATGTGTATATACATAACATATGATTATATTTGTATGATTTGCACAGTCACTTCACTAGTCTCACACTTACTTATTGTCACTCTGATTCCCCGAGTTGTCTCTATCTGCGTGATCCTTATTCCTCTTGTGTTCCTTTCTCCATTCTGGCTTCCTGATCTCCCGTGGTTGCTTGGATACAGAGGACAATTTGATGCCCATTCTACGGGTAAGCGCTGCGCGCATGCGCCGTCTGTGCTCCGTGAGGCTGCGGTCACGTGTCTCTATGCATCAGGTGACCCGGGTCACGTGTGTTCCCGTCGTCGGCTGATGCATGACGCGATGCCCGCGACTTCCAGTCCCTCCGGCCGCCGCATGCGTGCACATCAAGCGCTGCCTGTATACACCGGCGGATAACCAGCTGTATGCGCCCGCCTCAATTTGGAGCTTAATTGCGGGCGATCCTAATTATGTAGGACACCCGGTGCTTACCGATTGGTCACATTAGTATTTTTATACGTGCTGGTTCATATGGACGCTACCCCCTGACGAAGGACGTGTGTCCGAAACGCGCGTCGGGGCTGCGCCGCTTGATGCCATTTATACACACTGGACTTCTGTGCAGGTAGATACACTCTATATTTGGGCTTACACACTGATTACTCTGGACTGTATGGATAAGCATGGGGTATATGTACTATTAAATGACATGGAGCACACGGGAATTTTCCTCTCCACACTGCCATGTACATATATATATATTTATGATTTGGCCATTCACATGTTTTCTTAGTTGCCATTTCGGTGATATAACCCCTTTCCGTTTGTCCCCTTCCTTCCATGTATTAACCTGCTTGATGTTTATCTATTCTTATTCATCTATATATCTCAGAGTCTAGTATATATTATAACATTGCTGTATGACTATTATAATGCGGCTTTCCTTGTGTATGTAGTGTCACTTTAACCATAACTTGAATAAAGGTATTTTTGAATTGCTTTTGTTGTACTGGACCTATCATTCGGTGGTTCTCTTATATTATCTCCCTGTTATAGTGGAGCAGTGACCGGCGGCTCCTCACATCTACTGTGCACAGACTAGAACAGGGATGGACAATTTCTGGAGTTTGCATGAAAGAGCTTCTGCGGTTAAAACAAGTGATCACAGATTCATGGGCTACACAGGATAGGTGATCACTTATTGATTGGAAACCGCACCGATTGGAAGAATGGATCAGTGGTCGAGTCGCACATGAGCTCCAGTCTAATGGGGAGAAAAGCTCCACATTCTGCCGATCGGTGCAGGTCCCAGTAGTCAGACCCCCACCAATCAATAAGTTATCACTGATCTTGTGGAGAGGTGATTACTTGTTTTCACCGGAGAACCCCTGTAAGTCCATCTTTGACGCTCTGCTCCAAGTATTTCATCTCTAAGGCCACAGCCCCACTATCAGTATTCAGTCAGGATTATTCTCAGGAGTGGGAGCCAAAACCAGGTGAGGAACAATCAGAGAAAAGGTAGAATAGAAACAAGTCACCAATTCTGGATTTATCACCCACTCCTGCTTTTGCCTCTCACTACTGAGAAAAAATACTGACCAAATACGGATAGTGAAGCCGTGGCCTCATGGAAAAAAATCTTTTCCTAGTTAATCTCAGCGAGAACAAATGACCGCCATACACAACATAATCCACTATAACAACACCAATAATACCACATACAAAAGGGACAAATATCACCACACCATGACCAGACCACATATTACCACCACATAGTGACCAAATACTACAATACTGATCAGGAATACAAACCACAATACTAACAACACTGTCACTATACATATGAGCTCTGTATATAGTGTCAGTGTACAGGTAATACAGTGATCACCAGTGACATTATACACAGGAGCTCTGTATATAGTGTACAGGTAATACAGTGATCACCAGTGACATTATACACAGGAGCTCTGTATATAGTGTCAGTGTACAGGTAATACAGTGATCACCGGTGACATTATACACAGGAGCTCTGTATATAGTGTACAGGTAATACAGTTATCACGAGTGACATACACAGGAGCTCAGTATATACTATATAGTGTAAGTGTACAGTAATACACTGACTCACCAGTGATGTCTCTAGGTGAAGTTCTTCATCTTCGCTTTTCTTCATCTGGCACAGTCCGCCATCACTTCTTCCAGCCAGGAATCATCTCTGCAGAAAATAACACACAGTTATCAATAACTGATCTCTTTTAGAGCACATTCCCACTTTTCCCCAGGATTCTACACTACACCAGTTGAAGAAATAAAGCGACATAGTGGCGCCCTGCACAGTAACAGGACCCCCCTTTTGTCCCCTCTTATGGAAAACAGTTTCCTAAAAAGTAAATTATATTACAGAAGTAATAATGTCCCTAATTGGACTCTAAAGTAATAATGTTCCCCATTCGCCATCATAAACTAATAAAGTTCCTCAATCTGGCCCCTAAACAGTAATAAAGTCCCTTGTCCAGCGTGGCCACCCATCTATCCAACCTGACCCCCCCCCCCATATATCCATTCTGGTCTCCATGTGTCCAGCCTGCCCCTCCCATATATCCATCCGGGCCTCCATGTGTCCAGCCCGCCCCCCTTCATATATCCATCCTGTCCCCCTCATATATGCATCCCACCCCACCCCATATATCTATCCAGGTCCCCATGTGTCCAGCTTGCCGCCCTTCACCTCCATGTGTCCATCCAGGTCCCCAACTTGGCCACCTTCACCTCCATGTGTCCGATCATGCGTCCAGCCAGCCCCCCCCTTCAGCCCCGTGCCTCCATCCATAAGTCTCCCCATGCGTCCAGCCAGCCCCCCCCTTCAGCCCCATGCCTCCATCCATGTCTCCCCATGCGTCCAGCCAGCCCCCCCTTCAGCCCCCTGCCTCCATCCATATGTCACCCCATGCGTCCACCCAGCCCCCCCTTCAGCCCCATGTCCCCATCCATGTCACCATGGGTCCAGCCAGCCCCCCCCCTTCAGCCCCATGTCCCCATGGGTCCATCCAGCCCCCCTTTCCGCCCCATGTCCCCCTCCATGTCCCCATGGGTCCATCCAGCTCCCCTTTCCGCCCCATGTCCCCCTCCATGTCCCCATGGGTCCAGCCAGCCCCCCCCATCAGCCCCATGTCCCCATCCATGTCCCCATGGGTCCAGTCAGCCCCTCCTTCAGCCCCATGTCCCCATGGGTCCAGCCAGCCCCCCCATTCAGCCCCATGTCCCCATCCATGTCCCCATGGGTCCAGCCAGCCCCCCCATTCAGCCCCATGTCCCCATGGGTCCATCCAGCCCCCCCCATTCAGCCCCATGTCCCCATGGGTCCAGCCAGCCCCCCCCATTCAGCCCCATGTCTCCATGGGTCCAGCCAGCCCCCCTCATTCAGCCCCATGTCCCATTGGGTCCAGCCAGCCCCCCCATTCAGCCCCATGGGTCCAGCCAGCCCCCCCATTCAGCCCCATGGGTCCAGCCAGCCCCCCATTCAGCCCCATGGGTCCAGCCAGCCCCCCCATTCAGCCCCATGGGTCCAGCCAGCCCCCCCATTCAGCCCCATGTCCCCATGGGTCCAGCCAGCCCCCCCATTCAGCCCCATGTCCCCATCCATGTCCCCGTGGGTCCAGCCAGCCCCATGTCCCCATCCATGTCCCCGTGGGTCCAGCCAGCCCCATGTCCCCATCCATGTCCCCGTGGGTCCAGCCAGCCCCATGTCCCCATCCATGTCCCCGTGGGTCCAGCCAGCCCCATGTCCCCATCCATGTCCCCGTGGGTCCAGCCAGCCCCATGTCCCCATCCATGTCCCCGTGGGTCCAGCCAGCCCCATGTCCCCATCCATGTCCCCGTGGGTCCAGCCAGCCCCATGTCCCCATCCATGTCCCCGTGGGTCCAGCCAGCCCCATGTCCCCATCCATGTCCCCGTGGGTCCATCCAGCCCCATGTCCCCATCCATGTCCCCGTGGGTCCATCCAGCCCCCCCTTCAGCCCCATGTCCCCATCCATGTCCCCGTGGGTCCATCCAGCCCCCCCTTCAGCCCCATGTCCCCGTGGGTCCATCCAGCCCCCCCTTCAGCCCCATGTCCCCATCCATGTCCCCGTGGGTCCATCCAGCCCCCCCTTCAGCCCCATGTCCCCATCCATGTCCCCGTGGGTCCATCCAGCCCCATGTCCCCATCCAGCCCCATGTCCCCATGGGTCCATCCAGCCCCATGTCCCCATCCATGTCCCCATGGGTCCATCCAGCCCCATGTCCCCATCCATGTCCCCATGGGTCCATCCAGCCCCATGTCCCCATCCATGTCCCCATGGGTCCATCCAGCCCCATGTCCCCATGGGTCCATCCAGCCCCATGTCCCCATGGGTCCATCCAGCCCCATGTCCCCATGGGTCCATCCAGCCCCATGTCCCCATGGGTCCATCCAGCCCCATGTCCCCATCCATGTCCCCATGGGTCCATCCAGCTCCATGTCCCCATGGGTCCATCCATGTCCCCATGGGTCCATCCAGCTCCATGTCCCCATGGGTCCATCCAGCCCCATGTCCCCATGGGTCCATCCAGCCCCATGTCCCCATCCAGCCCCATGTCCCCATGGGTCCATCCAGCCCCATGTCCCCATGGGTCCATCCAGCCCCATGGGTCCATCCAGCCCCATGGGTCCATCCAGCCCCATGTCCCCATGGGTCCATCCAGCCCCATGTCCCCATGGGTCCATCCAGCCCCATGTCCCCATGGGTCCATCCAGCCCCATGTCCCCATGGGTCCATCCAGCCCCCCCTTCAGCCCCATGTCCCCATCCATGTCCCCATGGGTACATCCAGCCCCATGTCCCCATGGGTCCATCCAGCCCCATGTCCCCATGGGTCCATCCAGCCCCCCCTTCAGCCCCATGTCCCCATGGGTCCATCCAGCCCCATGTCCCCATCCATGTCCCCATGGGTCCATCCAGCCCCCCCTTCAGCCCCATGTCTCCATCCATGTCCCCATGGGTCCATCCAGCCCCCCCTTCAGCCCCATGTCTCCATCCATGTCCCCATGGGTCCATCCAGCCCCCCCTTCAGCCCCATGTCTCCATCCATGTCTCCATGGGTCCATCCAGCCCCCCCTTCAGCCCCATGTCTCCATGGGTCCAGCCAGCCCCCCCTTCAGCCCCATGTCCCCATCCATGTCCCCATGGGTCAATCCAGCCCCCCTTCAGCCACATGTCCCCATGAGTCCATCCAGCCCCCCCTTCAGCCCCATGTCCCCATGGGTCCAGCCAGCCCCGCCTTCAGCCCCATGTCTCCATCCATGTCACCATGTGACCAGCCTGCGACCCCTCCATATATGGATGATGACCAATGCTGGGAACACTCACCCAGAAAAACGTGGCTATTGCACTTGACTTGAAGTTGAAGCAGGGAGAGCTGTAGCCGGGGCCGGCAGCCTTGTTTCCAGGGTGATGGTGAGAGAGCAGAGTGCAGGTCACCGCATACTCAGCCCAGGAGCCGGCTTAAAAGGCCAAGAGAGCAGGAGAGAAGAGGGCGGTGCGCGGTGCTGGTGCGGTGTTACATACCCGGACGGGAGCCGGTGTTACAAGGCCAATTCCAAGGGAGCAGGAGCCGGGACTGGAGAGCAGAGCGCGGCGTCGGCGTATCGAAAACCGGCAGGGGAGCAGAAAGAGGAGAGCGTGACGTCAGCGTGTCACCTGACACCACACAACTGCCAGCCACCAGCGGGAAAGCAGAGTGCGGTGCGTGTCACCGCCCACCAAGATCACGTCCTCCTGTCATGTGACTATGCGCGTCACCCGCTGTCACCACTGAATAGTAGGAGCGCCGCACGCGACGCTACATTTCCTTCGGCTGCGCTTTTAAAGGGCCCGCACTTTTTAAGAGCCCCCGCTACCAATTCTCTCACTCTCTCATCGGGGCCCACCGGGAATTTATCACACCAGGCCAGTCCGACCCTGCATGGGCCCATCAGGTAAAGTGATGGAATGAAGTTTTCTCTCCTCATGTTGAAAAATGACATTTTCTGCCACCTATTGATGAGAGAAAAAAAGTGATGAAGATTTACAAACTTCTAACATTAGTCAGTGAAAAACATACAGAACAAGGATGCAAATGGATCTTTTTTTGGCAATCCAATCATTTGAATGGGCCAGCTTTATCTGCAAATCAGATTACAATCAAACATGTCTCAAATTTCTTTTGTGAACCATCAGCATCAGAAAAGGTCCATAGACTATAATTATTATGTTTTTATAAGCAAAGAAAAGGAACACAATGCAAACTCTAAAATCAGACATTTAAATGGATGAGTTTGGTGGGCAAACAGGGTCTGACTGGAGCACCGGGACACTGAACGATTATCCGGTGGGCCAGGGTCCTTGGCAGGACCCTGAGCAGGACGTAGAGGGGGCCCACTGGTTTCAACTGAATGTACGTCCGAGGACATTTCATTAATGATCAGTATTGTAATATTCGGTCACTATGTTGTAATATCTGGTCCGGTCATGGTGTGGTATTTATCCCTGTATGTGTTATTATTTGGTCACTATGTGGTGTGGACATGGTGTGGTGGTATTTCTCCCTTGTATGTGGAATTATTTGGGTCGCTATATGTTGGTAATATCTGGTCTGGTCATGGTGTGGCGATATTTCTCCCTTTTACAGTATGAGGTATTGTTCGGTCACTATGTGGTGGTCATATATGGTCTGCTCACGGTGTGACGGTAGTTCTCCCTTCTATGTGGAATAATTTGGTCGCTATATGCTGCTAAAATCTGGTCTGGTCATGGTGTGGCGATATTTGTCCCTTTTACAGTATGAGGTATTGTTCGGTCACTATGTGGTGGTCATATGTGGTCTGCTCACGGTGTGACGGTAGTTCTCCCTTCTATGTGGAATAATTTGGTCGCTATATGCTGCTAAAATCTGGTCTGGTCATGGTGTGGCGATATTTGTCCCTTTTACAGTATGAGGTATTGTTCGGTCACTATGTGGTGGTCATGTGGTCTGCTCACGGTGTGACGGTAGTTCTCCCTTCTATGTGGAATAATTTGGTCGCTATATGCTGCTAAAATCTGGTCTGATCATGGTGTGGCGATATTTGTCCCTTATACAATATGTGGTATTATTCGGTCACTATGTGGTGGTAATATGTGGTCTGGTCACGGTGTGGCTGTATTTCTCCCTTCTACGTGGGATTATTCGGTCGCTTTATGCTGGTAATATGTGGTCTGGTCACAGTGTCACGTTAGTTCTCCCTTGAATGTGGTATTATTGGTCTTGAAAAAGTGGATTGTGTTGTGTATAGCAGTCAATTGTTCTCTCTGATATTAGGAGAATAATCTTTATTTAGATTTCTGATTAAATACTTGGAACAAGATGAACTTACAGGAATTCTACTGTGAAAACAGGTAATCACCTTTCCAAAGGATAAGTGATAAGGTATTGATTGGTGGGGGTCTGACTGCTGGGACCCGCACCGATTGGTAGAATGTGGAGCTTTTATCCCCACTAGACTGGAGCAGCATGTGTGACTTCACCACTGATCCATTCATTCCCTCAATGGCTGCGAGCGCTGCTCTTGTTTTTTTCTGGAAGCCCCAAAGAGAATGAATGGATCTGCGGTCAGACATCCCACCTGACGCTGCATTTTAAAATGGGGATAAAAGTGTCCTGTCAGGGATAAAACTTCCCAATTCTGATCAGTGCGGTTTCCTATGGTCGGACCCAAACGATCATTAAGTTATCACCAATCCTGAGGAGCCCATGGATCGGTGATAACTTGTTTTCACCAAAGAAGCCCTTTAATGCAAACTACCGTAATTGTCCATCCCAGTTGTGCTGTGCGCACAGTAGATGTGCAGGAGCCGCCTGTGTTTTACAGTCGAGGTCCCACTATAACGGGGATAAAGGCTATCAGGTATCTGCATCTAGCTGTAGGGTGGGCCCCAGTCTCCCCAGTCCCACGCTGTGGGCAAATATAACCTGTCTGGGCAATTGTAGCCAATTTTGCTGCAAAAAAAGAAAAGTCTTTTTACCTTTTTAGCCATAACTTTCAATGTCTTGGATAAATGTGTAACCCTTTATTAAATTCTGCCTTTATTATGGGGATCTCATGGTAGTAGAGCATACCAGAGGTTGACTATATTTTATTTATTTATTTTTTACAGAAAGATCCACGTAAAGAAAAAAAAAAAGTAAAACAAAATGGAAACCAAAAGAAAATAAACAGACCACACCTTTTTGGTAAATTTTTATACTTTGAGCAGCCCCATGATATAAGCTGGTGCAGGTCACTAATCAGACAAATCCACATGAATGAGTGTAAGAAGTGAATGCAGCACTCACCGCTATAATAAAACATTGTATTCCATCATTAATAACCATCAGCTTCTCACAGAGGGAGGTCAGCGAGTGGTAGATACAGCGCATTGTGAAAGGATTTGGCCCCCTTGAACTTTTCCACCTTTTGCCACATTTCTGGCTTCAAACATAAAGATATAAAATTCAAATTTTTTGGGGAAGAATCAACAAGTGGGAATGAAATTAATTGGATATTTTAAACTTAAAAATAAAAAATGAAAAGTGGGGCGTGCAATATTATTCAGCCCCTTTACTTTCAGTGCAGCAAACTCACTCCAGAAGTTCAGTGAGGATCTCTGAATGATCCAATGTTGTCCTAAATGACTGGTAACGATAACTAGAATCCACTGATCCAATGTTGTCCTAAATGACTGGTAACGATAACTAGAATCCACCTGTGTGTAATCAAGTCTCTGTATAAATGCACCTGCTCTGTGATAGTCTCAGGGTTCTGTTTCAAGTGCAGAGAGCACCATGAAGACCAAGAAACACACCAGGCAGGTCCGAGATACTGTTGTGGCGAAGTTCAAAGCCGGATTTGGATACAAAAAGATTTCCCAAGTTTTAAACATCTCAAGGAGCACTGTGCAAGCGATCATATTGAAATGGAAGGAGTATCAGACCAATGCTAATCTACCAAGACCCGGCCGTCCCTCTAAACCAGTGTTTCCCAAACTCCAGTCCTCACGGACCACCACAGGTCATGTTTTCAGGATTTCCTTAGTATTGCATAGGTGATGGAAGTATCATCAAGGCATCAGGAATTTTCTCACCTGTGCAATACTATGGAAATCCTGAAAACATGACCTGTGGGGTCTGTGAGGACTGGAGTATGGGAAACACTGCTCTAAACTTTCATCTCGAACAAGGAGAAGACTGACCAGAGATGCCGCCAAAAGGCCGATGATCACTCTGGATGAACTGCAGAGATCTAGAGCTGAGGTGGGTTAGTCTGTCCATAGGACAACAATCAGTTATACACTGCACAAATCTGGGCTTTATGGAAGAATGGCAAGAAGAAAGCCATTTCTCAAAGATATCTATAAAAAGTCTCGTTTGAAGTTTGCCACAAGCCATCTGGGAGACACACCAAACATGTGGAATAAGGTGCTCTGGTCAGATGAAACCAAAATCAAACTTTTTGGCCACAGTGCAAAACGATATGTTTGGCGTAAAAGCAACACAGCTCATCACCCTCAAAACACCATCCCCACTGTTGAACATGGTGGTGGCAGCATCATGGTTTGGGCCTGCTTTTCTTCAGCAGGGACAGAGAAGATGGTTAAAATTGATGGGAAGATGGATGGAGCCAAATACAGGACCATTCTGGAAGAAAACCTGTTGGAGTCTGCAAAAGACCTGAGACTGGGACGGAAATTTATCTTCCAACAAGACAATGATCCCAAACATAAAGCAAAATCTACAATGGAATGGTTCAAAAATAAACATATGCAGGTGTTAGAATGGCCAAGTCAAAGTCCAGACCTGAATCCAAACGAGAATCTTGGAAAGAGCTGAAAACTGCTGTTCACAAACGCCCTCCATCCAACCTCAATGAGCTCGAGCTGTTTTGCAAGGAAGTATGGGCAAGAATTTCAGCCACTCGATGTGCAAAACTGATAGAGACATACCCCAAGCGACTTGCAGCTGTAATCGCAGCAAAAGGTGGCGCTACAAAGTATTAACTCAAGGGGGCCGAATAATATTGCACGCCCCACTTTTCAGTTTTTAATTTGTTAAAAAAGTTTAAAATAGCAAATAAATTTCATTCCACTTCACGATTGTGTCCCACTTGTTGTTGATTCTTCCCCCAAAAAATAGAATTTTATATCTTTATGTTTAAAGCCAGAAATGTGGCAAAAGGTAGAAAAGTTCAAGGGGGCCAAATCCTTTCACAATGCAGTGTATAGGTGACGGCAGTGCTGTGTATCTGCAGGATTCCAGGCCAGTATCTGCCACCCGCTGGATTTCCCATGGGAGAAGCTCTGGGATTTTATTACAGGGAAACTGTCATCAGCTTTTTGCTATGTAATCTAAAAGCAACAAGTCGGGGCAGAGGACCTTATGCCAGCGATGTGTCACTTGCTGGTCTGCATGATGGCATTTTGATATAATCCCTCTTTTATCTGCTGCAGATCTAGCAGTTCCCTGAATTCACAGATCATGTAGAGACCAATGCGGGAAAGTTACCCCAAATGTTCTAGAAGTCAGCATTGGATTTTCTGCTTTCAGATCACCTCACAGACCAATGTAAGTTAAGGGACAAGTTCAGATGACGGTTTATCCCACTGTTTTTTTTAAGAAATCGCCATTAAAACTCATGCATCCAGTACAAAAAGAAATAGATGCCACAACCAGGGCCGGCTCCAGGATTTCATGGGCCCCGGGCAAAAGTCTCAGTGGGCCCCATTCACACCTACCACGATTCATGATGCACAGAAATATAGGTATAGTACAATGCTAAAGATTTCACTGACTTCTCACATTACATGAGTGATATCTATTGTAAAGTCTACAACAGCTCAGAAACCGGCGAATCCTCCCAGCGCACAGTTCAGACCAGACAATATAGTCCTCTATACAGTATTATGGGCCCCACGTAGTCCTCCATATACAGTATTATGGACACCACGTGGTCCTCCATACAGTATTATGGACACCACATGGTCCTCCATCCAGTATTATGGGCAGCACATGGTCCTGCATCCAGTACTATGGGCACCATATATTGCTCCATACAGAATAACGGACCGTATATAATGCTCCATACAGTATGATCCCCATATATTGCTCCATTCAGTATAATGGATCCCATATATTGCTCCATAAAGTAAAATGAGCCCCATATATTGCTCCATACATAATGGGTACCATATAATGCTCCATACAGAATAATGGAGCCCAAATATTGCTCCATACAGTATGGGCCCTATATATTGCTCCATAAATAGTGGGACCAATATATTGCTCCATAAAGAATAGGCCCCATATAATGCTCCATAGATAATGGGCCCTATATAATACTCCATACATAATGGGCCCCATATATTGTTCAATAGATAATGAGCCCCATATAATACTACATACATAATGAGCCCCATATATTGTTCAATAGATAATAAGCCCTATATAATACTCCATACATAATGGGCCCCATATATTGTTCAATAGATAATGAGCCCCATATAATACTCATAACATAAAAAAAAAAAATCAAATACTCACCGCTCCTTGCTGGAAGCAGGCCTGTCTCATCAGCGTCTTCCGACTCTCTGCACTGGGACTGCTCAGCAGAGGGCGCTCTGTAGTGACGTCATTGCGCCCTCTGCCCTGAGATGTCACAGAGTAAGAAGACGCAGAAGACAGAGGAGCAGCAGAGGAACAGGGAGAGGTAAGTATTGCAAACAGTTTAAAGCACTGGGGAAGGCCCAGTGCAGGTGCCCATTCGCTGGCATCAGGCCCCGCTGACTCATGGGCCCCATAGCGCGCTGGTGTCCCAGAGGGTGAGTGGGCCCCCTGCTCGCTCAGGGCCCAGGCACTTGCCCGGGTGGTGATGCCGGCCCTGGGTACAACACATACGGCACCCGTTTTTAACTGATCCGCTGCAATGATTATGTAGGAAACTGTATTCATTTACAATCATCCACAGCGTGAGAGAAAACAGCTACAACATTACTGAATAAACAGAAACCCTGCAAGTATAAGAAAATGATTTTATTAAAATTATTTTCCATATCAATCCAGTTTGAAAAAAAATAACTCATTAAGCATTTTTTGCAACGTAGCAGTCCACATCTGACAGACTCCTGTAAGGCTGTGTGCCCACGTAGCATTTTTCAAGCGTATATGCTGCGGAATTTCCGCAGCGTAAACGCTTGAAAAACGCATGTATATCCGCACCCCATGGTCCCCAATGGGATTCCGCAAGTTCTATGCACATGCTGCGGATTTTTCCGCAGCGTTTATGCCGCATTCAAAAATCCGCAGCATGTCATTTAATTTTGCGTTTCCGCAAGCGGAATTGCCTTTGTCCAATGCATAAAAAACGCAAGGCAATTCCGCATGTGGAAAACGCGTGATAAACGCGCGAAAAATGCGCGATAAACGCGTGCGGAATTCCGCATGCGTTTTTCCGGGAGAGGACTTGCATTTATGCAGCAGAAATTTTCTGCTTCATAAATGCAACGTGGGCACATAGCCTAACTCTGGACACAGTATAATAGTGTGGCCGCTGTTCTCTAGCAGGACCCTCTAATGATAGAAGCAGGACGGCATACTGGATCTCGCACAACGCTACCTGCATGCCATCTGATTGGCTACTGTAAGTGCTCCAGCCATATAGAGATCACTATGTATACAATATACTCCGAAAAGATGTCAGTGATTACTGTGAAGTCAAAATATTGTGCCCCCATTGAGCAGGAATGATTAGAGATGGACAATCTCCAGTTGGCAGACAGTCAGTGATGGCGGAGAGCTGATCATCTTTACTCGCTGCTCATTAGGAAAGTGGTCGCTTTCTGAAAGCATTTGACTCTGAACTCGGCGTCAGACGCCATTATGTAAGAGGCCAATGTCTGAGTGGTTTTTGTGTCCGTTTGTCCTTCCTCTGTTCTTTCTGCCAAAAGATCCTCACCCATAACCTAAGGATTAAAATAAAGTTGAATTGTTGCTAATATTTTTGTAAATTTATCACATGAATTGAATTTCATAAATTAAAAGAAAACTTTCCCTCCGATGTCCACAAAACTGAGCGCCACTACATAAGCCACAAATAGTCTCCCCTCTCTCTCCCAGTCTGTGCAGCGGACGGGAACCATTTAAATGGGTGCAGGGCCGATTTTAGATAAAGTGGGGCCCTGGGGAAAAGTTTAAAGTGGGGTCCCAAATGCTGACATACAGCACCACACAAACATTTAGCTTGTATTTACATGCGCTGAGATCAGGCCGCTAAACGAGCGCAATCCACAATACTGAAGCCGTTCGACGCTTGTTTCCCGACCTCTTTACACCAGCTGAGGAAGAATGATGGATACAGAACAATCACTAATAGATCAATCTGTCCCCATACAGCATCATGTTATCAGCAGCACATCTGCAGGTTACACCGGCCGATGTGCTGCTGAGAACAAGGATTTTTGTTCTGGCATAAACAATCCAATTACTCGATGAATAGGCAGCATTTTGCTTGTTTAGTATAATACATGCCATAGTCCTCCATATTTTATAATGTGCCCCACAGCACCCCATATTGTATAATGAGGCCCACAGTCCTCCATATAGTATAATACACTCCCGATAGCCCTCCATATTGTATAATGCACTCCCCATAACCCTCTATATAGTATAATATACTCCCCATAGTCCTCCATATTGTATAATGTGCCCCACAGCCCTCCATATTGTATAATGCACTCCCCATAGCCCTCAATATTGTATAATGCACTCCCCATAGTCCTCCATATAGTATAATACACTCCCGATAGCCCTCCATATAGTATAATGCACTCCCCATAACCCTCTATATAGTATAATATACTCCCCATAGTCCTCCATATTGTATAATGCACTCCCCATAACCCTCTATATAGTATAATATACTCCCCATAGTCCTCCATATTGTATAATGTGCCCCACAGCCCTCCATATTGTATAATGCACTCCCCATAGTCCTCCATATTGTATAATGCACTCCCCATAGTCCTCCATATTGTATAATGTGGCCCATATTCCTCCAAATAGTATAATACACTCCCCATAGCTCTCTATATAGTTTAATGCACCTCATAGTTCTCCATATAGTATAATGCACCTCATAGTCCTCCATATAGTATAATGCACCTCATAGCCCTCCATATAGTATAATGCACCTCATAGCCCTCCATATAGTATAATATACTCCCCATAGTCCTTCATATAGCATAATGCACTCCCCATAGTCTTTCATATTGTATAATGTGCCCCACAGCCCTCCATATTGTATAATGTGGCCCATTTTCCTCAATATAGTAAATACATTCCCCATAGCCCTCCATATAGTATAATGCACCTCATAGTCCTCCATATAGTATAGTACACTCCCCATAGCCCTCCATATAGTATAATGCACTCCCCATAGCCCTCCATATAGTATAATACACTCCCCATAGCCCTCCATATAGTATAATGCACCTCATAGTCCTCCATATAGTATAATACACTCCCCATAGCCCTCCATATAGTATAATGCACCTCATAGTCCTCCATATAGTATAATACACTCCCCATAGCCCTCCATATAGTATAATATACTCCCCATAGTCCTCCATATAATGGAATGCACCTCATAGTCCTCCATATAGTATAATGCACTCCCTATAGCCCTCCATATAGTATAATGCACTCCCTATAGCCCTCCCTATAGTATAATGCACTCCCCATAGCCCTCCCTATAGTATAATGCACTCTCCATAGTCCTTCATAGTGTATAATGCACTCCCCATAGTCCTTCATATAGTATAATGCATTCTCCTCAGTCCTTAATAGAGTATAATGCAGCCTCCCTATAGTATAATGCAGCCAAACATATAGTACATATAATATAATGCAACCCATAGTCCTCGTAAAGTATAATTCGGCCCCAACCATAGAGTATAATTCAGCCACTCCATACAGTATAATGCAGCCCCCCAGTTCTGCAGTATTATGGTCACCACGTATAAAAAACAAATACATACAATACTCACCTCTCCTCGTTCTCCAGCTGCTCCATGCTCTGCAGAGCGTCTCAGCAGCTCCACTCTGCAGGCACAGTCATTCCCCCGCTACCGATACAGTTCAATGCGCAATGCGGGGGGACGAACTCACGGACCCTATAGAGGCATGCCACGGGCTGGAGGCCCCAGGCAGATGCCTAGTCTGCTTGCCATTACGCCGGCCCTGAATGGGTGTCTCATGCTGGGGACATGTTTTTCTGCTTTTTTTCTTGCCATAGTACAAATTCTATTCAGTAGGACTATCAGCTGTGTATCCACCAGACTTTTTAAACCTGACAGGGCACACCTGTGAAGTGAAAACCATTTCCGGTGACTACCTCTTGAAGCTCATCAAGAGAATGTCAAGAGTGTGCAAAGCAATCATCAAAGCAAAAGGTGGCTACTTTGAAGAACCTAGAATATAAGACATATTTTCAGTTGTTTCACACTTTTTTGTTAAGTATATAATTCCACATGTGTTAATTCATAGTTTTGATGCCTTCAGTGTGAATGTACAATTTTCGTTGTCATTGAAAATACAGAAAAATCTTTAAATGAGAAGGTGTGTCCAAACTTTTGGTCTGTTACTGTATATATCCAGGATGTGTGATCACGGGGTGCCATACATACCAGAATGGGAGATCAAGGGGTGTCATGCATACCAGGATGGGTGATCAAGGGATGCCATGCATACCAGGATGGGGGATCAAGGGGTGCCATGAAAACTAGGATGGGGATCAGGGGGTGCCATGCATACCAGGATGGTTGATCAAAGGGGTGCCATGAATACTGGGGGCTCAAGGGGTGCCATGCATTCCAGGATGGGGATGAGGGTCACGTATACCAAGATGTGATGGGGGCCACATATACCAGGAAGGAGGGACCATACATACCAGGATGGAGGATAGTAACAGAATTGGGGGACATTATCCCAATACCAATGTCAGCAGCAGACTCCTATTAGACAAAGATAGCACAAGTATACACAAAATGCAGTTTTTAAAAGGAAGGTTTTTATGATTAAGGGAAAAGGAAATCCAAACCTAAAGGGCCCTGTGTGAAAAAGTGATTCCCCTCCCTCCTTAAAACATAAATTAACTGTGATTTGTCACATCTTTGGGAAGCTGAGTTCAATTTCCGTAGCCCCACACAGCCCTGTTTACTGCCACACGTGTTCTCAATCAAGAAATCACTTAAATAGGACATGCCTGACAAAGTGAAGTAGAACAAAAGATCCTCTAAAGCTAGACATCATGCTGCGATCCAAAGAAATTCAGGACCAAATGAGAAACAAAGTAATTGAGATCTATCAGTCTGGAAAAAGTTCTAAACCCATTTCTAAAGATTTGGGACTCCAGCGAATCACAGTGGAAGTCATTATCCACAATAGGCAAAAATATGGAACAATGGTGAACTTTCCTAGGCGTGGCCGGCTGATCAAAATTACCCCAAGAGCGCAGCAACGACTCATCCAAGAGGTCACAAAAGACCCCACAACAACATCCAGAGAACTGCAGGTCTCACTTGCCTCAGTTAAGGACAGTGTTCATGACTACACCAAAAGAAAGAGACTGGGCAAAAATTACACGCATAGCAGAGTTCCAAGACGAAAACCATTGCTGAGCAATAAGAACAAAGGCTCATCTCAGTTTTGTCAGAAAACATCTTGATGATCGCCAAGACTTTTGGGAGAATACTCTGTGGACTGACAAGACAAAAGTTGAACTTTTTGGAAGGTGTATGTCCCATTACATCTGGCGTAGAAGTAACACTGCATTTTAAAAAAGGAACATCATACCAACAGTAAAATATGGTGGCGGTAGCGTGATGGTCTGGGACTGTTATGCTGCTTCAGGACCTGGAAGACTTGCTGTGGAAATGGAACCATGAATTCTGCTGGTTAACCAAAAAATCCTGAAAGAGAATGTCTGGCCATCTGTTCATGACCTCAAGCTGAAGTGCACTTGGGTTATGCAGCAGGACAATGATCCAAAACACACCATTAAGTCCACCTCTGAATGGCTTAAGGAAAACAAAATTAAGACTTTGCAGTGGCTTAGTCAAAGTCCTGACCTTAAGAAAGAGGTTCATGCTCGGAAACCCTCCAATGTGGCTAAATTACAACAATTTTGCAAAGATGAGTGGGCAAAAATTCCTCCAGAGTGTTGTAAAAGACTCATTGCCAATTATCCCAAACACTTGATTGTAGTTGTTGTTGCTGAGGGTGCTTCAACCAGTTATTAGGTTTAGAGGGCAATCACTTTTTCACACAGGGCCCTGTAGGTTTGGATTTCTTTTTCCCTTAATAATTAGGATCTTCATTTAAAAACTGCATTTTGTGGTTACTTGTGTTATCTTTGTCTAATATTAAAATTTGTTTTGAGATCTGAAATATTTAAGTATGACAAACATGCAAAAGAATGAGAAATCAGGAAGGGGCAAACAACTTTTCACACATACACATATATATATTCATCCCACAATGTGACATTCATGGTAGAAGAGAGGGATTGGTAAGATGGGACAACCATTACAAACCAGCCACCTGATCAGACCTTATTGAACACCTTTCCAGAAGCTTTAATCAATCTTATCTACTGTTATTTTCTGAAGAGAGGAAACAAATGTCCTAAAAATAAAAAAATATAAAAATGAAAGTTAAGAAAAAAAAAAAAAATAATAATAATAGTCTCACCTCCACTATGAGCATTTTTTGCTCTTCTAATAATCCAAGCTTTCCTAATTGTTCTTCTATTTGCTCCTGCGTCCTCATATTCCTCTCCAGCACAAATGATGCATGCTGGGGCTGTAAGAGCTGTAATAGAAGCCTAGAAGAACCATCAGAGGTCAGGCCCATCTGGTTACAGAAAGAACACAGATACATGCTGTATAAGACAATGGGATGGAAACAAGATTTTAAAAGGAGTTATCAAACACTTTTATACTCCACTGGATAGGTCATTAATATAAGATAGGTGGGGTCCAACCCTCGGCCCCCCGATGATCAGCTGTCATCACCTCTGGCAAGATGCAGGCAATGTTCAAAGTGGAACAAAACCGCTCCGTACACTGCGGCCGCTGCCGGGTGCAGACCAGCTATTGAGGAGTACCGGAGGTGATCTGCAGCACCAGGCAGTGGCCACTGGGGTGCGCTCTGCTCACAAGTTACATCCGGCCGTTGCCAGAGCTATAAACAGCTTATTGGTGGGGAGCCAAGAGTCGGACCTACAACGATCTGATATAGACCACCTATTTTATGCATAAATCATCTGCATTAAAGTATTAGAGAACGTCTTTAAGAGCCCTGCATTTTCAGAGCCAAACTTCAGTCAACATCTAATAACCAATTACAAGGTCTTTCTTAGGACTCGTTCACACGAATGTATTTTCAGTAGGAAAGTTGTCTGTGGAACAAATGGACGGCACTCAGACCAATGGGATTCAATGGGAAAGTGCAGAGGAGTCATTTTTCTTTTTGGTCACTGATCGAATCTGTGTGTGAGCAAAAAATAAAGAAAGAAAATGGCAGCATGTCCTCGTTTCATCCGTCAGACAAGATTCACCCATTCAAGTCTATGGGTACAGAAAAAAATCTGCTTTATACAGATACATTGCAATCCTGTAGCCCTGGAAACTGTAAATGGTTAAAAAGCCAGATTAGATCTGGACTGCACATGGACGACAAGTGAGAAAAGAATTCTCCCACTTTTCTGGATGAAACTCTGAATGATATTTTATCTGCTTGTGTGAACAGGCCCTTAGAGGTCTCGACAAGACGGAGGAGCTGATCCAGAGTGTCCAGGTAAAGCTAGCAGTCCAGGTAATGGCGGATACGGAGGCAACCATCCACATCGTGCTCCATGCCCTTCTAATCTGACCTCCGTGACAGTGATGCTCAGTGTAAAGCCTGAGCTCAGGAGATGTGGGCTCGGACCCTGTTCAGACACACTGGAACTGATCAATCTCCATTCAACATTATGAACGTAAAACTGGAGCACTGGCCCCACTCAAATATATTGTATTATGGTCAAATCATTTCCTTTAGGAGCTGAGTGCTGTGTAATAGAGGAGGATAAGGCCCCCCGTATACAGTAATCTATTCTCTGATAGGCGAGAGGGAAGAGACGTCATCTCCTCCTTTCTGATAATGTCCCCTGTATCCTGCTGACCGTGATTGTGCCATCCCAGCAGGTGACACTAGAGCCGCTCCCCGCTCTTAGGCTATGTGCCCATGTAAAACCGTCTGCCATGCAAAGCAATGTGAATTGGGATGTGCTGTGCACATGATGCGCTAATTAGCGCGCCGAATTCACATTGCGTTGCAAAACGCAGCATGACCATTTCTACCGCGATTACGCGGCCATTGAAAAGCAGCAAACCCGCAGGTATATGTGGATTTACTGCGTTTCAATTAAATTCAATGGCCGAGAATTTGCAGCGTAATCGGGGTGCATGTGGTACCCAGGATGAAGAAGAGACTACAACTCCTCTTCATCCCGGCTACCAAGCGGTGAAAAAAAGAAATAAATAAGTTAAAAATAAAAAAAACCCTGTATACTCACCTCTCCGGTCTGCTCCCGGCGGCGTCCTCTCTCCTCGGCGTCCAGCGGTGTACTGGCAGGACCTGCGGTGACGTCATCTAGTCAGCTGATGGTCACGCGACCGCTGACGTCAGAGGTCAGGTGATGGTCGCGTGACCAGCTGACTAGATGACGTCACCGCAGGTTCTGCCAGTATACCGCGGGACGCTGCAGAGAGAGAACACCGCCGGGAGGAGACTGGAGAGGTGAGTATACAGGGTTTTTTATCTTTAACTTTTTAATTCTTTTTTTTTACTATAGATGCAACATTTAAAGCATCTAAGTTGGTCACACAATATAAATCCATGCCGGTTGCCGGTTGCATGAATTTATATTGTGTGACCAACTTGTCAAGCACTTTCCAGGTGATGCTCAAAATCACTTGGAAAAGTGCTTGAAAAAACGCTGAAAAAATGCTGAAAAAAACACTTCTCTCTGCATGTAAATCTGCATGTAAATCTGCATGTAAATCTGCATGCGTTTTTTTCTGCCAGAGAGAGGCAAAAACGCTCTGCATCAAATCTGCTACGTGGGCACTTAGCCTTAGCGTGTATGTGCTGTACTTATCATTCAGGACTGTGCAAAGACCTGCCTGTGACCAAAAGAACAACAAGGCTGTGTGCACACGCTGCAGATTTGGTGCGTTTTTCAATGGAACAGGCTGCCACGAGAGGTGGTGAATTCTCCTTCAATGGAAGTCTTCAAACAGAGGCTGGACAGACATTTGTCTGAGATGGTTTAGTGAATCCTGCATTGAGCAGGGGTCGGACACTAGGACCCTGGAGGTTCCTCCAATTCTAATGTTCTAGGATTCTATGTATAAACACCAGCTGCAATCTTCCATGGAGAAGTAACTGTGGTTTCAGGAGAACTTGCAGCAGAAGGTCTGTGCCTTCCGCTAGCTCCTCCCCCTTCCGCTAGCTCCTCCCCCTTCCTTCTGTAAAGAGTATTAATAGCACTAACTGTCATCTATCTCACTAATAGGAAAGTTTGTCTTCACTGAATACAGATTTTACAGATGTTACCGCGAATTGAGACTGAAAGATCAATCCAGCAGGAAAAAGAAGACTTCTCTGATAAGATTATAAAATTACTTGTTTTCATGTGTAATATTAATTTACAAAACAAAAATTAAAACAACGGTTATTCTTTAACTAATAAAGCACTTAGGACAGGGATTCATTAAGACTGGCCATATTCAAGCTGCTCTTGATGAGGGAGCGTGCTGGAGTCAGACGGTCCAGATTCATTAAGTGGCGCATGAATTATGCGCTTCTGACAAGTGGTGTGTGCACCTTGCCACAAATCTTACTCCAGTCACGGACTGGAGTAAGATTTCTGGTGTAAGGGAAGCCACAGTTCGCTATGAATTAGACAAGCTGTGGTGCCACACTTCCATCCTGCCCCAACTCTGCCCATTTTGGTGAAGCTGGGCAAAACTGACGTGAAAACACCAAACGTCACAACATTTTTGATCAACTCAGTAATGTACGAGGTATATGAAGCGGAGCCGCGCGAGGACAAGGTGTGCGGAGCGGAGCCGCGCGTGTACGAGGTGAGTGGAGCCGCGCGTGTACGAGGTGTGCGGAGCAGAGCCCCGCGTGTACGAGGTGTGCGGAGCGGAGCCGCACGTGTACTAGGTGTGTGGAGCGGAGCTGCGCGTGTACTAGCTGTACGGAGCGGAGCCGCGCGTGTACTAGGTGTGCGGAGCAGAGCCCCGCGTGTACGAGGTGTATGGAGCGGAGCCGCTCGTGTACTAGATGTGCGGAGCGGAGCCGCGGGTGTACGAGGTGTACAGAGCAGAGCCGCGCATGTATGAGGTATGCGGAGCGGAGTCGAGCGTGTACGAGGTGTGCGGAACCACGCGTATATGAGGTGTGCGGAGCAGAGCCACACGTGTACGAGGTGTGCAGAGCAGAGCAGCGCATGTACGACGTGTAAGGAGCGGAGACGCGCGTGTACGAGGTGTGCGGAGCAGAGTCATGCGTTTACGAGGTGTGCAGAGCAGCGCATGTACGACGTGTAAGGAGCGGAGATGCGCGTGTACGAGGTGTGCAGAGCAGAGCCGTGAATGTACGAGGTGTACGGAGCGGAGCCGCACGTGTCCGAGGTGTGCGGAGCGGAGTGGAGCCGCACGTGTACAATCTGTACGGAGCGAGACCGCGCAAGTACGAGGTGTACGGCGCGGAGCCGCGCGTGCACGAGGTGTGCGGAGTGGAGCCGCGCGTGCACGAGGTGTGCGGAGTGGAGCCGCGCGTATACGAGGTGTGCGGAGTGGAGCCGCGCGTATACGAGGTGTGCGGAGAGGGGCCGCGCGTGTACGAGTTTTACGGAATGGAGACGCGCATGTACGAGTTGTACGGAGCGGAGCCGAGCGTGTATGATGTGTGCGAAACGGAGCCGCGCGTGTACGAGGTGTATGGAGCAGAGCTGCGCATTTACGAGTGTGCGGAGCGGATCCGCGCTTGTACAAGGTATACTGAGCGGAGCTGTGCGTGTACGAGGTGTGCAGAGCGGAGGCGCGCGTGTATGAGGTGTATAGAGCGGAACTGTGCGTGTACGAGTTGTGCGGAGCGGAGCCGCGCGTGTACAAAGTGTACAGAGAAAAGCTGCGCGTGTACGAGCTGTACGGAGCGGGCCGAACGTGTACGAGGTGTACGGAGCAGAGCAGCGCGTGTACAAGTGTGCGGAGCGGAGCCGCGCGTGTAAGAGTGTGCAGAGCCGCGCGTGTACTAGGTGTGTGGAGTGGAGCTGCGCGTGTACAAGGTGTGCAGAGTGGAGCTGCGCGTGTACGAGGTGTGCAGAGTGGAGCTGCGCGTGTACGAGGTGTGCGGAGCGGAGCCGCGTGTGTACGAGGTGTATGGAGCGGAGACACGCGTGTACAAGGTGTGGAGCAGAGCCGCGCGTGTAAGAGGTGTGCGGAGCGGAGCCGTGCGTGTACAAGGTGTGCGGAGCAGAGCCGCACATGTACGAGTGTGCGGAGGGGAGCCAATGGTGTACAAAGTGTGCGGAGTGGAGCGGATCCACACGTGTACAAAGTGTACGGAGCGGAGCCGCGCGTGTATGAGCTGTACAGAGCGGAGCCGTGCATGTACGAGGTGTGCAGAGCGGAGCTGCACGTGTACAAAGTGTATGGAGCGGAACCATGCGTGTACAAGGTGTACGGAGCAGAGCTAATCGTGTATGAGTTGTACGGAGCGGAGCCGCATGTGTACGAGGTGTGCGGAGCGGATCCGCGCGTGTACAAAGTGTACAGAGAAAAGCCGCACGTGTACGAGCTGTACGGAGCAGAGCAGCGCATGTACGAGTGTGCGGAGCGGATCCACGCGTGTACAGGGTGTACGGAGCGGAGCTTAGCGTGTACGAGGTGTGCAGAGCGGAGCCGTGCGTGTACGGGGTATGTGGAGCAGAGCCGCGCAAGTACAAGGTGTGGAGAGGAGACACGCGTGTACGAGGTGTGTGGAGTACAGCCGCGCGTGTACGAAGTGTGCGGAGCGGAGTCGCGCGTGTACGAGGTGTGCGGAGCGGAGTCGCGCGTGTACGAGGTGTGCAGAGCAGAGCCGCACATGTACGAGTATGCGGAGCGGAGCCAATCGTGTACGAGGTGTGCGGAGCGGATCCGCGCGTGTACAAAGTGTATGGAGCGGAGCCGCGCATGTGCGAGGTGTGCAGAGCAGAGCTGCGCGTGTACAAAGTGTATGGAGCGGAGCCGCGCGTGTACGAGGTGTGCGGAGCGGATCCGCGAGTGTACAAAGTGTACGGAGCGGAGCCGCGCGTGTGCGAGCTGTACGGAGCGGAGCCGCGCGTGGACGAGCTGTACGGAGCGGAGCCGCACGTGTACGAGCTGTACAGAGCGGAGCCGTGCATGTACAAGGTGTGCAGAGCGCAGACATGCGTGTACGAGGTGTGCTAAGCGGACCCACGCGTGTACGAGGTTTGCGGAGCAGAGCCGCAAGTGTACGAGTGTGCGGAGCTTAGCCGCTCGTGTACAAGGTGTACGGAGCAGAGCCGCGCGTGTATGTAGCGGATCCGTGTGTGTACAAGGTGTACGGAGTGGAGCCGCGCGTGTAGGAGCTGTACGGAGCGGAGCCGTGCGTGTACGAGCTGTACGGATGTATGATGTGTGCAGAGCATAGCCGCGCGTGTACGAGTGTGCAGAGCTGGAGCGGAGCCGCACGTGTACGAGATGTACGGAGCGAAGCCACGCGTTTACGAGGTGTACGGAGAGGAGCCACGCGTGTACGAGGTGTACAGAGCGGAGCCGCGCGTGTCCGAGTGTGCGGAGCAGAGTCGGACGTGTACGAGGTGTACGGAACGGAGCCACGCGTGTAGGAGGTGTACGGAGCGGAGCCGCACGTGTACTACGTGTAAGGAGCATAGTCGCGCGTGTACGAAGTGTGCAGAGCGGAGCCGCGCATGTACGAGCTGCACGGAGCTGAGCCGAGCGTGTACGAGTTGTACGGAGCGGAGTCGCACATGTACGAGTGTTTGAAGCGGAGCTGCGTGTGTAAGAGGTGTACACAGTGGAGCCGAGTGTGTACGAGGTGTACGGAGCTGAGTCGTGCTTGTACGAGTGTGCGGAGCAGAGTCGCGCGTGTACGAAGTGTATGGAGCAGAGTCGCGTGTGTATGAGTGTGCGAAACGGAGCTGCGTGTGTACGAGGTGTACAGAGTGGAGCCGAGTGTGTACGAGGTGTACGGAGCTGAGTCGTGCTTGTACGAGTGTGCGGAGCAGAGTCGCGCGTGTACGAAGTGTATGGAGCAGAGTCGCGCGTGTATGAGTGTGCGAAACGGAGCTGCGTGTGTACGAGGTGTACAGAGTGGAGCCGAGTGTGTACGAGGTGTACGGAGCTGAGTCGCGCTTGTATGATGTGTGCAGAGCATAGCCACGCGTGTACGAGGTGTACAGAGCGGAGCCGCGCGTGTCCGAGTGTGCGGAGCAGAGTCGGACGTGTACGAGGTGTACGGAGTGGAGCCACGCGTGTAGGAGGTGTACGGAGCGGAGCCGCGTGTGTACTAGGTGTACAGAGTGGTGCCGCGCATGTACGATTTGTACGAAGCTGAGCCGCGTATGTACAAGACGTACGGAGCAGCGTCGTGTGTGTACGATGTGTGCGGAGCAGAGACGCGCGTGTACGAGTATGCGGAGCGGAGCCGCCCATGTACGAGATGTGCAGAGCGGAGCCGCGCGTGTACGAGATGTGCAGAGCGGAGCCGCGCGTGTACGAAGTGTACAGAGCAGAGCAGCGCGTGTACGAGTGTGCGGAGCTGGAGCGGAACCTCGAGTGTACGAGATGTATGGAGCGGAGACACGCGTGTATGAGGTGTGCGGAGTGGATCCACGCGTGTACAAGGAGTATGGAGCGGAGCAGCGAGTGTATGAGCTGTACGGAGAGGAGCCACGCGTGTACGAGGTGTACAGAGCGGAGCCGCGCGTGTCCGAGTGTGCAGAGCAGAGTCGGACGTGTACGAGGTGTACGGAGCGGAGCCACGCGTGTAGGAGGTGTACGGAGCGGAGCCGCGTGTGTACTAGGTGTACAGAGTGGTGCCGCGCATGTACGATTTGTACGAAGCTGAGCCGCGTGTGTACAAGACGTATGGAGCAGCGTCGTGTGTGTACGATGTGTGCGGAGCAGAGACGCGCGTGTACGAGTATGCGGAGCGGAGCCGCCCATGTACGAGATGTGCAGAGCGGAGCCGCGCGTGTACGAGATGTGCAGAGCGGAGCCGCGCGTGTACGAAGTGTACAGAGCAGCGCGTGTACGAGTGTGCGGAGCTGGAGCGGAACCTCGCGTGTACGAGATGTATGGAGCGGAGACACGCGTGTATGAGGTGTGCGGAGTGGATCCACGCGTGTACAAGGAGTATGGAGCGGAGCAGCGAGTGTATGAGCTGTACGGAGCAGAGCCGTGCGTGTACGAGGTGTGCAGAGCGGAGGCGCGCGTGTATGAGGTGTATGGAGCGGAGCTGTGCGTGTACGAGGTGTGCGGAGCCGCACATGTACGAGTGTGTGGAGGCCAGCGTGTATGAGGTGTGCAGAGCGGAGCCGCGCGTGTACGAGTGTGCGGAGTGGAGCTGCGCGTCTACGAGGTGTGCGGAGTGGAGCCGCACGTGTACGAGGTGTGTGGAGCGGAGACACGCTTGTACGAGGTGTGTGGAGCGGAGACACGCGTGTACGAGGTCTATGGAGCAGAGCCAATCGTGTACGAGGTGTACGGAGCGGAGCCGCGCGTCTACGAGGTGTGCGGAGTGGAGCCGCACGTGTACGAGGTGTGTGGAGCGGAGACACGCTTGTACGAGGTGTGTGGAGCGGAGACACGCGTGTACGAGGTCTATGGAGCAGAGCCAATCGTGTACGAGCTGTACGGAGCAGAGCCGCACGTGTACAAGCTGTACAGAGCGGAGCCGTGCATGTACGAGGTGTGCAGAGCGGAGCCGCGCGTGTACGAGGTGTGTTGAGCAGAGCCACGCGTGTACGAGGTGTGCGGAGCAGAGCCGCACGTGTACGAGTGTGTGGAGCTTAGCCGCTCGTGTACGGAGCGGAGCCGCGCATGTACGAGGTGTATGGAGCAGAGACACGCGTGTATGAGGTGTGCGGAGCGGATCCATGCGTGTACAAGGTGTACGGAGTGGAGCCGCGCGTGTAGGAGCTGTAAGGAGCGGAGCCGCGCGTGTACGAACTGTACGGAGCGGAGCCGTGCGTATACGACGTGTGCAGAGCGGAGCTGCGCGTGTACAAAGTGTATAGAGTGGAACCGTGCGTGTACGAGGTGTGCGGAGCAGAGCTGCGCGTGTACGAGTGTGCGATGCCGCACGTGTACAAGGTGTGCAAAGCCGAGCCGCACGTGTATGAGGTGTGTGGAGCGGAGCCGTGCGTGTACAAGGTGTGCGGAGCGGAGCCGTGCGTGTACGAGGTGTGTGGAGCGGAGCCGTGCGTGTTCGAGGTGTACAGAGCAGAGCACTGCGTGTACGAGTGTGCGCAGCGGAGCCGCACGTGTACGAAATGTGCAGAGCAGAGCAGCGCGTGTACGAGGTGTGTGGAGCGGAGACACGCGTGTACGAGGTGTGTGGAGCTGAGCCGCGCGTGTACGAGGTGTGTGGAGCACAGCCGCGCATGTATGAGGTGCGCGGAGCTGAGCGGATCCGCACGTGTACAAGGTGTACGGAGCAGAGCCGCGCGTGTACGAGCTGTACGGAGCGGAACCGTGCGTGTACGAGGTGTGCAGAGCGGAGCCGCACGTGTACGAGATGTGTGGAGCAGAGACATGCATGTACGAGGTGTACAGAGCAGATCCGCGCGTGTACGAGCTGCACGGAGCGGAGCCGAGCGTGTACGAGTTGTACGGAGCGGAGTCGCGCATGTACGAGTGTTTGAAGCGGAGCTGCGTGTGTAAGAGGTGTACACAGTGGAGCCGAGTGTGTACGAGGTGTACGGAGCTGAGTCGCGCGTGTACGAACTGTATGGAGCAGAGTCGCGCGTGTACGAACTGTATGGAGCAGAGTCGCGCGTGTACGAGTGTGCGAAACGGAGCTGTGTGTGTACGAGGTGTACAGAGTGGAGCCGAGTGTGTACGAGGTGTACGGAGCTGAGTCGCGCTTGTATGATTTTTGCAGAGCATAGCCGCGCGTGTGCGAGGTGTACAGAGCAGCGCGTGTACGAGTGTGCAGAGCTGGAGCGGAGCCGCACGTGTACGAGATGTACGGAGCGAAGCCACGCGTTTACGAGGTGTACGGAGAGGAGCCACGCGTTGTACGAGGTGTACAGAGCGGAGCCGCGCGTGTACGACCTGCACGGAGCGGAGCCGAGCGTGTACGGAGCTGAGTTGCGCGTGTACGAGTGTACAGAGTGGAGCCGAGTGTGTACAAGGTGTACGGAGCGGAGTCGTGCTTGTATGATGTGTGCGGAGCGGAGCCACGCGTGTACGAGGTATACAGAGCAGAGCAGCGCGTGTCCGAGTGTGCAGAGCAGAGTCGGACGTGTACGAGGTGTACGGAGCGGAGCCACGCGTGTAGGAGGTGTACGGAGCGGAGCCGCGTGTGTACTAGGTGTACAGAGTGGTGCCGCGCATGTACGATTTGTACGAAGCTGAGCCGCGCGTGTACAAGACGTACGGAGCAGCGTCGTGTGTGTACGATGTGTGCGGAGCAGAGACGCGCGTGTACGAGTATGCGGAGCGGAGCCGCCCGTGTACGAGATGTGCAGAGCGGAGCCGCGCGTGTATGAGATGTGCAGAGCGGAGCCGCGCGTGTACGAAGTGTACAGAGCAGAGCAGCGCGTGTACGAGTGTGCGGAGCTGGAGCGGAACCTCGCGTGTACGAGATGTATGGAGCGGAGACACGCGTGTATGAGGTGTGCGGAGTGGATCCACGCGTGTACAAGGAGTATGGAGCGGAGCAGCGAGTGTATGAGCTGTACGGAGCAGAGCCGTGCGTGTACGAGGTGTGCATAGCGGAGGCGCGCGTGTATGAAGTGTATGGAGCAGAGCTGTGCGTGTACGAGGTGTGCGGAGCCGCACATGTACGAGTGTGTGGAGGCCAGCGTGTATGAGGTGTGCAGAGTGGAGCTGCGCGTGTACGAGTGTGCGGAGTGGAGCTGCGCGTGTACGAGGTGTGCGGAGTGGAGCCGCGCGTGTACGAGGTGTGTGGAGTGGAGACACGCTTGTACGAGGTGTGTGGAGCGGAGACACGCGTGTACGAGGTCTGTGGAGCAGAGCCAATCGTGTACGAGGTGTACGGAGAGGAGACAATCGTGTACGAGGTGTACAGAGCGGAGCCGCGCGTGTACGAGGTGTGCAGAGTGGAGCGGATCCGCGCGTCTACAAAGTGTACGGAGCGGAGCCGCGCGTGTACGAGCTGTACGGAGCGGAGCCGCGCGTGTACGAGCTGTACGGACCAGAGCCGCACGTGTACAAGCTGTACAGAGCGGAGCCGTGCATGTACGAGGTGTGCAGAGCGGAGCCGCGCGTGTACGAGGTGTGCTGAGCGGAGCCACGCGTGTACGAGTGTGTGGAGCTTAGCCGCTCGTGTACGAGGTGTACGGAGCGGAGCCGCGCATGTACGAGGTGTATGGAGCGGAGACACGCGTGTATGAGGTGTGCGGAGCGGATCCATGCGTGTACAAGGTGTACGGAGTGGAGCCGCGCGTGTAGGAGCTGTAAGGAGCCGAGCCGCGCGTGTACGAACTGTACGGAGCGGAGCCGTGCGTATACGACGTGTGCAGAGCGGAGCTGCGCGTGTACAAAGTGTATCGAGCGGAACCGTGCGTGTACGAGGTGTGCGGAGCAGAGCTGCGCGTGTACGAGTGTGCGGTGCCGCACGTGTACAAGGTGTGCAAAGCAGAGCCGCACGTGTATGAGGTGTGTGGAGCGGAGCCGCGAGTGTACGTGGTGTGTGGAGCGGAGACACGCGTGTACGAGGTGTGTGGAGCGGAGCCGTGCGTGTACAAGGTGTGCGGAGTGGAGCCGCGCGTGTACGAGGTGTGTGGAGCGGAGCCGTGCGTGTTCGAGGTGTACAGAGCAGAGCACTGCGTGTACGAGTGTGCGGAGTGGATCCGCGCGTGTACGAGTGTGCGCAGCGAAGCCGCACGTGTACGAAATGTGCAGAGCAGAACAGCACGTGTACGAGGTGTGTGGAGCAAAGACACGCGTGTACGAGGTGTGTGGAGCTGAGCCACGCGTGTACGAGGTGTGTGGAGCACAGCCGCGCATGTATGAGGTGCGCGGAGCGGATCCGCACGTGTACAAGGTGTACGGAGCGGAGCCGCGCGTGTACGAGCTGTACGGAGAGGAGCCGCGCGTGTACGAGCTGTACGGAGCGGAACCGTGCGTGTACGAGGTGTGCAGAGCGGAGCCGCACGTGTACGAGGTGTGTGGAGCAGAGACACGCATGTACGAGGTGTGTGGAGCTGAGCCGCGCGTGTACGAGGTGTGTGGAGTACAGCCGCGCATGTATGAGGTGCGCGGAGCGGATCCGCACGTGTACAAGGTGTACGGAGCGGAGCCGCGCGTGTACAAGGTGTATGGAGCGGAGCCGCGCGTATACGAGCTGTACGGAGAGGAGCCGCTCGTGTACGAGCTGTACGGAGCGGAACCGTGCGTGTACGAGGTGTGCAGAGCGGAGCCGCACGTGTACGAGGTGTGTGGAGCAGAGACACGCATGTACGAGGTGTGTGGAGCAGAGCCGCACGTGTACGAGGTGTGTGGAGCGGAGTCGAGCGTGTACGATGTGTGTGGAGCGGAGACACGCGTGTATGAGGTGTGTGGAGCTGAGCCGCGCGTGTACGAGGTGTACGGAGCGGAGCCGAGCGTGTATGAGGTGTACGGAGCAGAGCCGCACGTGTACAAGGCGTGCGGAGCCGCGCGTGTACAAGGTGTGTGGAGCGGAGCCGTGCGTGTTCGAGGTGCACAGAGCAGAGCACTGCGTGTACGAGTGTGCGGAGCGGATCCGCGCGTGTCCGATTGTGCGCAGAGGAGCCGCGCGTGTACGAAATGTGTAGAGTAAAGCAGCGCATGTACGAGGTGTGTGGAGCTGAAGACACGCGTGTACGAGGTGTGTGGAGCTGAGCCGTGCGTGTACGAGGTGTGTGAAGCACAGCCGCGCGTGTATGAGGTGCGCAGAGCGGAGCGGATTCGCACGTGTACAAGGTGTAAGGAGCAGAGCCGTACGTGTACGAGCTGTACGGAGCGGAGCCGCGCGTGTACGAGGTGTACGGAGCGGAACCGTGCGTGTACGAGGTGTACGGAGCGGAGCCACGCTTGTACGAGGTGTACAAAGCGGAGCCACGCGTGTAGGAGGTGTATGGAGCAGAGTCTCCAGTCTACGAGTGTGCGGAGCGGAGCCGCGTGTGTATGAGATGTAAGGAGCAGAGCCGCGCATGTACGAGTGTGCGGAGCGGAGCCGCGAGTGTACGAGGTGTACAGAGCAGAGTCACACGTGTATGAGGGGTACGGAGCAGAGCCGCGCATGTACGAGTGTGCGGAGCGGAGCCGCGCATGTACGAGTGTGCGGAGCGGAGCCACGCGTGTACGAGTGTGCGGAGCGGAGCCGCGAGTGTACGAGGTGTACGGAGCAGAGACGCGCGTGTACGAGGTGTACGGAGCAGAGCCGCGCGTGTACGAGTGTGCGGAGTGGAGCTGCGCGTGTACGAGGTGTGTGGAGTGGAGACACGCTTGTACGAGGTGTGTGGAGCGGAGACACGCGTGTACGAGGTCTGTGGAGCAGAGCCAATCGTGTACGAGGTGTACGGAGAGGAGACAATCGTGTACGAGGTGTACGGAGCGGAGCCGCGCGTGTACGAGGTGTGCAGAGTGGAGCGGATCCGCGCGTCTACAAAGTGTACGGAGCGGAGCCGCGCGTGTACGAGCTGTACGGAGCGGAGCCGCGCGTGTACGAGCTGTACGGACCAGAGCCGTGCATGTACGAGGTGTGCAGAGCGGAGCCGCGCGTGTACGAGGTGTGCTGAGCGGAGCCACGCGTGTACGAGGTGTGCTGAGCGGAGCCACGCGTGTACGAGGTGTGCGGAGCAGAGCCGCACGTGTACGAGTGTGTGGAGCTTAGCCGCTCATGTACGAGGTGTATGGAGCGGAGACACGCGTGTATGAGGTGTGCGGAGCGGATCCATGCGTGTACAAGGTGTACGGAGTGGAGCCGCGCGTGTAGGAGCTGTAAGGAGCCGAGCCGCGCGTGTACGAACTGTACGGAGCGGAGCCGTGCGTATACGACGTGTGCAGAGCGGAGCTGCGCGTGTACAAAGTGTATCGAGCGGAACCGTGCGTGTATGAGGTGTGCGGAGCAGAGCTGCGCGTGTACGAGTGTGCGGTGCCGCACGTGTACAAGGTGTGCAAAGCAGAGCCGCACGTGTATGAGGTGTGTGGAGCGGAGCCGCGAGTGTACGTGGTGTGTGGAGCGGAGACACGCGTGTACGAGGTGTGTGGAGCGGAGCCGTGCGTGTACAAGGTGTGCGGAGTGGAGCCGCGCGTGTACGAGGTGTGTGGAGCGGAGCCGTGCGTGTTCGAGGTGTACAGAGCAGAGCACTGCGTGTACGAGTGTGCGGAGTGGATCCGCGCGTGTACGAGTGTGCGCAGCGGAGCCGCACGTGTACGAAATGTGCAGAGCAGAACAGCGCGTGTACGAGGTGTGTGGAGCTGAGCCGCGCGTGTACGAGGTGTGTGGAGCACAGCCGCGCATGTATGAGGTGCGCGGAGCGGATCCGCACGTGTACAAGGTGTACGGAGCGGAGCCGCGCGTGTACGAGCTGTACGGAGAGGAGCCGCGCGTGTACGAGCTGTACGGAGCGGAACCGTGCGTGTACGAGGTGTGCAGAGCGGAGCCGCACGTGTACGAGGTGTGTGGAGCAGAGACACGCATGTACGAGGTGTGTGGAGCAGAGCCGCACGTGTACGAGGTGTGTGGAGCTGAGCCGCGCGTGTACGAGGTGTGTGGAGCACAGCCGCGCATGTATGAGGTGCGCGGAGCGGATCCGCACGTGTACAAGGTGTATGGAGCGGAGCCGCGCGTGTACGAGCTGTACGGAGAGGAGCCGCGCGTGTACGAGCTGTACGGAGAGGAGCCGTGCGTGTACGAGCTGTACGGAGCGGAACCGTGCGTGTACAAGGTGTGTGGAGCAGAGACACGCATGTACGAGGTGTGTGGAGCAGAGCCGCGCGTGTACGAGGTGTGTGGAGCGGAGTCGAGCGTGTACGATGTGTGTGGAGCGGAGACACGCGTGTATGAGGTGTACGGAGCAGAGCCGCACGTGTACAAGGCGTGCGGAGCCGCGCGTGTAAAAGGTGTGCGGAGCGGAGCCGCGCGTGTACGAGGTGTGTGGAGCGGAGCAGTGCGTGTTCGAGGTGCACAGAGCAGAGCACTGCGTGTACGAGTGTGCGGAGCGGATCCGCGCGTGTCCGAGTGTGCGCAGAGGAGCCGCGCGTGTACGAAATGTGCAGAGTAAAGCAGCGCATGTACGAGGTGTGTGGAGCTGAAGACACGCGTGTACGAGGTGTGTGGAGCTGAGCCGTGCGTGTACGAGGTGTGTGAAGCACAGCCGCGCGTGTATGAGGTGCGCGGAGCGGAGCGGATTCGCACGTGTACAAGGTGTACGGAGCGGAGCCGCGCGTGTGCATGGTGTAAGGAGCAGAGCCGCGCGTGTGCATGGTGTAAGGAGCAGAGCCGCGCGTGTACGAGGTGTACGGAGCGGAGCCGCGCGTGTACGAGGTGTACGGAGCGGAGCCGCGCGTGTACGAGGTGTACGGAGCGGAGCCGCGCGTGTACGAGGTGTACGGAGTGGAGCCGCGCGTGTACGAGGTGTACGGAGCGGAGCCGCGCGTGTACGAGGTGTACGGAGCGGAACCGTGCGTGTACGAGGTGTACGGAGCGGAGCCACGCGTGTAGGAGGTGTATGGAGCAGAGTCTCCAGTCTACGAGTGTGCGGAGCGGAGCCGCGTGTGTATGAGATGTAAGGAGCAGAGCCGCGCATGTACGAGTGTGCGGAGCGGAGCCGCGAGTGTACGAGGTGTACAGAGCAGAGTCACACGTGTATGAGGGGTACGGAGCAGAGCTGCGCATGTACGAGGTGTACGGAGCAGAGCCGCGCATGTACGAGTGTGCGGAGCGGAGCCACGCGTGTACGAGTGTGCGGAGCGGAGCCGCGAGTGTACGAGGTGTACGGAGCAGAGACGCGCGTGTACGAGGTGTACGGAGCAGAGCCGCGCGTATACGAGTGTGCGGAGCCGCGGGTGTACGAAGTGTACATAGCAGAGCCGCGCGTGTACGAGTGTGCGGAGCGGAGCCGCGTGTGTACGAGATGTAAGGTGCAGAGCTGCGCGTGTATGAGTGTGCGGAGCGGAGCCGCGAGTGTACGAGGTGTTCGGAGCAGTCACGCGTGTATGAGGTGTACGGTGCAGAGCCGCGCGTGTACGAGGTGTACGGAGCAGAGCCGCGCGTGTACGAGTGTGCGGAGCGGAGCCGCGCGTGTACGAGGTGTACAGAGCAGAGCCGCGCGTGTACGAGTGTGCGGAGCGGAGCCACGCGTGTACGAGGTGTACAGAGCAGAGCCGCACGTGTACGAGGTGTACAGAGCAGAGCAGCGAGTGTACGACGTGTAAGGAGCGGACCCACGCGTGTACGAGGTGTATGGAGCGGAGCCGCCCGTGTATGAGGTGTGCAGAGCGGAGCCGCGCATGTACGAGGTGTGCAGAGCAGAGCCGCACGTGTACGCGGTGTACAGAGCAGAGCAGCGAGTGTACGACGTGTAAGGAGCGGAGCCACGCGTGTACGAGGTGTATGGAGCGGAGCCGCACGTGTATGAGGTGTGCAGAGCGGAGCCGCGCATGTACGAGGTGTGCAGAGCAGAGCCATACGTGTACGAGTTGTACAGAGCAGAGCAGCGCATGTACGACGTGTAAGGAGCGGAGCCACGCGTGTACGAGATGGAGCGAAACCGTGCGTGTATGAGGTGTGCGGAGCAGAGTCGCGCATTTACAAGGTGAGCAGAGCAGCGCGTGTACGAGGTGTACGGAGCGGAACCGCACGTCTACGATGTGTGCGGAGCGGAGTGGAGCCGCACGTGTACAAGGTGTACGGAGAGACGCCGCCAAGTACGAGGTGTACGGAGCAAAACTGCGCAAGTACGAGGTGTACGGAGCGTAGACGTGCGTGTACAAGGTGTGCAGAGCAGAGCAGCGCGTGTACGAGTGTTCAGAGTGGAGCGGAGCCGCGCATGTACGAGGTGTACGGAGTGGAGCCACGCTTGTATGAAGAGTACGGACCGGAGCCACGCGTTTACGAAGTGTACGGAGCAGAGCCGCGCGTGTTCGAGGTGTACAGAGTGGAGCCGCGCGTGTACGAGTGTGCGGAGCGGAGTCGCGTGTGTACGAGGTGTACGGAGCAGAGTCACGCGTGTACAAAGCAGAGCTGCACGTGTACGAGGTGTACGAAGCAGAGCCGCGCGTGTACGAGTGTGTGGAGCGGAGCCGCCCGTGTACGAGGTGTACCGAGCGGAGCCGCACGTTTACGAGGTGTCTCTGCATACAGCTGAATTTTACCACCACAAAAGGACTAGGTGGACTCTGGCTAGCAACAGAAAAAAAATTATATTTTTTTTACTGTGCATACAAATCAATTTCACCCCCAAAAAATGATAAGGTGGGCTACTATAGCTTGCGCTATCACACTGGCAAATTATAAAAATATATTTTTGTGTTCTGCACTCAGCTCTGTATAACAGCTGAATTTCAATCCCACAAAATGAAAAGGTATGCTAGTCTTTATTAAAGCCATAAAAAATAAATAAAAAGTTGAATAAAATGTAACACTAAAGCCAAGTTCACACAACATGAAGACTGCATTTTTTTATGTCCGCACCATACAACAAAATAACAATCTTATTATTGTGTGTTTGCTGAGTTTCTTTTGAGTTTTCCCCCTTAAAATGTGTTTTGGTGAAGCTGTGAATCTACATTTTTAATACTACAGAAAAACTTAGATTTTTGAGCTTAAAAATGTTTTTTTTTTTTACAGGCTCCACAGAGGCTTATATATATATATATAAAAAAAAAATGCATGAAATCCGCACAGTTCAGCAGCGTCTTTAGACTCACTGCAGGCGTAGATTTCATTAAATCACATCCACTGCACTTGCACATTTAGGCCGTGTTCAGATGTAGCATAAGTGCTGTGTTTTTTCAGCTGCTTTTTTGGAACAGTCATTTTGCAGCATTTAAATGGCCAAGAAAAGTGGATGTGATTTCATGAAAACGGCTCTGTGGTCTAAAGACGCTGCTGATCTGTACGGTTATGGTTTATTTTACGTCTAGAGGCTTCTATGTGGAGCCTAAAAAGAGAGAAAACGCAGGTAAAAAGACTGCAGTTACCTTAAGAGCAGAATCAAAGCCATTCTGTATTATAACAAAAAATGAACAATGCGGCTTCACATCTGCACCAAAAAACATCAAATAAGGGGGAAAAGGCATAAAAAATGCAGCAAGTACGCAATAATCAGAGAAGATTGTTATTGTGTAGTTTGGTGTGGACATCTGCAGAAAACAAAAAAAAAATACAGTATTTATTCAACATGTGAACACGGCCTTGCAGACACAAAAAAGCCAATGTCAAATAGTGAAGCTACATAAAGATGAGAAAGTTGAATGGACAGAAAATAAATCCATAGATCCCAAGTGAAAGAAGCACGACGCACAGATGACACCATGCCAGCTTCATCAAAAGTCACGCCGGATGAGGTAAGGTTAGTAGTGACGCATGAGCGTGTTCTCTTAACCCTCTCACAGAGCACGCTCAGGTGCTGCCTGAGTATTTTCGGCATCTATGCTCGAGCCGCCGCGGCTGCATGTGTTGCGGCTGTTAGACAGCTGTGACACATGCAGGGATTGCATGTTTGTTAGGCAATCCCTGCATGTGTCACAGCTGTCTAACAGCCCCAGCGGCCCGAGCATAGATACCGAGCACGCCGAAAATACTCGGGCAGCACCCGAGCGTGCTCGGTGAAAGGGTAAACCGAGCATGCTCGTGCAACACTATAGGTAAGAGATTCGTGGCCTCCTGTCCAGCGTCCCATGAATTGATCCTCTCAGCTCTAGTTCCAACTGTCCCGGATACGGTGAACAGCCCCGTATAAATAAACTAGCTACTGTGAGCGAAATACGCTCTCTTCTATGCCTTCCGAACTCCAAATTAATAAGATTTGTTTTACGAGCGCTCGGGAAATCAATACAGCACAGCCTTGTATGGTGTACTAGAAAAGACTTCTGCTTTATTAGCACATGTGGCACTTTAAATAGGGTCAGAGACAAAGGAATAGTTCCCTCTGACCTATGAACCAATAGTAACCTTAAGGGAGTGAATAGTAATGTGAAACCTCACTACCCATCAGTGTTACCTGATGACCATTACATAAGAGTGAAAACAAAATGGATACCACAGAGAAACAAGATGGATTCTTTTCTCTCACACTACTGAATCCGTTCTACACCTGGGTGGCGAGCATCTTTATTGGTATATGGTCTCCCATGCTGGTATGTGCTGCCCCCCTCCTGGTATTTGTGCTGCCCCTATCATCCTATACTGGGATGCATGGCACCTCTCACCCCCCAATCCTGGTATGCGTGGCCCCCCTCATCCCCCAATGCTGGTATGTGTGGCCCCCTCATCCCCCAATCCTGGTATGCATAGTACCCCTCATCCCCCAATCCTGGTATGCGTGGCCCCCCTCATTGCCCAATGCTGGTATGCGTGGCACCCCTCATCCCCAATCCTGGTATGCATGGCACCCCTCATCCCCAATCCTGGTATGCATGGCACCCCTCATCCCCCAATCCTGGTATGTATGGCATCCCTCATCCTCTAATCCTGGTATGCATAGGGCCCCTCATCCCCCAATCCTGGTATGGATGGGGCCCCTCACCCCCCAATCCTGGTATGTATGGGCCCCTTACCCCCCAATCCTGGTATGTATGGCATCCCTCATCCCCCAATCCTGGTATGCATGGCGTCCCTCATCCCCCAATCCTGGTATGCATGGCGTCCCTCATCCCCCAATCCTGGTATGCATGGCGTCCCTCATCCCCCAATCCTGGTATGCATGGCGTCCCTCATCCCCCAATCCTGATATGCATGGCGTCCCTCACCCCCCCAATCCTGGTATGCATGGCGTCCCTCACCCCCCAATCCTGGTATGTGTGGCCCCCTCATCTCTTTCACGCTGCACACACATACAAAAAAATAAACACTTATACTCACCTTTCTTCCCTGTGCTCCAGCGCTGCTGTGTCCTGCTCTGCCGGGGGAGGAGTGCGGCACCGGAGTACGTGCGTGCCCATACCGCGCTGTCCGGCGCCACTTTGCTGAAGAGACACTGCAAATGTGTCTTCAGTAAAATGGCGCTGGATAGCGCTATGCGCATGCGCCGATCCGACGCCTCACTCCTGCCCCGGTCTCTGGCGAAGAGAGAGGCGCCGCGACAACGCTCCTCCCGGTCAGGTAAGTATATGAGTATGCATTCAGTGTCTAGGCATACCGCGATCTCCGGCGCCATACACTGCTCTTACCTGTAACGGCTCCATGCGTTCTTCTGTCTAGAGCCAGACTGCGCGTCACACATGCGCAGTCTATCGAGGCTTCAGACAGAGGGACGCTTAGCTGATTATATTATAGATATAATTATAACACTGTTTATCAATGTACTATATTTTGTTGCTGTGGTGCTCTTTCAGTCATATTTTGATTTATTTTTTTATCTGCAGCATGTGGTCTGAAGAGCGGCAGGCACTATCTAGTACCGTCCTCCCGTGTGGTCTGAAGAGCGGCAGGCACAATCTAGTACCGTCCTCCCGTGCGGTCTGAGGCACGGCAGGCACAATCTAGTACCGTCCTCCCGTGTGGTCTGAAGCACGGCAGGCACAATCTAGTACCGTCCTCCCGTGCGGTCTGAAGAGCGGCAGGCACAATCTAGTACCGTCCTCCCGTGTGGTCTGAGGCACGGCAGGCACAATCTAGTACCGTCCTCCCGTGCAGTCTGAGGCACGGCAGGCACAATCTAGTACCGTCCTCCCGTGTGGTCTGAGGCACGGCAGGCACAATCTAGTACCGTCCTCCCGTGCGGTCTGAGGCACGGCAGGCACAATCTAGTACCGTCCTCCCGTGCAGTCTGAGGCACGGCAGGCACAATCTAGTACCGTCCTCCCGTGTGGTCTGAGGCACGGCAGGCACAATCTAGTACCGTCCTCCCGTGCAGTCTGAGGCACGGCAGGCACAATCTAGTACCGTCCTCCCGTGTGGTCTGAGGCACGGCAGGCACAATCTAGTACCGTCCTCCCGTGTGGTCTGAGGCACGGCAGGCACAATCTATTACCGTCCTCTCGTGTGGTCTGAGGCACGACAGGCACTATCTAGTACCGTCCTCTCGTGCGGTCTGAGGCACGGCAGGCACAATCTAGTACCGTCCTCTCGTGTGGTCTGAAGCACGGCAGGCACAATCTAGTACCGTCCTCCCGTGTGGTCTGAGGCACGGCAGGCACAATCTAGTACCGTCCGACTTCTTTACAGCACTCTAGGGCATACAGGTGGTGGTCGTACTTTATATGGGGAAAAACAGGTGACAGGTTCCCTTAAGGCTGTGTGCCCACGATGCATTTTTTAAGCAAAAACGCTGCAGAAACGCTTAAAAAACACATGGTAGAAGGCCTGCCATGTTCCCCAATGATAATCCGCTTGTGCTGTGCACATGCTGCGGAAATTTCCTCTGCGGATCATCATTGCGGAAAAAAACACAGCACTATCAATTATTTTGCGGAAGTGCTGCATTTTCGCCGCCATTGACTTGCATTAGATCGCATGGATTACGCATCACTGTATATGTAGATGCGCATTCCATGCGTTCTAGTGTGCGGATGGTACCCAGGTATAGAGGAGAGGAGACCGTCCTCCGGACCAGGGTACCATAGAAAACTGTAAAGAAAAAAAAAGAATAAAATAAAAAATAAATATATACTTACCTTCTGGCGGCCCCCCCGCTGCACTCCTCCTCTCATGTTCGCGATGTACTGAAGGACCTGTGCTGACATTATAGTCATGTGACAGGTCACGCGACGCTGACGTCGGCAGGTCCTTCAGTGTATCGCTGCTGGCAAGGGAGAACGGAGGGAAAGCAGGACACCGGGGGCCATCAGAGGGTAAGTATATATTTATTTTTTTAACATTCTTTCGGTCACACTATATAAATCCATGCCGGTTGCATGGATTTATTTAGTGTGACCAAGTTGTCAAACACTTTCCAAGTGATGCTAAAATCGCTTGGAAAGCGCTTGACAACCCGCAAGCGGAAATGCAAGTGAAGAACGCTTCACTTCCGCTTGTCCCTGGCAGCAAAACGCATGTACAATCCGCATGCATAATCCGCATGTACAATCCGCATGTACAATCCGCATTGTGATGCAGCAGGCATCCCTTTAATGGTTCAGTGTGTGTTTTGACGGACCACGTACCTCCCTCAGCTGACTGGTCACATGACTGTGACATCACACAGGTCCTTTTGCACAACAGAAGGTCTGGACATGTGACTGTGAGATAAGCACAGGTCCTGTGGCTGTTTCTATAGGATATAAAAACCCTGGTAATTTGAGACAGAAGTATGCAGGGGTGCAATGGGTGTGATAGGTGTGAGGCCTGTTACCTGTTACCTGTTACCTGTTACCTGTTACCTGTTACCTGTTACCTGTTACCTGTTACCTGTTACCTGTTACCTGTTACCTGTTACCTGTATGTGTGGCACCGTGTGAGGCCTGATGAAGCTTGGTGGGCTCCTGGAGGGTGAAGCCTGGATCCTTGTGTGTGTAAGCGATGCCAGTAAGCCTTGGAGAGCCAGAGGCTTTGGAGGATAAGTGTCCTGGAGGGCAGAGCCTGGATCTGTGTGTGTGAGAGATGCCAGTGGCCTTGGACGGGACAAGGGCTGGAGACCACGTGTGGTAAGCTGTAGAGCCACAGTGGTGGCGGAACCAAATGGACTGAAGCAGCTAAAACCTGACAAAGGTAATACACTTTGTTATATGGACATTGCTATAGTATTACCTTGCTGAAGGCTGTATCTGAAGCCAAGTGGGCCTGTCTGCCACTTGAGCTCGTGGACATTATATGTGTGAACTGCGGTTTATGAAGTATAATAAACTGCTGAAGTGTGAAAACCGGAAAGACATTGCTGGTGTGCATTAATTGACGCGCTGCAGCGAGTATTCCCCAGGATGATGACTAGCGCTGCCTTACAGCATGCACGATCCGCATGGACGATCCGCATGGACGATCCGCATGCACGATCCGCATGCGTTTTTTTCTGCCAGGGAGTTGCAGAAAATCTCAGGATAAAATCCTGAGCATTTCTGCATCGTGGGCACACAGCCTAAAGCAGGTTTTCATCTATGCAGCTTGTACAAGTGAACTTCATTGTTTGAAAAGTGGGTTACCTGTCTAAGCCATGTTATTATAGTACCTTTTATATGGTTTACACAGGTGCATCATGGGCTTTTCCTGCCCTATGAGTAAAATGAAAGGCTAAAATACAATGTGGAAACTTAGAGAAATGTTTTATTTACATTCAGAACAGGTTTAAAAGAAACAAAATAACCATTACCACAGAAATCTCAAACGTTTAATTGTAGAAATATTATAGAAATAACATTTTACCATTATGTATAGAAATAATTCTAATTTTATAAAAGTGCATTTATGGGAGGATTGTGGGTAAGGTCTTTGGCTTTGCCCCGACCCCTCGGCCTGCCTCCGGTGTCTGATGTCTCCGCGTCCTGGAACTGAGATCATGATGCTGCTTTGGATAGCAAATCAATAGCCTTGAAAAACCCAGGAATAAGGGAAGGGGGTCTTTAGGGAAATTGGTCTCGAAAACAAGGCAGCGTGGAAAAATCTATTTTGTGGCTGTAGTCGACAACATCTCAGACCCAAGCGTTGTTGACTACCGAGAGCCACTCATCCTGGAACCAAAGGAGACGGCCGCCCACCCTGAGAAACATCCCAGGTGGGAATCTTCTAGATCCGGGTCTGGCAGACCAGCGCTGGTGGGTTCGTTGATGCCAGGAGGGGGCTAGCCTAAAGGAAGGTCTCTTCTTTTCCTGGTGGGCCGGAGTGTTGTCCTTTTGGTTGCTTTTCTACACTGAAAATTTCCGAAAGGACCATAACTGGACTGTGCGTCTCTTGGGAGGAGGGCATTTGGCCCTCTGTTGCAGAAACAAAATACTCTTACCCCCCATGGCATTAGAGATCATCTTATCTAGCTCTTCGAAAAGGCAGGAGCCCTGGAAGGTGAGGCTGGTGGACTTTTTGGAAGCTGAATACAAGTTCCATGATTTCAGCTATGAGGCCATGGGGATGGTGATGTTGCCGGCTGCCAGGGCTGAATAGGGGGCTGCAGGGGGGCGGGCACACTCTCCTTATGGGGTCTCTGGGGGGATATAATGTTTGCAGGGGGCCATCCGCTGGGACGCCCCCCCCACCCCACAAGCGTGCATCATCCCCCCCCCCCCCACAAGCGTGCATCACCCCCCCCCCCCACAAGCGTGCATCGTCCGCCCCCCCAAGCGTGCATCGTCCGCCCCCCCCCCAAGCGTGCATCGTCCGCCCCCCCCACAAGCGTGCATCGTCCGCCCCCCCCCCACAAGCGTGCATCGTCCGCCCCCCCCCACAAGCGTGCATCGTCCGCCCCCCCCCACAAGCGTGCATCATCCGCCCCCCCCCACAAGCGTGCATCATCCGCCCCCCCCACAAGCGTGCATCATCCACCCCCCCCACAAGCGTGCATCATCCACCCCCCCCCACAAGCGTGCATCATCCGCCCCCCCCCACAAGCGTGCATCATCCGCCCCCCCCCACAAGCGTGCATCATCCGCCCCCCCCACAAGCGTGCATCATCCGCCCCCCCCACAAGCGTGCATCATCCGCCCCCCCCACAAGCGTGCATCATCCGCCCCCCCCACAAGCGTGCATCATCCGCCCCCCCCACAAGCGTGCATCATCCGCCCCCCCCACGCGTGCATCATCCGCCCCCCCCCAAGCGTGCATCATCTGCCCCCCCAAGCGTGCATCATCTGCCCCCCCCCAAGCGTGCATCATCTGCCCCCCCCCAAGCGTGCATCATCTGCCCCCCCCCAAGCGTGCATCATCTGCCCCCCCCCAAGCGTGCATCATCTGCCCCCCCCACAAGCGTGCATCATCTGCCCCCCCCACAAGCGTGCATCATCTGCCCCCCCCACAAGCGTGCATCATCTGCCCCCCCCACAAGCGTGCATCATCTGCCCCCCCACAAGCGTGCATCATCTGCCCCCCCACAAGCGTGCATCATCTGCCCCCCCACAAGCGTGCATCATCAAGCCCGCAGCATCCCCCCCAGAATACCTCCAGAGCCCGCAGCATGCCCTCAGTATCCCCACAGAGCACCCAGAGCCCGCAGCATGCACCCAGAGCCCCCACAAGCCTGCAGCATCCCTCCAGAGCAACCACCAGCCCGCAGCATGCCCCCACCAGAGCCATAGACATGCCACCACAGCCCGCAGCATCCCCACAGAGCCCCCACGTGCGTGCATCATCAGGCCCCCCCCAGCGTCCCCACAAACCCGCAGCATTCCTCCAGAGCCACCACCAGCCCGCAGCATGCACACACAGCCCCCACCAGAGCAATAGACATGCCACCACAGCCCGCAGCATGCCCCCAGCATCCCCACCAGCCCGCAGCATCCCTCCAGAGCCACCACCAGCCCGTAGCATGCCCATAGAGCCCCCACCATGCCCTCAGCATCCCCACCAGCCCGCAGCATCCCCCCAGAGCCACCACCAGCCCGCAGCATCCCCCCAGAGCCACCACGAGCCCGCAGCATCCCTCCAGAGCCCCCACCAGCCCGCAGCATGCCTAGACAGCCCCCACTAGAGCAATAGACATGCCACCACAGCCCGCAGCATGCCCCCAGCATCCCCCCAGAGCCACCACCAGCCCGCAGCATCCCCCCAGAGCCACCACGAGCCAGCAGCATCCCTCCAGAGCCCCCACCAGCCCGCAGTATGCCCCCACAAGCCCGCAGCATTCTTCCAGAGCCACCACCAGCCCGTAGCATGCCCACGGAGCTCCCAGAGCCCCCCCAAGCGTGCATCATCCCCCCCCAGAGCCCCCCCAAGCGTGCATCATCCGCCCCCCCCCAAGCGTGCATCATCCGCCCCCCCCCAAGCGTGCATCATCCGCCCCCCCCAAGCGTGCATCATCCGCCCCCCCCCAAGCGTGCATCATCCGCCCCCCCCAAGCGTGCATCATCCGCCCCCCCCAAGCGTGCATCATCCACCCCCCCCCAAGCGTGCATCACCCGCCCCCCCCCCAAGCGTGCATCACCCGCCCCCCCCCAAGCGTGCATCACCCGCCCCCCCCCCCCAAGCGTGCATCATCCGCCCCCCCCACAAGCGTGCATCATCCGCCCCCCCCACAAGCGTGCATCACCAAGCCCGCAGCATCCCCCCCAGAATACCTCCAGAGCCCGCAGCATGCCCTCAGCATCCCCACAGAGTACCCAGAGCCCCCACAAGCCTGCAGCTTCCCTCCAGAGGAACCACCAGCCCGCAGCATGCCCCCACCAGAGCCATAGACATGCCCCCACAAGCGTGCATCATCCGCCCCCCCCACAAGCGTGCATCATCCGCCCCCCCCACAAGCGTGCATCATCCGCCCCCCCCACAAGCGTGCATCATCCGCCCCCCCCACAAGCGTGCATCACCAAGCCCGCAGCATCCCCCCCCAGAATACCTCCAGAGCCCGCAGCATGCCCTCAGCATCCCCACAGAGCCCGCAGCATGCACCCAGGGCCCCCACAAGCCTGCAGCATCCCTCCAGAGCAACCACCAGCCCGCAGCATGCCCCCACCAGAGCCATAGACATGCCACCACAGCCCGCAGCATACCCCAGAGCCCCCACACGCGTGCATCATCCGACCCCCCCCACACGGGTGCATCACCCCCCCCCCCGCAGATTACCTCCAGAGCCCGCAACATGCTCCCACAGAACCCGCACCAGCCCCATAGAGCACCCACGAGCCCGCAGCATGCCCACAGCATGCCCCCACCATCCCCCACAGACCCGCAGCATCCCCCCAGAGCCACCACGAGCCAGCAGCATCCCTCCAGAGCCCCCACCAGCCAGCAGCATGCCCGCAGCATCCCTCCAGAGCCCCCACAAGCCCGCAGCATCCCTCCAGAGCCACCACCAGCCCGCAGCATGCCCACAGAGCCCCCACCAGAGCCATAGACATGCCACCACAGCCCGTAGCATCCCCACAGAGCTCCCAGAGCCCCCACACGCGTGCATCATCAGCCCCCACCAGCCCACAGCATGCCCCCACCATCCCCCACAGACCCGCAGCATCCCCCCCCAGAGGCACCACCAGCCCGCAGCATCCCTCCAGAGCCCCCACCAGCCAGCATGCCCCCAGCATCCCTCCAGAGCCCCCACAAGCCCGCAGCATCCCTCCAGAGCCACCACCAGCCAGCAGCATGCCCACACAGCCCCCACCAGAGCAATAGACATGCCACCACAGCCCGCAGCATGCCCCCAGCATCCCCACCAGCCCGCTGCATCCCCCCAGAGCAACCATGAGCCCGCAGCATCCCCCCAGAGCCCAGCACTGACCTCCTCCTGAAGCTTCACCGTATCACTTTCTGCATGAATCTATGGCGTCTGGTGCTAAACTAGAACACGCCCATAATGCAGTCAGGACACGCCCACGGAAACGACGTCATACCTGGAAGGAGCCCATACATTCTAGCGTTTACCAGGGAGGAGGCTGCAGAGCGAGTGGTTGGTGGGGAGGCTGCTGAGTATTGGGGAGACATGGCGGATGACTGCGCACCCCACACTGAGCTCCCGGGGGGGGGGGGCAGTCTCAGTCCGGGGGGGGCACCCTGGCTTCCTGTGGATGTGGTTAGTCCCCTGCACTATAGAGAGCGGCACATAGACTGCTGTAGAGCAGCAATGGTCGGTGACGGGTCAGAGCCGGTGATTACAGGGAGCCGCAGCCCCTCACCTGTCAGCAGTTGGACTATAAACCAGGTTTCCAGTCACTGACAGTATGGCTGGAGCTGCGCCCATTATGCACTGTAAGGCTATGTGCCCACGTTGCATTTATGAAGCAGAAAATTTCTGCTGCATAAATGCAAGTCCTCTCCCGGAAAAACGCATGCGGAATTCCGCACGCGTTTATCGCGCGTTTTTCGCGCGTTTATCACGCGTTTTCCACATGCGGAATTGCCTTGCGTTTTTTATGCATTGGACAAAGGCAATTCTGCTTGCGGAAACGCAAAATTAATTGACATGCTGCGGATTTTTGAACGCGGCATAAACGCTGCGGAAAAATCCGCAGCATGTGCATAGAAGTTGCGGAATCCCATTGGGGACCATGGGGTGCGGATTACCATGCGTTTTTCAAGCGTTTATGCTGCGGAAATTCCGCAGCATATATGCTTGAAAAATGCTACGTGGGCACACAGCCTTAGAACTTGGCGATTTCTGCCATGTTTGGAGGTTCCTGGATTCTGTATTTTTCTGCACAGGGTTTGTCCATGAGAAAAAGGAACACAGAGCGCCAGTCCTGGCCACAGGTTGTGTCTGGTACTACAGCTCCGGTCTAGTGACGTGACAGGTGCTGTAATGCCACACACAGCCTGTGCCCAGGGGTGGCGCTGTAATACAACAGCTCTGGCTTTCTACTCTGGGACAACTTCTGTAAGGCTGAATTCACACATCTGTGCTCCACGGAGCGAGCTCAGATCTGACAACCGCTGGGTCACCAGTGCTGATCTGTGATTACCTCCTAGGAATAGATGAGGCACTGATCAGGTCCGGAGAGCCGGGCCGGGTCCTCCGATCCCACCACGGATGTGTGAATTCCTCCTTAAGTTAATATCTTAGTGTTAGAGTTCTCCTTTAGAATTTGTGTTCACATGAGAGTAATTTATTATAGTTTATTGTGTAACTTTCGAAAAACGTATCGATTACTAATCCTGAGTTACAGCCAGTGATAGTCTAGAGCTGCGTTCAGAGATCTGCAGGCTTCTGAGCTGAAATCTCCCAGCAGTCCTTGCTGAGATCACTATTGTTAGCGTTGCAATGTTAAGGCAGGTGCAGATAGCAGTGTTTTCGGTCGGAGTGCGATCTGACAAAACATTGAATCGCACTGTGACTAGTGTTTGTCCAAGGAGAAAAATCGGACATGTGCACGGCCCGATAGACAGTCTGTCCGAGGACAAAAATCACTATGCTTGAGTTTCATCTAATATTCGGATCACGCTCTGCCATGCAAGTTAATGAGTCCTTGGAAAAGATCGCACTGCACTCAGATGACATCTGAGTGCAGTCCCATTTTTCACGGATTGACGTAACGAAGAAGATGGAGAATTTTTTTTTTACCTATGTCTTGTATCTTGTTTTGTGTCACTTTATGTACAAATCCTGACTGACGATGGACAATTTTTGTCTAATCAGTGCTAGGAGCTCACTACATACATTTCTGTTTGTCCACCCTCTTTTTGAGGAGTGACCACAATCGAATTGAGATCTGGAGAGTTTACTGGCCATGAACCCAAAATGTCAGTGTTACCCAGACACTTAGTTGTCACTTTTGCCTTGTGACATATTCTCCGTCATGCTGATATATGCATTGCTGTGTTCTTAGGTATAATTGTGAGTGAGCCCACTCCCTTTTGATGATGGATAACTCCACACATGACTCGTCACGGGGTGCTTTACTGTTGGCATAACACAGGACTCAAAGTAGCGCTCAGCTTTTCTTCTCCGGACATTCATTCTTCCATATGTCCCTAACAGTTTGAAGGGGGCCTTCATCAGGGAAATAACTTTACCCCAGTCCTCTGTAATCCAATCACTGTAGTTTACTGCATTATATAATCCTGTTCTTCATCTTTTTCATGGAGAAAAGTGGTTTCTTTGCTGCCCTACTTGACACCAGCACAGCCTCCAAAATCCTTCTCCTCACGGTGTGTACAGATGCACTGACGCCTGCCTGCTGCCATTCTTGAGCAAGCTCTGCACTGGTGTTGAACCAATTCCATAGCTGAATCCTATGTAGGAGATGATACAGGGACTTGCTGGACTTTCTTCGGAGTCCTGAAGTCTTCACAGCAAATTAACCTCCCCCTATTAAGTTATTATTTATTATAGTGGCATTTTACATGGAGCTTTACATGTGAAAAGGGATATACATAGCAAAAAACAAGTACAATAATCTTGAACAAAAGCGAATCACCGACTGGTACAGGAGGAGCGAGGACCCTGCCCGCGAGGGCTTACAGTCTACAATGAATGGGTGAGGATACAGTAGGTGAGGGTAGAGCTGGTCGTGCAGTGGTATGATGGAGCGGTGGTTACTGCAGATTGTAGGCTTGTCAGAAGAGGTGGATCTTCAGCTTCCTTTTGAAGGTTTCCACGGTTGGCAACAGTCTGATATATTGGGGTAGAGTTCTAGAGTAGGGGGATGCATGGGAGAAATCTTATGTGCAATTGTGGGAAGAGGAGATAAGAGGGGAGTAGAGAAGGAGATCTTGTGAGGATCGGAGGTTGAGTGCAGGTATGTAGCGGGACACTAAGTCACAGTTATATGGAGGAGACAGGTTGTGAATGGCTTTGTATACTATGGTTAGGGTTTTCAACTGCAGTCTCTGGATAATAGGGAGCCAGCGAAGGGATTGAAAGAGGGGAGAGGCCAGGGAATAGTGGGGGGGACAGGTGGATTAGTCGGGCAGCAGAGTACAGTTATCTGACCGGAGAAAACAAACTCCTTTGCCATGCTTGCCGATGGGGCGAGGGGTGTGGGAAAGGTGGAATCCAACGTATGAAAGTGCAGCTGGAGACGCCATGTCAGATGGGGTGAGTCAGGTACCATTGATGCCAAGGAAGGAAAGTTTGTTAGTAATGAAAAGGTCATGGATGTAGGAAAGTTTGTTGCAGATGGAGAGAGCGTTCCATAGAGCTCCTGTTAGTGGGATTGGGGAAGCGGGGGATGGGCAATGGGTATAGGGTTAGAAAGGTTGTGGAAATTTGATAGATTGTGGATGAGAGGTAGAAGTGACTGTGGGGATGTGGTGAGGAGGGCCATGATTTGGAGAGATATCGCCAGCAGTGAGGAGCAGCAGGAGAGAGCGTGAGGTGGCTGTCTGTGTTTGGAGACAGAGGATTGTATGTTGAGGAACAGATCTGAGGAGGAGGTGAGATGGAGGGAGAGATGACCAGTTCATTACTAGGTGTAGGGATGAGAAGGGTTAGTAGAACGTGTAGGACTATAGGGGTGAGAGTGAAAACAAAGAGAAACCTTTTTTACTCTGGCTGTGCAGTTACCTTCAGTTATCTTCTGGTTCAATTCTGGTCTAACTCAGTGCAACACAATGTAAGGTGGCTGCCAGACAGGTCGTGGACGGGAGGTATGTGTCCCCGAAGTACCAAACTTCAGTGATGTAGGACATGGAGAAGCAGGCTCCAGAACACATAGTGCTGGGAGGGAGTTAATGGGCCCGGATTAAAGGGCCGGGTTTCAAGAGCAGCTGAAAGAGTTGGGGGGAAACAGCTGCTCACTTACCTCCAGTCCAGGTCTTGGAAGGCTGATTTAAGACAGCTGCGCCTGTCTCAGTGGTGCTGTGTGTTGTGCAAGGTGAGCAAACCTTGCATGTGGTGCTCAGTCTGCTGGAGGCAGAGAAAAGCACTACATTTAAACGGCTGATGACGTGCTGTATGGACTGGTTATTTTTAGTTTTGTTCTGTTATAGCAGTGTTTCCCAAACCCCATCCTCACGGACCCCCATAGGTCATGTTTTCAGAATCTCCTTAGTATTACACAGGTGAGAGAATTCCTGATGCCTTCCTGTGTAATACTAAGGAGATCCTGAAAATATGACCTGTGGGGTCTGTGAGGATGGGGTTTGGGAAACACTGCGTTATACCTTTTGTGTATCTATTGTATGGTGGCAGAAGGTGCCAAGCCCCCCCCTGCTTTGAGCAGAGGGGGGGGTGTGTAAGGTTGCTGCCGGACAGGTCGTGGACGGGAGGTATGTGTCCCCGAAGTGCCAAGCTTTGGTGATGTAGGACCCGGAGAAGCAGGCTCCAGCACACATAGTGTAGGGAGTTAGTGGGCCCGGATTGAAGGGCCGAGTTTTACGAGCAGCTGAAAGAGCTGTTATGTTTTGTTTTCCTGGTTGGTTTATGGACATTTAATAAACCACCAGTTTGTTTTGGAACCTGCGGACTGCATACCTGTGTGAACCTGCGCCTACCCAAGAGCTGATCCGTCACAGCACGTATATGATGCACCGCAGACTAAATTCTTAATGACCCGATAAATGGTTGATCTAGGGGCAATCTTACAAGCAGCAATGTCCTTGCCTGCAAAGCAATGATGACTGCACATGTTTCCTTGAAGGTAATCAGAAGACCATGATTTGAAGCACCAGCCTGCTCTTGTAATTCAGTAAGCATGACTGTGGAAATGGGGGTTTTGTGGTTAAGTAATTTCCTTGGGAAAAAATTAATATGCATTTTTTTTTTTTTTTTTTTAACAATTCATCTGATCATTCTTCATAACAATCTACAGTTAATGCAAATTGACACTATAAAAGCTGAAGCAGCAAACTTTATGAAAGCCAGAATGTGTTTCAGTCTCCAAACTTGCCGACTGTGTATTATTTTGTTACCTCTTTTGTATATTATTGTGTCACCTCTTATCTTGTGTATCACTTCTCTCTTTTCAGTTTGTTAGCCACATGCTGCCAGGCGAAAACTTGTGGGCACAATCATGCGGCTGGTGATTCTTGATGACTATGCCCTGGCCAGCGAATGGGCAGCAAAATACATAAGTAATCGCATCGCCCAGTTCAATCCTGGACCTGACAATTACTTCACACTTGGGCTCCCCACAGGTAATGTGCCTTTTATCTATCTTTATGCAGTTTTCCACGAGTTGGTTCAAGCATTTTAGTTGTGGATTGAACTATTTTTGCACATGTGAATTACGAGACGTCCTCAGGAGTAAGTCAGATGTGTACGGCAAAGCTTCATAGAGGAGGGAGACTCCAAGTTCACTGCTGAACATCTGCTCTCTCCATGTTTCGTTGCGATCTACCAGTGTCTCCGTAAGATTTGGCCATTCTCTACTGTTATATGCAAGAGTGTGCCAATTTTCCAAAGGAACAAGGAGATTGAGTAGCTCAACAGCCTCTTGCCACTGATCGGCAAACAAATTTGGAGAAAATAATTGGACAAAGCCTGAAGGACGCTGTAATGCAGGGCTGTGTTCTGGGGGATCGATGAAGACATAAGAAGCATGATCTGTGCTGAACAGTATGGATGGTAATCCAAAGCCTCCATAACCAAGCTTGGCGTGGAAGGCACTCGGGAAATAGGAGTGTGAGTTGGGGGTCTCCCAGTGGTAATAGTTGGAATCACTGCCTTATTAATACAACGGGGAACTGTTTTGATTTCAATTAACATTAAAGGGGTTGTCCGTACCCTACACTGATTTAATCCTAAATCTCTATTTAATTTAATAATCTACCGTATTTTTCGGACTATAAGACGCACTTTTTTTTCCTCCAAAATTTTGGAGGAAAATGGGGGGTGCGTTTTTTAGTGTGTGTGTGTGTGTGTGTGTGTATATGTATGTATCCCCCTCCTGGTATTTGTGCTGCCCCCGCCATCCTATCCCGGTATGCGTGGCTCCCCTCATCCCCAATCCCGGTATGCGTGGCTCCCCTCATCCCCAATCCCGGTATGCGTGGCTCCCCTCATCCCCAATCCCGGTATGCGTGGCTCCCCTCATCCCCAATCCCATTATGCGTGGCTCCCCTCATCCCCAATCCCGGAATGCGTGGCTTCCCTAATCCCCCCCCACTATACACACATCCCCAAAAAAATAAACAGTTATACTCACCTTTCTTCTCTGTACTCCAGCTCTGCAGCGTCCTGTTCTGCCGGAGGCCGGGGGAGGAGTGCGGCGACAGAGCACAGCGCCGACCGGCGCCAATTTGCTGAAGACACACTGTAAATGTGTCTTCATAAAAATGGCGCCGGATAGCGCTATGCGCACGCGCCGATCCAACGTCTCACTCTGCCCCCGGTCTCCGCTGAAGAGAGGCGCCACGGCAACGCTCTTCCCGGTCAGGTAAGTATGGCGCCGGAGATCGCAGTGTGCGTTCAGTGCCTACACACAACCGCGATCTCTGACGCCATACACCTCTTACCTGTAACGGCTGGATGCGGTCTTCTGTCTGGAGCCAGACTGCGCGTCATGCATGCGCAGTCTATCGAGGCTTTGGACAGAGACCCGCATCCCCGGTTATATTATAGATTGTGGGGTGTGAGGGGAGTGGTAGCTGTGGAGGAGCGGGGCACAGGAGGCAGCGGTGCAGCCTACACTGTCCCTGCTGCTAAAGAAAATGAATATTCACTGCTCCTTAATAGCAGCACACAGTGTAGCCGCGCTGCGGCTCCTGCTGCTGCCGGAATCGCCTGTGCCCGCTGTTAAAGGGCATGAATATTCAACCTCTCTCCACGCTCATGGGCGTGGGGAGGGGGTGAATATTCATGCCTTTTAATAAGCGGGCACACGCTATAGCCCGGCAGGAGCCGCAGCGCGGCCAAGCTGTGTGCCGGCTATGAAGGAGAGAAGTCACTGCTCCCCGCGCACACAGACCCGGCGTGGGGAGCAGTGACTTCCGGCAGCTGATCTCTCCATGTGAGCCGCGCATGGCAGTGACGTGCGGCTCACATGGAGAGAGAAGAAAGGTGAGTATAAGTGTTTATTTTTTTTTTTTTTATGTGCAGCCTGATGGGGATTAGGGGGACCATGCATATTAGGGTATGGATGAGGGGGCCATACAAAACAGGATAAAGATGAGGGGGCCATACATACCAGGATGGGGATGAGGGGTGCCGTGCGTACCTGGACGGGGATGATGGCCGCCGTGCGTACCTGGACGGGGATGATGGCCACGTATAAAAGGAAGGGGGTTGGGCATATATACCAGGATAGGGGATATTGTCAGAATTGGGTATTACCCCTATACCAGAAGACCCCCTCCCCCTTAAAAGTGCATCATGAACAATTTTTTGCTTAATTTTTATTTTTTTTTTCCCTCCTCTAAAACCTAGGTGCGTCTTATGGTCCGGTGCGTCTTATAGTCCGAAAAATACGGTAATTGCTTTTCTAATATACTTTAATTAAAAGTTAATCTAAATTTATCTAACTGGGGTGTGTTTGTATGTGTGTATTCATTTGTTTTTTTTTACCAACTTCCTGTTTGATAACATTTAGTTTGAAAATCCCCAGTGCATCCTGGGATATGAAGACGGACGTGATCAGGGAGCAGAGGCTGCGGTCCCTGCTGCTGCCTCCTTCCCCACCCTGAATGAAGCGTCATCAGTGATGCCTGTTTCAGGGGATGGGCTAGTCCCTGCTACTCTGCGCATGTGTCAATTCTAACTCAGTTCCTCAGCAGGATCTTGTCACTGTGCAATATTCTTTTTAATGCGCAGCGTCAGGGATTCCTCAGAGACGACACCGGGGAGATCACGCAATATCTCACCCTGCCATCACTGTCATGGATTTCGTCTGGAATCGCGAGCACACGATCCAGATTACTCGACAGTTCAGCAGTTTTTGGGGATTGCGAATCTCAAGAGTGCTACCTCCCGGAAGCTAAAATACAATAAATGAGGGGCCAGGTGAAGAAAGCCATAGCAAATTCGGTCATGTCCCTTGGAGGTGCAATGTACCTGTTCGGTACCCTGATATCGTGGGTTCTGTGAGCACAATACCATTCCAGGGTTTTACAGTGGGATCTGATACATAATGAAGTTTCTCTTAAGGGCACTTGGAAGGGACGATGTCCTTATCACCCCGGTCAGTAAAATCTTTATAGAGGTTGGGCTCATCCTGCCACCAATCTCGAGGGGTTCCCTGGGTACTTGGGGTCGCTAGCACAATTACCACAGATGCGAGTCCCAGAGGGTGGGGAGCCCAGGGGACCTGGTCAGATATCGAAAAGGGTCTCTCCTCCAATGCAAAAGAACTTGTCGGTCCGAGCTCTACTGTGCCTGTTAGGGGTGAAGTTCGGGTCCTAGGAGGCATCGTCTATGCAGCCTGCACAGCAGATCACAGCCCGGGCACCACGTCTCCGGGTAAATCTCCACCTTTTGAGTTACTTCTTGTGCAGCAGCCCCATGCAAGTTGCTCCGCTCTCCTCGGCCAGCTCCTGCTGAAGACTGAGCTCCTCTGCCCAATCTAGGAGCTCAATAGCCCTGATCATGTCAGTGGTAGCCCAGCACTGCTGGATCAGATTTACAAATGGCAAACTAATCAGCCCTAGGCATTTCTAATATGTGCAGAGCAGGCGACATAAGTCTGACCGGTGTCCTCATAGACCTTTCCTCAGCCGGGGTCTAATAGGAGCAGTAAGATGGCCGTCATGGGGTCCATTGTTAGATCTCGGCTGCCATAGAAACTCATCAGCACCATGATCGCGCCTCCCTCTCCTGTCTAAAGTGCCTAAATGCTGTGGAAGCCCCCTACTGTGTCATACAGTGGATTAAGCTGCCAGGATCCGGGTTGGCTCCACTGTCGGTGGCTGGAGCAGGACTGTGTTATACAGCCACACTTCTGCCGCCGATCTTGTAAGAACCCTGACAGGACCTGCCTGATGATAATGTGTCCTATAGAGCGGGTCTTGGTACCAGACTGCCCTGTACATATTCACCACTAGCTGGGAACCAGTTACTTACAAGGTCTAGTTTCGGATGTGTTTCCAGGATCTGTAGTTATCAGCATTTTATCCTTTAGGCCGAGTTATAATATCACTGTAACACTCTCGCCCTGTACCTGTATCCCTGCACTGTGTGCTGCACAAAATTATATAACAAAGTGTGTGTGTGTACACAGATATCTATCTCCTGAATGGAATTACTGCTAGATCTCCTATACATAGAAATATGAGGTTCTTAGCGCACATTTTGAGCAAATTGTGCGAGCCCATCTGCCAACGTCAAGGCGACCTCTTCAGATGGGTCCCTACACTAACACTACACTAACTTAGTAACTGGGACTAGTTTTTTGTATTATTATTACCACCATTTTTACTACTTATTATTATTTCAATAATGCAATTAATTGTAACTGTTATAACACTAATTAAAAAAATTTAATTAATTTTTTTTTATTATACTTGTGATTCTAATAATGGTATTACTAAAATCCCTTTGCCTAAAGCTGTTGATCCAGAAGTAGGCAAAAACCCCAGGACACCTAACGCCAATATGTTTCCTAGGGGAAAAAAATCCTTCTTGACCTATGGAAAAGGCGATCAGTCCTAGGACCCTGGATCAAACCTAATAATATTATTACAAGTTATATAATATTACGCTAATTATTGTACTACTGGAGTTATTTTAATTTGTTTTTATAAATCTAAATATTTGAGATGGTTATTATTAACATTGTGCTATGTTATTACAGTATTATTCTTCTTTCCTATCACTACTAATACTGCCCTATACCTACAGTGTTGATCCAGAAGAAGGCAAAAAACCCAGGACACCTTCAGCCAATTTGTGTTACAGGGGAAAAAGTCCTTCTTGACCCCGAGAAAAGACGATCAGTCCTAGAACCCTGGATCAAACCTAATTATGTTACTAGTTATGTAATTACTATTGCTGTACTAAATGTACTTCTACAGTTTTTAATATAATTTTTTTTATATATTTTGTCTTATGTCCTGCTTTCTTGTTAAAGTACTACTCTAATTTTTCTATAACTATTTAATATTACAGTATTGATTGAACTACGTCTATAATTATTTTTATTTACTCTTTGTTCTTTCTATAGATATAACTAGTTTATATTTATTATTAATAATAATAACCTGCTATCTTATTACGGTATTATTCTTCTTTCCTATTACTACTAATACTACCCTATACCTACAGTGTTGATCCAAAAGAAGGCAAAAACCTCAGGACACCTTCAGTCAATTTGTGTCACAGCGGAAAAATTCCTTCTTGACCCCGAGAAAAGGCGATCAGTCCTAGAACCCTGGATCACACTGTTATTCTACCTACTACTATTACTACTGTTATTTTATTACTTTCTTACTATTATCACTAGTATTATTACTCAAATTACACTAATACTGATATACTACCACTAGATTACTACTATCCTGCGATTATTACTTTGGTGGATTTCTACTTACCAGCCGGTATTGCCGTATGATGATATCGGCAGAGAGGTCCCAGCAGGATGGTCCACATGGTGTTCCTCTTTCCTCTCAAATACCTTTTGATGTAATGGCAGATGTTGTTCTGCTTCTTCCTTTATGTTGTAGGATCGATTCTTCTGTCCTCTTCTGTCCTCTTCTGTCCTCTTCTGTCCTCTTCTGTCCTCTTCTGTCCTCTTCTGTCCTCTTCTGTCCTCTTCTGTCCTCTTCTGTCCTCTTCTGTCCTCTTCTGTCCTCTTCTGTCCTCTTCTGTCCTCTTCTGTCCTCTTCTGTCCTCTTCTGTCCTCTTCTGTCCTCTTCTGTCCTCTTCTGTCCTCTTCTGTCCTCTTCTGTCCTCTTCTGTCCTCTTCTGTCCTCTTCTGTCCTCTTCTGTCCTCTTCTGTCCTCTTCTGTCCTCTTCTGTCCTCTTCTGTCCTCTTCTGTCCTCTTCTGTCCTCTTCTGTCCTCTTCTGTCCTCTTCTGTCCTCTTCTGTCCTCTTCTGTCCTCTTCTGTCCTCTTCTGTCCTCTTCTGTCCTCTTCTGTCCTCTTCTGTCCTCTTCTGTCCTCTTCTGTCCTCTTCTGTCCTCTTCTGTCCTCTTCTGTCCTCTTCTGTCCTCTTCTGTCCTCTTCTGTCCTCTTCTGTCCTCTTCTGTCCTCTTCTGTCCTCTTCTGTCCTCTTCTGTCCTCTTCTGTCCTCTTCTGTCCTCTTCTGTCCTCTTCTGTCCTCTTCTGTCCTCTTCTGTCCTCTTCTGTCCTCTTCTGTCCTCTTCTGTCCTCTTCTGTCCTCTTCTGTCCTCTTCTGTCCTCTTCTGTCCTCTTCTGTCCTCTTCTGTCCTCTTCTGTCCTCTTCTGTCCTCTTCTGTCCTCTTCTGTCCTCTTCTGTCCTCTTCTGTCCTCTTCTGTCCTCTTCTGTCCTCTTCTGTCCTCTTCTGTCCTCTTCTGTCCTCTTCTGTCCTCTTCTGTCCTCTTCTGTCCTCTTCTGTCCTCTTCTGTCCTCTTCTGTCCTCTTCTGTCCTCTTCTGTCCTCTTCTGTCCTCTTCTGTCCTCTTCTGTCCTCTTCTGTCCTCTTCTGTCCTCTTCTGTCCTCTTCTGTCCTCTTCTGTCCTCTTCTGTCCTCTTCTGTCCTCTTCTGTCCTCTTCTGTCCTCTTCTGTCCTCTTCTGTCCTCTTCTGTCCTCTTCTGTCCTCTTCTGTCCTCTTCTGTCCTCTTCTGTCCTCTTCTGTCCTCTTCTGTCCTCTTCTGTCCTCTTCTGTCCTCTTCTGTCCTCTTCTGTCCTCTTCTGTCCTCTTCTGTCCTCTTCTGTCCTCTTCTGTCCTCTTCTGTCCTCTTCTGTCCTCTTCTGTCCTCTTCTGTCCTCTTCTGTCCTCTTCTGTCCTCTTCTGTCCTCTTCTGTCCTCTTCTGTCCTCTTCTGTCCTCTTCTGTCCTCTTCTGTCCTCTTCTGTCCTCTTCTGTCCTCTTCTGTCCTCTTCTGTCCTCTTCTGTCCTCTTCTGTCCTCTTCTGTCCTCTTCTGTCCTCTTCTGTCCTCTTCTGTCCTCTTCTGTCCTCTTCTGTCCTCTTCTGTCCTCTTCTGTCCTCTTCTGTCCTCTTCTGTCCTCTTCTGTCCTCTTCTGTCCTCTTCTGTCCTCTTCTGTCCTCTTCTGTCCTCTTCTGTCCTCTTCTGTCCTCTTCTGTCCTCTTCTGTCCTCTTCTGTCCTCTTCTGTCCTCTTCTGTCCTCTTCTGTCCTCTTCTGTCCTCTTCTGTCCTCTTCTGTCCTCTTCTGTCCTCTTCTGTCCTCTTCTGTCCTCTTCTGTCCTCTTCTGTCCTCTTCTGTCCTCTTCTGTCCTCTTCTGTCCTCTTCTGTCCTCTTCTGTCCTCTTCTGTCCTCTTCTGTCCTCTTCTGTCCTCTTCTGTCCTCTTCTGTCCTCTTCTGTCCTCTTCTGTCCTCTTCTGTCCTCTTCTGTCCTCTTCTGTCCTCTTCTGTCCTCTTCTGTCCTCTTCTGTCCTCTTCTGTCCTCTTCTGTCCTCTTCTGTCCTCTTCTGTCCTCTTCTGTCCTCTTCTGTCCTCTTCTGTCCTCTTCTGTCCTCTTCTGTCCTCTTCTGTCCTCTTCTGTCCTCTTCTGTCCTCTTCTGTCCTCTTCTGTCCTCTTCTGTCCTCTTCTGTCCTCTTCTGTCCTCTTCTGTCCTCTTCTGTCCTCTTCTGTCCTCTTCTGTCCTCTTCTGTCCTCTTCTGTCCTCTTCTGTCCTCTTCTGTCCTCTTCTGTCCTCTTCTGTCCTCTTCTGTCCTCTTCTGTCCTCTTCTGTCCTCTTCTGTCCTCTTCTGTCCTCTTCTGTCCTCTTCTGTCCTCTTCTGTCCTCTTCTGTCCTCTTCTGTCCTCTTCTGTCCTCTTCTGTCCTCTTCTGTCCTCTTCTGTCCTCTTCTGTCCTCTTCTGTCCTCTTCTCAGGAAACGCAACCAGATATTAGGAGCAATCCTCAATTGACAGAGCGCCACTACTGACCTCATCCCGCTAAGTAAAAGTGTTTTTCCTGCTTTACACAGAATGCGGACTACCATGCAGGAAACTGGAGTGAATAATGTCCTCCTCTTCCTTTAGATTAAGCTTATGCCGTGTTCTCACTGGTGCTATTGGCTTCCATTGGAGATTTAAGCTTTTTGGTATTTTTGATGCTGTATAGTTAGTCACAAAGTTACCTGAGACGTAATAAATAGCATTAAAGCTGCAGTAATTTTTTTATGTACACTGCTCAAAAAATAAAGGGAACACTTAAACAACAGAATATAACTCCAAGTAAATCAAACTTCTGTGAAATCAAACTGTCCACTTAGGAAACAACACTGATTGACAATCAATTTCACATGCTGTTGTCCAAATGGAATAGACAATAGATGGAAATTATTGGCAATTATCAAGACACCCTCAGTAAAGGAGTAGTTCTGCAGGTGTGGACCACAGACCACATCTCAGTACCAGTGCTTTCTGGCTGATGTTTTGGTCACTTTTGAATGTTGGTTGTGCTTTCACACTCGTGGTAGCATGGGACGGACTCTACAACCCACAGAAGATGCTCAGGTAGTGCAGCTCATCCAGGATGGCTCATCAGTGAGAGCTGTGGCAACGAGGTTTGCTGTGTCTCAGCGTAGTGTTCAGAGGCTGGAGACGCTACCAGGAGACATGGAGGGGGCCGTAGGAGGGCAACAACCCAGCAGCAGGACCGCTACCTCCGCCTTTGTGCAAGGAGGAACAGGAGGAGCACTGCCAGAGCCCTGCAAAATGACCTCCAGCAGGCCACAAATGATCCTCCTTAAGACTGTCAGAAGGAGCTCACTGATAGATTCTCAGTTAGCTAATTTTGCAGCCAGGAATAGACAGTGCAGCACAGATGCTACAGAAGGCAACATTTTTAATGAAACTCAATTACAGAAATCAATTTTAGCCCCAAATACTTGCATTAAAGTAAAAAAAACAAATGACCCCAAATCTGGACAACCGCTTTAACTCCTTACCAACATCTGCCGTTCGTGTATGGTATAAGTCAGTAGCGGGTGTATGGAGCAGAGTCAGCTCGCCCCGTACATGGCAGATAATGGCTGTGACAAACAACCAGGACCTGCCTCTAAGAGCTGCGAGTGGAGCGAAGATCTGCTCACCACTGTTAACCTGTTCAGTGCTGCTGTCAATCACTAACAGCAGCATTAACAGTGCACCAGCATTGGGACGCATCGTTCCATGTGCCCACCGGCGCTCCAGTGACGCGATCACAGGGCGCAGATGGACTGCTATGTCATCCGGGGGTCTGCTGAAGCCTCCGTGCCTGTCATCATAAAGCTTCATTTGGGCTGTAAAGAAGACCGTGATTTTGCTATATGGAGCATTACTGTGGTATCGCTGTATATAGCACAAGCAATCAGATGATGTATACAAATGCAGTGAAAATTTAAAAAAAAAAAAAAAAAAAAAAAAGTTTAAAATATTAAAACCCCACACGTTCAGCTCACCTCCCACTAAAAATAAAGATAATAAAAATATACACATTTGTGGTATGGTCTCTTTCAGAGAAATACAATCTATCCAAATATAAAAAACAAACGATCAGAGAACACAGAAAAAAATTCAAAAAGCCCAAATTACATTTTTTTCGTTCGCCACAATACTGCAGAAAACCCTGTAAGAAGCGATGACCATGTCATATGTGTCCCAAAATGTTATCAATAAAGTCCTCTTGCCCTTCAAAAAATAAGCCCCCACACAGCTCCATCAACCCGAAAAACGAAAATGTTACGGGTCTCAGAAAAAATGGTGACACCATAAAAAAAAAGTTTTTTTCTTTTGCCAAAACTCTTGGAGAAGTTTGGTCTTGCTGTAATCACACTGAGGAGTAGGATCCTATTACCAGGTCATTTTCACCACACTATGTACGCCGATAAAACCGTTATCAGAAAAACAGTGTCAGGCTTTTTTTTTCCTCGCACTTTTACTGCACTTGGACTTTTTTCCCCGTTTTCTAGTACTATGTGGTAAATGAATGGTGGGATTTATAAGTACCGCTCATCCTACAAAATAACAAGACCTCACACTATGTGGACAGACATGAAAAAGTTATAGCCCTTGGAAAAAGCGGAGGAAAAAACAGAAAAAAACATCAATTGGTTCTGTTGGGAAGAGGTAAAGCTGAAGAAACGCATGTAACAGCAGAATATGGAGGAAGGTGAGATATCACCGGCTGGTGGATACTACCTGCTCCATCGCTGGCAGAGTAACCCATCCCCATGGAGGCCGCTGAGATCTTCTCTTGTAGAAACGTCTCCAAAATCTATAAAACATCGGGAACAGTCAGCAGAGGGTTTGGTGATTGGCTCATATTGGCGATATACCCAGGGGCATTACTGGGCACAGGGAAGATTGGGAATGAATAGGATTGGCTGTTAGATAAGTGATCTCTTCAATTAAAGGGGATGTCTAGTTGGAACAAGTTCTCACTGATCTCTGGATAGGTGATGACTCTTAGATCGGTGGGTTTGGCCGCTATGACCCAATCAGCAGAACAGCACTTATAGATAGAAGTGAGCGAAGTGCAAATGTTCAACCGCCGGTCCGTTCATTCTCTATGGGGGGCGCTGTACTCAGCTTTCTCCTGCATAGAGAATGAATGGAGCGGTGGTCCGGGGAGGTACTAGCAGGGATTAGTTGGGTTCCCAGCAGATCTAGAAGTTGTCACTTATCATGTGTTGGGGAATAATGACTTCTCCTCTGATAAATGTGCTGATTCCTGTCAGTTGTGGTCGCTGAGTGCGTGTGATGGGATGTGGCTCCGTCCGTTATATTATATCACGTCTTATACCTATAATCTCGCTGATCGCAGGTGTCTGTCTTCACACTCAGATGAGATGGAACAAACTGACCATATAGAACTTTTTTTTTTTTTCAAATTCAAACCGAGCAATCCTATTGGCTGAGTATGAATGCAGTTACCATGGTGACAGAAGTAGCTGCAGATTTAAAGGGACAAGATACTAATATTGTACTAAAGTGTATTTTATTATATACTTCACATAACTGACTGGGTACACCTTGGTGCTGGTGGGATGGCTTTTTTTTTTTTTGTCAAAAACCATGTTTACTAAGTACCCTATATTATATATATTTCCTATTGCTTTTACTTACTTATAGCAGGGTATATGTTCATATTGTTTCTATCCTAAGTTTGTCTATTTTCTAATAGAGACATGACCAGTCCTCTTTAGAATTTTATAGTGACCCCATTGAGGTCATGGAGTGATATTGGGGATTGCAGAGTTGGGGCAAGGTGTTGGTGCTAAGTAAGTGACATCAAATGAAGGCTATGGTGCATACACAGTAAATCAGTCTTGTTATTCCACAGAAATCCTGTTCTATAACACAAAATATCTTCACATGGTGAGGAGTTGTGTTGTGTTTTTCTCCATTTACATTCTAGCGTGGTGATCACATAAAATGTAAAATTCCTATTCAATAATTACTGAATGACAGTAGCCTGTATCCCTGGAGGACAAGTCATTTACCGGTTCACCAGGTTTGATGTTCTAATGCATTTAGATGTTTCAGTATTTGTATATATGTATATATTTTTTTTCCCCCCTTAAGGGTATTCAAGCGCAAACGGTGGCAAACTTCTTCCTCTCCTTTGAAGCACAGCTTTCAATTATTCCTATCGTAAACCAGGTAAAAAGCTTCGAGCCGAGCACGATCAGACTCCTTCAGTCCCGCAGCAGGTAAATCTGTGAACATCGCCGGCACTCCTGCTGTTCCTAGTACCGATCCCTCTGAGCGGCTGTGCAGTAATGAAGGCAGGATTCACCCCAAACTTGCTCGTCTTTTTTTTCGATTTCCAGTTCTGGTAATTAGTGATACACATGTGTATATCCAGTGGTCAACTCAAAACCTATGTATGGAAAATCAATTGTTTGCTGTATGCATCTCATTTGTAGGATGCACACTATTCATTTCAATATGGAGCGGAGTAGGAGGAGACTTTCATTACTGTTCCCTTTACTTCCTCCCTGCTGATAGGAAATGCCATGCTGTTTGCTTGTGTCCTGTGATTACAGCAGCCTGCAACAGTTTTCAGCGTGCACTCCCCGGCTCAGGCATCAAGCTGTAAATGATAACATTAAAACGCTGCTACCCCTTTGTTAGTCACTTTTTTATCTTCTTCCCCCTTCTACGAATGCTATAGTCCGTTATTCTAGAACTGCTCTGAAAATGGTTCTCTCTGGAGTGTTGGGATTTGGGTTTAGGGTGGGTTATGGGAATTGAAGTTCAGATACTTTGTTCATATTTTTACTATGGAATTACTATGTCATGTATGTTATTTGAAAGATGGAATATTTGTAGTTGGAGTTTTTCAATAAAAATGATTTGATTAAAAAAAATATATGAAATTAAAATTCCTCTGTTCTTGAGAAAGCATAGGATTTTACTAAGAGGTAAATTGCACGTTCCTTGTTTTCCGGGCACTTTACATTTTTGCTAGTTTTGTACGATTACACAATCCCTTTTATAGGCCAGTGCCAGTTGTACATCTCTCCCTAAACTCTTGTTCACACTATATTTTAAGCCAGTTTTATTATATGGTTTCTAGATGTTGTCCAGCTTTGATAAATAATTAGTATTTATACTTTTGCTTTTAGATAGACTTGAAGAATGCAGATCCGGAAAGGGTGGAGAAACAAATTGAGAAGATGTTTGACGTTCCCGCTAGTGACTGTATCCGGGTACGATGCGCTCCAGATCAAAATCATTCCTGTAGGCAAATTTAACTCCGCTGTCTGTACCTTGTCTTTTATTTTTTTCTACAAAATGTGGCTGGAAAAGGGGCAATGTAGCGAGGAATTTACATCAATTTTTGGTGTTAAAAAAAAAAAAAAAAACCCTTTTGTGATGCATCATTTTTGCGTAAAAATGTGCAGCTTCCTATTTTACACCGCTCTTGCAACTTTTAGAAATTGGGCTTGGTAAGCTACACAGGTCTAAGAACGACGGGTGACGTTAAAAGTGGATAAAGATACACGGTGGCTCAGTGGTTAGCATTGTTGTTTTGCAGCGCTGGGATCCTGGGTTCTAATCCCACCAAGGACGACATCTGCAAGAAGTTTGTATGTTCTCCCTGTGTTTGCGTGGGTTTCCTCCGGGTTCTCCAGCTTTCTCCCACACTCCAAAGACATACTGATAGGGAATGTAGATTGTGAGCCCCAATGGGGGCAGTGATGATAATGTCTGTAAAGTGCTGTGAAATTAATGGCGCCATATAAGTGAGTAAAATAAATAAAGATAGATGGAAGTGCTACATAAACATTTATCAAACATTGTGCAACACTTTGATACATTTGGCACAAATAATGGTAACACAACCACAAGCAAAACTGACCTGAGAAAGTCCCTTTATGATACATTTTTCGGAAAGAATTTGAAAGATTTAAAGCGTTAGAAATGAACAAGATTATCCAATATCCCAGAAAAAGGAAAAGTCTCCAGATGTCTCTATGCCGGATGCCGGTCTGTGTCCATACCTAAAGAAGAGCTGCCAAAAGAATGGGAAAGGAATCCTTTAGTAAACATAAATATCCATTGGGGTTTTAGGTGTTAAAAAAATGATCATATGAAAGATTTTGTGATCTGCGGTTACATGATTGTAATAACAACATTAAAGCCCCATTCAGATGTACAGGTTTTATCCATGAGAAACTGAGCAGAACGATATATAGGTTTGTGGGAGAAGATTCAGTATAAATTGTAATTTATTCATTAGATTTGAGAGTCCTCAGTGGTTGATACCTTTAATGGCTAACTGAAAAGATGGTAACAAATTGCAAGCTTTCCAGACTACTCCGGCTTCTTCATCAGGCAGACCTGAGACCTGAGTAGTCTGGAAAGTCTGCAATTTGTTACCTTTTAATGGCTAACGGAAAAGATGGTATCAACCACTGAGGACTCTCAAATCTAAATACTCTTCTATCTACTGGCTAATACGGTACAAAGATAGATGTTTTTCCTGTATCAATATATTCAGTGGAATCCTGCTGTTTGTACAGATGAGTCCAGTGGGCGGTCCTACTAGTGATTGACAGCTATCTTTGCCTGCATGGTCATACAGGGAACTGTCAATCACTTAGTAGGACCGCCCACTGGACTAGTGTACATACGGCAGGACTTTTCACTGCATAAAATGCCAGTTTTGCTGACTCTCTTCCCACAGATATGTCTATCAGTCTGATCAACTTCTCTGCTCTACAACACCCCCCTACAGATCTTATACCATTTCAGCATGACAGGTTCCTTTAATCACCTGCAGATGACATAAGTAGCCATGTTCTGTGTGGCTTACGGAGGGGCTTGATTGCTTGTCAGCTTCAAACAGGTTTCATTTCTTCTGATTCGTTGTAGCCGAGTTCTAAACTGTATTAAGAAATTCATTTCTCTGTTTATTTCTATTAGATGTCGGGGAAGCTTGGAACAAATGTGGAAAGTGTTCTTCAAGAAGTTGTCAGGAGGCTTCCACCGTGAGTACGGACTAATGCGGCTCTATCCATCTTCTCTTTATTAAAGGGAACCTGTCACCTTGGAAAATGCTATGTACCTGCAGGTATAGGGTTAATCTGCAGATAAATATTGTTACAATGCTGCCCGGCCGCCTTATTGATAGTGTAGGTACCGGGAGAAAATTAACTTCTTTCCTCCCTGCAGCCGCCGGCCTTCACTCATCGTTGTGCACGGAGCGGCTACAGTCTTGGATCACAGCACCGCTCGCTATATCAGGGGCGACGGCTGTAAACCCGGCCCGGATTTTGATTGACAGCTTGCTCTGCACAGATGCGCTGCAGAACCACTTAGAATCTGAGTGAAGGAGTAGTATGTTCACAGATAGAGAATATGGCTCATCCACGTGCAGATCTGCTCCACGTCCGATTACATATTTGTGGGAGAAACCCTAGTGGCAGCCTCATATTTCTGACATGGATCCTCTAGCACTATTTGTGAACCTGCGGCTCCCAGCATAACTTGATGAGAGACCGTCAGTCTGCTGGGACCTGTAGTTTCACTACAGCAGGAGTGTCACAAGCTGCGGACCTCTGCTCACTCCAGCACTGAGGCGTCGTAGCAGCATCACCCTGTGTGGAGGTGACGTGTGTAAAGGCAATAAAATCGTGTCTGCTCACTCTGGCAAGTGCTATGAAGTCAATGAGGTTGGCATACTGACCCCAGAGGAAGTGCCAGCCGAAAAACTAAGTTTTTTTTTTTAATAATTTTATTAGCCTTTCCCTCTGTCTTCACCAATCAGCCCTCTGTATTGATGATCAGATCAAAGATCTAGACAGGGATTGTCTCACGCTGCATCTCCTTCCTGATTGTATCACTGAGAAGACAGAAGCTGCCCCATCCCATTCTCCAAGAAATGCAGAACCCAATGCATCTGCTGTCCGTGATCCGCTTATTGTCAGAGGACATCATTAGGGACTGCATTTTCTCATTGCTTAAGAAATTGTTGGGGGATCCTGCTAATTGCTGAATAATAAAACTGCAGCACCACTCCATTTAAGGCAGTGTTTCCCAAACTCCAGTCCTCATGGCCCCCAACAGGTCAGGTTTTCAGGATTTCCTCAGTATTACACATGTGATGAAAGTATCATCAAGGAATCAGGAATTCTCTCACCTGTGCAATACTATGGAAATCCTGAAGACATGTCCTGTGGGGGGCCGTGAGGACTGGAGTTTGGGAAACACTGATTTTAAAGGGACTGTCAGCACTAGTGTTGAGCGATACCTTCCGATATCAGGAAATATCGTATTGGATTGGATCGGACCGATACTCAAAAAGTATCGGATATCGCCGATTCCGATACCGGAAACCAATGCAAGTCAATGGGACACTAATATCGGAATGAAAATAAACCCTTTCTTTCCTTGTAGGTTAATTCTACATGAAGTAAAACAACTAAGAATAATGTAGAATGTATTATGCGAAAAGCCGGCAATTCATCAGCGCATACACCGGTACCCGACAATTTACAACAGAAAGAATAGAGCATCACACATAGATTAGATAGATAGAAACATGTCAGTCACATATATAATAAGTACAGTGACAGTGTTGGTTACTGTACTTGTCATTTAGTGTAAAGGATTTATTTAAAAAAATAATAGTGTTTTCGTGCACCGTCTCTTTAAGAAAGCCGGCCGGCAATTCAGCATCTGTACCCAACAATTTATAACAGAAAGAATAGAGAATCACACATAGATTAGATAGATAGAAACATGTCAGTCACATATATATGAAGTACAGTGACAGTGTTGGTTACTGTACTTGTCATTTAGTGTTAAAATAAAGGATTTATTTAAAAAAAAATTGGCGTGGGGTTCCCCTTAATTTTAGTCTCTAGCGGAGGTTAAGCAGACGGCTGGGGCTGATGTTTGAAGCCTGGGAAGGGGGTAATACCCACGGAGCTTCCCAGGCTACTAATATCAGCCCCCAGCTGAATACATAGCCTTTACTAGCTATTAAAATGGGGGACCCCCCAAAAAAAATGACGTTGGGTCCCCCCTAATTTAATAGCTAGCAAGGGCTAGGCAGACAGCTGGGGGCTGATATTAATAGCCCAGGAAGGGAGCCATGAATATTGGCCCCCTCCCAGGCTAGAAACACCAGCCGTCAGCCGCCCCAGAAATGGCGCATCCATAGGATGCGCCAACTCTGGTACTTAGCCTCGCTCTTCCCACTGCCCTGTAGCGGTGGCAGTGGGGTAATAGGGTTGGGGTTGATGTCAGCTTATAATGCCAGCTGACATCAAGCCCAGGTTAGTAATGGAGAGGCGTCTATAAGACACCCCCATTACTAACCCCATAGTCAAAGTTAAAAAAAAAACACAAACACCCAGAATAAAGTCCTTTAATTGAAATAAACACACAATTCTTTATTGTTCTAAATTAAACCATACTTACCATCACGCCCATTCCAGCTGAAGCCAACGATCCCCTGCAATAAAAGAAAAATAATAAAGCAACCTCATCCTTACCTTTCCATGGTTCCCACGATGGCTCCAGCTCTGCTACATCGAGATGACAGGCTGGACCGGCAGAACGCTGCCATCCAGCCTGTCATCCCGCGGACACTGAGAAGCGCAGGCATGCTTGCGCTCCTCAGTGTCTCTCTGTGACGGCATCCAGATGAGCCGACAATGAACTCGGCTCACCTCATGCACGTCACTGACAGCGTGGGAAAATTCTCACGCTGAAGCGCTGAGTGCAGGAGAATTCTCCCACGCTGTCAGTGACGTGCATGAGGTGAGGTCATGTCCAATGAACTCAGCTCACCTCATGCACGTCACTGACAGCGTGGGAGAATTCTCACGCTGAAGCGCTGAGTGCAGGAGAATTTTCCCACGCTGTCAGTGACGTGCATGAGGTGAGCCGAGTTCATTGGACATGACCTCGGCTCATCTGGATGCCGTCACAGAGAGACACTGAGGAGCGCAAGCAAGCCTGCGCTTCTCAGTGTCTGCGGGATGCCAGGCTGGATGGCAGCGTTCTGCTGCGGACCAGCCTGTCATCTCGATGTAGCAGAGCTGAAGCTGTCGTGGGATCCATGGGAAGGTAAGGATGAGGTTGGTTTATTATTTTTCTTTTATTGCAGGAGATCGTTGGCTTCAGCTGGAATGGGCGTGATGGTAAGCATAGTTTAATTTAGAACAATAAAGAATTGTGTCTTTATTTCAATTAAAGGACTTTATTCTGGGTGTTGTGTTTTTTTTAAATACTTTACTAGAAATTCATGGTGGTCATGTCTAATATTGGCGTGACCCCATGAATTTCGGGCTTAGGGCCAGCTGATAATGCCAAGCTGGCCTTAACCCCTTTATTACCCAGTGAGCCACCGCACCAGGGCCCTGGATGAGTTGGGTACAGCGCCAGAAGATGGCGCTTCTATGAACGCGCCATTTTCCGGGGCGGCTGCGGACTGCAATTTGCAGCGGGTGGGGCCCAGAAAGCTTGGGTCTCCCTGCGCTGCAGATTCCAGCCCCCAGCTGCCTAGTTGTACCTGGCTGGACACAAAAATAGGGCGAAGCTCCACGTCAATTTTTTTTTAATTATTTCATTTAATAATTTTTTAAAAAAAGGGCTTCCCTATATTGTTGTGTCCGGCCAGGTACAAATAGGCAGCTGGTGGTTGGGGGCAGCCCTTTCCTGCCTGCTGTACCTGGCTGGACACAAATATAGGGCGAAGCCCCACATCAATTTTTTTTTAATTATTTCATGAATTTCCTGAAATAATTAAAAAAAAATTGACGTGGGGCTTCCCACTATATTTGTGTCCAGCCAGGTACTGCAGGCAGGAACGGGCTGCCCCCAACCACCAGCTGCCTATTTGTACCAGGCCGGACACAACAATATAGGGAAGCCCTTTTTTTCTTTATTATTTCATGAATTTCATGAAATAATTAAAAAAAAAAATACGTGGGGCTTCTCCCTATTTGTGTGTCCAGCCAGGTACAACTAGGCAGCTGGGGGATGGAATCTGCAGCGCAGGGAGACCCAAGCTTTCTGGGCCCCACCCGCTACAAATTGCAGTCCGCAGCCGCCCCGGAAAATGGCGCGTTCATAGAAGCTGGATGCTGTACCTGGCTGGCATACAAAAATATGGCAAAGCCCACGTCAAAATTTTTGGGAAAAATTAATTAAAAAATAAATAATAATTTAGGGACTGCATCTTTATTAACTCCTCAAATGTCATTTAGTGTTAAAATAAAGGATTTATTTAAAAAAAAAATTGGCGTGGGATCCCCCATAATTTTAGTCTCTAGCGGAGGTTAAGCAGACGGCTGGGGCAGATGTTTGAAGCCTGGGAAGGGGGTAATACCCACGGAGCTTCCCAGACTACTAATATCAGCCCCCAGCTGAATACTTAGCCTTTACTAGCTATTAAAATGGGGGACCCCCCCAAAAAAATGACGTGGGGTCCCCCCTATTTTAATAGCTAGCAAAGGCTAGGCAGACAGCTGGGGGCTGATATTAATAGCCCAGGAAGGGTGCCATGAATATTGGCCCCCTCCCAGGCTAGAAACACCAGCCGTCAGCCGCCCCAGAAATGGCGCATCCATAGGATGCGCCAACTCTGGCACTTAGCCTCGCTCTTCCACGCTGCCCTGGTGCGGTGGCAGGGGGTAATAGGGTTGGGGTTCATGTCAGCGCCAGCTGCCATGAAGCCCAGGTTAGTAATGATGGGCGTCTATAAGACCCCCCCATTACTAACCTACAAAGTGTTAAAAAGAAAAAACACACTACACCCAGAAAAAAATAATTTATTTGAAATAAAACACCATTTTATTTAATTCTTAGTTTACTAAAAAAAAAAAATAGTTACCTGTCCACGTTCCTGCGCTGATCTCCCATGCACAGCTGTCACATCTGGAGATGGTGACAGCTGTGCATGGCTGCTGTAAGCTCACGCTGCCGGGAACACGTCCGCTCCCGGCAGCGGGAGCCACTGACTGAGGTCACCGGAGTGCATTCAGTCAGCGCAGCTCCGGAGACCTCCTTTACGGCAGTGCTGTACCGTGGGAATTTCTCACGATACAGCAGGGCCGTAAAGGAGCTAACCGGAGCAGCGCTGCCTGAACTCCGGCGAAAGCGCTTATGCAATGACGGGGCTGCTTTACGGCCCCATCATTCTAGCGGCGGCAGCGGTTCAGAGCGGTCACATTCTATGTGGCTGCTCTAAACTGGAGATCATCATGGGACACTCGTGGACTACTACGGAGGGGTAAGGATAAGGTTGTGGTTTATTATTTTATATTTTATTACAGGAGATCGATGGCTTCGGGGAATTAGGTGTCTAGGTGAGTATAGGTGTAGTTTTTTATTTTTTACTTTATTTTAGGTGGCGATCGGCGGAGACAGGTAATGTATGAACTAATTTATTGTAGGTAACCACTGGCCACCAATGACATGTATTTAAAATTTATTGGGGACCATGGGGCAGTTTAAATAGCAGGATCAGGCTGATGGGAACTATTGCTCCCATCGAGCTGATCCTGCTGGGACGAGTGGACGGGGGACAGACATAGGCCGATGGGAGTAGTAGTGTCACATCGGCCTATGTCTGCCTGCACGCACACACCCGCAGACATCGCACAGACACCGCACACACCCGCAGACATCGCACAGACACCGCACACACCCGCAGACATCGCACAGACACCGCACACACCCGCAGACATCGCACAGACACCGCGCACACACTCGCAGACATCGCACAGACTCCGCGCACACCCCTGCAGACATCGCACAGACACCCGCACACACCAATCATGACGGGTCTGATGGTCTGCGAGGTGTGGCTGACCTGAGCGGCCGTGGGAAAGTTCATGTGAGTTCATGCAGTCAAGCATGAACTCACATGAACCCTCTGAGGGCACCGCGGCGACTTCAAATGAACAGCTGATCGGCATCACTTGATACCTCAGCTGTTCATTTGAAATAACCGGCGGGAAAGCGCAGCACAGAACGGGAAAGCCGGCGGTGAAGTCTTTTCACTGCCGGCTTTCCCGCCCGGGTCCTTCGCTCCCCGCTCCTTGGTGCTTTGCTCCCCGCCCGGTCCTAACTTACGATCAGGATGGGAGGTGGCGAGGGGAGCGGAGTATCGGGGTGGGAGGCTGCGGGGAAGCAGTATGGGGCTGTGTGATTGTTTAAAAGCCAGCGGCTTTTTACCGCGCGCCGGCTTTTAAACAATCAGGAGAATTCTCTCACGCTGGGATGGCATTCTGATGACAGGCTGGATCGCAGCTGAGCGCTGCCATCCAGCTTGTCATCCTTCAGAGACACTGCAGAGAGCAAGCATTATGGGAACTTCCGATTCCGGTATTCGATATTGTAAAACTATCGGAATTAAGTATCGGAATTCCGATACCGCGAATATCGGCCGATACCCGATATTTCAGTATCGGAATGCTCAACACTAGTCAGCACAGAATGACTGTTGAAACTAAGTACAAGTGTAGCACCCCGAGGGTTCGGCTGCTACAGGGGTATTGCACCTCAAACCAGAGGTGTGATATTCCACTCCCGGGTAAGGATGGAGTGTGGACCAGGACTCAGTAAACTGCATGCACCACACACACCCCATTTCCGAGGAACAGACCAACGGTGCTCCCACTAGACAGAGTGCAGGCACGACAGCTTCTGTTCCTGGCTGGAGTGGGGAGGGGGAAGCACACCCAGTGATGTAGGAGCAGATAGGGGTGGGTCTCTGGGCATAGGTAGGAGCCCATTGGTTGCTAGTCACCTGGGCTCACACATAGAGGGAGGTATATAAGGTGGGCACCATCTTAGATCAGTGTTCAGTTCAGGCAGGAGGAGAAGAGGAGAGGAGCTCAGCCAGAGAGGGCTGACAGGGAGCTGTGGCTCAGTCTGGGCCCAGCTCCAGAGGCAAGCCTGGAATGGAGGCCAGAAGCAACAGAGAGAGAGAGGAGGAGGAACAGAAAGGAAAGTAAGAAAGGAACTGGAACAGAGGAGAAAGGAAGCAAAGAACAGAGAGAAAGGTCCAGAGACACGAAGGCAGAAGGAACCCCATATGCCCAGAGGAGATACTGGGTGAAGGGTTGGCAGAATAGGGTACCGGAACCCAAATTGGTGGAGGCGACTAATCCTCAGCCAAAACCGGAGGTTGTCACCACATCTTGGTGCGACCCCTCACTACATCCACCAGAAAGGCATACCGCATAGGGTCAGGGAAACCGGAGAGAGGTTTCGCCAACAGAAGGCCCGAGGAAGCTGGACAAAGGTGGGTCACTGGTGGGGACGGCCAGTAGAAAGGAAGAGAGGGGAGCTCTGAACCACGCTCTGGAATTGCCTGGGAGTTGACAGAGTCCCTCACCTGGTGGACGCAGCACGGCTTGGGCAGTCATCGCCTGCAGCATTGACCTGAATAACAACCGTGAGTAAAGCTTTGGAAACTGCAATTACAAGTCTCTGTGTTTCATCGCTGCACCAGCACCATTAGTACTGGGACGCTCACACCATTACTCCCATCATTATCCACACTAGCTGCCCTGAGGCAATACTCCTCCCGTGGGGAGTCATCCCATACTCAGCTGCACAAACAACATCAGCCTCAGCGGTCTGCAGCGCAGCGGCGGTCCCCACTGACTGCAATCCATGGGTGGCGTAGTCGGACATTTGTTACAACATTAAGACTGCCACTGGTTTGACCACCCTGGGCACGGACCGGGTCACCGCCACACGGAGACTACAACCCCCAGCGATCCGGCTCCGGGTATTCCCCCTGCACAGCAGCAGCGCACAGGCCCAGGGGGCGCGTCACAAGCACTCCGTGGATCACGGCGTGGGCCGATCCTTTATATACACCTTCCCACCTGCTTGTTTTACCTCTGTCTCCTTCCTTCTCTGGTTCTATGAAGCCAGAGCTGTCAATCAAAGAAGAGGAGGGTGTGGATAGAGGGCAAACAAGCAGGTGGGAAGGTGTATATAAATGATTGGCCCCGTCATGAAGCACCGAGAGTTGCGACTTAGTTTGAACAGTCATTCTGTGCTGACAGTCCCTTTAGGTGGACGAGATCCAGATGCAGCTCATTTCACCGCGTAAGGCTGTGTGCCCACTATGCGCCCACTATGCGTTTTTTAAGCGTTTCCGCAGCGGCAATTGCGCCGCAGGAACGCTTAAACGCTTGGTAGAAGGCCTGCAATGTTCCCCAATGATAATCCGCATGTGCTGTGTACATGCTGCGGAAATTTCCACTGCGGATTATCATTGCGGAAAAATCCGCAGCACTACCAATTATTTTGCGTAAGCGCAGCGTTTTTGCCGCCATTGACTTGCATTGAATCGCTTAATATCCGCATGACTACATGTACACATGCGGATATTAAGCGATTCAATGTGCGGATGGTACCCGGGTCTGGAGAAGAGGAGACTCTCATCCAGACCCCGGTACCATACTTCCTGTTAAAAAACAAAGAATTTAAAATAAAAAATAAACCTTATACTCACCTTCTGATGGCCGCCGGTCACCTTAGTGATGCGTCCTGGCTCCCTGGCGGCTCGCGATGGTCTAAAAGGACCTTTCATGACGTCATTTAGTCATGTGACGGGTCGCATCGGATAAGGAGACCGGGGGGCATTGGAAGGTGAGTATAATGTTTTTTATTTTTTACCTTTTTTATTCTTTTTTTTAACTAACTTGGTCACACTATATAAAATCCATGCCGGTTGCATGGATTTATATAGTGTGATCAAGTTGTCAAGCACTTTTCCAAGTGATGCTAAAATCGTTTGGAAAGCGCTTGACAACCCGCATGCGAAATCGCATGTGCAAAACGCGTGACAAACGCTTGTCCCTGGCTGAAAAAAACGCATGTAAAATCCGCATGCCAGGGAGATACAGAAACGTTCAGGAAAAAACCGGAGCATTTCTGCATCGTGGGCACATAGCCTTAGAGTGCCGCTGTGCAGGCAAAGACTGCATCCCCCTCTTTCTGAGAATCAGTGGGGCTTGAAGGGGTACGGCCCCCCATCAGTTATAAAGCCATGTCATATCATCAGTCATATGAGTGTTATGTGGCAATGGCATTGTCTTGACAGCCAAGGATCCTACTGAAGGCCTCCATGTCTTCCATGATTGTACAACTATGAAGCCCGTCCCATAACTGGGATTAATATCAGATTGGTCATTTTACTCTACACTGTAGTGGTAAAGCGATTGGATGTTTTCGGTGACCTGAGCCTGCAAAGTTAAATTCTCCCGTTACATCATTTTTGGCTCCACCACATCTGTTCGTGTTAAAACTAAAAAAAATATCTTCTAGAAATCCTATCGAGTGGAAGATGGAATGAAAAAGAAAAAAAAAGATGAAGCGGCAGAATCTCTGGAGTTTATTTTGTTCACTTTGCCTCACCAAGAAAAGTAATAAAAAGATCAGAAAATATTTATAAAAACTACAGCTCTAACTGCAAAAAAAGCCCAGATACAACGAATCTACTGGGAAAAAAGCCCAGATACAACGAATCTACTGGAAAAAAGCCCAGATACAACGAATCTACTGGGAAAAAAGCCCAGATACAACGAATCTACTGGGAAAAAGCCCAGATACAACGAATCTACTGGGAAAAAAGCCCAGATACAACGAATCTACTGGAAAAAAAGCCCAGATACAACGAATCTACTGGGAAAAAGCCCAGATACAACGAATCTACTGGAAAAAAGCCCAGATACAACGAATCTACTGGGAAAAAGCCCAGATACAACGAATCTACTGGGAAAAAAGCCCAGATACAACGAATCTACTGGAAAAAAAGCCCAGATACAACGAATCTACTGGAAAAAAAGCCCAGATACAACGAATCTACTGCAAAAAAAGCCCAGATACAACGAATCTACTGGAAAAAAGCCCAGATACAACGAATCTACTGGAAAAAAAGCCCAGATACAACGAATCTACTGGAAAAAAAGCCCAGATACAACGAATCTACTGGAAAAAAGCCCAGATACAACGAATCTACTGGGAAAAAGCCCAGATACAACGAATCTACTGGAAAAAAAGCCCAGATACAACGAATCTACTGGAAAAAAAGCCCAGATACAACGAATCTACTGGAAAAAAAGCCCAGATACAACGAATCTACTGGAAAAAAAGCCCAGATACAACGAATCTACTGGGAAAAAGCCCAGATACAACGAATCTACTGGGAAAAAAGCCCAGATACAACGAATCTACTGGAAAAAAGCCCAGATACAACGAATCTACTGGGAAAAAAAAGCCCAGATACAACGAATCTACTGGAAAAAAAGCCCAGATACAACGAATCTACTGGAAAAAAAGCCCAGATACAACGAATCTACTGGGAAAAAGCCCAGATACAACGAATCTACTGGAAAAAAGCCCAGATACAACGAATCTACTGGGAAAAAAGCCCAGATACAACGAATCTACTGGGAAAAAAGCCCAGATACAACGAATCTACTGGGAAAAAAGCCCAGATACAACGAATCTACTGGGAAAAAAGCCCAGATACAACGAATCTACTGGAAAAAAAGCCCAGATACAACGAATCTACTGGGAAAAAAGCCCAGATACAACGAATCTACTGGGAAAAAAAGCCCAGATACAACGAATCTACTGGGAAAAAAGCCCAGATACAACGAATCTACTGGAAAAAAGCCCAGATACAACGAATCTACTGGGAAAAAAGCCCAGATACAACGAATCTACTGGGAAAAAAGCCCAGATACAACGAATCTACTGGGAAAAAAAGCCCAGATACAACGAATCTACTGGGAAAAAAAGCCCAGATACAACGAATCTACTGGAAAAAAGCCCAGATACAACGAATCTACTGGAAAAAAAGCCCAGATACAACGAATCTACTGGAAAAAAAGCCCAGATACAACGAATCTACTGGAAAAAAAGCCCAGATACAACGAATCTACTGGAAAAAAAGCCCAGATACAACGAATCTACTGGGAAAAAAAGCCCAGATACAACGAATCTACTGGGAAAAAAAGCCCAGATACAACGAATCTACTGGGAAAAAAAGCCCAGATACAACGAATCTACTGGGAAAAAAAGCCCAGATACAACGAATCTACTGGGAAAAAAAGCCCAGATACAACGAATCTACTGGGAAAAAAAGCCCAGATACAACGAATCTACTGGGAAAAAAAGCCCAGATACAACGAATCTACTGGAAAAAAAGCCCAGATACAACGAATCTACTGGGAAAAAAAGCCCAGATACAACGAATCTACTGGAAAAAAAGCCCAGATACAACGAATCTACTGGAAAAAAAAGCCCAGATACAACGAATCTACTGGAAAAAAAGTTTTATAGCTTTTAGAAGGCAAGGATAAAAAACAAATTGTAAAAGTGAAGATTATCCCACATGCACTTTGTCACCCAAGGATCTGCATAAACTGCAGCCGGCCCATCTCAGCACCACTTCTTTTGTTTGTGCTTTTTCCTTATTGCTTTCTGTGTCTTTTTAAAAGGGTTTTTCCATCATTTTTTTTAAAGTAATTTTTTCCGATATCCAAAGCATTTAAAATTGTGTACGACCCCGTGCAGGATATAATAGAGCGACATTTTATCACACTAGGAATATTCTTATAGTGCCACTAGATGGCGCTCTAATCCTGCATGCAGTAGTGATGCTCCTGTTGGTGCTGCTTTCTATGAATATACATGGATGTTTGGTGCCCAGGAGAGAGCAGAGCTGAAAGGGGATTCTGTTATTAAAGCAAATAAAATGCCAATATTGTGTTATGGAAAGTTCTGCAAATTAAAATACAATTTTGTGTTTTTATTGCCATTCAATACTAATCTGCTGTGGCCGTATGATGGTTCTCAGCTTGTTACAGTGCGATTAGCAGAGCTCTCTGATGTGGTATTTAGGCTCTGGGAAGTTATAACATATATGTTGATAGATCCAAAATAGTTTTACATCCAAAATTCAGTGCTGACTAATGTCACAGCATTTCTAACTTAAATGAATGTAACTAGATGAAATACTATTTTTGCTGCATGCAGCCACCACCAGGGGGAGCTGTTGACTTGTGATTATGTACAGCTAGTATTGGACCCAACCGCAGCAGTAGAAGTCTGTCTCCAGTGAGCGCCCTCTAGTGCCAGCTGTATATAGCTGTAGTGAACTCATGCAGTGCTGGGTCTCAGAGCCGTTGCTACCTTCTTTTATGGTAGATTTGTACCTGATATTCAATGTAGAATTTGATGAATCTGCACTAATTGTGAATATATATTATTCTCATTGCTTCTAAGATATGCTGGGCAAGTAGGTTATCTAATCGCTGGGATGAAGGACGCACAGGAAGCACAAATAGGAGACACTCTGCATTTACTGAAGCAGCCAGTGGCTCTGCCTGGCTTTAAGCCTGTGAAACCCATGGTGTTTGCAGGTGAGTTGAACCCTAATACAAATTAAATGGTCCCTGTACTTGATCTCATTCTATAGATAATGTGCAAAATCCCTTTATTTAAATTCAATTAAGTTGGAGTTACTTTTCAGGGGTTAGATAATCTAAAAGTGTCGGCCAGTAGGGTCTCCCTTCTGTCTAAGTGTAATTTGTCTCTAGCAGCAGAAACCCCCCTATATGGATTACCGGAAGTGGGGCTTGGCCTTCGTCTCTCTGCTCCTGCCTGTCAAACTGTATATGCAGGCTTAACAGAGATTCAGTCTTTCAGTTAATTGCAGACATTTCATTAAGCAATGGCGGAAGCAATGCATGCTGAGTAATGAGAGAAGGGATGTCCCAGGACCTATAGTGCTGACAGAATGCTGATAAAGAGCAATCGTCCACTCCAAAAGAGTGGATGGCAAGTTACAGAGCATGTGTATTGGTACTGTTCCAGGACATACTGTTTTATCTACAGTCCATTTAGAATCAAAACTCTGTTCTACATAATATTGTACATGGAACAGAGTATTATGCCAATGTAACTGCAACACGCATCGAAGTCAAAATCTCGGCAGAATTACACCTATAGCCCCCTCAGACTATGCAAAACACCAATTGAGCTTTAACAACTTCAGCTCAAGTGCTCAAAAACTGTGTAACGGGGTCAGAAAGCTATTGTACAGTATACAGTATATATTTTATTAGCGTAATATTAAAACCTGTATTACAAGAGCACTTAGTTCAAGATTCAGCCTCCAGATGGCGTGACATCAGAGATTAGACACATCTGCAAGAGCGTCCTCAACAATGAATATATAGTCAATCACAGGGACTAGACGTGTAATGGATCAGTACAACAGTATAACGAGTGTTGTGTAGAGATGAGCGAACCCGAACTGTAAAGTTTGGGGTTCATACCGTACACCTAGTGTCCAATGCTGAACTCCGAACACTGACAAGTCCGTTTTAAGAGAGAGAGACCTCCTAGCCCTTACTACGACCATTTTACAGCATCAAAGTTTGTGTCTCCATTGACTTCTATGGTGTTTGGGTTCAAGTTCTGGTACCCGAACTGAACTTTGGACTAAAGTTTGGTCGAAACCGAACATCCACGGGGTTCGCTCATCCCTAGTGTAGTGTAAATTCTACATATTTTGCGCCTGAGTACCAGTAATGAGGAGATCCTTACCCATTATGTGCCTGCCACTCTCCTAAACACGCGTTTCACTTTTTTAGCTTCTTCAGAGGGACACAGAGTATACCAAACACTGCCCCCCGGGCACCAGATGTACCCCACTGTATCAATTCCTTTAAGGCTAAAGTTACAGCTATAGAATAGATTGACCTTGACAATTCAAGTGCTTTCTTGTGGGAAGTATGTGCACCCCCCGATCATTTCAGTGGAGAGCGACCATTCCCAGCCACCTCTATTGAGAATCCATGACCGGCACAGGCGCTGTACCCTCGCCTGTCACACTTTAGTAATCCTACTAATTCCTTGTAACAGCCAGGAACGCCTCCATGATTGGATTAGGAGCGGTGATCACAGAGTAGATAAATGCCAGAGAACCTTTATTCTGCTGCCGCATTTTTCATCCCATTAGACTCGGCCTATTTTACCGAAGCCGAGATAATTGAGGAGAGATGTAAGGAAGGAACCTCCCGATCCTCCAGGACTAGTCAGCTCAGAGCCGTGACGTGTGGACAAGGTTTTTCTACATTGTCAGGAATTTAGGGAGCGCTGCAGCAAGGGGGTTGGTAATGACACGCCACCGTGACACATAATGCATGGACTGTCTCCTCTCATTTGTTCTTTGAAGCTTGTTTTTCTCGTGAGTGATGCTCGGCGCATGAGAAAAGCCCAAACAATTAACATCAAAAGGGTTTTCTGCGATTTGTAAAATCCTGCGCCCCGCTGATCCCCCGCTGCGGCTCCCCATAGGTGGATTATAATGAGGGCAATCCGGGCTACCGCCCGGGGCCTCCGGTCTCTATGGCCGGATTGCCCTCATTATATGTGCAGCCCCGCGGCACATACCGGCAGACAGTGGCGGGGGGGGGGGCCCCGGACCACTCCCCCAGCAGCGGTGCAGAACCGCTGCTTCTTCTTCGGCCGGGCCAGCACTGCAGCAGTTAACTTCCCTGTGCTGGCCCGGCCGCGTCACTGCTAGGAGACACGGCCCTGTGCGCGGCCGTGTCTCCTAGCTGTGACGTCACGCAGTGCGCGCCCGGCCTGCACTGCTACTTACCACCGGAGAGGAGCAGGAGCCAGGAGGACTGGAGCCGAGCCGGGGGATGGTGAGTGTGTCTGTCTGTGTGTGTGTGAGTGTGAGTCTGTCTGTGTGTATGTATGTGTGTGCAGGCAGATATCATTGTGTGATGTCGGTTTATATGTATTTTTGTGTTTCAAATGTGTTTATGCGTGTATGTATATGTCTGTATATGTTTGTGTGTGTGCGTGACTGCGTGCGGCCTCCTGCTGAGTATAGATGGCGCCGTGTGGCCTCCTGCTGTCTCTGGGGGGGGCGCCGTGCTGCCTCATGCTGTGTATGGATGGCTCCGTGCGGCCTCCCGCTGTGTATAGATGGCACCGTGCGGCCTCCTGCTGTCTCTGGGAGGGGGCGCCGTGTGGCCTCCTGCTGTGTATAGATGTCTCCGTGCGGCCTCCTGCTGTGTATAGGTGGCGCCGTGCGGCCTCCCGCTGTGTATAGATGGCACCATGCGGCCTCCTGCTGTGTATAGATGGCTCCATGCTGCCTCACGCTGTGTATAGATGGCTCCGTGCTGTGTATAGATGGCTCCGTGCGGCCTCCCGCTGTGTATAGATGGCACCGTGTGGCCTCCCGCTGTGTATAGATGGCACCGTGCGGCCTCCCGCTGTGTATAGATGGCACCGTGCGGCCTCCTGCTGTGTATAGATAGCTACGTGCGGCCTCCCGCTGTGTATAGATGGCTACGTGCGGCCTCCCGCTGTGTATAGATGGCTACGTGCGGCCTCCCGCTGTGTATAGATGGCTACATGCGGCCTCCCGCTGTGTATAGATGGCACTGTGCAGCTCCCTGCTGTGTATAGATGGCTACGTGTGGCCTCCCGCTGTGTATAGATGGCTACATGCAGCCTCCCGTTGTGTATAGATGGCTATGTGTGGCCTCCCGCTGTGTATAGATGGCTACGTGCGGCCTCCTGCCGTGTATAGATGGCTACGTGTGGCCTCCCGCCGTGTATAGATAGCTACGTGCGGCCTCCCGCTGTGTATAGATGGCTACGTGCGGCCTCCCGCTGTGTATAGATGGCGCAGTGCGGCCTCCCGCTGTGTATAGATGGCGCAGTGCGGCCTCCTGCTGTGTATAGATGGTTACGTGTCCTCAGTATTGAGTCATAAAATTACCTGCCAGGGACATGCGGATGTGAAGCGTTCTTCACATGCATTTCCGCATGCGGGTTGACAAGCGCTTTCCAAGCGATTTTAGCATCACTTGGAAAGTACTTGACAGCTTGGTCACACTATATAAATCCATGCAACCGGCATGGATTTATATAGTGTGACCGTAAAAGAATGGTAAAAAATAAATCTATAATTACCTTCTGATGGCCTGCCGACGTCAGCGGTCGCGTGACCTGTCACATGACTAAATGACGTCACGGCAGGTCCTTTTCAGACCATCGTGAGCTGCCGGCAAGCCAGGACGCATCGGATAAAGACACCGGGGGCCATCAGAAGGTAAGTATAATATTTTATATTTTATTTTATTCTTTTTTTACAGGTTCTATGGTACCCTGGTCCGGATGAGAGTCTCCTTTTCTCCAAACCCGGGTACCATCCGCACATTGAAGCGCATGGATTCTGCATGTACAGATGCAGTGATGCGGATTCCATGTGTTCCAATGCAAGTCAATGGCGGCGAAAGCGCCACGCTTCCGCAAAATAATTGTTATTGCTGCGGATTTTTCCTCAATGATAATCCGCAGCGGAAATTTCCGCAGCATGTGCACAGCACATGCGGATTATCATTGGGGAACATGGCCGACCTTCTACCAAGCGTTTTTTAAGCGTTTCTGCAGCGGAATTGCCGCTGCGGAAAAGCTTAAAAAACGCGTAGTGGGCACACAGCCTAAAAAAAATTATTATAATTAATATTGTGCCAAATTAATTTCACGTGAACCATCACATGATCTATCACAGGGGATCATGTGACATGTCATACATACAGGTATATGTGCATGTGTGTGTGGGGGGGGGAGGGGCCGCGCCTTCTAAACTGCCCGGGGTCCTTGCTACTCTTAATCCACCCCTGCGGCTCCCCCACACCCACCACCATGCGGCCATACAATAATATAGTATTCGGACTATAAGACGCACCCCCCACTTTCCTCCAAAATTTTGGAGGAAAAAAGTGCATCTTATAGTCCGAAAAATACTGTAATTATTAAGAATAGGAGATTTTTTATTTTTTTTTTAAATGTAGGTACAATTCAATTATTCCCAAGATCTCACCCCATGGATGGATCCTTTGTATTTGCAATTGGTAACAATAGGAATTCCAGAGAATGGAGGACTTAACTACAACTCCCAGTATGTCCTTAGCAATGGTAAGGAGATACTGGGAGTTGTTACCAGTCATCATCAGACTGTGGACCATATAGGAACCAATGTACTGATTAGATGCAAGCAGTGGAACTATTAAACGTTTAAAAAGTAACTTACATTTTGGGATATATATTACATGATTTAGGTCCTATAATTTTGAGCAGATTAGTGCGAATCTGAGACCCTGATCACTCAGAAGATCTCTTAGAAGTGAAGAGGTGAGGAGACATGACTATGACTTTCTGCTGCATTTGCTCCGCTCAGTGTACTCTCCTATCTACTGAGCTGCGCTCTTCTAGGAGGTCTTTTAAGCAAAGGAGCAAAGGATTGGGGTCCCCACAAATCTGCTCAGAATTAATGACCCTAAACCACATTAAAAACGTCCCAAAAGTTGATTTACTCTTTAAGGTTAATTTACTTACACACACACACACAGTGTATACTCCGTACGCACCACACACACTGTATACTCCGTACGCACTACACACACTGTATACTCCGTACGCACCACACACACTGTATACTCCGTACGCACCACACACACTGTATACTCCGTACGCACCACACACACTGTATACTCCGTACGCACCACACACACTGTATACGGCGTACGCACCACACATACACACTGTATACTCCGTACGCACCACACACACACACTGTATACTCCGTACGCACCACACATACACTGTATACGGCGTACGCACCACACACACACACTGTATACTCCATACGCAACACACACACACTGAATACGGCGTACGCACCACATACACTGTATACGCCGTACGCACCCCCCACACACACGCTGTATACGCCGTACGCACCACACACACACACTGAATACGGCGTACGCACCACCACACACACACACACACACACACTCTGTATGCGCCGTTAGCACCACACACACGGTATACGCCGTACGCAGCCTCTTGCGTGGTAACACCAGCGGAACACTGTCGCAAACACGCCGCCGCCGGGATCAGCCGAATGATTCACTGACTGCCGCCATCTTTGTACAGGAGGAGCGCATGCGCAGTTTTAATGTGACCGCCGCTATCTGCCTGCACAAAGATGGCGGCAGTCTGATTTACTGCGCGGGGAGATAGCTCAAACGAGAGAACACATGAGGGAAGAAGACAGCACAGGGGTGGGGAGAGCAAATGGGGTACACAGGTCAAAGAAGAGATCACATAAGAGGAGAAGACAGCAGATGGGGGAGAGAGAAAGTGCACAGGGGGAGAGAGACAGAGCACAGGGGGGAGACAGCTCAAACGGGACAGCACATGAAGGGAGAACACAGCACAGGAAGGAGAGAGACCGCAGACAAGGGGGATAGCACATGGGGTACACAGGTCAAAGAAGAGAGCACATGAGAGGAGAAGACAGCAGATGGGGAGAGAGAAAGCAGACAAGGGGGAGATCACATGGGGTACACAGGTCAAAGAAGAGAGCACATAAGAGGAGAAGACAGCAGATGGGGGAGAGAGAAAGTGCACAGGGGGAGAGAGACAGAGCACAGGGGGGAGACAGCTCAAACGGGACAGCACATGAGGGGAGAACACAGCACATGAAGGAGAGAGACAGCAGACAAGGGGGAGAGCACATGGGGTACACAGGTCAAAGAAGAGATCACATAAGAGGAGAAGACAGCAGATGGGGGAGAGAGAAAGTGCACAGAGGGGAAAGAGACAGAGCACAGGGGGGAGACAGCTCAAACGGGACAGCACATGAGGGGAGAACACAGCACAGGAAGGGGAGAGCACATGGGGTAGACAGGTCAAAGAAGAGATCACATGAGAGGAGAAGACAGCAGATGGGGGAGAGAGAAAGCGCACAGAGGGGAAAGAGACAGAGCACAGGGGGGAGACAGCTCAAACGGGACAGCACATTAGGGGAGAACACAGCACAGGAAGGAGAGAGACAGCAGACAAGGGGAAGAGCACATGGGGTACACGGGTCAAAGAAGAGATCACAGACGGGAGAAGTCAGCACATGGGGGAAAGAGAGAGTGGATAGGTGGGTGAGCACATGGGGGGGAGAGATTCTCAGCGCTGCAAAGCCTGCCCCCATCGTGACATTACTGCCCTCCCGATGCGATAGCATCGGGCCTCCATCTAGTATATACAGTACAGACCAAAAGTTTGGACACACCTTCTCATTTAAAGATTTTTCTGTATTTTCATGACTATGAAAATTGTACATTCACACTGAAGGCATCAAAACTATGAATTAACACATGTGGAATTATATACTTAACAAAAAAGTGTGAAACAACTGAAAATATGTCTTATATTCTAGGTTCTTCAAAGTAGCCACCTTTTGCTTTGATGACTGCTTTGCACACTCCTGGCATTCTCTTGATGAGCTTCAAGAGGTAGTCACCGGAAATGGTCTTCCAACAATCTTGAAGGAGTTCCCAGAGATGCTTAGCACTTGTTGGCCCTTTTGCCTTCACTCTGCGGTCCAGCTCACCCCAAACCATCTCGATTGGGTTCAGGTCTGGTGACTGTGGAGGCCAGGTCATCTGGCGTAGCACCCCATCACTCTCCTTCTTAGTCAAATAGCCCTTACACAGCCTGGAGGTGTGTTTGAGGTCATTGTCCTGTTGGAAAATAAATGATGGTCCAACTAAACGCAAACCGGATGGAATAGCATGCCGCTGCAAGATGCCATGGTAGCCATGCTGGTTCAGTATACCTTCAATTTTGCATAAATCCCCAACAGTGTCACCAGCAAAGCACCTCCACACCATCACACCTCCTCCTCCATGCTTCACGGTGGGAACCAGGCATGTAGAGTCCATCCGTTCACCTTTTCTGCGTCGCAGAAAGACACGGTGGTTGGAACCAAAGATCTCAAATTTGGACTCATCAGACCAAAGCACAGATTTCCACTGGTCTAATGTCCATTCCTTGTGTTCTTTAGCCCAAACAAGTCTCTTCTGCTTGTTGCCTGTCCTTAGCAGTGGTTTTCTAGCAGCTATTTTACCATGAAGGCCTGCTGCACAAAGTTTCCTCTTAACAGTTGTTGAAGAGATGTGTCTGCTGCTAGAACTCTGTGTGGCATTGACCTGGTCTCTAATCTGATCTGCTGTTAACCTGCGATTTCTGAGGCTGGTGACTCAGATAAACTTATCCTCAGAAGCAGAGATGACTCTTGGTCTTCCTTTCCTGGGGCGGTCCTCATGTGAGACAGTTTCTTTGTAGCGCTTGATGGTTTTTGCAACTGCACTTGGGGATACATTCAAAGTTTTCCCAATTTTTCAGACTGACTGACCTTCATTTCTTAATGTAATGATGGCCACTCGTTTTTCTTTACTTAGCTGCTTTTTTCTTGCCATAATACAAATTCTAACAGTCTATTCAGTAGGACTATCAGCTGTGTATCCACCAGGCTTCTGCACAACACAACTGATGGTCCCAACTCCATTTATAAGGCAAGAAATCCCACTTATTAAACCTAACAGGGCACACCTGTGTAGTGAAAACCATTTCCGGTGACTACCTCTTGAAGCTCATCAAGAGAAGGCCAAGAGTGTGCAAAGCAGTCATCAAAGCAAAAGGTGGCTACTTTGAAGAACCTAGAATATAAGACATATTTTCAGTTGTTTCACACTTTTTTGTTAAGTATATAATTCCACATGTGTTAATTCATAGCTTTGATGCCTTCAGTGTGAATGTACAATTTTCATAGTCATGAAAATACAGAAAAATCTTTAAATGAGAAGGTGTGTCCAAACTTTTGGTCTGTACTGTATATATATTACATATTCTACAAGCAGGGCTTGTGGATTGTCCATTATTATAATATACAACATATAAAGTGCAGTGCAGGAGGGGAAGGAGAAGGACCTGACTAATCCCCCCAAATATTAATGATAGTGTGTAAAATAATCACAGGCTGCAATTACCCACAATGTTTTTTAGTTTTGTTTTTTTAAACAATTAAAATCAACTTTTTCTTGTGGTTGTAAATGTGAAATAACAGTGAGAGCCATGATGACATCACAATGCACATGACATCATAGACATGACAGCTGGAGTAGAATGTATGAAGCTCTGCACCAGAGCCATCTTGTGTCACTAGGATCTGACAGCTGGAAGGGGACGAGTCCAGGTAGGGAGCACATTACTTTTAAGCTTTGGTATACTTATAGCGTATCCACCGGATTTATCATGGATCGCCAGAAACACTCTGTAATAAGACATTTTCAGGACCACCCCTTACCTAAATGAGGAGTCACTGATGATCTGCTGATATGAACAAGTATGGCAGCTAAACCCCCAGCAATGAGCTGCTATATTGCTGGGGAAGCAGCGTTTTCCATGCCCCCTATAGCAGGAGGATGACAATGTGATGATACATATTTGTTGGGGGTCTTCCAGCTCTTTGCACTGCCCCCCCACTATGGCAGACTACAATGGAGCTCGCCCCCTATGTCACCCCTATGCTCTAGTAAGGCATGTAGATAGGGGGGGCTCAAGTTGGGACATCTTTATGGGGCTCCATTTTTGGATCGTTTTGCCATTGACGTGGTAGAATTACAGCACTTTGTAACAGAAATTTAGTAGCGTATGCCATCATTCTCTGTTGTCAGCTCTTTTGTTCCTGTTGAATTCGGGGGGACATTGGAGTTGTAGGTTACTGGGGTCAGGAATGGCAGGATGGGGTCCTGGGTGGTATTTTAGTACATAGAGCAGTAGGTAATATAGATAAAATAAAAGGCTCCTTTTAAATGTGCCTCATAGAATTATAAAATGAGGTCGGGGTTTTGTCTTTTTATTGAATTAATTTTTTGTTGCTGTTGTAAACTGGATCCATAAAAAGCAGTGAGAGCTTTAATGACAACACCGGGCGCGTGATGTCATCGACATCCCATGACATCACAGATGAAATAGAATGTGCACATTTCTAAACCGGAATCATTTTATGTCTTTAACCCCGGACAGCTTGAAGGAGACTGGTCCAGGTAAGCGTCTCTTCACACAATCTTGGGGTCCTGTTTACACATCATGTAGCTGGGGGTGTCTGTGGTGAAGTTCAGCACTGCACCATTTTGCCCCCCAAAAAATCAGAGCCAGCACGTCTGTGTCATGTGCTTATTGCTGTGATTGTCAAGGTGATGCCTTTAGGGATCGCTGACACTGCTGAGTAGCCGGCATATAACTCGGATGAGTATAGCACTCACTCCAATGTTATACTATGGGGCAGTGCCAACTAGTGTTTATTTTCTCATGCCAAGTCGGCATGAGAAAAAAATTGCTGCATGCTGCAATTGGCAGAGTATATCAGACGACGCGCCCATACAAGTCTATGGATACGTGAAAAACATCGGACTGCACTCAGATGTCATCCGAGTGCAGTCCAATATACGCCGGCTGACACACAATTGAGAAGATGGAGAAATTAAATGCTCCATCTTCTCCACACCTGTGATCCGAATCTCGCATGCGAGAGAATTGGATCACAAACACAATATTGTTGATATTTTCCATTGAAGTAAGGCCCCCCTAAGGCGAAGGTCTGGACAGTAAGAAACCCTTCCAGTGTCAATGACCACCTAATGGTTCAAAAATATCTACCCCACTTTTTGCTATAAAGTGTAGATTGAGCATCCCAGAATGCCAAAGGGGATCCAGAAACCAGAATATTTAATACCTTATTTCAATCAGACTTCACCAATCTTTTTTTTTTTTGGTTTGTCCCATAGGGCGGAACGTTAAGTCGTCTGAAGAAACGCAGTGAGAAGGCATTCGTCTTGACTAGCGGAGAGGTTACTCCTTTGCTACAGGAGTCTGACAGGTAAGTGGACATTTTATCTCATCCATCAATTCCTCCCCTTGTAGATTTATTGCAGAATTGCCGTTTTAATCACCCAAAAAGCGCATTGACCGGATATTTAACCAACTCACCACTTAGTTCAATCTAGCAATTTTAGGACTTCAATCCTGAAATACTTATTGGGTAGAATGGCTTCACTGACTTAATTTCTAATATGTCCATTTTCCAACTTCAACCAAGAGGATATGCTGGTCTTGGAATATTTTCACTAGAACCGGTATAACTACGTCCATCATGCTCCTCCAGTTAGGAGGATAGACTGGGATATTGATGGTTTATCAGCCCCACACTGGCGAATCCAGATCCAACTTCCATTAGGAGGGCAGACTGCTATACGGTGGGGAAAAGAAGTATTTAATACACTGCCGATTTTGCAAGTTTTCCCACCTACAATGAATGGAGAGATCTGTAATTTTTATCGTAGGTCACTTCACCTGTGAGAGACCGAGTTTAAAAATAAAATCCAGAAAAATCACATTGTATGATTAACATTACATAATTCATTTGCATTTTATTGCATGAAATAAGTATTTGATACAATAGAAAAATAGAACTTAATATTTGGTACAGAAACCTTTGTTTGCAATTACAGAGGTCAGATATTTCCTGTAGTTCTTGACAAAGTTTGCACATAATAAAGCAGGGATTTTGGCCCTCTCCTCCATACGGATCTTCTCCAGATCTTTCAAGTTTCGGGGCTGTTGCTGGGCAATATTGAGTTTCAGCTCCCTCCAAAGCTTTTCTACTGGGATCAGGTCTGGAGACTGGCTAGACCACTACAGGACCTTGAAATGCTTCTTATCGAGCCACGCCTTAGGTTGCCCTGGCTGTGTGTTTCGGATCATTGTCATGCTGGAAGACCCAACCACAACCCATCTTCAACGTGCTTACTGAGGGAAGCAAGATACATGACCCCATCCATCCTCCCTTCAATACATTGCAGTCGTCCTGTCCCCTTTGCAAAAAAAAGCACCTCCGAAGTATGAGGATTCCCCCGCCATGCTTCATGGTTGGGAGAGTGTTCTTGGGGTTGTACTCATCCTTCTTCTTCCTCCAAACAAGGTGAGTGGAGTGGACACCAAAAAGTTCTATTTTGATCTCATCTGACCACATGACCTTCTCCCATGCCTCCTCTGGATCATCCAGATGGTTATTGGCAACTTCAAACAGGCCTGGATATGTGCTGGGGTGAGCACTGGACCTGGTGTGCCCTGCAGGATTTTAATCCATGATAGCGTAGTGTGTAACTAATGGTAATGTTTGAGACTGTGGTGCCAGCTCTATTTAGGTCATTGGCCAGGTCCTCCCATGTAGTTCTGGGCTGATTCCTGACGTTTCTCAGAATCATCCTTACCCCACGAGGCGAGATCTTGCATGGAGCCCCAGACCGAGGAAGACTTAGTCATCTTGTGTTTCTTCCATTTTCTAATAATTGCGCCAACAGTTGTTGGCGTCTCGTGAAGCTGCTTGCTTATTGTCCTGTAGCCCATCCCAGCCTTGTGTCTTTTATACAGGTAATAAGTTCAAACAAGTGCAATTAATACAGGTAATGAGTGCAGAGTAGGAGGGCTTCTTAAAGAAAAACTAACAAGTATGTGAGAGCCAGAATTCTTGCTGGTTGGTAGGTGATCAAATACTTATTTCATGCAATCAAATGCAATTTAATTATTTAAAAATCATATAATGTGATTTTCTGATTTTTAGATTTTGTCTCTCACAGATGAAGTGACCTACGATAAAAATGACAGACCTCTACGCTCTTTGTAGGTAGGAAAACTTGCAAAATCGGCAGTGTATCAAATACTTATTTTCTCCACTGTAGTGCTGTCCAACATGACACCATCAAGCTCATCTTACCACTCCATACCAGGAGGGTAGATTGGGGCATTAACAGTTTAATCACTTTGTGTCCACAAGGCCATCTCTTCCAACTAGGAGCCTTAACTGGACTTACAGTGGTTTTATTCAGCTTATTGCAGCCATGTCCAGCTTGCACCTCCAATAAGGAGAGTAAACTGAAATGTAGATGTTTATCAGCTTAAATGCTGAGCAGTCCATCCTATGACACCGGACCAGGAGGAGCAGCTGGACTTACACTGGTTTTGCTCAGCTCAGCCATACCCAACTTACAAATCCAACTTAAAGGATAACCTGGAAACTAAATGGTTAACCAACTTAAACGCCAACCAGTCCAATTTATGACTCCAGACCCCGAATATTAATTGAACTTACAATGATTTCATGTGTCTTATGACCAGTGGCGTAACTAGAGTCTGAATATATATATCCCGAATATGTCCCCCATTCTGCCGCTGTTCTTTATTGTATAAAAAAAGAACTAAGCCATTATACTCACCAGGGGTGTACATTCAAGTCATGGGGCTCCAGAGCTTAAGTATAACGCACTTCCCATAGTCCTTCATATAGTATAATGCATCCCATAGTCCTCCATATAGTATAATGCATCCCATTCTCCTCTATATAATATACTGTACAGCCCATAGTCGTCCATAAAGTATAATGCACAGCTCCTAGTCATACATGTAGTATAATGCACCCCATAGTTTTCAATAAAGTATAAAGCACCTCCACAGTCATACATAGTAGTATAATGCACCACATCATAATATATAGCAGTATAATTCACCCCCATAGTCATATATGGTAATATAATGTACCTCCATAGTCATATAAAGTAGTGTAATGCACCTCCATAGTCATATATAGTAGTATAATGCACCTCCATAGTCATATATAGCAGTATAATGCACCCCATCGTCATATATAGCAGTATAATGCAAGCCATAGTCCTATATAGCAGTATAATGCACCCCCAGTCATATATAGTAGTATAATGCACCCCATAGACATGTACAGTAGTATAATGCATCCTCATAGTCATATATAGTAGTATAATACACTTCATAGTCATCCATAGAAGTATAATGCACCCCCATCGTCACATAAAGCAGTATAATGCACTCCATAGTCATATAAGGCAGTATAATGTACCCCCATATAGTTTATATAGTAGTATAATGCACCCCATAGTCATATATAGCAGTATATTGCACCTCCTGGTCATATATAGTTGTATAATGTACCCCCATAGGCATATATAATAGTATACTGCACCCCCATAGTCATATACACTAGTATAAAGCATCCCATAGTCATATACAGTAGTATAAAGCACCCCATAGTCATATATAGTAGTATAAAGCACCCCATAGTCATATATAGTAGTATAAAGCACCCCATAGTCATATATAGTAGTATAATGCACCCCACTGTCATATCAGTATAATGCACCCCCATAGTCATATATAGTAGTATAATGCACCCACATAGTGATATATAGTAGTATAATACACCTTCATAGTCATATACAGAAGTATAATGCACCCCTATAGTCATCCGTAGTAGTATAATACAACCCCAATAGTCATCCGTAGTAGTATAATACAACCCGCATAGTCATATATAGTAGTGTAATGCACCTCCATAGTCATAAATAGTAGTATAATGCACCACCATAGTCATAAATAGTAGTAAAATGCACCCTATATAGCACTATATTGCACTTCAGTCATATATAGCAGTATAATGTACCCCCATAGTCATATACAGCAGTATAATGTACATCATAGTCATATATAGCAGTATAATGCACCCTTATAGCCATATATAGTAGTATAGTATACCCCATATTCATATATAGTAGTATAATGTAGTATAATGTACCCCATAGTCATATAGCAGTATAATGCTCCCCGTAGTCATATATAGTAGTATAAAGCACCTCATAGTCATATATAGTGTTACGGGTCCGGGGGGTAGAACCTCTGTGCTATGGTGCAAGGAGGGACACAGAGGGGCGTAACTAAGTATCAACCCGGACCGACCCTGGTCGTACGGCGGTTAACGACTCCGTGACCAGGGAGGGACCGAGCCGAGGGACCAGGTGCTACTCTGGGGATGACCTTGTAAGGGAGCAGGTGACCTTCACGGTACAGATGGCAGGGACTGACCGGAATAGCAGGTAGGCACAGCAGGCAGGCTGGCGAGCAGGAGTCTCTAGGTGGGCTGGCAGGTGGTCACGGCAAGTGACGGCAGGAGTCTCTAGGTGGTCACGGCAAGTGACGGCAGGAGTCTCTAGGTGGGCTGGCAAGTGGTCACGGCAAGTGACGGCAGGAGCCTCCAGGAAGGCACGGCAGGTAACAGGCAGGTCACAGGCAAGTGCTCCCAGGTGAGCGGGCTGACAGGTACGGCAGGTACCAGGCAGGCAACAGGCAAGTGCTCCCAGGTGAGCGGGCTGGCAGGCACGGCAGGTAACAGGCTGGTGGGCAAGACTGGTAGTCAGGCTAGCAGCGGGACCTGAGGGCTGAAGCAGAAGTCAGAAACACTGTGCAACAACTTTTGCTCGGGCACCTCCATTTTGGAGGAGGTGCCTTATATATGGGAGGACCCTCGGCTATTGGCCGAGGACTCCTTAGGACGGCGCACGCGGCCCCTTTAAGAGGGAGGGAGCGAGCGCGCCCTAAGCACAGTGCCCGGGGAGCTGCGCGCGCCGGCAACAGGAAGAGGAGCGCTGGTGAACGCAGAGCGTGGAGCGAGGAGGTGAATGGGACGGCGTCTCTGCCTAGCAGGGGGCAGAGACGCCGATGCTACATATAGTAGTATGGCAACTTATTTAAAATAAATATTTAAATACTCTACCCACCTTCCCTTCACTCCCGCTCCGCAAGTCCTGTTGTGAAGCAGGCAGCTGACTTCGGCCTGTGACGGGAGTGCATGACGTTACTGCGATGCGCCCCGTCATGTGCTGGCCTATGATTGGCCGACAGAATGCATTGTCGCTAAAGGACCCAATAGGTATGTCCACAGCAATACACTTCAACTGGATGTGCGTAGGAGGACACACATCTAATTAAAGGTTCTGCTGGTGTCGGCGGGCCCCTGATCCTCCGGGCCTTTGTGACTTGCTGCGACCGCAGTCGTTACTCCCCTACTAATCACAACCATGACCAACTTCAACTAGAACGATAACTGGGACATAAATATTTTGCTAAGTAAAATGTCGACCAGTCCATTCTGAGACTCCCGACATCAGACTTAAAATAGCTTCATTCTGTTTAAAGCAACCATTTACACCTCCTACCAACAAGAGGCCAAACTGGGACATGGATAGCACATTGAACAGGTCTGCCTTTAACATCTAAGTATGAGGGATGGACTGGAAATTTGTTGGCCTCACCAGCTACCCTCAGGACTGTACTTTATTAAGGCACCTCCTTGTTGTTTGATAGGATCAGCCGTTATCACCCGGAAGTCATTCTTACCAATATCAGCAGAATTGCTAGTTAATGAAGCATTGAGACAGTAAAGAAAACAAGCCTACAAACCACAATCGGCTGACATACCACTGAAAGTAGCCCGGGGCGGGCGGGCGGGCCCCACAGTCCGGACCCGGGGCGGGCGGGCCCCACAGTCCGGACCCGGGGCGGGCGGACCCCACAGTCCGGACCCGGGGCGGGCGGGCCCCACAGTCCGGACCCGAGGCTAGATCCGGGACAGGCGGCCTAACAATCCAGACACAGGGCGGACGGGCCCCACAGTCCAGGCTCGGGGAGGACGGGCCCCACATTCCAGGCTCGGGTTGGACGGGCCCCACGGTCCAGGCTCGGGGCGGACGGGCCCCACGGTCCAGGCTCGGGGAGGACGGGCCCCTCGGTCCAGGCTCGGGGAGGACGGGCCCCTCGGTCCAGGCTCGGGGAGGACGGGCCCCTCGGTCCAGGCTCGGGGAGGACGGGTCCCACGGTCCAGGCTCGGGGAGGACGGGCCGCACGGTCCAGGCTCGGGTGAACAGGCCCCAAAGTCCAGGATCGGGGCGGACGGGGGGCCCCACAGTCCGGAGTCGGGGCGGGTGGGGGGCCCCACAGTCCGGACCCGGGGCAGGCGTGGGTCCCCACTGTCCAGACCTGGAGCTAGACCCGGGGCAGGCGGCCCCACAGTCAGGACACGGGGCCGATGGGCCCCACAGTCAGGACACGGGGCTGGCTGGCCCCACAGTCAGGACACGGGGCGGGCGGGGGGCCCCACAGTCAGGACACGGGACGGGCGGGGGGCCCCACAGTCAGGACACGGGACGGGCGGGGGGCCCCACAGTCAGGACACGGGTGGGCAGGGGGCCCCACAGTCCGGATGCGGGGCTAGTCCCGGGGCAGGCAGCCCCACAGTCCTGGCTCGGGGCTAGACCCGGGGCCAGCCGGCCCCACAGTCCAGACCCGGGGCGGGCGGGGGGCCCCACAGTCCAGGCTCGGGCGGACGGGCCCCACAGTCCAGGCTCGGGGTGGATAGGCCCCACAGTTCACGCTCGGGCCCCACAGTCCACGCTCGGGGCGGACGGGCCCCACAGTCCAGGCTCAGGGCGGACGGGCTCCCCTTTCCCACTCGGGGCGGGCATGTCCCACAGTCCAGGCTCGGGGCGGGCGTGCCCCACAGTTCAGACCTGGGGCTAGACCCGGGGCAGGCGGCCCCAAGTACGGACACGGGGCGGATGGGCCCCACAGTCTGGACTCGGGGCGGGCGAGCCCTACAGTCAGAACACGGGGCGGGCGGGCCCCACAGTCCGGACACGGGGCGGACGGGCCCCACAGTCCGGACACGGGGCGGACGGGCCCCACAGTCCGGACACGGGGCGGACGGGCCCCACAGTCCGGACACGGGGCGGACGGGCCCCACAGTCCGGACACGGGGCGGACGGGCCCCACAGTCCGGACACGGGGCGGACGGGCCCCACAGTCCGGACACGGGGCGGACGGGCCCCACAGTCCGGACACGGGGCGGACGGGCCCCACAGTCCGGACACGGGGCGGACGGGCCCCACAGTCCGGACAAGGGGCGGACGGGCCCCACAGTCCGGACACGGGGCGGACGGGCCCCACAGTCCGGACACGGGGCTAGTCCCGGGGCAGGCGGCCCAAAGTCTGGACACGGGGTGGGCGAGCCCCACAGTCAGGACACGGGGCGGGCGGGCCCCACAGTCAGGACACGGGGCGGGCGAGCCCCACAGTCAGGACACGGGGCGGGCGAGCCCCACAGTCAGGACACGGGGCGGGCGAGCCCCACAGTCAGGACACGGGGCGGGCGAGCCCCACAGTCAGGACACGGGGCGGGCGAGCCCCACAGTCAGGACACGGGGCGGGCGAGCCCCACAGTCAGGACACGGGGCGGGCGAGCCCCCAGTCAGGACATGGGGCGGGTGGGCCCCACAGTCAGGACATGGGGCGGGCGGGCCCCACAGTCAGGACATGGGGCGGGCGGGCTGCACAGTCAGGACATGGGACGGGCGGGCCCCACAGTCAGGACACGGGGCGGGCGGGCCCCACAGTCCAGACCTGGGGCTAGACCCGGGGCAGGCGGCCCATAGTCCAGACACGGGGTGGACGGGCCCCACAGTCCGGACACGGGGCGGGCATACCCCAAAGTCCAGACCTGGGGCTAGACTCGGGGCTGGCGGCCCCACAGTCCAGACCTGAGGCTAGACCCGGGGCAGGCTGTCCCATATTCTAGACACGGGGTGGACGGGCCTCACAGACCTGACATGGGGCGGACATGCCCCACAGTCCAGACCTGGGGCTAGACCCGGGGCAGGCGACCCACAGTCCGGACACAGGGCGGACGGGCCCCACAGTCCGGACACGGGGCGGACGGGCCCCACAGTCCGGACACGGGGCGGACGGGCCCCACAGTCCGGACACGGGGCGGGCACCACAGTCCGGACACGGGGCGGACGGGCCCCACAGTCAGGACACGGGGCGGGCGGGCCCCACAGTCAGGACACGGGGCGGGCGGACCCCACAGTCAGGACACGGGGCGGGCGGGCCCCACAGTCAGGACACGGGGCGGGCGGGTGGGCCCCACAGTCAGGACATGGGGCGGGCGGGCCCCACAGTCAGGACATGGGGCGGGCGGGCTCCACAGTCAGGACATGGGGCGGGCGGGCTGCACAGTCAGGACATGGGGCGGGCGGGCCCCACAGTCAGGACACGGGGCGGGCGGGCCCCACAGTCCAGACCTGGGGCTAGACCCGGGGCAGGCGGCCCATAGTCCAGACACGGGGTGGACGGGCCCCACACTCCGGACACGGGGCGGGCATGCCCCATAGTCCAGACCTGGGGCTAGACCCGGGGCTGGCGGCCCCATAGTCCAGACCTGAGGCTAGACCCGGGGCAGGCGGTCCCATATTCTACACATGGGGTGGACGGGCCTCACAGACCTGACATGGGGCGGACATGCCCCACAGTCCAGACCTGGGGCTAGACCCGGGGCAGGCGACCCACAGTCCGGACACGGGGTGGACGGGCCCCACAGTCCGGACACGGGGTAAACGGGCCCCACGGGGTGGACGGGCCCCACAGTCCGGACACGGGGCGGACGGGCCCCACAGTCCGGACACGGGGCGGACGGGCCCCACAGTCCGGACACGGGGCGGACGGGCCCCACAGTCCGGACACGGGGCGGACGGGCCCCACAGTCCGGACACGGGGCGGACGGGCCCCACAGTCCGGACACGGGGCGGACGGGCCCCACAGTCCGGACACGGGGCGGACGGGCCCCACAGTCCGGACACGGGGCGGACGGGCCCCACAGTCCGGACACGGGGCGGACGGGCCCCACAGTCCGGACACGGGGCGGACGGGCCCCACAGTCCGGACACGGGGCGGACGGGCCCCACAGTCCGGACACGGGGCGGACGGGCCCCACAGTCCGGACACGGGGCGGACGGGCCCCACAGTCCGGACACGGGGCGGACGGGCCCCACAGTCCGGACACGGGGCGGACGGGCCCCACAGTCCGGACACGGGGCGGACGGGCCCCACAGTCCGGACACGGGGCGGACGGGCCCCACAGTCCGGACACGGGGCGGACGGGCCCCACAGTCCGGACACGGGGCGGGCGGGCCCCACAGTCAGGACACGGGGCGGACGGGCCCCACAGTCCGGACACGGGGCGGACGGGCCCCACAGTCCGGACACGGGGCGGACGGGCCCCACAGTCCGGACACGGGGCGGACGGGCCCCACAGTCCGGACACGGGGCGGACGGGCCCCACAGTCCGGACACGGGGCGGACGGGCCCCACAGTCCGGACACGGGGCGGACGGGCCCCACAGTCCGGACACGGGGCGGACGGGCCCCACAGTCCGGACACGGGGCGGACGGGCCCCACAGTCCGGACACGGGGCGGACGGGCCCCACAGTCCGGACACGGGGCGGGCGGGCCCCACAGTCAGGACACGGGGCGGGCGGGCCCCACAGTCAGGACACGGGGCGGGCGGGCCCCACAGTCAGGACACGGGGCGGGCGGGCGGGCCCCACAGTCAGGACACGGGGCGGGCGGGCGGGCCCCACAGTCAGGACATGGGGCGGGAGGGTGGGCCCCACAGTCAGGACATGGGGCGGGCGGGCCCCACAGTCAGGACATGGGGCGGGCGGGCTCCACAGTCAGGACATGGGGCGGGCGGGCTGCACAGTCAGGACATGGGGCGGGCGGGCCCCACAGTCAGGACACGGGGCGGGCATGCCCCATAGTCCAGACACGGGGTGGACGGGCCCCACACTCCGGACACGGGGCGGGCATGCCCCATAGTCCAGACCTGGGGCTAGACCCGGGGCTGGCGGCCCCATAGTCCAGACCTGAGGCTAGACCCGGGGCAGGCGGTCCCATATTCTACACACGGGGTGGACGGGCCTCACAGACCTGACATGGGGCGGACATGCCCCACAGTCCAGACCTGGGGCTAGACCCGGGGCAGGCGACCCACAGTCCGGACACGGGGTGGACGGGCCCCACAGTCCGGACACGGGGCGGACGGGCCCCACAGTCCGGACACGGGGCGGACGGGCCCCACAGTCCGGACACGGGGCGGACGGGCCCCACAGTCCGGACACGGGGCGGACGGGCCCCACAGTCAGGACACAGGGCGGGCCCCACAGTCAGGACACGGGGCGGGCGGGCCCCACAGTCAGGACACGGGGCGGGCGGGCCCCAGAGTCAGGACACGGGGCGGGCGGGCCCCACAGTCAGGACATGGGGCGGGCGGGTGGGCCCCACAGTCAGGACATGGGGCGGGCGGGCCCCACAGTCAGGACATGGGGCGGGCGGGCTCCACAGTCAGGACATGGGGCGGGCGGGCTGCACAGTCAGGACATGGGGCGGGCGGGCCCCACAGTCAGGACACGGGGCGGGCATGCCCCATAGTCCAGACACGGGGTGGACGGGCCCCACACTCCGGACACGGGGCGGGCATGCCCCATAGTCCAGACCTGGGGCTAGACCCGGGGCTGGCGGCCCCATAGTCCAGACCTGAGGCTAGACCCGGGGCAGGCGGTCCCATATTCTACACACGGGGCGGACGGGCCACACAGTCCGGACACGGGGCGGACGGGCCACACAGTCCAGGCTCGGGGCGGACGGGCCTCACAGTCCGGACACGGGGCTAGTCCCAGGGCAGGCGGCCCCAAAGTCCGGACACGGGGCGGATGAGCCCCACAGTCAGGACACGGGGCGGGCGAGCCCCACAGTCAGGACACGGGGCGGGCGAGCCCCACAGTCAGGACACGGGGCGGGCGGGACCCACAGTCAGGACACAGGGCGGGCCCCACAGTCAGGACACGGGGCGGGCGGGCCCCACAGTCAGGACACGGGGCGGGCGGGCCCCACAGTCAGGACACGGGGCGGGCGGGCCCCACAGTCAGGACACGGGGCGGGCGGGCCCCACAGTCAGGACACGGGGCGGGCGGGCCCCACAGTCAGGACATGGGGCGGGCGGGCCCCACAGTCATGAGATGGGGGGGCGGGCCCGGGGGGGCGGGCCCCACAGTCAGGACATGGGGCGGGCGGGCCCCACGGGGCGGGCGGGCCCCACAGTCAGGACATGGGGCGGGCGGGCCCCAGTCAGGACACGGGGCGGGCGGGCCCCACAGTCAGGACACGGGGCGGGCGGGCCCCACAGTCAGGACATGGGGCGGGCGGGCCCCACAGTCAGGACACGGGGCGGGCGGGCCCCACAGTCAGGACATGGGGCGCGCGGGCCCCACAGTCAGGACATGGGGCGGGCGGGCTCCCCAGTCAGGACATGGGGCGGGCGGGCCCCACAGTCAGGACATGGGGCGGGCGGGCCCCACAGTCAGGACATGGGGCGGGCGGGCCCCACAGTCAGGACATGGGGCGGGCGGGCCCACAGTCAGGACATGGGGCGGGCGGGCCCCACAGTCAGGACACAGGGCGGGCCCCACAGTCAGGACACAGGGCGGGCCCCACAGTCAGGACACGGGGCGGGCCCCACAGTCAGGACACGGGGCGGGCGAGCCCCACAGTCAGGACACGGGGCGGGCGAGCCCCACAGTCCAGACACGGGGCGGACGGGCCTCACAGTCCGGACATGGGGCGGACGGGCCCCACAGTCCGGACACGGGGCGGACGGGCCCCACAGTCCAGGCTCGGGGCGGATGGGCCTCACAGTCCGGACACGGGGCTAGTCCCAGGGCAGGCGGCCCCAAAGTCCGGACACGGGGCGGATGAGCCCCACAGTCTGGACACGGGGCGGGCGAGCCCCAGAGTCAGGACACGGGGCGGGTGAGACCCACAGTCAGGACACAGGGCGGACGGGCCCCACAGTCAGGACACAGGGCGGGCCCCACAGTCAGGACACAGGGCGGGCCCCACAGTCAGGACACAGGGCGGGCCCCACAGTCAGGACACGGGGCGGGCGAGCCCCACAGTCAGGACACGGGGCGGGCGGGCCCCACAGTCAGGACACGGGGCGGGCGGGCCCCACAGTCAGGACATGGGGCGCGCGGGCCCCACAGTCCAGGCTCGGGGCGGATGGGCCTCACAGTCCGGACACGGGGCTAGTCCCGGGGCAGGCGGCCCCAAAGTCTGGACACGCAGCGGATGAGCCCCACAGTCTGGACACGGGGCGGGCGAGCCCCACAGTCAGGACACGGGGCGGGCGGGCCCCACAGTCAGGACATGGGGCGCGCGGGCCCCACAGTCAGGACATGGGGCGGGCGGGCTCCCCAGTCAGGACATGGGGCGGGCGGGCCCCACAGTCAGGACATGGGGCGGGCGGGCCCCACAGTCAGGACATGGGGCGGGCGGGCCCCCCCACAGTCAGGACATGGGGCGGGCGGGCTCCACAGTCAGGACATGGGGCGGGCGGGCCCCACAGTCCGGACACGGGGCGGACGGGCCCCTCAGTCCGGACACGGGGCGGACGGGCCCCTCAGTCCGGACACGGGGCGGACGGGCCCCTCAGTCCGGACACGGGGCGGACGGGCCCCTCAGTCCGGACACGGGGCGGACGGGCCCCTCAGTCCGGACACGGGGCGGACGGGCCCCTCAGTCCGGACACGGGGCGGACGGGCCCCTCAGTCCGGACACGGGGCGGACGGGCCCCTCAGTCCGGACACGGGGCGGACGGGCCCCTCAGTCCGGACACGGGGCGGACGGGCCTCACAGTCCGGACACGGGGCTAGTCCTGGGGCAGGCGGCCCCAAAGTCCGGACACGGGGCGGATGAGCCCCACAGTCTGGACACGGGGCGGGCGAGCCCCACAGTCAGGATACAGGGCGGGCCCCACAGTCAGGACACGGGGCGGGCGGGACCCACAGTCAGGACACGGGGCGGGCGGGACCCACAGTCAGGACACGGGGCGGGCGGGACCCACAGTCAGGACACGGGGCGGGCGGGACCCACAGTCAGGACACGGGGCGGGCGCAGGACAGGGCTAGACCCGGGGCAGGCGGCCCATAGTCCAGACACGGGTTGGACGGGCCCCACAGTCCGGACACGGGGCGGGCATGCCCCATAGTCCAGACCTGGGGCTAGACCCGGGGCTGGCGGCCCCACAGTCCAGACCTGAGGCTTGACCCGGGGCAGGCGGTCCCATATTCTAGACACGGGGTGGACGGGCCTCACAGACCTGACATGGGGCGGACATGCCCCACAGTCCAGACCTGGGGCTAGACCCGGGGCAGGCGACCCACAGTCCGGACACGGGGTGGACGGGCCCCACAGTCCGGACACGGGGTGGACGGGCCCCACAGTCCGGACACGGGGTGGACGGGCCCCACAGTCCGGACACGGGGTGGACGGGCCCCACAGTCCAGACACGGGGTGGACGGGCCCCACAGTGCGTACACGGGATGGACGGGCCCCACAGTGCGGACACGGGGCGGACTGGCCCCACAGTGCGGACACGGGGCGGACGGGCCCCACAGTCCGGACACGGGGCGGACGGGCCCCACAGTCCGGACACGGGGCGGACGGGCCCCACAGTCCGGACACGGGGCGGACGGGCCCCACAGTCCGGACACGGGGCGGACGGGCCCCACAGTCCGGACACGGGGCGGACGGGCCCCACAGTCCGGACACGGGGCGGACGGGCCCCACAGTCCGGACACGGGGCGGACGGGCCCCACAGCCCGGACACGGGGCGGACGGGCCCCACAGTCCGGACACGGGGCGGACGGGCCCCACAGTCCAGGCTCGGGGCGGACGGGCCTCACAGTCCGGACACGGGGCTAGTCCTGGGGCAGGCGGCCCCAAAGTCCGGACACGGGGCGGATGAGCCCCACAGTCTGGACACGGGGCGGGCGAGCCCCACAGTCTGGACACGGGGCGGGCGAGCCCCACAGTCAGGACACAGGGCGGGCCCCACAGTCAGGACACGGGGCGGGCGGGCCCCACAGTCAGGATACGGGGCGGGCGGGACCCACAGTCAGGACACGGGGCGGGCGGGACCCACAGTCAGGACACGGGGCGGGCGGGACCCACAGTCCGGACACGGGGCGGGCGGGACCCACAGTCCGGACACGGGGCGGGCGGGACCCACAGTCCGGACACGGGGCGGGCGGGCCCCACAGTCCGGACACGGGGCGGACGGGCCCCACAGTCCGGACACGGGGCGGACGGGCCCCACAGTCCGGACACGGGGCGGACGGGCCCCACAGTCCGGACACGGGGCGGACGGGCCCCACAGTCCGGACACGGGGCGGACGGGCCCCACAGTCCGGACACGGGGCGGACGGGCCCCACAGTCCGGACACGGGGCGGACGGGCCCCACAGTCCGGACACGGGGCGGACGGGCCCCACAGTCCGGACACGGGGCGGACGGGCCCCACAGTCCGGACACGGGGCGGACGGGCCCCACAGTCCGGACACGGGGCGGACGGGCCCCACAGTCCGGACACGGGGCGGACGGGCCCCACAGTCAGGACATGGGGCGGGCGGGCCCCACAGTCCGGACACGGGGCGGACGGGCCCCACAGTCCGGACACGGGGCGGACGGGCCCCACAGTCCAGGCTCGGGGCGGACGGGCCTCACAGTCAGGACATGGGGCAGGCGGGCCCCACAGTCCGGACACGGGGCGGACGGGCCCCACAGTCCGGACACGGGGCGGACGGGCCCCACAGTCCAGGCTCGGGGCGGACGGGCCTCACAGTCCGGACACGGGGCTAGTCCCGGGGCATGCGGCCCCAAAGTCTGGACACGGGGTCGGATGAGCCCCACAGTCTGGACACGGGGCGGGCGAGCCCCACAGTCTGGACACGGGGCGGGCGGGACCCACAGTCAGGACACAGGGCGGGCCCCACAGTCAGGACATTGGGCGGGCGGGCTCCACAGTCAGGATACAGGGCGGGCAGGCCCCACAGTCCGGAGACAGGGCTAATCCCGGGGCAGGTGGCCCCACAGTCCAGACCTGGGGCTAGACCAGAAGCAGGCGGCCCACAGTCCAGACACGGGGTGGACGGGCCCCACAGTCCAGATACGGGGCGGGCATGCCCCATAGTCAAGACTTGGGGCTAAACCCGGGGCTGGCGGCCCCACAGTCCAGACCTGAGGCTAGACCCGGGGCAGGCGGCCCCACATTCTAGACATGGGGTGGACAGGCCCCACAGTCCGGATACGGGGCGGGCATGACCCATAGTCAAGACCTGGGGCTAGACCCGGGGCAGGCGGCCCCACAGTCCAGACCTGAGGCTAGACCCGGGGCAGGCGGCCCCACATTCTAGACACAGGGTGGACGGGCCCCACAGTCCTGACACGGGGCGGACATGCCCCACAGTCCAGACCTGGGGCTAGACCCGGGGTAGGCTGCCCCAAAGTCCGGACACAGGGTGTATGAGCCCAACAGTCCGGACACGGGGCGGCCACAGTCCAGACATAGGGTGGGCGGGCTCCACAGTCCAGGCTCGGGGCTAAACCCGGGGAAGACGGCCCCACATTTCAGACCCGGGGCGGGGGGCCACACAGTCCAGGCTCGGGGCGGATGGGCCCCACAGTCCAGGCTCGGGGCGGATGGGCCCCACAGTATTGGCTCGGAGTGAACGGGCCCCACAATCCACGCTCTGGCCCCACAGTCCACGCTCGAGGCAGACGGGCCCCACAGTCCACGCTTGGAGCGGACGGACCCCACAGTCCAGACTCTGGACGGACGGGCCCCACAGTCCAGGCTCGGGGCGGGCGGGCCCCACAGTCCGTACGCGGGGCTAGTCCCGGGGCAGGCGGCCCCACAGTCCGGACACGGGGCGGATGGGCCCCACAGTTCTGACACGGGGCGGGCATACCCCACAGTCCTGACCTGGGGCTAGAGCCGGGGCAGGCGGCCCCACAGTCCGGACACGGGGTGGACGGGCCCCACAGTCTGGACACGGGGTGGCCATAGTACGGACATAGGGCGGGCGGGCCCCACAGTCAGGACACGGGGCGGGCGGGCCCCACAGTCCAGACACTGAGCTAATCCCGGGGCAGGCGGCTTCACAGTCCAGACCTGGGGCTAAACCCAGGGCAGACGGCCCACAGTCCGGACACGGGGTGGACGGGCCCCACAGTCAGGACACGGGGTGGGCGGGGGTGGGCGGGCCCGGGCGGGCCCGCCCATAGTTAGGACACGGTGCTAGTCCTGGGGCAGGCGGCCCAACAGTCCAGACCTGCGGCTAGACCCGGGGCTGGCGGCCGCAAAGTCCGGACACGGGTCGGACGGGCCCCACAGTCCTGACACGGAGCGGGCATGCCCCACAGTCCAGAGTTGGGGCTAGACCCAGGGCAGGCAGCCCCACAGTCCGGACATGGGGTGGACGGGCCCCACAGTACGGACACGAGGCGGCCACAGTCCGGACATAGGGCGGGCGGTCACCACAGTCCAGGCTCGGAGCTAGACCCGGGGGCAACCGGCCCCACAGTCCAGGCTCGGGGCGGACGGGCCCCACAGTCAGGACACAGTGTGGGCGGGCCCATAGTTAGGACACGGGGCGGGACCCACAGTCCGGGGACAGGGCTTGTCCCGGGGCAGGCGGCCCCACAGTCCGGACACGGGGCGGACGGGCCCCACAGTCCTGACACGGGGTGGGCATGCCCCACAGTCCAGACCTGGGGCTAGACCCGGGGCAGGCAGCCCCACAGTCCAGACACGGGGCGGCCACAGTACGGACATAGGGCGGGCGGGCCCCACAGTCTAGGCTCGGGGCTAGACCCGGGGGCAGCCGGCCCCACAGTCCAGACCCTGGGCGGACGGGGGGCCCCACAGTCCAGGCTCGGGGCGGACAGGCCCCACAGTCCACGCTCGGGCCCCACAGTCCAATCTCGGGGTGGACGGGCCCCACAGTCCAGGCTCGGGGCGGATGGTCCCCACAGTCCAGGCTCGGGGCGGACGGGCCCCCCTTTCCTGCTCGGGTCGGGCGTGCCCCACAGTCCAGGCTCGGGGCGCGCGTGCCCCACAGTCCGGACACGGGGCCATAGTTAGGACAAGGGGCAAATTAAAATTGGAAGTCTGGGACCTTGTGGAGTGTCAATGACTGCCTTCTGGACATCTGTCAAGTCAACAGTCTTCCCCATGATTGCGGAGCCTACTGAAACAGACTAATGGACTTTTTAAATGCTTAGGAAGCCTTTGCAGGTGTTTTTTGTTAATTATTTAAGTTTACTGAGATAATGACTGTTGTGTTTTCATTGGCTGTAAGCCATAATCATCAACATTAACAGAAATAAACACGTGAAATAGATCACTCTGTGTGTAATGACTCTATATAATATAGGAGTTTTACTTTTTGTATTGAGGAACTGAAATAAAGTAACTTTTTGATGATCTTGTAGTTTTGTGAGATGCACCTGTACATAGAGCAGGTCACATATAACTCCAGCCCAAGTGGCATCACCAGTGTTTTGGGGGTCGGTCTCTGTGATGGGGGCACTTATATTGTATTGGTCCTATAAAACACACGACCTGAAAGACTGATGGAAAATGGCTAAATAGGTGTCACAGGGTGCAATAAGTAGCCATGGGCCCCAAGACAAAACTAGGGCCTCACTCAGAAATGAACACAATAGCCCATTTACCAAGGCTGGCTATAGGTAGTAAAGCAGATACTTGGAGGGATTTGTGGCAAATTTTCCACCTATTTATTAGAACGAAGAAAATAGTGTTACAGGGTCAGGATAGGGTTAAAAATCTTGTGAGTTTATTTGTAGTAAAAAATATATAAAAACATCACCATAGGTCACGATCCTAACCAGAATAATGTTTAACCGCAAATGCGTTTCCGACTTGCATCTATAGTTATTGCAATAGGATAGGACAGATACACAATTCCAGTTAAAGGGAATCTGTCAGAAGGTTTTGCTACGTAATCCGAGATCAGCATGATGTAGGGGCAGAGAGCCTGATTCCAGCGATGTATCACTTACTAGACTGCTTGGTGCAGTTTTGATAGAATCCCTGCTTTCTCTGTTGTAAATGAAGCAGTGCTCAGAATGTTAAGCCCTGTGTAACCCCGCCCACGCTGGCAGATTCCTGTGTACAAACTGCAAATCAGTGGTGAGGGCGGGGTTACACAGATGAGCCTGACTGGCCTGTACCTGAGACCTAGTCAGGCAGTGATCATCTCCTGTTGATAAAACATGGATTGTATTGAAACTACAACACACAGCCTAATAAGTGACACATCCCTGGAATCAGGATATCTTGCTCTACATCATGCTGCTCTCAGATTAAGTAGCAAAAATCTGCTGACAGATTCCCTTTAATAAAGTACATGTCCTGTTTTGTATCTCCCAGAGCAATGTCATCAGTGTCGCTCACCACCAATGCAGATGTGAGTGGTGCCGGACAACCTCTTTATGTCAAATAATTACCTGCAGAGCTGGCATCCATCTGAGGAGATGTAACATATCTGCCTGACAGGTGGGTGGAGATGAATTGGTTGATATATCCCACTCTTAGTCCACTTGGCTAAAAAGATGATTTACATCCAGGGAAGAGGGACAGAGGGGCAGGAACACAAGAAAAGCAACGTCGTATTCAGAACAGGGGCATTTACACCAGGTACAAAATTACATCGTTATGGAAAGTGACAGGTTCTCTTTAAAGGGAATTCAGAAGACTGAGAACACCTACAACACCTGAAATGGATGACCCACATCTCTGGTTTACTCTATTATGACCGGCTATTAATGGAAAATGTATGGAAATGGGACCAGTCGTGTGCAGGGTCCTCACATACAAAGGTTGAAAAAAAGATGATGGGGCTGGTATCTACTATAGACAAGTTGTGGGGCTGCACATCAACTAATCCATAAACCTCCTGCAATCCGCAGCAAACCAAAGACAAGTGCGAAGCATCATGCTCCGTGTGCATTACCTAATTCCCTATTAGTTATTAATTTGTGGGGATCATTTGGGACATTAATTTGACTGCTGGTTCTATTAGCTCAATAGGTCCACAGGAATCCTTGATTAGTTTAGGAATGGGCATCCACTATGGTTACTGGACACATGAAGTCCCCCACAACCACGATACCCATACACAATAGATACAAGTTAGAAAGTCTTGCCCTGTTGAACACTACACCTGACTTGAGGCCACCACATCTTGGTTGTCCAATGTTCTTGCTTCTCTAGGACTCTTCTCAGATATTCATTATACCAGCTCCCCAGAATACCAAAGCTAGGGTGGATGACCGCGAGTCCTGGTGGTGGTCATAACTGCGGCCACCCAGGGGCAATACTCCATAACAACAATCCCCTGAGGTGGTGTAGGATGTAAGGACCTATTCACACTACATTCAGCGCTGCATTCAGGTCTTTACACAAGGCTTACAACTGAATCCCTGAAATTCAGGATTGTGCTGTCTGAAATGAGACATCTGAAAGCAGAGCAAATGGAGCCTAAAGATTCATACTTTAGGCTCGGTTTGCCTTTGTTCAAATCAAAGGAAAAAATCCCCATCTCTACATGTCTGACAGCCATTCTATTCCAGCGTCAGCTGAATTCCAACCACAGTCCACCTCATTCTACTTAATGTGCTTCTGATTAGGTGATCACCTGAACCAAATCTTATGTAACGAGGGAAAGTATAAAAAACACTGCTGTGGTCTTCACAATCCTCTTGCAATAGGACAAGCTGGATGGCAAAACAAGTGCTAGGAAGAGCCCAAAAGTAATTTGAATGAAAAACTAACTTTTAACCATGCCAAAGGAGTTGAAAAGAAGTCTTGAGTGAGGAAAAGAAGGGCTCAATTCTGGCTTCTCTAGCAGAGGGATACAGTGAGCGTCATGTTGCCTCCATCCTTAAAATTTCAAAGACGGCAGTCCATTACAACAAGGTCAAGCAGCAGACATTGGGGACAACAAAGCTACAGACCGGCAGAGGGCGAAAGCGACTCTCCACTGACCGGGATGACCGTCATCTTATTCCAATGTCACTCAGCAACCGCAGGATGACATCAAGTGACCTACAGAAGGAATGGCAAATGGCAGCTGAGGTGAAGTGCACGGCAGGAACAGTTCATAACTGGCTCCTAGAGACCTCAAGTCATGTAAAGCTAGAAAAAAGCCTTTCATCAATGAGAAGCAAAGGAGAGCCAGGCTGAAGTTTGCCAAAGACCATAAGGATTGGACCATAGAGGACTGGAGTAAGGTAATCTTCTCTGATGAGTCTAATTTTCAGCTTTGCCCAACACCTGGTCGTCTAATGGTTAGACGGAGACCTGGAGAGGCATACAAGCCACAGTGTCTGCACCCACTGTGAAATTTGGTGGAGGATCGGTGATGATCTGGGGATGCTTCAGCAAGGCTGGAATTGGGCAGGTTAATCTTTACGAAGGACGTATGAATCAAGCCGCATACAAGGTTATTCTTGAAAAACCACTTGCTTCCTTCTGCTCAGGCAATGTTCCCCAACTCTGAGGACTGGTTTTTCCAGCAGGACAATGCCCCATGCCACACAGCTAGGTCAATCAATGTGTGGATGAAGGAGCACCACATCAAGACCCTGTCATGGCCAGCCCAATCTCCAGACCTGAACCCCATTGAAAACCTCTGGAATGTAATCAAGAGGAAGATGGATAGTCACAAGCCATCAAACAAAGAAGAACTGCTTACATTTTTGTGCCAGGAGTGGCATAAGGTCACCCAAAAGCAGCGTGAAAGACTGGTGGAAAGCAGCCAAGACGCATGAAAGCTGGGATTAAAAATCATGATTATTCCACCAAATATTGATTTCTGAACTCTTCCTGAGTTAAAACATGAGTATTGTTGTTTCTAAATGAATAAGAACTTGTTTTCTTTGCAGTATTTGAGGTCTGACAGCACTGGTTCTCTGGTTCTCTGTTTCTTTTTTATTATTTTGACGATTTCTCATTTGCTGCAAATAAATACAAAATGTTTAGCTTTGAATTTCGGAGACAAGTTGTCAGTAGTTTATAGAATAAAACAACAATGTACATTTTACTCAAAAATAGACCTATAAAGAGAAAAATCAGAGAAAATGAAAATGAGCTGTGTATATATAGATATATATAGATATATACACACACACATTATATACATACACACATTATATTATATACACACACACATATATATGTGGCGCCCCTGAGGGTTCGGTCACCACAGAGGTACTGCATCTCACCCAGAGCTGTGGTATCTCACTCTCAGGTAAGGAAGGAGTACAGCTCAGGACCCCAACACCTGCATTCATTACACCACACTTCAGAGGGCGGGGCGAGATTGCTCCTACGGGAGAGCACAGTCCCTGGTCCCTGGCTGGAGTGGGGGGAACCTAGTAAAGGGGTGTGGGTGGAGGACGTAGTTAAGGGGAGCACATAGAAGGAAGATATAAAAAGAGAAACCATCTTAGAAAGACAGATTAGTCTGAGGAGGAAAGTGCCAGGAGCAGAGGCTCTGTAGGAGCTCTTTTCCAGAGGCGGGCCTAGCCAGTGAGGCCCAAGGCTGAGAGGAAGAAGAGAAGGAGAGGAGAGGGAGCAGGAAGGCTCCAGGAACCAGAAGAAAGGATCCCAGGGGTACAGGCAGTGCGAGAGGCCACCCGTACGCCCGAATCTGCCGGGAGGTGGAGGGGTCAGGCTGCATACAGGGAACTGGTCCCTCAACTAGTAGAAGATTGCACGTCTTAGCTAGAAACCGGAGGCTGCAGTATTTCATGTCCAGTAGCCAACATTCCATACCAGTCTCACCAGGAAGGTAGCTATATAGGACCCAGGGGACGGAACAGACGTCGCCCGCCAAGGCCCGCAGGTACTGGACTGGGACACTTGGTATGAGGTTCAGGGAGACAGCCAGAGAGAGGACACAGAAGGGGGTCCTGCTATGTACTCCGGAGTTACCTGGGGGTGGACTGAACCCCTCACTGAGTAAATGCAGCACGGCACGGGAAGTTACCTTGACGTCTGTAACTTGGACTGCAATAACCGTGAGTAAAGATCCAGAGCACTGCACCACCTTGTCTGTGTTTCTTGCAGCGCCATCACTCCCTGCACTACAACGCCCAGCGCAACCTACAACAACATCTACACTGCCCTGGAGCTATCTCTTCCTGTGGAGAGCCACACCATCCCTGCTGCAGTAACATCAGCTTCAGAGGACGGCTCCACAGCAGCCGCTCCCTTTAGCCGCATTCCACAGGTGGCGTCACAAATTTTAACATAAACTATAAAAATCCCCTGTAAATATATCCCCTTTTATTGACCGCCCTGGATCACGAACCGGGTCACCGCCACTGTGACATCCCCCAGCATCTACCGGCCCGGCACCGGGTACCCCACGGCCCAGCGGGCGCGTCATATATATCGGCAGAACATCCCTCTCAAAGTCTGCACCGCTCTCGCTCACTAACTCAAGCAACCTGCACCGCCTCGCACCCCGCTAGCTCACGCACACAGCACCCCCTTGCATCCCTCTATCCCACACACCCTGCACATCCATGCACACTTATCAACTGTGCGAAGTTCACTGGTAAAATACTGGAGGGGAAATATGTGTCAATCAGGATGTTACCATCAGTGATATGAACCCGGAAAAATGCTCCAGCATACTAAGTGCTGAGAGGGGTTAATCGACCATGCTAAGGGCTGGGTTTAGTGAACAGCTAAAGAGTGGGTTGTTCACCATATCTCCACCCCAGGGTATGGGCCAGAAGGTAAATAAGAAGCTTTTGGACTCATTCAGTGTTTGGTGTGTCTGGAGATGAGAGCACCAGAGCTGTGCTCATGTTAAAAAGAACTGAACCTATTTTTGTTTTCCATTGAGCCAGAAGGGCCGTGTTTGTTTTCCTAATTTTGGACTGGTTTATGCAGTACAATTTTAATAAATCAGTTGAAAACTTAAACAGAAAATGTTCCTGTATCTACCTCTAAGAAGCTGAGTGAGTCGACCTACTATACCACACACCCTGCACCCCTTTATCCCACACCCCTTACTACTCAGATGTGTTTTCTTCCATTTGGACAAGAAGCTGATTAGTGCGCCCCAGCAACCTGCCACCCTAGGCACCCGCCCTCCAGTGCCTAGCGGCTAATACTGCCCTGCTCAGGAATAAAAACAAACTCAAATCTGTCTTGGACAAAACAAGATAGACTGCCAGAACAGTGAGGTGTCAGGTTACACCTGCATTTATACTGCAAGGAGAGGGAAGGGAGAGGAGGGGGCAGAGACAAAAAGACACAGGCGGATGGAGCCACAGCTTATAGGTAATGTATTTCTCTTTGATGGATTTACAGCCGCAGCACAGTAATGCTGTATAATGTCCACATTGCTTCTGTTGCTACTGTCTTTGTGCTTAGAGCAAGAGCAGCAAGAATCCATCATGTCCGTGTACGGTATAGACATCATAGTAGCTAATCTCCACCCACTAGCTCAGAGACGACTGAAAATCAGAGATAGAGCCTGCAGAGGGGAAACTGATGAAAACACACGATTCAAGTCATATAATAACCAGAAATTGTGACAGCCTGTTCTGACTAGTCACCTGAAAGGACAGGTACCCTTTAAAAGGAATCTGTCAGAAGGATTACACGCCTCAAACTATTTATATGCACATGTAACTCTTGCAAATACAAGTACCGTCATTCCTTTTGCTAGAGTCTATTCCTCCGTTACAGAGAAAGCTTCATTTGAATGGATAAGCAAACGAGGCTGAAGTACTTTGGGTGTGTGGAAGCACTTCCAATGCCTCTGCTCTTCCCAGCTGTATTTCCCACCTATTGATGCCTTTTGCTTAACTGTCTCCTCCTTTTGGATTCTGGTCGATCAGATGCCCCTGCAGAGCAGACCCTGGTACATGTGAGTAATTGGTAAAGAGATTATGTGGCGCCCCTGAGGGTTCAGTCGCCACAGAGGTACCTCACCCAGAGGTGTGGTATCCCCTTCTCTCAGGTAAGGAGGGAGTGCTGCCCGGAACCCCAAAACCTGCATCCAACACTACACTACTCCAGGCCGGCTGGAAGGGCAAGATGCAATGTGTTTTCCTGCTGAGCCCTGTCCCTGGCTGGAGTGGGGGGAACCTAAAGGTAGGGGAAACCAGTAGTGGGTGTGGGTGGAGGAAGTAGTTAGAGTGAGCACTTTGACAGTAGGTATATAAAGGGAAGCCATCTTAGGGTGGCAGTGGAGTAAGAGGAGTGAGTGAGTGAGGACAGTCTGGGAGCAGAGGCTCTTTAGGAGCTCTGCTCCACAAGTAGGGCCCAGTCCTAGAGGCCCAGGTGGGGAGCAGGGGAGAAGGCTCCGTTCTAAGGAAGGGATCCCAGGGGGTACGGCGAGTGCAGGACGGCACCCGTACGCCCCGAATCTGCCAGAAGACAGAGGGATCGTAGGCCGCAAGAAGAGGACCGGTCCCTGGTCCAGCCGTGTTACTCTAAGTCTCGGCTGGGAAAACCGGAGGCTTCTGGCTTATATAGTCAGTTGCCGAAGCCTCATTCTAATCCCCGTGAGGGTCAAGCAGGTCCGGGAACTCCGACGAGACAGGAGGGACTTCAGAGCACCCGAGCGGGATTGAGAGTGGGAAGCGCAGGGCAGGAGGGAGAAAGACCCAGCGTGAAGATGGTCTAGCTAGGAACACAAGAAAGTGGGGTTCTGTCAGGTACTACTAATCTGCCTGAGGAAGTGCTGAACCCCTGCCTGGTGAATGCAGCGCGACGTGGGAGGCTGACACCTGTACAGTGCACGAGTGGAACTGTCATAAGAACTGTGAGTAAAGACTCGGATGACAGCACCGCACTGCCTCCGTCCATTCCTTTCATCTGCGCCATCTTTCCCTCCCTGCACTACAACGCCCAGCGCAACTTACACTACCTACACTGCCCTGGAGCTAGCTCTACCTGTGGAGAGCCACACCATCCCTGCTGCCGTAACACCAGCTCCAGAGGCCTGCTCCGCAGCGGCGGCACCCTTTTGCCGCGTTCCACGAACTTTCCAAATCCCCTATATATTTCCCCTTTTTGCTGACCGCCCTGGGTCACAGACACATCCAAGTATTTAATATCTATTGGAAATAAAGAGGTTTCCCCTTATTGATATCAGATAAAACAAATGACCAACCACAATCCACTCTACCAAGACCAATATTACCAGATAGAAGGCAGAAATACCACCACACCGTGACCAGATCACATATTACCACCACATAGTGCCCAAATAATGCCACATACAAGGCACAAATACCGCCACACCATGACCAAAGCACATAATACCACCACATAGTGATCAAATGCTACCAGATACAAGGTATAAATACTGACACACCATGAGACCACATATTACCACCACATAATGACCGAATAATACCACATACAAGGGACAAATATCGTCATGTCATGACCAAAGCACATAATGCCACCACATACTGACAAATAATACTAACATAATAAAAATGTAAAAAAGCTCTGTATATTGGGTCAGTGTACAGGTTATACAGTGATCACCAGTGACATTATACACAGGAGCTCTGTATATAGTGTACAGGTTATACAGTCATCACCAGTGACATTATAGTCAGGAGCTCTGTATATAGTGTCAGTGTACAGGTAATGCAATGATCACCATTGATATTATACACAGAAGCTCTGTATATAGTGTCAGTGTACAGGTAATGCAATGATCACCATTGCTATTATACACAGGAGCTCTGTATATAGTGTCAGTGTGCGTGTATAGGTAATACACATACTCACAAGTTCTTTATCTGCCGCAGACCGATATATCACATCTTCTATACAGGACTTATCTCTGCAGAAAATAACATAGTTAGTTATAACTGATCACTTCCAGAGCCCAATCCACACTTTTCCCAAGATTTCTACACTGCATGAAATGACAAAAAAGGAAACATAGAACTGCACTACACAGTAACAGTGCTCCAGTGTCATTCTGTGCCTGCTCATCTGTCAGCAGACATATTTGGCTGATGGCAAAGATGTAGCAGAGCTGAAGACAGAAGACCTATGGATTCCGTTGGGAGTGAGGATTTTTCTTTATTAAAGATGGAGTCCCTAAATGTGTTTAATTTTTAATAATAAAAAAAAAAAATTCTGTCTTTTTTTTTTCTGTTTACTAGAAATTGATGGTGGCTATGACTAATTTGGCGTGAAACCATGAATCTCTGGCTTAGAACCAGCTGATAATACAAAGCTGGCCTGGTACTAACCCTATTATTACCCAGGGTGCCACTCACCACCAGGGCAGCTGGAAGAGCCGGGTAAAGCACCTGGAAATGGTGCCATGATGAATGCGCCATTTTCAGAGGTGGCTGTGGGCTGCGATTTTCAGCGTGGGGGGCCAAGAACGCTTGCTCCTTACCAAGCTGTGAATCCCAGCCCCCAGCTGTCTTGTTTTATCTGGCTGGCGATCAACATATGGCGGGAAAAAAAAAAAGTTAAGTTTAAAACAAATATTCGGCTTCTCTGTCTTTTGGTCGCCAGCCAAGGTAAAGCCAGGCAGCTGGGGGTGGCAGTACGTAGCTGTCTGCTTTATCTGCCTGGTTTTACCTTGGCTGGCGATCAAAAGTCAGGAAAGCCCAATGTTTTTTTTTAAGTATTTAAAAAAATAATTTAAAAAAAAATGCGTGGGCTCCCGCCATATTTTGATCGGGGAGGCTGGGGGCTGGGATTCTCAGCATGGTAAGGCCCAAGCATACTGGGCCCCCCACGCTGAAAACGACAGCCCGCAGCCACCCCTGGAATTGGCACATTCATTGTAGCGCCATTTCCAGGCACTTTATCCGGCTCTTCCAATGGTCCTGGTGGGGGGTGGCACGCTGGGTAATAATGGGGTTAGTACCAGCTTTGTATTATCAGCTGGCACTAAGCCTGAAATTCATGGCGTCACGCCAAACTAGACATGGCCACCATGAATTTCTAGTAAACAGAAAAAAAGAAAAACACAACACAGAATTTTTTTTTTAATAAAAATAAAACACAAAACACATGTAGGGACTCCATCTTTAATAAAAAACAAAATCCTCGCTCTGACGTAATCTACGGATCTTCTGTCTCCAGCTCTGCTACATCTTTGCCATCAGACAAATACCCCTGCTGACAGAGATGAGCAGGCACAGAATGACACTAGAACCCAGTTGTCAGAGAAGTGCTCAGCTGGCCTCCAGCCGCCGACCATGTTTTCCTGTACGTTGCAAATAATGCATACTTTCAAACGCATGCCTATTTTTGCAATGCAAGTCTACGGTACATTGCGTCTGCGCTGATTTACAACGGATGCGTTGTAACGCACAGCATAAACGCAATGTTAACCCAGCCTAACAGCAGCGAGAAGGGGAGACGGAGCCCTGGAGACCGCCTAGTCAGTCTACTGGTGGTACTATCATGCCCATTGCCCAGTATGTACTGCCAGCCTCTGTGGTACTAGCATTCAAGCTCACATGGCATGTCCTGCCAGCCAGCCACTGGTGTTAGTACTAGCATGATAGTACCACACCACCAGTGGCTGGGCAATGGGCATGCATGATGGTACCACCAGTGGCTGGCAGGACATGCTGGGCATGATTCATGCCTTGTATGTCTTGCCAGCCTCTGTGGTACTATCATGCCCAACCGGCATATCCTGCCAGCCAGCCACTGGTGGTAGTAGTACTAGCATGATAGTACCACAAAGAGCCGGCTCCAGGTTTTTCTGGGCCTCGGGCGAAAGAGTCTCAGTGGGCCCCTTTTAACACATACCACGATTCATGATGCCCATTGCCCAGTAGTATTTACTGCCAGCCTCGGCCAGGGGTCCTCCCAGTCACCTCTCCCCCCTATCCCTTCCTCCCCTCCCGGCCCCTGCTTTTCATACTCACGCGTGGAGATGAGCTGCAGGCCTGCAGCCGCTGCCTGGAGCGATGCCGTGTCCGTACTCCACAGCGCGCACAGGAAGCAGTCCCAGGGCGATAACGTCATCACCCTGAGACTGACCTCCTGCGCACGCACTGGCAGTGTCGCGCTGCGCAGAGGAGGCAGAGGGGCACTGCGGCAGCAGGCAGAGCAGGGAGACCGTTCTGCCTGCTTTGCTGCTGCAGAGGGCCCATCACTAATCATATCGGCAGTGCTGCGAACCGGGGGGGCCCTCTGTTCTCTGTACAGGGCCCAGGGGGTGTAGAGGGGCGGGGCTTGGGGGAGTGGCCATCGCGGCCCACCGGGGGTTTTCCCGATCCTCCGGTGGGCCAGTCCCCCCTGCAGAGGGGCATATGTATATATGCAGGTCGGCCACATCACAGTGGTGCAGAAACATCCACACTGCACCCTGTATACTTGTGTACTGCTGTCTGCTGAAGTGGTAGGAGCCGCCTGAATGCATCTTCTTCCTGCCGGAGAGGAGCTTGTGGGCCTGTGCGGTGAGGAGGTGGACGCTGCTTACCTCCTGATAAGTATATGGCACTCCATATATCTCTGCACATAGTATACCACTCTAGTATATAGCAGAAAGGAAACATCGACCAGAAGAGTCCAGGCATGTGGGTGATGCAAAGAATTATTTTATTGATAACCAGGTGGAAGAGGAGGAAATGCAAAAAAGGGGGGAAAATTAAAAACTATACGCAAAGGGGACGTCGAGACAGGAATTACAATTAAAACCAGTGGGAATGGATCATGATTAGAACAGCAAATGGGTAATACAGAGAATAAAGCCACAAATTAATCCAGTATATAAAAATATATATACATATCATTAGTTAGATATATCTGTACATATGATTGTTTAATTATCATAAACTTTACATAAAGTGCAAGGCCTCCAAAGTATAAATATACATAAATTATATATCTCATATGTGAACAAATACAGGTGTTTCTCACTAAATTAGAATATAATCAAACAGTTATTGTTTATTTCTGTTAATGCTGATGATTATGGCTATACGAGTTTCACTTTTTTGTATTGAAGAACTGAAATAAATTAACTTTTTGATGATATTCTATTTTAGTGAGATGCACCTGTATATGTATATATACAAGGGCTGGTCCCTTATTATTTGGAGGTCGGTGTGAATCCTGTAGAGAGTAGTGCACTGACTTGGGCATATGTGCTGTTGACAGATATGTATTTGTATCCACTTTAAGCATTTTTAAAAAAGGTGACCACATGTGCATTGTACTCACGCTATAGCAGATGCAGATCCCACTCCTGAATGGCGTCCACCCGACGTATGTTTCGGCTTCTTGTCTTCGTCAGGGGGTGGCATCATTCGGAAAGAGCTAAGAGTTAAACGGCCAACTATAGCCAATCAGGATGGAGGTATGTCTCCACCAACCAATGGGTGCTGAGGAGGTGTGGCGCGATACACAACGCGCACCAACGCTACGAGGAAACTACGGCGACATGTGACCTGTGATGCTGCGAGCTCGTGATGAAGACACATGATCGGGGTCACGGGGCACATATAGATACAGTCGGGGAGGATGATGTGGAGACGTTCATGCGTATCGCCTCTTCAGCAGACATCTAATCTACTGATTGAGTGTGGATATATCGGATAAAGTGGAAAATCTTCTTAATTTATAATGATGGATAACGAGTATAGGTTATATATTACAGCAATACACAAGAATAGGGGGTAGTGAGTGTTACATGTATATAAGAATATAAAGAATATCATAAATTATTATGTGTGATCAGGTGATAAATAAATATTAAATATATACTGTATATTATACGGATATTAGTCCCCATATACAATACAAAGAATAATGAATTAGACTAAAAATAACCATTATAATAGTTGGAGAAAAAGGGGGAATAAATACTAAGTCATTATTAAAGGGGTTTTCCCAGAAACAAAAGTTCATTTGAATGATTGTCTGTGTCTGACCCTGTACAGAACATACCACAGCTCCTGGGCAGGGGGGGAGCAAAAGACAATACAGACATTACAGCCGGGGATCGAAGAGAACTCATTTTCTGAGGTAAAACATTTCACTGCCTGATTTAAACTATATTTTTCCTCACAAAATGAATCCTCTGTTATTCCCTGCTGTAATGCCTGTATACTCCTTTGCTTCCTCCCCTGCTCAGGAGACGTGATATGATCAGACCATGTTCTGTACACCATCAGACACAGCCATTCATTAAAATTACTTTTGGTTGTGTGAAAACCCCTTTAATACATATATCTTATATCTCCAAATGCGACATGGTGTCCGCTAACAAATTGGAACCATGTCGCGTTTGGAGAGCCCCTGTGTGTCTAAACATGAAAAAGTATTTTTTTTTCCACTTTTTCATTTTTACGACTCAATTTGTGAAGCACCTGGGGGTTCCAAGTGCTCACTATCCATCTAGATAGGTGCCTTGGGGGGTCTAGTTTCCAAAATGGGGTCACTTGTGGGGGAGCTCCAATGTTTAGGCACACAGGGGCCCTCCAAACGCAACATGGTGTCCGCTAACAATTTGAGCCGATTTTCCATTCAATTTGTTAGCGGACACCATGTCGCGTTTGGAGAGCCGCTTTGTGCCTAAACAGTGAAAACCCCCCACAAGTGACCCCATTTTGGAAACTAGACCCCTCAAGGATTTTATCAAGGGGTATAGTGAACATTTTGAACCCAGAGGTACGACACAGAATTTGATAACATTAGGTCATCATATTGAATAAGTTGTCAGTCTTGAGCGCAATTGCTCGCTACTTGAGTCTGCATCGGGTACTCAGGTATGCACCATGTACTGCGTGTGCTCGAGTGACATGCTCGAGTCCCTGCCCCGCATGTTTCACGGTTATTAGACACCCCAAAAAAAACATGCGGGGATCGCTCGTGCATGGCAGGCAATCCCCGCAAAGTTTTTTTGGCCGCGAAGCATATGAGGCGGAGACTCGAGCATGTCACTCAAATACCCATGATACTCAATGCATACCAGAGCACCCGATGCAAACTCAAATAGCGAGCACTTGCGCTCAACACTAGTCGCCATATCGTCATCTTTTTTTCTTACTTTTGAAAAAAATCCCAACCCCATCACAACCCTAAACTCAACCCTAACCCCAACCCCAGCCCTAACCCTAGCACAACCCTAACCCTAGCACAACCCTAACCCGAGAGTTTATTTTTTACGCCGTCCCTTGTGCGGTATAAGTGATTAGATGACTTTATTCTTTGGGTCGGTGCTATTACAGCGATACCAGAATCATATGGGGTTTTTATGATGGACAGCTGTCACACACTAAAAGACGCATTTTTTGTAAAATCTAGTTTTTGCATCGCCATATTTTGAGAGCTATAATTTTTCCATATTTTGGCTGATAGAGTCATGTGATGGCTTGTTTTTTGGGGGACAAGTTGACGTTTTTATTGGTGCCATTTTTCAGGCACGTGCGATTTTTTGATCGCTTTCTATTCCGATTTTTGGGAGGCAGAATAAACAAAAACCACCAATTCAGGATTTTTTTTTTTTTATTCTGTTCCGCGTGTGGTAAAATTGATAAGGCAGCTTTATTCTTTGGGTCAGTACGTTTACAGCGGTACCACATTTATATCGTTTTTCTATGTTTTGGCGCTTTTACACAATAAAAGATATTTTATAGAAAAAAATATTTTTTTGCATCGCTTTATTCTGAGAGCTATAACTTTTTGATTTTTCGGATGATGGAGCTGTATGGCAGCTTGTTTTTTGCAGGACAAGATGACGTTTTCAGTGGTACCATTTTTATTTATATTCATCTTTTTGATTGCGTGTTATTCCATTTTTTGTTTGGCAGTATGAAGATAAAGCATTGTTTTTTGCTTCGTTTTTTATTTATTATTTTTACCGTGTTCACTGAAGGGGTTAACTAGTGGGACAGTTTTATAGGTCAGGTCATTCTGGACGCGGCGATACCAAATATGTGTACTTTTATTGTTTGTTTGCTTTTTTTTCATAATAATATTTATTGATGGGTACATTATATTTTTATTTTTGGTGGATTATTTTTTTTAAATATTTTTACAATTTTTTTTTTCACTTTCTGACAGTTTTTACACTTTTTTACTTTGTCCCACTGTGGGACTTTCACTTTTTTTATTCTGATCGCCTGCATAGCATAGGGATGGAGCACCATCCCTGTGCCATGCAGGCAGTCAGCGCTGCATAGTGAGATTGTTTGGTCGTGCACTGCGCATGACCAAACAATGTTCCTGCTGCATGGTGACCCGGATGTTGTCATGACATCGAGTCGTCATGGCAACACCCGGGAAGCCCCGGCAGACAGCGCTGGAGGCCGGAAGAGGAGGTGAGTATTGCGATCACCTCCTCTTGCCACCGCAATGCTGCGATCGACTTCGATCGCAGCATTGCGGGGGTTAATGTGCCGGGAGAGGTGCGGGACCGCTCCCTGCACATAGTACCAGGTGTCAGCTGTGACAATCAGCTGACACCCGGCGGCGATCGCGCCCGCCCAGCCTGTGTGCGCGCGTGATCGCCATGATGTACTAATACGGGTCAGGCTTTTAAAGCCCAGGGCACAGACGCGTATTAGTACGTCATGGGCTGTAAAGGGGTTAATGAATCAGAGCCAATATAGATTGCCAATCATGGGCCAATTCTTTGTGCCAGAGAGCCCCTGGCGACAATACATGCTGATGGCCTATCAGAGGCCAGCAGCTGACGTCGGCATGCATGTGAAGGCGAGCATGGCAGTGACGTCATACACTCCTGTCACCTGCCAAAGTCAGCTGCCGGCTTTACAAGAGGACGCTGCACGGCGGGAAAGCGAGGGGCAGGTATTTATTTATTTTAAATCAGTGGTCATGCTAGTGACTCGCCCCCAGGGCCGTGGGGTACTCGGCAGCCGGGCCTTATGGCTGCTTTCGGGGGAGAGATCACGGTGGCTGGCCCGTTGCCGTGACCCAGGGCGGTCAGTGCAAAAAGGGGATATTTATAGGGGATTTGTCGTGACGCCACCTGTGGTGTCTGGTGAGGATGACCAGCGCTACGACAGTCCTCTGAGGCAGATGATGGGGCTGCTTGAGATGGAATGGCTCCCCACAGGTGGAGCAGGCCTCAGGGCAGTGTAGAATAAATGGAGGTGCGCTGGGCATTGTAGTGCAGGGAGGGAAATGGCACCGGCGAAAGAAAGGAGCAGAGGCAGCTCAGTGCAGTCATCCAAGATTTACTCACAGTTCTTAGACAGTCCACAGGTGCACTCTACTGGTACAAGCCTCCCGCGTTGCGCTACGTTCACCGGGCAGGGGTTCCATCCTTCCTCAGGCAGTTCGGGTGAACCTGGCAGAACCCCACTTTCTTATGTACCTCTCTAGACCGACTTCACGCTGGGTCTTACTCCCTCCTGCCCTGCGCTTCCCACTGTGAATCCTGTTCGGGTGGCTGCGAGGTCCCCTCTGTCTGTCGGAGTTGCACAGACCTGCTTGACCTTACTTGGATTGAAGTGGGGGTTTGGCTCCTGGCTATAGAAGTCAGAAGCCTCTGGTTTTTCCAGCCGAGGCCTGTAGCTGCACGACTGGGCCAGGGGCCGGTCCCCTTCTTGCGGCCTAGATCCTCCTGACACTTGGCAGGTTCGTGGTGTACGGGTGCCGCCTGCAATCGCCGTACTCCCCTAGGATCCCTTCTACAGAACAGAGCTTACTCCCTGCTCCCCTCCTGGGCCTCAGTCCTGGGCCCTTGTAGTGGAGCAGAGCACCTACAGAGACTCTGCTCCCAGACTGTTCCTCTGAACCACACTCCTCAACTCCCTGCTCTTGTTAAGATGTCTACCTTTTTATATATCTACTGTATGAGTGCTCCCATAAACTACTTCCTCCACCCACACCCACTACTGGTTCCCCCTAACTTTGGGTTCCCCCCACCCCAGCCAGGGTCAGGGCTCAGCAGAAAACGACATTGCCTCTTGCCCCTCCTGCTGGCCTGGGGTAGTGTAGTGTTGGATGTAGGTGTTGAGGTTCCGTGCAGCACTCCCTCCTTACCTGAGAGAAGGGAGACACCACACCTCTGGGTGAGGTGCAGTACCTCTGTGGCTACCGAACCCTCAGGGGCGCCACACTACTACATGTATGACTATGGAGATGCATAATACTTTATGGATGACTATGGGGTTGCATTATAGTACATGGATGATTATGGGCTGTGCATTATAATTTATGGATGACTATAGGGTGCATTATGTTTTATGGATGACTATGGGGTGCATTATATTTTATGGATGACTATGGGGGTGCATTTTAGTACATGGATGACTATGGGCTGTGCATTATACGTTATGAATGACTATGGATTGTGCATTATAATTTATGGATGACTATGGGGTGCACTATACTACATGGATGACTATGGGCTGTACATTATACTTTATGGAGAACTAATGCCTGTGTATTATATTATATGAAGGATATGGGCTGTGTATTATGCTAATATGGATGACTATGGGCTGTGCAGTGTATAATATGGAGGACTATTGGATGCATTATACAATATAAAGGACTATGAGATGTCCATTATACTTCTTTTATGGAGCCCCGTGACTTTTATGTACGCCCCTTATGAGCATAGTTTATTTTCTTCTATACATTAAAGAACAGTAGCAGAATGGGAAAAATATACCAGGATGAGGGATATACTGTATATACCAGAATGGGCCCGGGATAAGGGACATATACCAGAATGGGAGATATAAATACCAGGATGGGGCCAGGATGAGGGACATATATACCAGAATGAGTGATATACGGTATATACCAGGATGGAGGACGCGCATATATATACATATATATATAATATAATATAATAATTTATTCAAGATGGAAAGGGGACCCGGTCCAGATCTTGCACTTGGGCCCATAAGACTCTAGTTACGCCACTACATGCAGCTATAACCAGTCAGTCAAATGGGTACATACAGTACTGTGCAATATTTTTAAACAGGTATGGAAAAATGCTGCAAAACAGCATCAAAGCATCAGGTACACTTGCATACAGTTTTGTGAAGGACCTCAACAAGGAGACTGTTCCCAATATCTTGGCTCACTAAAAAATAACCACAGATCTTCTGTGGATGTAGGCTTTGACAAAAATACTTTTGTCTCTCTATGTAATCCAAGATAGACTTGATGATTTCGAGATCAGTGTTCTGTTCGGGCCATATCATCACTTCCAGGTTCGTTGTTCTTTTTTATACTGATAGTACTTAGTCAAATTGGATTTATGTTTGGGGTCATTGTCCTACTTGTTAGGTATTGTGGTTCTGTGCTCCCACCTGGGAATGGATCAAGTCCAGTGCTACGCTACTCCGGTCGCAGGGGCCACCATTGTCCTGACTGCAGGCAAAGCTACTACGCATGCAGGAAAACCGTCTCAATCTTATGGAGCATCGCGCTCTGGAGTAGTAGGATTTGTGAGGATGCGGGACGCCGTATCTCCCACTGATATAATGCCCGGTTAACATGGGATGCTGTGTTCCCCTGGTTTCCAGGCAACACACGATACTGCTGTGTCTGGCACTAGGCAGTGGTGGGATTGGGTCCAAGCTGCTGTGCAAGTTAGCAGGGAGTGGTTGTCTTGGGATGATTGAGAGGTATTCAACACCTGATCATTAGGTGGGCTATTTAACCCTGTTCCCTGCTCAGTCCTTTGCTGTTTATTACAGTTTCAATGTGCTGTGGTGGTGAGGGGTGCTATCATTATTAGTTGTTATCTTTCCAGCGTTTTGTCTTAGGAGTCTTCTCTTTCCCTTTTAATTTTTCCTAGGTGTTCTTACAGAGGTACCCACCTGGTTCTTGACTAGGCACCAGCCATGTCACCAGACGCCAGCTGGCTGGCGACAGTGGGCCTGGGAAGGCTCTGCCAAAGTCCCCCTTCCATCACTGGGAGCTGAGTAAAAAGTGTTCCCGGTCCTAAAGAGCTCACCTAGCTGGGCAGCTTGCGCCAAGTGCGTCTGTCCCTGCGGATTTGCTGGTTTGGTGCCAGTCTTGCTGGGTCTTTCTGCGTTAGCGCATTACACTGCTGAATAATAAATTTAGAGCCAGTCAGATGCTTAACTGATGGTATTGCATGATGGATAATTATTAGTGTTGAGCGAGTATGTTCTGTTAACCCTTTCGGCGAGTATGCTTGGGCCGAGCACCGAGTAGTTACAGCTGCTCGGTGTTATGTTTGAATCACTCCCGTGTGCATGATTTGCGACTGTTTGACAGCTTTAGTACATGTAAGGAATGTCTATTTATTACACATTCCTCACATGTATTAAAGTTGTCATACTCGCCAAAAGCGTTAACAGGACATACTCGCTCAACACTAATAATTATCTGCTATATTTCTCTGCATTGAAGACACCATTAATGATGACCAAATCCCCAACTCCATTTGTTGAACTGGAGTTCCAAATATGCTAGGTCCCTCTGTAATGGTGTAGAAGACGTCTGAACACCCTCTCTGACGACTCCTGACTGTATAGTTAGTGTGACCTGTGGTTTTATGTGTTTTATCCTTATGTAGGCTCCAGTTTTCCTCTGTACAGGGGTGGACATGGTTAACTGTAGGGCCAGCCCATAGTTTGGGGAGGAGTAAGTGGGCACCAGGAGTTAGTTCCTGTTTTAATAGAGAGTCTGAGTAGAGCTGCAGAGAAGAAAGGACAACTTCAATCGGATCTAGCCATAATTTTGCGTGTGCGAAGAGCAGACATACTAGGGAATACATTTCAGCATTCAAGTAACAGTGGCAGCAGTACTCCATACCAAAGGCAAGTTGGGGCACCCACTGAAAAATAAATCATTTTAAAGCTAGTCTCAGTGTTAGCCAGACCTGGAAGTCTTTGTGAAGAAATATGGGATCAGCCAGGCTGGTACAATGGTCACAGCGCAATACATCGACCCATGTAGCCCTGTACTGGGAATATGAAGGCCCTCGGTGGAGCTTGCTGTTCATTTGCAAAGTTCTACACAAGTATTGCGCCACCGTCCTCAACCATCAAGTGTGAACCTCTGTCATACTATACAGATGAAAGTTTAAAGCATTATTCCTGCTACCCATTGTACATTTTTTCCAGACCTAGTAAATGAGAGTTTATTTTCGTAAACATGTCTGTCTTCTTCTTTGCGGAGTTAAAGAGTCCCAGTGTCTCACTAACTGTGGCAGAACATAGTCTGAAGGTGCCATCAGCTGAATCAGTAATATGTGCACACAACGAGGAACCCCTTGTCTCGTCCCTTACACCTTCACCATACTTCATTGTTGCTTGCAGACCCTCTATATTGTTCCACTCTCCAGCCCTTTGACAAACTAACTGTCTTCTGTGAACGGCAAATATTTCACATTTTTGCTCATTAGTCCATAGCCAAGGCTGACATTTTTCTGCACTCTTGTTTCTATGACTAAGATATTGTTTTTGATTACAATTCTTCCTTGAAGACCACTTCTGGCCAGAACTTTGGATGGGATGGGAGCATTTTTGTGCCAGCTCTGTGCTCAGGCTTGGACTGGCCGACAGGAGAACAGGAGAATCCTCCAGTGGGCCCCTGTGCAGAGTGGCCACCACCCTCTTATATGAGCAGTACTTGGCACAATAAACTTTACTCACTATGTGCAGACAAAGGTAGCATCTTATTCATTTACCAATCTACCCAGTTCATTGTTATATACATTTGTGATTGAGGATAATGTCACATTTGCATGTAGTTGAGAAGTGGGGCCCTAAAGTTGGACAGTGGGGGTCTCTGGCACCAGTCAGACACTGCTTGTGTCTCTTGTATTCGGTGGCTCTGTGTCCCGGTCTTCAGTCTTCAAGCAGGTAGTTTGTTGTGTAGGACATACACTATTTTAGTGCCCTTCCCCCATCACAGAGATTGGTCTCCATAAGGATGTGTGCCCACGATGCATTTTTAAACTTTTCCGCTGCGGAAAAAACGCTGCAGAAACGCTTAAAAAACGCATGGTAGAAGGCCTGCCATGTTCCCCAATGATAATCCGCATGTGCTGTGCACATGCTGCGGAAATTTCCGCTGCGGATTATCATTGCGGAAAAAAACGCAGCACTACCAATTATTTTGCGGAAGTGCTGCGTTTTCGCCGCCATTTACTTGCATTAGATCGCATGGATTTACGCATCACTGTATATGTAGATGCGCATTCCATGCGTTCTAATGTGTGGATCGTACCCAGGTCTAGAGAAGAGGAGACTCTCCTCCGGACCCGGGTACCATAGAAAACTGTAAAAAAAAATGAATAAAATAAGTATATATTTATTTTTTACCTTCTGGCGGCCCCCGATGCGCTCCTCCTCTCATGCCGGCAGTTCGATGGACTGAAGCACCTGCGCTGACGTCATAGTCATGTGACGGGTCACGCGACACTGACGTCGGCAGGTCCTTCAGTGTAACATGATCTGCCGGCAGCCGGGACGGTGAAGCTAGACACCGGGGGCCATCGGAAGGTAAGTATATATTTATTCTCTTGGGTCACACTATATAAATCCATGCTGTTTGCATGGATTTATATAGTGTGACCAAGTTGTCAAGCACTTTCCAAGTGATGCTAAAATCGCTTGGAAAGGACTTGTCAACCCGCATGCGGAAATGCATGTGAAGAACGCTTCACATCCGCATGTCCCTGGCAGGAAAAACGCATGTACAATCCGCATGGACAATCCACATGTACAATCCGCATGCGTTTTTTCTCCAGGGGAGATGCAGAAATGCTCAGGAAAAATCCGGAGCATTTCTGCATCGTGGGCACATTGTTATAACCCTCCTGTTAGTTTTTGCTATCTAGTGTTTTGCGGTCACGTGACGATCTGCCTATATATTCCAGCTCCGCCCTTCTGGCTTTGCTGGACTTCAGTGTTGTTTGACTGTTTTGCTAGCCTGGTGCTTCGGTGCCTATCTCTGTCATTTTACTCTTGGACGTCTAGTACTTTTTGTCAGTTTGTCTTTTGTGTTTTACAACAATTTCTGTTTAGGAGGTGTCCCATTTTTGTCCCAGCCCTTAGTGCTTTAGGGACCCCTCCCTTAATTCTATAGGTCTTCGTTCAGACTAGCCGAGGACGAAGGTGGGTCTGTTCACTAGGAACAGGCAGCCCGCTACATCGTAGGGATTCAGCTTAGTCTTACTGTAGGGACAGCTTTCCCCTATCTTTCCTTAGTTCTTGTTGCAGATCACAACAGTAAGTCCAGCCCCCAAAAAAAACTAAAAGGAAAGAAATTCAGGGATCAGTATGGTTTCTGTCCAGAAGTTGGCTCAACGCCTGCAAGGATGGTCTCTGGAGGTGGCCGAGCTTCAGCAACACGTGAGTAGCTGTCCTGGAGCACATTTTGTGGAACCGAAGGTAGGACTGCCTGATGTTTTTCATGGTAAACAGCAAGATTTTTTTCCTTTAAAAATGCTTATTTGTTATATTTTCGTTTGAGACCAAGATCCTCTGGGAATGAATCACAGCGCATTGGTTTTATTATGTCACTTTTGCGCAAAGAACCACAGGGTTGGGCCTTTTCTCTCCAGTCTAATGATCCATGTTTAAGTTCTGTTGAAGAATTTTTTTCTGCTATGGGGCTATTATATGACGATCCTGATCGAAGCTCATCTGCTGAATCAGAACTTAGACGTTTGAATCAGGGGTCTGATGATGTTGAAAATTATTGCACACACATCAGGAGATGGGCTTCAGAAGTTAAGTGGAATGATTCGGCGCTTAGATGTTTATTTCTTGCTGGTCTGAGTGAAAGGGTTAAGGATTTGCTAATTGCATTCCTTGCACCTGAGACTCTGCAGGGGGCTATGCAGTTAGCTGTTCGTATAGACAGGAGACTGAGGTGCAGGCTCAATGACGTAAAGACTCCTGTAATGTCAGGTCCTAGTCCCCAGAAAATCTGCACTGACGGCGGGGAACCGATGGAGGTTGGGGAGATGTCACTCCACTCTCAGGAAAAAGACCGGAGATTCGCCGAGGGATTGTGTCTTTATTGTGGTAAAGGTGACCATTTGATTAAGTATTGTGAGCGTCGTTTAAGTAAAGAAAAAAAAAAGGTCAGTTACGCCCGTATAGCTTGTTTATGCTCTGCAGGAGTATTTCTTTCTGGGAGTACTACTCTGCAGGGAGATTTGATTGAATTTCAGGTATTTGTGGATTGTGGTTCAGCACTTAATGTGATTGATAAAGGGTTTTTGGAAAACCTTAAATTGAAATCCAAACCTTTGTCATCACTTATTTCTGTGGTTGCAATTGATAACACTCCTTTGAAATGTATTACTCACAAGGTTGCTGCATTTTCTCTCACTATCAATGGAGTTCACCAAGAAATTTTGGACTTGGTTGTTTTGGATAATTTACCCTCTCCAGTTGTTCTAGGTTTGCCTTGGTTAAAACTGCACAATCCTTTATTGGACTGGTCTACTAATGTGATTAAGTTTTGGAGTCCGAAGTGCTATGATAAATGTTGTAATGGTCGCTCTGCGGCTGTGGAAAAAGTGGAATTACCTGTACCTATTCAAGATTTTTGGAGGCTTTTTTTTGAGGAATCACAAGTTTTACCTCCTCATAGGGATTATGATTGCACCATTGAGTTTGTTCCTGGAACTACTCTTCCCAAAAGTCGCTTGTTTAATCTGACTATCCCTGAAAGAAAGGCCTTGGAGGAGTACAAAGAGACTAGCCTGGTTGCTGGTCACATTAGACCTTCTAAGTCGCCTGTGGCAGTCGGATTCTTCTTTGTTAAAAAAAAGGACGGCGGTTTATGTCCATGTCTGGATTTTCGTGAAATTAATAAGATTACCGTACGCAATTCCTACCCATTACCGTTAATTCCTGACTTGTTTAACCAGTTAGTGGGAGACAAGTGGTTCTCCAAAATTGATCTCCGGGGGGCATACAATTTGTTACATGTGAAGGAGGGTGATGAATGGAAAACTGCTTTTAACACTCCGGTAGGTCATTTTGACAATCTGGTGATGCCTTTTGGTCTTACCAATGCACCTGCATTTTTTCAGAACCCTATTAATGACATCCTGAGACCTCTGATTGGTAAGAATGTGGTTGTGTATTTGGATGACATTTTGATTTATTCACCAGATCTGGAGTCCCATTAGCAGAGTGTACGTGAAGTTTTGCAGTTATTGGGTGATATTTCACTCTTTGCTAATCTGGAGAAATGTGAGTTCGCTGTGCAGAAAATTAGTTTTTTGGGCTACATTGTCTCCAGCGATGGCTTTGAGATGGACCCTGTGAAGGTTCAGGCTGTGCAGGAATGGCCTAGGCCTATTGGTTTGAAATCTATACAGAGATTTTTGGGTTTTGCCAATTATTACAGGAAATTCATTAAGAATTTTTCTGTAATTGTTAAACCTCTAACCGATCTCACCAGGAAAGGTGCGAATACGGCCCAGTGGACTACTGAGGCCATTGAAGTTTTTGAGTATCTCAAAGAGAGGTTCAGTTCTGCCCCTATCCTTATGCAGCCTGATGAGACCAAGCCTTTTTTGGTCGAGGTCGATGCTTCATCGGTGGGGGTCGGAGCAGTTTTGTCTCAGGAGAACAAGGGTGGAGTACATCCTTGTGCCTTCTTTTCGAAAAAATTTTCGGAAAACGAACTGAATTATGATGTTGGAAATCGGGAGCTGCTGGCTATTAAACTCGCGTTTGAACATTGGCGTCATTTTTTGGAAGGCGCTAGATTTCCTATTCAGGTTTTCACAGATCATAAGAATTTGATTTATCTGGATGCTGCCAAGCGCTTGAATGCCCGTCAAGCTAGGTGGGCACTTTTTTTTTCTCGGTTTCATTTTTCTGTTACCTATTTCCCTGGTACTAAGAATGTTAAAGCCAATGTTTTATCTCGCAGCTTCTCTCCTACGGTCGGTGCCGAGGAGGAGGAGAGCATTTTACAGAAAGGGATTGTGGTGGCGGCTTTGGACTCCGTTTTGGAGAATGGGATTCTGAAAGCTCAAGAAGATGCTCCATCTAACACTCCAGGTTGTTCGTGCCTGGAGCCTTTAGGAGAGATTTGTTTGTGGAGTGTCATGAGTCTCTGTTGGCAGGTCATCCAGGAATTTCGGAGACTAAGAGACTGATCAGTCGCAGTTTTTGGTGGCCTGGATGGCAGAAGGAAGTCATCAAGTGGGTGCGTCAGTGTACTGTGTGCGCTAGGTCAAAGGCTTCACATACTCCTGCTGCGGGGTTGCTTTGCCTTCTGGAGGTTGCTAGTGTGCCTTGGACGCATCTCACTATGGATTTTATTACTGATCTTCCTGTGTCCGAGGGTTTTACTGTCATCTGGGTGGTCGTGGACCGTCTTAGTAAGATGTGTCATTTGGTTCCATTCATTAAGTTGCCCTGCGCCAAGACTCTCGCTAAGGCATTTGTTAAGGAGATTGTCAAGCTCCATGGCGTTCCCACGGATATTGTTTCTGATAGAGGACCTCAGTTTGTGGCTCGCTTTTGGCGTGCTTTTTGTGACAGGTTGGGAGTCCATTTGTCATTTTCGTCTGGTTATCATCCTGAGTCTAATGGACAGACTGAAAGAAAGAACCAGGATGTTGAACAGTTTTTGCGTTGCTTTGTGGCGGACAATCAAGAGGTGTGGTCGGAGTTTCTGCCTCTCGCAGAATTTGCTCTTAACAGTCATACATCCTCCTCTGCTGGGTGTTCTCCTTTTTTTTTGTTGTACTGGGAGACATCCGTGTTTTGGTTCTTTCTCCAAATTGGGGTCGGCGGTGCCGGAGGAGGAGAATTTTTCCGGTGATTTAGAGAGAGTTTGGACTAATGTACGTTGTAACCTTCAAGAGGCTAACTAAAAGTCCAAGAAGTATTTTGACAGGAAACGTAAAGAGGTTTTGTTTACTGTGGGTGACATGGTTTGATTGTCCTTGAAGAACCTGCGTTTGAGGATTCCCTCTAAAAAACTGGGTCCTAAGTTTGTGGGTCCATTTAAAGTGCTTCAGGTTGTTAACCCGTCTGCTGTTAGGTTGGATGTCCCTACTTCCTGGAAGATTAATCCTGTGTTTCATATTTCCTTCTTGAAAAAGGCTGACGTATCTAATAGGGACGCCACTGTCACAGTTCCTCCTGTGGTGGAAGACGGCGAATATGAAATTTCTCGTATTTTGAATTCTAGATGGCATAGAGGGAAATTACAGTATCTTGTCTCCTGGAAGGGTTTCGGTCCCAAAGACTACGCCTGGGTAAAGACGGATGATGTCTCTGCTCCTAGGCTTGTTAAAGCTTTCCACAGGAGCTTTCCTGATAGGCCTGGGCCTGGAGGATCCGGAGGATCCTCATAGAAGAGGGGGAACTGTTAGAACCCTCCTGTTTGTTTTTGCTATCTTGTGTTTTGCGGTCACGTGACCATCTGCCTATATATTCCAGCTCTGCCCTTCTGGCTTTGCTGGACTTCAGTGTTGTTTGACTGTTTTGCTAGCCTGGTGCTTCGGTGCCTAGCTCTGTCAGTTTGCTTGGTCCTCTTGGACCTCTAGTACTTTTTGTCAATTTGTCTTTTGTGTTCTACAACAATTTCTGTTTAGGAAGTGTCCCATTTTTGTCCCAGTCCTTAGTTCTTTAGGAGTCCTTCCTTAATTCTATAGGTCTTCGTTCAGACTAGCTGAAGAAAAAGGTGGGTCTGTTCACTAGGAACAGGCAGCCCGCTACATGGTAGGGATTCAGCTTAGTCTTACTGTAGGGACAGCTTTCCCCTATCTTCCCTTATTTCTTCTTGCAGATCACAACACACATAGCCTTACTTTGTTATTTGGATAGACAGATAGATAGATAGAGGGCTGCCACCAGGAATTTCAGGGCCCAATATTGGCAACATTTTCAAGCTCCCTTGAGACTCCGCCCAGGCTCCACCCCAGCTCCACCTCCACCCCTCGAAACTTCCACAGTCCCACCACCCAATCTTGGAAAAACTCCACTTCTGCACCACGCCCTCACCAATCACAGATTTACAGTTTCCACTCAACCATATATCATATACATAGCCAGCAACTTTTGTTTTGGCCAAAAGATTTTTTCAATCAACCACCACGACAAGTTAGACTCTTTTGGCTGGACCCTACTTTACTCTAACCTATTAAACCTTTCTTAAAATATCCAATACTCTTTTTAGGTATATTTTTATTTTTTTTTCTTTAAAGGAATGTGTCACATAAATTTTTTAAAATGACTAATAATATCACATTCAAGGAACAAAAACCATCACACCATAGCCGGACCACAATTTACCATCACATAGTCACCAAATAATACCACATACAAGGTATACTGCCACACCATGACCAGACCACATATTACTACCACATAGTGATCAAATAATACCACATACAAGGAAAAAATACCGCCACACCATGGCCAGACCACATATTACCACCACATAGTGACCGAATAATACCACAAGCAAGGAACAAATACCACCACACCATGACCAGACCACATATTACCACCAAATGGTCACCAAATAATACCACATATACACTGTGTGCAGAATTATTAGGCAAATAAGTATTTTGATCACATGATACTTTTTATACATGTTGTCCTATTCCAAGCTGCATAAGTTTGAGAGCCAACTACCAATTAAGTAAATCTGGTGATGTGCATCTCTGTAATGAGGAGAGGTGTTGACTAATGACATCAACACCCTATATAAGGTGTGCTTAATTAGTAGGCAACTTCCTTTCCTTTGGCAAAATGGGTCAGAAGAGAGATTTGACGGGCTCTGAAAAGTCCAAAATTGTGAGATGTTTTGCAGAGGGATGCAGCAATCTTGAAATTTCCAAACTTTTGAAGCGTGATCACCGAACAATCAAGCATTTCATGGCAAATAGCCAACAGGGTCGCAAGAAGCGTGTTGGCCAAAAAAGGCGCAAAATAACTGCCCATGAATTGAGGAAAATCAAGCGTGAAGCTGCCAAGATGCCATTCGCCACCAGCTTTGCCATATTTCAGAGCTGCAACATTACTCGAGTATCAAAAAGCACAAGGTGTGCGATACTCAGGGACATGGCCAAGGTAAGGAAGGCTGAAAAACGACCACCTTTGAACAAGAAACATAAGATAAAATGTCAAGAATGGGCCAAGAAATATCTTAAGACTGATTTTTCAAAGGTTTTATGGACTGATGAAATGAGAGTGACTCTTGATGGGCCAGATGGATGGACCAGAGGCTGGATCAGTAAAGGGCAGAGAGCTCCACTTCGACTCACGCCAGCAAGGTGGAGGTGGGGTACTGGTATGGGCTGGTATAATCAAAGATGAACTTATGGGACCTTTTCGGGTTGAGGATGGAGTGAAGCTCAACTCCCAGACCTACTGCCAGTTTCAGGAAGACAACTTCTTCAAGCAGTTGTACAGGAAGAAGTCGGTATCGTTAAAAAAAAACATGATTTAAATGCAGGACAATGCTCCATCACATGCATCCAACTACTCCACAGCGTGGCTGGCCAGTAAAGGTCTAAAAGAAGAAAAAATAATGACATGGCCCCCTTGTTCATCTGATCTGAACCCCATAGAGAACCTGTGGTCCATCATAAAATGTGAGATCTACAGGGAGTGAAAACAGTACACCTCTCGGAATAGTGTCTGGGAGGCTGTGGTGGCTGCTGCACGCAATGTTGATCGAAAACAGATCAAGCAACTGACAGAATCTATGGATGGAAGGCTGTTGAGTGTCATCATAAAGAAAGGTGGCTATAATGATCACTAATTTTTTGGGTTTTTGTTTTTGCATGTCAGAAATGTTTATTTCTAAATTTTGTGCACTGATATTGGTTTACCTGGTGAAAATAAACAAGTGAGATAGAATTATATTTGGTTTTTATTAAGTTGCCTAATAATTCTGCACAGTAACAGTTACCTGCACACACAGATATCCTCCTAAGATAGCCAAATCTAAAAAAAAACACTCCAACTTCCAAAAATATTAAGCTTGGATATTTATGAGTCTTTTGAGTTGATTGAGAACATAGTTGTTGATCAATAATAAAAATAATCCTCTAAAATACAACTTGCCTAATAATTCTGCACACAGTGTAAGGGACAAATACCGCCACACCATGACCGGACCACATATTACCACCACATAGTGACCAAATAATACAATACTGATCATTAATAAAAAAAAAAAAAATACTAATATTACCATAAGTGCCATTATACACAGGAGCTCTCTACATAGTAGACGGTGTACAGTGATCACCAGTGACATTATACACAGGAGCTCTGTATATAGTGTCAGTGTATAGGTAATACAATGATCACCAGTGACATTATACATAGGAGCTGTGTATATAGTGTACAGGTAATACAGTTATCACCAGTGACATTATACACCGGAGCTCTGCATATAGTGTATAGTGTACAGGTAATACAGTGATCACCAGTGACATACACAGGAGCTCTGTACATTAGTATATAGTGTCATTGTACAGAGAACACACTGACTCACAAGTGACGTCTCTAGAAGTCCTTCATCTTTGCTTTTTTTCACTTTCATCCAGCGCAGACCAACCTCACTTCTTCCAGCCAGGACTCATCTCTGCATAAAATAGCACATAGTTATCTAGAGCACATTCCCCAATTTCTACATTACGCAGCTGAATACAGATGTGCACCCACCATTAATATATAATTAGTTATTATGCAACCCACCATTCCAAATACAAATTGTAATCCACCACGGCCCCCCCACTAACTGTAAATAGCCACCTTCTCCACCCAATAAATATATAAATTAAATAGCACCTGTACTCTTTCCCAATTCATTACCAGTCACACTCCTGCATCCTCAACACCCCCCACTCTGTACCTCCCGCTCCCCCAATTCATTATATTTACATGAACCCCTCCACTCCAATTCATTATGTCATGTTCGTGCACTCTCCCAACCTGTATTCATAATCATTTATTCTCCCCCACTCCCAATTCATTATTTGCTCTCCCCCACTCCCAATTCACCATTAGCTCTCCCCACCCCCTATTCAACATTTGCTCTCCCGACTCCAAATTCACCACTAGCTCTCCCCACCCCCCACTCCCAATTCACCTTTTGCTCCCCCCATCCCCACTCCCCATTCACCATTTGCTCTCCCCACTCCCAACTCATTTGCTCTCCCCACTCCCAATTCACCATTTGTTCTCTCCACCCTCCACTCCCAATTCACCATTTGCTCTCCCCACCCGCACTCCTAATTCACCATCTGCTCTCTACCCCCCACTTCCAATTCAACGTTTGCTCTCCCCACCCCCCACTCACTATTTGCTCCATTCACCATTAGTTCTCCCCACCCCCTTTTCCCAATTCACCATTTGCTCTTCCCACCCCCAATTCATCATGTGCTCTCCACACTCCCAATTCACCATTAGCTCTCACTACCGCTCCCTCCCAGTTGACAATTTGCTCTCCCCACTCCCAATTTACCATTAGCTCTCCCCACCCCCACTCCCAATGCACCATTTGCTCTCCCCACCCCCCACTCCCAATTCACCATTTGCTCTCCCCACCCCCAATTCACCATTTGCTCTCCCCACCCCAACTTCATCATTTGCTCTCCCCACCCCCAATTCACTATGTGCTTTCCACACTCCCAATTCACAATTTGCTCTCCCCACTCACCTCTCTCAATTAATCATTTGCTCTCCCCACCCACTCCCAATTCATCATTTGCTCTCCCCAACCACTCCCAATTCATCATTTGCTCTCCTCACCCCCCCATTCAGCATATGCTCTCCCCACCCCCTCACTTCCAATTCACCATGTACTCTCCCCACCCCACAGATCGTTATCTGCTCTCCTCACCCCCAATTCACCATGTGCTCTCCCCACCCCCCCACTCGCAATTCACTATTTGCTCTCTCCACCCCCCACCTTCAATTCATAATTTGCTCTCCCCACCCACCATGAGCTCTCCCCACCCCCAATTAATAATGTGCTCTATCCACTCCTCACTCCCAATTCACCATGTGCTCTCCCCACCCCCCACTCCCAGTTCACCATGTGCTCTCCCCACCCCTTAATTCCAGTTCACCATGTGCTCTCCTCACCCCCCACTTCCAATTCTCCATGTGCTCTCCCCACCCCCGACTCTCAGTTCATCATGAGCTCTCCCCACCCCCACTCCAAAATCATCATTTGCTCTCCCCACCCCCAATTCACCATGTGCTCTCTCCCCCCCCACTCCCAATTCATCATGTGCTCTCCCCTTCCCCCACTCCCTATTCTCTAAGTGCTTTCCCCAACCTCCACTCCCAGTTCATCATGTGCTCTCCCCCAAGACCATTTAATTAATTCTATTAAAAAAAAAAAAATTTGATACCTTTCATATAATCCCCTGCAGCTGCACTTCCGTACTGGCATCTTGGCCCTCTATGCAGACGTGTACGCGATGATGTCACTGCGTACGCACCTTCACCAGCACGTCCCACAAGAGGCGGAGGGAATGCACGGCCGTTCAGTTTTTATGGCTGTGAGAGCTCCAAGGGTCCCGGCACACGATACCCCAGTGTCGGCATATAAGTAAGCAAAAAAGATGGTAGCACTTAATAGAAAATTACATAAAAAATTGTATATTTATTGGCCCGTGTGAACAGGTGCCAATGTTTCGGCTCAAAAGCAAGTGGATTTTTAATGCAACCAAACAAGCCTCATCAGGTCTAAGAAATGTATTTATTTTAATAAAATAAACAGTTTGTATTGTGGAGTCTGCTCCACTTCAGAGTTATTACATATATTGGGAATAACTCTTTAACCCCTTCCCACTTAAGGTACTTTTTACTTTCCTGACCAAGCCAAATTTTTTAAACTAATATGTGCCATTTTATGTGGTAATAATTTTTTTTTTTAACACATTGTAGTTTATGTTCGTGGTAAATTTAGGTCAATATGATAGACATTTATATAAAAAATATCGGAAATTTGATAAATATTTAGAAAAAATGTCTCATTTTTGAACTTTGAATTTTGTATGCCAATGAAATGTCCCATCCCTCAGTTTTTCAGGACCATCTACACATTTGAAAAGATTTTGAGGGATCTATATGTCATGTATACACCTCAAAATATTCAAAACCGTATTCAGAAATTTTGTATAACCCATAGGGCTTCATGCAAAGTTAAATGAAAAATTACTTTTTATTATTATTATTATTATTATTAGCATGTGAAGGTATTTGCAAAGGGGGATAGCAGAGGAATAGTGAGGCGAGAGATGAACTAGTCGAGCAGCAGAGTTGAGGATGGACTGGAGGGGTGCGAGAGTGTTAGCAGGTAGGCCACAGAGGAGGGTGTTGCAGTAGTCGAGGCGGGAGATGATGAGGGCATGAACAAGCAGTTTAATAGATTGAGGGTTGAGGAAAGGATGGATTCTGGGAATATTTTTGAGCTGGAGGCCACAGGAGGTGGCAAGAGCTTGGATGTGGGGTTTGAAGGACAGGGCAGAGTCAAGGGTTACTCCGGGGACAGGGGAAAGTGTGATGTCATTTATTGTGATAGAAAGATCAGGTGGGGAAGATATGCGAGATAAAGGAAAGATGATGAGTTCAGTGTGCTGAAAAAGTTGGCTTATACTCGAGTATATACGGTATATACTTTAAACTGTAAAGTGTTAGTAACAAGGCAAATCAACAGTAGAACTAATAACAGTAAGCTTGGGATAGCAGAGAAAGTCTTTCACTATTTAACGTTAATGTTCTCTTCACAAAGGTGGTGTGCCCAGTCGTGTGAGTTTCCATGTAAGTTCTCTATGAAGCTCTGGCCCTAGCGGGGATCACTGGGTTTTCCGGCTAGGCCGCAAGTCTCTCTCTGATGTTCACTACTAGGACCAACCCTTCTCAATCACTATGTTTCCACAAAGTAAAATAATAGGAGCTATACTCACCTCCGGTGCTGGCACCATTCCAGCTGGATCACTGAGGGGCTCCCGCAGGAACTGAGCAGTCAATGTCTGTGATCCTAGCTGTTATCTTTAATTAACGCCTTTGATGCCGCAACCTATAGTATCAGTGGCATCTAGGTTGTCAAATAAAGGTAGGGGGCTCTTTTAGTCAACCAACTCTACACAATGGCCCCCACAGCTGTAATTGTAAATCATGCCTCGCAGCATCGTGCAATAAAGCTCAACCAGGTTCACGTTCTGTAAAGGGACTAAAGTAAAAAAAGTAAAAACCAAAACGGTTTATAGAAACAAATAACACAAATCCCAGGTCCCGTTCTTTGATGTGGACTTGGGAACTGAGCCGACAAATGATGGCTGCATTATTCAGCCATCATCTGCCTCTAACAGATGCGAGTGGAGGGAAGCGGCCGTTAACCTGTTATATGCCGCTAACAATCTGTGATGGCAGAATTTACAGTGACTGGTCCAGGTGGGGCACACTGTTCTAACTGTCCCTGCATCATGATTGTGGGGTGCCAATGGGTTGTCATGACAGCTTGAGGTTTTCTGAACACCCCAGTGCTTGTCATGACAATACTCTGTAGTATCGGTGTCTCTGCGCCTTGACAGGCAGAGACGCCGTCCCTCTTACCGCCGCGCTCCCCTCCCGGCGTCCTCCGGCGCGCAACTTCCCGGGCATTGTGCTTAGGGCACGCGCGCGCTCCCTCCCTCTTAAAGGGGCCGCGCACGCCGTCCTAAAGAGTCCCCGGCCAATGACCGGAGGACCTCTCATATAAAAGGCACCTCCTCCAAGATGGAGGTGCCCATGCAAGGTTGTAGCTTTGTGTGTTAAACTCTGCTTCAGCCCTCAGGTCCCGCTGCCAGCCTGACTACAAGTCCAGCCCACCAGCCTGACTACAAGTCCAGCCCGCCAGCCTGACTACAAGTCCAGCCCGCCAGCCTGACTACAAGTCCAGCCCGCCAGCCTGACTACTAGTCCAGTCTGCCAGCTTGTCTACTCTGCAGCCCGCCAGTCTGTCTACAGTCAAGTCCGCCAGTCTGTCTATCGGCCTTGCCCGCCTGCTTACCTGGAAGCACCTGCCTGTTACCTGCCGTGCCTACCAGCCAGCCTATCTGGAGGCTCCTGCTTGTTACCTGCTGTGTCTGCCAGTCCGCCTACCCGGATCACCCGTCAGCCTGCCTGCCGTGCTCATCTGCTGTACCGGTCAGTCCCTGCCTTCTGACCCGTGGGAGTCACCTGCTCTCATACAAGGTCGGTCCCAGAGTAGCACCTGGTCCCTCTGCTCGGTCCTTCCCTGGTCACGGAGTCGATTGAGCCGCCGTATGACCTTGGTCAGTCCGAGTTGACAGCTACTTACGCCCCTCTGGTCCCTCCTTGCACCGCAGCGCAGAGGTTCCACCACCCGGATCCGTAACATACTCCTTTGAACACATGCCTGTGGAGAGTAGGAGACTGTGATTTTTGCTACATACTGAAGCAGGGCTGCCACCAGGAATTTCAGCACCCCATACTGGCAACATTTCCGGGCACCCTTGAGACTCCACACCAGCCCCGCCTCCACCCCTCAAACTTTCCACCGTCCCACCTCCCACTCTTGGAAAAACTCTGCTTCTGCACCTCGGTTTCACCAATCACACATAAACAGTTCCCATTGAACACCATATCACATACACAGCCATCAGCTTTTGTTTTGGCCAAAAGATTTTTTAAACCTGCCACCACGACAAGGTAGACTCTTTTGGCAGGGCCCTACTCTACTCTAACCTATTAAACATTTCTTAAACTATCCAATATTCTTTTTAGGTATATTTTGCTTATTTTTCTTTAAGGGAATGAGTGACGTACATTTTTGAAACTAATTGAAACCAGATTGTGATAATTTTTTTATAATCTGTATTTCTGACTTCAGATTATTGTATCCTGTTTTCTGTACATTTATGGAAATCTGCTGTCTTGCCTGTTTGGAGATATGAACAATAGACATATGGATGTATATATATCACAAGACAAAACAGGGGACTCTAATTCCTAGGGAGAGTTTTCTATACATGTTCTCATGTTTAGTGACATGCAGATGTCATTGTGCAGGAAAGGGGAAGAGGTGAGCTGTGACACGACCTAATGTGAATGGTGGATTCTGTTATCTCTCATTGTAATCCTGCTGGCTATGATAATGAGGTGACTGCTGAAAAGGAATCTCTTCTGGACGTGTTATTCTATTAGAAAAGCAATTTCTGTTTATTTATTATTTATGATATAAGGGGTGACAAACTTTAAAGTAAATTCTTCCAAAAAGTTAAACTATGATTAAAAGGATTGGCAATTTTCTGGTTATTCTTGACCAATGTGTTTGAGATGATGATAAGGCACTTAGTATTATGGTCTTTCTTGAACTTCGGCACTAAATACGAAATATGGGAAATAGACTATATTTCTATGTTGAATTTCTGCATTAAGGGCCTTTTATTCATCTCACACACACATTGGTTAAGAATAACCAGAGCATGGTCAATGCCCTTAACATAAAAGTTTTGTAAAACATTCCCACTAAACATTTCGCTAATTAAATCTATTTTTCATAAGAGTCATTTAGTTAAATCCTTTGGTCAATTATGTAAAGTGCAAAATTATAATGTAACAAAACAAACAAAACAAAGACAAAACGTATAACCAATTAATACAATGAAAATAAGGTCATTTTGTGAGGTCAGAAAACATATTAAAACAACGATCTAAGGAAATGAACCATAATAATAAAGACGTATTTCCATAAATTCAAGAACAACAAACAATAGTGCGCTCTATCCTAAAAACTGAGCCCTAATATTAAATGGGTATTCCCATCTGGGGTACGGATAGTGCATCGCAGGGTCAGTCAGGTGCAGGTCTCAGAACTGAAACATTACTATCCGATCTGTTACATCTGTCTAATGCTAGGACTTTGGGTCAGTAATCCCGCAGTCAGGCTAGGACACTCATCCATAATACAGGGGAACATACATGGCAATAACACACTAATGTAAAACTGGCTGCAATGTAGAAGATGTGAAGATGCAAATTTACATGTATGGAACAAGCAGTCGTTTTACCTTCTGGTTAGAAAAATCCTTAATCAGGTCTTTAATATTCAGGTGTCTGGCGAGCTCATGCTCAATTGACAGAAGGGCTCGGCTGTTTAACCGTTGTTCCGTCATTGTAGAATGCAGATAGTTCTTGAGAGTTTGCTAATGCTATCTCTCCTTCTGCTACTCAAAGTGGTTGGGTGATAAAAATGCTTGCAATACACACCTCTCCAAATCTTGAAGCTCGAATTTGTAGATGGCGTTTAGTAAAGCCAGTGGACCCATGTTTTCTGTTAATGTAGCTTCATAAACTTTCCGAAGACGTTACTACTCAGAAAGTAACGGTGATGTGAGATCTACCTGCCTTCCCATGGGTTGTTCCATCTCTTGCTATTATTTTGAATTATTTGGTTCTTTCCTAGAATGGGTGGTTAACCGCTTCCCGACCGCCCACTGTACATAAACGTCCGCGCTGCCTGGGCTCTGTGCAGCGCGGACGTTTAAAAACTGTGGGTGGTCTCGCAGCGCTCAGGACCCCAGGGTCCTGCAAGCGCTACGAGAGCGGTGCAGAGTGATAGCTCTGACAGGGAACAACATCGGGACCTGATTGGATCAGGTCCCAGTGATGTTAACCCTTTGCTGTCTTCTATATGCCGCGATCTATAGTGATCGCGGCATATATTAGACAGCAGGAGGAGAGGGGGTGGTATACTTACCTCTCCGAAGACCCCTGATACCTTCAAGGACCTTGGGTTGCTATGGCAGCTGGAGGTCACATGACTGCCTCCAGCTCTGCCATATATGGTGTCCTGCCAGCGTCAGCCTGCAGCTGAAGCCTGGCAGGACACACTGACTGTGTGAAGATCTCATGTAATGTAATATATGTCTATTACATTACATGAGATCAGCGATCAGAAAAATAAAAATTATTGTCCCATACAGGGACTAAGTAAAAATGTAAAAAAAAAGAAAAAATGTTTTGAAACTGTTAAAAAAAAAATACAAAATAAATGAAAATAAATAAATAAAATATTAAACCGATAAATCCGTATATTTATGCAAAAATAAAAAAAGTACACATATTTGGTATCGCCGCGTCCGAAACAACCTGAGCTATAAAACTGTCACACTAATTAACTCCTTCTGTGCACACCGTAATAAAAATAGCTAAAAAACGGAGCAAAAAACTATGCTTTTTCCTCATGTCGCCAAACAAAAAGTGGAAAAAATGCGATCAAAAAGCAAAATGGAAATAAAAATGGTACCGCTGAAAACGTCATCTTGTTCCGCAAAAAAAAAGCCATACAGCTCCATCAGCCGAACAATAAAAAAGTTATAGCGCTCAGAATAAAGCAATGCAAAAAATATATTTTTTTCTATAAAATTGTTTTATTGTGTAAAAGCGCCAAAACATAAAAAAAATACAGTATGTGTAGTATCGCTGTAAACGTACTGACCCGAAGAATAACGCTGCCTGATCACTTTTACCACACGCAGAACGGCATAAAAAAAAACCTCAAAAAACAATTCCTGAATTGTTTGTTTTTGTTAATTTTACCTCCCAAAAAACGGAATAGAAAGCGATCAAAAAATGTCACGTACCCAAAAATGGTACCAATAAAAAGGTCAACTCGTCCCGCAAAAAAGAAGCCATCACATGACTTTGTAGGCCGAAATATGGAAAAATGATAGCTCTCAAAATATGCCGATGCAAAAACTAGATTTTGCAAAAAAAAGCGTCTCTTAGTGTGTGACAGCTGTCAGTCATAAAAACCCGATATAAATCTGGTATCTCTGTAATCGCACCGACCCGAAGAATAAAGTAATCACATCACTTATACTGCACGAGGAACGGCGTAAAAAATAAATAAAACCAATTCTTCACCTGCTACTGATTTGTTTATTATGTCTCCCAAAGATCGCAGTAAGGCTCTGCTCACATTTATCCTGCGCTCTGCGCTGAGCACTTACGCCAGAGTTTCCGTGTAAATCTCTGAAATACGTGATTCAGACGGAACCCATGACGGAAGATTCCCTGTAATGAGGCAGATATAGGCCACTGTGGATGCCATCTGGCCTGTGATCCCACGGTGTCATTTGTTTTAGGCGTGCATAAAAGTGCGGTTGGCCACAGTTTTGTGCACTTCTGAAAAAAAGGACACCGCTAAACAGAGGCCAGACGGAGTCCAGAGTAACTCTGCTGCCTCATTACAGTGAATGGATCCCTCAGGGGTTTCATCTGAATTACATCACTTGGAAATTTAAATGGAAACCCCGATGTAAGTGCTCAGCCTAGAGCGCCGGATAAATGTTACGTAAAATGTTCCCAATAAAAGCTTCAACTCAGTCCTCAAAAAAAGCTAGTCCCCACTCAGGTCCGTCATCTGTTAAAAATATAAGGGACTTCCAAGTTACTGATAGCAGAAAGGCTCTGGAAAAGCGAAATGGCCCTTGCCCCCCAAAAGAAATTCAGAAAATTTTGTGCTCTCAAATCCAAATGCCTATTCTACAATAATTTGTTCTCCAATTGTCAAATAGCGCTCCGCCCCCCCCAGATCTCGCCGTATGGCTGAGCGGTACGATACAGCCACATATGGGGTATTGCCACTTTTAGAAGAAATTGTGTGACACATTTCGGCACCATTTTTACCCATTGCCCTGTGTGAAAATGTAAAATCTGAGTGTAAAACATTTTTTTGTGGTAAAAATATAATTATGCTTTTTTCACTGCCCAATGGTATAAATTTAAAAATTAAAAAATACTCACTACTTCCCTAGATGAATTCCTTGAGAGGTGTAGTTTACAAAATGGGGTCACTTGTGGGGGTTTCTGCTGTTTCGGCATGTCAGCGACTCTTCAAATGTGACATGGTGTCTGCAACCTATCCCAGCCAACATAGCGCTCCTTTCTCTTCCGAACCCTGCCGTACACCAAAGCTGTGGTTTTCCCCCACATATGGGGTATCGGCGTACTCAGGAGAAATTGCACAACAAATTTCATGGTGCAATTTATCCTGTTACCCTTATGATAATGCAAAATTAAGGGATGAAAAAAGTTTTTGTGGGAAAAATTTGAAAATTTTATTTTTACAGCTCAATATTATAAACTTCTGTGAAGCACCTTGGGGTTCAAGGTGCTCACCACACATCTAGATAAGTTCCCTAAGGGGTCTAGTTTCCAAAATGGTGTCACTTGTGGGGGGTTTCCACTGTTTAGGCACATTAGGGGCCCCCCAAATGCAACATGGTGTCCACTAATTATTCAAACAAATTTTACATTCAAAAAGTCAAATGGCGCTCCTTCCCTTCCGAACCCTGCCGTGCGCCCAAACAGTGGTTTTCCCTCAAATATGGAGTATCAGAGCGCTCAAGAGAAATTGCACAAAAAAAATTGGGGTCCATTTTTTCCTGTTACCCCTGTGAAAATAAAAAAAATTGGGTCTAAAGTAACATTTTTGTGAAAAAAGTTAAATGTTCATTGTTTTCTTCCACATTCCAAAAATTCCTGTGAAGCACCTGAAGGGTTAATAAACTTCTTGAATGTGGTTTTGAGCACCTTGAGGGGTGCAGTTTTTAGAATGGTGTCACTTTTGGGTATTTTCTGTCATAAAGGCCCCTCAAAGTGACTTCAAATATGATGTGGTCCCTAAAAAAATGTTTTTGTAAATTTTGTTGGAAAAATGAGAAATCGCTGGTCAACTTTTAACCCTTATAGCTCCCTAACAAAAAAAAATTTGGGTTCCAAAATTGTGCTGATGTAAAGTACACATGTGGGAAATGTTATTTATTAACTATTTTGTGTGACATATCTCTCTGATTTAAGGGCATGAAAATTGCAAAATTTTCAAAATTTTAGCCAAATTTCCGATTTTTTCACAAATAAACGCAAGTGATATCGAAGAAATTTTACCACTATCATGAAGTACAATATGTCACGAAAAAACAATCTCAGAATCAGGGGGATCCGTTGAAGCGTTCCAGAGTAATTACCTCATAAAGTGACAGTGGTCAGAATTGTAAAAATTGGCCCGGTCACGAAGGCAAAAACAGGCTCTGGTGCAAAGTGGTTAAGTATGAAACAGGTTCCTCCGCTATAATCCATTATCTTGACGATTTTCTTTTTTGTGGGACCACCAGATTCCAGGTCCTGTCAATTTTTGCTGGACAATTTTAGTTTTTTCGCGTCGCATTTTGACGTTCCGTTATCCAGTGAAAAAACTTTTGCTACTACTTCGCTATCCTTTTTAGGAATTGAGATGGATTCCGTTGCCATGGTTTTTCGCCTTCCCTCAGAAAAAAATTTAAAATTGCTGTCCCAGATTGAAGGATTATGTCAAATGCAGTCCATGCTAGGCCTCCTTAACTTTGCTTGCACAGTAATGCCTATGGGGAGAATTTTTTCCAGACGTTTATCCCTCTCGACCAAAAGCATCAAGCTTCCCCATCATAGAATTCGGATAAAACCTCCTTTGAAAGCAGACTTGCTGGTTGGGAAGGAGTTCCTCTTGTCCTATAATGGATATACATGCTTTTAGTCATCAGAATTGACTAATGAGGATCTCTCCCTTTTTTCCGATGCCGCTGGATCTACTGGTTTCAGTGTCATTTTTGGAGACCAATGGTGTGCCGAACCTTGGCCGGAATCTTGGCGCACTGAGGGCTGGGTTAAAAACCTTACTTGGTTAGAGTTATTTCCTATCATCACAGCCATTTCTTTATGGGGCCCATCCCTCAGGGATAAACGGATCTGTTATTGGACTGACAATATGAGTGTTGTACATGCCATAAATCACTTGTCATCCTCATCTCCCCAGGTTATCAAATTACTCAGATTCCTGGTATTAAAATGCTTAAGTTTAAACATCTGGTTTTAAGCCCGCCATGTTCCGGGTACAAATAATGTCATTGCTGATTCTCTTTCTCGTTTCGATAGGCAGAAATTCCGGGAATGTTTCCCCGCGGCCAAAGCGGAGGGACATCCATGCCCATCCCTCATGTGGGAGGTGGTAGAGAAGGATTGATGGAGTTGGTGAGATCTTCAGTGGCCTCGTCTACATGGCGTTCTTACGGTAAGGCATGGAATGAGTGGCATAACTTATTTGGGGATAGATCAGCAGCAGCATCCGATGCTGCCCGTCTGGAGGTCACAATCGAATATTTACTTTACTTGCGTAGCATGGGTGTTTCAGGAGCCGTTGCACAGAACCGCCTATCTGATCTCGGTGTTTATTTTCGCCTCTTGGGTTGGAACGATGTTACTAAGGTTTTCATCATTCGGCAGGCTATTATGGGTTGGAGGAGGGAGCACACTCGTCAGGAGAACAGACGGCCCATTTCTTTCAGTTTACTTACCCGCCTAATCAACTCCACTCCCTCTGTCTGCTCTTCTCCTTTCAAGTCTGCTCTTCTCTCTGCTGCTTTTTGACTCGCGTTTTTTGGTGCTTTGCGCATTAGTGAATTGGTGTCCCCATCCAAGCGCACTTCAGGAGGACTCCAGTATGATGGTGTCACTCCCTGTGACCGAGGTCTCCGTATCCACTTTCGGAAATCGAAAATTGACCCGTCCGGTATTTGTTCATGGGTTCCCCTTCTTGCCATCCCCGGTCCTATTTGTCCTTTAACCCTTGTTAATAATTACTTATCGTTCTGGCGATCTGGTGACTCCTTTTTCTCACATGAGGATGATTCTCCTCTTACGGTTTTTCAATTTCAATCCCTTTTTTGGAAATGTTTAGCTTTCGCAGGCCTTCCTCTCAAGGTATTTGGTACGTACTCCTTTAGGATAGGAGCTGCTACCGAAGCAGCCCGTGCTGGTTTGCCTAACTCCGAGATCCAGCGCTTTGGTAGATGGCGTTCCTCCTGTTTTGCAAGATACATCAGACCGAATTTATTGCTTCACTAACTTTATTATCTCTTGATAGGTGGTGTAAAATACACAGTGTAGATACTGGGCCACTCCTACATCTTCTGTGCATCCCAAAGAGCAGAACGTCGACCAGGTGGCAGAGGTCTTGGGTTCCACGGCATCAACGTTTTTTTGGAGAGGAATAAGAGGCTTGACCTGGCCTCAGGTTCTTCCCGAGGTGGTGCGGATAGCTCAGACTGCTTCCTCTCCCTTAATTCTAGTCCTGCATGTGGGCGGGAATGATCTCTGCTCCTTTCATCTAGCGGAACTCCTCACAATCATGCGCTCCGACGTGGATAAATTCCACAGACTTTTTCCAGAGCTTACTCTGATTTGGTCAGAGGTCATGTCACGTGTTGCATGGTAGGGCGCGAGAGATGCGGCGGCAGTTGAACGTTCTCGGCGCACGCTTAATGCCCGCTTGTCCCGCTTTAAGGCCGGAGTGGTCATGAGGCATCACCAACTTGAGGGAGACAATTCTAGTCTTATGCTACCCGATGGTGTCCATCTGATGGAAATAGGGCTGGATATTTTTCTCTCCGGTCTCCAGGATAGCATAGAACAGGCTTTGTACCAAATGGGTGGGGGTCGGAGCGCAGTATAAATACTCCGCTCCTCCTTGGCGGTCATTTGCTCCATCTTGATGTTTTTTTCCGGTACGAAGTCTGACTTGCGCCGGGAGTCCAGCTGTGGCATATGGATTCGCACTTGTTTCAGCTGGCTAATAGTGCCTTAACCGGGTTTTATACCAGTTACGCGCTGAGCACGTCCTTTTTGGCTGTGACCGACTTCTACCCATTAAAAGGAGTTTTGGTTAAATTCTGCATGTTGTCGTTATTCCATGGGACTTTTTGGGGAAATTTTGTTGTTGGGTCTCAGGAGTCATCTTACTACTGTTAATGGTAAAAATGATCATAGACATGTGCAATGTTAGTTAAAAAAAAATCTGGCCTCCTCCTCCCCTTAATAGCCGGCCATCGCACACCATGTTATTTCTTCTTAGCCCAAGACAGCACCAAAGACTGGAGCTGTTATGAGCAAGAGGAAATCCAATTACCGGTTAGTGTAAAATGTTCTGCACATGCCTATGAGTATAATGAAGCACAGATGTTGTGGCGCTTATACTTACTGCCAGCGCATGAGTAGATCTGCTGGCATCTCTGTCTTTGGTGTCATATATTGGGATCCTCTGTCATTGCTATGCTTATCTTCATTATTAACTGCTAATTTAAAAAAAAAAAAAAATCCGGCCTCCTTCCTCCCCTTAATAGCCGGCCATCACACACCTCTTCCCAACACCCATGACAGCACTTTCATGAGTGTGAGGAAATCTTACTACTGATAATGGTAAAAATGATCATAGACATGTGCAATGTTAGTTAAAAAAAAAAAATCCGGCCTCCTTCCTCCCCTTAATAGCCGGCCATCGCACACCATGTTATTTCTTCTTAGCCCAAGACAGCACCGAAAGATGGAGCTGTCATGAGCAAAAGGAAATCCAATTACCGGTTAGTGTAAAATGTTCTGCACATGCCTATGAGTATAGTGAAGCGCAGATGTTGTGGCGCTTATACTTACTGCCAGAATAGGAGTAGATCTGCTGGCATCTCTATCTTCTATGTCTCCACTGGGATCTGCTGTCATCTTTATGCTCACCTGTAATTAAAAAAAAAAAAAAAAAATCCGGCCTCCTTCCTCCCCTTAATAGCCGGCCATCACACACCTCTTCCCGACACCCATGACAGCACTTTCATGAGTGTGAGGAAATCTTACTACCGGTAATGATAAAAATGATCATAGACATGTGCAATGATGTTTGTTTTAAAAAAAAAAAAATCCGGCCTCCTTCCTCCCCTTAATAGCCGGCCATCGCACACCATGTTATTTCTTCTTAGCCCAAGACAGCACTGAAAGATGGAGCTGTCATGAGCAAGAGGAAATCCAATTACCGGTTAGTGTAAAATGTTCTGCACATGCCTATGAGTAGAGTGAAGCGCAGATGTTGTGGCGCTTATACTTACTGCCAGCGCATGATTACATTGTCTGGCTTCTTCATCTTTGGGGTCTGTGTTTTGGGTCCCTCAGTGTCGTATCCATGGTCATCTTCATTCCAGCAGTGCTTTCAGATGATCATCAAAGTGATGTCCAATCTTCAGTTCTTCAAGGTCTACTGGAGGCTGAGGAAGACAGCTGGCTCTGATGACTATGGAGCTGGTGTCTTGTCAAGGGTTTCCAAGTTGACAAAAGAAAATCCCTTGAACATGGCCTGGTCCTTTGCTGATAGAGGTGACTTTTTGGCCTCTGCTGCTTCTAATTTCTCCAGATGGTGTGGTCGAGAACTGTGATGAGCTTTAGATGGCTATAAAACAAACAAAAAAATAATTATTACCAAAATCTCAAACGTTCTGGAGAAGGATGATATGAAATGATCTGGACCATCAGACCAGGACCAGCAGCTCTGGATGATGTTGATTTTCCAATGTTAGGCTGTGTGCCCACGATGCGTTTTTAATGCGTTTCTGCAGCGTTTTTGCAGCTGCGGAAACGCATTAAAAACGCATGGTAGAAGGGCAGCAATGATAATCCGCATGTGCTGTGCACATGCTGCGGAAATATCCGCTGTGGATTAACATTACGGAAAAAAATGCAGCACTACCAATTATTTTGCGGAAATGCAGCATTTATCGCCGCCATTGACTTGCATTAGAACGCGCCAATTCCGCAAGACTGCATCTGTACTTGCGTAATTGGTGCGTTCTAATGTGCGGATGGTACCCAGGACTAGAGGAGAGGAGACTCTCCTCCGGACCCAGGCACCATTAAATAAATGTATATTTACCTTCCGGCGGCCCGCGCTGCGCTCCTACTTGCTTCCCGGCACTTTGCAGTGGATTGAAGGACCTGCGCTGACGTCAGAGTCATGTGACGGGTCATGCGACGCTGACATCGGCAGGTCTTTCAATCCACTGCAAAGTGCCGGCACCGAGCGAAGCAAGCCAGCGCGGGCCATCGGAGGGTAAGTATACATTTGGTTTTTTTTTATTTTTAACCACTCTCTCGGGTCACACTATATAAATCCATGCAGTTTGCATGGATTTATATAGTGTGACCTAGTTGTCACAAGCACTTTCCAAGTGATGCTAAAATCGCTTGGAAAGTGCTTGTCAATCCGCATGCGGAAATGCATGTGAAGAACGCTTCACATCCGCATGTCCCTGGCAGGAAAAACGCATGTACAATGCGCATGTACAATCCGCATGTATGATCCGCACGTACAATCCGCATGTACAATCCGTATGTACGATCCGCATGTACAATCCACATGTACAATCCGCATGCGGAAATGTCAGTGAATAACGCTCCATTTCCGCATGTCTCCGGCAGGAAAAACGCATGTACAATCCGCATGTACGATCCGCATGTACGATCCGCAAGTACGATCCGCATGTACGATCCGCATGTACGATCCGCATGTACAATCTGCATGTACGATCCGCATGTACGATCCGCATGTACGATCCGCATGTACAATCTGCATGTACAATCCGCATGTACGATCCGCATGTACGATCCGCATGTACAATCCGCATGTATAATCCGCATGTGTTTTTTTCTGCCAGGGAGATGCAGAAACGCTCAGGAAAAAATCCTGGGCATTTCTGCATCGTGGGCACATAGTCTAAGTGTCAGCGCTAACTAATACTTAACAGAGGTGCAATGTGATCTGGTCATATACTTACTACAGGGATGTGAGGTGGAGGCACTTTCAGGGCTTCCACAGAGACCCAATCAATACACTGGAAAAACACGTGCTCTCGGATGTTACCATGGACTCCTAAGCGTCTGGCTGGATCTTTCTGTAGGAGCTAAAAACAATAAAGTAAAACCCATGAAGGTAAGCGGTAGAGGCAATAAAACATTCTCACAACTTCACCATTTAAATGAATATTGTACAACCCATAGTACTAATAACCTGGAATTATACTGACCTGTTTAATGATGTCATCAATGCCGGAGGATGCCTCATCGAGTGTCAGATCGAACGTACACTCACTGGTAACCATATCTTTTAAGATGACACCAAGTGAATACCAGTCTACTCCGGCGTTATACTCCTCGCCAGCAAAAATCTATCATGGAAGAGAGAACAGAGAGGTCAAAATGTTAACATTCCCATGGACAGTAATTTTAGCGAAAACTAAATAGAAAAGCACTATTATCCCACCTCAGGAGCCATGTAACCTGCAGTCCCAGCGTATTCGGTGGCTGTTCGGTCTCCATGCATGTTGTCAATTGCGAGACCGAAATCTGTGATCTTAATATGGCCCGTTTCAGCCACCAAGATGTTCTCGGGCTTGAGGTCTCTGTGGATGACGCCCTTGGAGTGGAGGTACTGGATTCCACAGACCAGTTCAGCGGCATAGAATCTGACAGAAAGACATGAATGAGTGTAACTTTCCGAGGAGAAGACAAGAAACACAAAGATATTGCTTCCAGCCAATATTATCTACATTGACTGGACGATTAGAACAAGATGACCATATGCAGAACATACAACAAATCCTGCCAGATCCCACTGAAGAATAATGAGGCCACTCAGATTTCTGTCAATGTTCGGGTTAATTTCGCTGCAATCTACAATATTTTTTATATTAAAAACACCAGAACCCAAAGGCAGATAATACAGCAGGGAAGTGAACGGATCAATGCTAGACATTTGTATACAGTTATGATCAGGATTGTAGGTAACATAAAATGTACCTTGCGCTGGGGATGTCAAGCCGCCCCTTCTCCAGAAGGAAGGTGTTAAAGTCCCCGCAGCTCACGTATTCCAGACCAAGCAGCACACAGAGCTGGAGCACAGAAATACAGAAGTAGATTTGTATGCAGGTAAAGTGGCCAAAAGATCACAATATCTACACACCTACTACAGAATAGCTCCGTATAACTATAGGCCACAGGATAAATGGAAGGTGGTCTACATGTCCCATGTAAGAAGGATTACATTTCACATGTCCCATCATTTGTTTCAATGTTCTAGCTGATGACCATGAGACCCCTGTAATGACACCTTAGGGTTCATAATGATGCTCCTGTGGAGGGTCACTTAAATATGCGGATATGTAGAATGATTTTCTTCAGGGGCATACAGAGATAGAAAGAATTGCTGTACATTTTGTTCGGTTAATGTTCAATGTCCTTTTATGTCAGATATTTATAGGGGTGTCCTGTGATTACTGATGCACAGGGCAGGCATGGTGCCAGTATCTCTTCCCCCGCAGCATCTGGCAGATTTATTATAAAATGATTCTGGTTTATGGTAAAAACACGAGGTCAGACCTTGTACAACACTTTAATAAGTAAAAAATGGAGGCATGTTTTCATGAAACTAGCTTCACGTGGCGAGACTCCTTAGATATGGTGCTCGGATTGCATCATGTTTTTCAAAGCATTTAACTCAGACAAAAGAATGAAATCTTTGTGCCCGGAGGTCTCACTAGTTGTATCAGCAGAATAATATATCATACAGAAAATACTTACACATATCTTACTAACCAACAGTCAGGGAGGCCCGACTGGACTGGACGAGTGTAGACTGCAGTGCACAAAGCATGGTTGTTGTATACCCTAATCCAAGCTACAATAATACCAGGCCATAAAAGTGGTGGTCTGAAGGACATGATGCTCCATCTGTTAACCGGTTCAGGACCGCCCACTGTACATAAACGTCGGCGCTGCCTGGGCTCTGTGCAGCGCTGTTTAAAAACGGTGGGTGGTCCCGCAGCGCTCAGGACCCCCAGGGTTCTGCAAGCGCTACGGTTCCGGTGCAGAGAGATAGCTCTGATATGTGACATCATGGGGACCTGATTGGATCAGGTCCCCATGATGTTAACCTGCTCCTATCTTCTAGATGCCGCGATCCATAGCGATCGAGGCATTTAAAAGATAGTGACAGTCGGTGATCGGGACCCCCACATACCTTAGCAGCGAGGGGATCCCGGTGCTGTGACCTCTGACCTCATCGAGACTTGATTGGCTCAGGTCTCGATGATGTCAGCATCACACCAGCCAATCAGAGAGATCACTAGGGAAGTTTGTTTTAGCAACAAACTTTCCCGGGCGATCTGCCTGATAAATACACTGCTTCCCCTCCGATCTCAGTGAGAGAGCAGAGGAGAAACAGTGTGACAAGAGCTGTGTCAGCCTTGCCACTGTGAAAGTAAAAAAAAAAAAAAGAAAGTAAGAGTTAGGTTAGGGTTAGTCAGTCCTGTCAGGTCAGTCAGTCAGTCCTGTCAGTCAGTCCTGTCGGGTCAGTCAGTCCTGGCAGGTCAGTCCCGTCAGTCCTGTCCAGTCAAAAAATATAAAAACAAATAAAATGGCCCGTCAGAGTTATACCGCAGAGGAGGTGTATGCCCTGCTATGTTCTGACACTGATGACAGTGCAATCTCAGATGGAGATATGGATTTTGAGGGCTTTAGTAGCGGCGACACTGAGAGATCAGAAATGAGCAGTGATTCTGTTCCATCCTCAAGCCCAAGGACCAGTACAACAATAGGGGCAAATAGCGCTACTGGAGAAACGTCTCCAAATCAGGGAACACTGCCCAGTACAAGCGCTGTCCCTGCTACTACTGAATTGGCACACGCCAGTGTACAAGGGGCTTTGCCACGTGATATAGCATTTCCGAGATGGGAGGCTTCGGATTCGGCTGCTCCATTCAGCCCTGATTTCAACGCCATTCCTGGTATAAATGTGGAGGTGGAAGATTTTGGACCAATTCATTTTTTTAATTTGTTTTTTACAGACAGCTTGCTAGAGCATATTGTCGTGCAAACAAATTTATACGCATCCCAATTCCTAAGCCAGAATCCCCGATGTTACTATGCTAGGGCAAATTTATGGACACCAACTAATGTCCCGGAAATAAAAAAATTTTTAGGACTTACATTTGCCATGGGGCTTGTTAAAAAACCGAGCATTCGATCCTACTGGTCCAACCACCCTGTTCAAGCCACCCTTATGTTTTCAGTCGTTCTTCCTAGGACCCGTTATGAAATGCTCATGCGGTTTTGGCATTTTAACGACAATAGTCAATGCCTGCCCAGAAATGCCCCAGAACATGACAGGTTATATAAAATTAGACCCATCATTGAAAATTTGTCAGAAAAATTCTGAAGGCTCTACACCCCAACACAAAATATTTCTATAGATGAGTCCCTTGTAAAAATTCAAAGGAAGACTGCACCTCAAGCAATTTATAACATCTTAAAGGGCAAGGTTTGGAATAAAGCACTATAAAATGTGAGAAAGTTCAACCGGATACACATCTGCTTTTCGCATATATGAGGGGAAAGACAGCCAACTAAACCCACCAGGATGCCCTACTTATCTGGGAACATCTGGAAAAATTGTTTGGGAGCTGATAAGTCCATTTTTTCAAAAAGGCTACAATCTATATGTGGACAATTATTACACCAGCAAGTCTGGTTGAACACAACATCGGGGCTTGTGGGACCATCCGTAAAAACTGTCAGGGATTTCCACAACCATTGGTCAACCAAAAGTTCCAAAAGGGGCAGTCAGGGGCTGTACGCAACGGAGAGCTGCTTGCCCTGAAGTATAGGGATAAGAGGGATATTTTTGTCCTCAGCTCGATCCACACAGATGCCACAAGGACCACTGTAGAACTAGGATCCACCACTCCGAAGCAAAAACCTGTGTCAGTCATTGACTACAACAAACACAAGGGGGGTGTGGACCTTGCAGACCAGGTTCTACAGCCATGCCAGGTATCAAGAAAGTCCTATACCTGTTATAAAAAGTTGGTTATTTATTTGTTTCAGGTGGCCACATACAATCCTTTTGTGTTGTACAAGAAAGCAGGAAATTCCGATCCTTTTCTTGATTATCAAGAAAAGGTAATTGAAAATCTTGTTTTTGAAAGTGTTAGCCCCGCTCATCCATTAGAATCTGAGGACGTGAAAAGACTCACTGAGCGACATTTTATTGCACTTATTCCAGCAACGGAAACGAGAAGGAACCCCCAGAAAAGATGTCGTGTATGTACTAAGAGAGGAATGAGGCGTGATACCCGCTACTATTGCCCACAATGCCCATCATTGCCAGCCTTATGCATCACTGACTGCTTTAAAATCTTCCACACAGAACCACGTTTTTAAACTGTAAAAATGTATCCCATTTTGTCATTCAAACATTTGGTTCATTTAGTGAATGACACATTCGAGTAGAGCTCACTTAATTTCCAGGGGTGGGGGGGTTCTCCAGAATCTAAACCTTCCATTACGTGCTTGTTTCTGGAAATCATCCATTGAGTTAAAATGGTCACTAAACCCATAGATGAATTCCCAGAGGGGTGTCATTTCCAAAATGGGGTCACTTCAGGGGTGATTCTTTAGTTCTGGTACCTAGCGCCTCTGAAAAGTGCCAGAACAGCAGAATCCCCCCTGAAGTGACCCCATTTTGGAAATGACACCTCTCTGGGAATTCATCTATGGGATTAGTGACCATTTACCTATCTAGGAGTAGATTGTAAAATTCGGTCACTTGTTGGGGGTTTCCTCTGTTTAGGCACCTCAGGGGCTCTCCAAATGCAACATGGCGTCCGCTATCGATTCCAGCCAAATTTCCATTCCAAAAGTCAAATGGCGCTCCTTACCTTCCAAGCCATGCCGTGCGCCCAAACAGTGGTTTTGCACCACATATGGGGTATCAGCGTGCTCAGGAGAAAGTGCACAACACATTTTGGGGTCCATTTTTCTGACTGCCCTTGTGAAAATTAAAAATTTGAGGCTAAAGTAGCAGTTTTGTGTTAAAAATGTGTTTTTTTATTTTCACACTTCAACATTATAAAATTCTGTGAAGTCCCTGGGGGTTCAAGGTGCTCACCACACATCTAGATAAGTTCCTTGAGGGGTCTAGTTTCCAAAATGGGGTCACTTGTTGGGGGTTTCCTCTGTTTAGGCACCTCAGGGGCTCTCCAAATGCAACATGGGGTATCAGCGTACTCAGGAGAAATTCCACAACACATTTTGGAGTCCATTTTTTCCTGTTACCCTTGCGAAAATTAAAAAATATTGGGTCTAAGGTAATTTTTTGTGAAAAAAAGTTAAATGTTCATTGTTTTCTTCCACATTCCAAAAATTCCCGTGAAGCACCTGAAGGGTTAATAAACTTCTTGAATGTGGTTTTGAGCACCTTGAGGGGTGCAGTTTTTAGAATGGTATCACTTTTGGGTATTTTCTGTCATAAAGGCCCCTCAAAGTCACATCAAATAAGATGTGGTCCCTAAAAAAATGTTTTTGTAAATTTTGTTGTAAAAATGAGAAATCGCTGGTCAACTTTTAACCCTTATAGCTTCCTAACAAAAAAAAAATTTGGTTCCAAAATTGTGCTGATGTGAAGTAGACATGTGGGAAATGTTATTTATTAACTATTTTGTGTGACATATCTCTCTGATTTAAGGGCATGAAAATTCAAAGTTTGAAAATTGCAAAATTTTCAAAATTTTGCCAAACTTCCGATTTTTTCACAAATAAACGCAAGTGATATCGAAGAAATTTTACCACTATCATGAAGTACAATATGTCACGAAAAAACAATCTCAGAATCAGGGGAACCCGTTGAAGCGCTCCAGAGTAATGGCCCGGTCACGAAGGCAAAAACAGGCTCTGGCGCGAAGTGGTTAACGTAGCATCTCAGGTTCTCATACAAGAAGTATTAGAAAAGCAGCTTTTCAAGAGGTTTCAGTAGACTTTGGCTGTGCCCGGGACATTTGCTTACTTGTCTGGGAGATCTCTTTTCTTCTGGAAGCCGACTATCATTTTTAACACGATTGTCTAGAATTATATATGTGTGTATATGTTGCGCCCCAGTGGGTTCAGTCGCCACAGAGGTACTGCATCTCACCCAGAGGTGTGGTATCTCACTCTCAGGTAAGGATAGAGTGCTGCCCGGGACCCTAACACCAGCATCCAACACTACACTACTCCAGACCAGCAGGAGGGGCAAGATGCGTCGCTTCCCTGCTGAGCCCTGTCCCGGGCTGGAGTGGGGGGAACCAAAATAGGGGGAACCATGTAGTGGGTGTGGGTGGAGGAAGTAAATCAGGGGAGCTCAGTAACAAGTGATATAAAAAGAGGGTGGAACAATCTAGAAGGGTTCTTCAGTGAGAGGAAGAGTTGGGAGCAGGAGCTCTGTAGGAGCTCTGCTCAGGAGGAGGGCCTAGCCAGAGAGGCCCAAGACTGAAGAGAGAGAGAGAGAGGAGCAGGAGAAAGGCTCCAGGAGCGTGGAAGGGATCCCAGGGGTACGGGCACTGCTGGAGGCCACCCGTATGCCCGAATCTGCCAGGCGGTGGAGGGATCAAGCCGCAGAGAGGACCGGCCCTTAACTAGTGAGAATTACAAAGTTCAACTAGGAACCAGAGGCTTCTGTACTTTCAGGGTGCAGTTGCCACATCCGCACTCAAGTCGCCAAAAAGATAACCACATAGGATCCAGGGAACTCCAGGTTGCCCAGAAAGATCCGAGGATACCGGCATGGGACATTGTTTGGCGAGGCGCAGGGCAAGAAGGGTGAGGGCCAGCGCAGAAAGACGTCTGAGAAGGTCATATAGAACGGGGTCCTGTCAGGCACTCTTGAAACACCTGGGAATTTGCTGAACCCCTGCCTGGTGAACGCAGAGCGACGTGGGAGGTCATAGTCCGGAAAGTGTAACCTGAGAAACTTAACAACTGTGAGTAAACCCTGACGACTGCTCCCCACTGTCTCTGTGAATTATTCCGGCCGTGCCATCACCCCCTGCACTACAACTGCAAAAGCAACATCTATAACATCTCAGCACAGCCCTGGAGCTATGCTCTACCTGTGGAGGGGTAAACCAACGCTGCTGCATTAACACCAGCTCCAGAGGACCTGCTCCGCAGCAGTGGCTCCATATAGCCGCATACCACAGGTGGCGTCACGAACTGTATATAAAAACTATAAATCCCCTGTAAATATCTCCTTTTATTGACCGCCCTGGGTCACGGACCGGGTCACCGCCACTGTGACATCTCCCCTGCACCGACCGGCCTGGCACCGAGTACCCCACGGCCCAGGGGGCGCGTCAATTTGGCGTCACGAACAGGATATGAAACCACCCGTTATCACCGGGTATTGTGCGCCTAGAGACTGTGTTGGATACTGAATGTGGCGCCCGCCCCAGAAGAACGGGCGCCATTATGTGCGTGATCAAAGACAACAAGAACTCACCTCCCATCGTGGGCCGGGTTCCAGAATGGCACCAAAAGCGGGGCTCGCCCCAAGCAGCAGTGGCCATGTATGTAGATGTGTCCATCAAGGTGGGGGGGCCGTCCCTAGGTGTGGCCGACAGCAAGCAGCCATGGAACCGCCCCAGAAAGGGGAGAGGAAAGAAGAAACCTTGGAGACAGGGCGGAGTCTCCAGCAATGCCAATAGACCGCACCCGGCAGGCAAGATGGAGGGAGGTGAGCCTGGAACTCCAGCCTGTGGCCTGCAGCAGCGCGAGACACCTCTCACCCTGGAGGAGGTGGTTTACAAATTGTCCTTGGAGGATGCGGAGTTCCTCCAAGCCAAGATGCAAGAACTAGGTCGGCAGGTGGAGAAGGCCCAGCAGGCTGCCGTCGCCGGCTGGAAGGAGGAGATGCTGGGGAAGATGATGACCAGGCAGCAGCCAGTGCTGCATTCCACCGGCAGAGCCTCAGCCCCGGCGGAGCTGGATACGAACCAGGAGGCAGCGTGCAGCACAGGAGCAGCCGCGGGAGCAGATAAGAGGAGTCTCCCTGTCCCGTACGCTGACGGCGCTGACCTGCTCCTGGGCCCCCTTGCGGAACCTCCGTACCCGGGCGCGTACACCCAGATCTGCTCCTCGGCCCAGAGTCTTCTACCCCGGGCGCTGGTGACTGTGGCGCCCTGCTGCGCATGGTGCCACATAACCCAGAAGGGTGCATCGATGGATTTCTCCACAAGAGGCCCTCACTACATACAAACACCTCCACCTTCCACCTCATACCAGCAGAGGGAGCCCTGATAGGGATATATAAAGGGAAGGTGGAGCCAGGCAGTTGAGTTTTCAGTTAGTTTTGAGTCTAGTTCTGTCAGTGTGAAGTTTGCGCTCAGTCAGAGCGAGAGCAGCACGCGGGCTGCTGTGTGAGGTAAGCTAGGCCTCCAGCAGCACTGAAGCCTAGTGAGGGCCTCGAACGTGGCCGAAGGCGAGAGGAAGGAAGGAGCGATAAAGGGGGCAGAGGAGCATAGTAAGCTCACCCCGATATATATACCGGACACCGGGTCCGAGCCTACAGGGACCCTTTACACCCAGTAGGGATAACCGGAATCCCAGGAGGACTACAAGTCCCTGCCAAACCTGAAGCTAGACACATACAGGACCAGGAACCACGAAGGCCCCGACGTCCAGGGAAAGTGGTTACCAACCGGAGGTCCTACTTCAGAGCAACAGGTGGAGTAAAAGCAGGACACATAAGCTAGGCCCAGTTGCAGGCTGGCCAGGAGCTTACACCGAGGCAGACACGGATCAGGAGGTCTTATACCCGCTCCCTGGGGAGAAGTCCAAAAGTGCGCCCTTCACCTGGAGTACCCTGGACTGTACCTAACAGCTGTACCAGTAAAGGTAACGAAGCAAAACCCCCTGTCTCTGTCCGTTACTCCTGCTGCGCCATCGTTCTCTCCCTGCACCACAACGCCCAGCACACCATCCATCTATCTACACTGCCCTGAGGCCCGCTCCGCCTGTGGGGAGCTGTACCATCTTTTGCTGCCTTGACACCTTCCTCAGAGGACTGTTGCAGCGCTGGTGACCTTCACCAGACACCACAGGTGGCGTCATGAACTCTCTGAACTTTTACAAATAATTGATACCCCTTTGTGCACTGACCGCCCTGGGCCAGCCACCGTGATATACCCCCCCCAAACAGTACACCGCGGCCCTCGGGGGCGAGTCATGACGAAGCCCTGCTCCTGGGCCCCCAGGCGGAAGTCCCTGACCCGGGCGCTGCTGATGAAACCCTGCTCCTGGGCCCCCAGCAAAAGCCACCTGCTCCCACACCCGAACGGGTGTACGGGCGCGCGGCCTGGGACTGGTCCGCGGAAGTGGAAGACCAGAGCCTCCCACTGCTACCCGCTCCTAAGCCCTCAGCCCTCTACGGGAGTGAAGAGGACCAGTTCCTGTGGGATAACCCGGGGGAGGACCTCATGGGTTTTCCCCGGGAGACACGAAGGGAAGCTGCCCGACGAGAAGAGCACTGTCGGAGGGAGCTCTGGCAGCTGGACAAAGAGCGGCACATCCGGCGGGTGCGCTGGGAGAAGATGGAGGCCTGTAATCTAGAGGAGAAGACCCGGGCCCGCAAAGCAAAGACGGCCACCACTAGTCCCCGTGCAGAAGGGACTGTCGTGAAGTTCGACCTGGACGCCGGGTGGGGCTTCATCAGAGAGCCACAGGATGCTACGGATCTATTTGTTAATCGGAGGGACGTGGAGTCCCACCTGCAGCAAGGACATCCCGACCGAGACCTGTACCCTGGTAACCAAGTCACCTACACCAGGGCACAGAGGTGAGCGGGGCTGGTATGCTTCCCTGCTGAGCCCTGTCCCTGGCTGGAGTGGGGGGAACCAAAATAGGGGGAACCATGTAGTGGGTGTGGGTGGAGGAAGTAAATCAGGGGAGCTCAGTAACAAGTGATATAAAAAGAGGGTGGAACAATCTAGAAGGGTTCTTCAGTGAGAGGAAGAGTTGGGAGCAGGAGCTCTGTAGGAGCTCTGCTCAGGAGGAGGGCCTAGCCAGAGAGGCCCAAGACTGAAGAGAGAGAGAGAGAGGAGCAGGAAAAAGGCTCCAGGAGCGTGGAAGGGATCCCAGGGGTACGGGCAGTGCTGGAGGCCACCCATACGCCCGAATCTGCCAGGCAGTGGAGGGATCAAGCCGCAGAGGGGATCGGCCCCTAACTAGTGAGAATTACAAAGTTCAACTAGGAACCGGAGGCTTCTGTACTTTCAGGGTGCAGTTGCCACATCCGCACTCAAGTCGCCAAAAAGGTAACCACATAGGATCCAGGGAACTCCAGGTTGCCCAGAAAGATCCGAGGATACCGACTAGGGACATTGTTTGGCGAGGCACAGGGCAAGAAGGGTGAGGGCCAGCGCAGAAAGACGGCTGAGAAGGTCATATAGAACGGGGTCCTGTCAGGCACTCTTGAAACACCTGGGAATTTGCTGCACCCCTGCCTGGTGAAAGCAGCGCGATGTGGGAGGTCGTAGTCCAGAAAGTGTAACCTGAGGAACTTAACAACTGTGAGTAAACCCTGAAGACTGCACCCCACTGTCTCTGTGAATTATTCCGGCCGCGCCATCACCCCCTGCACTACAACTGCAACAGCAACATCCATAACATCTCAGCACAGCCCTGGAGCTAAGCTCTACCTGTGGAGGGGTAAACCAACTCTACTGCATTTACACCAGCTCCAGAGGACCTGCTCCGCAGCGGCGGCTCCATATAGCCGCATACCACAGGTGGCGTCACGAACTGTATATAAAAACTATATATCCCCTGTAAATATCTCCTTTCATTGACCGCCCTGGGTCACGGACCGGGTCACCGCCACTGTGACATCTCCCCTGCACCAACCGGCCCTGCACAGAGTACCCCACGGCCCAGGGGGCGCGTCATATATTATAGCTATATAGATAGATATTTGATCACACTGAAATTGCTCAATGGCATCGGTAGGGATTAATTAATATTTAAAGGGAATCTGTCACTAAGTTTTGTTACCTCATCTGAGAGTAGCATGATGCAGGAAAAGGGACCATGATTTCAGGGAAATATCAATTAGTTTACTGGGTGCAGCAGCTGTGACACAGAGTTTATAGATGTAGCAGAGCTCAGAAAGCTAACCCCACCCACACCACAGCTTTCTGTATACATTGTATATTGACAGTGAGCTGCTTATCACAGTAGGGGGCGCGATTGGACCAGGGCCGTGATAATCTCCTGATGATAAAACATTCATTGTATTGAAACAACAGCACACAGCCTAATATGTGACACATCACTGAAAGCGGTCACATTGCTGGGCTAGTGGAGTCAGTCACTCAATTGCAATTTACATAGGGATAGATCTACCTATCTGTAGCTACATAGGGGCGCAGCTCCAATAGCCTCACATAGTATAACTAACATAAAGCAAAATGCCTGCTATCCATTATCTAACCATCAGGGATTGTATCCTATTCTGTGATGTCTAATGATCAGAGGAACAAGGCGCTGTTAAATTAGAGAAAACGCCTCCCCAACATGTCTCACCATTACGGGCGTCATCAGGGTAATGATGGGTCGTTTGTGAACAAACTGAGACAAAGAGCCAGATCCCAGCTCTGAACAACGGGAGCTGCCACCCCAGTGATGGTCCCAACCCCATTTATAAGGCAAGAAATCCCACTTATTAAACCTGACAGGGCACACCTGTGAAGTGAAAACCATTTCCGGTGACTACCTCTTGAAGCTCATCAAGAGAATGCCAAGAGTGTGCAAAGCAGTCATCAAACCAAAAGGTGGCTACTTTGAAGAACCTAGAATATAAGACATATTTTCAGTTGTTTCACACTTTTTTGTTAAGTATATAATTCCACATGTGTTAATTCATAGTTTTGATGCCTTCAGTGTAAATGTACAATTTTCATAGTCATGAAAATACAGAAAAATCTTTAAATGAGAAGGTGTGTCCAAACTTTTGGTCTGTACTGTATGTGCTCATTTCTACAGTGGGGAAATAAGTATTTGATACTTTGCCGATTTTGCAAATTTTCCCACCTACAAAGAATGGAGAGGTCTGTAATTTTTATCGTAGGTCACTTCACTTGTGAGAGACAGAATCTAAACGTAATCCAGAAAATTACTTTGTATGATTTTTACATAATTTATTTGTATATTATTGCATGAAATAAGAATTTTTATACAATAGAAAAACAGAACTTAATATTTGGTACAGAAACCTTTGTTACAATTACAGAGGTCAGACGTTTCCTGTAGTTCTTGACCAGGTTTGCACGCACTGCAGCAGGGATTTTGGCCCCCTCCTTCATACAGATCTTCTCCAGATCTTTCAGGTTTCGGGGCTGTCACTGGGCAACATTGAGTTTCAGCTCCCTCCAAAGATTTTCTATTGGGTTCAGGTCTGGAGACTGGCTAGGCCACTCCAGGACCTTGAAATGCTTCTTACGGAGCCACACCTTAGTTGTCTTGGCTGTATATTTCGGGTCATTGTCCTGCTGAAAGACCCATTCTTGACCTTTCTCAGAATTATCTCATGAGGCGAGATCTTGCATGGAGCCCCAGACTAAGGAAGATTGACAGTCATCTTGTGTTTCTTCCATTTTCTAATAATTGTACCAACTTCTCTCCAAGCTGTTTGCCTATTGTCCTGTAGCCCATCCCAGCCTTGTGCAGGTCTACAATTTTGTCCATGGCGTCCTTAGACAGCTCTTTGGTCTTGGCCATGGTGGAGAGGTTGGAGTGTGATTGAGTGTGTGGACAGGTGTATTTTATACAGGTAACGAGTTCAAACAGGTGCAATTAATATGGTTAATGAGTGCAGAGTAGGGGGGTTTCTTAAAGAAAAACTAACAGGTCTGTGAGAGACATTTTTGCTGGTTGGTAGGTGATGAAATACTGATATACATATGTATCTACATGTAGGTGCTCTGGGTATGCATGTATCTCTATGTATTTTCTCTCTCTCTTTAATATATATATATATAATCTGTATATGCTGTGTATACATATATGTGTATGTGCTATGTTTATATACATGAGTGTATCACATATGGAGTGTATGTAGCATTCACAGTTATAAATCCCGGCAGCACAGACAAGAGTTCATAAGTGTAGACATTGGCAATTGCCCAATGAATGAGGGAAATGCTGCTCATTCATCCAGGGATTGGATTGTAAAGAGATTGGTATCAAGCGCAGAACGACTTGTCAATCGCACTCATTTAATGGCCTGAACTCTGCGCATGTAAATGCAACCGAAATGTTTCTGTGTGATGGTGCAATATATGAGCATCGGGGCCCCACTTTAAACTTTTGCCCAGGTTCCTACTTTGTCTAAAACCGGCCCTGAGTGTAATTATTGGAAGGGCCAGCCCTGGGAGTTGATTAGGAACCGGACCTGCCCTAGAGCAAGGTTAATGCTGGGGGGACGAATTATTATACAACTATATGAGGTGATAGGCTGTGATTATTGCAAAGGGGCATGTAATTGAAGTTATGCAAAGTAGTTATACTATAAGGACTCATTCAGCCGTCAGTGAAGAACGGTCTGCGCTCGGCCTGCAGTGCATGGACTGGGGGCCAATCTCCTGACTTCCATCCTCATACATGCTGTGAGGCTGCTGAGTTCCAGTCAGGAGACCCGTGGCCAGTCCATGCACTGCAGGCCAAGCACAGACTGTTTATCCCTGATGGCTGAATGAGCCTTAAAGGGGTTGTCCAGTCTAAATCCACAAGTCTGCAGTCCCTCTATGTGACTGCAGACTTGTGAATCACTTCATCATCGTGACCACCATTCTCAGCTCTGACACTGGGAATCCTCACAGTGCGTGCGGTGTGAGGATTCAGAAGTCAGCACTTACATAGATTTGACGCATAGAGGTCTGCACTTGGACTGCAGGGTATGAACTGGCAACGGGTCTCCTGACCTGAACTCAGCGCCATTATCCCACACCCTGAGTGTCAGCGCCATTATCCCACACCCCGAGTGTCAGCGCCATAATCCCACACCCCGAGTGTCAGCGCCATAATCCCACACCCCGAGTGTCAGCGCCATTATCCCACACCCCGAGTGTCAGCGCCATTATCCCACACCCTGAGTGTCAGCGCCATTATCCCGCACCCCGAGTGTCAGCGCCATTATCCCACACCCCGAGTGTCAGCGCCATTATCCCGCACCCCGAGTGTCAGCGCCATTATCCCGCACCCCGAGTGTCAGCGCCATTATCCCGCACCCCGAGTGTCAGCGCCATTATCCCGCACCCTGAGTGTCAGCGCCATTATCCCGCACCCCGAGTGCCAGCGCCATTATCCCGCACCCCGAGTGTCAGCGCCACTATCCCGCACCCCGAGTGTCAGCGCCATTATCCCGCACCCCGAGTGTCAGCGCCATTATCCCGCACCCCGAGTGTCAGCGCCATTATCCCGCACCCCGAGTGTCAGCGCCATTATCCCGCACCCCGAGTGTGAGCGCCATTATCCCGCACCCCGAGTGTGAGCGCCATTATCCCGCACCCCGAGTGTCAGCGCCATTATCCCGCACCCAGAGTGTCAGCGCCATTATCCCGCACCCCGAGTGTCAGCGCCATTATCCCACACCCCGAGTGTCAGCGCCATTATCCCACACCCAGAGTGTCAGCGCCATTATCCCGCACCCCGAGTGTCAGCGCCATTATCCCACACCCTGAGTGTCAGCGCCATTATCCCACACCCCGAGTGTCAGCGCCATTATCCCGCACCCCGAGTGTCAGCGCCATTATCCCGCACCCCGAGTGTCAGCGCCATTATCCCGCACCCCGAGTGTCAGCGCCATTATCCCGCACCCCGAGTGTCAGCGCCATTATCCTAGGCTATATGTGATTACATTACGGGAGGACTCAATATAAATATACGTAAAAAAAAAAGTGTGATGATCCCATAGAGCAGTAGTGTTAGCGTCAGAATAAGCAGGACAAATAAAGGGTTTATCCAACATGTAAAACTCATTTGGAAGCTATAGTTAGGCTTTTAATAGGACTCTTTCAGCATGACTGTGCAAGCCAAGTACAGGAGCTCACTGCCAATCATTTAACTACTGTTTTTCCACTATATGATTAGATATTAAGTGCAAATTGCTTGTTTCTTGGTAATGGCCGCCAGGTGCTACATGAAACTCAAGCCTAAAGATGGCAGCGACACTCATGGGCCGGTGCATTGTGCTTGCCCCCCAGGCTAAAATTTGCCAGCCAATAATATGTGACTGGTATATCAAATACTGTGATACAGACATCAGATGTTTTACAGTAGATACACTGTCATATATATGACTACCAACATAAGGAGCATGAGTAATCCAAGACTTTATCACTACAGGCAACACCAAAACTATAGATACCACCAAAATGAAACAACAGGCGCTTATTGCCGCTAAAATAAATCTTTATTAAATATTGCAAAAATTAAGACAATCGTACAGAGTATAGCAATGGAGGATCACGGCTCTTTGTCAGAGCCGTGAGACTCTGGAACTCTCTGGGAGAGGAAGTGGTGATGTCCAACTCACTTAATGAGTTCAAGAGAGGCCTGAACACCTTTCTTGAGAACAATAAAATTACATCTTATGCTTAGTGATAGTTAATTAATCCAGGGATTTAATCTGACTGCCAGATTGGTGTCGGGAAGTGAATTTTTCCTCAATGATGCAAATTGGCCTATACCGCATGGTTTTTTTTGCCTTCCCCTGGACCAACGCTGCGGAATAGCTGCAGTGCACAAGAAATAGGCTGAACTGGATGGACGCTTGTCTTTTTTCGGCCTTATAAACTATGTAAACTATGTAACTATGTAAAACACATGAGTATCACATTTATAGAGACATAGTAGTCACACATATATATATATATACAGTACAGACTACAAGTTTGGACACACCTTCTCATTTAAAGATTTTTCTGTATTTTCATGACTCTGAAAATTGTACATTCACACTGAAGGCATCAAAACTATGAATTAACACATGTGGAATTATATACTTAGCAAAAAAGTGTGAAACAACTGAAAATATGTCTTATATTCTAGGTTCTCCAAAGTAGCCACCTTTTGCTTTGATGACTGCTTTGCACACTCTTGGCATTCTCTTGATGAGCTTCAAGAGGTAGTCACCAGAAATGGTTTTCACTTCACAGGTGTGCCCTGTCAGGTTTAATAAGTGGGATTTCTTGCCTTATAAATGGGGTTGGGACCATCAGTTGTGTTGTACAGAAGTCTGGTGGATACACAGCAGATAGTCCTATTGAATAGACTGTTAGAATTTGTATTATGGCAAGAAAAAAGCAGCTAAGTAAAGAAAAACGAGTGGCCATCATTACTTTAAGAAATGAAGGTCAGTCAGTCCGAAAAATTGGGCAAACTTTGAATGTATCCCCAAGTGCAGTTGGAAAACCTATCAAGCGCTACAAAGAAACTGGCTCACATGAGGACCGCCCCATGAAAGGAAGACCAAGAGTCACCTCTGCTTCTGAGGATAAGTTTATCCGAGTCACCAGCCTCAGAAATCGCAGGTTAACAGCAGCTCAGATTAGAGACCAGGTCAATGCCACACAAAGTTCTAGCAGCAGACACATCTCTACAACAACTGTTAAGAGGAGATTGTGCAGCAGGCCTTCATGGTAAAATAGCTGCTAGGAAACCACTGCTAAGGACAGGCAACAAGCAGAAGAGACTTGTTTGGGCTAAGGAACACAAGGAATGGACATTAGACCAGTGGAAATCTGTGCTTTGGTCTGATAAGTCCAAATTTGAGATCTTTGGTTCCAACCACTGTGTCTTTGTGCGACACAGAAAAGGTGAACGGATGGACTCTACATGCCTGGTTCCCACCGTGAAGCATGGAGGAGGAGGTGTGATGATGTGGGGGTGCTTTGCTGGTGACACTGTTGGGGATTTATTCTAAATTTAAGGCATACTGAACCAGCATGGCTACCACAGCAACTTGCAGCGGCATGCTATTCCATCCGGTTTGCGTTTAGTTGGACCATCATTTATTTTTCAACAGGACAATGACCCCAAACACACCTCCAGGCTGTGTAAGAGCTATTAGACCAAGAAGGAGAGTGATGGGGTGCTACGTCAGATGACCTGGCCTCCACAGTCACCAGACATGAACCGAATCGAGATGATTTGGGGTGACCTGGACCGCAGAGTGAAGGCAAAAGGGCCAACAAGTGCTAAGCATCTCTGGGAACTCCTTCAAGATTGTTAGAAGACCATTTCCCGAGACTACCTATTGAAGCTCATCAAGAGAATGCCAAGAGTGTGCAAAGCAGTCATCAAAGCAAAAGGTGGCTACTTTGAAGAACCTAGAATATAAGACATTTTTTCAGTTGTTTCACACTTCTTTTATTAAGTATATAATTCCACATGTGTTAATTCATAGTTTTGATGCCTTCAATGTCAATGTACAATTTTCATAGTCATGAAAATACAGAAAAATCTTTAAATAAACTTTTGGTCTGTACTGTATATATAATATAACGCTACAAGCCTCCCTCTGTCTGAAGCCTTTAAAGACTTGGCAAGCGCTACATGCCTGCGCAGTCTGGCTCTAGACAGAAGAACCCATTACGTTATAGGTAAGAGGAGTGTGTATGGCGCCATAGATTGCGGTATGCGTAGACACTGAACGCATATTGCGATCTCCGGCGCCATACTTACCTGACCGGGAGGAGCGTTGCAGCGGCGCTTCTCTTCTCGCCGGAGACCAGGGCAGGAGTGAAGGCGTTGGAATCGGCACATGTGCATACCACTATCCGGCGCCATTTTACTGAAGACATATTTGCAGTGTGTCTTCAGCAAAATGGCGTTGAACAACACGGTATGGGCACGTGCATACTCTGGCGCCGCACTGCTCCCCCGGCAGAACAGGATACAGTAGCGCTGGAGCACAGGAAAGAAAGGTGAGTATGTGTTTATTTTTTTGTATGTGTGCACCGTGAAAGGGATGAGGGGTGCCATACATACCAGGAATGGGGTGTGAAGGGTACCATACATACCAGGAAAGGGGTGTGAGGGGTACCATACATACCAGGAAAGGGGGGTGAGGGGACCATGCATACCAGGATTGGGGGATGAGGGGTACAATGCATACCAGGATTTGGGGGGGTGACTGAACCATGCATACCAGGATTGGGGGGTGAGGGGTGCCATACATACCAGGATTGGGGGGTGAGGGGTGCCATACATACCAGGATTGGGGGGGGGTGAGGGGTGCCATACATACCAGGATAGGAAAGTGGGGTTCCATGCATACCAGAATAGGGATGAGGGGTACCATGCACACCAGAATAGGGATGAGGGGTACCATGCATACCAGGATTGGGGGATGAGGGGACCATGCATACCAGGATTGGGGATGAGGGGACCATGCATACCAAGATTGGGGATGAGGAGGCCATACATACCAGGATTGGGGGATGAGGGGAGCCATACATACCCGGATTGGGATGAGGGGTGCCATGTATACCAAGATGAGGGGTACCATACATACCAGAATAGGAATGAGGGGTACCATGCATACCAGGATGAGGGATGGGTAGCCATGCATACCAGGATGAGGGGTACCATACATACCAGGATAGGGATGAGGTGTGCCATACATACCAAGATGAGGGATGGGGTGCCATACATACCAGGATTGGCGAATGAGGGGTGCCATACATACCAGGATGAGAGATGGGGTGCCATGCATACCCAGATTGGGATGAGGGTGCCATGGATACCCGGATTGGGATGAGGGGTGCCATGCATACCCGGATTGGGGATGAGGGGTGCCATGCATACCTGGATTGGGGATGAGGGGTGCCATACATACCAGGATTGGGGGGTGAGGGGTGCCATACATACCAGGATTGGGGGGTGAGGGGTGCCCTACATACCAGGATAGGAAAGTGGGGTTTCATGCATACCAGGATGGGGATGGGGACCACGTATAAAAGGAAGGGGGGGGCATATATACCAGGATGGGGGATATTGTCAGAATTGTGGGACATTACCCCTATACCAGTGTCAGCAGAAGACCTCCTCCCCCTTAAAAGTGCATCGTGAGCACATTTTTGGCTTAAATTTTTTTATTTTTATTTTCCTCCTCTAAAACCTAGGTGCGTCTTATGGTCTGGTGCATCTTATAGTCCGAAAAATACGGTACTTCTTACATTACATGAGTGATATCTATTGTAAATTCTATAATAGCTCAGAAACCGGCGAATCCTCACAGTGCATGGGACGTGTCATGGGGGGATTCAAAAGTTTTCATTTTAGACCGTACATTATAGTCCTCCATACAGTATTATGGGCACCACATAGTCCTCCATACAGTATTATGGGCACTACGTAGTACTCCATACAGTATTATGGGCACTACATAGCACTCCATACAGTATTATGGGCACCACATAGTCCTCTATACAGAATGGGCTCCATACTGAATAATGGACCCCATATAATGTTCCATACAGAATATTGGGCCCCATATAATGCTCCATAGAGAATGGGCCCCATATAATGCTCCATAGAGAATGGGCCCCATATAATGCTCCATAGAGAATGGGCCCCATATAATGCACCATAGAGAATGGGCCCCATATAATGCTCCATAGAGAATGGGCCCCATATAATGCTCCATAGAGAATGGGCCCCATATAATGCTCCATAGAGAATGGGCCCCATATAATGCTCCATAGAGAATGGGCTCCATACATAAAAAATAAATAAAATACTCACCTCTCCTCATACCCTGCTGGCTACAGGTCCTGTCTCTTCAACACTGAGACGTCACAGAGTCAGAAGACGCAGAGGAGACTGGACCTGCGGCCAGCAGGGTATGACGAGAGGTGAGTATTTCAGACATCGTAAAGCACATGGTAACACCGGGCCCCCCCAACTCACAGGCCCAATATCGTTCCAGTGTCCCCAACTGTGAGTGGGCCCCCCCCTCTTGCCCAGGGCCCTGGCACTTGCCCTGGTGCAATGGGTGGTTATGCCGGCTCTGGCCCTGTAGCTGGTGCAGGATCAGTCTGGGGCAGGGGTCTGTATAGTAAGGTCTGAAGTGTCTCGATCTCAGGTCCGATGTGATTTGAACATTCATACAGATCGAGAGCCGATGATCTCACACTGACAGCACGACCCCAACCTGCTTGAAGGGTCCATCTGCTACAATAAATCTTTCTGATCCTCAGCAGAGCGACCATAGATAACATTCAGGATCTGGCCCTGGACTTGTCAGGAGGTGAGCAGCGTCCTGCCACTTCCACACTCTACAAAAAGTATAAATCTCCTGTCCTGACCACTATCCGGAGCTCAGGCTAAGGCCACGGCCCCACTATCAGTATTTGGTCAGTATATTTTCTCAGGAGTGGGAGCCAAAACCAGGTCAGTAACAATCAGAGAAAAGGTATAATAGAAACAAGTCACCAATTCTGCATTTATCACCAACTCCTGTGAAAAAATACTGACCGAATACTGACCAAATACTGATAGTGGGGCCGTGGCCTTACAAGAATCAAAGATGTCTGCCCTCTCGTACTGCTCAGCGGCTGAAGCTTCTCTCCGGCAGGCATAAGAACGTGGCCTGTGCCGGCTGTTCTGGGCTGCAGATGCCCAGCTGGCACATGTACACAATGAAAGAGACAGGGCCGCCCTTCAGTCTGTAAAGAAGCAGCTGCTTGGCCACCGGCTTGGAGGGCATGTGCCCCTCTGGCCCACCTCGCCCCTGGTCAATATGATACCATCTTTTTCATTAGTTGGTGAGGTTAGAAGAAATTTCACTCCAAGACAGTGGATTTTGTACTTTATTCCAGTATATTTATACATAGAAAACATGGCAATGAAAAACAAGTAGATGCACGTGCATAAAAATGTCCCAACATTAATAAAAAAAAACCTTTAAGATACAGATAATACTTGTATACAAAAATATTAACACAATTTCAAATTGTATATAAAGTGCACAAAAGTCAATAGCCCTGACATATAGTGTACACAGGGTCCCGTCCCCCCACATGGTATACACAAAATACAATGTCATCCAGGAAATAACAAAAAATAACAAATACATTTAATCTATTCTGAAATCCCATGTCTATACAAGATAATAATATGTAAAATTCTACAGTGTCAAAGAAATGAGCTAGAGACTACTACATGGCGATGATGCCTCCAAACAAGATAATGCCCAGCTAATGCTGTAAATTATACAGATATTACCAGTCACCCAATTAGACACATGAGGTCCGGGCAAGTGATTTTCTACAGTTCATTGACCTCTATGATGACATCTAATATTTTCAATCATTTATAGAGCGGGGTACATTGGGCCTCATTAATAAATCTGCTCACTAGAAAACTAGTTGCCCATACTAACCAATTAGAGCTCAGCTAAGGTTGTTTTAACTGACCTGGAAAAGTAAAAGCTGTTCTGTGATTGGCTGGGATAAGTAAAAAGGCTGTTTTAATAAATGATTCCCAATGTACCAAGCCCCGCCATAAATGTTATTGATTACAGTAGGGGCCACAATATCCCATGTGTATAGTCATCACATTCATCTTATTGTCTGCGGTTACCTTGGGACATGCTATATTGAAATGTAAGATGATATCAGTGGGGTCCATGAGGCAGAGCAGTGTGTGGTACGTGTGACATTTCCTAATATCGAGCAATCAATACTGTACCTTGGTCTGGAATGCAAAGTCTGCGTGGACAAGGAAGGGGCTCCCAGATGCCAGCTGTAAAACCCGTCGCTCCACCATCACACGCTCATCACCGTCAGCAAGCAGGGCTCTTTTGCCGATGATCTTAACAGCAAAATGTTTGCGGGTAGATGAATCTTCCACCAGCAGGACCGTTCCATAGCATCCCCGGCCAAGCACTTGATGGAATAATAATCTCCTCTTGATGGTATCAGAGACTGTGCTTTTGGAGCCGGTTGGCCGAACACCGCTGCTTCCTTCAGCTTCTTCAGCCTTCTGCTTTAGATCCATGGGTTTCTGTCCTAATGTAATCCTTCTTCTTTTCTTCTCCTTTTTGTCCCCTGATGAGATGAAGATGGCTCCTCTCTTCTTGGCTCCCATCTTCTGACTTTCTACCTTCTCCTTTTCTTCCACTTCTTCTTTCTTCTGGACTGGTTGTTTTGTCCTGTTGACTGAAGACTTCCTCTCATCATCAGATGTGTCATGGGAAGGTCTTAGTCTCTTCGCTCCTTCTCTCCTCACCACGTTCTCCTCTACTTCTTTCTTCTGGACTGGTGGTTTTGTCCTGTTGACTGAAGACTTCCTCTCATCATCAGATGTGTCATGGGAAGGTCTTCGTGTCTTCACTCTTTCTCTGCTCACCACAATCTCCTCCTCTTTTATATCCATATTATTGCTTTGCTTAGAGTTAGCCGACATCTCCTCCACTGTTGTTGGTCAATTCCAACTGTCACTTCCAAATGTCACTCAGTGCACTTCATATGGAATCATCATGCATGCACCACCACTGGTCATGTGATCAGCATCTGACCAATGATATTTAAGAGATAAATGAACATTAGCTGAGATTAAATATTCAGGTAATATTCAGATATTCTGTGGAACACAAGGTGCCACATTTACTAATAGTAATAGAACTGCACTAAGTCGCCAATTTAATTTACATTGTTACTACAGAGCATCAGATGAATGTAATATAATAAATATTAGCAAGATGTATGATTTCCATCCACTCTACGTATCATAGAAATACAGATGTACTATCTTTTTATATAGAGATGTAGCAGAAGCCATCCTGATTGTTTGCAGCATGCTATGGTGATAGAGAAGCATGCATGACTGTGCCATGCAAATGGTGAGGAGCACCAAAATGGGACATATGATTCACGTAGCCAGGGGCGTAATGTCCGCGGTCGCAGTGGCAGTCACTGCGACCGGGCCCAGGGGGGTTGGGGCTTGTAAACGCCAGCAGAAATTTCAACAGGATGTGTGTATCGCAGTGCACAGTCGCTTCGGGTCCGTGCGTGACAAATCAGGGGCGGGCGGGGGCAGAGCCGGACTGGGGTGTCTGGGGCCCACCAGGGACATTGACTCCAGGGGCCCACCCACCCTTCAGCTATTTGCAAATACCTGTTAGCCGTTATACCCATTATATTGGCGGCTCCTGCCCATCACTGTGCGCTCACCAGAACTGCGATGTACAATTACTGTAGTTTGCATTAAAGGGTTTTTATTGGTGAAAACAAGTTATCAGCGATGCACAGGTTGGGAAGGTGATCACTTATTTATTGGTGGAATCCGCACTGTCAGAAGATTGTGGCACTTGAGTATTTGGTGAGATTTTTACCTCTGTATTTATAAGACAAAACCAGGAGTGGAGCAATCCGAGGTCATGTTTTATGCATTTCTCACCCACTCCTGGTTTTGTCTTATAAATACAGAGGTGAAAATCTCACCAAATGCCAACTTGCTTTCTCTGGTGAACCTCCGTAACTGCATCTCTGCTGCTGTGTAATAGTCACAGGGCAGGGAGGGGTTAAACATCTAAGTATTTAATATCTATTGGAAATAAAGAGGTTTCCCCTTATTGATATCAGATAAAACAAATGACCAACCACAATCCACTCTACCAAGACCAATATTACCAGATAGAAGGCAGAAATACCACCACACCATGACCAGATCACATATTACCACCACATAGTGCCCAAATAATGCCACATACAAGGCACAAATACCGCCACACCATGACCAAAGCACATAATACCACCACATAGTGATCAAATGCTACCAGATACAAGGTATAAATACTGACACACCATGAGACCACATATTACCACCACATAGTGACTGAATAATACCACATAGAAGGGACAAATATCGTCATGTCATGACCAAAGCACATAATGCCAACACATAGTGACAAATAATGCTAAAATAATAAAAATGTAAAAAAGCTCAGTATATTGGGTCAGTGTACAGGTTATACAGTGATCACCAGTGACATTATGCACAGGAGCTCTGTATATAGTGTACAGGTTATACAATCATCACCAGTGACATTATACACAGAAGCTCTGTATATAGTGTTAGTGTACAGGTAATGCAATGATCACCATTGATATTATACACAGGAGCTCTGTATCTAGTGTACAGGTAATACAGTGATCACCAGTGACATTATGCACAGGAGCTCTGTATATAGTGTCAGTGTGTGTGTGTATAGGTAATACACATACTCACCAGTGATGTCTCTAGGTGAAGTTCTTTATCTGCAGACCAATATATCACATCTTCTATGCAGGACTTATCTCTGCAGAAAATAACATAGTTAGCTATAACTGATCACTTCCAGAGTACAATCCACACTTTTCTCAAGATTTCTACACTGCATGAAATGACATAATGCAACATAGTGCCGCACTACACAGTAAAAATATAACACAAAATACATTTAGGGACTCCATCTTTAATAAAAAAAAATAAATCATGAGAGATCAGAGATTATGGGGCCCAGTCAGGGATCGTACATAGAAATCATGTGGCCCAGTCAGGGGCGTATATAGAAATCATGGGGCCAATCAGGTTAGGGGTGTACATAGAGATCATGGGGCCCAGTCAGCGGCGTACATAGAGATCATTGGGCCCAGTCAGCGGCGTACATAGAGATCATGGGGCCAATCAGGTTAGGGGTGTACATAGAGATCATGGGGCCCCCTCAGCGGCGTACATAGAGATCATGGGGCCCAGTCAGCGGCGTACATAGAGATCATGGGGCCCAGTCAGCGGCATACATAGAGATCATGGGGCCCAGTCAGCGGTGTACATAGAGATCATGGGGCCCAGTCAGGGATCGTACATAGAGATCATGGGGCCCCGTCAGCGGCATACATAGAGATCATGGGGCCCAGTCAGCGGTGTACATAGAGATCATGGGGCCCAGTCAGCGGCGTACATAGAGATCATGGGGCCCAGTCAGCGGAGTACATAGAGATCATGGGGCCCAGTCAGCGGCGTACATAGAGATCATGGGGCCCAGTCAGCGGCGTACATAGAGATCATGGGGCCCCGTCAGGGATCGTACATAGAGATCATGGGGCCCCGTCAGGGATCGTACATAGAGATCATGGGGCCCCGTCAGGGATCGTACATAGAGATCATGGGGCCCCATGAGGTGAGGCTCTCACCTCCCCAGTATGGTGCCCTCAGGGAGCTCTCACAGGGCATCACAGGCCTTAGTATGAAGCAATACTAGAAGACTTGTGGTATTGCTTCATACTAAGGCCTGTGATGCCCTGTGGGAGCTCCTGAGGGCACCATACTGGGGAGGTGAGATCCTCACTTGGCAGTAGTAGGAGCAGCATCTCCATAGTGTGGCATTCACATCACACTACATGCTGCACTGTACAGGACTCCCAGCCGGCAGCAGGACAGATGAGGAGGTAACTGTCTGGGACCAGTGCCGGACTGGAGTACCTGGGGCCCACCAGGAAAAAATCAATCTTGGGGCCCACCAGCACCATGCAGTTACCGTATATAGGAATAACATAAGTCCACAAACTCTTTCAAAATGAATCAACTTTATTAACCAATAAATCTCTGCTGCTGTGTAGTAGTCACAACACAGGGAGAGGTTAAACATCCAAGTATTTAATATGTATTGCAAATAAAGAATGTTCCCATTCTTAATATCCGAAAAAACAAATGACTGACAACAATCCACTATACCTAGACTAATAATACCATATAGAAGAGAGAAATACCGCCACACCATGACCAGAACACATACCACCACATAGAGATCAAATACTACCAAGTACAAGGTATATATACTGCGACACCATGAGAAGACCACATATTACCACAAAATAGTGACTGTCTGAATAATAACACATACAAGGGACAAATACCGCCACTCCATGACCATGGCACATAATGGCACCAGATAGTGACTGATAATGAAAATGTAAAAAAGCTCTGTATATAGAGTCAGTGTACAGATAATGTAGAGATTATCAGTGACATTATACACAGGAGCTCTGTATATAGTGTAAGTGTACAGGTAATATAGTGATCACCAGTGACATTATACACAGGAGCTCTGTATATAGAGTCAGTGTACAGATAATGTAGAGATTATCAGTGACATTATACACAGGAGCTCTGTGTATAGTGTCAGTGTAGAGGTAATACAGTGATCATCAGTGACATTATACACAGGAGCTCTGTATATAGTGTCAGTGTACAGGTAATATAGTGATCACCAGTGACATTATACACAGGAGCTCTGTATATAGAGTCAGTGTACAGATAATGTAGAGATTATCAGTGACATTATACACAGGAGCTCTGTGTATAGTGTCAGTGTAGAGGTAATACAGTGATCACCAGTGACATTATACACAGAAGCTCTGTATATAGTGTCAGTGTACAGGTAATACAGGGATCATCAGTGACATTATACACAGGAGCTCTGTGTTTGGTGTCAGTGTACAGGTAATACAGTGTTCACCAGTGACATTATACACAGGAGCTCTGTATATAGTGTCAGTGTACAGGTAATACAGTGATCACCAGTGACATTATGCATAGGAGCTCTGTATATAGTGTCAGTGTACAGGAAATACAGGGATTACCAGTGACATTATACACAGGAGCTCTGTGTTTGGTGTCAGTGTACAGGTAATACAGTGTTCACCAGTGACATTATACACAGGAGCTCTGTATATAGTGTCAGTGTACAGGTAATATAGTGATCACCAGTGACATTATACACAGGAGCTCTGTATAAAGTGTCAGTGTACAGGTAATATAGTGATCACCAGTGACATTATACACAGGAGCTCTGTGTATGGTGTCAGTGTACAGGTAATATAGTGATCACCAGTGACATTATACACAGGAGCTCTGTATATAGTGTCAGTGTACAGGTAATACAGTGATCACCAGTGACATTATACACAGGAGCTCTGTATATAGTGTCAGTGTACAGGTAATACAGGGATCACCAGTGACATTATGCACAGGAGCTCTGTATATAGTGTCAGTGTGTGTGTGTATAGGTAATACACATACTCACCAGTGATGTCTCTAGGTGAAGTTCTTTAACTGCAGACCGATATATCACATCTTCTATACAGGACTTAACTCTGCAGAAAATAACATAGTTAGCTATAACTGATCACTTCCAGAGCACAATCCACACTTTTCCCAAGATTTCTACACTGCATGAAATGACAAAAAAAGAAACATAGCACTGCACTACACAGTAACAGTGCTCCAGTGTCATTCTGTGCCTGCTCATCTGTCAGCAGACATATTTGTCTGATGGCAAAGATCTAAGAGAGATGAAGACAGAAGACCTATGGATTAAGTTGGGAGTGAGGATTTTTCTTTATTAAAGATGGAGTCCCTAAATGTGTTTTATTTTTAATAAAAATAATTTATTTTTTTGTCTTTTTTTTTTTCTGTTTACTAGAAATTGATGGTGGCTATGTCTAATTTGGTGTGAAACCATGAATTTCGGGCTTAGTACCAGCTGATAAGGCAAAGCTGGCCTGGTACTAACCCTATTATTACCCAGGGTGCCACTCACCACCAGGGCCGCTGGAATAGCCGGGTAAAGCACCTGGAAATGGTGCCATGATGAATGCGCCATTTTCAGGGATGGCTGTGGGCTGCGATTTTCAGCGTGGAGGGCCAAGAACGCTTGGGCCTTACCATGCTGCGAATCCCAGCCCCCAGCTGCCTTGTTTTATCTGGCTGGCGATCAACATATGGCGGGAAAAAAAAAGGTTAAGTAAGTTTAAAACAAATATTAGGCTTGTGTGTTTTGATCGCCAGCCAAGGTAAAGCCAGGCAGATGGGGGTGGCAGTACGTAGCTGTCTGCTTTATCTGTGAGAATCAAAAATTCGTTTTTAAAAATTTATTTTCACACTTCTATATGTGACAGACCCAACAGTCAATTGCAGATGCTGTCAAAGAGGACGGGCTTCTGTGATTGGCTGTTTGAGTAATGTACAATCAGCCCATACATTCTAGTATGGTACTATGTATGGGCTGCTTTCAGGTTACTCAAGCAGCCAATCACAGACGCCCATTTTCTGTGTCAGCGTCTGTGATTGGCTGTTGGGACTGTCACACATATAAAAGTGTGAAAATAAATAAATAATAAAACAAAAATGACATAGCGCTCTGCAGAAATTTTGATTCTCAGCGCAGATAGAGGTGGCAGCCCGTAGCTGTCTGCTTTATCTGCCTGGTTTTACCTTGACTGGCGATCAAAAGTCAGGAAAGCCCAATTTTTTTTTAATTTTTAAAAAAAATAATAAAAAAAAAATGCGTGGCCTCCCGCAATATTTTGATCATCAGCCTGGTAAAACCAGGCAGCTGGGGGCTGGGATTCTCAGCATGGTAAGGCCCAAGCATTCTGGGCCCCCCACGCTGAAAACGGCAGCCCGCAGCCACCCTTGGAATTGGCGCATTCATCGTAGCGCCATTTCCAGGCACTTTATCCGGCTCTTCCAACGGCCCTGGTGGAGGGTGGCACGCTGGGTAATAATGGGGTTAGTACCAGCTTTGTATTATCAGCTGGCACTAAGCCTGAAATTCAAACCAAACCAAACTAGACATGGCCACCATGAATTTCTAGTCAACAGAAAAAAAAAAACACAACTCAGAATTTTTTTTTAATAAAAATAAAACACATGTAGGGACTCCATCTTTAATAAAAAAAAACAAAATCCTGGCTCTGACGTAATCCACGGATCTTCTGTCTCCAGCTCTGCTACATCTTTGCCATCAGACAAATATCAGAGATGAGCAGGCACAGAATAACACTAGAACCCAGTTGTCAGAGAAGTGCTCAGCTGGCCTCCAGCCGCCGACCATGTTTTGCTGTGCGTTGCAAATAATGCATACTTTCAAACACATGCCTATTTTTGCAATGCAAGTCTACGGTACATTGCGTCTGCACTGATTTACAACCGATGCGTTGTAACGCACAGCATAAACGCAATGTTAACCCAGCCTAACAGCAGCGAGAAGGGGAGACGGAGCCCTGGAGACCGCGTAGTCAGTCTACTGGTGGTACTATCATGCCCATTGCCCAGTATGTACTGCCAGCCTCTGTGGTATTAGCATTCAAGCTCACATGGCATGTCCTGCCAGCCAGCCACTGGTGTTAGTACTAGCATGATAGTACCACACCACCAGTGGCTGGGCAATGGGCATGCATGATGGTACCACCAGTGGCTGGGCAATGGGCATGCATGATGGTACCACCAGTGGCTGGGCAATGGGCATGCATGATGGTACCAACAGTGGCTGGCAGGACATGCTGGGCATGATTCATGCCTAGTATGTCCTGCCAGCCTCCTTGGTACTATCATGCCCACCCACTATGTCCTGCCAGCCCCTGGTGATAGTACATGCTGCTGGGCATAGTACCAGTAACCAGAGGCTGGCAGCAGGACATGCTGGGCAATGGGCATGATGATAATCATGCCCATTGTCCAGTAGTATTTACTGCCAGCCCCGGCCAGGGGTCCTCCCAGTCACCCCTCCCCCCTATCCCTTCCCCCCACCCCTCCCCGTTTCATACTGACGCGTCGAGATGAGCTGCAGCCGCTGCCTGGAGCGACGCAGGGTCCGTACTCCACCGCGCGCACAGGAAGCAGTCCCAGGGCAATGACGTCATCACCCTGAGACTGACCTCCTGCGCACGCGCCGGCAGTGTCGCGCTGCGCAGAGGAGGCAGAGGGCCCATCACTAATCATATCAGCAGTGCTGCGAACCGGGGGGGCCCTCTGTTCTCTGTACAGGGCCCAGGGGTGTAGGGGGTTTTCCCGATCCTCCGGTGGGCCAGTCCCCCCTGCAGAGGGGCATATGTATACATGCAGGTCGGGCACATCCCAGTGGTGCAGACACATCCACACTGCACCCTGTATACTTGTGCACTGCCGTCTGCTGCAGTGGTAGGAGCCGCCTGAATGCATCTTCTTCCTGCCGGAGAGGAGCTTGTGGGCCTGTGCGGTGAGGAGGTGGACGCTGCGCACCTCCTGAGAAGTATATGGCACTCCATGTATCTGTGCACATAGTATACCACTCTAGTGTATAGCAGAAAGGAGACATCGACCAGAAGAGTCCAGGCATGTGGGTGATGCACATAATTATTATATTGATAACCAGGTGGAAGAGGAGGAAATGCAAAAAAAGGGGGAATTAAAAACTATACGCAAAGGGGACGTCGAGACAGGAATTACAATTAACACCAGTGGGAATGGATCATGATTAGAACAGCAAAGGGATAATACAGAGAATCAAGCCACAAATTAATCCAGTATATAAAAATATATATACATATCATTAGCTAGATATATCTGTACATATGATTGTTTAATTATCATAAACTTTACATAAAGTGCAAGTGCCTCCAAATAATAAATCTACATAAATTATATATCTCATATGTGAACAAATACAGGTGTTTCACACTAAATTAGAATATAATCAAACAGTTATTGTTTATTTCTGTTAATGCTGATGATTATGGCTATACGAGTTTCACTTTTTTGTATTGAAGAACTGAAATAAATTAACTTTTTGATGATCTTCTAATTTAGTGAGATGCACCTGTAGATGTATATATACAAGGGCTGGTCCCTTATTATTTGGATGTCGGTGTGAATCCTGTAGAGAGTAGTGCACTGACTTGGGCATATGTGCTGTTGACAGATATGTATTTGTATCCACTTTAAGCGTTTTTAAAAAAGGTGACCACATGTGCATTGTACTCACGCTATAGCAGATGCAGATCCCACTCCTGAATGGCGTCCACCCGACGTATGTTTCGGCTTCTTGTCTTCGTCAGGGGTTGGCATCATTCGGAAAGAGCTAAGAGTTAAACGGCCAACTATAGCCAATCAGGATGGAGGTATGTCTCCACCAACCAATGGGTGCTGAGGAGGCGTGGCGCGATACACAACGTGCACCAACGCTACGAGGCAACTACGGCGACATGTGACCTGTGACGCTGCGAGCACGTGATGGAGACACATGATCGGGGGTCACGGGGCACATATAGATACATTCGGGGAGGATGACGTGGAGACGTTCATGCGTATCGCCTCTTCAGCAGACATCTAATCTACTGATTGAGTGTGGATATATCGGATAAAGTGGAAAATCTTCTTAATTTATAATGATGGATAACGAGTATAGGTTATATATTACAGCAATACACAGGAATAGGGGGTAGTGAGTGTTACATGTATATAAGCATAGGCGGATTATAATGAGGACGATCTGGGCTACCGCCCGGGGCCCCGAACCTCCAGGGGGCCCGGGGCTCCGGGGTGTCTATGGCCAGATTGTCCTCATTATATGTGCGGCGCCACGGCACATACCGGCAGACAGTGGCGGGGGGGGGGGGGGGCCAGGATCGCTCCCCCAGCAGCGGCACACAGCCGCTGCTTCTTCTTCGGCCGGGCCAGCACTGCAGCAGTTAACTTCCCTGTGCTGGCCCGGCTGCGTCACTGCTAGGAGACACGGCCCTGTGCTCGGCCGTGTCTCCTAGCTGTGACGTCACGCAGTGCGCACCCGGCCTGCAGTGCTGCACCAGAAAAGAGCTGGAGCCGAGTCGGGGGATGGTGAGTGTGTGTGTGTGTATGTATATGTATGTGTGTGTGTGTGCAGGCAGATGTCATTGTGTGATGTCTGTTTATATGTATTTTTGTGTTTCAAATGTGTTTATGCGTGTATGTATATGTCTGTATATGTTTGTGTGTGCGTGACTGCGTGCGGCCTCCTGCTGAGTATAGATGGCGCCGTGCGGCCTCCTGCTGTCTCTGGGGGGGCGCCGTGCGGCCTCCCGCTGTGTATAGATGGCGCCGTGCGGCCTCCTGCTGTCTCGGGGGGGGCGCCGTGCGGCCTCCCGCTGTGTATAGATGGCGCCGTGCAGCCTCCCGCTGTGTATAGATGGCGCCGTGCGGCCTCCCGCTGTGTATAGATGGCATTGTGCGGCCCCCTGTGTATAGATGGCATCGTGCGGCCTTCCGCTGTTTATAGGTGGCGCCGTGGGGCCTCCCGCTGTGTATAGGTGGCGCCGTGCGGCCTCCCGCTGTGTATAGGTGGCGCCGTGCGGCTTCCCGCTGTGTATAGGTGACGCCGTGCGGCCTCCTGCTGAGTATAGATGGCGCTGTGCGGCCTCCTGCTGTCTGGGGTCGGGGGCGCCGTGCGGCCTTCTGCTGAATATAGATGGCGCCGTGCGGCCTCCTGCTGTCTCTGTGGGGGGGCGCTGTGCGGCCTCCCACTGTGTATAGATTGCGCCGTGTGGCCTCCCGCTGTGTATAGATGGCGCCGTGCGGCCTCCCGCTGTGTATAGATGGCTACGTGCGGCCTCCCGCTGTGTATAGATGGCTACGTGCGGCCTCCCGCTGTGTATAGATGGCTACGTGCGGCCTCCCGCTGTGTATAGATGGCTACGTGCGGCCTCCCGCTGTGTATAGATGGCTACGTGCGGCCTCCCGCTGTGTATAGATGGCTACGTGCGGCCTCCCGCTGTGTATAGATGGCTACGTGCGGCCTCCAGCTGTGTATAGATGGTTACGTGTGCTCAATATTGAGTCATACAATTAATGTAAGGCCTTTTGCCCACGATGCAGAAATGCTCCGGATTTTTTTTGAGCGTTTCCGCATCTCCCTGGCAGAAAAAACGCATGTGGATTGTACATGCGGATTGTACATGCGGATTGTACATGCTTTTTTCCTGCCAGGGACTTGCTGATGTGAAGCGTTCTTCACTTGCATTTCCGCATGCGGGTTGACAAGCGCTTTCCAAGCGATTTTAGCATCACTTGGAAAGTGCTTGACAACTTGGTCACACTATATAAATACATGCAACCGGCATGGATTTATATAGTGTGACCATAAAAGAATGGTAAAAAATAAATATATAATTACCTTCTGATGGCCTGCCGACGTCAGCGGTCGCGTGACCCGTCACATGACTAAATGACGTCACGGCAGGTCCTTTTCAGACCATCGCGAGCTGCTGGCAAGCCAGGACGCATCGGATAAAGACACCGGGGGCCATCAGAAGGTAAGTATAATATTTATTTTTTATTTTATTCTTTTTTTTACAGGTTCTATGGTACCCGGGTCCGGAGGACAGTCTCCTCTTCTCCAAACCCGGGTACCATCCGCACATTGAAGCGCATGGATTCTGCATGTACAGATGCAGTGATGCGGATTCCATGTGTTCTAATGCAAGTCAATGGCGGCGAAAGCGCCACGGTTCCGCAAAATAATTGGTAGTGCAGCGGATTTTTCCGCAATGATATTCCGCAGCGGAAATTTACACAGCATGTGCACAGCACATGCGGATTATCATTGGGGAACATGGCAGACCTTCTACCAAGCGTTTTTAAGCGTTTCTGCAGCGGAATTGCCACCGCGGAAACGTTTAAAAAACGCATAGTGGGCACACAGCCTAAAAAAAATTATTATAATTAATATTGTGTTCTCCCCGCCTCAGTCCTCACAGCACAACGCAGAACACGAGCTCCTCATCACCAGTCCTCCTGTCCCAGCACAATGTGCGCACTGCTGCAGCAGCAGGTGGAATAGTATCCACTGGACTGAGAAGGCCCCGCCCCTTCTGGTGACATCATGATTCCATGAACTCGCTCCTCCCCCTCAAGAAATCAACTCCAATCTAGACGCTCCCCTGTTGCTGAGGCGTGGTGACGCTGTAGCTGGGTGATTGCAGGCAGAGTAGTGGTGTTTGGCGTCTGTACTACAGGTAAGAAGATGGGAATGTGCCAAGGTGATTACTACATTCAGGACAATAAGTAGCTAGCTGTAGGTGTGCAGAATCCCACTCCCAATATTGTCAGGGTCTCGCACCCCCTCGTGTCGTGGGCTGCCAGGCTCCCGCACCCCCTCTTGTCGTGGGCTGCCAGGCTCCCGCACCCCCTCGTGTCGTGGGCTGTCAGGCTCCCGCACCCCCTCTTGTCGTGGGCTGCCAGGCTCCCGCACCCCCTCTTGTCTTGGGCTGCCAGGCTCCCGCACCCCCTCGTGTCGTGGGCTGCCAGGCTCCCGCACCCCCTCTTGTCGTGGGCTGCCAGGCTCCCGCACCCCCTCGTGTCGTGGGCTGCCAGGCTCCCACACCCCCTGGTGTCGTGGGCTGCCAGGCTCCCGCACCCCCTCGTGTCGTGGGCTGCCAGGCTCCCGCACCCCCTCTTGTCGTGGGCTGCCAGGCTCCCACACCCCCTCGTGTCGAGGGCTGTCAGGCTCCCGCACCCCCTCGTGTCGTGGGCTGCCAGGCTCCCGCACCCCCTCGTGTCATGGGCTGTCAGGCTCCCGCACCCCCTCGTGTCGTGGGCTGTCAGGCTCCCGCACCCCCTCGTGTCGTGGGCTGTCAGGCTCCCGCACCCCCTCATGTCGTGGGCTGTCAGGCTCCCGCACCCCCTCGTGTCGTGGGCTGCCAGGCTCCCGCACCCCCTAGTGTCGAGGGCTGTCAGGCTCCCGCACCCCCTCGTGTCGTGGGCTGCCAGGCTCCCGCACCCCCTCGTGTCGTGGGCTGTCAGGCTCCCGCATCCCCTCGTGTCGTGGGCTGCCAGGCTCCCGCACCCCCTCGTGTCGTGGGCTGTCAGGCTCCCGCACCCCCTCGTGTCGTGGGCTGCCAGGCTCCCGCACCCCCTCGTGTCGTGGGCTGCCAGGCTCCCACACCCCCTCGTGTCGTGGGCTGCCAGGCTCCCGCACCCCCTCGTGTCGTGGGCTGTCAGGCTCCCGCACCCCCTCGTGTCGTGGGCTGTCAGACTCCCGCACCCCCTCGTGTCGTGGGCTGTCAGGCTCCCGCACCCCCTCTTGTCGTGGGCTGCCAGGCTCCCACACCCCCTCTTGTCGTGGGCTGCCAGGCTCCCGCACCCCCTCGTGTCGTGGGCTGCCAGGCTCCCGCACCCCCTCGTGTCGTGGGCTGTCAGGCTCCCGCACCCCCTCTTGTCGTGGGCTGCCAGGCTCCCGCACCCCCTCTTGTCGTGGGCTGCCAGGCTCCCACACCCCCTCTTGTCGTGGGCTGCCAGGCTCCCGCACCCCCTCGTGTCGTGGGCTGCCAGGCTCCCACACCCCCTCGTGTCGAGGGCTGTCAGGCTCCCGCGCCCCCCCCTCGTGTCGTGGGCTGTCGGGCTCCCGCACCCCCTCGTGTCGTGGGCTGTCAGGCTCCCGCACCCCCTCGTGCCGTGGGCTGTCGGGCTCCCGCGCCCCCTCCCTCATGTCGTGGGCTGTCAGGCTCCCGCACCCCCTCATGTCGTCGGCTGTCAGGCTCTCGCACTATCCCCCTGTCGTTGTCTGTGGAGAAGATTAATACATATTTTCATTTTTCAGGTTTTCTCTTATAAAACAAGATCCCTGAGCTTCTGTCTTTGACCGAAAAAATGGCGTCTGACAAGTCGCTGCTGTCTGCAGAAATGAACACAAACATGGAGGAAGCGCTGTATGAACAGATGCTGATGAAGGTACGAAAGATGAATTGGAGAGGCCAGCAATCACCGGGTGAATGTCTCCTCCGTCAGCCGCCGGGGGCGCGTCAGTCTCCCCAACATTTACCTAATGTGTATTGTTGGCTTTAGACCCCTCACAGTTGTACTATTTTGGTGCAGGAAAAATCAGTTTGCAGAACCATCCTGTTCATGTTACTCACTGATTCTCACTTGTTGCCTCATTTCAGGCCAAACAGGAGATACAGAGCAGAATACCGAACTTACCAGAAAGCAGACAGATCAGACCCCAGCCGGGTGAGATGGGCGTCCTCTGATTATTATCCAGATTACTTTGTGCATATTATGTGACAGATACCACAGTGGGGCAGTGGGGTCTTATTGACTGCAACGGTCACATGATGCAACCAACGTGGGGGGTCACATAATTTCTTATGCAGTTGATTACATGTAAATGCTGCTTGGCTTTTGCCGATTTTATTGTGTTTTTGTTCACTTTTTGTTTTTATTTCTGTGTTAGGTTTCTGCATTAAAACTCGCACATCCAAAAATACCAAAATCTTTATTAACATCTGCAAGTCGAACCAGATCCCAGCGGCCCCGGACCTGATGGAGCAGAAGTTAGTCAGCATCCTGGAATCTGATGATCCCTCCGGCTATCGAGTCCCCATGAGCCTTGGAGAGCCCCACGTTGAAGTTGATAATAGTACGTTTTTTTTTTAATACAGCGCTTTTCTTTTTAAAGGGATAGTCCAGAAATATCCTTAAAGGGGTTAAAATAGCAAGTATTACAACTTACTAATCCTCAATGATCAAAGGTGCCGTCTCCACAGGTTCTGGTAGGTCCACTTCCAGTCTGCGGAATAAAGTTTGACATCTTGTTGTTGACTTTTGAACTTTTTTGGTTTAGATTTGGGACTTAGAGGGATTGTCCACTACTTGGATTCCCCTTTAAGAACTTATACCACTTATTCATAGCAGCCCTACTAAGGTCAATGGATTGAGTCGGCACCGCAAAGTATCTAAGTCCTGGTGCACTTTGTCCTACAGGTAGAGGCGGCTGCTCAGCGTACGACATAGTGATTAATGGCACCTTCTTTGAGAAAATTACGGTAACTGCAATTGCTTATTCCGACATACGAGCTGTCTGCTCTCCTTTGTGTCAGCTCCTTACTTTGTATTTTTTTTATTAGAATAATGAGCTTTTCAGGGAATTTTTTATCACCGTGGCCATGGAGGGACTAGAGAACAAGTACGAAATGGAGCTGTCAAGAGGTAACGACCGCATCACTGATATTTTCCTTGATTTTTCCATCGACCACACAAGGACTTGTTCTTTCGTGGAGCAAGTTTACCATATAATATATTGAACATTTTTATGTACCAACCTGTTGTATGGCACCGTATCAAATGCCTTTGAAAAGTCCAGATAGACAACATCCACTAAGTTTCCCTGGTCCAACCTGAACTTACCTCCCCATAGAATCTTTTCAGATTAGTTTGCAGGACAGATCCCTCATAATCATATGTTTAGGTTATTCTTATTGAGGTGTTCCAGGTTAGTATCTCTTAGAAAACCCTCAAAGTTGTTGCCCACAGTACAAGTTAAACTTACCGACCTATAAATTCCAGGCTCAGATGTTATCCCCTTCTTGAATATTGGTACCACATTTGCTATGTGGGTGTAACCCTGGTGGATATGGACCCACTGCCCCACGGGAGGGTTGTGACTAGGTGTCTACTGGGTCTCCACTAGAACCTCTGGTGGTGAGGATAGACTGGGCCGCCGGTAGACACCAGGTACCACTTCAGTGCAGTTCCCGGGACTGCAGCAGCATTCCGGAGGTACCAGGGTACCAGACTCAGGAGAGCGAAGACAAGGACTAGGTCAGACAGTCTGAGATCAGGGCAGGAAGCACAGGTTCAGGATAGAGAAAAATGGCAAGGGGGACAGGGGTTTTTGATACCAGAAAACTCCTTTAACGCTTGCAACCTCTGTTGCTTGACTGCTACTCAAACAGTCAAATCATTCAGTAAGAATTTAGGGAACTTCCATGGCGATATTTTGCATCAGTATTTGTTAGCAGACGCCAGGAGTGGATCCAAAACAGAAGAGGTGAAAGTGTTTCAGTTACTATTTTTCACTGTGTTTGTTCCCCTCTGGTTTTCAGCTTACAAATACTGATGTAAATTAGTGCCCAAAATACTCACTGTGTGAATGAGGCGAGGAAGCTGCTTGTAGTACTGTAATTGAAGTCCTTATTCTGAGGATGAGTTCTGTAATTCTTGTCTTCTCTGCTCCATCAAACTCCCCAGAGCAGGGGCAACCCCTGGAGCAAAACTGCTGGCGGCAGATGTCCAGACGTATGACTCAGTGATGTGTGATGGACCCCGACTCCCAAACAAAATTAATCAGACACATACAAAATAAATACACAAATCATTGCAATTAGGTGTCAAACGTTCTAAACTTTATTTAAATTTACATGACACCGAAAATGGCACAACCCTCGACTCACGAAGAGTCACCCTCCAGCGCTCAAGAGAGGAAAACCTCCTGTGGAGGAAACCTCTAGGGAAACATGGCTGGAGGGCTGCCCTTCCCTTGGGCTTAGAGAGTTGGTGCCGATATATGACGGAGTTTTAGAATTTCTACATATTTACAGAGAACGACATAACAAATATAGACTATTAATGTGATAAACTGGATGTGGGAGAGATCTGGCTGTGATATCTGTCACCACATTTATTGCTGGAACGAATTTAGTTGATCTGATTTCCCAGGTGGATCTACCACTTCTCCCTTACAGATCCAGCTCCGTCTCTCAAGATGTTGGGTACTTGGTTACAGGGGTTGCTCATTATGGATAACCCCTAATAGACTGAGTATCCCCTCCCCCTCCCAATTTATCACCCATTAAAGTCAAGGATCCATCCATGAACTCCCAAAGAAGAGCAGCTGTTTGTACATAGTAACAGAAGGGGATCCTGTTTTGGGGACCCCCCGTTCTGTTACCTTCCCTTCCCCCCGGGGTGTCTAAGAAGACAACCCCTTTCCCTGCTAGAACCTCCAAATTACACCAACGTTGGCACATTACGTGGGGTGGTCAAGCTCAAGGTCCTCAGGCGCATCATCAGTAATGGCGCTGATCGTGGCAGCGCGGCATTCTTTTATGGAATCTTCTTTATGACACTTGTTTATGCCCTCACAATAGTTGTCATGATTACTACAAGGGCTATTACTGATGCAGGGTCCAAGTATTAACCCTTTCATCATTGGTAATTCACTTTCATTATGGAGGCAAATAACTGCACTTGTTACCAAGCAGGAGTCTTATAATTACGGCTTCCCTTAGGCACCATAAGAAACATAGATTATAGAACATACGTACAAGTGTTTCAGGAGTGTTTTGCACTTTTTAGATCCATAGATTGGGCTTATAACTAGCACTTTACAAAGCAGAAAATTAAGAGGAAATTACTTGTAAAATAATATTATAGGGAATTGCATTTCAAGCATTTTCCTAATGTGCATTCTGCATACTTGCATAGTTACATAGGTTGAAAAAGTTTTAACTTTAATGTCCTTGGTCTATCTCCAAAGTTATACATTTTCTATTACTAGATTATTTATAACCCACAATGTCATGTTTTGTTAAAAAAGTATCCAGCCCTTCTATAAATGCTGTTATGCTATCTGCCATTACTATATCTTGTGGTTGGCATTCCACAGCCTGACTGCTCTAACTGTAAAGAATCCTTTCCTATTAAGTTGCCAGAATCGCTTCTCCTCCGCTTGTTACGAATGTTCCTGGTGCTTTGTAAGGTCCTGGAAAGTGATAAGTCATGTGCCAGTACTATGCATTGACCTCATATGTATTTATACATATAAATGTATATTTATGAAGGAGATGATAATTACCCTTCATAGAGGTGTTACGATCATTCATAAATTGCTTTCATAGGTTTGATCTCCAGGATTAGGAGAGATTTGGGGTGTAAACGTAATAAACAATGAGTAAAACATCAAAGCAAACGAAAAAGGGTTTGTGACCCAAACTGGTAGGTGAGACCGGCTAGCCCCATATTATACGAGGTCACAACCAGGTTTCGCCTGAGGAGGGCAGCACTAATGAGTCCTCAGGAGCGCATAACCCTGAAATATGCAGCGATTCTACACTACCCATTATAAAAGGGTTTCATATGCTACTTACTACCATGTTTTAGCTAAGATACAAGGCATACTTGTAAGGAGAGATGAAAAAGGTGATGGGGGACAACATATAAATATACTGAGGAACTCTATACACTAGTGGCCAAAATTGAGGCAACACCCCCAAGATTTATGAATTTTTAGCATTTTGCCAATACAAATACAAATTTCATGAATGTTTTTGATTTCACAGTAAAGTTTTTAAGTAGAAATAAAATCTCATATAGAAACACAATATTAGCTGGAAATTTGTTCATTTGTCAACAAATTGGAGACTATTGTCACTCAGATGACTGTGGGAGAAAAGCCATTGATTTGTCCTATTTTCATATCTAACACTAAATGTTAATACTCAGTTGGACAGCCCTCGGCCTTGATGACTGCCTGGCATCTACTTGGCATGCTATCTACCAGTTTGTGTAAATCAGATGGTGTGATGATATGAAGCCATGATTTGATGATGGCTGCAATGAGTTCCTGCTTGTGTGAAGCCCGCTGTTTTGACACCGCTCTTTTGAGGCGAGCCCAGAGATTCTCAATAGGATTGAGATCTGGGCTGTTTCCTGGCCAATTCAATAGCTGGACATTAGTGTACTTGAACCAAGAGAGACATTTTTTAGCTGTATGGCATGGGGCTCCATCTTAAAATAAACGGTGTCCCTTCACCAAATACATCACGTGCCGAAGGAATGAGTTTAGGCTGAAGGACGTCCTTGATGTACTTTTCAGCATTAACTGTTTCTTCAATTACCTGCAGCCGACCACCTGCATCTCTGGACACGCAGCCCCCTACCATAACACTCAGAGGAGGCTTCATGGTGGGTACTGTACCCTCTGGCAACCAGTCCTCTCCAGGTCGTCGTCGAACGTAGCGGACACCGTCGCTGCCAAAGATGGATAGGCGTGTCTCATCGCTCCATATAACATTTCTCCATTGTTCAATGGTCCATTTACAATGTTCTTTGGCCCCTGCAGACGTTTCTGACGCTGTGAGGCATTCAGAAATGGCTTTTTACCTGGTATTCTGGCTCTTAACCCTGCATTTACCAGTCGTCGTCGAACCGTCCGATCAGACACTGTCACTCCGGTGTTGACAAGCTCCTTGTTGATGTTAACAGCCGTTTATTCCCTGTTATTTAGGGTGATTCTAACAATTCTTCTATCAGTCTGAGGAGTTGTAGCCTTCTTCCTTTCTCTACCTGGTTTATTCTTTATCGAACCAGTCTCTTGAAACCGCTTACACACTTTGAGAACGGAAACATGTAATTGCTTACCTTCTGATGACAAACTGGCTTTAAAATATAAAAACCGCATTTTAATCGCACAATATCTGTCTTACAACCCACACCCAGGTCACTATAAACCAACATAGAATACATATGGCAGAAGAGGGCGTGTGTACAAGTAAGTAGGTCAGTGAAATCCTCCATTAAATATTGGTGATGGTGAAAAACTGAAGGTGTTGCCTCAATTTTGGCCACTAGTGTATAACACAAAATATAAACAAAAAAGAAAGGGAAGAACTTTTCTGCACAAAAAACGTGTCGCTCGGCAGGAAAATCCCGTTGATGTTGCGTTTTTTGAGATTTTTTTTTCCCTTTCTTTAGAAACGCTGCAAAAATACTGAAAGAATAGACATGAAACTGCTTCAAATCTGCAAGGATTCACTTTTCCTGCTTTTCCTGGTACTATCAAGCATAGCGTTTTTGGGAACTTGGAGCTCTATATTACAAATATGTCCGTCCCTCCAGTTGAAAGAAATTAACATTTTCCTGGAGGGAAGTTTATATTTTACATTATGTCAGTTTTTGTTTATCGATGATAAAGTGCAGTTTGCAGCAATTTTTATTGTGACATATACCCAAATCATTCATGAAAATATTTCACATTCAACGCCCGTCGGGCGGGCCTGCGTCCTCTCACATGCCAGGGCTGAGTTTCAGTTCCAGTCCGACCCTGTTAATCATCTATGGTTTCCCTTCAGAGTGGAAAATGCTGAAAAATCGGAAGTTCCTGGGATCCATTTTTGAACAGAATATCAGAACCAAATCAAAACCGATGATTCATAATAGGGGTAAGTCCCAACTCTAAGGTACAAGTCTATGGCATACAGTCTGTAAAAGACGACAGAGTAGGGTGCTGTTGAGCATCGACGGCTTCTTCTCTGATGTTCCTCGCTCATCCATGCAGTACATAGTCGGCCATTCAATTGATTGGATATCTTATAATACCACATTTCCCCTAGGGACACAAAGTTTGACGAGCGCCACTCCTCCTGGTGATAGGTTATACCCAACAGATGGGGCAGCGCCACTCCTCGTGGTGATGGGTTACACCCAACAGATGGGGGAGCGCCACTCCTCGTGGTGATGGGTTACACCCAACAGATGGGGGAGCTCCACTCCTCTTGGTGATGGGTTATACCCAACAGATGGGGGAGCGCCACTCCTTGAGGTGATAGGTTATACCCAACAGATGGGGGAGCGCCACTCCTCGTGGTGATGGGTTATACCCAACAGATGGGGGAGCGCCACTTCTCGTGGTGATGGGCTGCACCCAACAGATGGGGGAGCTCCACTCCTTGTGGTGATGGGTTACACCCAACAGATGGGGGAGCTTCACTCCTTGAGGTGATGGGTTATACCCAACAGATGGGGGAGCGCCACTCCTCGTGGTGATGGGTTATACCCAACAGATGGGGGAGTGCCACTCCTCGTGGTGATGGGTTATACCCAACAGATGGGGGAGCCCCACTCCTCGTGGTGATGGGTTAAACCCAACAGATGGGGGAAGTTGCAGAATGGCTTGTTATGGTGCAAGAACAATGTGGACATTGTTTTTTTTTTGTTTTTGTTTTAACTATTATGCCTTTATGTTCTTTATTTTTTTCCTACAGACCCTCCCAGCTAACTCCAAGCAAGTCCCTAATCTCAGAAGTTGAAAGGTTTGGGTTACTTTGAGGTTTAATGCATGCATTTACTTTTTTTAGAATCCCATCTTACAAAAGATATAGGATATCCAACTTCTTGGACTCCAAGAATAAGGGGGCTGCAGCCTGGAAGTAACCCCGCTGCCCTTTTTAAAGAATATGCTGGTGTGGGGCAGCTACCCGGATATTCACTGTGCAGGAGAACTGCAGCTAAGCCCATTCACTTTGCTGGATCCATGCTGTCGTTCCGCTGCACAGTGGAGGCCATGATGCCAATGTGCAGGGAATGACTGAAAGGGGCTGTTCCTCATTACCAGCATCAGTGCCCCTTTATTATATTAGAGATCGACCCCAACAGATCATAAATTGATGGTGTACCCTTGCAATATACTGCTGCCTTCCTTTTTTTTATCAGTTCACCCGTGAAACCAGATTACATGATTGTGGCGGAACCTCCTGTAGGACACCCAAGTTTTCTGGTGGCTGAAATCTCTTTACCTAAAATGGTGAGACCCTTAGATGTGGTTTAGGATTGTGACCTTTTTGTATTTCATGTGATTTCCAATAGTCTTCCCTTATTAAAAGTCTGTGCCAACCTCGTGCTACCGGTCCTCCTCTGCCAACTTTTATCATCACAGCTTTGATGTGTCCACAGTAGCCAATTGCTGGCAGCTGTGACACATTTGCTGGATGATGATGATCTAATTTTTTTTTCACACCATGGTGGGTTGTTTGCAAGCTGTTGGACTGGGAAAGAAGATCTCTGTAAACGACTCTGTCAGCAGAGAACGACTGTTCAAACCAAGCACAGACGCCCAGTGCTTCACGGCGGGACCAGTCATTTATATAAGCCTCCCCCCCTGCTTGTTTCCCCTCCATCTCCACCATCACCTCTTCTTTGACAGTTCTGGCTTCATAGATCCAGAGAGGAGATAGAGGGAAAACAAGCTGGTGGGAAGATGTATATATTATTATTATTATTATTTAATTATATAGTGCCATTGATTCCATGGTGCTGGTGCATATAAATGATGTTATAATGATGATATAAATGATGAAAGAGGCTTGTTGCAATAGTGTAGAACACGCCGCTCTTTATTTTTTCTATATTAATGCGACATTTGGAGGAATCGCACAGAAAATGCTTTAAATGTATTTATTTTTTAATTTGATTTTTCTCATGTCCATGATTCACATTGCGTTAAATGAGGCATAATGAAGATTAAGAATGTTTCAGCTAATGTAGCCTTCATCAGACAGGATAATGTAGCTTGAGGGGACCCACTTGGTTAAATATAGGGGTCAGTTCTGGTCTTCCCAAAAAGCAGATTAAGTAGTCACCACACAGGAATCTGGTGATTACTGGGTTTGCTTTTGGGGACCCCAGATTTCTTCATATAACCGAGTGGGCCTTCTGCCTAATGAAGGCTACATTATCTGAAATTCTGGTACCATTCATTATGCCTCACTTAAAGGGGTTGCCTGGCACTTTAATATTGATGACCTATCCTAAGGATATTCCATTAGTATTAAAGTGGTGGACAACCCCTTTTAATGCAGTGTGAATCCTAAAAAATATTTTTCAGCATTTTCTGTGAGCAGTTCCTCCACGTGTCAGATTTAATGTAGGAGACGTGTGGAGCTACACAGTAACTTCTAGTTGGCCACGTATCAAGATAAAAGTTTAGATTTTTGTGCACTTGTTGGTTACAACTTTCTTTCCCGTACAGAAGCATTCAGCGACATAAGCGTTGTTACCACGCTGGTCTTCTCTTTACAGTCTTCTGCTAGATCTCTTGTGTTGGACTTGGGTGAAGACAGAATAGTCAGACGTCCCGATTTGTATCATCTAGACGTCTTCATTCCTTACAATATCATCCAAGAACAAAGTGGAGCTCAGTTCAACAAGGACAGTAAGGTGAGACAATTAAGCAAAGCTGGACATGTCTTATAGCCCATTCTGAAATCATCTTCTTAAAGAGGTTCTCTGAGAAAATGTATAAAATAAAATTTTAAAAAATGTATACATTTATTTAGCAAAAATAAATTGTTTTAATTAGTGAATAATTCTATGTGAATACTTTTATGCCCAAAAATGGCAAAAGTATTCTCGGAGTGATACCTTTATTGGCTAACCAGAAAAAAAAAATATATATGCAAGCTTTCAGAGCACAGAGGCTCCTTCTTCAGGCAATATTACAAATGAATTCATAACATTTGTAATCCTGCCTGAAGAAGGAGCCTGTGTGCTCTGTAAGTTTGCATATATATATATTTTTTTCTGGTTAGCCAATAAAGGTATCACTCCGAGAATACTTTTGCCATTTTTGGGCATAAAATTATTTCCATCAAATTTTCTGGCTAACACGGTACCACAATATAAATTTGTATTGTACATCACAATTAGGGGATAATAATTGTGTATGGACATAATGGCCAACGATGTCAGCAGCCATCCATCCTAGATGGGTGAAAGTAAACTGTTTGAGACGGACTTCTCTGACCTACCTGTCGGAATCAAGAACGTGCATCTATGTCATCGATTGACTGACTGATCACGTCCATGAGTCAACATGTTGTAAACCTGTCATGATGAGTGAGCAGATAGGATGCTGCCCCTCATCCTGACAGGAACTTATCTATCACAACATATAGTTGCCCAGAGACATCTGAATGCATCGGCTTTCCTTTATGCCATTCATCAAACATGTCGTATATTTTGTGTATAGCGAGTCACAAGCCTCGCACTGCTCTGCGTCTTATCATTTGGTTCTATGAGCTGCAGTAAAACGTGACGTATATTCCAGGTGCTGACGATCACAATGCCGGTCCAGCCAGCATAGCGGTGGGCTCAGAAGATCAGCTTTGGAAAACGTTCCTCTTATATAGATCCAGTGGATCCTACTTACATTCGCTGCTGTTTACATTGTATGGTTACAATTCTATTTAGACTTCAATATGACTCCAGAATAAATTTTTGTCTTTCTTATACTTGCCGTATATTTTTCCCAAGGAAGGGGTTTAGGTATTGTGCTTTTTTTTTTTTATTTCTACTGTAATATTTCATAATATCTGTGAATAAGTCTTGAAAATAATTTGCATTGAAAAGGTTGAGATCCTCTGAATCTACAGGGATTTTTAGGAATTAAAAATCTACAGCAGTAAATCTGCAGCAGAATTTACATTTTGCACCATGTCTGGATTTAGTAGCAGCTGCCCCTTTAAATGGAATATGTCAGCAGGTTTTTGCTATCCCATTTGAGAGCAGCATAATCCGAGGCCCTGATTCCAATGATGTATCACTTACTGGGCTGCTTGGTGTTATTTTGATAAAATTGCAGTTTTTTTTTTCTCATGCAGATCTCTGAATGCTGAGCTCTGTATAATAACCCCACCCACACCACTGATTGGCAGCTTTCTGTGTACACTGTATATAAACTGCCAATCAGTGGTGGGGGGCGTGGTTGGACTACCTGGCTGCAGATTTACTAGTCCTCTAGTGATAATCTTCTGCTAATAAAAGTGTGATTTTTATCAAAACTACAACCAGCAGCCCTGTAAGTGAGACGTCCCTAGAATCAGGGTCTTTGTCTCTACATCATGCTGCTCTCAACAACAACCAATATATAGTACATCCGACAAGGGGTCAATGTGTTAAAAAAGACCTTTATTATAACAATTTGGGTACATGGCGGGAAAAAAAAGAGCACACACACATATATATAGTAATACCATATAATAGTGAGGAGGTATGATGTAAATATTTGAATTGCAGAGACACCAGGGCTAAATAGTAGTAGCTCCAATTGTGCTAATGCATACTGATAGTATATCCTAGGTCACATAGTAAAAGGATATAATCCCAAATAATAAAAGCCAATATAGGCATTCCCAAGATAATGACCTTTTGGTATATACATATCAAGGGATGTATTATATCCAAGTAGGTTCATTCCCAAGTAACAGTAATGTTGTATTGGATTCATTCATACCTGGTATATATTGTCTGCACGTCTTGCAATAGCTCTGGGCTCGGTGGTCCTACTCCTAGTGTGGCGCTCACCCCATCATGCTGCTCTCAGAATAGCCAAGAAAAACCTGCTGACAGATTCCCTTTACAAATAGCTGAAATGGCTCCTAGATACCAGAGAAGGAAAACGTTATTAAAACGGTTTTGTTTCCTAAATAGGAAAGCAAATTAAACACCACTGGATAATGTGGTGTGTGAAACCGTCCATTGGATTGCTGTTTCGGGTGGGCTCAGGAGCAGAGCCCCCATCCTACACAGCTGACATCTTGCTGTAACAGCAGCGGCCAGAGCGGAGCGTCAATCACTGCTGTTTAACCATTTATATGCCGTCAATCACTGATGGCAAGTTAAATAGCGCAATCGCCGGTACGCTATGCAATGTTACTAGAATTTTTTTTTTTACTTTTCCATTTCCTTGAATTACTTGTTGTGATTTGCGGATCCATTGACTGGCCAAGTGGAAGGGCTGCAGCCGATCATTCATGTCCGTAGCAGATACACATTTACGTGTGGAAATAGGCCCTTATAGAAATCAATCAATAGAACGTATACCTGGATATCCAGGTTTATCCTTTGCATACATTTAAAGAGGTAGAAGTCATGGCATATTACTAGGATGTCATTCTTGGGGGTCTGACAGCCTAATTTAGAAAGAAGTGGATGCATTATTTTTTTCGCGCTCCCAATTTAACAATTTGAGTACAGTTGGATCTATTGTTTTTTTTATTTTTTGCACTATGGGTGGGTTGTTGGGAGCACAGCTGTGCAGGAAAAAAAAAGCTTATAGGTTCTCAATTCCTTCATTCTTGGGATCGGTGGCGGGACCACAGGTCGGACCATCGCCAATCAAGATATTATATCCCTTCACACTCATCATTGCTCACAATTAACAATTTGAGTACGTGCATTTTTTTAGGGTATTTTTTTTAGGGTATTTTTGCTCAATGGGTGGGAGCACAACTGTGCAGGAATAAAAGCTGATAGGTTCCCCATTTCTTCATTCTCAGAATCAGTGGATGGAACATCACCAATCACAATATTATATCCTTCACACTAATCGTTGCTCCCAATTATCAATTTGAGTACGGTTATACCTATTGTTTTTTTAGGGTTTTTTTTTGCACTGTGGGCGGTTGGGAGCACAGCTGTGCAGGAAAAAAAAAGCTGATAGGTTCCCCATTCCTTCATTCTCAGGATCAGTGGTGGAACCAGAGGGTGGATCATCTCCAATCAAAATATTATATTATTCACAATAATCATTGCTCCTAGTTAACAATTTGAGTACGGTTGAACCCATTGTGTTTCTTTAGGGTTTTTTTTTTTTTTTTGCACTATGGGTGCAAGTTATAGTAATATGTGTCACCTTAAAAAAAAAACTAATAGTGTCTCCTGATTGTTCAGACACAAATATATCTGTTGAAAATAGTCTGGTATTCACCAGTAAATTATAACTGTGGTTTTGCTGTTCCACGGTAAAAAATCTCTATTATCCTGCTTTTGGCATTTTTTGCCGCAAAGAAAAACAGTAGTAGTGTCTCCTGATTGTTCAGACACAAATATATCTGTTGAAAATAGTCTGGTATACACCACTAAATTATAACTGTGGTTTTGCTGTTCCACGGTAAAAATCTCTATTATCCTGATCTTGGCATTTTTTGCCGTAAAAAAAAACTAATAGTGTCTCCCTGATTTTTCAGACACAAATATATCTGTTGAAAATAGTCTGGTGTGGGCCCGAGAAATACAAGTGTGGTTTTGCAGTTCCACGGGTCAAATCTTTGTATTATCCACTTTTGGGCCATTTTTACCTAAAAATAAACAGTTTGAGTGTGTCGCTCATTGTTCAGCCGCAAATATATCTATTCAAAATTTTCTGGTATACCCCAGTAAACAATAACTGTGGTTTTGCCATTCCACGGTAAAAATCTCTATTATTCACCTTTTGGTATTTTTTCCGTAAAGAAAAACAGTAATAGTTTCTCCCTGATTGTTCAGATTGTTTAAAAGAGTCGGGTGTAGGCCAGAGAAATAGAACTGTGATTTTCCTCTTCCACGGTTCTAATCTACTTTATTACCCTTTTTCCGTTGATAGTGCGAGTGTAAGCTATTTTACTTACTTTACAATGGGCAAGGCGCGTGGCAAGGGACATGGAAGTGGACGTTCTGGTGATGGTACATGCAGAGGACGGGGCTGTGGCCAAGGTGAAAATGTGCCACAACCAACAGCCATATCTTCTCGCTCCCACTTCTTGACCGAATTACTAGGGAAGCACAGAACAACACCAGTATTGCGAACTGATCAGTGTGAACAGGTTATTAATTAGATAGCAGACCACCACTTCCGGTCTGTCTTCCACACGGTCAACTCTTAGTAGCCGTGAGTCTCGACCGCATACTCCTCCTCACCCTGATGCTCCTTCCTCCCACCATGCCGAGTATCGTCAGACAGCAACTGATCCCACACTTGGACACTCTGAAGAGCTGTTCACTGGTCCATTTCCAGATTTGTGCCCCTCGCCTGCTCCGCTTGAAGTGGTGGAAGAGGAGATCCCATGTAGAGATGCCCAAATATTTGAACAGCCACGGCCACAGGAAGTCAACGCTGGCAATTTGTCACAAGAGGTTGACGATGACGAAACACAATTGCCAAGAAGTGAGGAGGAGGATCGTGGTGCGCAAGTGGAAGAGGAGGAGGTGGTGGATGATCTAGTAACTGACCCAACGTGGCAGGAGGACATGCAGAGCAAGGCCAGCAGCAGACCGGGTGAGGGAGACAGAGTACCCCAACAGGCAGGAAGAAGCAGTGTGGTGGCCGCACACAGAAGGCCGGCAACAGTTCCCCGTAACACCAACACGAGGGACATTGCCAGTACAACCTGTGGGTCTTCCAGAGTCTGGAATTTTTTTAAAGACTCTGCTGATAACCCCAAAAAGGCCATTTGTACCACCTGCCATGCCAGCATCAGCAGGGGTGACAAAACTACCAGCCTGACCACCACCAGCATGATCAGGCACATGGCAGTAAAGCACCCGACTTTGTGGGGCGAACCCCAGGGTCCACGACCAGTGTCAGCAGGTGTCACCTGTTGTGTGTGCATGGCAATCCCCTGTCCATACTGCATGCAAAGATGCCCCCTCCTCTCAGTCTTTATGGCAGTCTCTCAAGTGTGTGCAAAGCAGTCATCAAAGCAAAAGGTGGCTACTTTGAAGAATCTAGAATATAAGACATATTTTCAGTTGTTTCACACTTTTTTGTTAAGTATATAATTCCACATGTGTTAATTCATAGTTTTGATGCCTTCAGTGTGAATGTACAATTTTCATAGTCATGAAAATACAGAAAAATCTTTAAATGAGAAGGTGTGTCCAAACTTTTGGTCTGTACTGTATGTACCATCTTGACCAACTTTGAGGAGTCCACCAAGATGGTGAGTGGCGATGACTCCATCATTAGCGTCAGCATTCCACTTGTCTGTCTTTTGCAATGCTCTCTGCAGAGAATTAAAGAGGAGGCATTGCAGCCAGAGTATGATGAGATGGATCAAGAAGCCGTAGCGGTCTATTACACACAGCCCAGCCTCATCTCATCCCAACGTGCATTGGGGGACAATGAGGGAGAGGAGGAGGAGGAAGAACAGGAGCTTGTATCATGCGCTGTAGGCGGTAGTACCTGTACAACTGTCATACCGTCGGTTCAGCGTGGGTGGCCTGAGGACAGGGGGGAGGAGGAGGAGGAGAGCATGGTCATTCGTCATCTTGGTGTGGACACGGAAGTCTTGCCCGTTACCAGTCTGGCGCGCATGGCTGACTTTGTTACTCTGCCTTAACCGTGACCCTCGCGTTGTCAAAATGTTGGGTGACAGTCATTACTGGTTGGTGACACTTTTAGACCCCCGCTACAAGGAGAACGTTCACTCTCTTATTCCTGAGGTGGAGAGGTCTACAAAAATGGGGCAGTACCAGAAGGCCCTTGCTGCAGAACTGTTAAAAAAAAATTCCATCTGAAGACACTAGCGGCAGAGGTCACAGTTCGTTGACCAACCAAGGCGTACAAGCGAGAGAGAGGCAACTCCAATCCAGCAGAGGCAGGGGAACACTGTCAACATTCTGGGACAGTTTTCTGAGACCTGCCCAGCTTACAGGCCCTGAGGCGCGGGGTACTCTCACAAGGAGTGGAAAGTTTCAAAAGATGGTGAGGGAGTACTTTGCCGACCGTACCAGCGTCCTCCGTGATTCCTCTGTGCCTTTTAATTATTCGGTATCCAAGCTGGACACTTGGAATGAAATCGCTCTGTACACCTTGGAGGTCCTGGCCTGCCCTGCCGCTAGCGTGTTATCGGAGCGTGTTTTTAGTGCTGCTGGGGTAATTATAACTGATAAGCGCACTCGCCTGTCAACTGACAATGCTGACAAGCTGACCCTTATCAAAATGAACAAGAGCTGGATTGGGCCAGACTTCTCATCACCACCAAATGACAGCAGAGTAACATAAAGTCAAATCCACTGTGTTATTTCGGGAGGTGTATTCAAATGCACCACTTCACACCCACACATGGGTATACGCTTCCTCATTTCGGCTGTTTTATGTTCTTCTCCTTATCCTCAACCTCCACCACCACTATACCACCAGGGTGACCGTGGTCCGTGTTGCCATTATTGAAAGTTCCTCAGTCCTTATTTTTGTCAGCTTTTGCTTGGAAGGCATAAGCAAAGACTGTGGGAGACCCACTCCCCAATAATGGGAATAATATATTTAAAATGCTGTACTGTATGGCTCTTGTAAGGGGCATTAAAAGCGTCTTGTTAAGCTACTGCGACCTCCACCACTATTCCGAGGAGCATGAAAAGCGTCTTGTTAAGCTAATGTGACCTCCACCACTTTTCCGAGGGCCATTAAAAGCGTCTTGTTAAGCTACTGGGACGTCCACCACTTTTCCGAGGAGCATTAAAACCGTCTTGTTAATCTACTGGGACTTCCACGTCTCTTCCAAGGGGCATTCAAACCGTCTTGTTAAGCTACTGCGATCTCCACCACTTTTCCGAGGGGCATTAAAAACGTCTTGTTAAGCTAGTTGGACCTCCACGTCTCTTCCAAGGGGAATTCAAACTGTCTTGTTAAGCTACTGGGACATCCACGTCTCTTCCAAGGGGCATTCAAACCGTCTTGGTAAGCTACTGCGACCTCCACCTCTTTTTCGAGGGGCATTAAAAGCGTCTTATTAAGCTACTGGGACCTCCACCACTTTTCCGAGAAGCATTAAAACCGTCTTGCTAAGCTACTGGGACCTCCACGTCTCTTCCAAGGGGCATTAAAAGCGTCTTGTTAAGCTACTGGGACCTCCACCACTTTTCCGAGGGGCATTAAAACCGTCTTTTTAAGGTACTGGTACCTCCACGTCTCTTCCAAGGGGCATTCAAACCGTCTTGTTAAGCTACTGGGACCTTCACCACTTTTCCAAGGGGCATTCAAACAGTCTTGTTAAGCTACTGCGAACTCCACCACTTTTCCAAGGGGCATTAAAACCGTCTTGTTAAGCTACTGGGACCTCCACCACTTTTCTGAGGGGCATTAAAAGCATCTTGTTAAGCTATTGGGACCTCCACCACTTTTTTGAGGAGCATTAAAACCGTCTTGTTAAGCTACTGGGACCTCCACGTCTCTTCCAAGGGGCATTCAAACAGTCTTATTAAGCTACTTAGACCTCCACGTCTCTTCTGAGGACATTAATAGCGTCTTGTTAAGCTACTGTGACCTCCACCACTTTTCCGAGGGGCATTCAAACTGTCTTGTTAAGCTACTGGGACCTCCACGTCTCTTCCAAGGGGCATTCAAACAGTCTTGTTAAGCTACTGGGACCTCCACGTCTCTTCCAAGGGGCATTCAAAGCGTCATGTTAAGCTACTGGGACCTCCACCACTTTTCCGAGGGGCATTAAAAGCATCTTGTTAAGCTACTGGGACCTCCACCACTTTTCCGAGGAGCATTAAAACCATCTTGTTAAGCTACTGGGACCTCCACCACTTTTCCGAGGAGCATTAAAACCATCTTGTTAAGCTACTGTGACCTCCACGTCTCTTCCAAGGAGCATTCTGACCGTCTTGCTAAGCTACTGCGACCTCCACCACTTTGGCGAGGGGCATTAAAACCGACTTGTTAAGCTACTGGGACCTCCACGTCTCTTCAAAGGGGCATTCAAACCGTCTTGTTAAGCTACTGGGACCTAAACGTCTCTTCCAAGGGGCATTCAAACCGTCTTGTTAAGCTACTGCGACCTCCACCACTATTCAAAGGGGCATTAAAACCGTCTTGTTAAGCTACTGGGACCTCCACCACTTTTCCGAGGGGCATTAAAACAGTCTTGTTAAGCTACTGGGACCTCCACGTCTCTTCCAAGGGGCATTCAAACCGTCTTGTTAAGCTACTGGGACCTCCACTTCTCTTCTGAGGGGCATTAAAAGCGACGTGTTAAGCTACTGTGACCTCCACCACTTTTCCGAGGGGCATTAAAACCGTCTTTTTAAGCTACTGGGACCTCAACGTCTCTTCCAAGGGGCATTCAAACCGTCTTGTTAAGCTACTGGGACCTCCACGTCTCTACCAAGGGGCATTCAAACCGTCTTGTTAAGCTACTGCGACCTCCACCACTTTTTCAAGGGGCAGTAAAAGCGTCTTATTAAGCTACTGGGTCCTCCACCACTTTTCCGAGAAGCATTAAAACCGTCTTATTAAGCTACTGGGACCTCCACGTCTCTTCCAAGGGACATTCAAGCCGTCTTGTTAAGCTCCTGGGACCTCCACGTCTCTTCCAAGGGGCACTCAAACCATCTTGTTAAGCTACTGGGACCTCCACGTCTCTTCTGAGAGGCATTAAAAGCGTCTTGTTAAGCTACTGTGACCTCCACCACTTTTCCGAGGGGCATTAAAACCGTCTTGTTAAGCTACTGGGACCTCCATGTCTCTTCCAAGGGGCATTCAAACCGTCTTGTTAAGCTACTGGGACCTCCACCACTTATCTTCGGGGCATTAAAAGCGTCTTGTTAAGCTACTGTGACCTCCACCACTTTTTCTAGGGGCATTAAAACCGTCTTGTTAAGCTACTGGGACCTCCACGTCTCTTCCGAGGGGCATTCAAACCGTCTTGTTAAGCTACTGGGACCTCCACGTCTCTTCCAAGGGGCATTCAAACCATCTTGTTAAGCTACTGCAACCTCCACCACTTTTCCAAGGGGCATTATAACCGTCTTGTTAAGCTACTGGGACCTCCACCACTTTTCCGAGGGGCATTGAAAGCATCTTGTTAAGCTACTGGGACCTCCACCATTTTTCTGAGGAGCATTTAAACCATCTTGTTAAGCTACTGGGACCTCCACGTCTCTTCCAAGGGGCATTCAAACCGTCTTGTTAAGCTACTGGGACCTCCACGTCTCTTCCAAGGGGCATTCAAACCGTCTTGTTAAGCTACTGGGACCTCCACGTCTCTTCTGAGGGGCATTAATAGCGTCTTGTTGAGCTACTGTGACCGCCACCACTTTTCCAAGGGGCATTAAAACCGTCTTGTTAAGCTACTGGGATCTCCACTTTTCTTCTGAGGGGCATTAAAAGCTTTTTCTTAAGCTACTGTGACCTCCACCACTTTTCCGAGGGGCATTAAAACCGTCTTGTTAAGCTACTGGGACCTCCACCACTTTACCAAGGGGTATTAACACCGTCTTGTTAAGCTACTGGGACCTCCACATCTCTTTTGAGGGGCATTAAAAGTGTCTTGTTAAACCACTCTGAACTCCACAGCTCTTCCAAGGGGCATTGATATGTTGTTTTTAATTAACTCTAACCTCCACGACTCTTCGAACGGGCATTGCATTTCCTCTTAATATAATGTTTGTAATATGCTGTACTGCATGGCTCTTGTAAGGGGCACTGCAAGTTCCTCCGTCCTAATTTTTGGCATCTTTTGCTTGGAAGGCATAAGCAAAGACTATGGGAGACCCACTCCCCAATAATGGGAATAATGTTTGTAATATGCTGTACTGCATGGCTCTTGTAAGGGGCATTGCAAGTTCCTCCGTCCTAATTTTTGGCAGTTTTTGCTTGGAAGGCATAAGGAAAGACTATGGGAGACACATTCCCAATAATGGGAATAATGTTTGTAATATGCTGTACTGCATGGCTCGTGTAATGGGCATTGCTAGTTCCTCCGTCCTAATTTTTGGCAGCTTTTGCTTGGAAGGCATAAGCAAATACTATGGGAGACCCACTCCCCAATAATGGGAATAATGTTTGTACTATGCTGTACTGTATGGCTCTTGGAAGGGGCATTCAAATCGTCTGGTTAAGCTACTGGGACCTCCACGTCTTTTCCGAGGGGCATTAAAACCATCTTGTTAAGCTACTGTGACCTCCACGTCTGTTCAAAGGGACATCAAAAGTCTTCTTAAGCCACTCTGAACTCCACAGCTCTTCCTAGGGGCATTGAAATGTTGTTTTTAATTACCTCTTACCTCCACGACTCTTCCAACGGACATTGCATTTCCTCCTAATTTTAGTCAGCTTTTGCTTTTCAATGCAAAGGCGAAAACTAAGGGAGACCCACTCCCCAATAGTGGGTAGAAGGTTTTTAGTACGCTGTAATCCATGTCTGTTTCAAGGGGCATTGCAGTTCCTCATAATTTTTGGAAAGCCTTCCATTCACTGCTTAGGCCAACAGTGTACAGGAGACCCAGTTGCTATAAATGGAAAAAAACGGTTTAGTTAAGGCCCTCTGACCTCCATGTCATTTCCAAGGTACATTGGAGTGCCTCGAAATTTTTGGTAGGCATTGCACTCACTGTATGCCCTATAACTGTGTAGCCAAACTGCTCCTTTTGTTACAGAAACATATCCTACAAGACATATGTGGTTGACTGGCCTGATATTGATGTGAATGGTCCCTGTTCCTCCTGCTCTTTCTCCTTTGCCACCACCTCATCCATCATTCATCACCTGAAGCTTTGTTTTAACGGGAGTCATAGAACTGGGATAGTAGCAGGAAAACATCCAGCAATCCTCGGAGGAGGTAGGATATGCGCCAAAACGCTGACCACCTCAGGCCTAGCCGCTACTACATACATGCGCTTGCATTCCAACAAAACAAAGCAGATGCTAACTTGTATCATCATCATCATGGTCCTCACCTTGTCACTCTCAACTCCCCTGATGGAGAAGCCAGGGCCCACCGGAGGAGTCTGGTTCTCTGGTGGGCTCGTCCAATGCTGCCCTAAAGCAGGCCAGGCTAAGAAAAGTGTGTGGGGGGATGTTCCAAGGAGAAATAGGGGCGACTGGGGACCGTTTATGGACACCCGGCTGCCCCCAGGCGGCTGGGGACCATGTGTGAACACCCGGCCGCGGGGCGGCTGGGGACCGAGTATGGACTCCCGGCCGCCCCCTGGCGGCTGGGGACCGAGTGTGGACACCTGTCAGCCGGGCGGCTGGGGACTGAGTATGGATTACAGGCCGCCAATGCTGCCTTGACGCGGTGGTCAGATTCCGCCTCCACGTGCCTAAAAAGGCCCAATTTCAAGTGCAAGCAAGCAAGCAGTATGGTATTGCAGCCTGGCGGTGGGTGGGTGGATGGCAGGCTGCACACTTCGCTTGCATTCCAAGAAAACAAAGCAGATGCTAACTTGTATCATCATCATCATGGTCCTCACCTTGTCACTCTCAACTCCCCTGATGGAGAAGCCAGGGCCCACCGGAGGAGTCTGGTTCTCTGGTGGGCTCGTCCAATGCTGCCCTAAAGCAGGCCGGGCTAAGAAAAGTGTGTGGGGGGATGTTTCAAGGAGAAATAGGGGCGGCTGGGGGCCGTTTATGGACACCCGGCTGCCCCCAGGCGGCTGGGGACCGAGTATGGACACCCGGCCGCCCCCTGGCGGTTGGGGACCGAGTGTGGACACCCCGCCGCCGGGCGGCTGGGGACTGAGTATGGATAGCAGGCCGCCAACGCTGCCATGACATGGTGGCCAGATTCCGCCTCCACATGCCTAAAAGGCCCAATTTCAAGTGCAAGCAAGCAGTATGGTATTGCAGCCTGGGGGTGGGTGGGTGGTTGGCTGCATATTTGCGCTTGCATTGCAAGGAATGAGAGAGGTACAATTGAACCCTGCCCTGGGACAAGAACTTGCACGGGGATAATTGCAAGTCTGCATCTTCTGATGCTTCAAGGATGACTTCTTATGGGCACACTTTTAGGCAGTGACCGGGGAGTCAGAGATGCTTCCAGGGGTCTTCCCCATGCTGTCCCCATGTCTTTTCAGCACTGTATGCATGTGTCACACAGCACATGGCCAGATAAGGTTGTAAAATGTTAAAATGACATTTCCCGGTGAATGCATTTGTCACGGTTGAAGCAATACAAAAGTGCAAAAACGCATAAAAAATGCCACTTGTGAACATAGCCCAAGGTGTGGAGGAGTATTTTTTTTTTTGTTATTTATTTTACCTTATACACGAGTCTTTACCCTGGAAAGGAACTTCCTTAACTGAAAGCAGTTTCAGTTTCGTTTTTGAACGTTTTATTGTGAGCCCTTAAAAGTGGCTTAATACCTCTGACCACGTTGTTGACAGCAGTGACCTGGGGGTCAGAAATGCTTCCTGGGGCGATCCCCATGCTGTCCCCATGTCATTTTAGCACTGTCACTATCGTTTTGGGCACTTGTTAGGCTTTTAACAGACAGCCGGGGATGCCGCCGCGAAAATTCTCGGGTCTCCCATTGACTAACATTGGGCTCGTGGCTCAGGTCGAGCAACCGAGTATCATGGCGAGCTCGGCCCGAGCTTCGAGCCCCCGAGCATTTTAGTGCTCGCTCTTCACTACTAAATACCCTTCATTATTTATTATTTTTGCACTTTGCGATTTACCCATTCACTTCCGGTTACTTGGGTATTTTGCTTGTCTTTGGTTTTTCTTTGTCTAGTGGCCTTGTGTGAACATACATTTACATTTTGCATGCACATCAATTTATGTTTCAGTTCAGACTTCTAGGTTTTTTCTTTGTAGTTCAGTGTGCTTTAGTACATATAAGGGTGTGGCCGCCCTTTGTCTGAGCTGAAATGTTTATTCTGCCTCAGGTCTATGCTTCTACTAGGGGGTCAGTCTCTCTGCCCTTATCCATATGTACGTCACTTGACAAATGGTAAGGTTTTAATATTAGAGTTAGGACTGTCCCATAAGGGTTGCCGTGATGTGGCGGTATAGCTTTTGCATTATTTTTATCAAAATTATGTTAACTAAATACCCTTCATTATTTATTATTTTTGCACTTTGCGATTTACCCATTCACTTCCGGTTACTTGGGTATTTTGCTTGTCTTTGGTTTTTCTTTGTCTAGTGGCCTGGTGTGAACATGCATTTACATTTTGCATGCACATCAATTTATGTTTCAGTTCAGACTTCTAGGTTTTTTCTTTATATGCTATATATGCTGTATGTGCGGGAAGGGAGCTTGTATGTACACTGCTTGCTATGTATGGGGGAGGGAAGCTGTCGGACAAAGAGGGGTCCTGCAAACATCCAACTAATGGCCCCCCGAATATATTACAGGAAGGTAGGTCAAACCCAAGGATTTTTGCTGGAGCAGCCGACCATGTGCTGTGTATGGGGCCATCTCCCCCACACATATAACCACATTCATGTATATGGGGGAGTCGGGATGTGTTGTGTGGACAAGCGTCCGGTCTAAAGCTAACTAGTGTATGGGCACCTGAGACTAAGGCAAGTTATCATCCAGAAAGTCTTTCTCCAGCCTGCTGAAAAAATGCCGGATAGAGAAAGGCTTTTATCACCTAAGCCAGATCTCACAGGAGGGGAATCAAGAAGAAAAAAGGAGAAATGTAAAATAAGACACAAGTCCAGACAGTTGTCATCCAAAACTTTATCTGGTATCGACCAAGAAAATTACAATCAGTAAAAGTATAATCCACATTTAGGAAAAACACAGATGAGCTGCGGGACCATCGCTTCTTCTTCTGGGACTTTTTGGCGGACAGGTTGCTCTGCTGTCGGAGGCCTTTCTTGTTCTTGGACTTCTCCTTCATGTGGATTCTGAAGACTAGGAGGCTCCTGAGGGTCCATCTCTCCTGCCAGCAGCTCAGAATGACTTGGAGATATGTTTCCTTCAGTCCAGGAAAGCAAGAGAGGAAAAAGATGAATGTGATGTAATAACAAGACAAACCTAAAAAAAAACATGTATAAAAAATCATGTAACTGCAAACTGCACAAAAATGACCCCAATAACGTAACTGCTGTAGTATTAAAGAACCTGCAAAACGAGTGGTGTGAAAAGACCTGGGACTTGTCAGGAATATGTAATGTTTTGTCTAAAATGACAAAAAAAAAGAAAAGATTCAAGGGATGAGCAGCATTTTATAACAGGTAAAAAATGTACAAATTTGTGACAAGTGATCGGTATTAAGTATTGTGGATGATAACCAGACGTTTATTTCAAATGAAGAGTTTAATGAACGTCTTGTATTCAGCCAATTGGAACCTTCCCGGAAATGTCTGCGCCGGTGATAAAATCTACTTACTAATAGAGTTCCCGACTGGACACAAAGAACTGCAGCTCATGGAGGAATGAAGCTTCTTTCCTTCTCAGCCAAGAGCTTCTTATACCAGTCCCGTACGGCCTCTATCATGTGCTGATATCTAGCAGAAAGAGAAAAAATCAATTATAAACTAAATAAAATTTATTAAAGAAAAAAAAACCTCCTGCAAACATGAAGCATTTGTAGCAAAGCACAGCCATTATTTACACAGCACAATTGTTTTACTTTATTCTATATTAGTGGCCGCTGTGTGCAAAAACTTGTGGGAAATTACTGCAGCACTAATATTGTCCGTCCAGAGAGCACTCAAGTATTCCCCAATTTCTGACTCCACCGCCCGATTGCCCCCACAAGCACAATGCTGCACTGCTGTCACCTGCCTGGTACAGGCTCCTTTATAGGGTCCTTTCAGCTGTTGTTCACCAAGATGTGAAGTAATCCGAGTACAGGGTTTCCCATGTCTGAGTGCAGGGGTGGAGAGCAGAGAGGATCAGACAGAGACAGGCCCATACACAGACTTCTGGTATATAGAGGACAAATCTCGCTGAACAGCAGCCACAAGAAGCTTCTGGATGGGGGCAGTGGGGGTGAGACAGCACTTCAGCAACGTGTTTGGGAGAGAAGTAAGAAAATAAGCAAATGAAGAATATTTATAAAGTTCACAAGTCTGCAATGTGAGGAGGATAATTACATGAAGAAAACCCTCTAGGTGCAGCGTCGGCAACCGGAAAACCGCCCCAAGGTCCACCTGTGTCATCAGCGCCCCCCTGCTGGACCCCTAATCAGTTGTACTGCAGACTCTGATGATTGATAGTGACACTAGGTCAGCTCTTTCCCTATGGCGGCACTAGCTGACCATCCTGTGGATAGTACAGGTGCCGGATCATTCAGTCCTATCCCTCTTCCCCAACGTGAAGCAAACATCCCTCTGACCAGACAAACATCCCCCTGACCAGACAAACATCCCCCTGACCAGACAAACATCCCCCTGACCAGGCAAACATCCCCCTGACCAGGCAAACATCCCCCTGACCAGGCAAACATCCCCCTGACCAGACAAACATCCCCCTGACCAGACAAACATCCCCCTGACCAGGCAAACATCCCCCTGACCAGGCAAACATCCCCCTGACCAGGCAAACATCCCTCTGACCAGGCAAACATCCCTCTGACCAGGCAAACATACAACCCCTTATTTTCTTTCCCATTTTACTTCCTTTATTAATTTCTCCTCCAACATTACTGACAACTCCAAGTTCGATAGTTTGATAGTCTCATCTCCTGCCTTTGTATGTGGAGGAGACAATAAACAGCCGTATACATCCTAAACCTGTCACAAGGACTTTCTCTGCAACTCCCTACTCTCAGCTGTCCCCCTGTAACAATCCACCTTTTTCTCTTTCTCGCTCATACATTTCAGACACTTTATTAACATGTTAATCATATTTCTAAACTTACTGCATTCCACTTCATCTGATCATACATCACCGTTTAAAAGAATCACACTCACTTACTTGTCTGCTGCTGTAATTCTTGGATTGTTTTCTTGCTGTTACTTGGTCTTATTTTGCTGTTTGCTGTCCTTAAACCACCATCTGCCGCACAGTGTCCACATCTTGTTCCACCGGGTCGCTCTTTTGATCCCTGCAACAACAGACACTATGCGAGTATGACTTCACATGTGACATTTCCAAGTCCCTTTACCATTGTGGTGCCAATGGAGTACCCCTTTTCTCATCATCATGCCCCCGAAGCACACCATTTCCCGCTAGCATGCCACCGTAGCACACCTTTTCCCGTTAGTATGCCACCGGGCACACCTATTCCCGTTAGCATGACATCGCAGCACACCTATTCCCGTTAGCATGCCACCGGAGCACACCTTTACCATTAGCATGTCACGTCTCCACGTCTCTTCCAAGGGGCATTCAAACCGTCTTGTTAAGCTACTGGGACCTCCACCACTTATCTGAGGGGCATTAAAAGCTTCTTGTTAAGCTGCTGTGACCTCCACCACTTTTTCGAGGGGCAATAAAACCGTCTTGTTAAGCTACTGGGACCTCCACGTCTCTTCCGAGGGGCATTCAAACTGTCTTGTTAAGCTACTGGGACCTCCACGTCTCTTCCAAGGGGCATTCAAACCGTTTTGTTAAGCTACTGCGACCTCCACGTCTCTACCAAGGGGCATTCAAACCGTCTTGTTAAGCTACTGCGACCTCCGCCACTTTTTCGAGGGGCAGTAAAAGCGTCTTATTAAGCTACTGAGACCTCCACCACTTTTCTGAGAAGCATTAAAACCGTCTTGTTAAGCTACTGGGACCTCCACGTCTCTTCCAAGGGGCATTCAAACCGTCTTGTTAAGCTACTGCGACCTCCACTTCTCTTCTCAGGGGCATTAAAAGCAACTTGTTAAGCTACTGTGACCTCCACCACTTTTCCGAGGGGCATTAAAACCGTCTTGTTAAGCTACTGGGACCTCCACGTCTCTTCCAAGGGGCATTCAAACCGTCTTGTTAAGCTACTGGGACCTCCACGTCTCCACCAAGGGGCATTCAAACCGTCTTGTTAAGCTACTGCGACCACCACTTTTTCGAGGGGCAGTAAAAGCGTCTTATTAAGCTACTGGGACCTCCACCACTTTTCCGAGAAGCATTAAAACCGTCTTGTTAAGCTACTGGGACCTCCACGTCTCTTCCAAGGGGCATTCAAACCGTCTTGTTAAGCTACTGGGACCTCCACGTCTCTTCCAAGGGGCATTCAAACCATCTTGTTAAGCTACTGGGACCTCCACGTCTCTTCTGATAGGCATTAAAAGCATCTTGTTAAGCTACTGGGACCTCCACCACTTATCTGAGGGGCACTAAAAGTGTCTTGTTAAGCTGCTGTGACCTCCACCACTTTTTCAAGGGGCAATAAAACCGTCTTGTTAAGCTACTGGGACCTCCACGTCTCTTCCAAGGGGCATTCAAACCGTCTTGTTAAGCTACTGGGACCTCCACGTCTCTTCCAAGGGGCATTCAAACCGTCTTGTTAAGCTACTGCAACCTCCACCACTTTTCCAAGGGGCATTAAAACCGTCTTGTTAAGCTTCTGGGACCTCCACCACTTTTCCGATGGGCATTAAAAGCATCTTGTTAAGCTACTGGGACCTCCACCACTTTTCTGAGGAGCATGAAAACCGTCTTGTTAAGCTACTGGGACCTCCACGTCTCTTCCAAGGGGCATTCAAACCGTCTTGTTAAGCTACTGGGACCTCCACGTCTCTTCTGAGGGACATTAAAAGCGTCTTGTTAAGTTACTGTGACCTCCACCACTTTTTCGAGGGGCATTAAAACCACCTTGCTAAGATACTGGGACCTCCACGTCTCTTCCGAGGGGCATTCAAACCGTCTTGTTAAGCTACTGGGACCTCCACGTCTCTTCCAAGGGGCATTCAAACCGTCTTGTTAAGCTACTTGGACCTCCACGTCTCTTCCGAGGGGCATTAAAAGCGTCTTGTTAAGCTACTGTGACCTCCACCACTTTTCCGAGGAGCATTCAAACCGTCTTGTTAAGCTACTGGGACCTCCTCGTCTCTTCCAAGGGGCATTCAAACTGTCTTGTTAAGCTACTGGGACCTCCACTTCTCTTCTGAGGGGCATTAATAGTGTCTTGTTAAGCTACTGTGACCTCCACCACTTTTCCGAGGGGCATTTAAACCGGCCAGTTAAGCTACTGGGACCTCCACGTCTCCACCAAGGGGCATTCAAACCGTCTTGTTAAGCTACTGCGACCACCACTTTTTCGAGGGGCAGTAAAAGCGCCTTATTAAGCTACTGGGACCTCCACCACTTTTCCGAGAAGCATTAAAACCGTCTTGTTAAGCTACTGGGACCTCCACGTCTCTTCCAAGGGGCATTCAAACCGTCTTGTTAAGCTACTGGGACCTCCACGTCTCTTCCAAGGGGCATTCAAACCATCTTGTTAAGCTACTGGGACCTCCACGTCTCTTCTGATAGGCATTAAAAGCATCTTGTTAAGCTACTGTGACCTCCACAACTTTTCCGAGGGGCATTAAAACCATCTCGTTAAGCTATTGGGACCTCCACGTCTCTTCCAAGGGGCATTCAAACCGTCTTGTTAAGCTACTGGGACCTCCACCACTTATCTGAGGGGCACTAAAAGTGTCTTGTTAAGCTGCTGTGACCTCCACCACTTTTTCAAGGGGCAATAAAACCGTCTTGTTAAGCTACTGGGACCTCCACGTCTCTTCCGAGGGGCATTCAAACCGTCTTGTTAAGCTACTGGGGCCTCCACGTCTCTTCCAAGGGGCATTCAAACCGTCTTGTTAAGCTACTGCGACCTCCACCACTTTTCCAAGGGGCATTAAAACCGTCTTGTTAAGCTTCTGGGACCTCCACCACTTTTCCGATGGGCATTAAAAGCATCTTGTTAAGCTACTGGGACCTCCACCACTTTTCTGAGGAGCATGAAAACCGTCTTGTTAAGCTACTGGGACCTCCACGTCTCTTCCAAGGGGCATTCAAACCGTCTTGTTAAGCTACTGGGACCTCCATGTCTCTTCTGAGGGACATTAAAAGCGTCTTGTTAAGCTACTGTGACCTCCACCACTTTTTCGAGAGGCATTAAAACCACCTTGCTAAGATACTGGGACCTCCACGTCTCTTCCGAGGGGCATTCAAACCGTCTTGTTAAGCTACTGGGACCTCCACGTCTCTTCCAAGGGGCATTCAAACCGTCTTGTTAAGCTACTTGGACCTCCACGTCTCTTCCGAGGGGCATTAAAAGTGTCTTGTTAAGCTACTGGGACCTCCTCGTCTCTTCCAAGGGGCATTCAAACTGTCTTGTTAAGCTACTGGGACCTCCGCTTCTCTTCTGAGGGGCATTAATAGTGTCTTGTTAAGCTACTGTGACCTCCACCACTTTTCCGAGGGGCATTTAAACCGGCCAGTTAAGCTACTGGGACCTCCACGTCTCTTCCAAGGAGCATTCAAACAGTCTTGATAAGCTACTGGGACCTCTACCACGTTTCTGAGGGGCATTAAAATCATCTTGTTAAGCTACTGGGACCTCCACCACTTTTCTGAGGAGCATTAAAACCGTCTTGTTAAGCTGCTGGGACCTCCACATCTCTTCTGAGGGGCATTAATAGCGTCTTGTTAAGCTACTGCGACCTCCACGTCTCTTCCAAGGGGCATTCAAACCGTCTTGTTAAGGTACTGTGACCTCCACGTCTCTTCCAAGGATCATTCAAACCGTCTTGTTAAGCTACTGCGACCTCCACCACTTTTCCAAGGGGCATTAAAACCATCTTGTTAAACTACTAGGATCTCCACGTTTCTTCTGAGGGGCATTAAAAGCGTCTTCTTAAGCTACTGTGACCTCCACCACTTTTCTGAGGGGCATTAAAACCGTCTTGTTAAGCTACTGGGACCTCCACATCTCTTTTGAGGGGCATTAAAAGTGTCTTGTTAAACCACTCTGAACTCCACAACTCTTCCAAGGGGCATTGATATGTTGTTTTTAATTAACTCTAACCTCCACGACTCTTCGAACGGGCATTTCATTTCCTCTTAATTTTTGGCTGCTTTTTCTTGGAAGGCATAAGCAAATACTATGGGAGACCCACTCCCCATTAATGGGAATAATGTTTGTAATATGCTGTACTGCATGGCTCTTGTAAGGGGCACTGCAAGTTCCTCCGTCCTAATTTTTGGCAGCTTTTGCTTGGAAGGCATAAGCAAAGACTATGGGAGACCAACTCCCCAATAATGGGAATAATGTTTGTAATATGCTGTACTGCATGGCTCTTGTAAGGGGCATTGCAAGCTCCTTCTTCCTAATTTTTGGCAGCTTTTGCTTGGAAGGCATAAGCAAAGACTATGGGAGACCCACTCCCCAATAATGGGAATAATGTTTGGAATATGCTGTACTGCATGGCTCTTGTAAGGGGCATTGCAAGTTTCTCCATCCTAATTTTTGGCAGCTTTTGCTTGGAAGGCATAAGCTATGACTATGGGATACACACTCCCCAATAATGGGAATAATGTTTGTACTATGCTGTACTGTATGGCTCTTGGAAGGGGCATTAAAAGCCCCTTTTCCGAGGGGCATTCAAAACGTCTGGTTAAGCTACTGGGACCTCCACGTCTTTTCCGAGGGGCATTAAAACCATCTTGTTAAGCTACTGTGACCTCCACGTCTGTTCAAAGGGATATCAAAAGTCTTCTTAAGCCACTCTGAACTCCACAGCTCTTCCTAGGGGCATTGAAATGTTGTTTTTAATTACCTCTAACCTCCACGACTCTTCCAACGGACATTGCATTTCCTCCTAATTTTAGTCAGCTTTTGCTTTTCAATGCAAAGGCGAAAACTAAGGGAGACCCACTCCCCAATAGTGGGTAGAAGGTTTTTAGTACGCTGTAATCCACGTCTGTTTCAAGGGGCATTGCAGTTCCTCATCATTTTTGGAAAGCCTTCCATTCACTGTTTAGGCCAACAGTGTACAGGAGACCCAGTTGATATAAATGGAAAAAACGGTTTAGTTAAGGCCCTCTGACCTCCATGTCATTTCCAAGGTACATTCGAGTGCCTCAAAATTTTTGGTAGGCATTGCACTCACTGTATGCCCTATAACTGTGTAGCCAAACCGCTCCTTTTGTTATAGAAACATATCCTACAAGACATATGTGGTTGACTGGCCTGATATTGATGTGAATGGTCCCTGTTCCTCCTGCTCTTTCTCCATTGCCACCACCTCATCCATCATTCATCACCTGAAGCTTTGTTTTAATGGGAGTCATAGAACTGGGAAAGTAGCAGGAAAACATCCAGCAATCCTCGGAGGAGGTAGGATATGCGCCAAAACGCTGACCACCTCAGGCCTAGTCGCTACTACATACATGTGCTTGCATTCCAAGAAAACAAAGCAGATGCTAACTTGTATCATCATCATCATGTCCTCACCTTGGCACTCTCAAGTCCCCTGATGGAGAAGCCAGGGCCCACCGGAGGAGTCTGGTTCTCTGGTGGGCTCGTCCAATGCTGCCCTAAAGCAGGCCAGGCTAAGAAAAGTGTGTGGGGGGATGTTCCAAGGAGAAATAGGGGCCCCTGGGGACCGTTTATGGACACCCGGCTGCCCCCAGGGGGCTGGGGACCGTGTGTGAACACCCGGCCGCGGGGCGGCTGGGGACCGAGTATGGACACCCGGCCGCCCCCTGGCGGCTGGGGACCGAGTGTGAACACCTGGCAGTCGGGCGGCTGGGGACTGAGTATGGATTCCAGGCCGCCAATGCTGCCATGACTCGGTGGTCAGATTCCGCCTCCACGTGCCTAAAAAGGCCCAATTTCAAGTGCAAGCAAGCAAGCAGTATGGTAATGCAGCCTGGCGGTGGGTGGGTGGCAGGCTGCACACTTACGCTTGCATTCCAAGAAAACAAAGCAGATGCTAACTTGTATCATCATCATCATGGTCCTCACCTTGTCACTCTCAACTCCCCTGATGGAGAAGCCAGGGCCCACCGGAGGAGTCTGGTTCTCTGGTGGGCTCGTCCAATGCTGCCCTAAGGCAGGCCGGGCTAAGAAAAGTGTGTGAGGGGATGTTCCAAGGAGAAATAGGGGCGGCTGGGGACCGTTTATGGACACCCGGCTGCCCCCAGGCGGCTGGGGACTGAGTATGGACACCCGGCCGCCACCTGGCGGTTGGGGACTGAGTATGGATACCAGGCCGCCAACGCTGCCATGACATGGTGGCCAGATTCCGCCTCCACATGCCTAAAAGGCCCAAGTTCAAGTGCAAGCAAGCAGTATGGTATTGCAGCCTGGGGGTGGGTGGGTGGTTGGCTGCATATTTGCGCTTGCATAGCAAGGAATGGGGGAGGTACAATTGAACCCTGCTCTGGGACAAGAACTTGCACAGGGATAGTTGCAAGTCTGCATCTTCTGATGCGGCAAGGATGACTTCTGATGGGCACACTTTTAGGCAGTGACTGGGGAGTCAGAGATGCTTCCAGGGGTCTTTCCCATGCTGTCCCCATGTCTTTTCAGCACTGTATGCATGTGTCATACAGCACATGGCCAGATAAGGTTGTAAAATGTTAAAATTACATTTCCCAGTGAATGCATTTGTCACGATTGAAGCAATACAAAAGTGCAAAAACGCATTAAAAATGCTACTTGTGAACATAGCCCAAGGTGTGGAGGAGTATTTTTTTTTTTGGTTATTTATTTTACCTTATACACAAGTCTTTACCCTGGAAAGGAACTTCCTTAACATATTTCACAGGAAAGCAGTTTCAGTTTAGTTTTTGAACGTTTTATTGTGAGCCCTTAAAAGTAGCTTAATACCTCTGACCACATTGTTGACAGCAGTGACCTGGGGGTCAGAAATGCTTCCTGGGGCGATCCCCATGCTGTCCCCATGTCATTTGAGCACTGTCACTATCGTTTTGGGCACTTGTTAGGCTTTTAAAAGACATCCGGGGATGCCGCCGCGAGAATGCTGGGGTCTCCCATAGACTAACATTGGGCTCGTGGCTCAGGTCGAGCACCCGAGTATCATGGCGAGCTCGGCCCGAACTTCGAGCACCCGAGCATTTTAGTGCTCGCTCTTCACTACTAAATACCCTTCATTATTTATTATTTTTGCACTTTGCGATTTACCCATTTACTTCCGGTTACTTGGGTATTTTGCTTGCCTTTGGTTTTTCTTTGTCTAGTGGCCTTATGTGAACATGCATTTACATTTTGCCTGCAATTTATGTTTCAGTTCAGACTTCTAGGTTTTTTCTTTGTAGTTCAGTGTGCTTTAGTGCATATTAGGGTGTGGCCACCCTTTGTCTGAGCTGAAATGTTTATTCTGCCTCAGGTCTATGCTTCTACTAGGGGGTCAGTCTCTCTGCCCTTATCCATATGTACGTCACTTGACAAATGGTACGGTTTTAATATTAGTGTTAGGACTGTCCCATAAGGGTTGCCGTGATGTTTCGGGATAGCTTTTGCATTATTTTTATCAAAATTATGTTAACTAAATACCCTTCATTATTTATTATTTTTGCACTTTGCGATTTACCCATTCACTTCCGGTTACTTGGGTATTTTGCTTGTCTTTGGTTTTTCTTTGTCTAGTGGCCTTGTGTGAACATGCATTTACATTTTGCATGCACATCAATTTATGCTTCAGTTCAGACTTCTAGGTTTTTTCTTTATATGCTATATATACTGTATGTGCGGGAAGGGAGCTTGTATGTACACTGCTTGCTATGTGTGGGGGAGGGAAGCTGTCGGACAAAGAGGGGTCCTGCAAACATCCAACTAATGGCCCCCCATATATATTACAGGAAGGTAGGTCAAACCCAAGGATTTTTGCTGGAGCAGCCGACCATGTGCTGTGTATGGGGCCATCTCCCCCACACATATAACCACATTCATGTATATGGGGGAGTCGGGATGTGTTGTGTGGACAAGCGTCCGGTGTAAAGCTAACTAGTGTATGGGCACCTGAGACTAAGGCAAGTTATCATCCAGAAAGTCTTTCTCCAGCCTGCTGCAAAAATGCTGGATAGAGAAAGGCTTTTATCACCTAAGCCAGATCTCACTGGAGGGGAAGCAAGAAGAAAAAAGGAGAAATGTAAAATAAGACACAAGTCCAGACAGTTGTCATCCAAAACTTTATCTGGTATCGACCAAGAAAATTACAATCAGTAAAAGTATAATCCACATTTAGGAAAAACACAGATGAGCTGCGGGACCATCGCTTCTTCTTCTGGGACTTTTTGGCGGACAGGTTGCTCTGCTGTCGGAGGCCTTTCTTGTTCTTGGACTTCTCCTTCATGTGGATTCTGAAGACTAGGAGGCTCCTGAGGGTCCATCTCTCCTGCCGGCAGCTCAGAATGACTTGGAGATATGTTTCCTTCAGTCCAGGAAAGCAAGAGAGGAAAAAGATGAATGTGATGTAATAACAAGACAAAGCTAAAAAAAAACATGTATAAAAAATCATGTAACTGCAAACTGCACAAAAATGACCCCAATAACATAAGTGCTGTAGCATTAAAGAACCTGCAAAACGAGTGGTGTGAAAAGACCTGGAACTTGTCAGGAATATTAATGTTTTGTCTAAAATGACAAAAAAAAAAGAAAAGATTCAAGGGATGAGCAGCATTTTATAACAGGTAAAAAATATACAAATTTGTGACAAGTGACCGGTATTAAGTATTGTGGATGATAACCAGACGTTTATTTCAAATGAAGAGTTTAATGAACGTCTTGTATTCGGCCAATTGGAACCTTCCCGGAAATGTCTGCGCCGGTGATAAAATCTACTTACTAATAGAGCTCCCGACTGGACACAAAGAACTGCAGCTCATGGAGGAATGAAGCTTCTTTCCTTCTCAGCCAAGAACTTCTTATACCAGTCCCGTACGGCCTCTATCATGTGCTGATATCTAGCAGAAAGAGAAAAAATCAATTATAAACTAAATAAAATTTATTAAAGAAAAAAAAACCTCTTGCAAACATGAAGCATTTGTAGCAAAGCACAGCCATTATTTACAGAGCACAATTGTTTTACTTTATTCTATATTAGTGGCCGCTCTGTGCAAAAACTTGTGGGAAATTACTGCAGCACTAATATTGTCCGTCCAGAGAGCACCCAAGTATTCCCCAATTTCTGACTCCACCGCCCGATTGCCCTCACAAGCACAATGCTGCACCGCTGTCACCTGCCTGGTACAGGCTCCTTTATAGGGTCCTTTCAGCTGTTGTTCACCAAGATGTGAAGTAATAAGACTACAGGGTTTCCCATGTCTGAGTGCAGGGGTGGAGAGCAGAGAGGATCAGACAGGGACAGGCCCATACACAGACTGCTGGTATATAGAGGACAAATCTCACTGAACAGCAGCCACAAGAAGCTTCTGGATGGGGGCAGTGGGGGTGAGACAGCACTTCAGCAACGTGTTTGGGAGAGAAGGAAGAAAATAAGCAAATGAAGAAAATTTATAAAGTTCACAAGTCTGCAATGTGAGGAGGATAATTACATGAAGAAAACCCTCTAGGTGCAGCGTCCGCAACCGGAAAACCGCCCCAAGGTCCACCTGTGTCATCAGCGCACCCTGCTGGACCCCTAATCAGTTGTACTGCAGACTCTGATGATTGATAGTGACACTAGGTCAGCTCTTTCCCAATGGCGGCACTAGCTGACCATCCTGTGGATAGGACAGGTGCCGGATCATTCAGTCCTTTCCCTCTTCCCCAACGTGAAGCAAACATCCCTCTGACCAGACAAACATCACTCTGACCAGACAAACATCCCTCTAACCAGACAAACATCCACCTGACCAGACAAACATCCTCCTGACCACACAACCATCCCCCTGACCAGGCAAACATCCCCCTGACCAGGCAAACATCCCCCTTACCAGGCAAACATCCCTCTGACCAGGCAAACATCCCCCTGACCAGACAAACATCCCCATGAACAGGCAAACATCCTCCTGACCAGGCAACCATCCCCCTGACCAGGCAAACATCCCCCTGACCAGGCAAACATCCCCCTGACCAGACAAACATCCCCATGACCAGGCAAACATCCCTCTGACCAGGCAAACATCCCCCTGACCAGGCAAACATCCCTCTGACCAGGCAAACATACAACCCCTTTTTTTCTTTCCCATTTTACTTGCTTTATTAATTTCACCTCCAACATTACTGACAACTCCAAGTTCAATAGTTTGATAGTCTCATCTCCTGCCTTTGTATGTGGAGGAGGCAATAAACCGCCGTATGCATCCTAAACCTGTCACAAGGACTTTCTCTGCAACTCCCTACTCTCAGCTATCCCCCTGTAACAATCCACCTTTTTCTGTTTCTCGCTTATACATTTCAGACACTTTATTAACATGTTAATCATATTTCCAAACTTACTGCATTCCACTTCATCTGATCATACATCACCGTTTAAAAGAATCACAATCACTTACTTGTCTGCTGCGGTAATTCTTGGATTGTTTTCTTGCTGTTGCTTGGTCTTATTTTGCTGTTTGCTGTCCTTAAACCACCATCTGTCGCACAGTGTCCACATCTTGTTCCACCGGGTCGCTCTTTTGATCCCTGCAACAACAGACACTATGCGAGTATGACTTCACATGTGACATTTCCAAGTCCCTTGACCATTGTGGTGCCAATGGAGTACCCCATTTCTCGTTATCATGCCACCGAAGCACACCATTTCCGGCTAGCATGCCACCGTAGCACACCTTTTCCCGTTAGTATGCCACCGGGCACACCTATTCCCGTTAGCATGCCATCGGAGCACACCTATTCCCGTTAGCATGCCACCGGAGCACACCTTTACCATTAGCATGTGACCGCAGCACACCTTTACCGTTAGAATGCCACTGGAGCACACCTTTACCATTAGCATGCCACCGGAGCACACCTTTTCCCGTTGGCTTGCCACCGGAGCACGCCACTTTCCCGTTGGCTTGCCACCGGAGCACGCCACTTTCCCGTTGGCTTGCCATCGGAGCACGCCACTTTCCCATTGGCTTGCCACCGGAGCACGCCACTTTCCCGTTGGCTTGCCACCGGAGCACGCCACTTTCCCGATGGCTTGCCACCGGAGCACGCCACTTTCCCGGTGGCTTGCCACCGAAGCACGACACAGCCCCGTTGGCTTGCCACCGGAGCACGCCACAGTCCCATTGGCTTGCCACCGGAGCACGCCACTTTCCCGTTGGCTTGCCACCGGAGCACGCCACTTTCCCGTTGGCTTGCCACCGAAGCACGCCACTTTCCCGTTGGCTTGCCACCGGAGCACGCCACTTTCCCGTTGACTTGCCACCGGAGCACGCCACTTTCCCGTTGGCTTGCCACCGGAGCACGCCACTTTCCCGTTGGCTTGCCACCGGAGCACGCCACTTTCCCGTTGGCTTGCCACCGGAGCACGCCACTTTTCCGTTGGCTTGCCACCGGAGCACGCCACTTTCCCGTTGGCTTGCCACCGGAGCACGCCACTTTCCCGTTGGCTTGCCACCGGAGCACGCCACTTTCCCGTTGGCTTTCCACCGGAGCACGCCACTTTCCCGCTGGCTTGCCACCGAAGCACGCCACAGTCCCGTTGGCTTGCCACCGGAGCACGCCACTTTCCCGTTGGCTTGCCACCGGAGCACGCCACTTTCCCGTTGGCTTGCCACCGGAGCACGCCACTTTCCCGTTGGCTTGCCACCGGAGCACGCCACTTTCCCGCTGGCTTGCCACCGGAGCACGCCACTTTCCCGCTGGCTTGCCACCGGAGCACGCCACAGTCCCGTTGGCTTGCCACCGGAGCACGCCACAGTCCCGTTGGCTTACCACCGAAGCACGCCACTTTCCCGTTGGCTTGCCACCGAAGCACGCCACTTTCCCGTTGGCTTGCCACCGGAGCACGCCACTTTCCCGTTGGCTTGCCACCGGAGCACGCCACTTTCCCGTTGGCTTGCCACCGGAGCACGCCACTTTCCCGTTGGCTTGCCACCGGAGCACGCCACTTTCCCGTTGGCTTGCCACCGGAGCACGCCACTTTCCCGTTGGCTTGCCACCGGAGCACGCCACTTTCCCGTTGGCTTGCCACCGGAGCACGCCACTTTCCCGTTGGCTTGCCACCGGAGCACGCCACTTTCCCGTTGGCTTGCCACCGGAGCACGCCACTTTCCCGTTGGCTTGCCACCGGAGCACGCCACTTTCCCGTTGGCTTGCCACCGGAGCACGCCACTTTCCCGTTGGCTTGCCACCGGAGCACGCCACTTTCCCGTTGGCTTGCCACCGGAGCACGCCACTTTCCCGTTGGCTTGCCACCGGAGCACGCCACTTTCCCGTTGGCTTGCCACCGGAGCACGCCACTGTCCCGTTGGCTTGCCACCGGAGCACGCCACAGTCCCGTTGGCTTGCCACCGGAGCACGCCACTTTCCCGTTGGCTTGCCACCGGAGCACGCCACTTTTCCGTTGGCTTGCCACCGGAGCACGCCACTTTTCCGTTGGCTTGCCACCGGAGCACGCCACTTTCCCGTTGGCTTGCCACCGGAGCACGCCACTTTCCCGTTGGCTTGCCACCGGAGCACGCCACTGTCCCGTTGGCTTGCCACCGGAGCACGCCACTGTCCCGTTGGCTTGCCACCGGAGCACGCCACTTTCCCGTTGGCTTGCCACCGGAGCACGCCACTTTCCCGTTGGCTTGCCACCGGAGCACGCCACTTTCCCGTTGGCTTGCCACCGGAGCACGCCACCTTCGCGTTGGCTTGCCACCGGAGCACGCCACTTTCCCGTTGGCTTGCCACCGGAGCACGCCACAGTCCCGTTGGCTTGCCACCGGAGCACGCCACAGTCCCGTTGGCTTGCCACCGGAGCACGCCACAGTCCCGTTGGCTTGCCACCGGAGCACGCCACTTTCCCGTTGCCACAGGAGCACGCCACTTTCCCGTTGGCTTGCCACCGGAGCACGCCACTGTCCCGTTGGCTTGCCACCGGAGCACGCCACTGTCCCGTTGGCTTGCCACCGAAGCACGCCACTGTCCCGTTGGCTTGCCACCGGAGCACGCCACTTTCCTGTTGGCTTGCCACCGGAGCACGCCACTTTCCCGTTGGCTTGCCACCGGAGCACGCCACTTTCCCGTTGGCTTGCCACCGGAGCACGCCACTTTCCCGTTGGCTTGCCACCGGAGCACGCCACTTTCCCGTTGGCTTGCCACCGGAGCACGCCACAGTCCCGTTGGCTTGCCACCGGAGCACGCCACTTTCCCGTTGGCTTGCCACCGGAGCACGCCACTTTCCCGTTGGCTTGCCACCGGAGCACGCCACTTTCCCGTTGGCTTTCCACCGGAGCACGCCACTTTCCCGTTGGCTTGCCACCGGAGCACGCCACTTTCCCGTTGGCTTGCCACCGGAGCACGCCACTTTCCCGTTGGCTTGCCACCGGAGCACGCCACTTTCCCGCTGGCTTGCCACCGGAGCACGCCACTTTCCCGCTGGCTTGCCACCGGAGCACGCCACAGTCCCGTTGGCTTGCCACCGGAGCACGCCACAGTCCCGTTGGCTTGCCACCGAAGCACGCCACAGTCCCGTTGGCTTGCCACCGAAGCACGCCACTTTCCCGTTGGCTTCCCACCGGAGCACGCCACTTTCCCGTTGGCTTGCCACCGGAGCACGCCACTTTCCCGTTGGCTTGCCACCGGAGCACGCCACTTTCCCGTTGGCTTGCCACCGGAGCACGCCACTTTTCCGTTGGCTTGCCACCGGAGCACGCCACTTTTCCGTTGGCTTGCCACCGGAGCACGCCACTTTCCCGTTGGCTTGCCACCGGAGCACGCCACTTTCCCGTTGGCTTGCCACCGGAGCACGCCACTTTCCCGTTGGCTTGCCACCGGAGCACGCCACTTTCCCGTTGGCTTGCCACCGGAGCACGCCACTTTCCCGTTGGCTTGCCACCGGAGCACGCCACTTTTCCGTTGGCTTGCCACCGGAGCACGCCACTTTTCCGTTGGCTTGCCACCGGAGCACGCCACTTTCCCGTTGGCTTGCCACCGGAGCACGCCACTGTCCCGTTGGCTTGCCACCGGAGCACGCCACTGTCCCGTTGGCTTGCCACCGGAGCACGCCACTTTCCCGTTGGCTTGCCACCGGAGCACGCCACTTTCCCGTTGGCTTGGCACCGGAGCACGCCACTTTCCCGTTGGCTTGCCACCGGAGCACGCCACCTTCGCGTTGGCTTGCCACCGGAGCACGCCACTTTCCCGTTGGCTTGCCACCGGAGCACGCCACAGTCCCGTTGGCTTGCCACCGGAGCACGCCACAGTCCCGTTGGCTTGCCACCGGAGCACGCCACAGTCCCGTTGGCTTGCCACCGGAGCACGCCACTTTCCCGTTGCCACCGGAGCACGCCACTTTCCCGTTGGCTTGCCACCGGAGCACGCCACTGTCCCGTTGGCTTGCCACCGGAGCACGCCACTGTTCCGTTGGCTTGCCACCGAAGCACGCCACTGTCCCGTTGGCTTGCCACCGGAGCACGCCACTTTCCCGTTGGCTTGCCACCGGAGCACGCCACTTTCCCGTTGGCTTGCCACCGGAGCACGCCACTTTCCCGTTGGCTTGCCACCGGAGCACGCCACAGTCCCGTTGGCTTGCCACCGGAGCACGCCACTTTCCCGTTGGCTTGCCACCGGAGCACGCCACTTTCCCGTTGGCTTGCCACCGGAGCACGCCACTTTCCCGTTGGCTTTCCACCGGAGCACGCCACTTTCCCGCTGGCTTGCCACCGAAGCACGCCACAGTCCCGTTGGCTTGCCACCGGAGCACGCCACTTTCCCGTTGGCTTGCCACCGGAGCACGCCACTTTCCCGTTGGCTTGCCACCGGAACACGCCACTTTCCCGTTGGCTTGCCACCGGAGCACGCCACTTTCCCGCTGGCTTGCCAACGGAGCACGCCACTTTCCCGCTGGCTTGCCACCGGAGCACGCCACAGTCCCGTTGGCTTGCCACCGGAGCACGCCACAGTCCCGTTGGCTTGCCACCGAAGCACGCCACTTTCCCGTTGGCTTGCCACCGGAGCACGCCACTTTCCCGTTGGCTTGCCACCGGAGCACGCCACTTTCCCGTTGGCTTGCCACCGGAGCACGCCACTTTCCCGTTGGCTTGCCACCGGAGCACGCCACTTTCCCGTTGGCTTGCCACCGGAGCACGCCACTTTCCCGTTGGCTTGCCACCGGAGCACGCCACTTTCCCGTTGGCTTGCCACCGGAGCACGCCACTTTCCCGTTGGCTTGCCACCGGAGCACGCCACTTTCCCGTTGGCTTGCCACCGGAGCACGCCACTTTCCCGTTAGCTTGCCACCGGAGCACGCCACTTTCCCGTTGGCTTGCCACCGGAGCACGCCACTGTCCCGTTGGCTTGCCACCGGAGCACGCCACAGTCCCGTTGGCTTGCCACCGGAGCACGCCACTTTCCCGTTGGCTTGCCACCGGAGCACGCCACTTTCCCGTTGGCTTGCCACCGGAGCACGCCACTTTCCCGTTGGCTTGCCACCGGAGCACGCCACTTTCCCGTGGGCTTGCCACCGGAGCACGCCACTTTCCCGTTGGCTTGCCACCGGAGCACGCCACTTTCCCGTTGGCTTGCCACCGGAGCACGCCACTTTCCCGTTAGCTTGCCACCGGAGCACGCCACTTTCCCGTTGGCTTGCCACCGGAGCACGCCACTGTCCCGTTGGCTTGCCACCGGAGCACGCCACAGTCCCGTTGGCTTGCCACCGGAGCACGCCACTTTCCCGTTGCCACAGGAGCACGCCACTTTCCCGTTGGCTTGCCACCGGAGCACGCCACTGTCCCGTTGGCTTGCCACCGGAGCACGCCACTGTCCCGTTGGCTTGCCACCGAAGCACGCCACTGTCCCGTTGGCTTGCCACCGGAGCACGCCACTGTCCCGTTGGCTTGCCACCGGAGCACGCCACTTTCCCGTTGGCTTGCCACCGGAGCACGCCACTTTCCCGTTGGCTTGCCACCGGAGCACGCCACTTTCCCGTTGGCTTGCCACCGGAGCACGCCACTTTCCCGTTGGCTTGCCACCGGAGCACGCCACTTTCCCGTTGGCTTGCCACCGGAGCACGCCACTTTCCCGTTGGCTTGCCACCGGAGCACGCCACAGTCCCGTTGGCTTGCCACCGGAGCACGCCACTTTCCCGTTGGCTTGCCACCGGAGCACGCAACTTTCCCGTTGGCTTGCCACCGGAGCACGCCACTTTCCCGTTGGCTTGCCACCGGAGCACGCCACTTTCCCGTTGGCTTGCCACCGGAGCACGCCACTTTCCCGTTGGCTTGCCACCGGAGCACGCCACTTTCCCGCTGGCTTGCCACCGGAGCACGCCACTTTCCCGCTGGCTTGCCACCGGAGCACGCCACTGTCCCGCTGGCTTGCCACCGGAGCACGCCACTGTCCCGCTGGCTTGCCACCGGAGCACGCCACTTTCCCGCTGGCTTGCCACCGGAGCACGCCACTTTCCCGCTGGCTTGCCACCGGAGCACGCCACTTTCCCGCTGGCTTGCCACCGGAGCACGCCACTTTCCCGTTGGCTTGCCACCGGAGCACGCCACTTTCCCGTTGGCTTGCCACCGGAGCACGCCACTTTCCCGTTGGCTTGCCACCGGAGCACGCCACTTTCCCGTTGGCTTGCCACCGGAGCACGCCACAGTCCCGTTGGCTTGCCACCGGAGCACGCCACTTTCCCGTTGGCTTGCCACCGGAGCACGCCACTTTCCCGTTGGCTTGCCACCGGAGCACGCCACTTTCCCGTTGGCTTGCCACCGGAGCACGCCACTTTCCCGTTGGCTTGCCACCGGAGCACGCCACTTTCCCGTTGGCTTGCCACCGGAGCACGCCACAGTCCCGTTGGCTTTCCACCGGAGCACGCCACTTTCCCGCTGGCTTGCCACCGAAGCACGCCACAGTCCCGTTGGCTTGCCACCGGAGCACGCCACTTTCCCGTTGGCTTGCCACCGGAGCACGCCACTTTCCCGTTGGCTTGCCACCGGAGCACGCCACTTTCCCGTTGGCTTGCCACCGGAGCACGCCACTTTCCCGCTGGCTTGCCAACGGAGCACGCCACTTTCCCGCTGGCTTGCCACCGGAGCACGCCACAGTCCCGTTGGCTTGCCACCGGAGCACGCCACAGTCCCGTTGGCTTGCCACCGAAGCACGCCACTTTCCCGTTGGCTTGCCACCGGAGCACGCCACTTTCCCGTTGGCTTGCCACCGGAGCACGCCACTTTCCCGTTGGCTTGCCACCGGAGCACGCCACTTTCCCGTTGGCTTGCCACCGGAGCACGCCACTTTCCCGTTGGCTTGCCACCGGAGCACGCCACTTTCCCGTTGGCTTGCCACCGGAGCACGCCACTTTCCCGTTGGCTTGCCACCGGAGCACGCCACTTTCCCGTTGGCTTGCCACCGGAGCACGCCACTTTCCCGTTGGCTTGCCACCGGAGCACGCCACTTTCCCGTTGGCTTGCCACCGGAGCACGCCACTTTCCCGTTAGCTTGCCACCGGAGCACGCCACTTTCCCGTTGGCTTGCCACCGGAGCACGCCACTGTCCCGTTGGCTTGCCACCGGAGCACGCCACAGTCCCGTTGGCTTGCCACCGGAGCACGCCACTTTCCCGTTGGCTTGCCACCGGAGCACGCCACTTTCCCGTTGGCTTGCCACCGGAGCACGCCACTTTCCCGTTGGCTTGCCACCGGAGCACGCCACTTTCCCGTTGGCTTGCCACCGGAGCACGCCACTTTCCCGTTGGCTTGCCACCGGAGCACGCCACTTTCCCGTTGGCTTGCCACCGGAGCACGCCACTTTCCCGTTAGCTTGCCACCGGAGCACGCCACTTTCCCGTTGGCTTGCCACCGGAGCACGCCACTGTCCCGTTGGCTTGCCACCGGAGCACGCCACAGTCCCGTTGGCTTGCCACCGGAGCACGCCACTTTCCCGTTGCCACAGGAGCACGCCACTTTCCCGTTGGCTTGCCACCGGAGCACGCCACTGTCCCGTTGGCTTGCCACCGGAGCACGCCACTGTCCCGTTGGCTTGCCACCGAAGCACGCCACTGTCCCGTTGGCTTGCCACCGGAGCACGCCACTGTCCCGTTGGCTTGCCACCGGAGCACGCCACTTTCCCGTTGGCTTGCCACCGGAGCACGCCACTTTCCCGTTGGCTTGCCACCGGAGCACGCCACTTTCCCGTTGGCTTGCCACCGGAGCACGCCACTTTCCCGTTGGCTTGCCACCGGAGCACGCCACTTTCCCGTTGGCTTGCCACCGGAGCACGCCACTTTCCCGTTGGCTTGCCACCGGAGCACGCCACAGTCCCGTTGGCTTGCCACCGGAGCACGCCACTTTCCCGTTGGCTTGCCACCGGAGCACGCAACTTTCCCGTTGGCTTGCCACCGGAGCACGCCACTTTCCCGTTGGCTTGCCACCGGAGCACGCCACTTTCCCGTTGGCTTGCCACCGGAGCACGCCACTTTCCCGTTGGCTTGCCACCGGAGCACGCCACTTTCCCGCTGGCTTGCCACCGGAGCACGCCACTTTCCCGCTGGCTTGCCACCGGAGCACGCCACTGTCCCGCTGGCTTGCCACCGGAGCACGCCACTGTCCCGCTGGCTTGCCACCGGAGCACGCCACTTTCCCGCTGGCTTGCCACCGGAGCACGCCACTTTCCCGCTGGCTTGCCACCGGAGCACGCCACTTTCCCGCTGGCTTGCCACCGGAGCACGCCACTTTCCCGTTGGCTTGCCACCGGAGCACGCCACTTTCCCGTTGGCTTGCCACCGGAGCACGCCACTTTCCCGTTGGCTTGCCACCGGAGTACGCCACTTTCCCGTTGGCTTGCCACCGGAGCACGCCACAGTCCCGTTGGCTTGCCACCGGAGCACGCCACTTTCCCGTTGGCTTGCCACCGGAGCACGCCACTTTCCCGTTGGCTTGCCACCGGAGCACGCCACTTTCCCGTTGGCTTGCCACCGGAGCACGCCACTTTCCCGTTGGCTTGCCACCGGAGCATGCCACTTTCCCGTTGGCTTGCCACCGGAGCACGCCACTTTCCCGTTGGCTTGCCACCGGAGCACATCACTGTCCCGCTGGCTTGCCACCGGAGCATGCCACTGTCCCGCTGGCTTGCCACCGGAGCACGCCACTGTCCCGCTGGCTTGCCACCGGAGCACGCCACTGTCCCGCTGGCTTGCCACCGGAGCACGCCACTTTCCCGTTGGCTTGCCACCGGAGCACGCCACTTTCCCGCTGGCTTGCCACCGGAGCACGCCACTTTCTCGCTGGCTTGCCACCGCAGCACGCCACTTTCCCGCTGGCTTGCCACCGGAGCACTCCACTTTCCCGCTGGCTTGCCTCCGGAGCACGCCACTTTCCCGCTGGCTTGACACCGGAGCACGCCACTGTCCCGCTGGCTTGCCACCGGAAGCACGCCACTTTCCCGCTGGCTTGCCAAGGGAGCACGCCATCATCCATTTAATAAAATGGGCCACACTTAGCTTTTTCTTTTATATAATGGGCCCATATAGTTTTTCATTGAATATATTGGGCCCTACATAACCTTACATTTAATATATATAATCGTCTTATCATGTCTGTCTGTCTGTCCTTCTGTCCAGGAAGTCCTGCATCGCTGATTGGTCCGACCGTGGTCAATCAGCGACGTGGGATTTCAGAAAAAGATGGCGGCCATTAGCAGCTCATCTGCCGCACGGAGGTCAGCGGCGATGTAGCCGGGAGATGACCGGCGCTAGCCGGTCAACTCCCGGTTGCTCGCAGCAGAAGTACCCCGACCAGCGGCGCCGCTGACCTCCATGTGGCTACCGTCGGGAGATCAGCGGTTAGGGCCGCTGATCTTCCGACGGAAAGTGTGAAGGGAGGACCGGGGAGCGGCGCCACCGGTCCGAATACTTCTGCTGCGAGCAGCCGGTCATTTCCCAGCTGCTCGCAATGGAAGTACCCGCACAGGCAGCGCCGCTCCCCTGTCCTCACTAATACGATTCGGCGGCCACGACCAATCAGCGATATTGGCTCCAAATTTAAACACCGCTCTGCACAGAAGTCAGTGGCGATGCAGCCGGTCATCTCCCGGCTGCTTGCAGCAGAAGTACCCTGACCTGCGGCGCCGCTGACCTCCATGCGGCTACCGTCCCTAGATCAGCGGCTAGGGCCGCTGATCTCCCGACGGCAAGTGTGAAGGGAGGACCGGGGAGCGGCGCCGCCGGTTGGGATACTTCTGCTGCGAGCAGCCGGTCATCTCCCGGCTGCTCACAGTGGAAGTACCCGCTCCCCGGTTCTCACTAATACGATTCGCTGATTGGTCGCGGCCGCCAGCCGTGACCAATCACCGGTTTTGGCGCCAAATTTAAACATGCTCTCCGGTCCTCACTAACACGGTTCGCTGATTGGTCGCGGCCGGCCGCATACATATTCTAGAATACCCGATGAGTTAGAATCGGGCCACCATCTAGTTTAATATAATGGGCCACAAATTGCCTTCTAGTTATTACAAGAGGTCCTGCATAGTCTTCCATTTATTTTAATAGGCCCCATATAACCTTTCAGCATCTGAAACAACGGATACTGAAAGCCTGTGCTAGCATTTCTTCTGCGGTGTTGCTATCAGTGTGTCAAGAGTGGGAGAAGAGGGTTGCATTGACAATCCAACACAATGGGCAGCACTTTAAACACATTTTATAAGTGGTCATAAACTTGTAAAAAATTCATGAAAGAATAAAGTTATGTTAAAACCAAGCACACCATTGTATTTTCTTATGAAATTCTCAATGAGTTTGATGTGTCACATCACCCTCTTCCCATTGAAAAAATAAAGTTAGATCCAAAATGGCCGACTTCAAAATGGCCACCATAGTCACCACCCATCTGGAAAAGTTTCCCCCTCCCATATACTAATGTGCCATAAACAGGAAGTTGACATCACCAACCATTCCCATTTAATTTAGGTGTATCCATATAAATAGCCCACCCTGTATTATTACCATTTTTATTATTGCTGTACATACTGTAGCTTTTCATTTAATTTATTGGGCCCCATATAGGCTTCCATTTAATATAATGGGCCCCACATAGGCTTCCATTTAATTTAATGGGGTCCACATAGCCTTCCATTTAATTTAATGGGGTCCACATAGCCTTCCATTTTATTTAATGGGACCCACATATGTTTTTATTTAATATAAAGAGCCCCACATAAGCCCCTAATTAATATAATGGGCCCCACCTTGCTTTCCATATAAAATAATGGGTCCCACATAGCCCTCCCTTTTGTTATGATGAGCCTTACATATCACACCATTTCCCGATGATCTGCCACCGAAGTACACCATTGGCTGCTGGGGTGCCACTGGAACACACTCTTTACAGTTGGGGTGCTAACAGAGCACACCTTTCACCATTAGCATGCCACCGGAGTACACTTTTTGCCACTGGCATGCCACTGAAGCACACCCTTTACCATTGGAGTACCATCGGGCACACCCTTTACCGTTGGTGTGCCATCGGAGAACTCTATTTCCCGTAGGCCTACCAGAGGGGCCCAATATGTGACCTTTTTTGCTTACCACCGGGGCACCCATCTTGGGCTTTTTAGCTTCCACCGGGGTGCACTCTTTGGCCTTTTAGCTTACCACCGGGGCACCCAACTTGGGCTTTTTAACTGCGACCGGGGTACACTCTGACCATTTTGCTTACCACCGGGGCACTCATTTTAGGATTTTTTAGCCTGCCACCGGGGTGCACTTTTTGGCCTTATTGCTTACCACTGGGGCGCACTCTAGGGCTTTTTAGCCTACCACCAGGGTACATTCTTTGGCCTTATTGCTTATCACTGGGGCGCACTCTAGGGCTGCTCAGTCTGCCACCAGAGTCTACTCTTTGGCCTTTTTGCCATTGGTGTGCCACCAGAGCACACCCTATGACGTTGGAGTGCCACCGGAGAACACCCTTTACCTTTGGAGTGCCACCGGAACACACAATTTGCCATTGGCAAAAGTATAATGGACCCCCACATAGAATTCTATAAAGTATAATGGCCCCCACATAGCCCTCTATATAGTATAATGAGCCGCACATTGCCTTCCATGTACTATAATTTAATTTATTGGGCTCCACATAGCTTTTCATTTAATTTATTGAACCCCACATAACCGTCAATTTAATATAATAGGCCGCACTGGACTCCATTTAATATATTAGACCTGACATAGCCTTCCATTTAATAAAATGGGGCCAAAATATCCCTCTATTTAATATAATGGGCACCAAAAAGCCTTCCATGTTTTATATTGGGCACCACATAGCCCTCTATTTAATACAATTGGCCCCACTTAACCTTCCATTTAAAATATTGGGCCCCACATAGCTTTACATTTAATTTACTGGGCTCCATATAGGCTTCCATTTAATATAATGGGCCCCACATAACCCTCCATTTAATATAATGGTCCCCACATTGCCTTCCATTTATTATAATGGAGCCAAGATACATCTCTATTTAATATAATGGACAAAACACAGGCTTCCATTTAATATAATTGGCGCTACATAGCCCTTTATTTGATAAATGCGCCTCACATAGCCCTCCATATAATATTATGGGCCCCGCAACGCTTTCCATTTAATTTAATAGGCCTCACATAGCCCTCAATTTAATACAGAGGGCCCCACAAAACCTTCCAGATAACATAGTGGGCCCCAATATAGCTTTCTTTTTAATGTATTGGTCCCCACATAGCTCTCTATTTAATATAATGGGCCTCACATAGCCTTCCATTAAATATCATGGGCCCCATATAGAATTTATCATATACGTAGATGTCCCTTTAAGATAACGGGCCCCACATAGCTTTCCCTTTAATATAATGGGCCCCACATAGATTTTATTATTATATAATGGGCCCCACATAGCTTTCCCTTTAATATAATGGGCCCCACATAGCTTTCTCTTTAATATAATGGGCCCCACATAGCTTTCCCTTTAATATAATAGGCCCCACATAGCTTTCTCTTTAATATAATGGGCCCCACATAGCTTTCTCTTTAATATAATGGGCCCCACATAGCTTTCTCTTTAATATAATGGGCCCCACATAGCCATCCATTTAATATAATGGGCCCTACGTAGATGTCCCTTTAAGATAACGGGCCCCACATAGCTTTCCCTTTAATATAATGGGCCCCACATAGCTTTCCCTTTAATATAATGGGCCTCACATAGCTTTCTCTTTAATATAATGGGCCCCACATAGCTTTCCCTTTAATATAATGGGCTCCACATAGCTTTCCCTTTAATATAATGGGCCCCACATAGCTTTTTCTTTAATATAATGGGCCCCACATAGCTTTCCCTTTAATATAATGGGCCCCACATAGCTTTCTCTTTAATATAATGGGCCCCACATAGCTTTCTCTTTAATAAAATGGGCCCCACATAGCTTTCTCTTTAATATAATGGGCCCCACATAGCTTTCCCTTTAATAAAATGGGCCCCACATAGCTTTCTCTTTAATATAATGGGCCCCACATAGCTTTCTCTTTAATATAATGGGCCCCACATAGCTTTCTCTTTAATATAATGGGCCCCACATAGCCATCCATTTAATATAATGGGCCCTACGTAGATGTCCCTTTAAGATAACGGGCCCCACATAGCTTTCCCTTTAATATAATGGGCCCCACATAGCTTTCCCTATAATATAATGGGCCCCACATAGCTTTCTCTTTAATATAATGGGCCCCACATAGCTTTCCCTTTAATATAATGGGCCCCACATAGCTTTCCCTTTAATATAATGGGCCCCACATAGCTTTCCCTTTAATATAATGGGCCCCACATAGCTTTTTCTTTAATATAATGGGCCCCACATAGCTTTTTCTTTAATATAATGGGCCCCACATAGCTTTCCCTTTAATATAATGGGCCCCACATAGCTTTCTCTTTAATATAATGGGCCCCACATAGCTTTCTCTTTAATAAAATGGGCCCCACATAGCTTTCTCTTTAATATAATGGGCCGCACATAGCTTTCCCTTTAATATAATGGGCCCCACATAGCTTTCCCTTTAATATAATGGGCCCCACATAGCTTTCCCTTTAATATAATGGGCCCCACATAGCTTTTTCTTTAATATAATGGGCCCCACATAGCTTTCTCTTTAATATAATGGGCCCCACATAGCTTTCCCTTTAATATAATGGGCCCCACATAGCTTTCTCTTTAATATAATGGGCCCCACATAGCTTTCCCTTTAATATAATGGGCCGCACATAGCTTTCTCTTTAATATAATGGGCCCCACATAGCTTTCTCTTTAATATAATGGGCCCCACATAGCTTTCTCTTTAACATAATGGGCCCCACATAGCTTTCCCTTTAATATAATGGGCCCCACATAGCTTTTTCTTTAATATAATGGGCCCCACATAGCTTTCTCTTTAATATAATGGGCCCCACATAGCTTTCCCTTTAATATAATGGGCCGCACATAGCTTTCTCTTTAATATAATGGGCCCCACATAGCTTTCTCTTTAATATAATGGGCCCCACATAGCTTTCCCTTTAATATAATGGGCCCCACATAGCTTTCCCTTTAATATAATGGGCCCCACATAGCTTTCTCTTTAATATAATGGGCCCCACATAGCTTTCTCTTTAATATAATGGGCCCCACATAGCTTTCACTTTAATATAACGGGCCCCACATAGCTTTCCCTTTAATATAATGGGCCCCACATAGCTTTCTCTTTAATATAATGGGCCCCACATAGCTTTCCCTTTAATATAATGGGCCCCACATAGCTTTCTCTTTAACATAATGGGCCCCACATAGCTTTCCCTTTAATATAATGGGCCCCACATAGCTTTCTCTTTAATATAATGGGCCCCACATAGCTTTCTCTTTAATATAATGGGCCCCACATAGCTTTCACTTTAATATAACGGGCCCCACATAGCTTTCCCCTTAATATAATTGGCCCCACATAGCTTTCCCCTTAATATAATTGGCCCCACATAGCTTTCCCTTTAATATAATGGGCACCACATAGATTTATTATAATATAATGGGCCCCACATATCCGTCCCTTTAATATTATGGACCGCACATAGATTTATTATAATATAATGGGCCCCACATAGATTTATTATAATATAATGGGCCCCACCTAACCCTCCAGTTTATACACTGCAGTCGCTCTCTTTCTTCTCTTCTTTACCTAGTCCAGTCTTTCGTGACGACTTCCCGCCATGATTCGTCTTTGCAGTTTGCTGTCCAGGTTTCGGCTGCTCCGCACTTTTCAGCAGATCACCGCACTCCTGAAAAACAAAAATGTTACAAATATAAGCGACTTAAATAAATAATGCCACCCACTGTGCCACCAAATGCAAATATGTGCCACACTGTGCCCATGAGTATATCATTCACCACAATGAAGTCTGCTCCACTGAGAATATAAATCAGTCACTAGCTTGTGCCCCCGTTATAAATAGTGTTGAGCGAGCACTAAAATGCTCGAGTGCTCGAAGCTCGGCCCGAGCTCGCCGTGATACTCGGGTGCTCGACCTGAGCAACGAGCCCATGTTAGTCTATGGGAGACCCGAGCATTTTTGCGGAGGCACCCCCGGCAGTCTGTAGAAAGCCTAAAAAGTGCCCAAAATGATAGTGACAGTGCTCAGATGACATGGGGACAGCATGGGGATCGCCCCAGGAAGCATTTCTGACCCCCAGGTCACTGTTGTCAACAACGTGGTCAGAGGTATTAAGCCACTTTTACAGGCTCATAAGAAAATGTTCAAAAACGAAAGTGAAACTTTTTTCCTGTGAAATATGTTAAGGAATTTCTTTTCCAGGGTAAAGACTTGTGTATAAGGTAAAATAAATAACCAAAAACAAAAATACTCCTCCACACCTTGGGCTATGTTCACAAGTAGCATTTTTTATGCGTTTTTGCACGTTTGTATTGCTTTCAACTGTGACAAATGCATTCACCGAGAAATGTCATTTTAACATTTTACAACCTTATCTGGCCATGTGCTGTGTGACACATGCATACAGTGCTGAAAAGACATGGGAACAGCATGGGGAAGACCCCTGGAAGCATCTCTGACTCCCAGGTCACTGCCTAAAAGTGTGCCCATCAGAAGTGATCCTTGCCGCATCAGAAGATGCAGACTTGCAACTATCCCCGTGCAAGTCCTTGTCCCAGGGCAGTGTTCAATTGTACCTCCCCATTCCTTGCAATGCAAGCGCAAATATGCAGCCAACCACCCACCCACCCCCAGGCTGCAATACCATACTGCTAGCTTGCACTTGAAATTGGGCCTTTTAGTTTTGAGGAGGCCGAAGCTGGCCACTACCTCATGGCTGCTTCGGCAGCGAGGTATCCATACTCAGTCCCCAGCCGCCCGGCGGCCGGGTGTCCACACCTGGTCCCCAGCCGCCTGGGGGCGGCGGGGTGTCCATAGACGGTCCCCAGCCACCCCGATTTCTCCGCGGAACATCCCCACACACTTTTCTTAGACTGGCCTGCTTTAGGGCAGCATTGGACGAGCCCACTAGAGAACCCGACTCCATCAGGGGAGGTGAGAATGCCAAGGTGAGGAGCATGATGATGATAGAAGTTAGCATCTGCTTTGTTTTGTTGGAATGCAAGCATAAGTGTGCAACCTGCCACCAACCCACCCCGAGGCTGCAATACCATACTGCTAGCATGCGTGCACTTGAAATTGGGCGTTTTAGGCATGTGGAGGCCAGAGCTGGCCAGTACCTCATGGCTGCTTCGGCAGCGAGGTATCGATACTCAGTCCCCAGCCGCCCGGCGGCCGGGTGTCCATGCTCGGTCCCCAGCCGCCAGGGGGCGGCCGGGTGTCCACACTCGGTCCCCAGCCGCCCCGCGGCCAGGTGTCCATAAACGGTTCCAAGCCGCCCCGATTTCTCCGCGGAACATCCCCACACACTTTTCTTAGACTGGCCTGCTTTAGGGCAGCATTGGACGAGCCCACCAAAGAACCCGACTTCTCCGGTGGGCCCTGGCTTCTCTATCAGGGGAGTTGAGAGTGCCAAGGTGAGGAGCATGATGAGGATGATAGAAGTTAGCATCTGCTTTGTTTTCAAGGAATGCAAGCGCATGTATGTAGTAGCGGCTAGGCCTGAGGTGGTCAGCGTTTTGGCGCATATCCTACCTCCTCCGAGGATTGCTGGATGTTTTCCTGCTACTATCCAAGTTCTATGACTCTCGTTAAAACAAAGCTTCAAGTGATAAATGATGGATGAGGTAGTGGCAAAGGAGAAAGAGCAGGAGGAACAGGGACCATTCACATCAATATCAGGCCAGTCAACCACATATGTCTTGTAGGATATGTTTCTGTAACAAAAGGAGCGGTTTGGCTACACAGTTATAGGGCATACAGTGAGTGCAATGCCTACCAAAGCTTTTGAGGCACTCCAATGCCCCTTGGAAATGACATGGAGGTCAGAGGGCCTTAACTAAACCTTTTTTTCCATTTATGGCAACTGGGTCTCCTGTGCACTGTTGGCCTAAGCAGTGAATGGAAGGCTTTCCAAAAATTATAAGGAACTGCAATGCCCCTGGAAACAGATGTGGATTACAGCGTACTAAAAACCTTCTACCCATTATTGGGGAGTGTGTCTCCCTTAGTTTTCACCTTTGCATTGAAAAGCAAAAGCTGACTAAAATTAGGAGGAAATGCAATGCCCGTTGGAAGAGTCATGGAGATTAGAGGTAAGGTAATTAAAAACAACATTTCAATGCCCCTTGGAAGAGCTGTGGATTTCAGAGTGGCTTAAGAAGACGCTTTTAATGCCCCTTTGAAGAGACGTGGAGGTCACAGTAGCTTAACAAGACGGTTTTAATGCCCCTTACAAGAGCCATACAGTACAGCATCTTAAAAACATTATTCCCATTATTGGGGAGTGGGTCTCCCATAGTATTTGCTTATGCCTTCCAAGCAAAAGCTTCCAAAAATTATGAGGAAATGCAATGCCCGTTCAAAGAGTTGTGGAGGTCCCAGTAGCTTAACAAGACGCTTTTAATGCCCCTCAGAAGAGACGTGGAGGTCAGAGTGGCATAACAAGACGGTTTTAATGCCCCTTACAAGACACGTGGAGGTCAGAGTGGTATAACAAGACGCTTTTAATGCCCCTCAGAAGAGACGTGGAGGTCAGAGTGGTATAACAAGACGGTTTTAATGCCCCTTACAAGAGACGTGGAGGTCAGAGTGGTATAACAAGATGGTTTTAATGCCCCTCAGAAGAGACGTGGAGGTCAGAGTGGTATAACAAGACGGTTTTAATGCCCCTCTGAAGAGACGTGGGGGTCAGAGTGGTATAACAAGACGGTTTTAATGCCCCTTACAAGACACGTGGAGGTCAGAGTGGTATAACAAGATGGTTTTAATGCCCCTCAGAAGAGACGTGTAGGTCAGAGTGGTATAACAAGACGGTTTTAATGCCCCTCTGAAGAGACGTGGGGGTCAGAGTGGTATAACAAGACGGTTTTAATGCCCCTTACAAGACACGTGGAGGTCAGAGTGGTATAACAAGACTCTTTTAATGCCCCTTACAAGAGACGCTCATTATTCTGGCATTTGGCAAATATTAAAAATGATGGTAATCCTAATTGACCTAAAATGGGAAAGGTTTATTCTGATTTCATGTCAGATATTGAGAAAAACCTGCAGATGTGTCTATTTATACAGTGTATGGAAACTTCTGATTTCAACTCTGTATATATATATATATATGTGTATAATATATACACGGCGAAGCTCACACAACACAACACCCACAGCAGAGGAACTGGCTGCACACACACCTGCTCCTGTCAGTGCTGTGAGCGCTCCTCATATCACTGCTGGCTCCGCCCCTCATATCGCTGCTGGCTCCGCCCCTCATGTCGCTGCTGGCTCCGCCCCTCATGTCGCTGCTGGCTCCGCCCCTCATATCGCTGCTGGCTCCGCCCCTCATATCGCTGCTGGCTCCGCCCCTCATATCGCTGCTGGCTCTGCCCCTCACATCGCTGCTGGCTCCGCATCTCATGTCGCTGCTGGCTCCGCCCCTCACACCGCTGCTGGCTCCGCCCATCAGCCGCTCACAGTCCTCAGCAATATGGAGACATCCGCACTGATCAGAATCCTCGGGGGCGTGGTCTGTCACTGTAGTCACACAAGGGTTGTCATGGAGATCTCAAGGGAAGGCAGGTGGGCGGGGCTTAGAGCAGTAAGTAGAAGCCGTGCAGTGTGATTGGCTCCTTACCTTCTGCCAGTAATGGAGCAGATATATGGCTCCTATATAATGGAGGGGGCTCAGGAGGGGTTCCCCACCCTAAAGGTCAGGGGATAAATAATACTGGACATGAGCGAGGGCAGGAGGACATTATTCTATATTGTAAGAAATCTGATTTCTTCTTTCCTCACAGTTTTTCCTGTGCAAGGCCACATGTATTGTGCGATAATCTGTGAATATGGGGGGATCTGCTCCTCACATCCACATCAATCCCCCCACGTCTGAGCTCTCCCTTACAGGGGTCTTCTGCTCTGCACACTGATGCCGTATCCATGGAGATGACATCATGGCCGGTACATGCGGATCTCCCCGATGGGACCCTCATGTATCTGGAGGACGAGGCACTGCTGCTCCTCGGGGAGAGGGGGCACAATTCCTGTACACATGATACAGGGGCTTCTGCCATCTCTGGGCTGAGAATAATGCTGGCAGCGCGCAGTCTACATGATGTGAGGATTACAAGTCTGCAGTCACAGAGAGTCACACAGATGACTGCAGGCCTTCAGCTTCACACCGGACAATCCCTTTAAATACATGTATATTGCTCTAAAAATACTTTTTACTATTTCTCTTCATGTAACATTTGCTCTGTTCGGCCTTTACCCGCTTTTTGTTTCCCAGCAGCACATTGATGGCTGCAGAATGAGTTAACTTGAGATTCAGTCAGTGAGCTCCTTACAAAGTGGAGTTTCCAGCTCTTTTATTTCTGCGATGATTTATGACTGCATCAGAGATCAGCCCAACTTTCATGCTGGTCTGTGAACATAATCAGCACAGAGAAGGTCAGAATGAGCTCACTGATAAATTCTCAGTGAGCTCATTCTGCAACTAGCAATGCAAAGGAAATAAAAAAGCCAAATTGTTTATGAAACGTTATTGAAAAAATATTTGTATGTATATATTTAGCCCAAAATGTCTGAGTGTCCATATCCTTAGTACCAGCACAGCTGAGGATTTGGTACAATCAGTGGCGGACATAGGAATCATGGGGCCCCATAGCAGAAGTTCTAATTGGGCCCCCCCCCCAACAAAAATATGTAAAAATGTAAATAATTGTCGGGGTCACAGAAGAGCAGATCTCACAACCTTCCAGCCTTTACATAGTAATTTTCCTCCTGCTGAAGTCCTAGATCCCTTTTTCATTGCCCATAAAGTGTGGTGCCAACAAAAGTGCCCCCCAAACACGGTATGATACCCCCATGGTGAATTCCTCCATATGCGCAGTATAATGACCCTACTGTACCCCACCTCAACTCACAGGGTAAAGTATGACACCAACACAGTATGATCCCCCAACTGCCCCACACCTCTCCACACTCCATAGAGTATAATGCACTCGCCATGGTCCTCCACACAGTATAAGACTCTCGCCATGGTCCTCCACACAGTATAAGGCACTCGCCATGGTCTTCCACGCAGTATAATACACTCCCCATGGTCCTCCACGCAGTATAATGCACTCCCTCGTGGTCCTCCATGCAGTATAATGCACTCCCTCGTGGTCCTCCACGCAGTATAATGCACTCCCACGTGGTCCTCCACACAGTACAATGCACTCTCCGTGGTCCTCCACACAGCACAATGCACTCCTCCATGGTCCTCCACACAGTACAATGCACTCCCCCATGGTCCTCCACACAGTACAATGCACTCCCCCATGGTCCTCCACACAGTACAATGTACTCCCCCATGGTCCTCCACACAGTACAATGCACTCCCCCATGGTCCTCCACACAGTATAAGACACTCGCCATGGTTCTCCACTCAGTATAATGCATTCCCCCATGGTCCTGTACGCAGTATAATGCAGCCCCCCATAGGGTAAAATGCAGCCCCCCCCCCCACCCGTAGGGTAAAATGCAGCCCCAGTCCTCCAGTATTATCAGTACTCACTGATTTAAAAATAAATACATACTTACCGCTCCTCGTTCCCCGCTGCTTCAGTCTCTGCAGCTGATCACCTCAGCAGCTGCCAGCTCCACTGTCTGACACAGCGTGGCGCGTCATCATGCTGCTGCGTCAGACGCAGAGGAGGAATGATGGGAGAGGGGGTGTCACATGATGCTCCCTCCTCCAGGTTTTCGTGGGCCCCGGGCGAAAGAGTCTCAGTGGCCCCTTTAACACATCCAACCATTCATGATGCACAGATACAGCAGAGAAATTATAGATATAGATATAGTACAATGCCAAAAATTTCACTGACTTCTTACATTTCATGAGTGATATCTACTGTAAATTCTACAATAGCTCAGAAACCGGTGAATCCTCACAGCGCACAGTGCAGACCGGACAGTATAGTCCTCCATACAGTGTTATGGCACCACTAAGTCCTCCATACAATATTATGGGCACAACATAGTCCTCCATACAGTATTATGAGCCCCATATAATGCTCCATACAAAATACTGGATCTCATATAATTCACCATAGAGAATACTGCCTGGTCCCCATGTAATGCCATATGCAGGCTGGACCCCATACAGAGGCCCCACAAGCCTGCAGCATCCCCCCCAGAGCCCCCACAAGCCCGCAGCATCCCCCCCCAGAGCACCCACAAGCCGGCAGCATCCCCCCCAGAGCACCCACAAGCCCGCTGCATCCCCCCCAGAGCACCCACAAGCCCGATGCATCCCCCCCAGGGCCCCCACAAGCCTGCTGCATCCCCCCGGGACCCCCACAAGCCTGCAGCACACCCCCCCAGAGCTCCCACAAGCTCGCAGTATCCCCCAAGGGCCCCCACAAGCCCACAGCATCCCCCCCAGGGCCCCCACAAGCCCACAGCATCCCCCCACCAGAGCCCCCACAAGCTCACAGCATCCCCCTCCCAGAGCCCCCACAAGCTCGCAGCATCCCCCCCAGAGCCTCCACAAGCCCGCAGCATCCCCCCAGAGCACCCACAAGCCCGCAGCATCCCCCCCCCAGAGCACCCACAAGCCCACAGCATCCCCCCCAGAGCACCCACAAGCCCACAGCATCCCCCCAGGGCCCCACAAGCCCACAGCATCCCCCCAGGGCCCCACAAGCCCGCAGCATCCCCCCCAGGGCCCCACAAGCCCACAGCATTCCCGCCCCAGAGCCCCCACAAGCCCACAGCATCCCCCCAGGGCCCCACAAGCCCGCAGCATCCCCCCCAGGGCCCCACAAGCCCACAGCATTCACCCCCCCAGAGCCCCCACAAGCTCGCAGCATCCCCCCCAGAGCCCACACAAGACCGCGGAATCCCCCTTAGGGCCCCCCTAAGCCCGCAGCATCCCCCCCAGAGCCCTCACAACCCCGTAGCATCCCCTTAGGACCCCCACAAGCACGCATTATCCCTGCATTATTCCCCAGAGCCCCCTAAGATCTCCACAAGCATTAATTAACCCCACCAGACTGCCCTCCAGCATTAACCCCCCCAAATCCCTCACTCGCAAGTATCAAGCCCCCTCACCCCAAAAACAACAAGAAGAAAAGACATCAGACCAGCAATTAATAGAACAATCTCCTGTTTCTCAGCTTAGGATACTGACCTCCTCCTGCAGCTTCACCGGCAGCTCTGTCTCTGCATGAGACTCTGGCGTCTGGTGCTGAACTAGAACACGCCCCCGGAAATTACATCACACCTGGAAGGATCCCATACATTCTAGCGTCTAGGGCACAGGAAGAGGTAATTATTGTGACGGCCGGGGCCCTGAGCAGGCGGGGGGGCCCATAGTGCGCCGGGATGCCCGACGGCGAGTAAGCCCCCCGCCTGCTCAGGGCCCCGCCGCTTGCCTGGGTGCAGGAGGGGGACCCGATGCGGGGGTACACAGTGCAGGCGACTGCTATGGGGCCCCCCCAGCTCACGGGCCCCATAGCAGTCGCGTGGCCTGCCGCCATTGGCGGGACGCCACTGGGTACAATGGTGTCTGGCCTGGACAATCCTCTGTAAGGGAAACCAAGTCCAAACTGATAGATTTTCCCTGCACTGATACATTGTAGCAAACGGTCAGGACAGGAGGGGGATCGTCTAGACTGAATACCATTGTAATAAATGCTCCGCTGCTGTCAGGATTAGATTTTTTTCAGGTTCTGGATATTAACAAGAATGATTTTATTCTCAGACAACAAGCAGAGATCTTACAAATGGCAGAAAAGTGGAATAATCCTTCATTGCAGAGAGGAGAACTTTCCTCCTGTATCCGGCGGATCGTCCTGTGGCTGAGAACAGTCTTTGCGGAGCGATTCCTCCCTATGAGGGGAACGTCGGCGCGGTGGAGCTGCTGTATCAGCCACGGAGGGGAATGAAGAGCAAGAAAGATTTATCCCTCATCCTGGAGGATCCGGAACTGAAGACTGCGGAGATCAAAGCTGAAGGTGAAGCCACATGTGATCTGTATACATCGGCAGAGGGGTCGTCACATGAGGAAATCCCCCCATATATATGGAGATGGCGATCTGTGGGGGCCGGACACAGAATGGGTGTGTGGTGTAACCAAAGAGAACACTAAGTCAGCACAGGAGCTGTGTACACAAAACGGAAGCATTCTGCAAAGTTACTTTATTCTCTTTATCCCCTTCCCGACATCCGCAGAATTTAAGTGTCGCAATTCCAATGAGTTGTGGATTTTTGGTTCAAGTTGCCCAACGGGACCAAAAAATAATGTGATAGAAAAGGATTAAAATTGAAATTTATATATATAAAAAAATCCTTTGAAATTTCCTACCTCCATTTGTCAATACAAAGCAAGACTAAAAGATTATATATATTTATTTATTTAGTATTGACACACTGACAAAAAGTCCGATCTATCACATCATAAATATATTAACCCCTACAGCAAATGCCCAACAGCAAAGATAATCTAAACACCCAATTTTTTTTTCTTTTTGGGTAATTTTACCTCCCAAAAAATGCATCAAAAAGAGATGAAAAGTTTGTAGACAGCAGAGAATGGCATCAATAACCCCCGCAGGTCGGCGAGCAGAAAGCGAACCTCGCCCAGATTCATCAGCAGAAACATGGAACAAATGCCGGGTCTCACAAAATGGTGACACAATACCGGGTTATTTATTACTGTTTGGTGACACCATAATACGGCAATTCTGGCTTCTTCATTTATTTTTCCGCTATTTAACGTGCGGTTTAAATAATTTGGGCTTTGATAGGTCGGACTTTTACAGACACGACAATATAAAATGTTTCTTTTTTAAGTTCTTTTTTTTTACCTCGGAAAATAGGGGTGATTTAACATTTTTGTTTATTTTTTTTCCTTTATAAAACTTTTTCTTTTTTTTCCATTTTTACTTTCTTTTTTTATGTCCCCTTAGGGCACTTGAACCTGCGATCTCTTGACTGCTTATTCTATATACAGTAATCCTCTAGTAATGCAGTATACAGTTTATAAGATTAAGTCCAGACTGTGGATGAACTTCACAGGAGTACCAAGATGGCAGCCATGCAGGCCTTCACCATTCCCCTGACTGCCATTGTCATCCATTTCCTGGCGATAGCGCAATATAAATGCCGCTGTTGGCTCAGGTGGCCACAGTCTACTCAAGTCGCTGCTGTCGGCTCAGGTCACCGATGTTCTGGGCTGGCTGGCAAATTGCACACAGTAGCAACCCATCCTTATTGAGTTTTATCTGTGGCTGATTCATAAAGTGAGTAAAGGTTACAAAGCTTTAAAAAGATAAAGCCGGTGTTATGATGTAATAGTTGAGGTCAAATGCCGACTAGATTCTCATCCACTTCTATCAGTGGGCTACTCAGAGAGGTGTCTGAGACTCTAGTCAGCATGTGACCAGGCTCGGACTGGCCTGCTGGGGAATTCCCCGGTGGGCTCCACTGCAGGGCCAGCACTGACAAGAGAAGGAAGGCTCCTCACACTGCTACCCTAGCACAGCTATGCACTTGTCTATACATCGTATGCTGTGTGTGTGGGGGTGTGTGGTTTGACTTGTCTATATACCGTATGCTGTGTGTGGGGTACTTGTCTATATACTGTATGCTGTGTGGGGGGGACTTGTCTATATACTGTATGCTGTGTGTGTGGGGGGGGACTTGTCTATATACCGTATGCTGTGTGTGGGGGACTTGTCTATATACCGTATGCTGTGTGTGGGGGACTTATCTATATACTGTATGCTGTGTGTGGGGGACTTGTCTATATACCGTATGCTGTGTGTGGGGGACTTGTCTATATACCGTATGCTGTGTGGGGGGGACTTGTCTATATACCGTATGCTGTGTGGGGGGGACTTGTCTATATACCGTATGCTGTGTGTGGGGGACTTGTCTATATACCGTATGCGTGTATGGTGGACTTGTCTATATACCGTATGCTGTGTGTGGGGGACTTGTCTATATACCGTATGCTGTGTGTGGGGGACTTGTCTATATACTGTATGCTGTGTGTGTGGGACTTGTCTATATACTGTATGCTGTGTGTGTGGGACTTGTCTATATACCGTATGCTGTGTGTGGGGGACTTGTCTATATACTGTATGCTGTGTGGGGGGGACTTGTCTATATACCGTATGCTGTGTGTGTGGGACTTGTCTATATACCGTATGCTGTGTGGGGGGGACTTGTCTATATACCGTATGCTGTGTGTGGGAGACTTGTCTATATACTGTATGCTGTGTGTGTGGGACTTGTCTATATACCGTATGCTGTGTGTGGGGGACTTGTCTATATACTGTATGCTGTGTGTGGGGGACTTGTCTATATACTGTATGCTGTGTGTGAGGGACTTGTCTATATACCGTATGCTGTGTGGGGGGGACTTGTCTATATACTGTATGCTGTGTGGGGGGGACTTGTCTATATACCGTATGCTGTGTGTGTGGGACTTGTCTATATACCGTATGCTGTGTGTGGGGGACTTGTCTATATACTGTATGCTGTGTGGGGGGGACTTGTCTATATACCGTATGCTGTGTGTGGGGGACTTGTCTATATACTGTATACTGTGTGTGTGGGACTTGTCTATATACCGTATGCTGTGTATGGTGGACTTGTCTATATACCGTATGCTGTGTGTGGGGGACTTGTCTATATACCGTATGCTGTGTATGGGGGACTTGTCTATATACTGTATGCTGTGTGTGGGGGACTTGTCTATATACCGTATGCTGTGTATGGGGGACTTGTCTATATACCGTATGCTGTGTGTGGGGGACTTGTCTATATACCGTATGCTGTGTATGGGGGACTTGTCTATATACCGTATGCTGTGTATGGGGGACTTGTCTATATACTGTATGCTGTGTGTGGGGGACTTGTCTATATACCGTATGCTGTGTGTGGGGGACTTGTCTATATACCGTATGCTGTGTGTGGGGGACTTGTCTATATACCGTATGCTGTGTATGGGGGACTTGTCTATATACTGTATGCTGTGTGTGGGGGACTTGTCTATATACCGTATGCTGTGTATGGGGGACTTGTCTATATACCGTATGCTGTGTATGGGGGACTTGTCTATATACTCTATGCTGTGTGTGGGGGACTTGTCTATATACCGTATGCTGTGTGTGGGGGACTTGTCTATATACCGTATGCTGTGTGTGGGGGACTTGTCTATATACTGTATGCTGTGTATGGGGGACTTGTCTATATACTGTATGCTGTGTGTGGGGGACTTGTCTATATACCGTATGCTGTGTGTGGGGGCTTGTCTATATACTGTATTCTGTGTGTGGGGGACTTGTCTATATACCGTATGCTGTGTGGGGGGGAGTTGTCTATATACTGTATGCTGTGTGGGGGGACTTGTCTATATACCGTATGCTGTGTGGGGGGGACTTGTCTATATACCGTATGCTGTGTGGGGGGGGACTTGTCTATATACCGTATGCTGTGTGGGGGGACTTGTCTATATACTGTATTCTGTGTGTGGGGGACTTGTCTATATACCGTATGCTGTGTGGGGGGGAGTTGTCTATATACTGTATGCTGTGTGGGGGGACTTGTCTATATACCGTATGCTGTGTGGGGGACTTGTCTATATACTGTATGCTGTGTGGGGGGGACTTGTCTATATACCGTATGCTGTGTGTGGGGGACTTGTCTATATACCGTATGCTGTGTATGGGGGACTTGTCTATATACCGTATGCTGTGTGTGGGGGACTTGTCTATATACCGTATGCTGTGTGTGGGGGACTTGTCTATATACCGTATGCTGTGTGGGGGACTTGTCTATATACCGTATGCTGTGTGGGGGACTTGTCTATATACTGTATGCTGTGTGGGGGGGACTTGTCTATATACCGTATGCTGTGTGTGGGGGACTTGTCTATATACCGTATGCTGTGTATGGGGGACTTGTCTATATACCGTATGCTGTGTGTGGGGGACTTGTCTATATACCGTATGCTGTGTGTGGGGGACTTGTCTATATACCGTATGCTGTGTGTGGGGGACTTGTCTATATACCGTATGCTGTGTATGGGGGACTTGTCTATATACTGTATGCTGTGTGTGGGGGACTTGTCTATATACCGTATGCTGTGTATGGGGGACTTGTCTATATACCGTATGCTGTGTATGGGGGACTTGTCTATATACTCTATGCTGTGTGTGGGGGACTTGTCTATATACCGTATGCTGTGTGTGGGGGACTTGTCTATATACCGTATGCTGTGTGTGGGGGACTTGTCTATATACTGTATGCTGTGTATGGGGGACTTGTCTATATACTGTATGCTGTGTGTGGGGGACTTGTCTATATACCGTATGCTGTGTGTGGGGGCTTGTCTATATACTGTATTCTGTGTGTGGGGGACTTGTCTATATACCGTATGCTGTGTGGGGGGGACTTGTCTATATACCGTATGCTGTGTGGGGGGACTTGTCTATATACTGTATTCTGTGTGTGGGGGACTTGTCTATATACCGTATGCTGTGTGGGGGGACTTGTCTATATACCGTATGCTGTGTGGGGGGGACTTGTCTATATACTGTATGCTGTGTGGGGGGACTTGTCTATATACTGTATTCTGTGTGTGGGGGACTTGTCTATATACCGTATGCTGTGTGGGGGGGACTTGTCTATATACTGTATGCTGTGTGGGGGACTTGTCTATATACCGTGTGCTGTGTGTGGGGGACTTGTCTATATACTGTATGCTGTGTGGGGGGGACTTGTCTATATACCGTATGCTGTGTGGGGGACTTGTCTATATACTGTATGCTGTGTGGGGGGGACTTGTCTATATACCGTATGCTGTGTGTGGGGGACTTGTCTATATACCGTATGCTGTGTGGGGGGCTTGTCTATATACCGTATGCTGTGTGTGGGGGACTTGTCTATATACTGTATGCTGTGTGTGGGGACTTGTCTATATACTGTATGCTGTGTGGGGGGGACGTGTCTATATACTTTATGCTGTGTATGGGGGACTTGTCTATATACCGTATGCTGTGTGTGGGGGACTTGTCTATATACTGTATGCTGTGTGTGGGGGACTTGTCTATATACCGTATGCTGTGTATGGGGGACTTGTCTATATACCGTATGCTGTGTGTGGGGGACTTGTCTATATACTGTATGCTGTGTATGGGGGACTTGTCTATATACTGTATGCTGTGTGTGGGGGACTTGTCTATATACCGTATGCTGTGTGTGGGGGACTTGTCTATATACCGTATGCTGTGTATGGGGGACTTGTCTATATACCGTATGCTGTGTATGGGGGACTTGTCTATATACTGTATGCTGTGTGTGGGGGACTTGTCTATATACCGTATGCTGTGTGTGGGGGCTTGTCTATATACTGTATTCTGTGTGTGGGGGACTTGTCTATATACCGTATGCTGTGTGGGGGACTTGTCTATATACTGTATGCTGTGTGGTGGGGGACTTGTCTATATACTGTATGCTGTGTGTGGGGGGGACTTGTCTATATACCGTATGCTGTGTGTGGGGGACTTGTCTATATACTGTATGTTGTGTGTGGGGGACTTGTCTATATACCGTATGCTGTGTGGGGGGGACTTGTCTATATACCGTATGCTGTGTGTGGGGGACTTGTCTATATACTGTATGCTGTGTGTGGGGGACTTGTCTATATACCGTATGCTGTGTGTGGGGGACTTGTCTATATACCGTATGCTGTGTGTGGGGGCTTGTCTATATACTGTATTCTGTGTGTGGGGGACTTGTCTATATACCGTATGCTGTGTGTGGGGGACTTGTCTATATACCGTATGCTGTGTGGGGGACTTGTCTATATACCGTATGCTGTGTGGGGGGACTTGTCTATATACTGTATGCTGTGTGGGGGGGACGTGTCAATATACTTTATGCTGTGTGTGGGGGACTTGTCTGTATACCGTATGCTGTGTGGGGGACTTGTCTATATACTGTATGCTGTGTGTGGGGGAGCGGGGACCTGGCTATATACTTTGTGTGGGGGAGCAGAGACCTGGCTATATACTTTGTGTGGGGGAGCGGGGATCTTGGCTATATACTGTGTGTGGGGGAGCGGGGGCCTGGCTATATACTGTGTGTGGGGGAGCGGGGACCTGGCTATATACTTTGTGTGGGGTAGCTGGGATCTTGGCTATATACTGTGTGTGGGGGAGCGGGGACCTGGCTATATACTGTGTGTGGGGGAGCGGGGACCTGGCTATATGTGGTAGGTGTGGGGCAGTTGATGTTACGGGGGCAGCTTTATTGTGAATGTATATGTAGTGGGTACAATGTGGAGGACTCTTTATAGATCACAGACATCATATGTGCTGATCAGGAGCCTTTCTGTGAATGCTATGTGTCAGGTCAGAGCTGCACTATTGCTAGATGATCTTGTGGGTGAACGTCTCATTCAGACGTCTGTTTTTTTACATCCATGTTATTGACAGACATAATACGCACCTTTATCATCTATGGGGCAGCTCACATATCCATATATATATATTTTTTTTTTATTTGCATATAGTAACAAACATTGATACAATTCGGATCGATCCCTTTGATGAAAATCAGTTTTGTTTTCTTTGCTTTTTTTTTAATGTACCAGAAAACTACAGATGTCTGAATGAGGCCTGAAGATCTGTTCAAATGTGGCAGATTGTTCCTGGAGGATTTCCATAGAAAATCAGAGCAAATTAGCAAAAATCCGCAAGAAAATCCACAACAGCAAATTTGCACTGCATGATTATGGTGCAGATCTTTCTGGTAATTCACTGTGGAAAACAGCAGCGTGTAAAATAAAAAGAAATAAACTTGCTGGGAGTTGTAGTCCCTCACCACATACTGCAGTGCTATTATGACGCAGTGATGGTTTAGTTACATGATCGGTGCCTGCGCTGTCACTTGCTGGGAGTTGTAGTCCCTCACCACATACTGCAGTGCTATTATAACGCAGTGATGGTTTAGTTACATGACCAGTGCCTGCGCTGTCACTTGCTGGGAGTTGTAGTCCCTCACCACATACTGCAGTCCTATTATGACGCAGTGATGGTTTAGTTACATGATCGGTGCCTGCACTGTCACTTGCTGGGAGTTGTAGTCCCTCACCACATACTGCAGTGCTATTATGACGCAGTGATGGTGAACTGTGTATCTAATCCTATCCTGTGTGATACTGTTTGCTGAGCCATGTATCTAATCCCGCCCTGTGCGATACTGTCTGCTGAGCCGTGTATCTAATCCTCTCCTGTGCGATACTGTCTGCTGAGCCGTGTATCTAATCCTCTCCTGGTGAAACTGTGTGCTGAGCTGTGTATCTAATGCCATCCTGTGTGATACTGTCTGCTGAGCTGTGTATCTAATCCCCTCCTGTGTGATACTGTCTGCTGAGCTGTGTATCTAATCCTCTAATGTGTGATACTGTCTGCTGAGCTGTGTATCTAATCGTCTCCTGTGTGATACTGTCTGATGAACTGTGTATCTAATCCACTCCTGTGTGATACTGTCTGCTGAGCTGTGTATCTAATCCTATGCTGTGTGATACTGTCAGCTGAGCTGTGTATCTAATCCTCTCCTGTGTGATACTGTCTGCTGAGCCGTGTATCTAATCCTCTGTGTAATACTGTGTTGAGCCGTGTATCTAATCCTCTCCTGTGTGATACTGTCTGCTGAGCAGTGTATCTAATCTTATCCTGTGTGATACTGTCTGCTGAGCTGTGTATCTAATCCCCTCCTGTGTGATACTGTCTGCTGAGCTGTGTATCTAATCCTATGATGTGTATCTAATCCTCTCCTGTGTGATACTGTCTACTGAGCCGTGTATCTAATCCCCTCCTGTGATACTGTCTGCTGAGCCGTGTATCTAATCCTATCCTGTGTGATACTGTCTGCTGAGCCGTGTATCTAATCCTATCCTGTGTGATACTGTCTGCTGAGCTGTGTATCTAATCCCATCCTGTGTGATACCATCTGCTGAGCAGTGTATCTAATCCTATCCTGTGTGATACTGTTTGCTGACCTGTGTATCTAATCCTGTACAGTGATACTGTCTGCTGAGCAGTGTATCTAATCCTATCCTGTGTGATACTGTCTGCTGAGCTGTGTATCTAATCCTGTCCTGTGTGATACTGTCTGCTGAGCTGTGCATCTAATCCTATCCCGTGTGATACTATCTGCTAAACAGTGTATCTAATCATCCCCTGTGTGATACTGTCTGCTGAGCTGTGTATCTAATCCTCTCCTGTGTGATACTGTCTGCTGAGCCGTGTATCTAATCCTATCCTGTGTGATACTGTCTGCTGAACCGTGTATCTCTAATCCTACCCTGTGTGACACTGTCTGCTGAGCCGTGTATCTAATCCTCTCCTGTGTGATACCGTCTGCTGAGCCGTGTATCTCTAATCCTACCCTGTGTGACACTGTCTGCTGAGCCGTGTATCTAATACTCTCCTGTGTGATACTGTCTGCTGAGCAGTGTATCTAATACTCTCCTGTGTGATACTGTCTGCTGAACCGTGTATCTAATCCCGCCCTGTGCGATACTGTCTGCTCAGCCGTGTATCTAATCCACTCCTGTGTGATACTGTCTGCTGAGCTGTGTATCTAATCCTATGCTGTGTGATACTGTCTGCTGATCTGTGTATCTAATCCTCTCCTGTGTGATACTGTCTGCTGAGCTGTGTATCTAATCCTACGCTGTGTGATACTGTCTGCTGAGCTGTGTATCTACTCCTCTCCTGTGTGATACTGTCTGCTGAGCTGTGTATCTAATCCTGTCCTGTGTGATACTGTCTGCTGAGCCGTGTATCTAATCCTATGCTGTGTGATACTGTCTGCTGAGCTGTGTATCTAATCCTCTCCTGTGTGATACTGTCTGCTGAGCTGTGTATCTAATCCTGTCCTGTGTGATACTGTCTGCTGAGCCGTGTATCTAATCCTATGCTGTGCGATACTGTCTGCTGAGCTGTGTATCTAATCCTATGCTGTGTGATACTGTCTGCTGAGCTGTGTATCTAATCCTATGCTGTGTGATACTGCCTGCTGAGCTGTGTATCTAATCCTATGCTGTGTGATACTGTCTCCTCAGCTGTGTATCTAATCCCCTCCTGAGTGATACTGTCTGCTGAGCCGTGTATCTAATCCTATGCTGTGTGATACTGTCTGCTGAGCCATGTATCTAATCCTCTCCTGTGAGATACTGTCTGCTGAGCTGCGTATCTAATCCTCTCCTGTGTGATACTGTCTGATGAACTGTGTATCTAATCCTGTCCTATGTGATACTGTCTGCTGAGCTGTGCATCTAATCCTCTCCTGTGTAATACTGTCTGCTGAGCTGTGTATCTAATCCTCTCCTGTGTAATACTGTCTGCTGAGCCGTGTATCTAATCCTACCCTGTGTGATACTGTCTGCTGAGCAGTGTATCTAATCCTGTCCTATGTGATACTGTCTGCTGAGCTGTGCATCTAATCCTCTCCTGTGTAATACTGTCTGCTGAGCTGTGTATCTAATCTTATCCTGTGTGATACTGTCTGCTGAGCTGTGTATCTAATCTTATCCTGTGTGATACTGTCTGCTGAGCTGTGTATCTAATCCCCTCCTGTGTGATACTGTCTGCTGAGCTGTGTATCTAATCCCCTCCTGTGTGATACTGTCTGTTGAGCCGTGTATCTAATCCTATGCTGTGTGATACTGCCTGCTGAGCTGTGTATCTAAACCTATGCTGTGTATCTCATCTTCTCCTGTGTGATACTGTCTGCTGAGATGTGTATCTAATCCTCTCCTGTGTGATACTGTCTGCTGAGCTGTGTATCTAATTCTCTCCTGTGTGATACCGTCTGCTGAGCTGTGTATCTAATACTATCCTGTGTGATACTGTCTGCTGAGCAGTGTATCTAATACTCTCCTTTGTGATACTGTCTGATGAACCGTGTATCTAATCCCGCCCTGTGCGATACTGTCTGCTGAGCCGTGTATCTAATCCACTCCTGTGTAATACTGTCTGCTGAGCTGTGTATCTAATCCTATGCTGTGTGATACTGTCTGCTGATCTGTGTATCTAATCCTCTCCTGTGCGATACTGTCTGCTGAGCTGTGTATCTAATCCTACGCTGTGTGATACTATCTGCTGAGCTGTGTATCTAATCCTCTCCTGTGTGATACTGTCTGCTGAGCTGTGTATCTAATCCTGTCCTGTGTGATACTGTCTGCTGAGCCGTGTATCTAATCCTATGCTGTGTGATACTGTCTGCTGAGCTGTGTATCTAATCTTATACTGTGTGATACTGCCTGCTGAGCTGTGTATCTAATCCTATGCTGTGTGATACTGTATGCTGAGCAGTGTATCTAATCCTCTCCTGTGTGATACTGTCTCCTCAGCTGTGTATCTAATCCCCTCCTGTGTGATACTGTCTGCTGAGCCGTGTATCTAATCCTATGCTGTGTGATACTGTCTGCTGAGCCATGTATCTAATCCTCTCCTGTGAGATACTGTCTGCTGAGCTGCGTATCTAATCCTCTCCTATGTGATACTGTCTGCTGAGCTGTGTATCTAATCCTGTCCTGTGTGTTACTGTCTGCTGAGCTGTGCATCTAATCCTCTCCTGTGTAATACTGTCTGCTGAGCTGTGTTTCTAATCTTATCCTGTGTGATACTGTCTGCTGAGCTGTGTATCTAATCTTATCCTGTGTGATACTGTCTGCTGAGCTGTGTATCTAATCCCCTCCTGTGTGATACTGTCTGTTGAGCCGTGTATCTAATCCTATGCTGTGTGATACTGTCTGCTGAGCTGTGTATCTAAACCTATGCTGTGTATCTCATCCTCTCCTGTGTGATACTGTCTGCTGAGCTGTGTATCTAATCCTCTCCTGTGTGATACTGTCTGCTGAGCTATGTATCTAATCCTGTGTGATACTGTCTGCTGAGCTGTGCATCTAATCCTATCCTGTGTGATACTATCCGCAGAGCAGTGTATCTAATCTTATCCTGTGTGATACTGTCTGCTGAGCTGTGTATCTAATCCCCTCCTGTGTGATACTGTCTGCTGAGCTGTGTATCTAATCCCCTCCTGTGTGATACTGTCTGCTGAACCGTGTATCTAATCCTATGCTGTGTGATGCTGTCTGCTGAGCCATGTATCTAATCCTCTCCTGTGTGATACTGTCTGCTGAGCTGTGTGTCTAATCCTATCCTGTGTGATACTGTCTGCTGAGCTGTGTATCTAATCCTCTCCTGTGTGATAATGTCTGCTGAGCCGTGTATCTAATCCACTCCTGTGTGATACTGTCAGCTGAGCTGTGTATCTAATCCTCTCCTGTGTGATACTGTCTGATGAGCTGTGTATCTAATCCTCTCCTGTGTGATACTGCCTACTGAGCTGTGTATCTAATCCTATCCTGTGTGATACTGTCTGCTGAGTCGTGTATCTAATCCCGCCCTGTGCGATACTATCTGCTGAGCCGTGTATCTAATCCACTCCTGTGTGATACTGTCAGCTGAGCTGTGTATCTGATCCTCTCCTGTGTGATACTGTCTGCTGAGCCGTGTATCTAATCCTCTCCTGTGTGATACTGCCTACTGAGCTGTGCATCTAATCCTATCCTGTGTGATACCATCAGCTGAGCAGTGTATCTAATCCTATCCTGTGTGATACCATCTGCTGAGCTGTGTATCTAATCCTATCCTGTGTGATACTGTCTGCTGAGCTGTGTATCTAATCCACTCCTGTGTGATACTGTCTGCTGAGCTGTATATCTAATCCTATCCTGTGTGATACTATCTGCTGAGCTGTGTATCTAATCCTCTCCTGTGTGACACTGTCTGCTGAGCTGTGTATCTAATCCTCTCCTGTGTGATACTGTCAGCTGAGCTGTGTATCTAATCCTCTCCTGTGTGATACTGTCTGCTGAGCCGTGTATCTAATCCTGTCCTGTGTGATACTGTCTGATGAGCTATGTATCTAATCCTCTCCTGTGTGATACTGTCTGCTGAGCTGTGTATCTAATCCTGTCCTGTGTGATACTGTCTGATGAGCTGTGTATCTAATCCTCTCCTGTGCGATACTGTCTGATGAGCCGTGTATCTAATCCTCTCCTGTGTGATACTGTCTGCTGAGCTGTGCATCTAATCCTATCCTGTGTGATACTGTCTGCTGAGCTGTGTATCTAATCATCTCCTGTGCGATACTGTCTGATGAGCCGTGTATCTAATCCTCTCCTGTGTGATACTGTCTGCTGAGCTGTGTATCTAATCCTCTCCTGTGTGATACTGTCTGCTGAGCCGTGTATCTAATCCTCTCCTGTGTGATACTGTCTGCTGAGCTGTGTATCTAATCCTCTCCTGTGTGATACTGTCTGCTGAGCCGTGTATCTAATCCTACCCTGTGTGATACTGTCTGCTGAACCGTGTATCTAATCCTGCCCTGTGTGATACCATCTGCTGAGCTGTGTATCTAATCCTCTCCTGTGTGATACTGTCTGCTGAGCTGTGTATCAAATCATCTCCTGTGTGATACTGTCTGCTGAGCCGTGTATCTAATCCTACCCTGTGTGATACTGTCTGCTGAACCGTGTATCTAATCCTGCCCTGTGTGATACTGTCTGCTGAGCAGTGTATCTAATCCTATCCTGTGTGATACCATCTGCTGAGCTGTGTATCTAATCCTCTCCTGTGTGATACTGTCTGCTGAGCTGTGTATCAAATCCTCTCCTGTGTGATACTGTCTGCTGAGCCGTGTATCTAATCCTACCCTGTATGATACTGTCTGCTGAACCGTGTATCTAATCCTGCCCTGTGTGATACTGTCTGCTGAGCTGTGTATCTAATCCTATCCTGTGTGATACCATCTGCTGAGCCGTGTAGCTAATCCTCTCCTGTGTGATACTGTCTGATGAGCCCTGTATCTAATCATATCCTGTGTGATACCATCTGCTGAGCAGTGTATCTAAACCTATCCTGTGTGATACCAGCTGCTGAGCTGTGTATCTAATCCTATCCTTTGTGATACTGTCTGCTGAGCTGTGTATCTAATCCTTTCCTGTGTGATACCATCTACTGAGCTGTGTATCTAATCCTCTCCTGCGTGATAATGTCTGCTGAGCCGTGTATCTAATCCTCTCCTGTGTGATACTGTCTGCTGAGCTGTGTATCTAATCCTGTCCTGTGTGATACAGTCCGCTGAGCTATGTATCTAATCCTCTCCTGTGCGATATTCTCTGCTGAGCTGTGTATCTAATCCTCTCCTGTGTGATACCGTCTGCTGAGCTGTGTATCTAATCCTCTCCTGTGTGATACTGTCTGCTGAGCCATGTATCTAATCCTATGCTGTGTGATACTGTCTGCTGAGCTGTGCATCTAATCCTATCCTGTGTGATACTATCTGCTGAGCAGTGTATCTAATCCTATCCTGTGTGATACTGTCTGCTGAGCCGTGTATCTAATCCCGCCCTGTGCGATACTGTCTGCTGAGCCGTGGATCTAATCCACTCCTGTGTGATACTGTCTGCTGAGCTGTGTATCTAATCCCGCCATGTGCGATACTGTCTGCTGAGCCGTGTATCTAATCCATTCCTGTGTGATACTGTCTGATGAACTGTGTATCTAATCCTATCCTGCGTGATACTGTCTGCTGAGCCATGTATCTAATCCCGCCCTGTGCGATACTGTCTGCTGAGCCGTGTATCTAATCCACTCCTGTGTGATACTATCTGCTGAGCTTTGTATCTAATCCTGTGCTGTGTGATACTGTCAGCTGAGTTGTGTATCTAATCCTATCCTGTGTGATACCATCTGCTGAGCTGTGTATCTAATCCTTTCCTGTGTGATATTGTCTGCTGAGCTGTGTATCTAATCCTCTCCTGTGTGATACTGTCTGCTGAGCTATGTATCTAATCCTCTCCTGTGTGATACTGTTTGCTGAGCTGTGTATCTAATCCTTTCCTGTGTGATACTGCCTGCTGAGCTGTGTATCTAAGCCTATCCTGTGTGATACTGTCTGCTGAGCCATTTATATAATCCTCTACTGTGTGATACTGTCTGCTGAGCCGTGTATCTAATCCTCTCCTGTGTGATACTGTCTGCTGAGCTGTTTATCTAATCCTCTCCTGTGTGATATTGTCAGCTGAGCTGTGTATCAAATCCTCTCCTGTGTGATACTGACTGCTGTGCTGTGTATCTAATCCTATGCTGTGTGATACTGTCTGCTGAGCCGTGTATCTAATCCTCTCCTGTGTGATATTGTCAGCTGAGCTGTGTATCAAATCCTCTCCTGTGTGATACTGTCTGCTGAGCTGTGTATCTAATCCTATGCTGTGTGATACTGTCTGCTGAGCTGTGTATCTAATCCTATCCTGTGTGATATTGTCAGCTGAGCTGTGTATCAAATCCTCTCCTGTGTGATACTGACTGCTGTGCTGTGTATCTAATCCTCTCCTGTGTGATACTGTCTGCTGAGCTGTATCTCTAATCCTACCCTGTGTGATACTGTCTGCTCAACCGTGTATCTAATCCTCTCCTGTGTGATACCCTCTGCTGAGCAGTGTATCTAATCCTCTCCTGTGTGATACCGGCTGCTGAGCTGTGTATCTAATCCTCTCCTGTGCGATACTGTCTGCTGAGCTGTGTATCTAATCCTCTCCTGTGTGATACTGTCAGCTGAGCTGTGTATCTAATCCTCTCCTGTGTGATACTGTCTGCTGAGCTGTGTATCTAATCCTGTCCTGTGTGATACTGTCTGATGAGCTATGTATCTAATCCTCTCCTGTGCGATACTGTCTGCTGAGCTGTGTATCTAATCCTCTCCTGTGTGATACTGTCAGCTGAGCTGTGTATCTAATCCTCTCCTGTGTCATACTGTCTGCTGAGCCGTGTATCTAATCCTCTCCTGTGTGATACTGTCTGCTGAGCCATGTATCTAATCCTGTCCTGTGTGATACTGTCTGATGAGCTATGTATCTAATCCTCTCCTGTGTGATACTGTCTGCTGAGCTGTGTATCTAATCCTGTCCTGTGTGATACTGTCTGATGAGCTATGTATCTAATCCTCTCCTGTGTGATACTGTCTGATGAGCCGTGTATCTAATCCTCTCCTGTGTGATACTGTCTGCTGAGCTGTGCATCTAATCCTCTCCTGTGTGATACTATCTGCTGAGCAGTGTATCTAATCCTCTCCTGTGTGATACTGTCTGCTGAGCCGTGTATCTAATCCTCTCCTGTGTCATACTGTCTGCTGAGCTGTGTATCTAATCCTCTCCTGTGTGATACTGTCTGCTGAGCCGTGTATCTAATCCTACCCTGTGTGATACTGTCTGCTGAACCGTGTATCTAATCCTGCCCTGTGTGATACTGTCTGCTGAGCAGTGTATCTAATTCTATCCTGTGTGATACCATCTGCTGAGCTGTGTATCTAATCCTCTCCTGTGTGATACTGTCTGCTGAGCTGTGTATCAAATCCTCTCCTGTGTGATACTGTCTGCTGAGCCGTGTATCTAATCCTACCCTGTGTGATACTGTCTGCTGAACCGTGTATCTAATCCTGCCCTGTGTGATACTGTCTGCTGAGCAGTGTATCTAATCCTATCCTGTGTGATACCATCTGCTGAGCTGTGTATCTAATCCTCTCCTGTGTGATACTGTCTGCTGAGCTGTGTATGAAATCCTCTCCTGTGTGATACTGTCTGCTAAGCCGTGTATCTAATCCTACCCTGTGTGATACTGTCTGCTGAACCGTGTATCTAATCCTGCCCTGTGTGATACTGTCTGCTGAGCTGTGTATCTAATCCTATCCTGTGTGATACCATCTGCTGAGCCGTGTAACTAATCCTCTTCTGTGTGATAATGTCTGCTGAGCCCTGTATCTAATCATATCCTGTGTGATACCATCTGCTGAGCAGTGTATCTAAACCTATCCTGTGTGATACCAGCTGCTGAGCTGTGTATCTAATCCTATCCTTTGTGATACTGTCTGCTGAGCTGTGTATCTAATCCTCTCCTGTGTGATACTATCTGCTGAGCAGTGTATCTAATCCTCTCCTGTGTGATACTGTCTGCTGAGCCGTGTATCTAATCCTCTACTGTGTGATACTATCTGCTGAGCAGTGTATCTAATCCTATCTTGTGTGATACCATCTGCTGAGCTGTGTATCTAATGCTCTCCTGTGTGATACTGTCTGCTGAGCTGTGTATCTAATCCTGTCCTGTGTGATACAGTCCGCTGAGCTATGTATCTAATCCTCTCCTGTGCGATATCGTCTGCTGAGCTGTGTATCTAATCCTCTCCTGTGTGATACTGTCTGCTGAGCTGTGTATCTAATGCTCTCCTGTGTGATACTGTCTGCTGAGCTGTGTATCTAATCCTGTCCTGTGTGATACAGTCCGCTGAGCTATGTATCTAATCCTCTCCTGTGCGATATTGTCTGCTGAGCTGTGTATCTAATCCTATCCTGTGTGATACTATCTGCTGAGCAGTGTATCTAATCCTATCCTGTGTGATACTGTCTGCTGAGCCGTGTATCTAATCCCGCCCTGTGCGATACTGTCTGCTGAGCCGTGGATCTAATCCACTCCTGTGTGATACTGTCTGCGGAGCTGTGTATCTAATCCCGCCCTGTGCGATACTGTCTGCTGAGCCGTGTATCTAATCCATTCCTGTGTGATACTGTCTGATGAACTGTGTATCTAATCCTATCCTGCGTGATACTGTCTGCTGAGCCGTGTATCTAATCCCGCCCTGTGCGATACTGTCTGCTGAGCCGTGTATCTAATCCACTCCTGTGTGATACTATCTGCTGAGCTTTGTATCTAATCCTGTGCTGTGTGATACTGTCAGCTGAGTTGTGTATCTAATCCTATCCTGTGTGATACCATCTGCTGAGCTGTGTATCTAATCCTTTCCTGTGTGATTCTGTCTGCTGAGCTGTGTATCTAATCCTCTCCTGTGTGATACTGTCTGCTGAGCAGTGTATCTAATCCTCTCCTGTGTGATACTGTCTGCTGAGCTATGTATCTAATCCTCTCCTGTGTGATACTGTTTGCTGAGCTGTGTATCTAATCCTTTCCTGTGTGATACTGCCTGCTGAGCTGTGTATCTAAGCCTATCCTGTGTGATACTGTCTGCTGAGCCATGTATATAATCCTCTACTGTGTGATACTGTCTGCTGAGCTGTGGATCTAATCCTATCCTGTGTGATATTGTCAGCTGAGCTGTGTATCTAATCCTGTCCTGTGTGATACTGTCTGCTGAGCTGTGTATCTAATCCTGTCCTGTGTGATACTGTCTGCTGAGCTGTGTATCTAATCCTATGCTGTGTGATACTGTCTGCTGAGCTGTATCTCTAATCCTACCCTGTGTGATACTGTCTGCTCAACCGTGTATCTAATCCTCTCCTGTGTGATACCCTCTGCTGAGCAGTGTATCTAATCCTCTCCTGTGTGATACCGGCTGCTGAGCTGTGTATCGAATCCTCTCCTGTGCGATACTATCTGCTGAGCTGTGTATCTAATCCTCTCCTGTGTGATACTGTCAGCTGAGCTGTGTATCTAATCCTCTCCTGTGTGATACTGTCTGCTGAGCTGTGTATCTAATCCTGTCCTGTGTGATACTGTCTGATGAGGTATGTATCTAATCCTCTCCTGTGCGATACTGTCTGCTGAGCTGTGTATCTAATCCTCTCCTGTGTGATACTGTCAGCTGAGCTGTGTATCTAATCCTCTCCTGTGTGATACTGTCTGCTGAGCCGTGTATCTAATCCTCTCCTGTGTGATACTGTCTGCTGAGCCGTGTATCTAATTCTTTCCTGTGTGATACTGTCTGATGAGCTATGTATCTAATCCTCTCCTGTGTGATACTGTCTGCTGAGCTGTGTATCTAATCCTGTCCTGTGTGATACTGTCTGATGAGCTATGTATCTAATCCTCTCCTGTGTGATACTATCTGATGAGCCGTGTATCTACTCCTCTCCTGTGTGATACTGTCTGCTGAGCTGTGCATCTAATCCTCTCCTGTGTGATACTATCTGCTGAGCAGTGTATCTAATCCTCTCCTGTGTGATACTGTCTGCTGAGCCGTGTATCTAATCCTCTCCTGTGTGATACTGTCTGCTGAGCTGTGTATCTAATCCTCTCCTGTGTGATACTGTCTGCTGAGCCGTGTATCTAATCCTACCCTGTGTGATACTGTCTGCTGAACCGTGTATCTAATCCTGCCCTGTGTGATACTGTCTGCTGAGCAGTGTATCTAATCCTATCCTGTGTGATACCATCTGCTGAGCTGTGTATCTAATCCTCTCCTGTGTGATACTGTCTGCTGAGCTGTGTATCAAATCCTCTCCTGTGTGATACTGTCTGCTGAGCCGTGTATCTAATCCTACCCTGTGTGATACTGTCTGCTGAACCGTGTATCTAATCCTGCCCTGTGTGATACTGTCTGCTGAGCTGTGTATCTAATCCTATCCTGTGTGATACCATCTGCTGAGCCGTGTAACTAATCCTCTTCTGTGTGATAATGTCTGCTGAGCCCTGTATCTAATCATATCCTGTGTGATACCATCTGCTGAGCAGTGTATCTAAACCTATCCTGTGTGATACCAGCTGCTGAGCTGTGTATCTAATCCTATCCTTTGTGATACTGTCTGCTGAGCTGTGTATCTAATCCTCTCCTGTGTGATACTATCTGCTGAGCAGTGTATCTAATCCTCTCCTGTGTGATACTGTCTGCTGAGCCGTGTATCTAATCCTCTACTGTGTGATACTATCTGCTGAGCAGTGTATCTAATCCTATCTTGTGTGATACCATCTGCTGAGCTGTGTATCTAATGCTCTCCTGTGTGATACTGTCTGCTGAGCTGTGTATCTAATCCTGTCCTGTGTGATACAGTCCGCTGAGCTATGTATCTAATCCTCTCCTGTGCGATATTGTCTGCTGAGCTGTGTATCTAATCCTCTCCTGTGTGATACTGTCTGCTGAGCTGTGCATCTAATCCCATCCTGTGTGATACTATCTGCTGAGCAGTGTATCTAATCCTATCCTGTGTGATACTGTCTGCTGAGCTGTGTATCAAATCCTCTCCTGTGTGATACTGTCTGCTGAGCCGTGTATCTAATCCTACCCTGTGTGATACTGTCTGCTGAACCGTGTATCTAATCCTGCCCTGTGTGATACTGTCTGCTGAGCTGTGTATCTAATCCTATCCTGTGTGATACCATCTGCTGAGCCGTGTAACTAATCCTCTTCTGTGTGATAATGTCTGCTGAGCCCTGTATCTAATCATATCCTGTGTGATACCATCTGCTGAGCAGTGTATCTAAACCTATCCTGTGAGATACCAGCTGCTGAGCTGTGTATCTAATCCTATCCTTTGTGATACTGTCTGCTGAGCTGTGTATTTAATCCTCTCCTGTGTGATACTATCTGCTGAGCAGTGTATCTAATCCTCTCCTGTGTGATACTATCTGCTGAGCAGTGTATCTAATCCTCTCCTGTGTGATACTGTCTGCTGAGCCGTGTATCTAATCCTCTACTGTGTGATACTATCTGCTGAGCAGTGTATCTAATCCTATCTTGTGTGATACCATCTGCTGAGCTGTGTATCTAATGCTCTCCTGTGTGATACTGTCTGCTGAGCTGTGTATCTAATCCTGTCCTGTGTGATACAGTCCGCTGAGCTATGTATCTAATCCTCTCCTGTGCGATATTGTCTGCTGAGCTGTGTATCTAATCCTCTCCTGTGTGATACTGTCTGCTGAGCTGTGCATCTAATCCTATCCTGTGTGATACTATCTGCTGAGCAGTGTATCTAATCCTATCCTGTGTGATACTGTCTGCTGAGCCGTGTATCTAATCCCGCCCTGTGCGATACTGTCTGCTGAGCCGTGTATCTAATCCACTCCTGTGTGATACTGTCTGATGAACTCTGTATCTAATCCTATCCTGTGTGATACTGTCTGCTGAGCCGTGTATCTAATCCACTCCTGTGTGATACTGTCTGCTGAGCTGTGTATCTAATCCCGCCCTGTGCGATACTGTCTGCTGAGCCGTGTATCTAATCCACTCCTGTGTGATACTGTCTGATGAACTGTGTATCTAATCCTATCCTGTGTGATACTGTCTGCTGAGCCGTGTATCTAATCCCGCCCTGTGCGATACTGTCTGCTGAGCCATGTATCTAATCCACTCCTGTGTGATACTATCTGCTGAGCTTTGTATCTAATCCTGTGCTGTGTGATACTGTCAGCTGAGTTGTGTATCTAATCCTATCCTGTGTGATACCATCTGCTGAGCTGTGTATCTAATCCTTTCCTGTGTGATACCGTCTGCTGAACTGTGTATCTAATCCTCTCCTGTGTGATACTGTCTGCTGAGCCGTGTATCTAATCCTGTCCTGTGTGATACTGTCTGATGAGCTATGTATCTAATCCTCTCCTGTGTGATACTGTCTGCTGAGCTGTGTATCTAATCCTGTCCTGTGTGATACTGTCTGATGAGCTATGTATCTAATCCTCTCCTGTGCGATACTGTCTGATGAGCCGTGTATCTAATCCTCTCCTGTGTGATACTGTCTGCTGAGCCGTGTATCTAATCCTCTCCTGTGTGATACTGTCTGCTGAGCTGTGCATCTAATCCTATCCTGTGTGATACTATCTGCTGAGCAGTGTATCTAATCCTCTCCTGTGTGATACTGTCTGCTGAGCCGTGTATCTAATCCTCTCCTGTGTGATACTGTATGCTGAGCTGTGTATCTAATCCTCTCCTGTGTGATACTGTCTGCTGAGCCGTGTATCTAATCCTACCCTGTGTGATACTGTCTGCTGAACCGTGTATCTAATCCTGCCCTGTGTGATACTGTCTGCTGAGCAGTGTATCTAATTCTATCCTGTGTGATACCATCTGCTGAGCAGTGTATCAAATCCTCTCCTGTGTGATACTGTCTGCTGAGCCGTGTATCTAATCCTATGCTGTGTGATACTGTCTGCTGAGCTGTGTATCTAATCCTCTCCTGTGTGATACTGTCTGCTGAGCTGTGTATCTAATCCTGTCCTGTGTGATACTGTCTGCTGAGCCGTGTATCTAATCCTATGATGTGCGATACTGTCTGCTGAGCTGTGTATCTAATCCTATGCTGTGTGATACTGTCTGCTGAGCTGTGTATCTAATCCTATGCTGTGTGATACTGCCTACTGAGCTGTGTATCTAATCCTCTCCTGTGTGACACTGTCTGCTGAGCTGTGCATCTAATCCTATCCTGTGTGATACTATCTGCTGAGCAGTGTATCTAATCCTCTCCTGTGTGATACTGTCTGCTGAGCCGTGTATCTAATCCTCTCCTGTGTGATACTGTATGCTGAGCTGTGTATCTAATCCTCTCCTGTGTGATACTGTCTGCTGAGCCGTGTATCTAATCCTACCCTGTGTGATACTGTCTGCTGAACCGTGTATCTAATCCTGCCCTGTGTGATACTGTCTGCTGAGCAGTGTATCTAATTCTATCCTGTGTGATACCATCTGCTGAGCTGTGTATCTAATCCTCTCCTGTGTGATACTGTCTGCTGAGCTGTGTATCAAATCCTCTCCTGTGTGATACTGTCTGCTGAGCCGTGTATCTAATCCTATGCTGTGTGATACTGTCTGCTGAGCTGTGTATCTAATCCTCTCCTGTGTGATACTGTCTGCTGAGCTGTGTATCTAATCCTGTCCTGTGTGATACTGTCTGCTGAGCCGTGTATCTAATCCTATGATGTGCGATACTGTCTGCTGAGCTGTGTATCTAATCCTATGCTGTGTGATACTGTCTGCTGAGCTGTGTATCTAATCCTATGCTGTGTGATACTGCCTACTGAGCTGTGTATCTAATCCTATGCTGTGTGATACTGTCTCCTCAGCTGTGTATCTAATCCCCTCCTGTGTGATACTGTCTGCTGAGCCGTGTATCTAATCCTATGCTGTGTGATACTGTCTGCTGAGCCATGTATCTAATCCTCTCCTGTGAGATACTGTCTGCTGAGCTGCGTATCTAATCCTCTCCTTGTGATACTGTCTGATGAACTGTGTATCTAATCCTGTGCTATGTGATACTGTCTGCTGAGCTGTGCATCTAATCCTCTCCTGTGTAATACTGTCTGCTGAGCCGTGTATCTAATCTTATCCTGTGTGATACTGTCTGCTGAGCTGTGTACCTAATCTTATCCTGTGTGATACTATCTGCTGAGCTGTGTATCTAATCCCCTCCTGTGTGATACTGTCTGCTGAGCTGTGTATCTAATCCTATGCTGTGTGATACTGTCTGTTGAGCCGTGTATCTAATCCTATGCTGTGTGATACTGCCTGCTGAGCTGTGTATCTAATCCTGTGTGATACTGTCTGCTGAGCTGTGTATCTCATCCTCTCCTGTGTGATACTGTCTGCTGAGCTGTGTATCTAATCCTCTCCTGTGTGATACTGTCTGCTGAGCTATGTATCTAATCCTGTGTGATACTGTCTGCTGAGCTGTGTATCTAATTCTCTCCTGTGTGATACCGTCTGCTGAGCTGTGTATCTAATACTCTCCTGTGTGATACTGTCTGCTGAGCAGTGTATCTAATACTCTCCTGTGTGATACTGTCTGATGAACCGTGTATCTAATCCCGCCCTGTGCGATACTGTCTGCTGAGCCGTGTATCTAATCCACTCCTGTGTGATACTGTCTGCTGAGCTGTGTATCTAATCCTATGCTGTGTGATACTGTCTGCTGATCTGTGTATCTAATCCTCTCCTGTGTGATACTGTCTGCTGAGCTGTGTATCTAATCCTACGCTGTGTGATACTGTCTGCTGAGCTGTGTATCTAATCCTCTCCTGTGTGATACTGTCTGATGAGCTATGTATCTAATCCTCTCCTGTGCGATACTGTCTGATGAGCCGTGTATCTAATCCTCTCCTGTGTGATACTGTCTGCTGAGCTGTGCATCTAATCCTCTCCTGTGTGATACTATCTGCTGAGCAGTGTATCTAATCCTCTCCTGTGTGATACTGTCTGCTGAGTCGTGTATCTAATCCTCTCCTGTGTGATACTGTCTGCTGAGCTGTGTATCTAATCCTCTCCTGTGTGATACTGTCTGCTGAGCCGTGTATCTAATCCTACCCTGTGTGATGCTGTCTGCTGAACCGTGCATCTAATCCTGCCCTGTGTGATACTGTCTGCTGAGCTGTGTATCTAATTCTATCCTGTGTGATACTGTCTGCTGAGCAGTGTATCTAATCCTCTCCTGTGTGATACTGTCTGCTGAGCTATGTATCTAATCCTGTGTGATACTGTCTGCTGAGCTGTGTATCTAATTCTCTCCTGTGTGATACCGTCTGCTGAGCTGTGTATCTAATCCCCTCCTGTGTGATACTGTCTGCTGAGCCGTGTATCTAATCCTATGCTGTGTGATACTGTCTGCTGAGCCATGTATCTAATCCTCTCCTGTGAGATACTGTCTGCTGAGCTGCGTATCTAATCCTCTCCTGTGTGATACTGTCTGCTGAGCTGTGCATCTAATCCTCTCCTGTGTAATACTGTCTGCTGAGCTGTGTATCTAATCTTATCCTGTGTGATACTGTCTGCTGAGCTGTGTATCTAATCTTATCCTGTGTGATACTGTCTGCTGAGCTGTGTATCTAATCCCCTCCTGTGTGATACTGTCTGTTGAGCCGTGTATCTAATCCTATGCTGTGTGATACTGTCTGCTGAGCTGTGTATCTAAACCTATGCTGTGTATCTCATCCTCTCCTGTGTGATACTGTCTGCTGAGCTGTGTATCTAATCCTCTCCTGTGTGATACTGTCTGCTGAGCTATGTATCTAATCCTGTGTGATACTGTCTGCTGAGCTGTGCATCTAATCCTATCCTGTGTGATACTATCCGCAGAGCAGTGTATCTAATCTTATCCTGTGTGATACTGTCTGCTGAGCTGTGTATCTAATCCCCTCCTGTGTGATACTGTCTGCTGAGCTGTGTATCTAATCCCCTCCTGTGTGATACAGTCCGCTGAGCTATGTATCTAATCCTATGCTGTGTGATGCTGTCTGCTGAGCCATGTATCTAATCCTCTCCTGTGTGATAATGTCTGCTGAGCCGTGTATCTAATCCACTCCTGTGTGATACTGTCAGCTGAGCTGTGTATCTAATCCTCTCCTGTGTGATACTATCTGCTGAGCTGTGTATCTAATCCTCTCCTGTGTCATACTGTCTGATGAGCTGTGTATCTAATCCTCTCCTGTGTGATACTGCCTACTGAGCTGTGTATCTAATCCTATCCTGTGTGATACTGTCTGCTGAGTCGTGTATCTAATCCCGCCCTGTGCGATACTGTCTGCTGAGCCGTGTATCTAATCCCCTCCTGTGTGATACTGTCTGCTGAGCTGTGTATCTAATCCCCTCCTGTGTGATACTGTCTGCTGAACCGTGTATCTAATCCTATGCTGTGTGATGCTGTCTGCTGAGCCATGTATCTAATCCTCTCCTGTGTGATACTGTCTGCTGAGCTGTGTGTCTAATCCTATCCTGTGTGATACTGTCTGCTGAGCTGTGTATCTAATCCTCTCCTGTGTGATAATGTCTGCTGAGCCGTGTATCTAATCCACTCCTGTGTGATACTGTCAGCTGAGCTGTGTATCTAATCCTCTCCTGTGTGATACTATCTGCTGAGCTGTGTATCTAATCCTCTCCTGTGTCATACTGTCTGATGAGCTGTGTATCTAATCCTCTCCTGTGTGATACTGCCTACTGAGCTGTGTATCTAATCCTATCCTGTGTGATACTGTCTGCTGAGTCGTGTATCTAATCCCGCCCTGTGCGATACTGTCTGCTGAGCCGTGTATCTAATCCACTCCTGTGTGATACTGTCTGCTGAGCCGTGTATCTAATCCTCTCCTGTGTGATACTGCCTACTGAGCTGTGCATCTAATCCTATCCTGTGTGATACCATCAGCTGAGCAGTGTATCTAATCCTATCCTGTGTGATACCATCTGCTGAGCCGTGTATCTAATCCTATCCTGTGTGATACTGTCTGCTGAGCTGTGTATCTAATCCACTCCTGTGTGATTCTGTCTGCTGAGCTGTGTATCTAATCCTATCCTGTGTGATACTGTCTGCTGAGCTGTGTATCTAATCCACTCCTGTGTGATTCTGTCTGCTGAGCTGTATATCTAATCCTATCCTGTGTGATACTATCTGCTGAGCTGTGTATCTAATCCTCTCCTGTGTGATACTGTCTGCTGAGCTGTGTATCTAATCCTCTCCTGTGTGATACTGTCAGCTGAGCTGTGTATCTAATCCTCTCCTGTGTGATACTGTCTGCTGAGCCGTGTATCTAATCCTGTCCTGTGTGATACTGTCTGATGAGCTATGTATCTAATCCTCTCCTGTGTGATACTGTCTGCTGAGCTGTGTATCTAATCCTGTCCTGTGTGATACTGTCTGATGAGCTATGTATCTAATCCTCTCCTGTGCGATACTGTCTGATGAGCCGTGTATCTAATCCTCTCCTGTGTGATACTGTCTGCTGAGCTGTGCATCTAATCCTATCCTGTGTGATACTATCTGCTGAGCAGTGTATCTAATCCTCTCCTGTGTGATACTGTCTGCTGAGCCGTGTATCTAATCCTCTCCTGTGTGATACTGTATGCTGAGCTGTGTATCTAATCCTCTCCTGTGTGATACTGTCTGCTGAGCCGTGTATCTAATCCTACCCTGTGTGATACTGTCTGCTGAACCGTGTATCTATTCCTGCCCTGTGTGATACTGTCTGCTGAGCAGTGTATCTAATTCTATCCTGTGTGATACCATCTGCTGAGCTGTGTATCTAATCCTCTCCTGTGTGATATTGTCTGCTGAGCTGTGTATCAAATCCTCTCCTGTGTGATACTGTCTGCTGAGCCGTGTATCTAATCCTATGCTGTGTGATACTGTCTGCTGAGCTGTGTATCTAATCCTCTCCTGTGTGATACTGTCTGCTGAGCTGTGTATCTAATCCTGTCCTGTGTGATACTGTCTGCTGAGCCGTGTATCTAATCCTATGATGTGCGATACTGTCTGCTGAGCTGTGTATCTAATCCTATGCTGTGTGATACTGTCTGCTGAGCTGTGTATCTAATCCTATGCTGTGTGATACTGCCTACTGAGCTGTGTATCTAATCCTATGCTGTGTGATACTGTCTCCTCAGCTGTGTATCTAATCCCCTCCTGTGTGATACTGTCTGCTGAGCCGTGTATCTAATCCTATGCTGTGTGATACTGTCTGCTGAGCCATGTATCTAATCCTCTCCTGTGAGATACTGTCTGCTGAGCTGCGTATCTAATCCTCTCCTTGTGATACTGTCTGATGAACTGTGTATCTAATCCTGTGCTATGTGATACTGTCTGCTGAGCTGTGCATCTAATCCTCTCCTGTGTAATACTGTCTGCTGAGCCGTGTATCTAATCTTATCCTGTGTGATACTGTCTGCTGAGCTGTGTATCTAATCTTATCCTGTGTGATACTGTCTGCTGAGCTGTGTATCTAATCCCCTCCTGTGTGATACTGTCTGCTGAGCTGTGTATCTAATCCTATGCTGTGTGATACTGTCTGTTGAGCCGTGTATCTAATCCTATGCTGTGTGATACTGTCTGCTGAGCAGTGTATCTAATACTCTCCTGTGTGATACTGTCTGATGAACTGTGTATCTAATCCCGCCCTGTGCGATACTGTCTGCTGAACCGTGTATCTAATCCACTCCTGTGTGATACTGTCTGCTGAGCTGTGTATCTAATCCTATGCTGTGTGATACTGTCTGCTGATCTGTGTATCTAATCCTCTCCTGTGTGATACTGTCTGCTGAGCTGTGTATCTAATCCTACGCTGTGTGATACTGTCTGCTGAGCTGTGTATCTAATCCTCTCCTGTGTGATACTGTCTGCTGAGCTGTGTATCTAATCCTGTCCTGTGTGATACTGTCTGCTGAGCCGTGTATCTAATCCTATGCTGTGTGATACTGTCTGCTGAGCTGTGTATCTAATCTTATACTGTGTGATACTGCCTGCTGAGCTGTGTATCTAATCCTATGCTGTGTGATACTGTATGCTGAGCAGTGTATCTAAACCTCTCCTGTGTGATACTGTCTCCTCAGCTGTGTATCTAATCCCCTCCTGTGTGATACTGTCTGCTGAGCCGTGTATCTAATCCTATGCTGTGTGATACTGTCTGCTGAGCCATGTATCTAATCCTCTCCTGTGAGATACTGTCTGCTGAGCTGCGTATCTAATCTTATCCTGTGTGATACTGTCTGCTGAGCTGTGTATCTAATCTTATCCTGTGTGATACTGTCTGCTGAGCTGTGTATCTAATCCCCTCCTGTGTGATACTGTCTGTTGAGCCGTGTATCTAATCCTATGCTGTGTGATACTGTCTGCTGAGCTGTGTATCTAAACCTATGCTGTGTATCTCATCCTCTCCTGTGTGATACTGTCTGCTGAGCTGTGTATCTAATCCTCTCCTGTGTGATACTGTCTGCTGAGCTATGTATCTAATCCTGTGTGATACTGTCTGCTGAGCTGTGCATCTAATCCTATCCTGTGTGATACTATCCGCAGAGCAGTGTATCTAATCTTATCCTGTGTGATACTGTCTGCTGAGCTGTGTATCTAATCCCCTCCTGTGTGATACTGTCTGCTGAGCTGTGTATCTAATCCCCTCCTGTGTGATACTGTCTGCTGAATCGTGTATCTAATCCTATGCTGTGTGATGCTGTCTGCTGAGCCGTGTATCTAATCCTACCCTGTGTGATACTGTCTGCTGAACCGTGTATCTAATCCTGCCCTGTGTGATACTGTCTGCTGAGCCGTGTAACTAATCCTCTCCTGTGTGATACTGTCCGCTGAGCCCTGTATCTAATCATATCCTGTGTGATACCATCTGCTGAGCAGTGTATCTAAACCTATCCTGTGTGATACCAGCTGCTGAGCTGTGTATCTAATCCTATCCTTTGTGATACTGTCTGCTGAGCTGTGTATCTAATCCTTTCCTGTGTGATACCATCTGCTGAGCTGTGTATCTAATCCTCTCCTGTGTGATAATGTCTGCTGAGCCGTGTATCTAATCCTCTCCTGTGTGATACTGTCTGCTGAGCTGTGTATCTAATCCTGTCCTGTGTGATACAGTCCGCTGAGCTATGTATCTAATCCTCTCCTGTGCGATATTCTCTGCTGAGCTGTGTATCTAATCCTCTCCTGTGTGATACTGTCTGCTGAGCTGTGCATCTAATCCTATCCTGTGTGATACTATCTGCTGAGCAGTGTATCTAATCCTATCCTGTGTGATACTGTCTGCTGAGCCGTGTATCTAATCCCGCCCTGTGCGATACTGTCTGCTGAGCCGTGGATCTAATCCACTCCTGTGTGATACTGTCTGCTTAGCTGTGTATCTAATCCCGCCCTGTGCGATACTGTCTGCTGAGCCGTGTATCTAATCCACTCCTGTGTGATACTGTCTGATGAACTGTGTATCTAATCCTATCCTGTGTGATACTGTCTGCTGAGCCGTGTATCTAATCCCGCCCTGTGCGATACTGTCTGCTGAGCCGTGTATCTAATCCACTCCTGTGTGATACTATCTGCTGAGCTTTGTATCTAATCCTGTGCTGTGTGATACTGTCAGCTGAGTTGTGTATCTAATCCTATCCTGTGTGATACCATCTGCTGAGCTGTGTATCTAATCCTTTCCTGTGTGATACTGTCTGCTGAGCTGTGTATCTAATCCTCTCCTGTGTGATACTGTCTGCTGAGCTATGTATCTAATCCTCTCCTGTGTGATACTGTTTGCTGAGCTGTGTATCTAATCCTTTCCTGTGTGATACTGCCTGCTGAGCTGTGTATCTAAGCCTATCCTGTGTGATACTGTCTGCTGAGCCATGTATATAATCCTCTACTGTGTGATACTGTCAGGTGAGCTGTGTATCTAAGCCTATCCTGTGTGATACTGTCTGCTGATCTGTATATCTAATCCTATCCTGTGTGATATTGTCAGCTGAGCTGTGTATCTAATCCTCTCCTGTGTGATACTGTCTGCTGAGCTGTGTATCAAATCCTCTCCTGTGTGATACTGACTGCTGTGCTGTGTAGCTAATCCTATGGTGTGTGATACTGTCTGCTGAGCTGTGTATCTAATCCTATGCTGTGTGATACTGTCTGCTGAGCTGTATCTCTAATCCTACCCTGTGTGATACTGTCTGCTGAGCTGTGTATCTAATCCCGCCCTGTGCGATACTGTCTGCTGAGCCGTGTATCTAATCCACTCCTGTGTGATACTGTCTGATGAACTGTGTATCTAATCCTATCCTGTGTGATACTGTCTGCTGAGCCGTGTATCTAATCCCGCCCTGTGCGATACTGTCTGCTGAGTCGTGTATCTAATCCACTCCTGTGTGATACTGTCTGCTGAGCTGTGCATCTAATCCTATCCTGTGTGATACTATCTGCTGAGCAGTGTATCTAATCCTATCCTGTGTGATACTGTCTGCTGAGCCGTGTATCTAATCCCGCCCTGTGTGATACTGTCTGCTGAACCGTGTATCTAATCCTGCCCTGTGTGATACTGTCTGCTGAGCAGTGTATCTAATTCTATCCTGTGTGATACCATCTGCTGAGCTGTGTATCTAATCCTCTCCTGTGTGATACTGTCTGCTGAGCGGTGTATCAAATCCTCTCCTGTGTGATACTGTCTGCTGAGCCGTGTATCTAATCCTACCCTGTGTGATACTGTCTGCTGAACCATGTATCTAATCCTGCCCTGTGTGATACTGTCTGCTGAGCAGTGTATCTAATCCTATCCTGTGTGATACCATCTGCTGAGCTGTGTATCTAATCATCTCCTGTGTGATACTGTCTGCTGAGCTGTGTATCAAATCCTCTCCTGTGTGATACTGTCTGCTGAGCCGTGTATCTAATCCTACCCTGTATGATACTGTCTGCTGAACCGTGTATCTAATCCTGCCCTGTGTGATACTGTCTGCTGAGCTGTGTATCTAATCCTATCCTGTGTGATACCATCTGCTGAGCCGTGTAACTAATCCTCTCCTGTGTGATACTGTCTGATGAGCCCTGTATCTAATCATATCCTGTGTGATACCATCTGCTGAGCAGTGTATCTAAACCTATCCTGTGTGATACCAGCTGCTGAGCTGTGTATCTAATCCTATCCTTTGTGATACTGTCTGCTGAGCTGTGTATCTAATCCTTTCCTGTGTGATACCATCTACTGAGCTGTGTATCTAATCCTCTCCTGCGTGATAATGTCTGCTGAGCCGTGTATCTAATCCTCTCCTGTGTGATACTGTCTGCTGAGCTGTGTATCTAATCCTGTCCTGTGTGATACAGTCCGCTGAGCTATGTATCTAATCCTCTCCTGTGCGATATTCTCTGCTGAGCTGTGTATCTAATCCTCTCCTGTGTGATACCGTCTGCTGAGCTGTGTATCTAATCCTCTCCTGTGTGATACTGTCTGCTGAGCCATGTATCTAATCCTATGCTGTGTGATACTGTCTGCTGAGCTGTGCATCTAATCCTATCCTGTGTGATACTATCTGCTGAGCAGTGTATCTAATCCTATCCTGTGTGATACTGTCTGCTGAGCCGTGTATCTAATCCCGCCCTGTGCGATACTGTCTGCTGAGCCGTGGATCTAATCCACTCCTGTGTGATACTGTCTGCTGAGCTGTGTATCTAATCCCGCCATGTGCGATACTGTCTGCTGAGCCGTGTATCTAATCCATTCCTGTGTGATACTGTCTGATGAACTGTGTATCTAATCCTATCCTGCGTGATACTGTCTGCTGAGCCATGTATCTAATCCCGCCCTGTGCGATACTGTCTGCTGAGCCGTGTATCTAATCCACTCCTGTGTGATACTATCTGCTGAGCTTTGTATCTAATCCTGTGCTGTGTGATACTGTCAGCTGAGTTGTGTATCTAATCCTATCCTGTGTGATACCATCTGCTGAGCTGTGTATCTAATCCTTTCCTGTGTGATATTGTCTGCTGAGCTGTGTATCTAATCCTCTCCTGTGTGATACTGTCTGCTGAGCTATGTATCTAATCCTCTCCTGTGTGATACTGTTTGCTGAGCTGTGTATCTAATCCTTTCCTGTGTGATACTGCCTGCTGAGCTGTGTATCTAAGCCTATCCTGTGTGATACTGTCTGCTGAGCCATGTATATAATCCTCTACTGTGTGATACTGTCTGCTGAGCCGTGTATCTAATCCTCTCCTGTGTGATACTGTCTGCTGAGCTGTGTATCTAATCCTCTCCTGTGTGATATTGTCAGCTGAGCTGTGTATCAAATCCTCTCCTGTGTGATACTGACTGCTGTGCTGTGTATCTAATCCTATGCTGTGTGATACTGTCTGCTGAGCCGTGTATCTAATCCTCTCCTGTGTGATATTGTCAGCTGAGCTGTGTATCAAATCCTCTCCTGTGTGATACTGTCTGCTGAGCTGTGTATCTAATCCTATGCTGTGTGATACTGACTGCTGTGCTGTGTATCTAATCCTATGCTGTGTGATACTGTCTGCTGAGCTGTGTATCTAATCCTATGCTGTGTGATACTGTCTGCTGAGCTGTATCTCTAATCCTACCCTGTGTGATACTGTCTGCTCAACCGTGTATCCAATCCTCTCCTGTGTGATACCCTCTGCTGAGCAGTGTATCTAATCCTCTCCTGTGTGATACCGGCTGCTGATATGTGTATCTAATCCTCTCCTGTGCGATACTGTCTGCTGAGCTGTGTATCTAATCCTCTCCTGTGTGATACTGTCAGCTGAGCTGTGTATCTAATCCTCTCCTGTGTGATACTGTCTGCTGAGCTGTGTATCTAATCCTGTCCTGTGTGATACTGTCTGATGAGCTATGTATCTAATCCTCTCCTGTGCGATACTGTCTGCTGAGCTGTGTATCTAATCCTCTCCTGTGTGATACTGTCAGCTGAGCTGTGTATCTAATCCTCTCCTGTGTCATACTGTCTGCTGAGCCGTGTATCTAATCCTCTCCTGTGTGATACTGTCTGCTGAGCCATGTATCTAATCCTGTCCTGTGTGATACTGTCTGATGAGCTATGTATCTAATCCTCTCCTGTGTGATACTGTCTGCTGAGCTGTATATCTAATCCTGTCCTGTGTGATACTGTCTGATGAGCTATGTATCTAATCCTCTCCTGTGTGATACTGTCTGATGAGCCGTGTATCTAATCCTCTCCTGTGTGATACTGTCTGCTGAGCTGTGCATCTAATCCTCTCCTGTGTGATACTATCTGCTGAGCAGTGTATCTAATCCTCTCCTGTGTGATACTGTCTGCTGAGCCGTGTATCTAATCCTCTCCTGTGTCATACTGTCTGCTGAGCTGTGTATCTAATCCTCTCCTGTGTGATACTGTCTGCTGAGCCGTGTATCTAATCCTACCCTGTGTGATACTGTCTGCTGAACCGTGTATCTAATCCTGCCCTGTGTGATACTGTCTGCTGAGCAGTGTATCTAATTCTATCCTGTGTGATACCATCTGCTGAGCTGTGTATCTAATCCTCTCCTGTGTGATACTGTCTGCTGAGCTGTGTATCAAATCCTCTCCTGTGTGATACTGTCTGCTGAGCCGTGTATCTAATCCTACCCTGTGTGATACTGTCTGCTGAACCGTGTATCTAATCCTGCCCTGTGTGATACTGTCTGCTGAGCAGTGTATCTAATCCTATCCTGTGTGATACCATCTGCTGAGCTGTGTATCTAATCCTCTCCTGTGTGATACTGTCTGCTGAGCTGTGTATGAAATCCTCTCCTGTGTGATACTGTCTGCTAAGCCGTGTATCTAATCCTACCCTGTGTGATACTGTCTGCTGAACCGTGTATCTAATCCTACCCTGTGTGATACTGTCTGCTGAACCGTGTATCTAATCCTGCCCTGTGTGATACTGTCTGCTGAGCTGTGTATCTAATCCTATCCTGTGTGATACCATCTGCTGAGCCGTGTAACTAATCCTCTTCTGTGTGATAATGTCTGCTGAGCCCTGTATCTAATCATATCCTGTGTGATACCATCTGCTGAGCAGTGTATCTAAACCTATCCTGTGTGATACCAGCTGCTGAGCTGTGTATCTAATCCTATCCTTTGTGATACTGTCTGCTGAGCTGTGTATCTAATCCTATCCTTTGTGATACTGTCTGCTGAGCTGTGTATCTAATCCTCTACTGTGTGATACTATCTGCTGAGCAGTGTATCTAATCCTATCTTGTGTGATACCATCTGCTGAGCTGTGTATCTAATGCTCTCCTGTGTGATACTGTCTGCTGAGCTGTGTATCTAATCCTGTCCTGTGTGATACAGTCCGCTGAGCTATGTATCTAATCCTCTCCTGTGCGATATTGTCTGCTGAGCTGTGTATCTAATCCTCTCCTGTGTGATACTATCTGCTGAGCAGTGTATCTAATCCTATCCTGTGTGATACTGTCTGCTGAGCCGTGTATCTAATCCCGCCCTGTGCGATACTGTCTGCTGAGCCGTGGATCTAATCCACTCCTGTGTGATACTGTCTGCGGAGCTGTGTATCTAATCCCGCCCTGTGCGATACTGTCTGCTGAGCCGTGTATCTAATCCATTCCTGTGTGATACTGTCTGATGAACTGTGTATCTAATCCTATCCTGCGTGATACTGTCTGCTGAGCCGTGTATCTAATCCCGCCCTGTGCGATACTGTCTGCTGAGCCGTGTATCTAATCCACTCCTGTGTGATACTATCTGCTGAGCTTTGTATCTAATCCTGTGCTGTGTGATACTGTCAGCTGAGTTGTGTATCTAATCCTATCCTGTGTGATACCATCTGCTGAGCTGTGTATCTAATCCTTTCCTGTGTGATTCTGTCTGCTGAGCTGTGTATCTAATCCTCTCCTGTGTGATACTGTCTGCTGAGCAGTGTATCTAATCCTCTCCTGTGTGATACTGTCTGCTGAGCTATGTATCTAATCCTCTCCTGTGTGATACTGTTTGCTGAGCTGTGTATCTAATCCTTTCCTGTGTGATACTGCCTGCTGAGCTGTGTATCTAAGCCTATCCTGTGTGATACTGTCTGCTGAGCCATGTATATAATCCTCTACTGTGTGATACTGTCTGCTGAGCTGTGGATCTAATCCTATCCTGTGTGATATTGTCAGCTGAGCTGTGTATCTAATCCTGTCCTGTGTGATACTGTCTGCTGAGCTGTGTATCAAATCCTCTCCTGTGTGATACTGACTGCTGTGCTGTGTATCTAATCCTATGCTGTGTGATACTGTCTGCTGAGCTGTATCTCTAATCCTACCCTGTGTGATACTGTCTGCTCAACCGTGTATCTAATCCTCTCCTGTGTGATACCCTCTGCTGAGCAGTGTATCTAATCCTCTCCTGTGTGATACCGGCTGCTGAGCTGTGTATCTAATCCTCTCCTGTGCGATACTGTCTGCTGAGCTGTGTATCTAATCCTCTCCTGTGTGATACTGTCAGCTGAGCTGTGTATCTAATCCTCTCCTGTGTGATACTGTCTGCTGAGCTGTGTATCTAATCCTGTCCTGTGTGATACTGTCTGATGAGGTATGTATCTAATCCTCTCCTGTGCGATACTGTCTGCTGAGCTGTGTATCTAATCCTCTCCTGTGTGATACTGTCAGCTGAGCTGTGTATCTAATCCTCTCCTGTGTGATACTGTCTGCTGAGCCGTGTATCTAATCCTCTCCTGTGTGATACTGTCTGCTGAGCCGTGTATCTAATTCTTTCCTGTGTGATACTGTCTGATGAGCTATGTATCTAATCCTCTCCTGTGTGATACTGTCTGCTGAGCTGTGTATCTAATCCTGTCCTGTGTGATACTGTCTGATGAGCTATGTATCTAATCCTCTCCTGTGTGATACTATCTGATGAGCCGTGTATCTAATCCTCTCCTGTGTGATACTGTCTGCTGAGCTGTGCATCTAATCCTCTCCTGTGTGATACTATCTGCTGAGCAGTGTATCTAATCCTCTCCTGTGTGATACTGTCTGCTGAGCCGTGTATCTAATCCTCTCCTGTGTGATACTGTCTGCTGAGCTGTGTATCTAATCCTCTCCTGTGTGATACTGTCTGCTGAGCCGTGTATCTAATCCTACCCTGTGTGATACTGTCTGCTGAACCGTGTATCTAATCCTGCCCTGTGTGATACTGTCTGCTGAGCAGTGTATCTAATCCTATCCTGTGTGATACCATCTGCTGAGCTGTGTATCTAATCCTCTCCTGTGTGATACTGTCTGCTGAGCTGTGTATCAAATCCTCTCCTGTGTGATACTGTCTGCTGAGCCGTGTATCTAATCCTACCCTGTGTGATACTGTCTGCTGAACCGTGTATCTAATCCTGCCCTGTGTGATACTGTCTGCTGAGCTGTGTATCTAATCCTATCCTGTGTGATACCATCTGCTGAGCCGTGTAACTAATCCTCTTCTGTGTGATAATGTCTGCTGAGCCCTGTATCTAATCATATCCTGTGTGATACCATCTGCTGAGCAGTGTATCTAAACCTATCCTGTGTGATACCAGCTGCTGAGCTGTGTATCTAATCCTATCCTTTGTGATACTGTCTGCTGAGCTGTGTATCTAATCCTATCCTTTGTGATACTATCTGCTGAGCAGTGTATCTAATCCTCTCCTGTGTGATACTGTCTGCTGAGCCGTGTATCTAATCCTCTACTGTGTGATACTATCTGCTGAGCAGTGTATCTAATCCTATCTTGTGTGATACCATCTGCTGAGCTGTGTATCTAATGCTCTCCTGTGTGATACTGTCTGCTGAGCTGTGTATCTAATCCTGTCCTGTGTGATACAGTCCGCTGAGCTATGTATCTAATCCTCTCCTGTGCGATATTGTCTGCTGAGCTGTGTATCTAATCCTCTCCTGTGTGATACTGTCTGCTGAGCTGTGCATCTAATCCCATCCTGTGTGATACTATCTGCTGAGCAGTGTATCTAATCCTATCCTGTGTGATACTGTCTGCTGAGCTGTGTATCAAATCCTCTCCTGTGTGATACTGTCTGCTGAGCCGTGTATCTAATCCTACCCTGTGTGATACTGTCTGCTGAACCGTGTATCTAATCCTGCCCTGTGTGATACTGTCTGCTGAGCTGTGTATCTAATCCTATCCTGTGTGATACCATCTGCTGAGCCGTGTAACTAATCCTCTTCTGTGTGATAATGTCTGCTGAGCCCTGTATCTAATCATATCCTGTGTGATACCATCTGCTGAGCAGTGTATCTAAACCTATCCTGTGTGATACCAGCTGCTGAGCTGTGTATCTAATCCTATCCTTTGTGATACTGTCTGCTGAGCTGTGTATCTAATCCTCTCCTGTGTGATACTATCTGCTGAGCAGTGTATCTAATCCTCTCCTGTGTGATACTATCTGCTGAGCAGTGTATCTAATCCTCTCCTGTGTGATACTGTCTGCTGAGCCGTGTATCTAATCCTCTACTGTGTGATACTATCTGCTGAGCAGTGTATCTAATCCTATCTTGTGTGATACCATCTGCTGAGCTGTGTATCTAATGCTCTCCTGTGTGATACTGTCTGCTGAGCTGTGTATCTAATCCTGTCCTGTGTGATACAGTCCGCTGAGCTATGTATCTAATCCTCTCCTGTGCGATATTGTCTGCTGAGCTGTGTATCTAATCCTCTCCTGTGTGATACTGTCTGCTGAGCTGTGCATCTAATCCTATCCTGTGTGATACTATCTGCTGAGCAGTGTATCTAATCCTATCCTGTGTGATACTGTCTGCTGAGCCGTGTATCTAATCCCGCCCTGTGCGATACTGTCTGCTGAGCCGTGTATCTAATCCACTCCTGTGTGATACTGTCTGATGAACTCTGTATCTAATCCTATCCTGTGTGATACTGTCTGCTGAGCCGTGTATCTAATCCACTCCTGTGTGATACTGTCTGCTGAGCTGTGTATCTAATCCCGCCCTGTGCGATACTGTCTGCTGAGCCGTGTATCTAATCCACTCCTGTGTGATACTGTCTGATGAACTGTGTATCTAATCCTATCCTGTGTGATACTGTCTGCTGAGCCGTGTATCTAATCCCGCCCTGTGCGATACTGTCTGCTGAGCCATGTATCTAATCCACTCCTGTGTGATACTATCTGCTGAGCTTTGTATCTAATCCTGTGCTGTGTGATACTGTCAGCTGAGTTGTGTATCTAATCCTATCCTGTGTGATACCATCTGCTGAGCTGTGTATCTAATCCTTTCCTGTGTGATACCATCTGCTGAACTGTGTATCTAATCCTCTCCTGTGTGATACTGTCTGCTGAGCCGTGTATCTAATCCTGTCCTGTGTGATACTGTCTGATGAGCTATGTATCTAATCCTCTCCTGTGTGATACTGTCTGCTGAGCTGTGTATCTAATCCTGTCCTGTGTGATACTGTCTGATGAGCTATGTATCTAATCCTCTCCTGTGCGATACTGTCTGATGAGCCGTGTATCTAATCCTCTCCTGTGTGATACTGTCTGCTGAGCCGTGTATCTAATCCTCTCCTGTGTGATACTGTCTGCTGAGCTGTGCATCTAATCCTATCCTGTGTGATACTATCTGCTGAGCAGTGTATCTAATCCTCTCCTGTGTGATACTGTCTGCTGAGCCGTGTATCTAATCCTCTCCTGTGTGATACTGTATGCTGAGCTGTGTATCTAATCCTCTCCTGTGTGATACTGTCTGCTGAGCCGTGTATCTAATCCTACCCTGTGTGATACTGTCTGCTGAACCGTGTATCTAATCCTGCCCTGTGTGATACTGTCTGCTGAGCAGTGTATCTAATTCTATCCTGTGTGATACCATCTGCTGAGCAGTGTATCAAATCCTCTCCTGTGTGATACTGTCTGCTGAGCCGTGTATCTAATCCTATGCTGTGTGATACTGTCTGCTGAGCTGTGTATCTAATCCTCTCCTGTGTGATACTGTCTGCTGAGCTGTGTATCTAATCCTGTCCTGTGTGATACTGTCTGCTGAGCCGTGTATCTAATCCTATGATGTGCGATACTGTCTGCTGAGCTGTGTATCTAATCCTATGCTGTGTGATACTGTCTGCTGAGCTGTGTATCTAATCCTATGCTGTGTGATACTGCCTACTGAGCTGTGTATCTAATCCTCTCCTGTGTGACACTGTCTGCTGAGCTGTGCATCTAATCCTATCCTGTGTAATACTATCTGCTGAGCAGTGTATCTAATCCTCTCCTGTGTGATACTGTCTGCTGAGCCGTGTATCTAATCCTCTCCTGTGTGATACTGTATGCTGAGCTGTGTATCTAATCCTCTCCTGTGTGATACTGTCTGCTGAGCCGTGTATCTAATCCTACCCTGTGTGATACTGTCTGCTGAACCGTGTATCTAATCCTGCCCTGTGTGATACTGTCTGCTGAGCAGTGTATCTAATTCTATCCTGTGTGATACCATCTGCTGAGCTGTGTATCTAATCCTCTCCTGTGTGATACTGTCTGCTGAGCTGTGTATCAAATCCTCTCCTGTGTGATACTGTCTGCTGAGCCGTGTATCTAATCCTATGCTGTGTGATACTGTCTGCTGAGCTGTGTATCTAATCCTCTCCTGTGTGATACTGTCTGCTGAGCTGTGTATCTAATCCTGTCCTGTGTGATACTGTCTGCTGAGCCGTGTATCTAATCCTATGATGTGCGATACTGTCTGCTGAGCTGTGTATCTAATCCTATGCTGTGTGATACTGTCTGCTGAGCTGTGTATCTAATCCTATGCTGTGTGATACTGCCTACTGAGCTGTGTATCTAATCCTATGCTGTGTGATACTGTCTCCTCAGCTGTGTATCTAATCCCCTCCTGTGTGATACTGTCTGCTGAGCCGTGTATCTAATCCTATGCTGTGTGATACTGTCTGCTGAGCCATGTATCTAATCCTCTCCTGTGAGATACTGTCTGCTGAGCTGCGTATCTAATCCTCTCCTTGTGATACTGTCTGATGAACTGTGTATCTAATCCTGTGCTATGTGATACTGTCTGCTGAGCTGTGCATCTAATCCTCTCCTGTGTAATACTGTCTGCTGAGCCGTGTATCTAATCTTATCCTGTGTGATACTGTCTGCTGAGCTGTGTATCTAATCTTATCCTGTGTGATACTGTCTGCTGAGCTGTGTATCTAATCCCCTCCTGTGTGATACTGTCTGCTGAGCTGTGTATCTAATCCTATGCTGTGTGATACTGTCTGTTGAGCCGTGTATCTAATCCTATGCTGTGTGATACTGCCTGCTGAGCTGTGTATCTAATCCTGTGTGATACTGTCTGCTGAGCTGTGTATCTCATCCTCTCCTGTGTGATACTGGCTGCTGAGCTGTGTATCTAATCCTCTCCTGTGTGATACTGTCTGCTGAGCTATGTATCTAATCCTGTGTGATACTGTCTGCTGAGCTGTGTATCTAATTCTCTCCTGTGTGATACCGTCTGCTGAGCTGTGTATCTAATACTCTCCTGTGTGATACTGTCTGCTGAGCAGTGTATCTAATACTCTCCTGTGTGATACTGTCTGATGAACCGTGTATCTAATCCCGCCCTGTGCGATACTGTCTGCTGAGCCGTGTATCTAATCCACTCCTGTGTGATACTGTCTGCTGAGCTGTGTATCTAATCCTATGCTGTGTGATACTGTCTGCTGATCTGTGTATCTAATCCTCTCCTGTGTGATACTGTCTGCTGAGTTGTGTATCTAATCCTACGCTGTGTGATACTGTCTGCTGAGCTGTGTATCTAATCCTCTCCTGTGTGATACTGTCTGATGAGCTATGTATCTAATCCTCTCCTGTGCGATACTGTCTGATGAGCCGTGTATCTAATCCTCTCCTGTGTGATACTGTCTGCTGAGCTGTGCATCTAATCCTCTCCTGTGTGATACTATCTGCTGAGCAGTGTATCTAATCCTCTCCTGTGTGATACTGTCTGCTGAGTCGTGTATCTAATCCTCTCCTGTGTGATACTGTCTGCTGAGCTGTGTATCTAATCCTCTCCTGTGTGATACTGTCTGCTGAGCCGTGTATCTAATCCTACCCTGTGTGATGCTGTCTGCTGAACCGTGCATCTAATCCTGCCCTGTGTGATACTGTCTGCTGAGCTGTGTATCTAATTCTATCCTGTGTGATACTGTCTGCTGAGCAGTGTATCTAATCCTCTCCTGTGTGATACTGTCTGCTGAGCTATGTATCTAATCCTGTGTGATACTGTCTGCTGAGCTGTGTATCTAATTCTCTCCTGTGTGATACCGTCTGCTGAGCTGTGTATCTAATCCCCTCCTGTGTGATACTGTCTGCTGAGCCGTGTATCTAATCCTATGCTGTGTGATACTGTCTGCTGAGCCATGTATCTAATCCTCTCCTGTGAGATACTGTCTGCTGAGCTGCGTATCTAATCCTATCCTGTGTGATACTGTCTGCTGAGCTGTGCATCTAATCCTCTCCTGTGTAATACTGTCTGCTGAGCTGTGTATCTAATCTTATCCTGTGTGATACTGTCTGCTGAGCTGTGTATCTAATCTTATCCTGTGTGATACTGTCTGCTGAGCTGTGTATCTAATCCCCTCCTGTGTGATACTGTCTGTTGAGCCGTGTATCTAATCCTATGCTGTGTGATACTGTCTGCTGAGCTGTGTATCTAAACCTATGCTGTGTATCTCATCCTCTCCTGTGTGATACTGTCTGCTGAGCTGTGTATCTAATCCTCTCCTGTGTGATACTGTCTGCTGAGCTATGTATCTAATCCTGTGTGATACTGTCTGCTGAGCTGTGCATCTAATCCTATCCTGTGTGATACTATCCGCAGAGCAGTGTATCTAATCTTATCCTGTGTGATACTGTCTGCTGAGCTGTGTATCTAATCCCCTCCTGTGTGATACTGTCTGCTGAGCTGTGTATCTAATCCCCTCCTGTGTGATACTGTCTGCTGAACCGTGTATCTAATCCTATGCTGTGTGATGCTGTCTGCTGAGCCATGTATCTAATCCTCTCCTGTGTGATAATGTCTGCTGAGCCGTGTATCTAATCCACTCCTGTGTGATACTGTCAGCTGAGCTGTGTATCTAATCCTCTCCTGTGTGATACTATCTGCTGAGCTGTGTATCTAATCCTCTCCTGTGTCATACTGTCTGATGAGCTGTGTATCTAATCCTCTCCTGTGTGATACTGCCTACTGAGCTGTGTATCTAATCCTATCCTGTGTGATACTGTCTGCTGAGTCGTGTATCTAATCCCGCCCTGTGCGATACTGTCTGCTGAGCCGTGTATCTAATCCCCTCCTGTGTGATACTGTCTGCTGAGCTGTGTATCTAATCCCCTCCTGTGTGATACTGTCTGCTGAACCGTGTATCTAATCCTATGCTGTGTGATGCTGTCTGCTGAGCCATGTATCTAATCCTCTCCTGTGTGATACTGTCTGCTGAGCTGTGTGTCTAATCCTATCCTGTGTGATACTGTCTGCTGAGCTGTGTATCTAATCCTCTCCTGTGTGATAATGTCTGCTGAGCCGTGTATCTAATCCACTCCTGTGTGATACTGTCAGCTGAGCTGTGTATCTAATCCTCTCCTGTGTGATACTATCTGCTGAGCTGTGTATCTAATCCTCTCCTGTGTCATACTGTCTGATGAGCTGTGTATCTAATCCTCTCCTGTGTGATACTGCCTACTGAGCTGTGTATCTAATCCTATCCTGTGTGATACTGTCTGCTGAGTCGTGTATCTAATCCCGCCCTGTGCGATACTGTCTGCTGAGCCGTGTATCTAATCCACTCCTGTGTGATACTGTCTGCTGAGCCGTGTATCTAATCCTCTCCTGTGTGATACTGCCTACTGAGCTGTGCATCTAATCCTATCCTGTGTGATACCATCAGCTGAGCAGTGTATCTAATCCTATCCTGTGTGATACCATCTGCTGAGCCGTGTATCTAATCCTCTCCTGTGTGATACTGTCTGCTGAGCTGTGTATCTAATCCACTCCTGTGTGATTCTGTCTGCTGAGCTGTGTATCTAATCCTATCCTGTGTGATACTGTCTGCTGAGCTGTGTATCTAATCCACTCCTGTGTGATTCTGTCTGCTGAGCTGTATATCTAATCCTATCCTGTGTGATACTATCTGCTGAGCTGTGTATCTAATCCTCTCCTGTGTGATACTGTCTGCTGAGCTGTGTATCTAATCCTCTCCTGTGTGATACTGTCAGCTGAGCTGTGTATCTAATCCTCTCCTGTGTGATACTGTCTGCTGAGCCGTGTATCTAATCCTGTCCTGTGTGATACTGTCTGATGAGCTATGTATCTAATCCTCTCCTGTGTGATACTGTCTGCTGAGCTGTGTATCTAATCCTGTCCTGTGTGATACTGTCTGATGAGCTATGTATCTAATCCTCTCCTGTGCGATACTGTCTGATGAACTGTGTATCTAATCCTGTGCTATGTGATACTGTCTGCTGAGCTGTGCATCTAATCCTCTCCTGTGTAATACTGTCTGCTGAGCCGTGTATCTAATCTTATCCTGTGTGATACTGTCTGCTGAGCTGTGTATCTAATCTTATCCTGTGTGATACTGTCTGCTGAGCTGTGTATCTAATCCCCTCCTGTGTGATACTGTCTGCTGAGCTGTGTATCTAATCCTATGCTGTGTGATACTGTCTGTTGAGCCGTGTATCTAATCCTATGCTGTGTGATACTGCCTGCTGAGCTGTGTATCTAATCCTGTGTGATACTGTCTGCTGAGCTGTGTATCTCATCCTCTCCTGTGTGATACTGTCTGCTGAGCTGTGTATCTAATCCTCTCCTGTGTGATACTGTCTGCTGAGCTATGTATCTAATCCTGTGTGATACTGTCTGCTGAGCTGTGTATCTAATTCTCTCCTGTGTGATACCGTCTGCTGAGCTGTGTATCTAATACTCTCCTGTGTGATACTGTCTGCTGAGCAGTGTATCTAATACTCTCCTGTGTGATACTGTCTGATGAACCGTGTATCTAATCCCGCCCTGTGCGATACTGTCTGCTGAGCCGTGTATCTAATCCACTCCTGTGTGATACTGTCTGCTGAGCTGTGTATCTAATCCTATGCTGTGTGATACTGTCTGCTGATCTGTGTATCTAATCCTCTCCTGTGTGATACTGTCTGCTGAGCTGTGTATCTAATCCTACGCTGTGTGATACTGTCTGCTGAGCTGTGTATCTAATCCTCTCCTGTGTGATACTGTCTGCTGAGCTGTGTATCTAATCCTGTCCTGTGTGATACTGTCTGCTGAGCCGTGTATCTAATCCTATGCTGTGTGATACTGTCTGCTGAGCTGTGTATCTAATCTTATACTGTGTGATACTGCCTGCTGAGCTGTGTATCTAATCCTATGCTGTGTGATACTGTATGCTGAGCAGTGTATCTAAACCTCTCCTGTGTGATACTGTCTCCTCAGCTGTGTATCTAATCCCCTCCTGTGTGATACTGTCTGCTGAGCCGTGTATCTAATCCTATGCTGTGTGATACTGTCTGCTGAGCCATGTATCTAATCCTCTCCTGTGAGATACTGTCTGCTGAGCTGCGTATCTAATCTTATCCTGTGTGATACTGTCTGCTGAGCTGTGTATCTAATCTTATCCTGTGTGATACTGTCTGCTGAGCTGTGTATCTAATCCCCTCCTGTGTGATACTGTCTGTTGAGCCGTGTATCTAATCCTATGCTGTGTGATACTGTCTGCTGAGCTGTGTATCTAAACCTATGCTGTGTATCTCATCCTCTCCTGTGTGATACTGTCTGCTGAGCTGTGTATCTAATCCTCTCCTGTGTGATACTGTCTGCTGAGCTATGTATCTAATCCTGTGTGATACTGTCTGCTGAGCTGTGCATCTAATCCTATCCTGTGTGATACTATCCGCAGAGCAGTGTATCTAATCTTATCCTGTGTGATACTGTCTGCTGAGCTGTGTATCTAATCCCCTCCTGTGTGATACTGTCTGCTGAGCTGTGTATCTAATCCCCTCCTGTGTGATACTGTCTGCTGAATCGTGTATCTAATCCTATGCTGTGTGATGCTGTCTGCTGAGCCGTGTATCTAATCCTACCCTGTGTGATACTGTCTGCTGAACCGTGTATCTAATCCTGCCCTGTGTGATACTGTCTGCTGAGCCGTGTAACTAATCCTCTCCTGTGTGATACTGTCCGCTGAGCCCTGTATCTAATCATATCCTGTGTGATACCATCTGCTGAGCAGTGTATCTAAACCTATCCTGTGTGATACCAGCTGCTGAGCTGTGTATCTAATCCTATCCTTTGTGATACTGTCTGCTGAGCTGTGTATCTAATCCTTTCCTGTGTGATACCATCTGCTGAGCTGTGTATCTAATCCTCTCCTGTGTGATAATGTCTGCTGAGCCGTGTATCTAATCCTCTCCTGTGTGATACTGTCTGCTGAGCTGTGTATCTAATCCTGTCCTGTGTGATACAGTCCGCTGAGCTATGTATCTAATCCTCTCCTGTGCGATATTCTCTGCTGAGCTGTGTATCTAATCCTCTCCTGTGTGATACTGTCTGCTGAGCTGTGCATCTAATCCTATCCTGTGTGATACTATCTGCTGAGCAGTGTATCTAATCCTATCCTGTGTGATACTGTCTGTTGAGCCGTGTATCTAATCCCGCCCTGTGCGATACTGTCTGCTGAGCCGTGGATCTAATCCACTCCTGTGTGACACTGTCTGCTGAGCTGTGTATCTAATCCCGCCCTGTGCGATACTGTCTGCTGAGCCGTGTATCTAATCCACTCCTGTGTGATACTGTCTGATGAACTGTGTATCTAATCCTATCCTGTGTGATACTGTCTGCTGAGCCGTGTATCTAATCCCGCCCTGTGCGATACTGTCTGCTGAGCCGTGTATCTAATCCACTCCTGTGTGATACTATCTGCTGAGCTTTGTATCTAATCCTGTGCTGTGTGATACTGTCAGCTGAGTTGTGTATCTAATCCTATCCTGTGTGATACCATCTGCTGAGCTGTGTATCTAATCCTTTCCTGTGTGATACTGTCTGCTGAGCTGTGTATCTAATCCTCTCCTGTGTGATACTGTCTGCTGAGCTATGTATCTAATCCTCTCCTGTGTGATACTGTTTGCTGAGCTGTGTATCTAATCCTTTCCTGTGTGATACTGCCTGCTGAGCTGTGTATCTAAGCCTATCCTGTGTGATACTGTCTGCTGAGCCATGTATATAATCCTCTACTGTGTGATACTGTCAGGTGAGCTGTGTATCTAAGCCTATCCTGTGTGATACTGTCTGCTGATCTGTATATCTAATCCTATCCTGTGTGATATTGTCAGCTGAGCTGTGTATCTAATCCTCTCCTGTGTGATACTGTCTGCTGAGCTGTGTATCAAATCCTCTCCTGTGTGATACTGACTGCTGTGCTGTGTAGCTAATCCTATGGTGTGTGATACTGTCTGCTGAGCTGTGTATCTAATCCTATGCTGTGTGATACTGTCTGCTGAGCTGTATCTCTAATCCTACCCTGTGTGATACTGTCTGCTGAGCTGTGTATCTAATCCCGCCCTGTGCGATACTGTCTGCTGAGCCGTGTATCTAATCCACTCCTGTGTGATACTGTCTGATGAACTGTGTATCTAATCCTATCCTGTATGATACTGTCTGCTGAGCCGTGTATCTAATCCCGCCCTGTGCGATACTGTCTGCTGAGCCGTGTATCTAATCCACTCCTGTGTGATACTGTCTGCTGAGCTGTGCATCTAATCCTATCCTGTGTGATACTATCTGCTGAGCAGTGTATCTAATCCTATCCTGTGTGATACTGTCTGCTGAGCCGTGTATCTAATCCCGCCCTGTGCGATACTGTCTGATGAGCCGTGTATCTAATCCACTCCTGTGTGATACTGTCTGATGAACTGTGTATCTAATCCTATCCTGTGTGATACTGTCTGCTGAGCCGTGTATCTAATCCACTCCTGTGTGATACTGTCTGCTGAGCTGTGTATCTAATCCCGCCCTGTGCGATACTGTCTGCTGAGCCGTGTATCTAATCCACTCCTGTGTGATACTGTCTGATGAACTGTGTATCTAATCCTATCCTGTGTGATACTGTCTGCTGAGCCGTGTATCTAATCCCGCCCTGTGCGATACTGTCTGCTGAGCCATGTATCTAATCCACTCCTGTGTGATACTATCTGCTGAGCTTTGTATCTAATCCTGTGCTGTGTGATACTGTCAGCTGAGTTGTGTATCTAATCCTATCCTGTGTGATACCATCTGCTGAGCTGTGTATCTAATCCTTTCCTGTGTGATACCGTCTGCTGAGCCGTGTATCTAATCCTCTCTTGTGTGATACTGTCTGCTGAGCTATGTATCTAATCCTCTCCTGTGTGATACTGTTTGCTGAGCTGTGTATCTAATCCTTTCCTGTGAGATACTGCCTGCTGAACTGTGTATCTAAGCCTATCCTGTGTGATACTGTCTGCTGAGCCATGTATATAATCCTCTACTGTGTGATACTGTCAGGTGAGCTGTGTATCTAATCCTCTCCTGTGTGATATTGTCTGCTGAGCTGTGGATCTAATCCTATCCTGTGTGATATTGTCAGCTGAGCTGTGTATCTAATCCTGTCCTGTGTGATACTGACTGCTGTGCTGTGTATCTAATCCTATGCTGTGTGATACTGTCTGCTGAGCTGTGTATCTAATCCTATGCTGTGTGATACTGTCTGCTGAGCTGTATCTCTAATCCTACCCTGTGTGATACTGTCTGCTCAACCGTGTATCTAATCCTCTCCTGTGTGATACCCTCTGCTGAGCAGTGTATCTAATCCTCTCCTGTGTGATACCGGCTGCTGAGCTGTGTATCTAATCCTCTCCTGTGCGATACTGTCTGCTGAGCTGTGTATCTAATCCTCTCCTGTGTGATACTGTCAGCTGAGCTGTGTATCTAATCCTCTCCTGTGTGATACTGTCTGCTGAGCTGTGTATCTAATCCTGTCCTGTGTGATACTGTCTGCTGAGGTATATATCTAATCCTCTCCTGTGCGATACTGTCTGCTGAGCTGTGTATCTAATCCTCTCCTGTGTGATACTGTCAGCTGAGCTGTGTATCTAATCCTCTCCTGTGTGATACTGTCTGCTGAGCCGTGTATCTAATCCTCTCCTGTGTGATACTGTCTGCTGAGCCATGTATCTAATCCTGTCCTGTGTGATACTGTCTGATGAGCTATGTATCTAATCCTCTCCTGTGTGATACTATCTGATGAGCCGTGTATCTAATCCTCTCCTGTGTGATACTGTCTGCTGAGCTGTGCATCTAATCCTCTCCTGTGTGATACTATCTGCTGAGCAGTGTATCTAATCCTCTCCTGTGTGATACTGTCTGCTGAGCCGTGTATCTAATCCTCTCCTGTGTGATACTGTCTGCTGAGCTGTGTATCTAATCCTCTCCTGTGTGATACTGTCTGCTGAGCCGTGTATCTAATCCTACCCTGTGTGATACTGTCTGCTGAGCTGTGTATCTAATCCTATCCTGTGTGATACCATCTGCTGAGCCGTGTAACTAATCCTCTTCTGTGTGATAATGTCTGCTGAGCCCTGTATCTAATCATATCCTGTGTGATACCATCTGCTGAGCAGTGTATCTAAACCTATCCTGTGTGATACCAGCTGCTGAGCTGTGTATCTAATCCTATCCTTTGTGATACTGTCTGCTGGGCTGTGTATCTAATCCTCTCCTGTGTGATACTATCTGCTGAGCAGTGTATCTAATCCTCTCCTGTGTGATACTGTCTGCTGAGCCGTGTATCTAATCCTCTACTGTGTGATACTATCTGCTGAGCAGTGTATCTAATCCTATCTTGTGTGATACCATCTGCTGAGCTGTGTATCTAATGCTCTCCTGTGTGATACTGTCTGCTGAGCTGTGTATCTAATCCTGTCCTGTGTGATACAGTCCGCTGAGCTATGTATCTAATCCTCTCCTGTGCGATACTGTCTGCTGAGCCGTGTATCTAATCCACTCCTGTGTGATACTGTCTGATGAACTGTGTATCTAATCCTATCCTGTGTGATACTGTCTGCTGAGCCGTGTATCTAATCCCGCCCTGTGCGATACTGTCTGCTGAGCCGTGTATCTAATCCACTCCTGTGTGATACTATCTGCTGAGCTTTGTATCTAATCCTGTGCTGTGTGATACTGTCAGCTGAGTTGTGTATCTAATCCTATCCTGTGTGATACCATCTGCTGAGCTGTGTATCTAATCCTTTCCTGTGTGATACCGTCTGCTGAGCCGTGTATCTAATCCTCTCCTGTGTGATACTGTCTGCTGAGCTATGTATCTAATCCTCTCCTGTGTGATACTGTTTGCTGAGCTGTGTATCTAATCCTTTCCTGTGAGATACTGCCTGCTGAACTGTGTATCTAAGCCTATCCTGTGTGATACTGTCTGCTGAGCCATGTATATAATCCTCTACTGTGTGATACTGTCAGGTGAGCTGTGTATCTAATCCTCTCCTGTGTGATATTGTCAGCTGAGCTGTGTATCTAATCCTGTCCTGTGTGATACCCCTGTCCTGTGTGATACCGGCTGCTGAGCTGTGTATCTAATCCTCTCCTGTGCGATACTCTCTGCTGAGCTGTGTATCTAATCCTTTCCTGTGTGATACTGTGTGCTGAGCTGTGTATCTAATCCTCTCCTGTGTGATACTGTCTGATGAGCTGTGTATCTAATCCTCTCCTGTGTGATACTGTCTGCTGAACTGTGTATCTAATCCTCTCCTGTGTGATACTGTCTGATGAACTGTGTATCTAATCCTATCCTGTGTGATACTGTCTGCTGAGCCGTGTATCTAATCCCGCCCTGTGCGATACTGTCTGCTGAGCCGTGTATCTAATCCACCCGTGTGATACAGTCTGCTGAGCTGTGTATCTAATCCTATGCTGTGTGATACTGTCTGATGAACTGTGTTTCTAATCCTCTCCTGTGTGATACTGTCTGCTGAGCTGTGTATCTAATCCTCTCCTGTGTGATACTGTCAGCTGAACTGTGTATCTAATCCTCTCCTGTGTGATACTGTCTGCTGAGCTGTGTATCTAATCCTCTCCTGTGTGATACTGTCTGCTGAGCTGTGTATCTAATCCTCTCCTGTGTGATACTGTCTGATGAGCTGTGTATCTAATCCTCTCCTGTGTGATACTGTCTGCTGAGCCGTGTATCTAATCCTCTCCTGTGTGATACTGTGTGCTGATATGTGTATCTTATCCTATCCTGTGTGATACTGTTTGATGAGCTGTATATCTAAACCTGTCCTGTGTGATACCGTCTGCTGAGCTATGCATCTAATCCTGTCCTGTGTGATACCGTCTGCTGAGCAGTGTATCTAATCTTATCCTGTGATACTGTCTGCTGAGCTGTGTATCTAATCCCCTCCTGTGTGATTCTGTCTGCTGAGAAGTGTATCTAATCCTATGCTGTGTGATACTGTCTGCTGAGCTGTGTATCTAATCCTATGCTGTGTATCTAATCATCTCCTGTGTGATAATGTCTGCTGAGCCGTGTATCTAATCCTATCCTGTGTGATACTGTCAGCTGAGCTGTGTATCTAATCCTATCCTGTGTAATACCATCTGCTGAGCAGTGTATCTAATCCTATCCTGTGTGATACTGTCTGCTGACCTGTGTATCTAATCCTCTCCTGTGTGATACTGTCTGCTGAGCCGTGTATCTAATCCTCTCCTGTGTGATACTGTGTGCTGAGCTGTGTATCTAATCCTCTCCTGTGCGTTACTGTCTGCTGAGCCGTGTGTCTAATCCTCTCCTGTGCGATACTGTCTGATGAACTGTGTATCTAATCCTGTCCTATGTGATACTGTCAGCTGAGCTGTGTATCTAATCCTATCCTGTGTGATACCATCTGCTGAGCTGTGCATCTAATCCTCTCCTGTGTGATACTGTCTGCTGAGCTGTGCATCTAATCCTGTCCTGTGTGATACCGTCTGCTGAGCTATGTATCTAATCCTTTCCTGTGTGATACTGTCTGCTGACCTGTGTATCTAATCCTCTCCTTTGCGGTACTGTCTGCTGAGCCGTGTATCTAATCCTCTCCTGTGCGATACCGTCTGCTGAGTAGTGTGTCTAATCCTTTCCTGTGCGATACGGTCTGCTGAGCTGTGTATCTAATCCTCTCCTGTGTGATACTGTCTGCTGAGCAGTGTATCTAATCTTATACTGTGTGATACTGTCTCCTGAGCTGTGTATCTAATCCCCTCCTGTGTGATACTGTCTGCTGAGCTGTGTATCTAATCCTCTCCTGTGTGATACTGTCTGTTGAGCCGTGTATCTAATCCTATGCTGTGTGATAGTCTGCTGAGCAGTGTATCCAATCTTATACTGTGTGATACTGTCTGCTGAGCTGTGTATCTAATCCTCTCCTGTGTGATACTGTCTGCTGAGCAGTGTATCTAATCTTATACTGTGTGGAACTGTCTGCTGAGCTGTGTATCTAATCCCCTACTGTGTGATACTGTCTGCTGAGCTGTATATCTAAACCTGTCCTGTGTGATACCGTCTGCTGAGCTATGTATCTAATCCTCTCCTGTGTGATACTGTCTGCTGAGCTGTGTGTCTAATCCTATCCTGTGTGATACTGTCTGCTGAGCCGTGTATCTAATCCTCTCCTGTGTGATACTGTCTGCTAAGCCGTGTATCTAATCCTATCCTGTGTGATACTATCTGCAGAGCAGTGTATCTAATCCTATCCTGTGTGATACTGTCTGCTGAGCCGTGTATCTAATCCTGTCCTGTGTGATACCGTCTGCTGAGCTATGTATCTAATCCTTTCCTGTGTGATACCATCTGCTGAGCTGTGTATCTAATCCTCTCCTGTGTGATACTGTCTGTGGAGCCGTGTATCTAATCCTCTCCTCTGCGATACCGTCTGCTGAGCTGTGTATCTAATCCTATCCTGTGTGATACTGTCTGCTGAGCCGTGTATCTAATCCCATCCTGTGTGATACTGTCTGCTGAGCTGTGTATCTAATCATGTAATGTGTGATACTGTCTGCTGAGCTGTGTATCTAATCGTCTCCTGTGTGATACTGTCTGATGAACTGTGTATCTAATCCTATCTTTCGTGATACTGTCTGCTGAGCCGTGTATCTAATCCAGTCCTGTGTGATACTGTCTGATGAACTGTGTATCTAATCCTGTCCTATGTGATACAGTCAGCTGAGCTGTGTATCTAATCCTCTCCTGTGTGATACTGTCTGCTGAGCTGTGCATCTAATCCTGTCTTGTGTGATACCGTCTGCTGAGCTATGTATCTAATCCTTTCCTGTGTGATACCATCTGCTGAGCTGTGTATCTAATCCTCTCCTGTGTGATACTGTCTGCTGAGCTGTGTATCTAATCCTCTCCTGTGTGATACTGTCTGTGGAGCCGTGTATCTAATTCTCTCCTCTGCGATACCGTCTGCTGAGCTGTGTATCTAATCCTCTCCTGTGTCATACTGTCTGCTGAGCTGTGTATCTAATCCTCTCCTGTGTGATACTGTCTGCTGAGCAGTGTATCTAATCTTATACTGTGTGATACTGTCTGCTGAGCTGTGTATCTAATCCTCTCCTGTGTGATACTGTCTGCTGAGCTGTGTATCTAATCCTCTCCTGTGTGATACTGTCTGCTGAGCCGTGTATCTAATCCTATGCTGTGATAATCTGCTGAGCAGTGTATCTAATCTTATACTGTGTGATACTGTCTTCTGAGCTGTGTATCTAATCCCCTCCTGTTTGATACTGTCTGCTGAGCTGTGTATCTAATCCTCTCCTGTGTGATACTGTCTGCTGAGCAGTGTATCTAATCTTATACTGTGTGGTACTGTCTGCTGAGCTGTGTATCTAATCCCCTCCTGTGTGATACTGTCTGCTGAGCCGTGTATCTAATCCTCTCCTGTGTGATACCGTCTGCTGAGCTATGTATCTAATCCTGTCCTGTGTGATACTGTCTGCTGAGCTGTGTATGTATCTAATCCCCTCCTGTGTGATAATGTCTGCTGAGCTGTGTATCTAATCCTCTCCTGTGTGATAATGTCTGCTGAGCTGTGTATCTAATCCTGACCTGTGTGATACCGTCTGCTGAGCTGTGTATCTAATCCTATCCTGTGTGATACTATCTGCTGAGCCGTGTACCTAATCCTCTCCTGTGTGATACTGTCTGCTGAGCTGTGTATCTAATCCTACCCTGTATGATACTGTCTCCTGAGCCGTGTATCTAATCCTCTCCTGTGTCATACTGTCTGCTGAGCCGTGTATCTAATCCTCTCCTGTGTCATACTGTCTGCTGAGCTGTGTATCTAATCCTCTCCTGTGTGATACTGTCTGCTGAGCCGTGTATCTAATCCTCTCCTGTGTCATACTGTCTGCTGAGCCGTGTATCTAATCCTCTCCTGTGTGATACTGTCTGCTGAGCTGTGTATCTAATCCTCTCCTGTGTGATACTGTCTGCTGAGCTGTGTATCTAATCCTCTCCTGTGTGATACTGTCTGATGAGCTGTGTATCTAATCCTCTCCTGTGTGACTCTGTCTGCTGAGCCGTGTATCTAATCCTCTCCTGTGTGATACTGTGTGCTGATATGTGTATCTTATCCTATCCTGTGTGATACTGTTTGATGAGCTGTATATCTAAACCTGTCCTGTGTGATACCGTCTGCTGAGCTATGCATCTAATCCTGTCCTGTGTGATACCGTCTGCTGAGCAGTGTATCTAATCTTATCCTGTGATACTGTCTGCTGAGCTGTGTATCTAATCCCCTCCTGTGTGATTCTGTCTGATGAGAAGTGTATCTAATCCTATGCTGTGTGATACTGTCTGCTGGGCTGTGTATCTAATCCTATGCTGTGTATCTAATCATCTCCTGTGTGATAATGTCTGCTGAGCCGTGTATCTAATCCTATCCTGTGTGATACTGTCAGCTGAGCTGTGTATCTAATCCTATCCTGTGTAATACCATCTGCTGAGCAGTGTATCTAATCCTATCCTGTGTGATACTGTCTGCTGACCTGTGTATCTAATCCTCTCCTGTGTGATACTGTCTGCTGAGCCGTGTATCTAATCCTCTCCTGTGTGATACTGTGTGCTGAGCTGTGTATCTAATCCTCTCCTGTGCGTTACTGTCTGCTGAGCTGTGTATCTAATCCTCTCCTGTGTGATAATGTCTGATGAACTGTGTATCTAATCCTGTCCTATGTGATACTGTCAGCTGAGCTGTGTATCTAATCCTCTCCGGTGTGATACTGTCTGCTGTGTCATATATCTAATCCCGCCCTGTGCGATACTGTCTGCTGAGCCGTGTATCTAATCCACTCCTGTGTGATACTGTCTGATGAACTGTGTATCTAATCCTGTCCTATGTGATACTGTCAGCTGAGCTGTGTATCTAATCCTATCCTGTGTGATACCATCTGCTGAGCTGTGCATCTAATCCTCTCCTGTGTGATACTGTCTGCTGAGCTGTGCATCTAATCCTGTCCTGTGTGATACCGTCTGCTGAGCTATGTATCTAATCCTTTCCTGTGTGATACTGTCTGCTGACCTGTGTATCTAATCCTCTCCTTTGCGGTACTGTCTGCTGAGCCGTGTATCTAATCCTCTCCTGTGCGATACCGTCTGCTGAGTAGTGTGTCTAATCCTTTCCTGTGCGATACTGTCTGCTGAGCTGTGTATCTAATCCTCTCCTGTGTGATACTGTCTGCTGAGCAGTGTATCTAATCTTATACTGTGTGATACTGTCTCCTGAGCTGTGTATCTAATCCCCTCCTGTGTGATACTGTCTGCTGAGCTGTGTATCTAATCCTCTCCTGTGTGATACTGTCTGTTGAGCCGTGTATCTAATCCTATGCTGTGTGATAGTCTGCTGAGCAGTGTATCTAATCTTATACTGTGTGATACTGTCTGCTGAGCTGTGTATCTAATCCCCTCCTGTGTGATACTGTCTGCTGAGCTGTGTATCTAATCCTCTCCTGTGTGATACTGTCTGCTGAGCAGTGTATCTAATCTTATACTGTGTGGAACTGTCTGCTGAGCTGTGTATCTAATCCCCTACTGTGTGATACTGTCTGCTGAGCTGTATATCTAAACCTGTCCTGTGTGATACCGTCTGCTGAGCTATGTATCTAATCCTCTCCTGTGTGATACTGTCTGCTGAGCTGTGTGTCTAATCCTATCCTGTGTGATACTGTCTGCTGAGCCGTGTATCTAATCCTCTCCTGTGTGATACTGTCTGCTAAGCCGTGTATCTAATCCTATCCTGTGTGATACTATCTGCAGAGCAGTGTATCTAATCCTATCCTGTGTGATACTGTCTGCTGAGCCGTGTATCTAATCCTGTCCTGTGTGATACCGTCTGCTGAGCTATGTATCTAATCCTTTCCTGTGTGATACCATCTGCTGAGCTGTGTATCTAATCCTCTCCTGTGTGATACTGTCTGTGGAGCCGTGTATCTAATCCTCTCCTCTGCGATACCGTCTGCTGAGCTGTGTATCTAATCCTATCCTGTGTGATACTGTCTGCTGAGCCGTGTATCTAATCCCATCCTGTGTGATACTGTCTGCTGAGCTGTGTATCTAATCATGTAATGTGTGATACTGTCTGCTGAGCTGTGTATCTAATCGTCTCCTGTGTGATACTGTCTGATGAACTGTGTATCTAATCCTATCTTTCGTGATACTGTCTGCTGAGCCGTGTATCTAATCCACTCCTGTGTGATACTGTCTGATGAACTGTGGATCTAATCCTGTCCTATGTGATACTGTCAGCTGAGCTGTGTATCTAATCCTCTCCTGTGTGATACTGTCTGCTGAGCTGTGCATCTAATCCTGTCCTGTGTGATACCGTCTGCTGAGCTATGTATCTAATCCTTTCCTGTGTGATACCATCTGCTGAGCTGTGTATCTAATCCTCTCCTGTGTGATACTGTCTGTGGAGCCGTGTATCTAATCCTCTCCTCTGCGATACCGTCTGCTGAGCTGTGTATCTAATCCTCTCCTGTGTCATACTGTCTGCTGAGCTGTGTATCTAATCCTCTCCTGTGTGATACTGTCTGCTGAGCAGTGTATCTAATCTTATACTGTGTGATACTGTCTGCTGAGCTGTGTATCTAATCCTCTCCTGTGTGATACTGTCTGCTGAGCTGTGTATCTAATCCTCTCCTGTGTGATACTGTCTGCTGAGCCGTGTATCTAATCCTATGCTGTGATAATCTGCTGAGCAGTGTATCTAATCTTATACTGTGTGATACTGTCTTCTGAGCTGTGTATCTAATCCCCTCCTGTTTGATACTGTCTGCTGAGCTGTGTATCTAATCCTCTCCTGTGTGATACTGTCTGCTGAGCAGTGTATCTAATCTTATACTGTGTGGTACTGTCTGCTGAGCTGTGTATCTAATCCCCTCCTGTGTGATACTGTCTGCTGAGCCGTGTATCTAATCCTCTCCTGTGTGATACCGTCTGCTGAGCTATGTATCTAATCCTGTCCTGTGTGATACTGTCTGCTGAGCTGTGTATGTATCTAATCCCCTCCTGTGTGATAATGTCTGCTGAGCTGTGTATCTAATCCTCTCCTGTGTGATAATGTCTGCTGAGCTGTGTATCTAATCCTGACCTGTGTGATACCGTCTGCTGAGCTGTGTATCTAATCCTATCCTGTGTGATACTATCTGCTGAGCCGTGTATCTAATCCTCTCCTGTGTGATACTGTCTGCTGAGCTGTGTATCTAATCCTACCCTGTATGATACTGTCTCCTGAGCCGTGTATCTAATCCTCTCCTGTGTCATACTGTCTGCTGAGCCGTGTATCTAATCCTCTCCTGTGTGATACTGTCTGCTGAGCTGTGTATCTAATCCTCTCCTGTGTGATACTGTCTGCTGAGCCGTGTATCTAATCCTCTCCTGTGTCATACTGTCTGCTGAGCCGTGTATCTAATCCTCTCCTGTGTGATACTGTCTGCTGAGCAGTGTATCTAATCTTATACTGTGTGGTACTGTCTGCTGAGCTGTGTATCTAATCCTCTCCTGTGTGATACCGTCTGCTGAGCTATGTATCTAATCCTGTCCTGTGTGATACTGTCTGCTGAGCTGTGTATGTATCTAATCCCCTCCTGTGTGATAATGTCTGCTGAGCTGTGTATCTAATCCTCTCCTGTGTGATAATGTCTGCTGAGCTGTGTATCTAATCCTGACCTGTGTGATACCGTCTGCTGAGCTGTGTATCTAATCCTATCCTGTGTGATACTATCTGCTGAGCCGTGTATCTAATCCTCTCCTGTGTGATACTGTCTGCTGAGCTGTGTATCTAATCCTACCCTGTATGATACTGTCTCCTGAGCCGTGTATCTAATCCTCTCCTGTGTCATACTGTCTGCTGAGCCGTGTATCTAATCCTCTCCTGTGTGATACTGTCTGCTGAGCTGTGTATCTAATCCTCTCCTGTGTGATACTGTCTGCTGAGCCATGTATCTAATCCTCTCCTGTGTCATACTGTCTGCTGAGCCGTGTATCTAATCCTCTCCTGTGTGATACTGTCTGCTGAGCTGTATCTCTAATCCTCTCCTGTGTGATACCATCTGCTGAGCCGTGTATCTAATCCTCTCCTGTGTGATACTGTCTGCTGAGCCGTGTATCTAATCCTCTCCTGTGTGATACTGTCTGCTGAGCCGTGTATCTAATCCTCTCCTGTGTGATACTGTCTACTGAGCATTGAATCTAATCCTCTCCTGTGTGATACTGTCTGCTGAGCTGTGTATGTAATTCTCTCCTGTGTGATACTGTCTGCTGAGCAGTGTTTCTAATCCTCTCCTGTGTGATACTGTCTGCTGAGCTGTGTATCTAATCTTCTCCTGTGTGATACTGTCTACTGAGCTGTGTATCTAATCCTATTCGGTGTGATACTGTCTGCTGAGCTGTGTATCTAATCCTATTCGGTGTGATACTGTCTGCTGAGCTGTGTATCTAATCCTATCCGGTGTGATACTGTCTGCTGAGCTGTGTATCTAATCCTATCCGGTGTGATACTGTCTGCTGAGCTGTGTATCTAATCCTACCCTGTATGATACTGTCTGCTGAGCCGTGTATCTAATCCTCTCCTGTGTCATACTGTCTGCTGAGCCGTGTATCTAATCCTCTCCTGTGTGATACTGTCTGCTGAGCTGTGTATCTAATCCTCTCCTGTGTGATACTGTCTGCTGAGCCGTGTATCTAATCCTCTCCTGTGTCATACTGTCTGCTGACCCGTGTATCTAATCCTCTCCTGTGTGATACTGTCTGCTGAGCTGTATCTCTAATCCTCTCCTGTGTGATACCATCTGCTGAGCCGTGTATCTAATCCTCTCCTGTGTGATACTGTCTGCTGAGCCGTGTATCTAATCCTCTCCTGTGTGATACTGTCTGCTGAGCCGTGTATCTAATCCTCTCCTGTGTGATACTGTCTGCTGAGCTGTGTATCTAATCCTCTCCTGTGTGATACTGTCTGCTGAGCTGTGTATCTAATCCTCTCCTGTGTGATACTGTCTGCTGAGCAGTGTATCTAATCCTCTCCTGTGTGATACTGTCTGCTGAGCAGTGTATCTAATCCTATCCGGTGTGATACTGTCTGCTGAGCAGTGTATCTAATCCTATCCTGTGTGATACTGTCTGCTGAGCTGTGTATCTAATCCTCTCCTGTGTGATACTGTCTGCTGAGCTGTGTATCTAATCCTCTCCTGTGTGATACTGTCTGCTGAGCTGTGTATCTAATCCTGTCCTGTGTGATACTGTCTGCTGAGCTGTGTATCTAATCCTATCCTGTGTGATACTGTCTGCTGAGCTGTGTATCTAATCCTCTCCTGTGTGATACTGTCTGCTGAGCTGTGTATCTAATCCTCTCCTGTGTGATACTGTCTGCTGAGCTGTGTATCTAATCCTCTCCTGTGTGATACTGTCTGCTGAGCTGTGTATCTAATCCTGTCCTGTGTGATACTGTCTGCTGAGCTGTGTATCTAATCCTCTCCTGTGTGATACTGTCTGCTGAGCAGTGTATCTAATCCTCTCCTGTGTGATACTGTCTGCTGAGCTGTGTATCTAATCCTATTCGGTGTGATACTGTCTGCTGAGCTGTGTATCTAATCCTATTCGGTGTGATACTGTCTGCTGAGCTGTGTATCTAATTCTATCCAGTGTGATACTGTCTGCTGAGCTGTGTATCTAACCCTATCCGGTGTGATACTGTCTGCTGAGCTGTGTATCTAACCCTATCCGGTGTGATACTGTCTGCTGAGCTGTGTATCTAATCCTATCCGGTGTGATACTGTCTGCTGAGCTGTGTATCTAATCCTATCCGGTGTGATACTGTCTGCTGAGCTGTGTATCTAATCCTATCCAGTGTGATACTGTCTGCTGAGCTGTGTATCTAATCCTATCCGGTGTGATACTGTCTGCTGAGCTGTGTATCTAATCCTATCCGGTGTGATACTGTCTGCTGAGCCGTGTATCTAATCCTATCCGGTGTGATACTGTCTGCTGAGCTGTGTATCTAATCCTATCCTGTGTGATACCATCTGCTGAGCTGTATATCTAATCCTATCCGGTGTGATACTGTCTGCTGAGCTGTGTATCTAATCCTATCCGGTGTGATACTGTCTGCTGAGCTGTGTATCTAATCCTCTCCTGTGTGATACTGTCTGCTGAGCTGTGTATCTAATCCTATCCTGTGTGATACTGTCTGCTGAGCTGTGTATCTAATCCTATCCGGTGTGATACTGTCTGCTGAGCTGTGTATCTAATCCTATCCTGTGTGATACTGTCTGCTGAGCTGTGTATCTAATCTTCTCCTGTGTGATACTGTCTGCTGAGCTGTGTATCTAATCTTCTCCTGTGTGATACTGTCTGCTGAGCTGTGTATCTAATCCTCTCCTGTGTGATACTGTCTGCTGAGCTGTGTATCTAATCTTCTCCTGTGTGATACTGTCTGCTGAGCTGTGTATCTAATCCTATTCGGTGTGATACTGTCTGCTGAGCTGTGTATCTAATCCCCTCCTGTGTGATACTGTCTGCTGAGCTGTGTATCTAATCCCCTCCTGTGTGATACTGTCTGCTGAGCAGTGTATCTAATCTTCTCCTGTGTGATACTGTCTGCTGAGCTGTGTATCTAATCCTCTCCTGTGTGATACTGTCTGCTGAGCTGTGTATCTAATCCTATCCGGTGTGATACTGTCTGCTGAGCTGTGTATCTAATCCTATCCGGTGTGATACTGTCTGCTGAGCTGTGTATCTAATCCTATCCGGTGTGATACTGTCTGCTGAGCAGTGTATCTAATCCTCTCTCATGTTATGTCTTCATCTTTTAATATTTCTAACGGCACCAGGCAGGGATGCCCGCTTTCCCCTCTCCTTTTTATTCTTACACTAGAACCTTTACTACAAAAGCTCAGAGAGGAGGGGAGGATCGTTGGCATCAAATCAGCTGGTACTGAACATAAAATCGCAGCATACGCAGACGATCTACTGATCATGACCTCTAACCCGAGAATATCTGTCCCAGTTATCCTGACATTACTCAAGGAATACGGTGCACTATCAAATTTTAAGGTGAATCTTAGCAAATCTCAAGTCTTAAATATAAATATCCCAGAACCACAAAAAACACAAATGGCAATCGGGTCCCCCTTTACCTGGTCCCCCCCATCAATACGTTTCTTGGGAGTTGAGATTTCTCCAAACCTACAAGAACTTTATAAGTTAAACTTCCCACCGCTATTGCAGAAAATCCAGAAACTTACCCCCAACTGGAATATCTCATACATCTCCTGGTTGGGTAGGAAAAATCTCCTTAAATGTATGATATGGCCAAAAATAACTTATCTAGTGCAAGCCCTTCCAATCCACCTACCTAATTCTTTTTTCATTGACATACGAAAACTCCTCAGCCGTTTTCTGTGGCACAACCAAAAACCCAGACTTCCCTTACAAATATTATCCCTCCCATACTCTGAAGGAGGTATAGATCTGCCAGATCTAAAGATACTTCAACAAGCCACTCATCTCCAAAGAGTCGTGGATTGGATCAGGCTCCCACCACAGAAGCAATGGATTAAAGTAGAAGAAACAATCCTTAAATTCCCCCTTAGACAGCTCATCCTCACGCCCTCAAGTAGTACTAGGTATACATCAATTAAAAACCCTTTCACCGCCACTACTTTTAAAATCTGGTCCAATCCCCATATAAGACAAATATGCTCCCCGTTTCCCTCCCCTCTCCTACAAGTTACAGACCTAGTTCTCTCCTTTCTCCAGCCCATAATGCCACAATACACAACTCAATTCGCAACTTGATAACACCACTCCAAAAAATTACAGATAATGGGGTCATGCCCTGCTTGGCAGAACTCAATCAAATGCTAGATACTATCTCTTTTCACCCCTTTATGTACCAGAAATTTATGTCTAACTTAAAACTAGTCTTTAAAACTCCAAATTATATTAGGGAAATGACTGATTTTGAAAAACTTATAGCTGCAAAAAACCCCTAAAAAAGAACGTTATCAGCTCTACAAAAACAATTATGCCTAGCCAGAACCCCTAAGAAACTGCCATATGTAATGAAGTGGGAACAGGATCTGAATAGGCCTTTCACCCCATCTGAAATTAAAAGATTACTACTAGCACCTAAAGTCTCCTCTAGATGTGTTAGAGTACAAGAGAATGGCTATAAAGTTCTCTCCAGGTGGTATATGACTCCATCAAAACTTCAGAAATGTTACAAAGGACTTGATCCTAACTGCTGGAGATGCTCTTCTGATGTGGGCACTATGCTCCACATGTGGTGGAACTGTACATTGATTAAGCCCTTCTGGACAAAAATAATTCAAACTATTAATACAATTTTAAACTTGCAACTCTTGACCTCGCCGGAGATCTGCCTTCTGTTTCTGTTCCTAGATAACTTCCCTAAAATAAAATTAACCCTTCTTAGACAGCTCCTGGCCTCGGCTAAGTTACTTGTGACATCCTTATGGAAATCTGCGAAGACCCCAAATATCTCACTCTGGGAAATGAAGGTTGAACAAGTATACAGGCTAGAAGAATTGACTAGTTGGGATGAAAAAAGGCATAAACAATTCTCGTTGATATGGCGTCCCTGGCACAAATATATTACAGACCGCACAATACTAACCTAAAATACTCAGATCGCTAGACCATTCTAATCCCAACTCCCTCCCCCCCTCCCATCATCTATATCTTTGTAGTCCCCCCCCCCTCCATCTCATCTCCCTGTTCATCCCACTTCCCTTTCAACCTTCCCCCCTTCTCCAGGTTTTTTTTTTTTCTTTTTCTCTTCTGAAGTTTTTATTTCCAGGATATCACAATAAACCTTCTTGAATATGATAACATGTTATGTGACCACAATTGTAAAACTAATTTGGAAGCTATAGTTAGGCTTTTAATAGGACTCTTTCAGCATGACTGTGCAAACCAAGCACAGGAGCTGACTGCCAATCATTTAACTACTGTTTTTCCACTATAGGATTAGATATTAAGTGCAAATTGCTTGTTTCTTGGTAATGGCCGCATGCTTTTGCAAAAACTGTGCAGCCATTAACAATAAGTGAACCATTTGTAATTAATTTCTACCAGTACAGCTGAAAAAAAGCTGTGATCTTTATGAAATGGGTTGTTAGCAGATGTACCTTGGTCGCACACATGCTATACTCATCAGGTGCTACATGAAACTCAAGCCTAAAGATGGCCGCGACACTCATGGGCCGCTGCATTGTGCTTGCCCCCCAGGCTAAAATTTGCCAGCCAATAATATGTGACTGGTATATCAAATACTGTGATACAGACATCAGATGTTTTACAGTAGATACACTGTCATATATATGACTACCAACATAAGGAGCATGAGTAATCCAAGACTTTATCACTACAGGCAACACCAAAACTATAGACACCACCAAAATGAAACAATAGGCGCTTATTGCCGCTAAAATAAATCTTTATTAAATATTGCAAAAATTAAAAGACAATCATACAGAGTATAGCAATGGAGGATCACAAACACATGAGTATCACATTTATAGAGACATAGTAGTCACATATATATATATATATATATATACAGTACAGACCAAAAGTTTGGACACACCTTCTCATTTAAAGATTTTTCTGTATTTTCTTGAGTATGAAAATTGTACATTCACACTGAAGGCATCAAAACTATGAATTAACACATGTGGAATTATATACTTAACAAAAAAGTGTGAAACAACTGAAAATATGTCTTATATTCTAGGTTCTTCAAAGTAGCCACCTTTTGCTTTGATGACTGCTTTGCACACTCTTGCCATTCTCTTGATGAGCTTCAAGAGGTAGTCACCGGAAATGGTTTTCACTTCACAGGTGTTTCCTGTCAGGTTTAATAAGTGGGATTTCTTGCCTTATAAATGGGGTTGGGACCATCAGTTGTGTTGTGCAGAAATCAGCTGGATACACAGCTGATAGTCCTACTGAATAGACTGTTAGCTGCTTTTTTCTTACCATAATACAAATTCTAAGTAAAGAAAAACGAGTGGCCATCATTACTTTAAGAAATGAAGGTCTGTCAGTCCGAAAAATTGGGAAAACTTTGAATGTATCCCCAAGTTCAGTTGCAAAACCCATCAAGAAAACAAAGAAACTGGCTCACATGAGGACCGCCCCAGGAAAGGAAGACCAAGAGTCACCTCTGCTTCTGAGGATAAGTTTATCCGAGTCACCAGCCTCAGAAATCGCAGGTTAACAGCAGCTCAGATTAGAGACCAGGTCAATGCCACACAGAGTTCTAGCAGCAGACACATCTCTACAACAACTGTTAAGAGGAGACTTTGTGCAGCAGGCCTTCATGGTAAAATAGCTGCTAGGAAACCACTGCTAAGGACAGGCAACAAGCAGAAGAGACTTGTTTGGGATAAGGAACACAAGGAATGGACATTAGACCAGTGGAAATCTGTGCTTTGGTCTGATAAGTCCAAATTTGAGATCTTTGGTTCCAACCACTGTGTTTTTGTGCGACGCAGAAAAGGTGAACGGATGGACTCTACATGCCTGGTTCCCACCGTGAAGCATGGAGGAGGAGGTGTGATGGTGTGGGGGTGCTTTGCTGGTGACACTGTTGGGGATTTATTCTAAATTTAAGGCATACTGAACCAGCATGGCTACCACAGCATCTTGCAGCGGCATGCTATTCCATCCGGTTTGCGTTTAGTTGGACCATCATTTATTTTTCAACAGGACAATGACCCCAAACACACCTCCAGGCTGTGTAAGGGCTATTTGACCAAGAAGGAGAGTCATGGGGTGCTACGCCAGATGACCTGGCCTCCACAGTCACCAGACCTGAACCCAATCGAGATGGTTTGGGGTGAGCTGGACCGCGGAGTGAAGGCAAAAGGGCCAACAAGTGCTATGCATCTCTGGGAACTCCTTCAAGATTGTTGGAAGACCATTTCCGGTGACTCCCTCTTGAAGCTCATCAAGAGAATGCCAAGAGTGTGCAAAGCAGTCATCAAAGCAAAAGGTGGCTACTTTGAAGAACCTAGAATAGAAGACATATTTTCAGTTGTTTCACACTTTTTTGTTAAGTATATAATTCCACATGTGTTAATTCATACTTTTGATGCCTTCAGTGTGAATGTACAATATTCAGAGTCATGAAAATACAGAAAAATCTTTAAATAAACTTTTGGTCTGTACTGTATATATAATATAATGCTACATGTCTCCCTCTGTCTGAAGCCTTTAAAGACTTGGCAAGTGCTACATGCCTGCGCAGTCTGGCTCTAGACAGAAGAACCCATTACGTTACAGGTAAGAGGAGTGTGTATGGCGCCGGAGATTGCGGTATGCGTAGACAATGAACACATACCGCGATCTCCGGCGCCATACTTACCTGACCGGGAGGAGCGTTGCAGCGGTGCTTCTCTTCTCGCCGGAGACCAGGGCAGGAGTGAAGGCGTTGGAATCGGCACATATGCATAGCTCTATCCGGCGCCATTTTACTGAAGACATATTTGCAGTGTGTCTTCAGCAAAATGGCGTTGAACAGCACGGTATCGGCACACGCGTACTCTGGCGCCGCACTGCTCCCCCGGCAGAACAGGATACAGAAGTGCTGGAGCACAGGGAAGAAAGGTGAGTATGTGTTTATTTTTTTGTATCTGTGCACCGTGAAAGGGATGAGGGGTGCCATACATACCAGCAATGGGGTGTGAAGGGTACCATACATACCAGGAAAGGGGTGTGAGGAGTACAATGCATACCAGGATTTGGGGGCTGACTGAACCATGAAAACCAGGATTGGGGGGTGAGGGGTGCCATACATACCAGGATTGGGGGGTGAGGGGTGCCATATATACCAGGATTGGGGGGTGAGGGGTGCCATACATACCAGGATTTGGGGGGTGACTGAACCATGAAAACCAGGATTGGGGGTGAGGGGTGCCATACATACCAGGATTGGGGGGTGAGTGGTGCCATACATACCAGGAATGGGGGGTGAGGGGTACCATACATACCAGGAAAGGGGTGTGAGGGGACCATGCATACCAGGATTGGGGGATGAGGGGTACAATGCATACCAGGATTTGGGGGGTGACTGAACCATGAAAACCAGGATTGGGGGGTGAGGGATGCCATACATACCAGGATTGGGGGGTGAGGGGTGCCATACATACCAGGATTTGGGGGGTGACTGAACCATGAAAACCAGGATTGGGGGTGAGGGGTGCCATACATACCAGGATTGGGGGGTGAGTGGTGCCATACATACCAGGATTGGGGGGTGAGGGGTACCATGCATACAAGGATAGGAAAGTGGGGTTCTATGCATACCAGAATAGGGATGAGGGGTACCATGCATACCTGGATTGGGGGATGAGGGGACCATGCATACCTGGATTGGGGGATGAGGGGACCATGCATACCAGGATTGGGGGATGAGGGAACCATGCATACCAGGATTGGGGGATGAGTGAACCATGCATACCAGGATTGGGGGATGAGGAGGCCATATGTACCAGGATTGGGGATGAGAGAGTCATGCATACCAGGATTGGGGATGAGAGAGCCATGCATACCAGGATGGGGGATGAGGAGGCCATACATACCAGGGTAACGCTGAGGGGGCCATGTGCAGCATGATGGGGATTAGAGGTGCCATACATACCAGGACAGGGATGAGGGGTGCCATGCATACCACTATACCAGGACAGGGATGAGGGGTGCCATGCATACCACTATACCAGGATAAGGATGAGGGGTGTCATGCATACCGGGACAGGGATGAGGGGTGCCATGCATACCGGGACAGGGATGAGGGGTGCCATGCATACTGGGACAGGGATGAGGGGTGCCATGCATACCAGGATGGGGATGGGGACCACGTATAAAAGGAAGGGGGGGGGGCATATATACCAGGATGGGGGATATTGTCAGAATTGGGGGACATTACCCCTATACCAGTGTCAGCAGAAGACCCCCTCCCCCTTAAAAGTGCATCAGGAACACATTTTTGGCTTAAATTTTTTTATTTTTATTTTCCTCCTCTAAAACCTAGGTGCGTCTTATGGTCCGGTGCATCTTATAGTCCGAAAAATACGGTACTTCTTACATTACATGAATGATATCTATTGTAAATTCTATAATAGCTCAGAAACCGGCGAATCCTCACAGTGCATGGGGCGTGTCATGGGGGGATTCAAAAGTTTTCATTTTAGACTGTACATTATAGTCCTCCATACAGTAGTATGAGCACCACATAGTCCTCCATACAGTATTGTGGACACCACATAGTCCTCCATACAGTATTATGGGCACTACATAGCACTCCATACAGTATTATGGGCACCACATAGTCCTCTATACAGAATAGGCTCCATACTGAATAATGGACCCCATATAATGTTCCATACAGAATAATAGGCCCCATATAATGCTCTATACAGAATAATGAACCCCATATAATGCTCATTACACCATAATTGACCCCATATATTACTCCATGAAGAATAATGGGCGTCATGTAATATGCCATACAGAATAATGGGCCCCATATAATGCTCCATAGAGAATGGGCCCCATATAATGCTCCATAGAGAATGGGCCCCATATAATGCACCATAGAGAATGGCCCCATATAATGCACCATAGAGAATGGGCCCCATATAATGCTCCATAGAGAATGGGCCCCATATAATGCTCCATAGAGAATGGGCCCCATACATAAAAAATAAATAATAAAATACTCACCTCTCCTCATACCCTGCTGGCTACAAGTCCTGTCTCTTCAACACTGAGACGTGACAGAGTCAGAAGACGCAGAGGAGACTGGACCTGCGGCCAGCAGGGTATGACGAGAGGTGAGTATTTCAAACACCGTAAAGCACGGGGGGGGGGGGGTTACACCGGGCCCCCCCAACTCACAGGCCCAATAGCGTTCCAGTGTCCCCAACTGTGAGTGGGGCCCCCCTCTTGCCCAGGGCCCTGGCACTTGCCATGGTGCAATGGGTGGTTAAGCCGGCTCTGGCCCTGTAGCTGGTGCAGGATCAGTCTGGGGCAGGGGTCTGTATAGTAAGGTCTGAAGTGTCTCGATCTCAGATCCGATGTGATTTGAACATTCATACAGATCGAGAGCCGATGATCTCACACTGACAGCACGACCCCAACCTGCTTGAAGGGTCCATCTGCTACAATAAATCTTTCTGATCCTCAGCAGAGCGACCATAGATAACATTCAGGATCTGGCCCTGGACTTGTCAGGAGGTGAGCAGCATCCTGCCACTTCCACACTCTACAAAAAGTATAAATCTCCTGTCCTGACCACTATCCGGAGCTCAGGCTAAGGCCACGGCCCCACTATCAGTATTTGGTCAGTATATTTTCTCAGGAGTGGGAGCCAAAACCAGGTCAGTAACAATCAGAGAAAAGGTATAATAGAAACAAGTCACCAATTCTGCATTTATCACCAACTCCTGGTTTTGTCTCCCACTCCTGTGAAAAAATACTGACCGAATACTGACCAAATACTGATAGTGGGGTCGTGGCCTTACAAGAATCAAAGATGTCTGCCCTCTCGTACTGCTCAGCGGCTGAAGCTTCTCTCCGGCAGGCATAAGAACGTGGCCTGTGCCTGCTGTTCTGGGCTGCAGATGCCCAGCTGGCACATGTACACAATGAAAGATACAGGGCCGCCCTGCAGTCTGTAAAGAAGCAGCTGCTTGGCCACCGGCTTGGATGGCATGTGCCCCTCTGGCCCACCTCGCCCCTGGTCAATATGATACCATCTTTTTCATTACTTGGTGAGGTTAGAAGAAATTTCACTCCAAGACAGTGGATTTTGTACTTTATTCCAGTATATTTATACATAGAAAACATGGCAATGAAAAACAAGTAGATGCACATGCATAAAAATGTCCCAACATTAATTAAAAAAAACCCTTTAAGATACAGATAATACTTGTATACAAAAATATTAACACATTTTCAAATTGTATATAAAGTGCACAAAAGTCAATAGCCCTGACATATAGTGTACACAGGGTCCCGTCCCCCCCACATGGTATACACAAAATACAATGTCATCCAGGAAATAACAAAAAATAACAAATACATTTAATCTATTCTGAAATCCCATGTCTATGCAAGATAATAATATGTAAAATTCTACAGTGTGAAAGAAATGAGCTAGAGACTACTACATGGCGATGATGCCTCCAAACAAGATAATGCCCAGCGAATGCTGCAAATGATACAAATATTACCAGTCACCCAATTAGACACATGAGGTCCGGGCAAGTGATTTTCTACAGTTCATTGACCTCTATGATGACATCTAATATTTTCAATCATTTATAGAGCGGGATACATTGGGCCTCATTAATAAATCTGCTCACTAGAAAACTAGTTGCCCATACTAACCAATTAGAGCTCAGCTAAGGTTGTTTTAACTGACCTGGAAAAGTAAAAGCTGTTCTGTGATTGGCTGGGATAAGTAAAAAGGCTGTTTTAATAAAGGATTCCCAATGTACCAAGCCCCGCCATAAATGTTATTGATTACAGTAGGGGCCACAATATCCCATGTGTATAGTCATCACATTCATCTTATTGTCTGCGGTTACCTTGGGACATGCTATATTGAAATGTAAGATGATATCAGTGGGGTCCATGAGGCAGAGCAGTGTGTGGTACGTGTGACATTTCCTAATATCGAGCAATCAATACTGTACCTTGGTCTGGAATGCAAAGCCTGCGTGGACAAGGAAGGGGCTCCCAGATGCCAGCTGTAAAACCCGTCGCTCCACCATCACACGCTCATCACCGTCAGCAAGCAGGGCTCTTTTGCCGATGATCTTAACAGCAAAATGTTTGCGGGTAGATGAATCTTCCGCCAGCAGGACCGTTCCATAGCATCCCCGGCCAAGCACTTGATGGAATAATAATCTCCTCTTGATGGTATCAGAGACTGTGCTTTTGGAGCCGGTTGGCCGAACACCGCTGCTTCCTGCAGCTTCTTCAGCCTTCTGCTTTAGATCCATGGGTTTCTGTCCTAATGTAATCCTTCTTCTTTTCTTCTCCTTTTTGTCCCCTGATGAGATGAAGATGGCTCCTCTCTTCTTGGCTCCCATCTTCTGACTTTCTACCTTCTCCTTTTCTTCCACTTCTTCTTTCTTCTGGACTGGTTGTTTTGTCCTGTTGACTGAAGACTTCCTCTCATCATCAGATGTGTCATGGGAAGGTCTTAGTCTCTTCGCTCCTTCTCTCCTCACCACGTTCTCCTCTACTTCTTCTTCTTTCTTCTGGACTGGTGGTTTTGTCCTGTTGACTGAAGACTTCCTCTCATCATCAGATGTGTCATGGGAAGGTCTTCGTGTCTTCACTTTCTCTGCTCACCACAATCTCCTCCTCTTTTATATCCATATTATTGCTTTGCTTAGAGTTAGCCGACATCTCCTCCACTGTTGTTGGTCAATTCCAACTGTCACTCAGTGCATTTCATATGGAATCATCATGCATGCACCACCACTGGTCATGTGATCAGCATCTGACCAATGATATTTAAGAGATAAATGAACATTAGCTGAGATTAAATATTCAGGTAATATTCAGATATTCTGTGGAACACAAGGTGCCACATTTAGTAATAGTAATAGAACTGCACTAAGTCGCCAATTTAATTTACATTGTTACTACAGAGCATCAGATGAATGTAATATAATAAATATTAGCAAGATGTATGATTTCCATCCACTCTACGTATCATAGAAATACAGATGTACTATCTTTTTATATAGAGATGTAGCAGAAGCCATCCTGATTGTTTGCAGCATGCTATGGTGATGGAGAAGCATGCATGACTGTGCCATGCAAATGGTGAGGAGCACCAAAATGGGACATATGATTCACGTAGCCAGGGGCGGAATGTCCGCGGTCGCAGTGGCAGTCACTACGACCGGGCCCAGGGGGATTGGGGCTTGTAAACGCCAGCAGAAATTTCAACAGGATGTGTGTATCGCAGTGCACAGTCGCTTCGGGTCCGTGCGTGACAAATCAGGGGCGGACTGGGTCGGGGGCAGAGCCGGACTGGGGTGTCTGGGGCCCACCAGGGACATTGACTCCAGGGGCCCACCCACCCGGGCCCACCCTTCAGCTATTAGCAAATACCTGTTAGCCGCTATACCCATTATATTGGCGGCTCCTGCCCATCACTGTGCGCTCACCAGAACTGCGATGTACAATTACTGTAGTTTGCATTAAAGGGTTTTTATTGGTGAAAACAAGTTCTCAGCGATGCACAGGTTGGGAAGGTGATCACTTATTTATTGGTGGAATCCGCACTGTCAGAAGATTGTGGCACTTTGAGTATTTGGTGAGATTTTTACCTCTGTATTTATAAGACAAAACCAGGAGTGGAGCAATCCGAGGTCATGTTTTATGCATTTCTCACCCACTCCTGGTTTTGTCTTATAAATACAGAGGTGAAAATCTCACCAAATGCCAACTTGCTTTCTCTGGTGAACCTCTGTAACTGCATCTCTGCTGCTGTGTAATAGTCACAGGGCAGGGAGGGGTTAAACATTCAAGTATTTAATATCTATCGGAAAAAAAGAGGTTTCCCCTTATTGATATCAGATAAAACAAATGACCAACCACAATCCACTCTACCAAGACAAATATTACCAGATAGAAGGCAGAAATACCACCACACCGTGACCAGATCACATATTACCACCACATAGTGCCCAAATAATGCCACATACAAGGCACAAATACCGCCACACCATGACCAAAGCACATAATACCACCACATAGTGATCAAATGCTACCAGATACAAGGTATAAATACTGACACCATGAGACCACATATTACCACCACATAGTGACTGAATAATACCACATACAAGGGACAAATATCGTCATGTCATGACCAAAGCACATAATGCCACCACATAGTGACAAATAATGCTAAAATAATAAAAATGTAAAAAAGCTCAGTATATTGGGTCAGTGTACAGGTTATACAGTGATCACCAGTGACATTATACACAGGAGTTCTGTATATAGTGTACAGGTTATACAGTCATCACTAGTGACATTATACACAGGAGCTCTGTATATAGTGTCAGTGTACAGGTAATGCAATGATCACCATTGATATTATACACAGGAGCTCGGTATATAGTGTACAGGTAATACAGTGATCACCAGTGACATTATACACAGGAGCTCTGTATATAGTGTCAGTGTACAGGTAATACAGTGATCACCAGTGACATTATGCACAGGAGCTCTGTATATAGTGTCAGTGTGTGTGTGTATAGGTAATACACATACTCACCAGTGATGTCTCTAGGTGAAGTTCTTTATCTGCAGACCGATATATCCCATCATCTATGCAGGACTTATATCTGCAGAAAATAACATAGTTAGCTATAACTAATCACTTCCAGAGCACAATCCACACTTTTCCCAAGATTTCTACACTGCATGAAATGACAAAAAAGCAACACAGTGCCGCACTACACAGTAAAAATAAAACACAAAATACATTTAGGGACTCCATCTTTAATAAAAAAAAAAAATCATGAGAGATCAGAGATTATGGGGCCCAGTCAGGGATCGTACATAGAAATCATGTGGCTCAGTCAGGGGCGTATACAGAAATCATGGGGCCAATCAGGTTAGGGGTGTACATAGAGATCATGGGGCCCAGTCAGCGGTGTACATAGAGATCATGGGGCCCAGTCAGCGGCGTACATAGAGATCATGGGGCCCAGTCAGGGATCGTACATAGAGATCATGGGGCCCAGTCAGGGATCGTACATAGAGATCATGGGGCCCAGTCAGCGGTGTACATAGAGATCATGGGGCCCAGTCAGCGGCGTACATAGAGATCATGGGGCCCAGTCAGCGGCGTACATAGAGATCATGGGGCCCAGTCAGGGATCGTACATAGAGATCATGGGGCCCAGTCAGCTGCGTACATAGAGATCATGGGGCCCAGTCAGCGGCGTACATAGAGATCATGGGGCCCAGTCAGCGGCATACATAGAGATCATGAGGCCCAGTCAGCGGTGTACATAGAGATCATGGGGCCCAGTCAGGGATCGTACATAGAGATCATGGGGCCCAGTCAGGGATCGTACATAGAGATCATGGGGCCCAGTCAGCGGTGTACATAGAGATCATGGGGCCCAGTCAGCGGCGTACATAGAGATCATGGGGCCCAGTCAGCGGCGTACATAGAGATCATGGGGCCCAGTCAGGGATCGTACATAGAGATCATGGGGCCCAGTCAGCTGCGTACATAGAGATCATGGGGCCCAGTCAGCGGCGTACATAGAGATCATGGGGCCCAGTCAGCGGCATACATAGAGATCATGAGGCCCAGTCAGCGGTGTACATAGAGATCATGGGGCCCAGTCAGCGGTGTACATAGAGATCATGGGGCCCAGTCAGCGGCGTACATAGAGATCATGGGGCCCAGTCAGCTGCGTACATAGAGATCAAGGGGCCCAGTCAGCGGCGTACATAGAGATCATGAGGCCCAGTCAGCGGTGTACATAGAGATCATGGGGCCCAGTCAGCGGCGTACATAGAGATCATGGGGCCCAGTCAGCTGCGTACATAGAGATCAAGGGGCCCAGTCAGCGGCGTACATAGAGATCAAGGGGCCCAGTCAGCGGTGTACATAGAGATCATGGGGCCCAGTCAGCGGCGTACATAGAGATCATGGGGCCCAGTCAGCTGCGTACATAGAGATCAAGGGGCCCAGTCAGCGGTGTACATAGAGATCATGAGGCCCAGTCAGCGGTGAACATAGAGATCATGAGGCCCAGTCAGCGGTGTACATAGAGATCATGGGGCCCAGTCAGCGGCGCACATAGAGATCATGGGGCCCAGTCAGCTGCGTACATAGAGATCAAGGGGCCCAGTCAGCGGCGTACATAGAGATCATGGGGCCCAGTCAGGGATCGTACATAGAGATCATTGGGCCCTATGAGGTGAGGCTCTCACCTCCTCAGGGAGGTCTCACAGGGCATCACAGGCCTTAGTATGAAGCAATACTAGAAGACTTGTGGAATTGCTTCATACTAAGGCCTGTGATGCCCTGTGGGAGCTCCTGAGGGCACCATACTGGGGAGGTGAGATCCTCACTTGGCAGTAGTAGGAGCAGCATCTCCATAGTGTGGCATTCACATCACACTACATGCTGCACTGTACAGGACTCCCAGCCGGCAGCAGGACAGATGAGGAGGTAACTGTCTGGGACCAGCGCCGGACTGGAGTACCTGGGGCCACCAGGAAAAAATCAATCTTGGGGCCCACCAGCACCATGCAGTTACCGTATATAGGAATAACATAAGTCCACAAACTCTTTCAAAATGAATCAACTTTATTAACCAATAAATCTCTGCTGCTGTGTAGTAGTCACAACACAGGGAGAGGTTAAACATCAAAGTATTTAATATGTATTGCAAATAAAGAATGTCCCCATTCTTAATATCCGAAAAACAAATGACTGACAACCATCCACTATACCTAGACTAATAATACCATATAGAAGAGAGAAATACCGCCACACCATGACCAGAACACATACCACCACATAGTGATCAAATACTACCAAGTACAAGGTATATATACTGCCACACCATGAGAAGACCACATATTACCACCACATAGTGACTGTCTGAATAATACCACATACAAGGGACAAATACCGCCACGCCATGACCATGGCACATAATGGCACCAGATAGTGACTGATAATGAAAATGTAAAAAGCTCTGTATATAGAGTCAGTGTACAGATAATGTAGAGATTATCAGTGACATTACACACAGGAGCTCTGTGTATAGTGTCAGTGTACAGGTAATACAGTGATCACCTGTGACATTATACAGGAGCTCTGTATATAGTGTCAGTGTACAGGTAATACAGGGATCACCAGTGACATTATGCACAGGAGCTCTGTATATAGTGTCAGTGTACAGGTAATACAGGGATCACCAGTGACATTATACACAGGAGCTCTGTATATAGTGTCAGTGTACAGGTAATACAGAGATCACCAGTGACATTATGCACAGGAGCTCTGTATATAGTGTCAGTGTACAGGTAATATAGTGATCACCAGTGACATTATACACAGGAGCTCTGTGTTTGGTGTCAGTGTACAGGTAATACAGGGATCACTAGTGACATTATGCACAGGAGCTCTGTATATAGTGTCAGTGTACAGGTAATACAGTAATCACCTGTGACATTATACACAGGAGCTCTGTGTATGGTGTCAGTGTACAGGTAATACAGGGATCACCAGTGACATTATGCACAGGAGCTCTGTATATAGGGTCAGTGTGTGTGTATAGGTAATACATGGATCACCAGTGACATTATACACAGGAGCTCTGTATATAGTGTTAGTGTAGAGGTAATACAGGGATCACCAGTGACATTATGCACAGGAGCTCTGTATATAGTGTCAGTGTAGAGGTAATACAGGGATCACCAGTGACATTATGCACAGGAGCTCTGTATATAGTGTCAGTGTACAGGTAATACAGGGATCACCAGTGACATTATGCACAGGAGCTCTGTATATAGTGTCAGTGTACAGGTAATACAGTGATCACCAGTGACATTATGCACAGGAGCTCTGTATATAGTGTCAGTGTACAGGTAATACAGAGATCACCAGTGACATTATGCACAGGAGCTCTGTATATAGTGTCAGTGTACAGGTAATACAGTGATCACCAGTGACATTATGCACAGGAGCTCTGTATATAGTGTCAGTGTACAGGTAATACAGTGATCACCAGTGACATTATGCACAGGAGCTCTGTATATAGTGTCAGTGTGTGTGTGTATAGGTAATACACATACTCACCAGTGATGTCTCTAGGTGAAGTTCTTTAACTGCAGACCGATATATCACATCTTCTATGCAGGACTTATCTCTGCAGAAAATAACATAGTTAGCTATAACTGATCACTTCCAGAGCACAATCCACACTTTTCCCAAGATTTCTACACTGCATGAAATGACAAAAAAGCAACATAGCACTGCACTACACAGTAACAGTGCTCCAGTGTCATTCTGTGCCTGCTCATCTGTCAGCAGACATATTTGTCTGATGGCAAAGATCTAACAGAGATGAAGACAGAAGACCTATGGATTACGTTGGAGTGAGGATTTTTCTTTATTAAAGATGGAGTCCCTAAATGTGTTTTATTTTTAATTAAAAAAAAAAATTCTGTCTTTTTTTTCTGTTTACCAGAAATTGATGGAGGCTATGTCTAATTTGGCGTGAAACCATGAATTTCGGGCTTAGTACCAGCTGATAATGCAAAGCTGGCCTGGTACTAACCCTATTATTACCCAGGGTGCCACTCACCACCAGGGCCGCTGGAAGAGCCGGGTAAAGCACCTGGAAATGGTGCCATGATGAATGCGCCATTTTCAGGGGTGGCTGTGGGCTGTGATTTTCAGCGTGGAGGGCCAAGAACGCTTGGGTCTTACCATGCTGCGAATCCCAGCCTCCAGCTGCCTTGTTTTATCTGGCTGGCGATCAACATATGGCGGGAAAAAAAAAAGTTAAGTTTAAAACAAATATTCGGCTTCTCTGTCTTTTGATCGCCAGCCAAGGTAAAGCCAGGCAGCTGGGGGTGGCAGTACGTAGCGGTCTGCTTTATCTGCAGTGAGAATCAAAAATTCTGCGGAGTGCTACATCGTTTTTAAAAATTTATTTTCACACTTCTATATGTGACAGACCCAACAGGCAATCGCAGATGCTGTCAAAGAGGATGGGCGTCTGTGATTGGCTGTTTGAGTAATGTACAATCAGCCCATAGTACCATACTAGAATGTATGGGCTGATTGTACATTACTCAAACAGCCAATCACAGACGCCCATCCTCTTTGACAGCATCTGCGATTGGCTGTTGGGTCTGTCACACATATAGAAGTGTGAAAATATATAAATAATAAAACAAAAATGACATAGCGCTCTGCAGAAATTTTGATTCTCAGTGTAGATAGAGGTGGCAGCCCGTAGCTGTCTGCTTTATCTGCCTGGTTTTACCTTTGCTGGCGATCAAAAGTCAGGAAAGCCCAGTTTTTTTTATTTAAAAAAATAATTTAAAAAAAAAAATGCGTGGGCTTCCGCCATATTTTGATCGTCAGTCTGGTAAAACCAGGCAGCTGGGGGCTGGGATTCTCAGCATGGTAAGGCCCAAGCATTCTGGGCCCCCCACGCTGAAAACGGCAGCCCGCAGCCACCCCTGGAATTGGCGCATTCATTGTAGCTCCATTTCCAAGCACTTTATCCGGCTCTTCCAACGGCCCTGGTGGGGGGTGGCACGCTGGGTAATACTGGGGTTAGTACCAGCTTTGCATTATCAGCTAGCACTAAGCCTGAAATTCATGGCGTCACGCCAAACTAGACATGGCCACCATGAATTTCTAGCAAACAGAAAAAAAAAACACAACACAGAATTTTTTTTTAATAAAAATAAAACACAAAACACATGTAGGGACTCCATCTTTAATAAAAAACAAAATCCTTGCTCTGACGTAATCCACGGATCTTCTGTCTCCAGCTCTGCTACATCTTTGCCATTAGACAAATATGCCGGCTGACAGAGATGAGCAGGCACAGAATAACACTAGAACCCAGTTGTCAGAGTAGTGCTCAGCTGGCCTCCAGCCGCCGACCATGTTTTGCTGTGCGTTGCAAATAATGCATACTTTCAAACACATGCCTATTTTTGCAATGCAAGTCTGCGGTACATTGCGTCTGCACTGATTTACAACCGATGCGTTGTAACGCACAGCATAAACGCAATGCTAACCCAGCCTAACAGCAGCGAGAAGGGGAGACGGAGCCCTGGAGACCGCCTAGTCAGTCTACTGGTGGTACTATCATGCCCATTGCCCAGTATGTACTGCCAGCCTCTGTGGTACTAGCATTCAAGCTCACATGGCATGTCCTGCCAGCCAGCCACTGGTGTTAGTACTAGCATGATAGTACCACACCACCAGTGGCAGGGCAATGGGCATGCATGATGGTACCAACAGTGGCTGGGCAATGGGCATGCATGATGGTTCCACCAGTGGCTGGCTGGCAGGACATGCTGGGTGGGCATGATATTACCACAGAGGCTGGCAGGACATGCTAGGCATGATTCATGCCTTGTATGTCTTGCCAGCCTCTGTGGTAATATCATGCCCACCCAGCATGTCCTGCCAGCCCCTGGTGGTAGTACATGCTGCTGGGCATAGTATCAGTAACCAGAGACTGGCAGCAGGACATGCTGGGCAATGGGCATGATGATGCTAGTATTTACTGCCAGCCTCGGCCAGGGGTCCTCCCAGTCACCCCTCCCCCCTATCCCTTCCCCCCACCCCTCCCCGTTTCATACTCACGCGTCGAGATGAGCTGCAGCCGCTGCCTGGAGCGACGCAGGGTCCATACTCCACAGCGCGCACAGGAAGCAGTCCCAGGGCAATGACGTCATCACCCTGAGACTGACCTCCTGCGCACGCGCCGGCAGTGTCGCGCTGCGCAGAGGAGGCAGAGGGCCCATCACTAATCATATCGGCAGTGCTGCGAACCGGGAGGGGGGGGCCCTCTGTTCTCTGTACAGGGCCCAGGGGTGTAGAGGGGCGGGACCATCGGGACCCGGGGGTTTTCCCGATCCTCCGGTGGGCCAGTCCCCCCTGCAGAGGGGCATATGTATACATGCAGGTCGGCCACATCCCAGTGGTGCAGACACATCCACACTGCACCCTGTATACTTGTGCACTGCCGTCTGCTGCAGTGGTAGGAGCCGCCTGAATGCATCTTCTTCCTGCCGGAGAGGAGCTTGTGGGCCTGTGCGGTGAGGAGGTGGACGCTGCGCACCTCCTGAGAAGTATATGGCACTCCATGTATCTGTGCACATAGTATACCACTCTAGTGTATAGCAGAAAGGAGACATCGACCAGAAGAGTCCAGGCATGTGGGTGATGCACATAATTATTATATTGATAACCAGGTGGAAGAGGAGGAAATGCAGAAAAAGGGGGGAATTAACTATACGCAAAGGGGACGTCGAGACAGGAATTACCATTAACACCAGTGGGAATGGATCATGATTAGAACAGCAAAGGGATAATACAGAGAATCAAGCCACAAATTAAACCAGTATATAAAAATATATATACATATCATTAGCTAGATATATCTGTACATATGATTGTTTAATTATCATAAACTTTACATAAAGTGCAAGTACCTCCAAAGAATAAATCTACATAAATTATATATCTCATATGTGAACAAATACAGGTGTTTCTCACTAAATTAGAATATCATCAAAAAGTTATTGTTTATTTCTGTTCTTCAATGCAAAAAGTGAAAGTCCTATATTATATAGAGTCATTACAGAGTGATCTATTGTTTATTTCTGTTAATGCTGATGATTATGGCTATACGAGTTTCACTTTTTTATATTGAACTGAAATAAATTAACTTTTTGATGATATTCTATTTTAGTGAGATGCACCTGTGTATGTATATATACAAGGGCTGGTCCCTTATTATTTGGATGTCGGTGTGAATCCTGTAGAGAGTAGTGCACTGACTTGGGCATATGTGCTGTTGACAGATATGTATTTGTATCCACTTTAAGCGTTTTTAAAAAAGGTGACCACATGTGCATTGTACTCACGCTATAGCAGATGCAGATCCCACTCCTGAATGGCGTCCACCCGACGTATGTTTCGGCTTCTTGTCTTCGTCAGGGGGTGGCATCATTTGGAAAGAGCTAAGAGTTAAATGGCCAACTATAGCCAATCAGGATGGAGGTATGTCTCCACCAACCAATGGGTGCTGATGAGGCGTGGCGCGATACACAACGCGCACCAACGCTACGAGGAAACTATGTGACCTGTGATGCTGCGAGCACGTGATGGAGACACTTGATCGGGGGTCACGGGGCACATATAGATACAGTCGGGGAGGATGATGTGGAGACGTTCATGTGTATCGCCTCTCCAGCAGACATCTAATCTACTGATTGAGTGTGGATATATCGGATAAAGTGGAAAATCTTCTTAATTTATAATGATGGATAACGAGTATAGGTTATATATTACAGCAATACACAGGAATAGGGGGTAGTGAGTGTTACATGTATATAAGCATAGGCGGATTATAATGAGGACGATATGGGCTACCGCCCGGGGCCCCGAACCTCCAGGGGGCTCCGGGGTGTCTATGGTCAGATTGTCCTCATTATATGTGCGGCGCCACGGCACATACCGGCAGACAGTGGGGGGGGGGCCCAGGATCGCTCCCCCAGCAGCGGCACACAGCCGCTGCTTCTTCTTCGGCCGGGCCAGCACTGCAGCAGTTAACTTCCCTGTGCTGGCCCGGCCACGTCACTGCTAGGAGACACGGCCCTGTGCGCGGCCGTGTCTCCTAGCTGTGACGTCACGCAGTGCGCACCCGGCCTGCAGTGCTGCACCGGAAAAGAGCTGGAGCCGAGTCGGGGGATGGTGAGTGTGTGTGTGTGTATGTATATGTATGTATGTGTGTGTGTGTGCAGGCAGATGTCATTGTGTGATGTCTGTTTATATGTATTTTTATGTTTCAAATGTGTTTATGCGTGTATGTATATGTCTGTATATGTTTGTGTGTGCGTGACTGCGTGCGGCCTCCTGCTGAGTATAGATGGCGCCGTGCGGCCTCCTGCTGTCTCTGGGGGGGGCGCCGTGCGGCCTCCCGCTGTGTATAGATGGCGCTGTGCGGCCTCCTGCTGTCTCTGGGGGGGGCGCCGTGCGGCCTCCCGCTGTGTATAGATGGCGCCGTGCGGCCTACTGCTGTCTCTTGGGGGGGGGCGCCGTGCAGCCTCCCGCTGTGTATATATGGCGCCGTGCAGCCTCCCGCTGTGTATAGATTGCGCCGTGCGGCCTTCCGCTGTGTATAGATGGCATTGTGAGGCCCCCTGTGTATAGATGGCATCGTGCGGCCTTCCGCTGTTTATAGGTGGCGCCGTGGGGCCTCCCGCTGTGTATAGGTGGCGCCGTGCGGCCTCCCGCTGTGTATAGGTGGCGCCGCCCGCTGTGCATAGGTGGCGCCGTGCGGCCTCCCGCCGTGTATAGGTGGCGCCTCCCGCTGTGTATAGGTGGCGCCGTGCGGCCTCCCGCTGTGTATAGGTGGCGCCGTGCTGCCTCCCGCTGTGTATAGGTGGCGCCGTGCGGCCTCCCGCTGTGTATAGGTGGCGCCGTGCGGCCTCCCGCTGTGCATAGGTGGCGCCGTGCGGCCTCCCGCTGTGTATAGCTGACGCCGTGCGGCCTCCTGCTGAGTATAGATGGCGCCGTGCGGCCTCCTGCTGTCTTTGCGGTCGGGTGCGCCGTGCGGCCTCCTGCTGAGTATAGATGGCGCCGTGCGGCCTCCTGCTGTCTCTGTGAGGGGGACGCTGTGCGGCCTCCCGCTGTGTATAGATTGCGCCGTGCGGCCTCCTGCTCTCTCTGGGGGGGGCGCTGTGGGCCTCCCGCTGTGTATAGGTGGCGCCGTGTGGCCTCCCGCTGTGTATAGATGGCGCCGTGCGGCCTCCCGCTGTGTATAGATGGCTACGTGCGGCCTCCCGCTGTGTATAGATGGCTACGTGCGGCCTCCCGCTGTGTATAGATGGCTACGTGCGGCCTCTCGCTGTGTATAGATGGCTTAGTGCGGCCTCCCGCTGTGTATAGATGGCTACGTGCGGCCTCCCGCTGTGTATAGATGGCTACGTGCGGCCTCCCGCTGTGTATAGATGGCTACGTGCGGCCTCCTGCTGTGTATAGATGGCTACGTGCGGCCTCCAGCTGTGTATAGATGGTTACGTGTGCTCAATATTGAGTCATACAATTAATGTAAGGCTATGTGCCCACGATGCAGAAATGCTCCGGATTTTTTTTGAGCGTTTCCGCATCTCCCTGGCAGAAAAAACGCATGTGGATTGTACATGCGGATTGTACATGCTTTTTTCCTGCCTGGGACTTGCTGATGTGAAGCGTTCTTCACTTGCATTTCCGCATGCGGGTTGACAAGCGCTTTCCAAGCGATTTTAGCATCACTTGAAAAGTGCTTGACAACTTGGTCACACTATATAAATACATGCAACCGGCATGGATTTATATAGTGTGACCATAAAAGAATGGTAAAAAATAAATATATAATTACCTTCTGATGGCCTGCCGACGTCAGCGGTCGCGTGACCCGTCACATGACTAAATGACGTCACGGCAGGTCCTTTTCAGACCATCGCGAGCTGCCGGCAAGCCAGGACGCATCGGATAAAGACACCGGGGGCCATCAGAAGGTAAGTATAATATTTATTTTTTATTTTATTCTTTTTTTACAGGTTCTATGGTACCCGGGTCCGGAGGACAGTCTCCTCTTCTCCAAACCCGGGTACCATCCGCACATTGAAACGCATGGAATCTGCATGTACAGATCCAGTGATGCGGATTCCATGTGTTCTAATGCAAATCAATGGCGGCGAAAGCGCCACGCTTCCGCAAAATAATTGGTAGTGCAGCGGATTTTTCCGCAATGATAATTCGCAGCGGAAATTTACACAGCATGTGCACAGCACATGCGGATTATCATTGGGGAACATGGCCGACCTTCTATCAAGCGTTTTTAAGCGTTTCTGCAGCGGAATTGCCACCGCGGAAACGCTTAAAAAACGCATAGTGGGCACACAGCCTAAAAAAAATTATTATAATTAATATTGTGTTCTCCCCGCCTCAGTCCTCACAGCACAACGCAGAACACGAGCTCCTCATCACCAGTCCTCCTGTCCCAGCACAATGTGCACACTGCTGCAGCTGCAGGTGGAATAGTGTCCACTGGACTGAGAAGGCCCCGCCCCTTCCGGTGACGTCATGATTCCATGAAATCACTCCTCCCCCTCAAGAAATCAACTCCAATCTAGACGCTCCCCTGTTGCTGAGGCGTGGTGACGCTGTAGCTGGGTGATTGCAGTCAGAGTAGTGGTGTTTGGCGTCTGTACTACAGGTAAGAAGATGGGAATGTGCCAAGGTGATTACTACATTCAGGACAATAAGTAGCTAGCTGTAGGTGTGCAGAATCCCACTCCCAATATTGTCAGGGTCTCGCACCCCCTCGTGTCGTGGGCTGTCAGGCTCCCGCACCCCCTCGTGTCGTGGGCTGTCAGGCTCCCGCACCCCCTCGTGTCGTGGGCTGCCAGGCTCCCGCATCCCCTCGTGCTGTGGGCTGTCAGGCTCCCGCACCCCCTCGTGTCGTGGGCTGCGAGGCTCCCGCACCCCCTCGTGTCGTGGGCTGCGAGGCTCCCGCACCCCCTCGTGTCGTGGGCTGTCAGGCTCCCGCACCCCCTCGTGTCGTGGGCTGTCAGGCTCCCGCGCCCCCTCGTGTCGTGGGCTGTCAGGCTCCCGCACCCCCTCGTGTCGTGGGCTGTCAGGCTCCCGCACCCCCTCGTGTCGTGGGCTGTCAGGCTCCCGCACCCCCTCGTGTCGTGGGCTGTCGGGGCTCCCGCACCCCCTCGTGTCATGGGCTGCCAGGCTCCCGCACCCCCTCGTGTCGTGGGCTGTCAGGCTCCCGCACCCCCTTATGTCGTGGGCTGTCAGGCTCCCGCACCCCCTCGTGTCGTGGGCTGCCAGGCTCCCGCACCCCCTCGTGTCGTGGGCTGCCAGGCTCCCGCACCCCCTCGTGTCGTGGGCTGCCAGGCTCCCGCACCCCCTCGCGTCGAGGGCTGTCAGGCTCCCGCCCCCCCGTCGTGTCATGGGCTGTCAGGCTCCCGCACCCCCTCGTGTCGTGGGCTGTCAGGCTCCCGCACCCCCTCGTGTCATGGGCTGTCAGGCTCCCGCACCCCATCTTGTCGTGGGCTGTCAGGCTCCCGCACCCCCTCGTGTCGTGGGCTGTCAGGCTTCCGCACCCCCTCGTGTCGTGGGCTGTCAGGCTCCCGCACCCCCTCTTGTCGTGGGCTGCCAGGCTCCCGCACCCCCTCGTGTCGAGGGCTGTCAGGCTCCCGCACCCCCTCATGTCGTCGGCTGTCAGGCTCCCGCACTCTCCCCTTGTCGTTGTCTGTGGAGAAGATTAATACATATTTTCATTTTTCAGGTTTTCTCTTATAAAACAAGATCTCTGAGCTTCTGTCTTTGACCGAAAAAATGGCATCTGACAAGTCGCTGCTGTCTGCAGAAATGAACACAAACATGGAGGAAGCGCTGTATGAACAGATGCTGATGAAGGTACGAAGATGAATTGGAGAGGCCAGCAATCACCGGGTGAATGTCTCCTCCGTCAGCCGCCGGGGGCGCTGCAGTCTCCAACATTTACCTAATGTGTATTGTTGGCTTTAGACCCCTCACAGTTGTACTATTTTGGTGCAGGAAAAATCAGTTTGCAGAACCATCCTGTTCATGTTACTCACTGATTCTCACTTGTTGCCTCATTTCAGGCCAAACAGGAGATACAGAGCAGAATACCGAACTTACCAGAAAGCAGAGAGATCAGACCCCAGCCGGGTGAGATGGGCGTCCTCTGATTATTATCCAGATTACTTTGTGCATATTATGTGACAGATACCACAGTGGGGCAGTGGGGTCTTATTGACTGCAACGGTCACATGATGCAACCAACGTGGGGGGTCACATAATTTCTTATGCAGTTGATTACATGTAAATGCTGCTTGGCTTTTGCCGATTTTATTGTGTTTTTGTTCACTTTTTGTTTTTATTTCTGTGTTAGGTTTCTGCATTAAAACTCGCACATCCAAAAATACCAAAAGCTTTATTAACATCTGCAAGTCGAACCAGATCCTAGCGGCCCCGGACCTGACGGAGCAGGAGTTAGTCAGCATCCTGGAATCTGATGATCCCTCCGGCTATCGAGTCCCCATGAGCCTTGGAGAGCCCCACGTTGAAGTTGATAATAGTACGTTTTTTTTTAATACAGCGCTTCTCTTTTTAAAGGGATAGTCCAGAGATATCCTTAAAGGGGTTAAAATAGCAAGTATTACAACTTACTAATCCTCAATGGTCAAAGGTGCCATCTCCACAGGTTCTGGTAGGTCCACTTCCAGTCTGCGGAATAAAGTTTGACATCTTGTTGTTGACTTTTGAACTTTTTTGGTTTAGATTTGGGACTTAGAGGGATTGTCCACTACTTGGATTCCCCTTTAAGAACTTATACCACTTATTCATAGCAGCCCTACTAAGGTCAATGGATTGAGTCGGCACCGCAATGTATCTAAGTCCTGGTGCACTTTGTCCTACAGGTAGAGGCGGCTGCTCGGGGTACGACATAGTGATTAATGGCACCTTCTTTGAGAAAATTACGGTAACTGCAATTGCTTATTCCGACATACGAGCTGTCTGCTCTCCTTTGTGTCAGCTCCTTACTTTGTATTTTTTTTATTAGAATAATGAGCTTTTCAGGGAATTTTTTATCACCGTGGCCATGGAGGGACTAGAGAACAAGTACGAAATGGAGCTGTCAAGAGGTAACGACCGCATCACTGATCTTTTCCTTGATTTTTCCATCGACCACACAAGGACTTGTTCTTTCGTGGAGCAAGTTTACCATATAATATATTGAACATTTTTATGCACCAACCTGTTGTATGGCACCGTATCAAATGCCTTTGAAAAGTCCAGATAGACAACATCCACTAAGTTTCCCTGGTCCAACCTGAACTTACCTCCCCATAGAATCTTTTCAGATTAGTTTGCAGGACAGATCCCTCATAATCATATGTTTAGGTTATTCTTATTGAGGTGCTCCAGGTTAGTATCTCTTAGAAAACCCTCAAAGTTGTTGCCCACAGTACAAGTTAAACTTACCGACCTATAAATTCCAGGCTCAGATGTTATCCGCTTCTTGAATATTGGTACCACATTTGCTATGTGGGTGTAACCCTGGTGGATATGGAACCACTGCCCCACGGGAGGGTTGTGACTAGGTGTCTACTGGGTCTCCACTAGAACCTCTGGTGGTGAGGATAGACTGGGCCTCCGGTAGACACCAGGTACCACTTCATTGCAGTTCCCGGGACTGCAACAGCATTCCGGAGGTACCAGGGTACCAGACTCAGGAGAGCGAAGACAAGGACTAGGTCAGACAGTCCGAGATCAGGGCAGGAAGCACAGGTTCAGGATAGAGAAAAATGGCAAGGGGGACAGGGGTTTTTGATACCAGAAAACTCCTTTAACGCTTGCAACCTCTGTTGCTTGACTGCTACTCAAACAGTCAAATCAGTCAGTAAGAATTTAGGGAACTTCCATGGCGATATTTTGCATCAGTATTTGTTAGCAGACGCCAGGAGTGGATTCAAAACAGAAGAGGTGAAAGTGTTTCAGTTACTATTTTTCACTGTGTTTGTTCCCCTCTGGTTTTCAGCTTACAAATACTGATGTAAATTAGTGCCCAAAATACTCACTGTGTGAATGAGACGAGGAAGCTGCTTGTAGTACTGTAATAGAAGTCCTTATTCTGAGGATGAGTTCTGTAATTCTTGTCTTCTCTGCTCCATCAAACTCCCCAGAGCAGGGGCAACCCCTGGAGCAAAACTTCTGGCGGCAGATGTCCAGACGTATGACTCAGTGATGTGTGATGGACCCCGACTCCCAAACAAAATGAATCAGACACATACAAAATAAATACACAAATCATTGCAATTAGGTGTCAAACGTTCTCAACTTTATTTAAATTTACATGACACCGAAAATGGCACAACCCTCGACTCACGAAGAGTCACCCTCCAGCTCTCAGGAGAGGAAAACCCCCTGTGGAGGAAACCTCTAGGGAACCATGGCTGGAGGGCTGCCCTTCCCTTGGGCTTAGAGAGTTAGTGCCGATATATGACGGAGTTTTAGAATTTCTACATATTTACAGAGAACGACATAACAAATATAGACTATTAATGGGATAAACTGGATGTGGGAGAGATCTGGCTGCGATATCTGTCACCACATTTATTGCTGGAACGAATTTAGTTGATCTGATTTCCCAGGTGGATCTACCACTTCTCCCTTACAGATCCAGCTCCGTCTCTCAAGATGTTGGGTACTTGGTTACAGGGGTTGCTCATTATGGATAACCCCTAATAGGATGAGTATCCCCTCCCCCTCCCAATTTATCACCCATTAAAGTCAAGGATCCATCTATGAACTCCCAAAGAAGAGCAGCTCTTTGTACATAGTAACAGAAGGGGATCCTGTTTTGGGGACCCCCCCTCTGTTACCTTCCCTTCCCCCCGGGGTGTCTAAGAAGACAACCCCTTTCCCTGCTAGAACCTCCAAATTACACCAACATTGGCACATTACGTGGGGTGGTCAAGCTCAAGGTCCTCAGGCGCATCATCAGTAATGGCGCTGATCATGGCAGCGCGGCATTCTTTTATGGAATCTTCTTTATGACACTTGTTTATGCCCTCACAATAGTTGTCATGGTTACTACAAGGGCTATTACTGATGCAGGGTCCAAGTATTAACCCTTTCATCATTGGTAATTCACTTTCATTATGGAGGCAAATAACTGCACTTGTTACCAAGCAGGAGTCTTATCATTACGGCTTCCCTTAGGCACCATAAGAAATAAAGATTATAGAACATACGTACAAGTGTTTCAGGAGTGTTTTGCACTTTTTAGATCCATAGATTGGGCTTATAACTAGCACTTTACAAAGCGGAAAATTAAGAGGAAATTACTTGTAAAATAATATTATAGGGAATTGCATTTCAAGCATTTTCCTAATGTGCATTCTGCATACTTGCATAGTTACATAGGTTGAAAAAGTTTTAACTTTAATGTCCTTGGTCTATCTCCAAAGTTATACATTTTCTATTACTAGATTATTTATAACCCACAATGTCATGTTTTGTTAAAAAAGTATCCAGCCCTTCTATAAATGCTGTTATACTATCTGCCATTACTATATCTTGTGGTTGGCATTCCACAGTCTGACTGCTCTAACTGTAAAGAATCCTTTCCTATTAAGTTGCCAGAATCGCCTCACCTCCGCTTGTTATGAATGTTCCTGGTGCTTTGTAAGGTCCTGGAAAGTGATAAGTCATGTGCCAGTACTATGCATTGACCACATACAGTGCCTACAAGTAGTATTCAACCCCCTGCAGATTTAGCTGGTTGACACATGCGGAATTAACTTGGCATTGTGACATTTGTACTGTAGATCAGCCTGGAAGTGGGAAATGCACTGCAGCAAATTTTGTTTTTGCTTTTTTTTTTTAAGAAAAACGTTAAAAGTTAATTCAGAGTGTCATTTATTATTCAACCCCTCAAACCACAAGAATTCTGTTTGGTCCCCCAAAAGTATTAAGAAGTAGTTCAGGCACCAAGAATAATGAGCTTCACATGTGTGGATTAAAGATCTCTTTTGCCAGCCTTTTCTGACTATTTAAGACCCTCCCCAAACTTGTGAACAGCACTCAGACATGGTCAACATGGGAAAGACAAAGGAGCATTCCAAGGCCATCAGAGACAAGATCGTGGAGGGTCACAAGGCTAGCAAGGGGTACAAAACCCTTTCCAAGGAGTTGGGCCTACCTGTCTCCACTGTTGGGAGCATCATCCGTAAGTGGAAGGCTTATGGAACTACTGTTAGCCTTCCACGGCCAGGACAGCCTTTGAAAGTGTCCTCCCGTGCCGAGGCCAGGCTTGTCCGAAGAGTCAAGGCTAACCCAAAGACAACAAGGAAGGAGCTCCGGGAAGATCTCATGGCAGTGGGGACATTGGTTTCAGTCAATACCATAAGTAACGTACTCCACCGCAATGGTCTCCGTTCCAGACAAGCCCGTAAGGTACCTTTACTTTCAAAGCGTCATGTCAAGGCTCGTCTACAGTTTGCTCATGATCACTTGGAGGACTCTGAGACAGACTGGTTCAAGGTTCTATGGTCTGATGAGACCAAGATCGAGATCTTTGGTGCCAACCACACACGTGACGTTTGGAGACTGGATGGCACTGCATACGACCCCAAGAATACCATCCCTACAGTCAAGCATGGTGGTGGCAGCATCATGCTGTGGGGCTGTTTCTCTGCCAAGGGGCCTGGCCATCTGGTCCGCATCCATGGGAAGATGGATAGCACGGCCTACCTGGAGATTTTGGCCACGAACGTCCGCTCCTCCATCAAGGATCTTAAGATGGGTCGTAATTTCATCTTCCAACAAGACAACGACGCAAAGCACACAGCCAAGAAAACCAAGGCCTGGTTCAAGAGGGAAAAAGTCAAGGTGTTGGAGTGGCCTAGTCAGTCTCCTGACCTTAACCCAATTGAAAACTTGTGGAAGGAGCTCAAGAATAAAGTCCACATGAGACACCCAAAGAACCTAGATAACTTGGAGAAGATCTGCATGGAGGAGTGGGCCAAGATAACTCCACAGACCTGTGCCGGCCTGATCAGGTCTTATAAAAGACGATTATTAGCTGTAATTGCAAACAAGGGTTATTCCACAAAATATTAAACATAGGGGTTGTATAATAATTGACCCACACTTTTATGTTTAAAATTTAATAAAATTCAACTGAGCAACATAACTATTTGGTTTGTAAGATTTATGCTTCTGTTCATAAAACCTACTCTCGTTTGCAGTTTGAAGGCTCTAACTTATTTGCATCTTATCAAACCAGCTAAATCTGCAGGGGGTTGAATACTACTTGTAGGCACTGTATGTATTTATACATATAAATGTATATTTATGAAGGAGATGATAATTACCCTTCATAGAGGTGTTATGATCATTCATAAATTGCTTTCATAGGTTTGATCTCCAGGATTAGGAGAGATTTGGGGTGTAAACGTAATAAACAATGAGTAAAACATCAAAGCAAACGAAAAAGGGTTTGTGACCCAAACTGGTAGGTGAGACCGGCTAGCCCCATATTATACAAGGTCACAACCAGGTTTCGCCTGAGGAGGGCAGCACTAATGAGTCCTCAGGAGCGCATAACCCTGAAATATGCAGCGATTCTACACTACCCATTATAAAAGGGTTTCATATGCTACTTACTACCATGTTTTAGCTAAGATACAAGGCATACTTGTAAGGAGAGATGAAAAAGGTGATGGGGGACAACATATAAATATACTGATGAACTCTATACACTAGTGGCCAAAATTGAGGCAACACCCCCAAGATTTATGAATTTTTAGCATTTTGCCAATACAAATACAAATTTCATGAATGTTTTTGATTTCACAGTAAAGTTTTTAAGTAGAAATAAAATCTCATATAGAAACACAATATTAGCAGGAAATTTGTTCATTTGTCAACAAATTGGACACTATTGTCACTCAGATGACTGTGGGAGAAAAGCCATTGATTTGTCCTATTTTCATATCTAACACTAAATGTTAATACTCAGTTGGATAGCCCTCGGCCTTGATGACTGCCTGGCATCTACTTGGCATGCTATCTACCAGTTTGTGTAAATCAGATGGTGTGATGATATGAAGCCATGATTTGATGATGGCTGCAATGAGTTCCTGCTTGTGTGAAGCCCGCTGTTTTGACACCGCTCTTTTGAGCCGAGCCCAGAGATTCTCAATAGGATTGAGATCTGGGCTGTTTCCTGGCCAATTCAATAGCTGGACATTTTTGTCCTTGAACCAAGAGAGCCATTTTTTAGCTGTATGGCATGGGGCTCCATCTTAAAATAAACGGTGTCACTTCACCAAATACATCACGTGCCGAAGGAATGAGTTTAGGCTGAAGGACGTCCTTGATGTACTTTTCAGCATTAACTGTTTCTTCAATTACCTGCAGCCGACCACCTGCATCTCTGGACACGCAGCCCCCTACCATAACACTCAGAGGAGGCTTCATGGTGGGTATTGTACCCTCTGGCAACCAGTCCTCTCCAGGTCGTCGTCGAACGTAGCGGACACCGTCGCTGCCAAAGATGGATATGCGTGTCTCATCGCTCCATATAACATTTCTCCATTGTTCAATGGTCCATTTACAATGTTCTTTGGCCCCTGCAGACGTTTCTGACGCTGTGAGGCATTCAGAAATGGCTTTTTACCTGGTATTCTGGCTCTTAACCCTGCGTTTACCAGTCGTCGTCGAACCGTCCGATCAGACACTGTCACTCCGGTGTTGACAAGCTCCTTGTTGATGTTAACAGCCGTTTATTTCCTGTTATTTAGGGCGATTCTAACAATTCTTCTATCAGTCTGAGGAGTTGTAGCCTTCTTCCTTTCTCTACCTGGTTTATTCTTTATCGAACCAGTCTCTTGAAACCGCTTACACACTTTGAGAACGAAAACATGTAATTGCTTACCTTCTGATGACAAACTGGCTTTAAAATATAAAAACCGCATTTTAATCGCACAATATCTGTCTTACAACCCACACCCAGGTCACTATAAACCAACATAGAATACATATGGCAGAAGAGGGCGTGTGTACAAGTAAGTAGGTCAGTGAAATCCTCCATTAAATATTGGTGATGGTGAAAAACTGAAAGTGTTGCCTCAATTTTGGCCACTAGTGTATAACACAAAATATAAACAAAAAAGAAAGGAAAGAACATTTCTGCACAAAAAACGTGTCGCTCGGCAGGAAAATCCCGTTGATGTTGCGTTTTTTGAGATTTTTTTTTCCCTTTCTTTAGAAACGCTGCAAAAATACTGAAAGAATAGACATGAAACTGCTTCAAATCTGCAAGGATTCACTTTTCCTGCTTTTCCTGGTACTATCAAGCATAGCGTTTTTGGGAACTTGGAGCTCTATATTACAAATATGTCCGTCCCTCCAGTTGAAAGAAATTAACATTTTCCTGGAGGGAAGTTTATATTTTACATTATGTCAGTTTTTGTCTATCGATGATAAAGTGCAGTTTGCAGCAATTTTTATTGTGACATATACCCAAATCATTCATGAAAATATTTCACATTCAACGCGCGTCGGGCGGGCCTGCGTCCTCTCACATGCCAGGGCTGAGTTTCAGTTCCAGTCCGACCCTGTTAATCATCTATGGTTTCCCTTCAGAGTGGAAAATGCTGAAAAATTGGAAGTTCCTGGGATCCATTTTTGAACAGAATATCAGAACCAAATCAAAACCGATGATTCATAATAGGGGTAAGTCCCAACTCTAAGGTACAAGTCTATGGCATACAGTCTGTAAAAGACGACAGAGTAGGGTGCTGTTGAGCATCGACGGCTTCTTCTCTGATGTTCCTCGCTCATCCATGCAGTACATAGTCGGCCATTCAATTGATTGGATATCTTATAATACCACATTTCACCTAGGGACACAAAGTATGACGAGCGCCACTCCTCCTGGTGATAGGTTATACCCAACAGATGGGGCAGCGCCACTCCTCGTGGTGATGGGTTACACCCAACAGATGGGGGAGCGCCACTCCTCGTGGTGATGGGTTACACCCAACAGATGGGGGAGCTCCACTCCTCTTGGTGATGGGTTATACCCAACAGATGGGGGAGCGCCACTCCTTGAGGTGATAGGTTATACCCAACAGATGGGGGAGCGCCACTCCTCGTGGTGATGGGTTATACCCAACAGATGGGGGAGCGCCACTTCTCGTGGTGATGGGCTGCACCCAACAGATGGGGGAGCTCCACTCCTTGTGGTGATGGGTTACACCCAACAGATGGGGGAGCTTCACTCCTTGAGGTGATGGGTTATACCCAACAGATGGGGGAGCGCCACTCCTCGTGGTGATGGGTTATACCCAACAGATGGGGGAGTGCCACTCCTCGTGGTGATGGGTTATACCCAACAGATGGGGGAGCCCCACTCCTCGTGGTGATGGGTTAAACCCAACAGATGGGGGAAGTTGCAGAATGGCTTGTTATGGTGCAAGAACAATGTGGACATTGTTTTTTTTTGTTTTTGTTTTAACTATTATGCCTTTATGTTCTTTATTTTTTTCCTACAGACCCTCCCAGCTAACTCCAAGCAAGTCCCTCATCTCAGAAGTTGAAAGGTTTGGGTTTCTTTGAGGTTTAATGCATGCATTTACTTTTTTTAGAATCCCATCTTACAAAAGATATAGGATATCCAACTTCTTGGACTCCAAGAATAAGGGGGCTGCAGCCTGGAAGTAACCCCGCTGCCCTTTTTAAAGAATATGCTGGTGTGGGGCAGCTACCCGGATATTCACTATGCAGGAGAACTGCAGCTAAGCCCATTCACTTTGCTGGATCTATGCTGTCGTTCCGCTGCACAGTGGAGGCCATGATGCCAATGTGCAGGGAATGACTGTGAAAGGGGCTGTTCCTCATTACCAGCATCAGTGCCCCTTTATTATATTAGAGATCGACCCCAACAGATCATAAATTGATGGTGTACCCTTGCAATATACTGCTGCCTTCCTTTTTTTTATCAGTTCACCCGTGAAACCAGATTACATGATTGTGGCGGAACCTCCTGTAGGACACCCAAGTTTTCTGGTGGCTGAAATCTCTTTACCTAAAATGGTGAGACCCTTAGATGTGGTTTAGGATTGTGACCTTTTTGTATTTCATGTGATTTCCAATAGTCTTCCCTTATTAAAAGTCTGTGCCAACCTCGTGCTACCGGTCCTCCTCTGCCAACTTTTATCATCACAGCTTTGATGTGTCCACAGTAGCCAATTGCTGGCAGCTGTGACACATTTGCTGGATGATGATGATATAATTTTTTTTTCATACCATGGTGGGTTGTTTGCAAGCTGTTGGAATGGGAAAGAAGATCTCTGTAAACGACTCTGTCAGCAGAGAACGACTGTTCAAACCAAGCACAGACGCCCAGTGCTTCACGGCGGGACCAGTCATTTATATAAGCCTCCCCCCCTGCTTGTTTCCCCTCCATCTCCACCATCACCTCTTCTTTGACAGTTCTGGCTTCATAGATCCAGAGAGGAGATAGAGGGAAAACAAGCTGGTGGGAAGATGTATATATTATTATTATTATTTAATTATATAGTGCCATTGATTCCATGGTGCTGGTGCATATAAATGATGTTATAATGATGATATAAATGATGAAAGAGGCTTGTTGCAATAGTGTAGAACACGCCGCTCTTTATTTTTTCTATATTAATGCGACATTTGGAGGAATCGCACAGAAAATGCTTTAAATGTATTTATTTTTTAATTTGATTTTTCTCATGTCCATGATTCACATTGCGTTAAATGAGGCATAATGAAGATTAAGAATGTTTCAGCTAATGTAGCCTTCATCAGACAGGATAATGTAGCTTAAGGGGACCCACTTGGTTAAATATAGGGGTCAGTTCTGGTCTTCCCAAAAAGCAGATTAAGTAGTCACCACACAGGAATCTGGTGATTACTGGGTTTGCTTTTGGGGATCCCAGATTTCTTCATATAACCGAGTGGGCCTTCTGCCTAATGAAGGCTACATTATGTGAAATTCTGGTACCATTCATTATGCCTCACTTAAAGGGGTTGCCTGGCACTTTAATATTGATGACCTATCCTAAGGATATTCCATTAGTATTAAAGTGGTGGGCAACCCCTTTTAATGCAGTGTGAATCCTAAAAAATATTTTTCAGCATTTTCTGTGAGCAGTTCCTCCACGTGTCAGATTTAATGTAGGAGACGTGTGGAGCTACACAGTAACTTCTAGTTGGCCACGTATCAAGATAAAAGTTTAGATTTTTGTGCACTTGTTGGTTACAACTTTCTTTCCCGTACAGAAGCATTCAGCGACATAAGCGTTGTTACCACGCTGGTCTTCTCTTTACAGTCTTCTGCTAGATCTCTTGTGTTGGACTTGGGTGAAGACAGAATAGTCGGACGTCCCGATTTGTATCATCTAGACGTCTTCATTCCTTACAATATCATCCAAGAACAAAGTGGAGCTCAGTTCAACAAGGACAGTAAGGTGAGACAATTAAGCAAAGCTGGACATGTCTTATAGCCCATTCTGTAATCTCCTTCTTAAAGAGGTTCTCTGAGAAAATGTCTAAAATAAAATTTTAAAAAATGTATACATTTATTTAGCAAAAATAAATTGTTTTAATTAGTGAATAATTCTATGTGAATACTTTTATGCCCAAAAATGGCAAAAGTATTCTCGGAGTGATACCTTTATTGGCTAACCAGAAAAAAATATATATATATGCAAACTTTCAGAGCACAGAGGCTCCTTCTTCAGGCAATATTACAAATGAATTCATAACATTTGTAATCCTGCCTGAAGAAGGAGCCTGTGTGCTCTGTAAGTTTGCATATATATATATTTTTTTCTGGTTAGCCAATAAAGGTATCACTCCGAGAATACTTTTGCCATTTTTGGGCATAAAATTATTTCCATCAAATTTTCTGGCTAACACGGTACCACAATATAAATTTGTATTGTACATCACAATTAGGGGATAATAATTGTGTATGGACATAATGGCCAACGATGTCAGCAGCCATCCATCCTAGATGGGTGAAAGTAAACTGTTTGAGACGGACTTCTCTGACCTACCTGTCGGAATCAAGAACGTGCATCTGTCATTGATTGACTGACTGATCACGTCCATGAGTCAACATGTTGTAAACCTGTCATGATGAGTGAGCAGATAGGATGCTGCCCCTCACCCTGACAGGAACTTATCTATCACAACATATAGTTGCCCAGAGACATCTGAATGCATCGGCTTTCCTTTATGCCATTCATCAAACATGTCGTATATTTTGTGTATAGCGAGTCACAAGCCTCGCACTGCTCTGCGTCTTATCATTTGGTTCTATGAGCTGCAGTAAAACGTGACGTATATTCCAGGTGCTGACGATCACAATGCCGGTCCAGCCAGCATAGCGGTGGGCTCAGAAGATCAGCTTTGGAAAACGTTCCTCTTATATAGATCCAGTGGATCCTACTTACATTCGCTGCTGTTTACATTGTATGGTTACAATTCTATTTAGACTTCAATATGACTCCAGAATAAATTTTTGTCTTTCTTATACTTGCCGTATATTTTTCCCAAGGAGGGGGTTTAGGTATTGTGCTTTTTTTTTTTTTATTTCTACTGTAATATTTCATAATATCTGTGAATAAGTCTTGAAAATAATTTGCATTGAAAAGGTTGAGATCCTCTGAATCTACAGGGATTTTTAGGAATTAAAAATCTACAGCAGTAAATCTGCAGCAGAATTTACATTTTGCACCATGTCTGGATTTAGTAGCAGCTGCCCCTTTAAATGGAATATGTCAGCAGGCTTTTGCTACCCCATTTGAGAGCAGCATAATCCGAGGCCCTGATTCCAACGATGTATCACTTACTGGGCTGCTTGGTGTTATTTTGATAAAATTGCAGTTTTTTTTTTCTCATGCAGATCTCTGAATGCTGAGCTCTGTATAATAACCCCACCCACACCACTGATTGGCAGCTTTCTGTGTACACTGTATATAAACTGCCAATCAGTGGTGGGGGGCGTGGTTGGACTACCTGGCTGCAGGTTTACTAGTCCTCTAGTGATAATCTTCTGCTAATAAAAGTGTGATTTTTATCAAAACTACAACCAGCAGCCCTGTAAGTGAGACGTCCCTAGAATCAGGGTCTTTGTCTCTACATCATGCTGCTCTCAACAACAACCAATATATAGTACATCCGACAAGGGGTCAATGTGTTAAAAAAGACCTTTATTATAACAATTTGGGTACATGGCGGGAAAGAAAAGAGCACACACACATATATATAGTAATACCATATAATAGTGAGGAGGTATAATGTAAATATTTGAATTGCAGAGACACCAGGGCTAAATAGTAGTAGCTCCAATTGTGCTAATGCATACTGATAGTATATCCTAGGTCACATAGTAAAAGGATATAATCCCAAATAATAAAAGCCAATATAGGCATTCCCAAGATAATGACCTTTTGGTATATACATATCAAGGGATGTATTATATCCAAGTAGGTTCATTCCCAAGTAACAATAATGTTGTATTGGATTCATTCATACCTGGTATATATTGTCTGCACGTCTTGCAATAGCTCTGGGCTCGGTGGTCCTACTCCTAGTGTGGCGCTCACCCCATCATGCTGCTCTCAGAATAGCCAAGAAAAACCTGCTGACAGATTCCCTTTACAAATAGCTGAAATGGCTCCTAGATACCAGAGAAGGAAAACGTTATTAAAACGGTTTTGTTTCCTAAATAGAAAAGCAAATTAAACACCACTGGATAATGTGGTGTGTGAAACCGTCCATTGGATTGCTGTTTCGGGTGGGCTCAGGAGCAGAGCCCCCATCCTACACAGCTGACATCTTGCTGTAACAGCAGCGGCCAGAGCGGAGCGTCAATCACTGCTGTTTAACCATTTATATGCCGTCAATCACTAATGGCAAGTTAAATAGCGCAATCACCGGTACGCTATGCAATGTTACTAGAATTTTTTTTTTTACTTTTCCATTTCCTTGAATTACTTGTTGTGATTTGCGGATCCATTGACTGGCCAAGTGGAAGGGCTGCAGCCGATCATTCATGTCCGTAGCAGATACACATTTACGTGTGGAAATAGGCCCTTATAGAAATCAATCAATAGAACGTATACCTGGATATCCAGGTTTATCCTTTGCATACATTTAAAGAGGTAGAAGTCATGGCATATTACTAGGATGTCATTCTTGGGGGTCTGACAGCCTAATTTAGAAAGAAGTGGATGCATTATTTTTTTCGCGCTCCCAATTTAACAATTTGAGTACAGTTGGATCTATTGTTTTTTTTATTTTTTGCACTATGGGTGGGTGGTTGGGAGCACAGCTGTGCAGGAAAAAAAAAGCTTACAGGTTCTCAATTCCTTCATTCTTGGGATCGGTGGCGGAACCACAGGTCGGACCATCGCCAATCAAGATATTATATCCCTTCACACTCATCATTGCTCACAATTAACAATTTGAGTACGTGCATTTTTTTAGGGTATTTTTTTTAGGGTATTTTTGCTCAATGGGTGGGAGCACAACTGTGCAGGAAAAAAAGCTGATAGGTTCCCCATTCCTTCATTCTCAGAATCAGTGGATGGAACATCGCCAATCACAATATTATATCCTTCACACTAATCGTTGCTCCCAATTATCAATTTGAGTACGGTTATACCTATTGTTTTTTTAGGGTTTTTTTTTGCACTGTGGGCGGTTGGGAGCACAGCTGTGCAGGAAAAAAAAAGCTGATAGGTTCCCCATTCCTTCATTCTCAGGATTAGTGGTGGAACCAGAGGTTGGATCATCTCCAATCAAAATATTATATTATTCACAATAATCATTGCTCCTAGTTAACAATTTGAGTACGGTTGAACCCATTGTGTTTTTTTAGGGTTTTTTTTTTTTTGCACTATGGGTGCAAGTTATAGTAATATGTGTCACTTAAAAAAAAAACTAATAGTGTCTCCTGATTGTTCAGACACAAATATATCTGTTGAAAATAGTCTGGTATTCACCAGTAAATTATAACTGTGGTTTTGCTGTTCCACGGTAAAAAATCTCTATTATCCTGCTTTTGGCATTTTTTGCCGCAAAGAAAAACAGTAGTAGTGTCTCCTGATTGTTCAGACACAAATATATCTGTTGAAAATAGTCTGGTATACACCACTAAATTATAACTGTGGTTTTGCTGTTCCACGGTAAAAATCTCTATTATCCTGATCTTGGCATTTTTTGCCGTAAAAAAAAACTAATAGTGTCTCCCTGATTTTTCAGACACAAATATATCTGTTGAAAATAGTCTGGTGTGGGCCCGAGAAATACAAGTGTGGTTTTGCAGTTCCACGGGTCAAATCTTTGTATTATCCACTTTTGGGCCATTTTTACCTAAAAATAAACAGTTTGAGTGTGTCGCTCATTGTTCAGCCGCAAATATATCTATTCAAAATTTTCTGGTATACCCCAGTAAACAATAACTGTGGTTTTGCCATTCCACGGTAAAAATCTCTATTATTCACCTTTTGGTATTTTTTCCGTAAAGAAAAACAGTAATAGTTTCTCCCTGATTGTTCAGATTGTTTAAAAGAGTCGGGTGTAGGCCAGAGAAATAGAACTGTGATTTTCCTCTTCCACGGTTCTAATCTACTTTATTACCCTTTTTCCATTGATAGTGCGAGTGTAAGCTATTTTACTTACTTTACAATGGGCAAGGCGCGTGGCAAGGGACATGGAAGTGGACGTTCTGGTGATGGTACATGCAGAGGACGGGGCCGTGGCCAAGGTGAAAATGTGCCACAACCAACAACCATATCTTCTCGCTCCCACTTCTTGACCGAATTACTAGGGAAGCACAGAACAACACCAGTATTGCGAACTGATCAGTGTGAACAGGTTATTAATTGGATAGCAGACCACCACTTCCGGTCTGTCTTCCACACGGTCAACTCTTAGTAGCCGTGAGTCTCGACCGCATACTCCTCCTCACCCTGATGCTCCTTCCTCCCACCATGCCGAGTATCGTCAGACAGCAACTGATCCCACACTTGGACACTCTGAAGAGCTGTTCACTGGTCCATTTCCAGATTTGTGCCCCTCGCCTGCTCCGCTTGAAGTGGTGGAAGAGGAGATCCCATGTAGAGATGCCCAAATATTTGAACAGCCACGGCCACAGGAAGTCAACGCTGGCAATTTGTCACAAGAGGTTGACGATGACGAAACACAATTGCCAAGAAGTGAGGAGGAGGATCGTGGTGCGCAAGTGGAAGAGGAGGAGGTGGTGGATGATCTAGTAACTGACCCAACGTGGCAGGAGGACATGCAGAGCAAGGCCAGCAGCAGACCGGGTGAGGGAGACAGAGTACCCCAACAGGCAGGAAGAAGCAGTGTGGTGGCCGCACACAGAAGGCCGGCAACAGTTCCCCGTAACACCAACACGAGGGACGTTGCCAGTACAACCTGTGGGTCTTCCAGAGTCTGGAATTTTTTTAAAGACTCTGCTGATAACCCCAAAAAGGCCATTTGTACCACCTGCCATGCCAGCATCAGCAGGGGTGACAAAACTACCAGCCTGACCACCACCAGCATGATCAGGCACATGGCAGTAAAGCACCCGACTTTGTGGGGCGAACCCCAGGGTCCACGACCAGTGTCAGCAGGTGTCACCTGTTGTGTGTGCATGGCAATCCCCTGTCCATACTGCATGCAAAGATGCCCCCTCCTCTCAGTCTTTATGGCAGTCTCTCAAGTGTGTGCAAAGCAGTCATCAAAGCAAAAGGTGGCTACTTTGAAGAATCTAGAATATAAGACATATTTTCAGTTGTTTCACACTTTTTTGTTAAGTATATAATTCCACATGTGTTAATTCATAGTTTTGATGCCTTCAGTGTGAATGTACAATTTTCATAGTCATGAAAATACAGAAAAATCTTTAAATGAGAAGGTGTGTCCAAACTTTTGGTCTGTACTGTATGTGCCATCTTGACCAACTTTGAGAAGTCCACCAAGATGGTGAGTGGCGATGACTCCATCATTAGCGTCAGCATTCCACTTGTCTGTCTTTTGCAATGCTCTCTGCAGAGAATTAAAGAGGAGGCATTGCAGCCAGAGTATGATGAGATGGATCAAGAAGCCGTAGCGGTCGATTACACACAGCCCAGCCTCATCTCATCCCAATGTGCATTGGGGGACAATGAGGGAGAGGAGGAGGAGGAAGAACAGGAGCTTGTATCATGCGCTGTAGGCGGTAGTACCTGTACAACTGTCATACCGTCGGTTCAGCGTGGGTGGCCTGAGGACAGGGGGGAGGAGGAGGAGGAGAGCATGGTCATTCGTCATCTTGGTGTGGACACGGAAGTCTTGCCCGTTACCAGTCTGGCGCGCATGGCTGACTTTCTTACTCTGCCTTAACCGTGACCCTCGCGTTGTCAAAATGTTGGGTGACAGTCATTACTGGTTGGTGACACTTTTAGACCCCCGCTACAAGGAGAACGTTCACTCTCTTATTCCTGAGGTGGAGAGGTCTACAAAAATGGGGCAGTACCAGAAGGCCCTTGCTGCAGAACTGTTAAAAAAAAATTCCCATCTGAAGACACTAGCGGCAGAGGTCAGAGTTCGTTGACCAACCAAGGCGTACAAGCGAGAGAGAGGCAACTCCAATCCAGCAGAGGCAGGGGAACACTGTCAACATTCTGGGACAGTTTTCTGAGACCTGCCCAGCTTACAGGCCCTGAGGCGCGGGGTACTCTCACAAGGAGTGGAAAGTTTCAAAAGATGGTGAGGGAGTACCTTGCCGACCGTACCAGCGTCCTCCGTGATTCCTCTGTGCCTTTTAATTATTGGGTATCCAAGCTGGAAAATTGGAATGAAATCGCTCTGTACACCTTGGAGGTCCTGGCCTGCCCTGCCGCTAGCGTGTTATCGGAGCGTGTTTTTAGTGCTGCTGGGGTAATTATAACTGATAAGCGCACTCGCCTGTCAACTGACAATGCTGACAAGCTGACCCTTATCAAAATGAACAAGAGCTGGATTGGGCCAGACTTCTCATCACCACCAAATGACAGCAGAGTAACATAAAGTCAAATCCACTGTGTTATTTCGGGAGGTGTATTCAAATGCACCACTTCACACCCACACATGGGTATACGCTTCCTCATTTCGGCTGTTTTATGTTCTTCTCCTTATCCTCAGCCTCCACCACCACTATACCACCAGGGTGACCGTGGTCCGTGTTGCCATTATTGAAAGTTCCTCAGTCCTTATTTTTGTCAGCATTTGCTTGGAAGGCATAAGCAAAGACTGTGGGAGACCCACTCCCCAATAATGGGAATAATATATTTAAAATGCTGTACTGTATGGCTCTTGTAAGGGGCATTAAAAGCGTCTTGTTAAGCTACTGCGACCTCCACCACTATTCCGAGGAGCATGAAAAGCATCTTGTTAAGCTACTGTGACCTCCACCACTTTTCCGAGGGCCATTAAAAGCGTCTTGTTAAGCTACTGGGACGTCCACCACTTTTCCGAGGAGCATTAAAACCGTCTTGTTAATCTACTGGGACTTCCACGTCTCTTCCAAGGGGCATTCAAACCGTCTTGTTAAGCTACTGCGATCTCCACCACTTTTCCGAGGGGCATTAAAAACGTCTTGTTAAGCTAGTTGGACCTCCACGTCTCTTCCAAGGGGAATTCAAACTGTCTTGTTAAGCTGCTGGGACATCCACGTCTCTTCCAAGGGGCATTCAAACCGTCTTGGTAAGCTACTGCGACCTCCACCTCTTTTTCGAGGGGCATTAAAAGCGTCTTATTAAGCTACTGGGACCTCCACCACTTTTCCGAGAAGCATTAAAACCGTCTTGCTAAGCTACTGGTACCTCCACGTCTCTTCCAAGGGGCATTCAAACCGTCTTGTTAAGTTACTGGGACCTGCAGCACTTTTCCAAGGGGCATTCAAACAGTCTTGTTAAGCTACTGCGAACTCCACCACTTTTCCAAGGGGCATTAAAACCGTCTTGTTAAGCTACTGGGACCTCCACCACTTTTCTGAGGGGCATTAAAACCGTCTTGTTAAGCTACTGGGACCTCCACGTCTCTTCCAAGGGGCATTCAAACAGTCTTGTTAAGCTACTTAGACCTCCACGTCTCTTCTGAGGACATTAATAGCGTCTTGTTAAGCTACTGTGACCTCCACCACTTTTCCGAGGGGCATTCAAACTGTCTTGTTAAGCTACTGGGACCTCCACGTCTCTTCCAAGGGGCATTCAAACAGTCTTGTTAAGCTACTGGGACCTCCACGTCTCTTCCAAGGGGCATTCAAAGCGTCATGTTAAGCTACTGGGACCTCCACCACTTTTCCGAGGGGCATTAAAAGCATCTTGTTAAGCTACTGGGACCTCCACCACTTTTCCGAGGAGCATTAAAACCATCTTGTTAAGCTACTGGGACCTCCACCACTTTTCCGAGGAGCATTAAAACCATCTTGTTAAGCTACTGTGACCTCCACGTCTCTTCCAAGGAGCATTCTGACCGTCTTGCTAAGCTACTGCGACCTCCACCACTTTGGCGAGGGGCATTAAAACCGACTTGTTAAGCTACTGGGACCTCCACGTCTCTTCAAAGGGGCATTCAAACCGTCTTGTTAAGCTACTGGGACCTAAACGTCTCTTCCAAGGGGCATTCAAACCGTCTTGTTAAGCTACTGCGACCTCAACCACTATTCAAAGGGGCATTAAAACCGTCTTGTTAAGCTACTGGGACCTCCACCACTTTTCCGAGGGACATTTAAACAGTCTTGTTAAGCTACTGGGACCTCCACGTCTCTTCCAAGGGGCATTGAAACCGTCTTGTTAAGCTACTGGGACCTCCACTTCTCTTCTGAGGGGCATTAAAAGCGACGTGTTAAGCTACTGGGACCTCCACTTCTCTTCTGAGGGGCATTAAAAGCGACGTGTTAAGCTACTGTGACCTCCACCACTTTTCCGAGGGGCATTAAAACAGTCTTGCTAAGCTACTGGGACCTCAACGTCTCTTCCAAGGGGCATTCAAACCGTCTTGTTAAGCTACTGGGACCTCCATGTCTCTACCAAGGGGCATTCAAACCGTCTTGTTAAGCTACTGCGACCTCCACCACTTTTTCGAGGAGCAGTAAAAGCGTCTTATTAAGCTACTGGGTCCTCCACCACTTTTCCGAGAAGCATTAAAACCATCTTGTTAAGCTACTGGGACCTCCACGTCTCTTCCAAGGGGCATTCAAGCCGTCTTGTTAAGCTCCTGGGACCTCCACGTCTCTTCCAAGGGGCATTCAAACAGTCTTGTTAAGCTACTTAGACCTCCACGTCTCTTCTGAGGACATTAATAGCGTCTTGTTAAGCTACTGTGACCTCCACCACTTTTCCGAGGGGCATTCAAACCATCTTGTTAAGCTACTGGGACCTCCACGTCTCTTCCAAGGGGCATTCAAACAGTCTTGTTAAGCTACTGGGACCTCCACGTCTCTTCCAAGGGGCATTCAAAGCGTCATGTTAAGCTACTGGGACCTCCACCACTTTTCCGAGGGGCATTAAAAGCATCTTGTTAAGCTACTGGGACCTCCACCACTTTTCCGAGGAGCGTTAAAACCATCTTGTTAAGCTACTGGGACCTCCACCACTTTTCCGAGGAGCATTAAAACCATCTTGTTAAGCTACTGTGACCTCCACGTCTCTTCCAAGGGGCATTCTGACCGTCTTGCTAAGCTACTGCGACCTCCACCACTTTGGCAAGGGGCATTAAAACCGACTTGTTAAGCTACTGGGACCTCCACGTCTCTTCAAAGGGGCATTCAAACCGTCTTGTTAAGCTACTGGGACCTAAATGTCTCTTCCAAGGGGCATTCAAACCGTCTTGTTAAGCTACTGCGACCTCCACCACTATTCAAAGGGGCATTAAAACCGTCTTGTTAAGCTACTGGGACCTCCACCACTTTTCCGAGGGGCATTAAAACAGTCTTGTTAAGCTACTGGGACCTCCACGTCTCTTCCAAGGGGCATTCAAACCGTCTTGTTAAGCTACTGGGACCTCCACTTCTCTTCTGAGGGGCATTAAAAGCGACGTGTTAAGCTACTGTGACCTCCACCACTTTTCCGAGGGGTATTAAAACCGTCTTTTTAAGCTACTGGGACCTCAACGTCTCTTCCAAGGGGCATTCAAACCATCTTGTTAAGCTACTGGGACCTCCACGTCTCTACCAAGGGGCATTCAAACCGTCTTGTTAAGCTACTGCGACCTCCACCACTTTTTCAAGGGGCAGTAAAAGCGTCTTATTAAGCTACTGGGTCCTCCACCACTTTTCCGAGAAGCATTAAAACCGTCTTGTTAAGCTACTGGGACCTCCACGTCTCTTCCAAGGGGCATTCAAGCCGTCTTGTTAAGCTCCTGGGACCTCCACGTCTCTTCCAAGGGGCATTCAAACCATCTTGTTAAGCTACTGGGACCTCCACGTCTCTTCTGAGAGGCATTAAAAGCGTCTTGTTAAGCTACTGTGACCTCCACCACTTTTCCGAGGGGCATTAAAACCGTCTTGTTAAGCTACTGGGACCTCCATGTCTCTTCCAAGGGGCATTCAAACCGTCTTGTTAAGCTACTGGGACCTCCACCACTTATCTGCGGGGCATTAAAAGCGTCTTGTTAAGCTACTGTGACCTCCACCACTTTTTCGAGGGGCATTAAAACCGTCTTGTTAAGCTACTGGGACCTCCACGTCTCTTCCGAGGGGCATTCAAACCGTCTTGTTAAGCTACTGGGACCTCCACGTCTCTTCCAAGGGGCATTCAAACCATCTTGTTAAGCTACTGCAACCTCCACCACTTTTCCAAGGGGCATTAAAACCGTCTTGTTAAGCTACTGGGACCTCCACCACTTTTCCGAGGGGCATTGAAAGCATCTTGTTAAGCTACTGGGACCTCCACCACTTTTCTGAGGAGCATTTGAACCATCTTGTTAAGCTACTGGGACCTCCACGTCTCTTCCAAGGGGCATTCAAACCGTCTTGTTAAGATACTGGGAACTCCACGTCTCTTCTGAGGGGCATTAAAAGCGTCTTGTTAAGCTACTGTGACCTCCACCACTTTTCCGAGGGGCATTAAAACCGTCTTGTTAAGATACTGGGACCTCCACGTCTCTTCCGAGGGGCATTCAAACCGTCTTGTTAAGCTACTTGGACCTCCACGTCTCTTCCGAGGGGCATTAAAAGCGTCTTGTTAAGCTACTGTGACCTCCACCACTTTTCCGAGGGGCATTAAAACCGTCTTGTTAAGCTACTGGGACCTCCTCCACTTTTCTGAGGAGCATTAAAACCGTCTTGTTAAGCTACTGGGACCTCCACGTCTCTTCCAAGGGGCATTCAAACCGTCTTGTTAAGCTACTGGGACCTCCACGTCTCTTCTGAGGGGCATTAATAGCGTCTTGTTAAGCTACTGTGACCTCCACGTCTGTTCAAAGGGACATCAAAAGTCTTCTTAAGCCACTCTGAACTCCACAGCTCTTCCTAGGGGCATTGAAATGTTGTTTTTAATTACCTCTTACCTCCACGACTCTTCCAACGGACATTGCATTTCCTCCTAATTTTAGTCAGCTTTTGATTTTCAATGCAAAGGCGAAAACTAAGGGAGACCCACTCCCCAATAGTGGGTAGAAGGTTTTTAGTACGCTGTAATCCATGTCTGTTTCAAGGGGCATTGCAGTTCCTCATAATTTTTGGAAAGCCTTCCATTCACTGCTTAGGCCAACAGTGTACAGGAGACCCAGTTGCTATAAATGGAAAAAAACGGTTTAGTTAAGGCCCTCTGACCTCCATGTCATTTCCAAGGTACATTGGAGTGCCTCGAAATTTTTGGTAGGCATTGCACTCACTGTATGCCCTATAACTGTGTAGCCAAACTGCTCCTTTTGTTACAGAAACATATCCTACAAGACATATGTGGTTGACTGGCCTGATATTGATGTGAATGGTCCCTGTTCCTCCTGCTCTTTCTCCTTTGCCACCACCTCATCCATCATTCATCACCTGAAGCTTTGTTTTAACGGGAGTCATAGAACTGGGATAGTAGCAGGAAAACATCCAGCAATCCTCGGAGGAGGTAGGATATGCGCGAAAACGCTGACCACCTCAGACCTAGCCGCTACTACATACATGCGCTTGCATTCCAACAAAACAAAGCAGATGCTAACTTGTATCATCATCATCATGGTCCTCACCTTGTCACTCTCAACTCCCCTGATGGAGAAGCCAAGGCCCACCGGAGGAGTCTGGTTCTCTGGTGGGCTCGTCCAATGCTGCCCTAAAGCAGGCCAGGCTAAGAAAAGTGTGTGGGGGGATGTTCCAAGGAGAAATAGGGGCGACTGGGGACCGTTTATGGACACCCGGCTGCCCCCAGGCGGGTGGGGACCGTGTGTGAACACCCGGCCGCGGGGCGGCTGGGGACCGAGTATGGACTCCCGGCCGCCCCCTGGCGGCTGGGGACCGAGTGTGGACACCTGGCAGCCGGGCGGCTGGGGACTGAGTATGGATTACAGGCCACCAATGCTGCCTTGACGCGGTGGTCAGATTCCGCCTCCACGTGCCTAAAAAGGCCCAATTTCAAGTGCAAGCAAGCAAGCAGTATGGTATTGCAGCCTGGCGGTGGGTGGGTGGATGGCAGGCTGCACACTTCGCTTGCATTCCAAGAAAACAAAGCAGATGCTAACTTGTATCATCATCATCATGGTCCTCACCTTGTCACTCTCAACTCCCCTGATGGAGAAGCCACGGCCCACCGGAGGAGTCTGGTTCTCTGGTGGGCTCGTCCAATGCTGCCCTAAAGCAGGCCGGGCTAAGAAAAGTGTGTGGGGGGATGTTTCAAGGAGAAATAGGGGCGGCTGGGGGCCGTTTATGGACACCCGGCTGCCCCCAGGCGGCTGGGGACCGAGTATGGACACCCGGCCGCCCCCTGGCGGTTGGGGACCGAGTGTGGACACCCCGCCGCCGGGCGGCTGGGGACTGAGTATGGATACCAGGCCGCCAACGCTGCCATGACATGGTGGCCAGATTCCGCCTCCACATGCCTAAAAGGCCCAATTTCAAGTGCAAGCAAGCAGTATGGTATTACAACCTGGGGGTGGGTGGGTGGTTGGCTGCATATTTGCGCTTGCATTGCAAGGAATGGGAGAGGTACAATTGAACCCTGCCCTGGGACAAGAACTTGCACGGGGATAATTGCAAGTCTGCATCTTCTGATGCTTCAAGGATGACTTCTGATGGGCACACTTTTAGGCAGTGACCGGGGAGTCAGAGATGCTTCCAGGGGTCTTCCCCATGCTGTCCCCATGTCTTTTCAGCACTGTATGCATGTGTCACACAGCACATGGCCAGATAAGGTTGTAAAATGTTAAAATGACATTTCCCGGTGAATGCATTTGTCACGGTTGAAGCAATACAAAAGTGCAAAAACGCATAAAAAATGCCACTTGTGAACATAGCCCAAGGTGTGGAGGAGTATTTTTTTTTTTGTTATTTATTTTACCTTATACACGAGTCTTTACCCTGGAAAGGAACTTCCTTAACTGAAAGCAGTTTCAGTTTCGTTTTTTGAACGTTTTATTGTGAGCCCTTAAAAGTGGCTTAATACCTCTGACCACGTTGTTGACAGCAGTGACCTGGGGGTCAGAAATGCTTCCTGGGGCGATCCCCATGCTGTCCCCATGTCATTTTAGCACTGTCACGATCGTTTTGGGCACTTGTTAGGCTTTTAACAGACAGCCGGGGATGCCGCCGCGAAAATTCTCGGGTCTCCCATTGACTAACATTGGGCTCGTGGCTCAGGTCGAGCAACCGAGTATCATGGCGAGCTCGGCCCGAGCTTCGAGCCCCCGAGCATTTTAGTGCTCGCTCTTCACTACTAAATACCCTTCATTATTTATTATTTTTGCACTTTGCGATTTACCCATTCACTTCCGGTTACTTGGGTATTTTGCTTGTCTTTGGTTTTTCTTTGTCTAGTGGCCTTGTGTGAACATACATTTACATTTTGCATGCACATCAATTTATGTTTCAGTTCAGACTTCTAGGTTTTTTCTTTGTAGTTCAGTGTGCTTTAGTACATATAAGGGTGTGGCCGCCCTTTGTCTGAGCTGAAATGTTTATTCTGCCTCAGGTCTATGCTTCTACTAGGGGGTCAGTCTCTCTGCCCTTATCCATATGTACGTCACTTGACAAATGGTAAGGTTTTAATATTAGAGTTAGGACTGTCCCATAAGGGTTGCCGTGATGTGGCGGTATAGCTTTTGCATTATTTTTATCAAAATTATGTTAACTAAATACCCTTCATTATTTATTATTTTTGCACTTTGCGATTTACCCATTCACTTCCGGTTACTTGGGTATTTTGCTTGTCTTTGGTTTTTCTTTGTCTAGTGGCCTGGTGTGAACATGCATTTACATTTTGCATGCACATCAATTTATGTTTCAGTTCAGACTTCTAGGTTTTTTCTTTATATGCTATATATGCTGTATGTGCGGGAAGGGAGCTTGTATGTACACTGCTTGCAATGTATGGGGGAGGGAAGCTGTCGGACAAAGAGGGGTCCTGCAAACATCCAACTAATGGCCCCCCATATATATTACAGGAAGGTAGGTCAAACCCAAGGATTTTTGCTGGAGCAGCCGACCATGTGCTGTGTATGGGGCCATCTCCCCCACATATATAACCACATTCATGTATATGGGGGAGTCGGGATGTGTTGTGTGGACAAGCGTCCGGTCTAAAGCTAACTAGTGTATGGGCACCTGAGACTAAGGCAAGTTATCATCCAGAAAGTCATTCTCCAGCCTGCTGAAAAAATGCCGGATAGAGAAAGGCTTTTATCACCTAAGCCAGATCTCACTGGAGGGGAAGCAAGAAGAAAAAAGGAGAAATGTAAAATAAGACACAAGTCCAGACAGTTGTCATCCAAAACTTTATCTGGTATCGACCAAGAAAATTACAATCAGTAAAAGTATAATCCACATTTAGGAAAAACAGATGAGCTGCGGGACCATCGCTTCTTCTTCTGGGACTTTTTGGCGGACAGGTTGCTCTGCTGTCGGAGGCCTTTCTTGTTCTTGGACTTCTCCTTCATGTGGATTCTGAAGACTAGGAGGCTCCTGAGGGTCCATCTCTCCTGCCGGCAGCTCAGAGTGACTTGGAGATATGTTTCCTTCAGTCCAGGAAAGCAAGAGAGGAAAAAGATGAATGTGATGTAATAACAAGACAAACCTAAAAAAAAACATGTATAAAAAATCATGTAACTGCAAACTGCACAAAAATGACCCCAATAACGTAAGTGCTGTAGTATTAAAGAACCTGCAAAACGAGTGGTGTGAAAAGACCTGGGACTTGTCAGAAATATGTAATGTTTTGTCTAAAATGACAAAAAAAAAGAAAAGATTCAAGGGATCAGCAGCATTTTATAACAGGTAAAAAATATACAAATTTGTGACAAGTGATCGGTATTAAGTATTGTGGATGATAACCAGACGTTTATTTCAAATGAAGAGTTTAATGAACGTCTTGTATTCAGCCAATTGGAACCTTCCCGGAAATGTCTGCGCCGGTGATAAAATCTACTTACTAATAGAGCTCCCGACTGGACACAAAGAACTGCAGCTCATGGAGGAATGAAGCTTCTTTCCTTCTCAGCCAAGAACTTCTTATACCAGTCCCGTACGGCCTCTATCATGTGCTGATATCTAGCAGAAAGAGAAAAAATCAATTATAAACTAAATAAAATGTATTAAAGAAAAAAAACCTCCTGCAAACATGAAGCATTTGTAGCAAAGCACAGCCATTATTTACAGAGCACAATTGTTTTACTTTATTCTATATTAGTGGCCGCTCTGTGCAAAAACTTGTGGGAAATTACTGCAGCACTAATATTGTCCGTCCAGAGAGCACCCAAGTATTCCCCAATTTCTGACTCCACCGCCCGATAGCCCCCACAAACACAATGCTGCACCGCTGTCACCTGCCTGGTACAGGCTCCTTTATAGGGTCCTTTCAGCTGTTGTTCACCAAGATGTGAAGTAATCCGAGTACAGGGTTTCCCATGTCTGAGTGCAGGGGTGGAGAGCAGAGAGGATCAGACAGGGACAGGCCCATACACAGACTGCTGGTATATAGAGGCAAATCTCACTGAACAGCAGCCACAAGAAGCTTCTGGATGGGGGCAGTGGGGGTGAGACAGCACTTCAGCAACGTGTTTGGGAGAGAAGGAAGAAAATAAGCAAATGAAGAATATTTATAAAGTTCACAAGTCTGCAATGTGAGGAGGATAATTACATGAAGAAAACCCTCTAGGTGCAGCGTCGGCAACCGGAAAACCGCCCAAGGTCCACCTGTGTCATCAGCGCCCCCCTGCTGGACCCCTAATCAGTTGTACTGCAGACTCTGATGATTGATAGTGACACTAGGTCAGCTCTTTCCCTATGGCGGCACTAGCTGACCATCCTGTGGATAGTACAGGTGCCTGATTATTCAGTCCTATCCCTCTTCCCCAACGTGAAGCAAACATCCCTCTGACCAGACAAACATCCCCCTGACCAGACAAACATCCCCCTGACCAGACAAACATCCCCCTGACCAGGCAAACATCCCCCTGACCAGGCAAACATCCCCCTGACCAGGCAAACATCCCCCTGACCAGACAAACATTCCCCTGACCAGACAAACATCCCCCTGACCAGGCAAACATCCCCCTGACCAGGCAAACATCCCCCTGACCAGGCAAACATCCCTCTGACCAGGCAAACATCCCTCTGACCAGGCAAACATACAACCCCTTTTTTTCTTTCCCATTTTACTTCCTTTATTAATTTCTCCTCCAACATTACTGACAACTCCAAGTTCGATAGTTTGATAGTCTCATCTCCTGCCTTTGTATGTGGAGGAGACAATAAACAGCCGTATACATCCTAAACCTGTCACAAGGACTTTCTCTGCAACTCCCTACTCTCAGCTGTCCCCCTGTAACAATCCACCTTTTTCTCTTTCTCGCTCATACATTTCAGACACTTTATTAACATGTTAATCATATTTCTAAACTTACTGCATTCCACTTCATCTGATCATACATCACCGTTTAAAAGAATCACACTCACTTACTTGTCTGCTGCTGTAATTCTTGGATTGTTTTCTTGCTGTTACTTGGTCTTATTTTGCTGTTTGCTGTCCTTAAACCAGCATCTGCCGCACAGTGTCCACATCTTGTTCCACCGGGTCGCTCTTTTGATCCCTGCAACAACAGACACTATGCGAGTATGACTTCACATGTGACATTTCCAAGTCCCTTTACCATTGTGGTGCCAATGGAGTACACCTTTTCTCATTATCATGCCCCCGAAGCACACCATTTCCCGCTAGCATGCCACCGTAGCACACCTTTTCCCGTTAGTATGCCACCGGGCACACCTATTCCCGTTAGCATGACATCGCAGCACACCTATTCCCGTTAGCATGCCACCGGAGCACACCTTTACCATTAGCATGTCACGTCTCCACGTCTCTTCCAAGGGGCATTCAAACCGTCTTGTTAAGCTACTGGGACCTCCACTTCTCTTCTCAGGGGCATTAAAAGCTTCTTGTTAAGCTGCTGTGACCTCCACCACTTTTTCGAGGGGCAATAAAACTGTCTTGTTAAGCTACTGGGACCTCCACGTCTCTTCCGAGGGGCATTCAAACTGTCTTGTTAAGCTACTGGGACCTCCACGTCTCTTCCAAGGGGCATTCAAACCGTTTTGTTAAGCTACTGCGACCTCCACGTCTCTACCAAGGGGCATTCAAACCGTCTTGTTAAGCTACTGTGACCTCCGCCACTTTTTCGAGGGGCAGTAAAAGCGTCTTATTAAGCTACTGGGACCTCCACCACTTTTCTGAGAAGCATTAAAACCGTCTTGTTAAGCTAGTGGGACCTCCACGTCTCTTCCAAGGGGCATTCAAACCGTCTTGTTAAGCTACTGCGACCTCCACTTCTCTTCTCAGGGGCATTAAAAGCGACTTGTTAAGCTACTGTGACCTCCACCACTTTTCCGAGGGGCATTAAAACCGTCTTGTTAAGCTACTGGGACCTCCACGTCTCTTCCAAGGGGCATTCAAACCGTCTTGTTAAGCTACTGGGACCTCCACGTCTCCACCAAGGGGCATTCAAACCGTCTTGTTAAGCTACTGCGACCACCACTTTTTCGAGGGGCAGTAAAAGCGTCTTATTAAGCTACTGGGACCTCCACCACTTTTCCGAGAAGCATTAAAACCGTCTTGTTAAGCTACTGGGACCTCCACGTCTCTTCCAAGGGGCATTCAAACCGTCTTGTTAAGCTACTGGGACCTCCACGTCTCTTCCAAGGGGCATTCAAACCATCTTGTTAAGCTACTGGGACCTCCACGTCTCTTCTGATAGGCATTAAAAGCATCTTGTTAAGCTACTGTGACCTCCACAACTTTTCTGAGGGGCATTAAAACCATCTTGTTAAGCTATTGGGACCTCCACGTCTCTTCCAAGGGGCATTCAAACCATCTTGTTAAGCTACTGGGACCTCCACCACTTATCTGAGGGGCACTAAAAGTGTCTTGTTAAGCTGCTGTGACCTCCACCACTTTTTCAAGGGGCAATAAAACCGTCTTGTTAAGCTACTGGGACCTCCACGTCTCTTCCGAGGGGCATTCAAACCGTCTTGTTAAGCTACTGGGACCTCCACGTCTCTTCCAAGGGGCATTCAAACCGTCTTGTTAAGCTACTGCGACCTCCACCACTTTTCCAAGGGGCATTAAAACCGTCTTGTTAAGCTTCTGGGACCTCTACCACTTTTCCGATGGGCATTAAAAGCATCTTGTTAAGCTACTGGGACCTCCACCACTTTTCTGAGGAGCATGAAAACCGTCTTGTTAAGCTACTGGGACCTCCACGTCTCTTCCAAGGGGCATTCAAACCGTCTTGTTAAGCTACTGGGACCTCCACGTCTCTTCTGAGGGACATTAAAAGCGTCTTGTTAAGCTACTGTGACCTCCACCACTTTTTCGAGGGGCATTAAAACCACCTTGCTAAGATACTGGGACCTCCACGTCTCTTCCGAGGGGCATTCAAACCGTCTTGTTAAGCTACTGGGACCTCCACGTCTCTTCCAAGGGGCATTCAAACCGTCTTGTTAAGCTACTTGGACCTCCACGTCTCTTCCGAGGGGCATTAAAAGCGTCTTGTTAAGCTACTGTGACCTCCACCACTTTTCCGAGGAGCATTAAAACCGTCTTGTTAAGCTACTGGGACCTCCTCGTCTCTTCCAAGGGGCATTCAAACTGTCTTGTTAAGCTACTGGGACCTCCACTTCTCTTCTGAGGGGCATTAATAGTGTCTTGTTAAGCTACTGTGACCTCCACCACTTTTCCCAGGGGCATTTAAACCGGCCAGTTAAGCTACTGGGACCTCCACGTCTCTTCCAAGGAGCATTCAAACAGTCTTGTTAAGCTACTGGGACCTCTACCACGTTTCTGAGGGGCATTAAAATCATCTTGTTAAGCTACTGGGACCTCCACCACTTTTCTGAGGAGCATTAAAACCATCTTGTTAAGCTGCTGGGACCTCCACGTCTCTTCTGAGGGGCATTAATAGCGTCTTGTTAAGCTACTGCGACCTCCACGTCTCTTCCAAGGGGCATTCAAACCGTCTTGTTAAGGTACTGTGACCTCCACGTCTCTTCCAAGGATCATTCAAACCGTCTTGTTAAGCTACTGCGACCTCCACCACTTTTCCAAGGGGCATTAAAACCATCTTGTTAAGCTTCTAGGATCTCCACGTTTCTTCTGAGGGGCATTAAAAGCGTCTTCTTAAGCTACTGTGACCTCCACCACTTTTCTGAGGGGCATTAAAACCGTCTTGTTAAGCTACTGGGACCTCCACATCTCTTTTGAGGGGCATTAAAAGTGTCTTGTTAAACCACTCTGAACTCCACAACTCTTCCAAGGGGCATTGATATGTTGTTTTTAATTAACTCTAACCTCCACGACTCTTCGAACGGGCATTTCATTTCCTCTTAATTTTTGGCTGCTTTTTCTTGGAAGGCATAAGCAAATACTATGGGAGACCCACTCCCCATTAATGGGAATAATGTTTGTAATATGCTGTACTGCATGGCTCTTGTAAGGGGCACTGCAAGTTCCTCCGTCCTAATTTTTGGCAGCTTTTGCTTGGAAGGCATAAGCAAAGACTATGGGAGACCAACTCCCCAATAATGGGAATAATGTTTGTAATATGCTGTACTGCATGGCTCTTGTAAGGGGCATTGCAAGCTCCTTCGTCCTAATTTTTGGCAGCTTTTGCTTGGAAGGCATAAGCAAAGACTATGGGAGACCCACTCCCCAATAATGGGAATAATGTTTGGAATATGCTGTACTGCATGGCTCTTGTAAGGGGCATTGCAAGTTTCTCCATCCTAATTTTTGGCAGCTTTTGCTTGGAAGGCATAAGCTATGACTATGGGATACACACTCCCCAATAATGGGAATAATGTTTGTACTATGCTGTACTGTATGGCTCTTGGAAGGAGCATTAAAAGCCCCTTTTCCGAGGGGCATTCAAAACGTCTGGTTAAGCTACTGGGACCGCCACGTCTTTTCCGAGGGGCATTAAAACCATCTTGTTAAGCTACTGTGACCTCCACGTCTGTTCAAAGGGACATCAAAAGTCTTCTTAAGCCACTCTGAACTCCACAGCTCTTCCTAGGGGCATTGAAATGTTGTTTTTAATTACCTCTAACCTCCACGACTCTTCCAACGGACATTGCATTTCCTCCTAATTTTAGTCAGCTTTTGCTTTTCAATGCAAAGGCGAAAACTAAGGGAGACCCACTCCCCAATAGTGGGTAGAAGGTTTTTAGTACGCTGTAATCCACGTCTGTTTCAAGGGGCATTGCAGTTCCTCATAATTTTTGGAAAGCCTTCCATTCACTGTTTAGGCCAACAGTGTACAGGAGACCCAGTTGATATAAATGGAAAAAACGGTTTAGTTAAGGCCCTCTGACCTCCATGTCATTTCCAAGGTACATTCGAGTGCCTCAAAATTTTTGGTAGGCATTGCACTCACTGTATGCCCTATAACTGTGTAGCCAAACCGCTCCTTTTGTTACAGAAACATATCCTACAAGACATAGGTGGTTGACTGGCCTGATATTGATGTGAATGGTCCCTGTTCCTCCTGCTCTTTCTCCTTTGCCACCACCTCATCCATCATTCATCACCTGAAGCTTTGTTTTAATGGGAGTCATAGAACTGGGATAGTAGCAGGAAAACATCCAGCAATCCTCGGAGGAGGTAGGATATGCGCCAAAACGCTGACCACCTCAGGCCTAGTCGCTACTACATACATGCGCTTGCATTCCAAGAAAACAAAGCAGATGCTAACTTGTATCATCATCATCATGGTCCTCACCTTGGCACTCTCAACTCCCCTGATGGAGAAGCCAGGGCCCACCGGAGGAGTCTGGTTCTCTGGTGGGCTCGTCCAATGCTGCCCTAAAGCAGGCCAGGCTAAGAAAAGTGTGTGGGGGGATGTTCCAAGGAGAAATAGGGGCCCCTGGGGACCGTTTATGGACACCCGGCTGCCCCCAGGGGGCTGGGGACCGTGTGTGAACACCCGGCCGCGGGGCGGCTGGGGACCGAGTATGGACACCCGGCCGCCCCCTGGCGGCTGGGGACCGAGTGTGAACACCTGGCAGCCGGGCGGCTGGGGACTGAGTATGGATTCCAGGCCGCCAATGCTGCCATGACTCGGTGGTCAGATTCCGCCTCCACGTGCCTAAAAAGGCCCAATTTCAAGTGCAAGCAAGCAAGCAGTATGGTAATGCAGCCTGGCGGTGGGTGGGTGGCAGGCTGCACACTTACGCTTGCATTCCAAGAAAACAAAGCAGATGCTAACTTGTATCATCATCATCATGGTCCTCACCTTGTCACTCTCAACTCCCCTGATGGAGAAGCCAGGGCCCACCGGAGGAGTCTGGTTCTCTGGTGGGCTCGTCCAATGCTGCCCTAAAGCAGGCCGGGCTAAGAAAAGTGTGTGAGGGGATGTTCCAAGGAGAAATAGGGGCGGCTGGGGACCGTTTATGGACACCCGGCTGCCCCAAGGCGGCTGGGGACTGAGTATGGACTCCCGGCCGCCACCTGGCGGTTGGGGACCGAGTGTGGACACCCCGCCGCCGGGCGGCTGGGGACTGAGTATGGATACCAGGCCGCCAACGCTGCCATGACATGGTGGCCAGATTCCGCCTCCACATGCCGAAAAGGCCCAAGTTCAAGTGCAAGCAAGCAGTATGGTATTGCAGCCTGGGGGTGGGTGGGTGGTTGGCTGCATATTTGCGCTTGCATTGCAAGGAATGGGGGAGGTACAATTGAACCCTGCCCTGGGACAAGAACTTGCACGGGGATAGTTGCAAGTTTGCATCTTCTGATGCGGCAAGGATGACTTCTGATGGGCACACTTTTAGGCAGTGACTGGGGAGTCAGAGATGCTTCCAGGGGTCTTTCCCATGCTGTCCCCATGTCTTTTCAGCACTGTATGCATGTGTCATACAGCACATGGCCAGATAAGGTTGTAAAATGTTAAAATTACATTTCCCAGTGAATGCATTTGTCACGATTGAAGCAATACAAAAGTGCAAAAACGCATTAAAAATGCTACTTGTGAACATAGCCCAAGGTGTGGAGCAGTATTTTTTTTTTTGGTTATTTATTTTACCTTATACACAAGTCTTTACCCTGGAAAGGAACTTCCTTAACATATTTCACAGGAAAGCAGTTTCAGTTTAGTTTTTGAACGTTTTATTGTGAGCCCTTAAAAGTGGCTTAATACCTCTGACCACATTGTTGACAGCAGTGACCTGGGGGTCAGAAATGCTTCCTGGGGCGATCCCCATGCTGTCCCCATGTCATTTGAGCACTGTCACTATCGTTTTGGGCACTTGTTAGGCTTTTAAAAGACATCCGGGGATGCCGCCGCGAGAATGCTGGGGTCTCCCATAGACTAACATTGGGCTCGTGGCTCAGGTCGAGCACCCGAGTATCATGGCGAGCTCGGCCCGAACTTCGAGCACCCGAGCATTTTAGTGCTCGCTCTTCACTACTAAATACCCTTCATTATTTATTATTTTTGCACTTTGCGATTTACCCATTTACTTCCGGTTACTTGGGTATTTTGCTTGCCTTTGGTTTTTCTTTGTCTAGTGGCCTTATGTGAACATGCATTTACATTTTGCCTGCAATTTATGTTTCAGTTCAGACTTCTAGGTTTTTTCTTTGTAGTTCAGTGTGCTTTAGTGCATATTAGGGTGTGGCCACCCTTTGTCTGAGCTGAAATGTTTATTCTGCCTCAGGTCTATGCTTCTACTAGGGGGTCAGTCTCTCTGCCCTTATCCATATGTACGTCACTTGACAAATGGTAAGGTTTTAATATTAGAGTTAGGACTGTCCCATAAGGGTTGCCGTGATGTGGCGGGATAGCTTTTGCATTATTTTTATCAAAATTATGTTAACTAAATACCCTTCATTATTTATTATTTTTGCACTTTGCGATTTACCCATTCACTTCCGGTTACTTGGGTATTTTGCTTGTCTTTGGTTTTTCTTTGTCTAGTGGCCTTGTGTGAACATGCATTTACATTTTGCATGCACATCAATTTATGTTTCAGTTCAGACTTCTAGGTTTTTTCTTTATATGCTATATATACTGTATGTGCGGGAAGGGAGCTTGTATGTACACTGCTTGCTATGTGTGGGGGAGGGAAGCTGTCGGACAAAGAGGGGTCCTGCAAACATCCAACTAATGGCCCCCCATATATATTACAGGAAGGTAGGTCAAACCCAAGGATTTTTGCTGGAGCAGCCGACCATGTGCTGTGTATGGGGCCATCTCCCCCACACATATAACCACATTCATGTATATGGGGGAGTCGGGATGTGTTGTGTGGACAAGCGTCCGGTGTAAAGCTAACTAGTGTATGGGCACCTGAGACTAAGGCAAGTTATCATCCAGAAAGTAATTCTCCAGCCTGCTGCAAAAATGCTGGATAGAGAAAGGCTTTTATCACCTAAGCCAGATCTCACTGGAGGGGAAGCAAGAAGAAAAAAGGAGAAATGTAAAATAAGACACAAGTCCAGACAGTTGTCATCCAAAACTTTATCTGGTATCGACCAAGAAAATTACAATCAGTAAAAGTATAATCCACATTTAGGAAAAACACAGATGAGCTGCGGGACCATCGCTTCTTCTTCTGGGACTTTTTGGCGGACAGGTTGCTCTGCTGTCGGAGGCCTTTCTTGTTCTTGGACTTCTCCTTCATGTGGATTCTGAAGACTAGGGGGCTCCTGAGGGTCCATCTCTCCTGCCGGCAGCTCAGAGTGACTTGGAGATATGTTTCCTTCAGTCCAGGAAAGCAAGAGAGGAAAAAGATGAATGTGATGTAATAACAAGACAAAGCTAAAAAAAACATGTATAAAAAATCATGTAACTGCAAACTGCACAAAAATGACCCCAATAACGTAAGTGCTGTAGTATTAAAGAACCTGCAAAACGAGTGGTGTGAAAAGACCTGGGACTTGTCAGGAATATGTAATGTTTTGTCTAAAATGACAAAAAAAAAGAAAAGATTCAAGGGATGAGCAGCATTTTATAACAGGTAAAAAATATACAAATTTGTGACAAGTGATCGGTATTAAGTATTGTGGATGATAACCAGACGTTTATTTCAAATGAAGAGTTTAATGAACGTCTTGTATTCGGCCAATTGGAACCTTCCCGGAAATGTCTGCGCCGGTGATAAAATCTACTTACTAATAGAGCTCCCGACTGGACACAAAGAACTGCAGCTCATGGAGGAATGCAGCTTCTTTCCTTCTCAGCCAAGAACTTCTTATACCAGTCCCGTACGGCCTCTATCATGTGCTGATATCTAGCAGAAAGAGAAAAAATCAATTATAAACTAAATAAAATTTATTAAAGAAAAAAAAACCTCCTGCGAACATGAAGCATTTGTAGCAAAGCACAGCCATTATTTACACAGCACAATTGTTTTACTTTATTCTATATTAGTGGCCGCTCTGTGCAAAAACTTGTGGGAAATTACTGCAGCACTAATATTGTCCGTCCAGAGAGCACCCAAGTATTCCCCAATTTCTGACTCCACCGCCCGATTGCCCCCACAAGCACAATGCTGCTCCGCTGTCACCTGCCTGGTACAGGCTCCTTTATAGGGTCCTTTCAGCTGTTGTTCACCAAGATGTGAAGTAATCCGAGTACAGGGTTTCCTATGTCTGAGTGCAGGGGTGGAGAGCAGAGAGGATCAGACAGAGACAGGCCCATACACAGACTGCTGGTATATAGAGGACAAATCTCACTGAACAGCAGCTACAAGAAGCTTCTGGATGGGGGCAGTGGGGGTGAGACAGCACTTCAGCAACGTGTTTGGGAGAGAAGGAAGAAAATAAGCAAATGAAGAAAATTTATAAAGTTCACAAGTCTGCAATGTGAGGAGGATAATTACATGAAGAAAACCCTCTAGGTGCAGCGTCGGCAACCGGAAAACCGCCCCAAGGTCCACCTGTGTCATCAGCGCCCCCCTGCTGGACCCCTAATCAGTTGTACTGCAGACTCTGATGATTGATAGTGACACTAGGTCAGCTCTTTCCCTATGGCGGCACTAGCTGACCATCCTGTGGATAGGACAGGTGCCGGATCATTCAGTCCTTTCCCTCTTCCCCAACGTGAAGCAAACATCCCTCTGACCAGACAAACATCACTCTGACCAGACAAACATCCCTCTGACCAGACAAACATCCACCTGACCAGACAAACATCCTCCTGACCAGGCAACCATCCCCCTGACCAGGCAAACATCCCCCTGACCAGGCAAACATCCCCCTGACCAGGCAAACATCCCTCTGACCAGGCAAACATCCCCCTGACCAGACAAACATCCCCATGACCAGGCAAACATCCTCCTGACCAGGCAACCATCCCCCTGACCAGGCAAACATCCCCCTGACCAGGCAAACATCCCCCTGACCAGGCAAACATCCCCCTGACCAGACAAACATCCCCATAACCAGGCAAACATCCCTCTGACCAGGCAAACATACAACCCCTTTTTTTCTTTCCCATTTTACTTGCTTTATTAACTTCACCTCCAACATTACTGACAACTCCAAGTTCAATAGTTTGATAGTCTCATCTCCTGCCTTTGTATGTGGAGGAGGCAATAAACCGCCGTATACATCCTAAACCTGTCACAAGGACTTTCTCTGCAACTCCCTACTCTCAGCTGTCCCCCTGTAACAATCCACCTTTTTCTCTTTCTCGCTCATACATTTCAGACACTTTATTAACATGTTAATCATATTTCCAAACTTACTGCATTCCACTTCATCTGATCATACATCACCGTTTAAAAGAATCACAATCACTTACTTGTCTGCTGCGGTAATTCTTGGATTGTTTTCTTGCTGTTGCTTGGTCTTATTTTGCTGTTTGCTGTCCTTAAACCACCATCTGTCGCACAGTGTCCACATCTTGTTCCACCGGGTCGCTCTTTTGATCCCTGCAACAACAGACACTATGCGAGTATGACTTCACATGTGACATTTCCAAGTCCCTTGACCATTGTGGTGCCAATCGAGTACCCCATTTCTCGTTATCATGCCACCGAAGCACACCATTTCCCGCTAGCATGCCACCGTAGCACACCTTTTCCCGTTAGTATGCCACCGGGCACACCTATTCCCGTTAGCATGCCATCGGAGCACACCTATTCCCGTTAGCATGCCACCGGAGCACACCTTTACCATTAGCATGTAACCGCAGCACACCTTTACCGTTAGAATGCCACTGGAGCACACCTTTACCATTAGCATGCCACCGGAGCACACCTTTTCCCGTTGGCTTGCCACCGGAGCACGCCACTTTCCCGTTGGCTTGCCACCGGAGCACGCCACTTTCCCGTTGGCTTGCCACCGGAGCACGCCACTTTCCTGTTGGCTTGCCATCGGAGCACGCCACTTTCCCGTTGGCTTGCCACCGGAGCACGCCACTTTCCCGTTGGCTTGCCACCGGAGCACGCCACTTTCCCAATGGCTTGCCACCGGAGCACGCCACTTTCCCGGTGGCTTGCCACCGAAGCACGACACAGTCCCGTTGGCTTGCCACCGGAGCACGCCACAGTCCCGTTGGCTTGCCACCGGAGCACGCCACTTTCCCGTTGGCTTGCCACCGGAGCACGCCACTTTCCCGTTGGCTTGCCACCGGAGCACGCCACTTTCCCGTTGGCTTGCCACCGAAGCACGCCACTTTCCCGTTGGCTTGCCACCGGAGCACGCCACTTTCATGTTGGCTTGCCACCGGAGCACGCCACTTTCCCGTTGGCTTGCCACCGGAGCACGCCACTTTCCCGTTGGCTTGCCACCGGAGCACGCCATTTTCCCGTTGGCTTGCCACCGGAGCACGCCACTTTCCCGTTGGCTTGCCACCGGAGCACGCCACTTTCCCGCTGGCTTGCCACCGAAGCACGCCACAGTCCCGTTGGCATGCCACCGGAGCACGCCACAGTCCCGTTGGCTTGCCACCGGAGCACGCCACTTTCCCGTTGGCTTGCCACCGGAACACGCCACTTTCCCGCTGGCTTGCCACCGGAGCACGCCACAGTCCCGTTGGCTTGCCACCGGAGCACGGCACAGTCCCGTTGGCTTGCCACCGTAGCACGCCACTTTCCCGTTGGCTTGCCACCGGAGCACGCCACTTTCCCGTTGGCTTGCCACCGGAGCACGCCACTTTCCCGTTGGCTTGCCACCGGAGCACGCCACTTTCCCGTTGGCTTGCCACCGGAGCACGCCACTTTCCCGTTGGCTTGCCACCGGAGCACGCCACTTTCCCGTTGGCTTGCCACCGGAGCACGCCACTTTCCCGTTGGCTTGCCACCGGAGCACGCCACTTTCCCGTTGGCTTGCCACAGGAGCACGCCACTTTCCCGTTGGCTTGCCACCGGAGCACGCCACTTTCCCGTTGGCTTGCCACCGGAGCACGCCACTTTCCCGTTGGCTTGCCACCGGAGCACGCCACTTTCCCGTTGGCTTGCCACCGGAGCACGCCACTTTCCCGTTGGCTTGCCACCGGAGCACGCCACTTTCCCGTTGGCTTGCCACCGGAGCACGCCACTTTCCCGTTGGCTTGCCACAGGAGCACGCCACTTTCCCGTTGGCTTGCCACCGGAGCACGCCACTTTCCCGTTGGCTTGCCACCGGAGCACGCCACTTTCCCGTTGGCTTGCCACCGGAGCACGCCACTTTCCCGTTGGCTTGCCACCGGAGCACGCCACTTTCCCGTTGGCTTGCCACCGGAGCACGCCACTTTCCCGTTGGCTTGCCACCGGAGCACGCCACTGTCCCGTTGGCTTGCCACCGGAGCACGCCACAGTCCCGTTGGCTTGCCACCGGAGCACGCCACAGTCCCGTTGGCTTGCCACCGGAGCACGCCACAGTCCCGTTGGCTTGCCACCGGAGCACGCCACTTTCCCGTTGGCTTGCCACCGGAGCACGCCACTTTTCCGTTGGCTTGCCACCGGAGCACGCCACTTTCCCGTTGGCTTGCCACCGGAGCACGCCACTTTCCCGTTGGCTTGCCACCGGAGCACGCCACTGTCCCGTTGGCTTGCCACCGGAGCACGCCACTGTCCCGTTGGCTTGCCACCGGAGCACGCCACTGTCCCGTTGGCTTGCCACCGGAGCACGCCACTGTCCCGTTGGCTTGCCACCGGAGCACGCCACTTTCCCGTTGGCTTGCCACCGGAGCACGCCACTTTCCCGTTGGCTTGCCACCGGAGCACGCCACTTTCCCGTTGGCTTGCCACCGGAGCACGCCACTTTCCCGTTGGCTTGCCACCGGAGCACGCCACTTTCTCGTTGGCTTGCCACCGGAGCACGCCACTTTCCCGTTGGCTTGCCACCGGAGCACGCCACTTTCCCGTTGGCTTGCCACCGGAGCACGCCACTTTCCCGTTGGCTTGCCACCGGAGCACGCCACTTTCCCGTTGGCTTGCCACCGGAGCACGCCACTTTCCCGTTGGCTTGCCACCGGAGCACGCCACTTTCCCGTTGGCTTGCCACAGGAGCACGCCACTTTCCCGTTGGCTTGCCACCGGAGCACGCCACTTTCCCGTTGGCTTTCCACCGGAGCACGCCACTTTCCCGTTGGCTTGCCACCGGAGCACGCCACTTTCCCGTTGGCTTGCCACCGGAGCACGCCACTTTCCCGTTGGCTTGCCACCGGAGCACGCCACTGTCCCGTTGGCTTGCCACCGGAGCACGCCACAGTCCCGTTGGCTTGCCACCGGAGCACGCCACAGTCCCGTTGGCTTGCCACCGGAGCACGCCACAGTCCCGTTGGCTTGCCACCGGAGCACGCCACTTTCCCGTTGGCTTGCCACCGGAGCACGCCACTTTTCCGTTGGCTTGCCACCGGAGCACGCCACTTTCCCGTTGGCTTGCCACCGGAGCACGCCACTTTCCCGTTGGCTTGCCACCGGAGCACGCCACTGTCCCGTTGGCTTGCCACCGGAGCACGCCACTGTCCCGTTGGCTTGCCACCGGAGCACGCCACTGTCCCGTTGGCTTGCCACCGGAGCACGCCACTGTCCCGTTGGCTTGCCACCGGAGCACGCCACTGTCCCGTTGGCTTGCCACCGGAGCACGCCACTTTCCCGTTGGCTTGCCACCGGAGCACGCCACTTTCCCGTTGGCTTGCCACCGGAGCACGCCACTTTCCCGTTGGCTTGCCACCGGAGCACGCCACTTTCCCGTTGGCTTGCCACCGGAGCACGCCACTTTCCCGTTGGCTTGCCACCGGAGCACGCCACTTTCCCGTTGGCTTGCCACCGGAGCACGCCACTTTCCCGTTGGCTTGCCACAGGAGCACGCCACTTTCCCGTTGGCTTGCCACCGGAGCACGCCACTTTCCCGTTGGCTTGCCACCGGAGCACGCCACTTTCCCGTTGGCTTGCCACCGGAGCACGCCACTTTCCCGTTGGCTTGCCACCGGAGCACGCCACTTTCCCGTTGGCTTGCCACCGGAGCACGCCACTTTCCCGTTGGCTTGCCACCGGAGCACGCCACTTTCCCGTTGGCTTGCCACCGGAGCACGCCACTTTCCCGTTGGCTTGCCACCGGAGCACGCCACTTTCCCGTTGGCTTGCCACCGGAGCACGCCACTTTCCCGTTGGCTTGCCACCGGAGCACGCCACTTTCCCGTTGGCTTGCCACCGGAGCACGCCACTGTCCCGTTGGCTTGCCACCGGAGCACGCCACTTTCCCGTTGGCTTGCCACCGGAGCACGCCACTTTCCCGTTGGCTTGCCACCGGAGCACGCCACTTTCCCGTTGGCTTGCCACCGGAGCACGCCACTTTCCCGTTGGCTTGCCACCGGAGCACGCCACTTTCACGTTGGCTTGCCACCGGAGCACGTCACTTTCCCGTTGGCTTGCCACCGGAGCACGCCACTTTCCCGTTGGCTTGCCACCGGAGCACGCCACAGTCCCGTTGGCTTGCCACCGGAGCACGCCACTTTCCCGCTGGCTTGCCACCGGAGCACGCCACTGTCCCGCTGGCTTGCCACCGGAAGCACGCCACTTTCCCGCTGGCTTGCCAAGGGAGCACGCCATCATCCATTTAATAAAATGGGCCACACTTAGCTTTTTCTTTTATATAATGGGCCCATATAGTTTTTCATTGAATATATTGGGCCCTACATAACCTTACATTTAATATATATAATCGTCTTATCATGTCTGTCTGTCTGTCCTTCTGTCCAGGAAGTCCTGCGTCTCTGATTGGTCAGACCGTGGTCAATCAGCGACGTGGGATTTCAGAAAAAGATGGCGGCCATTAGCAGCTCATCTGCCGCACGGAGGTCAGCGGCGATGTAGGCGGGAGATGACCGGCGCTAGCCGGTCAACTCCCGGTTGCTCGCAGCAGAAGTACCCCGACCAGCGGCGCCGCTGACCTCCATGCGGCTACCGTCGGGAGATCAGCGGTTAGGGCCGCTGATCTTCCGACGGAAAGTGTGAAGGGAGGACCGGGGAGCGGCGCCACCGGTCCGGATACTTCTGCTGCGAGCAGCCGGTCATTTCCCGGCTGCTCGCAGTGGAAGTACCCGCACAGGCAGCGCCGCTCCCCTGTCCTCACTAATACGATTCGGCGGCCACGACCAATCAGCGATATTGGCTCCAAATTTAAACACCGCTCTGCACAGAGGTCAGTGGCGATGCAGCCGGTCATCTCCCGGCTGCTTGCAGCAGAAGTACCCTGACCTGCGGCGCCGCTGACCTCCATGCGGCTACCGTCGCTAGATCAGTGGCTAGGGCCGCTGATCTCCCGACGGCAAGTGTGAAGGGAGGACCGGGGAGCGGCGCCGCCGGTTGGGATACTTCTGCTGCGAGCAGCCGGTCATTTCCCGTCTGCTCACAGTGGAAGTACACGCTCCCCGGTTCTCACTAATACGATTCGCTGATTGGTCGCGGCCGCCATCCGTGACCAATCACCGGTTTTGGCGCCAAATTTAAACATGCTCTCCGGTCCTCACTAACACGGTTCGCTGATTGGTCGCGGCCGGCCGCATACATATTCTAGAATACCCGATGAGTTAGAATCGGGCCACCATCTAGTTTAATATAATGGGCCACAAATTGCCTTCTAGTTATTACAAGAGGTCCTGCATAGTCTTCCATTTATTTTAATAGGCCCCATATAACCTTTCAGCATCTGAAACAACGGATACTGAAAGCCTGTGCTAGCATTTCTTCTGCGGTGTTGGTATCAGTGTGTCAAGAGTGGGAGAAGAGGGTTGCATTGACAATCCAACACAATGGGCAGCACTTTAAACACATTTTATAAGTGGTCATAAACTTGTAAAAAATTCATGAAAGAATAAAGTTATGTTAAAACCAAGCACACCATTGTATTTTCTTATGAAATTCTCAATGAGTTTGATGTGTCACATCACCCTCTTCCCATTGAAAAAAATAAAGTTAGATCCAAAATGGCCGACTTCAAAATGGCCGCCATAGTCACCACCCATCTGGAAAAGTTTCCCCCTCCCATATACTAATGTGCCATAAACAGGAAGTTGACATCACCAACCATTCCCATTTAATTTAGGTGTATCCATATAAATAGCCCACCCTGTATTATTACCATTTTTATTATTGCTGTACATACTGTAGCTTTTCATTTAATTTATTGGGCCCCATATAGGCTTCCATTTAATATAATGGGCCCCACATAGCCTTCCATTTAATTTAATGGGGTCCACATAGCCTTCCATTTAATTTAATGGGGTCCACATAGCCTTCCATTTTATTTAATGGGACCCACATATGTTTTTATTTAATATAAAGAGCCCCACATAAGCCCCTAATTAATATAATGGGCCCCACCTTGCTTTCCATATAAAATAATGGGTCCCACATAGCCCTCCCTTTTGTTATGATGAGCCTTACATATCACACCATTTCCCGATGATCTGCCACCGAAGTACACCATTGGCTGCTGGGGTGCCACTGGAACACACTCTTTACAGTTGGGGTGCTAACAGAGCACACCTTTCACCATTAGCATGCCACCGGAGTACACTTTTTGCCACTGGCATGCCACTGAAGCACACCCTTTACCATTGGAGTACCATCGGGCACACCCTTTACCGTTGGTGTGCCATCGGAGAACTCTATTTCCCGTAGGCCTACCAGAGGGGCCCAATATGTGACCTTTTTTGCTTACCACCGGGGCACCCATCTTGGGCTTTTTAGCTTCCACCGGGGTGCACTCTTTGGCCTTTTAGCTTACCACCGGGGCACCCAACTTGGGCTTTTTAACTGCGACCGGGGTACACTCTGACCATTTTGCTTACCACCGGGGCACTCATTTTAGGCTTTTTTAGCCTGCCACCGGGGTGCACTTTTTGGCCTTATTGCTTACCACTGGGGCGCACTCTAGGGCTTTTTAGCCTACCACCAGGGTACATTCTTTGGCCTTATTGCTTATCACTGGGGCGCACTCTAGGGCTGCTCAGTCTGCCACCAGAGTCTACTCTTTGGCCTTTTTGCCATTGGTGTGCCACCAGAGCACACCCTATGACGTTGGAGTGCCACCGGAGCACACCCTTTACCTTTGGAGTGCCACCGGAACACACAATTTGCCATTGGCAAAAGTATAATGGACCCCCACATAGAATTCTATAAAGTATAATGGCCCCCACATAGCCCTCTATATAGTATAATGAGCCGCACATTGCCTTCCATGTACTATAATTTAATTTATTGGGCTCCACATAGCTTTTCATTTAATTTATTGAACCCCACATAACCGTCAATTTAATATAATAGGCCGCACTGGACTCCATTTAATATATTGGACCTGACATAGCCTTCCATTTAATAAAATGGGGCCAAAATATCCCTCTATTTAATATAATGGGCACCAAAAAGCCTTCCATGTTTTATATTGGGCACCACATAGCCCTCTATTTAATACAATTGGCCCCACTTAACCTTCCATTTAAAATATTGGGCCCCACATAGCTTTACATTTAATTTACTGGGCTCCATATAGGCTTCCATTTAATATAATGGGCCCCACATAACCCTCCATTTAATATAATGGTCCCCACATTGCCTTCCATTTATTATAATGGAGCCAAGATACATCTCTATTTAATATAATGGACAAAACACAGGCTTCCATTTAATATAATTGGCGCTACATAGCCCTTTATTTGATAAATGCGCCTCACATAGCCCTCCATATAATATTATGGGCCCCGCAACGCTTTCCATTTAATTTAATAGGCCTCACATAGCCCTCAATTTAATACAGAGGGCCCCACAAAACCTTCCAGATAACATAGTGGGCCCCAATATAGCTTTCTTTTCAATGTATTGGTCCCCACATAGCTCTCTATTTAATATAATGGGCCTCACATAGCCTTCCATTAAATATCATGGGCCCCATATAGAATTTATCATATACGTAGATGTCCCTTTAAGATAACGGGCCCCACATAGCTTTCCCTTTAATATAATGGGCCCCACATAGATTTTATTATTATATAATGGGCCCCACATAGCTTTCCCTTTAATATAATGGGCCCCACATAGCTTTCTCTTTAATATAATGGGCCCCACATAGCTTTCCCTTTAATATAATGGGCCCCACATAGCTTTCTCTTTAATATAATGGGCCCCACATAGCTTTCTCTTTAATATAATGGGCCCCACATAGCTTTCTCTTTAATATAATGGGCCCCACATAGCCATCCTTTAATATAATGGGCCCTACGTAGATGTCCCTTTAAGATAACGGGCCCCACATAGCTTTCCCTTTAATATAATGGGCCCCACATAGCTTTCCCTTTAATATAATGGGCCCCACATAGCTTTCTCTTTAATATAATGGGCCCCACATAGCTTTCCCTTTAATATAATGGGCCCCACATAGCTTTCCCTTTAATATAATGGGCCCCACATAGCTTTCCCTTTAATATAATGGGCCCCACATAGCTTTTTCTTTAATATAATGGGCCCCACATAGCTTTTTCTTTAATATAATGGGCCCCACATAGCTTTCCCTTTAATATAATGGGCCCCACATAGCTTTCTCTTTAATATAATGGGCCCCACATAGCTTTCTCTTTAATAAAATGGGCCCCACATAGCTTTCTCTTTAATATAATGGGCCGCACATAGCTTTCCCTTTAATATAATGGGCCCCACATAGCTTTCCCTTTAATATAATGGGCCCCACATAGCTTTTTCTTTAATATAATGGGCCCCACATAGCTTTTTCTTTAATATAATGGGCCCCACATAGCTTTCTCTTTAATATAATGGGCCCCACATAGCTTTCCCTTTAATATAATGGGCCCCACATAGCTTTCCCTTTAATATAATGGGCCCCACATAGCTTTTTCTTTAATATAATGGGCCCCACATAGCTTTTTCTTTAATATAATGGGCCCCACATAGCTTTCTCTTTAATATAATGGGCCCCACATAGCTTTCCCTTTAATATAATGGGCCCCACATAGCTTTCTCTTTAATATAATGGGCCCCACATAGCTTTCTCTTTAATATAATGGGCCCCACATAGCTTTCTCTTTAATATAATGGGCCCCACATAGCTTTCTCTTTAATATAATGGGCCCCACATAGCTTTCTCTTTAATATAATGGGCCCCACATAGCTTTCCCCTTAATATAATTGGCCCCACATAGCTTTCCCTTTAATATAATTGGCCCCACATAGCTTTCCCTTTAATATAATGGGCACCACATAGATTTATTATAATATAATGGGCCCCACATATCCGTCCCTTTAATATTATGGACCGCACATAGATTTATTATAATATAATGGGCCCCACATAGATTTATTATAATATAATGGGCCCCACATAGATTTATTATAATATAATGGGCCCCACCTAACCCTCCAGTTTATACACTGCAGTCGCTCTCTTTCTTCTCTTCTTTACCTAGTCCAGTCTTTCGTGACGACTTCCCGCCATGATTCGTCTTTGCAGTTTGCTGTCCAGGTTTCGGCTGCTCCGCACTTTTCAGCAGATCACCGCACTCCTGAAAAACAAAAATGTTACAAATATAAGCGACTTAAATAAATAATGCCGCCCACTGTGCCACCAAATGCAAATATGTGCCACACTGTGCCCATGAGTATATCATTCACCGCAATGAAGTCTGCTCCACTGAGAATATAAATCAGTCACTAGCTTGTGCCCCCGTTATAAATAGTGTTGAGCGAGCACTAAAATGCTCGGGTGCTCGAAGCTCGGCCCGAGCTTGCCGTGATACTCGGGTGCTCGACCCGAGCAACGAGCCCATGTTAGTCTATGGGAGACCCTAGCATTTTTGCGGAGGCACCCCCGGCAGTCTGTAGAAAGCCTAAAAAGTGCCCAAAATGATAGTGACAGTGCTCAGATGACATGGGGACAGCATGGGGATCGCCTCAGGAAGCATTTCTGACCCCCAGGTCACTGTTGTCAACAACGTGGTCAGAGGTATTAAGCCACTTTTACAGGCTCACAAGAAAATGTTCAAAAACGAAAGTGAAACTTTTTTCCTGTGAAATATGTTAAGGAATTTCTTTTCCAGGGTAAAGACTTGTGTATAAGGTAAAATAAATAACCAAAAACAAAAATACTCCTCCACACCTTGGGCTATGTTCACAAGTAGCATTTTTTATGCGTTTTTGCACGTTTGTATTGCTTTCAACTGTGACAAATGCATTCACCGGGAAATGTCATTTTAACATTTTACAACCTTATCTGGCCATGTGCTGTGTGACACATGCATACAGTGCTGAAAAGACATGGGAACAGCATGGGGAAGACCCCTGGAAGGATCTCTGACTCCCAGGTCACTGCCTAAAAGTGTGCCCATCAGAAGTGATCCTTGCCGCATCAGAAGATGCAGACTTGCAACTATCCCCGTGCAAGTCCTTGTCCCAGGGCAGTGTTCAATTGTACCTCCCCCATTCCTTGCAATGCAAGCGCAAATATGCAGCCAACCACCCACCCACCCCCAGGCTGCAATACCATACTGCTAGCTTGCACTTGAAATTGGGCCTTTTAGTTTTGAGGAGGCCGAAGCTGGCCACTACCTCATGGCTGCTTCGGCAGCGAGGTATCCATACTCAGTCCCCAGCCGCCCGGCGGCCGGGTGTCCACACCTGGTCCCCAGCCGCCTGGGGGCGGCGGGGTGTCCATAGACGGTCCCCAGCCACCCCGATTTCTCCGCGGAACATCCCCACACACTTTTCTTAGACTGGCCTGCTTTAGGGCAGCATTGGACGAGCCCACTAGAGAACCCGACTCCATCAGGGGAGGTGAGAATGCCAAGGTGAGGAGCATGATGATGATAGAAGTTAGCATCTGCTTTGTTTTGTTGGAATGCAAGCATAAGTGTGCAACCTGCCACCAACCCACCCCGAGGCTGCAATACCATACTGCTAGCATGCGTGCACTTGAAATTGGGCCTTTTAGGCATGTGGAGGCCAGAGCTGGCCACTACCTCATGGCTGCTTCGGCAGCGAGGTATCGATACTCAGTCCCCAGCCGCCCGGTGGCCGGGTGTCCATGCTCGGTCCCCAGCCGCCAGGGGGCGGCCGGGTGTCCACACTCGGTCCCCAGCCGCCCCGCGGCCAGGTGTCCATAAACGGTTCCAAGCCGCCCCGATTTCTCCGCGGAACATCCCCACACACTTTTCTTAGACTGGCCTGCTTTAGGGCAGCATTGGACGAGCCCACCAAAGAACCCGACTTCTCCGGTGGGCCCTGGCTTCTCTATCAGGGGAGTTGAGAGTGCCAAGGTGAGGAGCATGATGAGGATGATAGAAGTTAGCATCTGCTTTGTTTTCAAGGAATGCAAGCGCATGTATGTAGTAGCGGCTAGGCCTGAGGTGGTCAGCGTTTTGGCGCATATCCTACTTCCTCCGAGGATTGCTGGATGTTTTCCTGCTACTATCCAAGTTCTATGACTCTCGTTAAAACAAAGCTTCAAGTGATAAATGATGGATGAGGTAGTGGCAAAGGAGAAATAGCAGGAGGAACAGGGACCATTCACATCAATATCAGGCCAGTCAACCACATATATCTTGTAGGATATGTTTCTGTAACAAAAGGAGCGGTTTGGCTACACAGTTATAGGGCATACAGTGAGTGCAATGCCTACCAAAACTTTTGAGGCACTCCAATGCCCCTTGGAAATGACATGGAGGTCAGAGGGCCTTAACTAAACCTTTTTTTCCATTTATGGCAACTGGGTCTCCTGTGCACTGTTGGCCTAAGCAGTGAATGGAAGGCTTTCCAAAAATTATAAGGAACTGCAATGCCCCTGGAAACAGATGTGGATTACAGCGTACTAAAAACCTTCTACCCATTATTGGGGAGTGTGTCTCCCTTAGTTTTCACCTTTGCATTGAAAAGCAAAAGCTGACTAAAATTAGGAGGAAATGCAATGCCCGTTGGAAGAGTCATGGAGATTAGAGGTAAGGTAATTAAAAACAACATTTCAATGCCCCTTGGAAGAGCTGTGGAGTTCAGAGTGGCTTAAGAAGACGCTTTTAATGCCCCTTTGAAGAGACGTGGAGGTCACAGTAGCTTAACAAGACTGTTTTAATGCCCCTTACAAGAGCCATACAGTACAGCATCTTAAAAACATTATTCCCATTATTGGGGAGTGGGTCTCCCATAGTATTTGCTTATGCCTTCCAAGCAAAAGCTTCCAAAAATTATGAGGAAATGCAATGCCCGTTCGAAGAGTCGTGGAGATCCCAGTAGCTTAACAAGACGCTTTTAATGCCCCTCACAAGAGACGTGGAGGTCAGAGTGGCATAACAAGACAGTTTTAATGCCCCTTACAAGACACGTGGAGGTCAGAGTGGTATAACAAGACGCTTTTAATGCCCCTCAGAAGAGACGTGGAGGTCAGAGTGGTATAACAAGACGGTTTTAATGCCCCTTACAAGAGACGTGGAGGTCAGAGTGGTATAACAAGATGGTTTTAATGCCCCTCAGAAGAGACGTGGAGGTCAGAGTGGTATAACAAGACGGTTTTAATGCCCCTCTGAAGAGACGTGGAGGTCAGAGTGGTATAACAAGACGGTTTTAATGCCCTTTACAAGACACGTGGAGGTCAGAGTGGTATAACAAGACGGTTTTAATGCCCCTTACAAGACACGTGGAGGTCAGAGTGGTATAACAAGACTCTTTTAATGCCCCTTACAAGAGACGCTCATTATTCTGGCATTTGGCAAATATTAAAAATGATGGTAATCCTAATTGACCTAAAATGGGAAAGGTTTATTCTGATTTCATGTCAGATATTGAGAAAAACCTGCAGATGTGTCTATTTATACAGTGTATGGAAACTTCTGATTTCAACTGTGTATGTATATATATATATATGTGTATAATATATACACGGCGAAGCTCACACAACACAACACCCACAGCAGAGGAACTGGCTGCACACACACCTGCTCCTGTCAGTGCTGTGAGCGCTCCTCATGTCGCTGCTGGCTCCGCCCCTCATATCGCTGCTGGCTCTGCCCCTCACATCGCTGCTGGCTCCGCCCCTCTGTCGCTGTTGGCTCCGCCCCTCATATCGCTGCTGGCTCCGCCCCTCACATCGCTGCTGGCTCCGCCCATCAGCCGCTCACAGTCCTCAGCAATATGGAGACATCCGCACTGATCAGAATCCTCGGGGGCGTGGCCTGTCACTGTAGTCACACAAGGGTTGTCATGGAGATCTCAAGGGAAGGCAGGTGGGCGGGGCTTAGAGCAGGAAGTAGAAGCCGTGCAGTGTGATTGGCTCCTTACCTTCTGCCAGTAATGGAGCAGATATATGGCTCCTATATAATGGAGGGTATTCAGGAGGGGTTCCCCACCCTAAAGGTCAGGGGATAAATAATACTGGACATGAGCGAGGGCAGGAGGACATTATTCTATATTGTAAGAAATCTGATTTCTTCTTTCCTCACAGTTTTTCCTGTGCAAGGCCACATGTATTGTGCGATAATCTGTGAATATGGGGGGATCTGCTCCTCACATCCACATCAATCCCCCCACGTCTGAGCTCTCCCTTACAGGGGTCTTCTGCTCTGCACATTGATGCCGTATCCATGGAGATGACATCATGGCTGGTACATGCGGATCTCCCCGATGGGATCCTCATGTATCTGGAGGACGAGGCGCTGCTGCTCCTCGGGGAGAGGGGGCACAATTCCTGTACACATGATACAGGGGCTTCTGCCATCTCTGGGCTGAGAATAATGCTGGCAGCGCGCAGTCTACATGATGTGAGGATTACAAGTCTGCAGTCACAGAGAGTCACACAGATGACTGCAGGCCTTCAGCTTCACACCGGACAATCCCTTTAAATACATGTATATTGGTCTAAAAAGACTTTTTACTATTTTGCTTCATGTAACATTTGCTCTGTTCGGCCTTTACCAGCTTATTGTTTCCCAGCAGCACATTGATGGCTTCAGAATGAGTTAACTTGAGATTCAGTCAGTGAGCTCCTTATGATGTGGAGTTTCCAGCGCTTTTATTTCTGCGATGATTTATGACTGCATCAGAGATCAGCCCAACTTTCATGCTGGTCTGTGAACATAATCAGCACAGAGAAGGTCAGAATGAGCTCACTGATAAATTCTCAGTGAGCTCATTCTGCAACTAGCAATGCAAAGGAAATAAAAAAGCCAAATTGTTTATGAAACGTTATTGAAAAAATATTTGTATGTATATATTTAGCCCAAAATGTCTGAGTGTCCATATCCTTAGTACCAGCACAGCTGAGGATTTGGTATAATCAGGGGCGTACATAGGACGCAGAAGTTCTAATTGGGCCCCCCCCCAGCAACAAAAATGTAAATAATTGTCGGGGTCGCAGAAGATCAGATCTCACAACCTTCCAGCCTTTACATAGTAATTTTCCTCCTGCTGAAGTCCTAGATCCCTTTTTCATTGCCCATAAAGTGTGGTGCCAACAAAAGTGCCCCCCAAACACGGTATGATACCCCCATGGTGAATTCCTCCATATGCGCAGTATAATGACCCTACTGTACCCGACCTCAACTCCCAGGGTAAAGTATGATCCCCCAACTGCCCCACACCTCTCCACACTCCATAGAGTATAATGCACTCAGTATAAGACTCTCGCCATGGTTCTCCACACAGTATAAGGCACTCGCCATGGTCCTCCACGCAGTATAATGCACTCCCTCGTGGTCCTCCACGCAGTATAATGCACTCCCACGTGGTCCGCCACGCAGTATAATGCACTCCCTCGTGGTCCTCCACACAGTACAATGCACTCCCCGTGGTCCTCCACACAGTACCATGCACTCCCCCATGGTCCTCCACACAGTACCATGCACTCCCCCATGGTCCTCCACACAGTACAATGCACTCCCCCATGGTCCTCCACACTGTACAATGTACTCCCCCATGGTCCTCCACACAGTATAAAGCCCCCGTCTCACATAGCGATATCGCTAGCGAGATCGCTGCTGTGTCACGGTTTTGGTGACTCACCAGCGACCTCACCAGCGATGTCGCTATGTGTGACACTTTGCAGCGATCAGGCCCCTGCTGTGAGGTTGCTGATCGCTGCAAAGTGTCCTGGACCATTTTTTGGTCGTTGGCCTCCCGCTGGCCAGCACACATCGCTGTGTGTGACCAGCAGGACCAACGATCTGGCTGGTAACCATAGTAAACATCGGGTTACTAGGGGCACGCGCGCACTTAGTAACCCGCTGTTTACCATGGATACCACTCTGCTACGGTGCGCGGAGGCTACCGTTCACCTTAGCAGAGTGGTATCCATGATAAACAGCGGGTTACTAGGGGCACACGCGCACTTAGTAACCCGATGTTTACCATAGTTACCAGCCTGCTCCTGCTTAAGCAGCAGGCTGGTAACAGGAGCAGGACATCGTGGAACGATTCTTTCCACGATATCGCTGCTCCCCTGATCGCTGGTGAGCCTGCCTGTTTGCCAGCTCCCCAGCGATGTATTAGCGATGCAGCAACGATCCCTGACAGGTCGTATCGTTGTCGGGATCGCTGCTGCATCGCTTAGTGTGACGGGGCCTTAAGACACTCGCCATGGTTCTCCACTCAGTATAATGCATTCCCCCATGGTCCTGTACGCAGTATAATGCAGCCCCCCATAGGGTAAAATGCAGCCCCCCCCCCCCCCACCCGTAGGGTAAAATGCAGCCCCAGTCCTCCAGTATTATCAGTACACAATGATTTAAAAAATAAATACATACTTACCGCTCCTCGTTCCCCGCTGCTTCAGTCTCTGCAGCTGATCACCTCAGCAGCTGCCAGCTCCACTGTCTGACACAGCGTGGCGCGTCATCATGCTGCTGCGTCAGACGCAGAGGAGGAATGATGGGAGAGGGAGTGTCACATGATGCTCCCTCCTCCAGGTTTTCGTGGGCCCCGGGCGAAAGAGTCTCAGTGGCCCCTTTAACACATCCAACCATTCATGATACACAGATACAGCAGAGAAATTATAGATATAGATATAGTACAATGCCAAAAATTTCACTGACTTCTTACATTTCATGAGTGATATCTATTGTAAATTCTACAATAGCTCAGAAACCGGTGAATCCTCACAGCGCACAGTGCAGACCGGACAGTATAGTCCTCCATACAGTGTTATGGCACCACTAAGTCCTCCATACAATATTATGAGCCCTATATAATGCTCAATACAAAATACTGGATCCCATATAATTCACCATAGAGAATACTGCCTGGTCCCCATGTAATGCCATATGCAGGCTGGACCTCATACAGAGGCCCCATAAGCCCGCTGCATCCTCCCCGGGGCCCCCACAAGCCGGCTGCATCCCCCCAGGGCCCCCCTCAAGCCTGCATCACCCCCCCCCCCCAGAGCCCCCACATGCCTGCAGCATCCCCCCCATAGACCCCACAAGCCTGCAGCATCCCCCCCAGAGCACCCACAAGCCCACAGCATCCCCTCCAGGGCCCCACAAGCCCGCAGAATCCCCCCCAGGGCCCCACAAGCCCGCAGCATCCCCTTAGGGCCCCCACAAGCCCGCAGCATCCCCCCGGGGCCCCCACAAGCCCTGGACCGTACCTGCATCACCACCAGTAAAGGTATTGAAGGTTACCCTTGTGTGTGTGCCTGTACTTCCTCTGGAACCGTCCTGCAGTCTCCCTCCTGCTTCCACCATCTTTCTACACCTCTACACTGCCCTGAGGCCTGCTCTACCTGTGGGGAGCCGTCCCATCATAGCTGCCCCTAACATCAGCCTCAGTGGACTGTCGCAGCGCTGGTAACCTCTTACCAGAATCCACAGGTGGCGTCACGACAATTTTCCCTATAAGCATTCCCCCCCCCCCCCCTTTGAGTGACTGCCCTGGGCCACGGACTGGGCCAGCCACCGTGATATACCCCGGCAACCAGAGGCCCGGCTGCCGAGTGCCCCACGGCCCTGGGGGCGAGTCACTATGCACAGTGGTTCATGAATTAATATTCACAGTGACCCTCCATCCTGTGATTAAAAGGGTCCGTACATTTGACACCTCCGTCTGACTCCCACAGTCTCCTCCGCACAGATCGATATTAAGATGGCCACCGCAATGGCATGGGGAGTGCAGCGGTGAGTCCAGAGCGCAGCTCCTCGCTCTAAAATGCCCATCAGAAAGAAGAGGTCAGACATTTATTTTCTATGAGCGCTCTATTATCCTATTTATCAAACATCAGCACTACAAGAATCCGTCCTGAGCCGTGCTGGGATCTTTGAACGTGGGCCCCCGGGAGGATCGGGCCCCTCATGGTGGAGCAGATCACACTCATTATAATCCATCACTGATAGAAGATACATAAACAACAACACAGGATGATTGTAAAACAGTGAGGTAATATTTTATTGAGCCACCAAACACACAATAAACATATCGAACAGTCCCAGCAAATACCTAATATGGTGCAAATTACAGAGTCTCACCCTTCCGCTGACTCGCTGGGATTAAAGCAGCTGCCAATCCGAGGGGCTTCTGGGGCTGACTACCCCCACCAATGGCACCCCCACCAAAGAGCACCCACAAAGAGGAGGTAACAACAAGCTTAGAAAGCTGACAGTCCATTGAGGTACGTGGCCAGGAGACCAGAAAGTTCCAACCTGGCTTCTCCGAACATATCCATGGAACTAGGTGACCGGAAGGTCCCGACTTGGCTTTTTCCGAGCATATTCACGAGTTCCAGGTGGCCGGAGTGTCCCAACCTGGCTACTCCAAACATCTCCATGGGACCAGGTGACTGGTGGGTCCCAACCTGGTTTTCCCAGATGTATCCATGGGTTCTATAGTAGTCAATGGAGCAGATCTGTATTCCTCCAGCCAGGGCTGTGGTCCCTTAAGCTGGCATCCTGTAGAAACCAAATCTATGTCCCTCTTAATGGATTCATGGTGTTCTTTAGAGCTGTCCCATAGAGTGTTCCTGGCAGTGGTTTTGTAAAAAGACTCTATGTAGTTCACAACTGTCCTTCTTCAAGACTTCATCCACAGGTCAAGAGAAAGGGGTGGTGTTACTAATTCCCATTACTGGAGCATCCACAGTTCATCCCCCAATGTTGACTTGCAAACATTGCAAACATTGAAGGATAAACTATAAATTCCGAAACAATGCAAGTCAACAAATTGCATGGACTTATAAAATGGTAATCAACATATTTAGCAAACATCCATTGTTCAAAGAGCCTGCGTCCCTGTATTGCAAAGATAACAGTACAATAAACCAGAAGAGTTGATATAAGAGGTAAATAACCATTTATCAGTGAACAAATATCACCTCAACCTACAAGATGAGTCAACATTCAGACTCATGACAAAAGATCATGTGCGTTGACCAACCGAAGAAAGAAACACATAAATTTAATAGTTAATAATTCAGGCAATAGTCTATCATTCTGGGCCTATGGAATTTACATCTGGATAATTACGATTAAATGCTGTGTCGTCACAGGCCCCTTTAGTTTTAGGGACTGGCAGGGGTCCTTTACAGTTGCTCTCCCACTAGTTCATCCTTCTTTCCTTTACTCCGTTTCAATAAAATATTTGGAAATATACAAAGTAAAAACTCAAATATAATTTTTTTTCTTACATTAAAACTAGATTTTATTAAAATAAACCCCCAAAAAACAAGAACAAAAAAACTAAACCTGATTAACATCGCAGAGAACAACAATCCAAACTGTACAACGATCACATGATTTATCCGGCACGAAAAACAGCATCAAGAATAAAATAGTAAGAATTAATGGCAAAATTGTAGCTTTTGTTCATTTTGTCTCTATACTGCACGATAAACGCTGGAAAGAAAAAATATAAGAACCATTCCTGGGGTTTTGCCATTGAATGCTGGAAAAAATAAAAAAACATCAGCAGAATTGTTTTTTATTAATCTCACGCAAAAGAAAAATGGAATAAAAATTATAAAAACGTTGTCTGTTCCCCAAAATGTTCCCAGTGAATCCTATAGCTGCTCCGCATGGACCCAAACTGGTAAACTAAAAACTCCTGCATGCCCCGTGTGTGTGTATGTGTGTGTATGTATATATATATATATATACATACACATATATATATACTCCTCTGTACTATATACACGGCAGAGCTCACACACCACAACACGCTCCGCTGCGGCGCCACAAAAAGAGCGGACCTGGCTGCACACACACCTGCTCCTGTCACCTGTATACACAGTTGAAACCAGAAATTTACATACACTATATAAATGTTAGAACCCTTCTGTTTGTTTTTTCCATCTTGTGTTTTGCGGTCACAAGACCATCTGCCTTTATATTCCAGCTCCGCCCTTTTGGCTGTGTTGGACTTCAGTGTTGTTTGACTGCTTTTCTAGCCAGGTGCTTCTGTGCCTTTCTCTGTCAGTTCGCTTGGTCCTTCTGGGACCTCTAGTACCTTTTTGTCAGTTTATCTTTTTGTGTTCTGTAACAACTTCTCTGTTTAGGAGATGTCCCATTTTTGTTCCAGTCCTTAGTTCTTTTTGGGACCCCTCTCCTTTATGCTATAGGTCTTCGTTCAGACTAGCCGAGGACTAAGGCGGGTCTGTTCGCTAGGAACAGGCAGCCGCTACATCGTAGGGATTCAGCTTAGTCTTACTGTAGGGATAGCTTTCTCCTTTCTTTCCTTAGTACTTGTTGCAGATCATAACAATAAAAAGACACATCTGCATGTTTTTCTCAATATCTGACATGAAATTAGAATAAACCTTCCCGTTTTAGGTCAATTAGGATTACCATAATTTTTAAGATTTGCCAAATGCCAGAATAATAAGAGAGAGAGAGAATGTTTTAAAGCATTTTTATTACTTACTGCAAAGTCATAAGTTTACATGCACTAATATTGCTATACCTTTAAACAATTCTGGACTGCCCATATGATGATGTCATGTGTTTGGAAACTTCTGATAGTTTTTTTGGCAACATCTCAGTTAATTAGAGACACACCTGTGGATGTATTTTAATGCACACCTGAAACACACTGCTTCTTTGTGTAGCATCATGGGAAAGTCTAAAGAAATCAACCAAGATATCAGGAAGAGAATTGTGGACTTGCACAAGTCTGGCTCATCCTTGGGTACAATTTCAAGATACCTGAAGGTGTCTCGTTAATCTGTACAAACAATTATATGCAAGTACAAACAAGATGGGACTGTCCAGCCATCATACCGCTCAGGAAGGAGACGGGTTCTGTGTCCCAGAGATGAACGTGCTTTGGTCCGATATGTGCATATCAAGGACAAAAGCAAAAGATCTTGTGAAGATGATAGGGGAAGCTGATAAGATTGTGTCTATATCCACAGTGAAATGAGTACTGTATCAATATAGGCTGAAAGGCCACTGTGCCAGGAAGAAGCCATTACTCCAAAAGAAAGATAAAAAAGCCAGATTAATGATTGCAAATGCACACAGGAACAAAGACCTTAATTTTTGGAGACATGTCCCGTGGTCTGATGAAACTAAAACTGAACTTTTTGGGCATAGTGACCATCGTTACTTTTGGAAGAAGAAAGGAGAAGCTTGGAAGCCTAAGAACACCATCCCAACTGTGAAACATGGGGGTGGCAGCATCATGTGGGGTTGATTTCCTGTAGGAGGGACTGGCGATAGCGCCCCTCACAGGCATCACGTGACCCCCCGGCTGCAGCCGGCTCTTTCTTCCGCTGATGTCACGTCAAATGAGGCATAACATTAGTGTCGCGGACCCCGCGGTGGATGCTGGGCTGTGGGCGGGGGTTACCCTGCGCGTCCCACCCAGCATCCTCCGCGCCCCACTCCCAATGAATGAGGAGAGGGAAAGAGGTAAACTTTTGACTTAGCAGTAAGTAATAAAAATGTCCTAAAACATTCTCTCTCTCTCATTATTCTGGCATTTGGCAAATATTAAAAATGATGGTAATCCTAATTGTCCTAAAATGGGAAAGGTTTATTCTGATTTCATGTCAGATATTGAGAAAAACCTGCAGATGTGTCTATTTATACAGTGTATGGAAACTTCTGATTTCAACTCTGTATATATATATATATATATATGTGTATATTATATACACGGCGAAGCTCACACACCACAACACCCACAGCAGAGGAACTGGCTGCACACACACCTGCTCCTGTCAGTGCTGTGAGCGCCCCTCATATCGCTGCTGGCTCCGCCCCTCATATCGCTGCTGGCTCCGCCCCTCACATCGCTGCTGGCTCCGCCCTTCATATCGCTGCTGGCTCCGCCCCTCACATCGCTGCTGGCTCCGCCCATCAGCCGCTCACAGTCCTCAGCAATATGGAGACATCCGCACTGATCAGAATCCTTGGGGGCGTGGCCTGTCACTGTAGTTACACAAGGGTTGTCATGGAGATCTCAAGGGAAGGCAGGTGGGCGGGGCTTAGAGCAGGAAGTAGAAGCCGTGCAGTGTGATTGGCTCCTTACCTTCTGCCTGTAATGGAGCAGATATATGGCTCCTATATAATGGAGGGGGTTCAGGAGGGGTTCCCCACCCAAAAGGTCAGGGGATAAATAATACTGGACATGAGCGAGGGCAGGAGGACATTATTCTATATGTAAGAAATCTGATTTCTTCTTTCCTCACAGTTTTTCCTGTGCAAGGCCACATGTATTGTGCGATAATCTGTGAATATGGGGGGATCTGCTCCTCACATCCACATCAATCCCCCCACGTCTGAGCTCTCCCTTACAGGGGTCTTCTGCTCTGCACACTGATGCCGTATCCATGGAGATGACATCATGGCCGGTACATGCGGATCTCCCCGATGGGACCCTCATGTATCTGGAGGACGAGGCGCTGCTGCTCCTCGGGGAGAGGGGGCACAATTCCTGTACACATGATACAGGGGCTTCTGCCATCTCTGGGCTGAGAATAATGCTGGCAGCGCGCAGTCTACATGATGTGAGGATTACAAGTCTGCAGTCACAGAGAGTCACACAGATGACTGCAGGCCTTCAGCTTCACACCGGACAATCCCTTTAAATACATGTATATTGGTCTAAAAAGACTTTTTACTATTTTGCTTCATGTAACATTTGCTCTGTTCGGCCTTTACCAGCTTTTTGTTTCCCAGCAGCACATTGATGGCTGCAGAATGAGTTAACTTGAGATTCAGTCAGTGAGCTCCTTATGATGTGGATTTTCCAGCTCTTTTATTTCTGCGATGATTTATGACTGCATCAGAGATCAGCCCAACTTTCATGCTGGTCTGTGAACATAATCAGCACAGAGAAGGTCAGAATGAGCTCACTGATAAATTCTCAGTGAGCTCATTCTGCAACTAGCAATGCAAAGGAAATAAAAAAGCCAAATTGTTTATGAAACGTTATTGAAAAAATATTTGTATGTATATCTTTAGCCCAAAATGTCTGAGTGTCCATATCCTTAGTACCAGCACAGCTGAGGATTTGGTACAATCAGGGGCGTACATAGGAATCATGGGGCCCCATAGCAGAAGTTCTAATTGGGCCCCCCCCAACAAAAAAATGTAAAAATGTAAATAATTGTCGGGGTCACAGAAGAGCAGATCTCACAACCTTCCAGCCTTTACATAGTAATTTTCCTCCTGCTGAAGTCCTAGATTCCTTTTTCATTGCCCATAAAGTGTGGTGCCAACAAAAGTGCCCCCCAAACATGGTATGATACCCCCATGGTGAATTCCTCCATATGCGCAGTATAATGACCCTACTGTACCCCACCTCAACTCCCAGGGTAAAGTATGATCCCCCAACTGCCCCACACCTCTCCACACTCCATAGAGTATAATGCACTCGCCATGGTCCTCCACACAGTATAAGACTCTCGCCATGGTCCTCCACACAGTATAAGGCACTCGCCATGGTCCTCCACGCAGTATAATACACTCCCCATGGTCCTCCACGCAGTATAATGCACAACTTCGTGGTCCTCCACGCAGAATAATGCACTCCCTCGTGGTCCTCCACGCAGTATAATGCACTCCCACGTGGTCCTCCACACAGTACAATGCACTCCCCGTGGTCCTCCACACAGTATAATGCACTCCCCCATGGTCCTCCACACAGTACAATGCACTCCCCCATGGTCCTCCACACAGTACAATGCACTCCCCCATGGTCCTCCACACAGTACAATGCACTCCCCCATGGTCCTCCACACAGTACAATGCACTCCCCCATGGTCCTCCACACAGTATAAGACACTCGCCATGGCTCCCCACTCAGTATAATGCATTCCCCCATGGTCCTCCACACAGTACAATGTACTCCCCCATGGTCCTCCACACAGTATAATGCACTCCCCCATGGTCCTCCACACAGTATAAGACACTCGCCATGGCTCCTCACTCAGTATAATGCATTCCCCCATGGTCCTGTACGCAGTATAATGCAGCCCCCCATAGGGTAAAATGCAGCACCCCCACCCGTAGGGTAAAATGTAGCCCCCCCCCACCCGTAGGGTAAAATGCAACCCCCGTCCTCCAGTATTATCAGTACACACTGATTTAAAAATAAATACATACTTACCGCTCCTCGTTCCCTGCTGCTTCAGTCTCTGCAGCTGATCACCTCAGCAGCTGCCAGCTCCACTGTCTGACACAGCGTGGCGCGTCATCATGCCGCTGCGTCAGACGCAGAGGAGGAATGATGGGAGAGGGAGTGTCACATGATGCTCCCTCCTCCAGGTTTTCGTGGGCCCCGGGCGAAAGAGTCTCAGTGGCCCCTTTAACACACCATTCATGATACACAGATACAGCAGAGAAATTATAGATATAGATATAGTACAATGCCAAAAATGTCACTGACTTCTTACATTTCATGAGTGATATCTATTGTAAATTCTACAATAGCTCAGAAACCGGTGAATCCTCACAGCGCACAGTGCAGACCGGACAGTATAGTCCTCCATACAGTGTTATGGCACCACTAAGTCCTCCATACAATATTATGGGCACCACATAGTCCTCCATACAGTATTATGAGCCCCATATAATGCTCCATACAAAATGTTGGACCCCATATAATTCACCATAGAGAATACTGCCTGGTCCCCATGTAATGCCATATGCAGGCTGGACCCCATACAGAGGCCCCACCAGCCCGCTGCATCCCCCCCAGGGCCCCCACAAGCCTGCTGCATCCCCCCAGAGCCCTCATAAGCCCGCAACATTCCCTTAGGGCCCCCACAAGCACGCATTATCCCTGCATTATTCCCCAGAGCCCCCTAAGATCTCCACAAGCATTAATTAACCCCACCAGACTGCCCTCCAGCATTAACCCCCCCAAATCCCTCACTCGCAAGTATCAAGCCCCCTCACCCCAAAAACAACAAGAAGAAAAGACATCAGACCAGCAATTAATAGAACAATCTCCTGTTTCTCAGCTTAGGATACTGACCTCCTCCTGCAGCTTCACCGGCAGCTCTGTCTCTGCATGAGACTCTGGCGTCTGGTGCTGAACTAGAACACGCCCCCGGAAATGACATCATACCTGGAAGGATCCCATACATTCTAGCGTCTAGGGCACGGGAAGAGGTAAGTATTGTGCCGGCCGGGGCCCTGAGCAGGCGGGGGGGCCCATAGTGCGCTGGGATGCCCGACGGCGAGTAAGCCCCCCGCCTGCTCAGGGCCCCGCCGCTTGCCTGGGTGCAGGACAGGGACCCGATGCGGGGGTACACAGTGCAGTCGACTGCTATGGGGCCTCCCCAGCTCACGGGCCCCATAGCAGTCGCGTGGCCTGCCGCCATTGGCGGGACGCCACTCGGTACAATGGTGTCTGGCCTGGACAATCCTCTGTAAGGGAAACCAAGTCCAAACTGATAGATTTTCCCTGCACTGATACATTGTAGCAAACGGTCAGGACAGGAGGGGGATCGTTTAGACTGAATACCATTGTAATAAATGCTCCGCTGCTGTCAGGATTAGATTTTTTTCAGGTTCTGGATATTAACAAGAATGTTTTTATTCTTAGACAACAAGCAGAGATCTTACAAATGGCAGAAAAGTTGAATAATCCTTCATTGCAGAGAGGAGAACTTTCCTCCTGTATCCGGCGGATCGTCCTGTGGCTGAGAACAGTCTTTGCGGAGCGATTCCTCCCTATGAGGGGAACGTCGGCGCGGTGGAGCTGCTGTATCAGCCACGGAGGGGAATGAAGAGCAAGAAAGATTTATCCCTCATCCTGGAGGATCCGGAACTGAAGACTGCGGAGATCAAAGCTGAAGGTGAAGCCACATGTGATCTGTATACATCGGCAGAGGGGTCGTCACATGAGGAAATCCCCCATATATATGGAGATGGCGATCTGTGGGGGCCGGACACAGAATGGGTGTGTGGTGTAACCAAAGAGAACACTAAGTCAGCACAGGAGCTGTGTACACAAAACGGAAGCCTTCTGCAAAGTTACTTTATTCTCTTTATCCCCTTCCCGACATCCGCAGAATTTAAGTGTCGCAATTCCAATGAGTTGTGGATTTTTGGTTCAAGTTGCCCAACGGGACCAAAAAATAATGTGATAGAAAAGGATTAAAATTGAAATTTATATATATAAAAAAAATCCTTTTAAATTTCCTACCTCCATTTGTCAATACAAAGCAAGACTAAAAGATTATATATATATATTTATTTATTTAGTATTGACACACTGACAAAAAGTCCGATCTATCAAATCATAAATATATTAACCCCTACAGCAAATGCCCAACAGCAAAGATAATCTAAACACCCCATTTTTTTTTCTTTTTGGGTAATTTTACCTCCCAAAAAATGCATCAAAAAGAGATGAAAAGTTTGTAGACGGCAGAGAATGGCATCAATAACCCCCGCAGGTCGGCGAGCAGAAAGCGAACCTCGCCCAGATTCATCAGCAGAAACATGGAACAAATGCAGGGTCTCACAAAATGGTGACACAATACCGGGTTATTTATTACTGTTTGGTGACACCATAATACGGCAATTCTGGCTTCTTCATTTATTTTTCCGCTATTTAACGTGCGGTTTAAATAATTTGGGCTTTGATAGGTCGGACTTTTACAGACACGACAATATAAAATGTTTCTTTTTTAATTTCTTTTTTTTTTACCTTGGAAAAAAGGGGTGATTTAACATTTTTGTTTATTTTTTTTCCTTTGTAAAACTTTTTTCTTTTTTTTCCATTTTTACTTTATTTTTTTATGTCCCCTTAGGGCACTTGAACCTGCAATCTCTTGACTGCTTATTCTATATACAGTAATCCTCTAGTAATGCAGTATACAGTTTATAAGATTAAGTCCAGACTGTGGATGAACTTCACAGGAGTACCAAGATGGCAGCCATGCAGGCCTTCACCATTCCCCTGACTGCCATTGTCATCCATTTCCTGGCGATAGCGCAATATAAATGCCGCTGTTGGCTCAGGTGGCCACAGTCTACTCAAGTCGCTGCTGTCGGCTCAGGTCACCGCTGTTCTGGGCTGGCTGGCAAATTGCACACAGTAGCAACCAATCCTTATTGAGTTTTATCTGTGGCTGATTCATAAAGTGAGTAAAGGTTACAAAGCTTTAAAAAGATAAAGCCGGTGTTATGATGTAATAGTTGAGGTCAAATGCCGACTAGATTCTCATCCACTTCTATCAGTGGGCTACTCAGAGAGGTGTCTGAGACTCTAGTCAGCATGTGACCAGGCTCGGACTGGCCTGCTGGGGAATTCCCCGGTGGGTCCCACTGCAGGGCCAGCACTGACAAGAGAAGGAAGGCTCCTCCCACTCCTATCATAGCACAGCTATGCACTTGTCTATATACTGTATGCTGTGTGTGTGGGGGTGTGTGGTTTGACTTGTCTATATACTGTATGCTGTGTGTGTGTGGGGGGGACTTGTCTGTATACCGTGTGTGGGAGGTGGGGGACTTGTCTATATACTGTATGCTGTGTGGGGGACTTGTCTATATACCGTATACTGTGTGTGGGGGACTTGTCTATATACCGCATGCTGTGTGTGGGGGACTTGTCTATATACTGTATGCTGTGTGGGGGACTTGTCTATATGCCGTATGCTGTGTGGGGGACTTGTCTATATACCGTATGCTGTGTGGGGGACTTGCCTATATACTGTATGCTGTGTGGGGGACTTGTCTATATACTGTATGCTGTGTGGGGGACTTGTCTATATACCGTATGCTGTGTGGGGGACTTGTCTATATACTGTATGCTGTGTGGGGGACTTGTCTATATACTGTATGCTGTGTGTGGGGGGCTTGTCTATATACTGTATGCTGTGTGGGGGACTTGTCTATATACTGTATGCTGTGTGGGGGACTTGTCTATATACTGTATGCTGTGTGGGGGACTTGTCTATATACTGTATGCTGTGTGTGGGGGACTTGTCTATATACTGTATGCTGTGTATGAGGGACTTGTCTATATACCGTATGCTGTGTGTGGGGGACTTGTCTATATACCGTATGCTGTGTGTGGGGGACTTGTCTATATACTGTATGCTGTGTGTGGGGGACTTGTCTATATACTGTATGCTGTGTGTGGGGGACTTGTCTATATACCGTATGCTGTGTGTGGGGGACTTGTCTATATACTGTATGCTGTGTGTGTGTGGGGGGGACTTGTCTGTATACCGTATGCTGTGTGTGGGGGACTTGTCTATATACCGTAAGCTGTGTGTGGGGGACTTGTCTATATACTCTATGCTGTGTGTGGGTGACTTGTCTATATACCGTATGCTGTGTATGGGGGACTTGTCTATATACCGTATGCTGTGTGTGGGGGACTTGTCTATATACTGTATGCTGTGTGTGGGGGACTTGTCTATATACTGTATGCTGTGTGTGGGGGACTAGTCTATATACCGTATGCTGTGAGTGGGGGACTTGTCTATATACTGTATGCTGTGTGTGTGTGGGGGGGACTTGTCTGTATACCGTGTGTGGGAGGTGTGGGACTTGTCTATATACCGTATGCTGTGTGTGGGGGACTTGTCTATATACTGTATGCTGTGTATGGGGGACTTGTCTATATACCGTATGCTGTGTGTGGGGGATTTGTCTATATACTGTATGCTGTGTGGGAGGGACTTGTCTATATACCGTATGCTGTGTGGGGGACTTGTCTATATACCGTATGCTGTGTGGGGTACTTGTCTATATACCGTATGCTGTGTGTGTGGGACTTGTCTATATACTGTATGCTGTGTGTGGGGGACTTGTCTATATACCGTATGCTGTGTGTGGGGGACTTGTCTATATACCGTATGCTGTGTGGGGGGGACTTGTCTATATACCGTATGCTGTGTGTGGGGGACTTGTCTATATACTGTATGCTGTGTGTGGGGGACTTGTCTATATACCGTATGCTGTGTGTGGGGGACTTGTATATATACTGTATGCTGTGTGTGGGTGACTTGTCTATATACCGTATGCTGTGTGTGGGGACTTGTCTATATACCGTATGCTGTGTGTGGGGACTTGTCTATATACCGTATGCTGTGTGGGGGGGACTTGTCTATATACCGTATGCTGTGTATGGGGGACTTGTCTATATAGTGTATGCTGTGTGTGGGGGACTTGTCTATATATCATATGCTGTGTGTGGGGGACTTGTCTATATACCGTATGCTGTGTGGGGGGGACTTGTCTATATACCGTATGCTGTGTATGGGGGACTTGTCTATATAGTGTATGCTGTGTGTGGGGGACTTGTCTATATATCATATGCTGTGTGTGGGGGACTTGTCTATATACCGTATGCTGTGTGTGGGGGACTTGTCTATATACCGTATGCTGTGTGTGGGGGACTTGTATATATACTGTATGCTGTGTGTGGGTGACTTGTCTATATACTGTATGCTGTGTGGGGGGGACTTGTCTATATACCGTATGCTGTGTGGGGGACTTGTCTATATACCGTATGCTGTGTGGGGTACTTGTCTATATACCGCATGCTGTGTGTGGGGGACTTGTCTATATACTGTGTGCTGTGTGTGGGGGACTTGTCTATATACCGTATGCTGTGTGTGGGGGACTTGTCTATATACTGTATGCTGTGTGTGGGGGACTTGTCTATATACCGTATGCTGTGTGTGGGGGACTTGTCTATATACTGTATGCTGTGTGTGGGGGACTTGTCTATATACCGTATGCTGTGTGTGGGGGACTTGTCTATATACCGTATGCTGTGTGTGGGGGACTTGTCTATATACTGTATGCTGTGTGGGGGGGACTTGTCTATATACTGTATGCTGTGTGGTGGGGTACTTGTCTATATACTGTATGCTGTGTGGGGGACTTGTCTAAATACTGTATGCTGTGTGTGGGGGACTTGTCTATATACTGTATGCTGTGTGTGGGGGACTTGTCTACATACCGTATGCTGTGTGTGGGGGACTTGTCTATATACCGTATGCTGTGTGGGGGACTTGTCTATATACCGTATGCTGTGTGGGGGACTTGTCTATATACTGTATGCTGTGTGTGGGGGACTTGTCTATATACTGTATGCTGTGTATGGGGGACTTGTCTATATACCGTATGCTGTGTGTGGGGGGGACTTGTCTATATACCGTATGCTGTGTATGGGGGACTTGTCTATATACCATATGCTGTGTGTGGGGAACTTGTCTATATACCGTATGCTGTGTGTGGGGGACTTTTCTATATACTGTATGCTGTGTGGGGGTCTTGTCTATATACCGTATGCTGTGTGTGGGGACTTGTCTATATACCGTATGCTGTGTGTGGGGGACTTGTCTATATACTGTATGCTGTGTGGGGGACTTGTCTATATACCGTATGCTGTGTGTGGGGGACTTGTGGGGGACTTGTCTATATACTGTATGCTGTGTGGGGGGACTTGTCTATATACCGTATGCTGTGTGAGGGGGACTTGTCTATATACCGTATGCTGTGTGGGGGACTTGTCTATATACCGTATGCTGTGTGTGGGGGACTTGTCTATATACTGTATGCTGTGTGTGGGGGACTTGTCTATATACCGTATGCTGTGTGTGGGGGACTTGTCTATATACCGTATGCTGTGTGTGGGGGACTTGTCTATATACCGTATGCTGTGTGTGGGGGACTTGTCTATATACTGTATGCTGTGTGTGGGGGACTTGTCTATATACTGTATGCTGTGTGGGGGGGACTTGTCTATATACTGTATGCTGTGTGTGGGGGACTTGTCTATATACCTTATGCTGTGTGGGGGACTTGTCTATATACCGTATGCTGTGTGGGGGACTTGTCTATATACCGTATGCTGTGTGTGGGGGACTTGTCTATATACCGTATGCTGTGTGTGGGGGACTTGTCTATATACCGTATGCTGTGTGTGGGAGACTTGTCTATATGCTGTATGCTGTGTGGGGGACTTGTCTATATACCGTATGCTGTGTGTGGGGGACTTGTCTATATACCGTATGCTGTGTGTGGAGGACTTGTCTATATAGTGTATGCTGTGTGTGGGGGACTTGTCTATATACTGTATGTTGTGTGGGGGGGACTTGTCTATATACTGTATGCTGTGTGGGGGACTTGTCTATATACCGTATGCTGTGTGTGGGGGACTTGTCTATATACCGTATGCTGTGTGTGGGGGACTTGTCTATATACCGTATGCTGTGTATGGGGGACTTGTCTATATACCGTATGCTGTGTGTGGGGGACTTGTCTATATACCGTATGCTGTGTGTGGGGGACTTGTCTATATACCGTATGCTGTGTGTGGGGGACTTGTCTATATACTGTATGCTGTGTGTGGGGGACTTGTCTATATACCGTATGCTGTGTGTGGGGGACTTGTCTATATACCGTATGCTGTGTGTGGGGAACTTGTCTATATACTGTATGCTGTGTGGGGGGACTTGTCTATATACTGTATGCTGTGTGTGGGGGACTTGTCTATATACCGTATGCTGTGTGAGGGGGACTTGTCTATATACTGTATGCTGTGTGTGGGGGACTTGTCTATATACCGTATGCTGTGTGAGGGGGACTTGTCTATATACTGTATGCTGTGTGGGGGGACTTGTCTATATACCGTATGCTGTGTGAGGGGGACTTGTCTATATACCGTATGCTGTGTGTGGAGGACTTGTCTATATACCGTATGCTGTGTGTGGGGGACTTGTCTATATACCGTATGCTGTGTATGGGGGACTTGTCTATATACCGTATGCTGTGTGTGGGGGACTTGTCTATATACCGTATGCTGTGTGTGGGGGACTTGTCTATATACCGTATGCTGTGTGTGGGGACTTGTCTATATACCGTATGCTGTGTGTGGGGACTTGTCTATATACCGTATGCTGTGTGGGGGGGACTTGTCTATATACCGTATGCTGTGTATGGGGGACTTGTCTATATAGTGTATGCTGTGTGTGGGGGACTTGTCTATATATCATATGCTGTGTGTGGGGGACTTGTCTATATACCGTATGCTGTGTGGGGGGGACTTGTCTATATACCGTATGCTGTGTATGGGGGACTTGTCTATATAGTGTATGCTGTGTGTGGGGGACTTGTCTATATATCATATGCTGTGTGTGGGGGACTTGTCTATATACCGTATGCTGTGTGTGGGGGACTTGTCTATATACCGTATGCTGTGTGGGGGACTTGTCTATATACCGTATGCTGTGTGTGGGGGACTTGTCTATATACTGTATGCTGTGTGTGGGGGACTTTTCTATATACTGTATGCTGTGTGTGGGGGACTTGTCTATATACCGTATGCTGTGTGGGGGGGACTTGTCTATATACTGTATGCTGTGTGGGGGACTTGTCTATATACCGTATGCTGTGTGTGGGGGACTTGTCTATATATACCTTATGCTGTGTGGGGGACTTGTCTATATACCTTATGCTGTGTGGGGGACTTGTCTATATACCGTATGCTGTGTGTGGGGGACTTGTCTATATACCGTATGCCGTGTGTGGGGGACTTGTCTATATACCGTATGCTGTGTGTGGGGGACTTGTCTATATACCGTATGCTGTGTGTGGGGGACTTGTCTATATACCGTATGCTGTGTGTGGGGGACTTGTCTATATACCGTATGCTGTGTGTGGGGGACTTGTCTATATACTGTATACTGTGTGTGGGGGACTTGTCTATATACTGTATACTGTGTGTGGGGGACTTGTCTATATACCGTATGCTGTGTGTGGGGGATTTGTCTATATACTGTATGCTGTGTGGGGGACTTGTCTATATACTGTATGCTGTGTGTGGGGGACTTGTCTATATACCGTATGCTGTGTGTGGGGGACTTGTCTATATACTGTATGCTGTGTGTGGGGGACTTGTCTATATACTGTATGCTGTGTGTGGGGGATTTGTCTATATACTATATGCTGTGTGTGGGGGACTTGTCTATATACCGTATGCTGTGTGGGGGACTTCTCTATATACTGTATGCTGTGTGGGGGACTTGTCTATATACTGTATGCTGTGTGTGGGGGATTTGTCTATATACTATATGCTGTGTGTGGGGGACTTGTCTATATACCGTATGCTGTGTGGGGGACTTGTCTATATACTGTATGCTGTGTGGGGGGACTTGTCTATATACCGTATGCTGTGTGTGGGGGACTTGTCTATATACCGTATGCTGTGTGTGGGGGACTTGTGGGGGACTTGTCTATATACTGTATGCTGTGTGGGGGGACTTGTCTATATACCGTATGCTGTGTGAGGGGGACTTGTCTATATACCGTATGCTGTGTGTGGGGGACTTGTCTATATACTGTATGCTGTGTGTGGGGGGGACTTGTCTATATACTGTATGCTGTGTGTGGGGGACTTGTCTATATACTGTATGATGTGTGTGGAGGACTTGTCTATATACTGTATGCTGTGTGGGGGGGACTTGTCTATATACTGAATGCTGTGTGTGGGGGACTTGTCTATATACTGTATGCTGTGTGTGGGGGGGACTTGTCTATATACTGTATGCTGTGTGTGGGGGGGACTTGTCTATATACTGTATGCTGTGTGTGGGGGACTTGTCTATATACTGTATGCTGTGTGTGGAGGACTTGTCTATATACTGTATGCTGTGTGTGGGGGACTTGTCTATATACTGTATGCTGTGTGTGGGGGACTTGTCTATATACTGTATGCTGTGTGTGGGGGGGACTTGTCTATATACTGTATGCTGTGTGTGGGGGACTTGTCTATATACTGTATGCTGTGTGTGGAGGACTTGTCTATATACTGTATGCTGTGTGTGGGGGACTTGTCTATATACTGTATGCTGTGTGGGGGGGACTTGTCTATATACTGTATGCTGTGTGTGGGGGACTTGTCTATATACCGTATGCTGTGTATGGGGGACTTGTCTATATACTGTATGCTGTGTGTGGGGGACTTGTCTATATACTGTATGCTGTGTGTGGGGGATTTGTCTATATACTGTATGCTGTGTGGGGGACTTGTCTATATACTGTATGCTGTGTGTGGGGGACTTGTCTATATACCGTATGCTGTGTGTGGGGGACTTGTCTATATACTGTATGCTGTGTGTGGGGGACTTGTCTATATACTGTATGCTGTGTGTGGGGGATTTGTCTATATACTATATGCTGTGTGTGGGGGACTTGTCTATATACCGTATGCTGTGTGGGGGACTTGTCTATATACTGTATGCTGTGTGGGGGACTTGTCTATATACTGTATGCTGTGTGTGGGGGATTTGTCTATATACTATATGCTGTGTGTGGGGGACTTGTCTATATACCGTATGCTGTGTGGGGGACTTGTCTATATACTGTATGCTGTGTGGGGGACTTGTCTATATACCGTATGCTGAGTGTGGGGGATTTGTCTATATACTGTATGCTGTGTGGGGGACTTGTCTATATACTGTATGCTGTGTGTGGGGGACTTGTCTATATACCGTATGCTGTGTGTGGGGGACTTGTCTATATACCGTATGCTGTGTGGGGGGGGGACTTGTCTATATACCGTATGCTGTGTGTGGGGGACTTGTCTATATACCGTATGCTGTGTGGGGGGGGACTTGTCTATATACCTTATGCTGTGTGGGGGACTTGTCTATATACCGTATGCTGTGTGTGGGGGTCTTGTCTATATACCGTATGATGTGTGGTGGGGGAGGGGGTGCTGGACTTGGTTCTCTTTGCTATATGTGGGGGAGGGAGACCTGGATAAATATGCTATACATGGAGGAGGGGAGCTTGGCTATATACTTTGTGTGGGGGAGCGGGGATCTTGGCTATATACTTTGTGTGGGGGAGCGGGGACCTGGCTATATACTTTGTGTGGGGGAGCGGGGACCTGGCTATATACTGTGTGTGGGGGAGCGGGGACCTGGCTATATACTTTGTGTGGGGGAGCGGGGACCTTGGCTATATACTTTGTGTGGGGGAGCGGGGACCTGGCTATATCCTGTGTGTGGGGGAGCGGGGATCTTGGCTATATACTGTGTGTGGGGGAGCGGGGACCTGGCTATATACTGTGTGTGGGGGAGCGGGGACCTGGCTATATACTGTGTGTGGGGGAGCGGGGACCTGGCTATATACTGTGTGTGGGGGAGCGGGGACCTGGCTATATACTTTGTGTGGGGGAGTGGGGACCTGGCTATATACTGTGTGCGGGGGATCGGGGACCTGGCTATATACTTTGTGTGGGGGAGTGGGGACCTGGCTATATACTGTGTGTGGGGGAGCGGGGACCTGGCTATATACTTTGTGTGGGGGAGCGGGGATCTTGGCTATATACTGTGTGTGGGGGAGCGGGGACCTTGGCTATATACTTTGTGTGGGGGAGCGGGGACCTGGCTATATACTTTGTGTGGGGGAGCGGGGACCTGGCTTTATACTGTGTGTGGGGGAGCGGGGACCTGGCTATATGTGGTAGGTGTGGGGCAGTTGATGTTACGGGGGCAGCTTTATTGTGAATGTATATGTAGTGTGTACAATGTGGAGGACTCTTTATAGATCACAGACATCATATGTGCTGATCAGGAGCCTTTCTGTGAATGCGATGTGTCAGGTCAGAGCTGCACTATTGCTAGATGATCTTGTGGGTGAACGTCTCATTCAGACGTCTGTTTTTTTACATCCATGTTATTGACAGACATAATACGCACCTTTATCATCTATGGGGCAGCTCACATATCCATATATATATATATATTTTATTTGCATATAGTAACAAACATTGATACAATTCGGATCGATCCCTTTGATGAAAATCAGTTTTGTTTTTTTTCCTTTTTTTTAATGTACCAGAAAACTACAGATGTCTGAATGAGGCCTGAAGATCTGTTCAAATGTGGCAGATTGTTCCTGGAGGATTTCCATAGAAAATCAGAGCAAATTAGCAAAAATCCGCAAGAAAATCCACAACAGCAAATTTGCACTCCATGATTATGGTGCAGATCTTTCTGGTAATTCACTGTGGAAAACAGCAGCGTGTAAAATAAAAAGAAATAAACTTGCTGGGAGTTGTAGTCCCTCAGCACATACTGCAATGCTATTATGGCGCAGTGATGGTTTAGTTACATGACCGGTGCCTGCGCTGTCACTTGCTGGGAGTTGTAGTCCCTCACCACATACTGCAGTGCTATTATGATGCAGTGATGGTTTAGTTACATGATCGGTGCCTGCGCTGTCACTTGCTGGGAGTTGTAGTCCCTCACCACATACTGCAGTGCTATTATGATGCAGTGATGGTTTAGTTACATGATCGGTGCCTGCGCTGTCACTTGCTGGGAGTTGTAGTCCCTCACCACATACTGCAGTGCTATTATGACGCAGTGATGGTTTAGTTACATGATCGGTGCCTGCGCTGTCACTTGCTGGGAGTTGTAGTCCCTCACCACATACTGCAGTGCTATTATGATGCAGTGATGGTTTAGTTACATGACTGGTGCCTGCTCTGTCACTTGCTGGGAGTTGTAGTGCCTCACCACATACTGCAGTGCTATATGATGCAGTGATGGTTTAGTTACATGATCGGTGCCTGCACTGTCACTTGCTGGGAGTTATAGTCCCTCACCACATACTGCAGTGCTATTATTATGCAGTGATGGTTTAGTTACATGATTGGTGCCTGCGCTGTCACTTGCTGGGAGTTGTAGTCCCTCACCACATACTGCAGTGCTATTATGATGCAGTGATGGTTTAGTTACATAATCAGTGCATGCGCTGTCACTTGCTGGGAGTTGTAGTCCCTCACCACACACTGCAATGCTATTATGATGCAGTGATGATTTAGTTACATGATCGGTGCCTGTGCTGTCACTTGCTGGGAGTTGTAGTCCCTCACCACATACTGCAGTGCTATTATGATGCAGTGATGGTTTAGTTACATGACCGGTGCCTGTGCTGTCACTTGCTGGCAGTTGTAGTCCCTCATCACATGCTGCAGTGCTATTATGATGCAGTGATGGTTTAGTTACATGACCGTTGCCTGCGCTGTCACTTGCTGGGAGTTGTAGTCCCTCACCACATACTGCAGTGCTATTATGACGCAGAGATGGTTTAGTTACATGATCGGTGCCTGCGCTGTCACTTGCTGGGAGTTGTACTCCCTCACCACATACTGCAGTGCTATTATGATGCAGTGATGGTTTAGTTACATGACCGTTGCCTGCGCTGTCACTTGCTGGGAGTTGTAGTCCCTCACCACATACTGCAGTGCTGTTATGACGCAGAGATGGTTTAGTTACATGATCGGTGCCTGCGCTGTCACTTGCTGGGAGTTGTAGTCCCTCACCACATACTGCAGTGCTATTATGATGCAGTGATGGTTTAGTTACATGATCGGAGCCTGCGCTGTCACTTGCTGGGAGTTGTAGTCCCTCAGCACATACTGCAATGCTATTATGGCGCAGTGATGGTTTAGTTACATGACCGGTGCCTGCGCTGTCACTTGCTGGGAGTTGTAGTCCCTCACCACATACTGCAGTGCTATTATGATGCAGTGATGGTTTAGTTACATGATCGGTGCCTGCGCTGTCACTTGCTGGGAGTTGTAGTCCCTCACCACATACTGCAGTGCTATTATGACGCAGTGATGGTTTAGTTACATGACCGGTACCTGCGCTGTCACTTGCTGGGAGTTGTAGTCCCTCACCACATACTGCAGTGCTATTATGATGCAGTGATGGTTTAGTTACATGATCGGTGCCTGCGCTGTCACTTGCTGGGAGTTGTAGTCCCTCACCACATACTGCAGTGCTATTATGATGCAGTGATGGTTTAGTTACATGATCGGTGCCTGCGCTGTCACTTGTTGGGAGTTGTAGTCCCTCACCACATACTGCAGTTCTATTATGATGCAGTGAAGGTTTAGTTACATGATCGGTGCCTGTGCTGTCACTTGCTGGGAGTTGTAGTCCCTCACCACATACTGCAGTGCTATTATGACGCAGTGATGGTTTAGTTACATGATCGGTGCCTGCGCTGTCACTTGCTGGGAGTAGTAGTCCCTCACCACATACCGCTGTGCTATTATGACTCAGTGATGGTGAATTGTGTATCTAATCCTATCCTGTGTGATACTGTCTGCTGAGCTGTGTATCTAATCCTGCCCTGTGCGATACTGTCTGCTGAGCTGTATCTCTAATCCTCTTCTGTGTGATACTGTCTGCTGAGCTGTGTATCTAATCCTATGCTGTGTGATACTGTCTGCTGAGCTGTGTATCTAATCCTATGCTGTGTATCTAATCCTCTCCTGTGTGATACTGTCTGCTGAGCTGTGTATCTAATCCTCTCCTGTGTGATACTGTCTGCTGAGCTATGCATCTAATCCACTTCTGTGTGATACTATCTGCTGAGCTGTGTATCTAATCCCCTGCTGTGTGATACTGTCCGCTGAGCCGTGTATCTAACCCTATGCTGTGTATCTAATCCTCTCCTGTGTGATAATGTCTGCTGAGCCATGTATCTAATCCTCTCCTGTGTGATACTGTCTGTGGAGCCGTGTATCTAATCCTATCCTGTGTGATACTGTCTGCTGAGCTGTGTATCTAATCCTATCCAGTGTAATACCATCTGCTGAGCAGTGTATCTAATCCTATCCTGTGTGATACTGTCTGCTGAGCTGTGTATCTAATCCTCTCCTGTGTGATACTGTCTGCTGAGCCGTGTATCTAATCCTCTCCTGTGTGATACTGGTGTGCTGAGCTGTGTATCTAATCCTCTCCTGTGTGATACTGTCTGCTGAGCTGTATCTCTAATCCTACCCTGTGTGATACCATCTGCTGAGCTGTATCTCTAATCCTGTCCTGTGTGATACCGTCTGCTGAGCAGTGTATCTAATCCTCTCCTGTGTGATACTGTCTGCTGAGCCGTGTATCTAATCCTCTCCTGTGTGATGCCATCTGCTGAGCAGTGTATCTAAGCTGTGTGATACCTTCTGCTGAGCTGTGTATCTAATCCTCTCCTGTGCGATACTGTCTTTTGAGCTGTGTATCTAATCCTCTCCTGTGTGATACTGTCGGCTGAGCCGTGTATCTAATCCTCTCCTGTGTGAAACTGTGTGCTGAGCTGTGTATCTAATCCCATCCTGTGTGATACTGTCTGATGAACTGTGTATCTAATCCTATCTTGCGTGATACTGTCTGCTGAGTCGTGTATCTAATCCCGCCCTGTGCGATACTGTCTGCTGAGCCGTGTATCTAATCCACTCCTGTGTGATACTGTCTGATGAACTGTGTATCTAATCCTCTCCTGTGTGATACTGTCTGCTGAGCTGTTTATCTAATCCTCTCCTGTGTGATACTGTCTGCTGAGCTGTGTATCTAATCATCTCCTGTGTGATACTGTCAGCTGAGCTGTGTATCTAATCCTCTCCTGTGTGATACTGTCTGCTGAGCTATGTATCTAATCCCCTCCTGTGTGATACTGTCTGCTGAGCTGTGTATCTAATCCTATCCTGTGTGATACTGTCTGCTGAGCTATGCATCTAATCCTGTCCTGTGTGATACCGTAGGCTGAGCTATGTATCTAATCCTTTCCTGTGTGATACTGTCTGCTGAGCTGTATCTCTAATCCTACCCTGTGTGATACTGTCTGTGGAGCCATGTATCTAATCCTCTCCTGTGCGATACCGTCTGCTGAGCAGTGTATCTAATCCTCTCCTGTGTGATACTGTCTCCTGAGCTGTGTATCTAATCCCCTCCTGTGTGATACTGTCTGCTGAGCTGTGTATCTAATCCTCTCCTGTGTGATACTGTCTGCTGAGCAGTGTATCTAATCATCTCCTGTGCGATACTGTCTGCTGAGCTGTGTATCTAATCCTCTCCTGTGTGATACTGTCTGCTGAGCAGTGTATCTAATCTTATACTGTGTGATACTGTCTCCTGAGCTGTGTATCTAATCCCCCCTGTGTGATACTGTCTGCTGAGCTGTGTATCTAATCCTCTCCTGTGTGATACTGTCTGCTGAGCTGTGTATCTAATCCTCTCCTGTGTGATACTGTCTGCTGAGCTGTGTATCTAATCCTATTGTCGTCACTGAATTTTGGGTCTTCTATCCTTTGGATTACGAGCTCGGAGAGAATGAAGACACAGGACAGGATGTTTGTGTCTAAACATACTCTAAAAACTTTATTACAAAACACAGGGCTAATATACACCCTAAAAGGCAGGAAACGGATTTGCCATATATGGTTTGATTATACAGTTTAGCTGAACAAGCGAAAAAAAGCTAGTTTCTGTATGCTTTAAAATATTTAATTAGACTTATCTAGTTAGCAAGGTCATTTCATCTTTCTGCAAGAACACATTATTGCTACAAGAAGAAACATCTGGCCAGGGAGTATACTTTATCTTCTCCCAATGATACAAGAAGGAACATTCATAGCTGTTGTTTTCACCTAAAATAACTGTCAGACTTATATAGCATAGATTGGGCCTTTAAACTTGAGGGACTCCATCTTCTGCTATAACACTATCCTGTGTGATACTGTCTATTGAGCTGTGTATCTAATCCTATCCTGTGTGATACCATCTGCTGAGCTGTGTATCTAATCCCATCCTGTGTGATACTGTCTGATGAGCTGTGTATCTAATCCTATGCTGTGTGATACTGTCTGCTGAGCTGTGTATCTAATCCTATGCTGTGTGATACTGTCTGCTGAGCCGTGTATCTAATCCTCTCCTATGTGATACTGTCTGATGAACTGTGTATCTAATCCTCTCCTGTGTTCTACTGTCTGCTGAGCTGTGTATCTAATCCTATGCTGTGTGATACTGTCTGCTGAGCTGTGTATCTAATCCTATGCTGTGTGATGCTGTCTGCTGAGCCGTGTATCTAATCCTTTCCTATGTGATACTGTCTAATGAACTGTGTATCTAATCCTCTCCTGTGTTCTACTGTCTGCTGAGCTGTGTATCTAATCCTATGCTGTGTGATACTGTCTGCTGAGTTGTGTATCTAATCCTATGCTGTGTGATGCTGTCTGCTGAGCCGTGTATCTAATCCTTTCCTATGTGATACTGTCTGATGAACTGTGTATCTAATCCTCTCCTGTGTGATACTGTCTGCTGAGCTGTGTATCTAATCCACTCCTTTTTGATACTGTCTGCTGAGCTGTGTATCTAATCCTATGCTGTGTGATACTGTCTGCTGAGCAGTGTATCTAATCCTATGCTGTGTGATACTGTCTGCTGAGCCGTGTATCTAATCCTCTCCTATGTGATACTGTCTGCTGAGCCGTGTATCTAATCCTCTCCTATGTGATAGTGTCTGCTGAGCCGTGTATCTAATCTTCTCCTATGTGATACTGTCTGATGAACTGTGTATCTAATCCTCTCCTGTGTTCTACTGTCTGCTGAGCTGTGTATCTAATCCTATGCTGTGTGATACTGTCTGCTGAGCTGTGTATCTAATCCTCTCCTATGTGATACTGTCTGATGAACTGTGTATCTAATCCTCTCCTGTGTGATACTGTCTGCTGAGCTGTGTATCTAATCCACTCCTTTGTGATACTGTCTGCTGAGCCGTGTATCTAATCCTATGCTGTGTGATACTGTCTGATGAGCTGTGTATCTAATCCTCTCCTGTGTGATACTGTCTGCTGAGCAGTGTATCTAATCATCTCCTGTGCGATACTGTCTGCTGAGCTGTGTATCTAATCCTCTCCTGTGTGATACTGTCTGCTGAGCAGTGTATCTAATCTTATACTGTGTGATACTGTCTCCTGAGCTGTGTATCTAATCCCCCCTGTGTGATACTGTCTGCTGAGCTGTGTATCTAATCCTCTCCTGTGTGATACTGTCTGCTGAGCTGTGTATCTAATCCTCTCCTGTGTGATACTGTCTGCTGAGCTGTGTATCTAATCCTATTGTCGTCACTGAATTTTGGGTCTTCTATCCTTTGGATTACGAGCTCGGAGAGAATGAAGACACAGGACAGGATGTTTGTGTCTAAACATACTCTAAAAACTTTATTACAAAACACAGGGCTAATATACACCCTAAAAGGCAGGAAACGGATTTGCCATATATGGTTTGATTATACAGTTTAGCTGAACAAGCGAAAAAAAGCTAGTTTCTGTATGCTTTAAAATATTTAATTAGACTTATCTAGTTAGCAAGGTCATTTCATCTTTCTGCAAGAACACATTATTGCTACAAGAAGAAACATCTGGCCAGGGAGTATACTTTATCTTCTCCCAATGATACAAGAAGGAACATTCATAGCTGTTGTTTTCACCTAAAATAACTGTCAGACTTATATAGCATAGATTGGGCCTTTAAACTTGAGGGACTCCATCTTCTGCTATAACACTATCCTGTGTGATACTGTCTATTGAGCTGTGTATCTAATCCTATCCTGTGTGATACCATCTGCTGAGCTGTGTATCTAATCCCATCCTGTGTGATACTGTCTGATGAGCTGTGTATCTAATCCTATGCTGTGTGATACTGTCTGCTGAGCTGTGTATCTAATCCTATGCTGTGTGATACTGTCTGCTGAGCCGTGTATCTAATCCTCTCCTATGTGATACTGTCTGATGAACTGTGTATCTAATCCTCTCCTGTGTTCTACTGTCTGCTGAGCTGTGTATCTAATCCTATGCTGTGTGATACTGTCTGCTGAGCTGTGTATCTAATCCTATGCTGTGTGATGCTGTCTGCTGAGCCGTGTATCTAATCCTTTCCTATGTGATACTGTCTAATGAACTGTGTATCTAATCCTCTCCTGTGTTCTACTGTCTGCTGAGCTGTGTATCTAATCCTATGCTGTGTGATACTGTCTGCTGAGTTGTGTATCTAATCCTATGCTGTGTGATGCTGTCTGCTGAGCCGTGTATCTAATCCTTTCCTATGTGATACTGTCTGATGAACTGTGTATCTAATCCTCTCCTGTGTGATACTGTCTGCTGAGCTGTGTATCTAATCCACTCCTTTTTGATACTGTCTGCTGAGCTGTGTATCTAATCCTATGCTGTGTGATACTGTCTGCTGAGCAGTGTATCTAATCCTATGCTGTGTGATACTGTCTGCTGAGCCGTGTATCTAATCCTCTCCTATGTGATACTGTCTGCTGAGCCGTGTATCTAATCCTCTCCTATGTGATAGTGTCTGCTGAGCCGTGTATCTAATCTTCTCCTATGTGATACTGTCTGATGAACTGTGTATCTAATCCTCTCCTGTGTTCTACTGTCTGCTGAGCTGTGTATCTAATCCTATGCTGTGTGATACTGTCTGCTGAGCTGTGTATCTAATCCTCTCCTATGTGATACTGTCTGATGAACTGTGTATCTAATCCTCTCCTGTGTGATACTGTCTGCTGAGCTGTGTATCTAATCCACTCCTTTGTGATACTGTCTGCTGAGCCGTGTATCTAATCCTATGCTGTGTGATACTGTCTGATGAGCTGTGTATCTAATCCTCTCCTGTGTGATAGTGTCTGCTGAGCCGTGTATCTAATCCTATGCTGTGTGATACTGTCTGCTGAGCCGTGTATCTAATCCTCTCCTATGTGATACTGTCTGATGAACTGTGTATCTAATCCTCTCCTGTGTGATACTGTCTGCTGAGCTGTGTATCTAATCCACTCCTTTGTGATACTGTCTGCTGAGCCGTGTATCTAATCCTATGCTGTGTGATACTGTCTGCTGAGCCGTGTATCTAATCCTCTCCTATATGATACTGTCTGATGAACTGTGTATCTAATCCTCTCCTGTGTGATACTGTCTGCTGAGCTGTGTATCTAATCCACTCCTTTGTGATACTGTCTGCTGAGCCGTGTATCTAATCCTCTCCTGTGTGATAGTATCTGCTGAGCCGTGTATCTAATCCTCTCCTATGTGATACTGTCTGATGAACTGTGTATCTAATCCTCTCCTGTGTGATACTCTCTGCTGAGCTGTGTATCTAATCCTCTCCTACGAGAGTCCCTATCCACATTCTACAAGTACTCAACAACAGGCCCAGCCGATCTAACCTACCCGTCGCATCTGAGAAGGAAGATTAATTTCAATCATCAAATTTCTTTCTATGTTTTATGTTTTTATCATATTAGCCTGGTGCATTTTTAAAGAAATTTGTACACTAATCCTGGTGATACATATCACCCTTTTAAAACTTATTTTTTTTCCCACCCCCATATATTTTATATTTTATATCTTAATAAAAGCTTCAAGCAAATTAAGTTATCCACCTCTGGTTTTCTTTCTCCAAACCCACTACCATTAGCGCGAATTTACACAATTATCTTAACCCTAGAACAAAAGATCCTCTAAAGCTAGACATCATGCTGCGATCCAAAGAAATTCAGGACCAAATGAGAAACAAAGTCATTGAGATCTATCAGTCTGGAAAAAGTTCTAAAGCCATTTCTAAAGATTTGGGACTCCAGCGAACCACAGTGGGAGTCATTATCCACAATAGGCGAAAATATGGAACAATGGTGAACTTTCCTAGGCATGGCCGGCTGATCAAAATTACCCCAAGAGCGCAGCAACGACTCATCCAAGAGGTCACAAAAGACCCCACAACAACATCCAGAGAACTGCAGGTCTCACTTGCCTCAGTTAAGGACAGTGTTCATGACTCCACCATAAGAAAGAGACTGGGCAAAAATGACACGCATAGCAGAGTTCCAAGACAAAAACCACTGCTGAGCAATAAGAACAAAGGCTCATCTCAGTTTTGGCAGAAAACATCTTGATGATCGCCAAGACTTTTGGGAGAATACTCTGTGGACTGACAAGACAAAAGTTGAACTTTTTGGAAGGTGTATGTCCCATTACATCTGGCGTAGAAGTAACACTGCATTTCAAAAAAGGAACATCATACCAACAGTAAAATATGGTGGCGGTAGCGTGATGGTCTGGGACTGTTATGCTGCTTCAGGACCTGGAAGACTTGCTGTGGTAAATGGAACCATGAATTCTGCTGGTTAACCAAAAAATCCTGAAAGAGAATGTCCGGCCATCTGTTCATGACCTCAAGCTGAAGTGCACTTGGGTTATGCAGCAGGACAATGATCCAAAACACACCATTAAGTCCACCTCTGATGGCTTAAGGAAAACAAAATTAAGACTTTGCAGTGGCTTAGTCAAAGTCCTGACCTTAAGAAAGCGGTTCATGCTCGGAAACCCTCCAATGTGGCTAAATTACAACAATTTTGCAAAGATGAGTGGGCAAAAATTCCTCCAGAGTGTTGTAAAAGACTCATTGCCAATTATCCCAAACACTTGATTGTAGTTGTTGTTGCTGAGGGTGTTTCAAACAGTTATTAGGTTTAGAGGGCAATCACTTTTTCACACAGGGCCCTGTAGGTTTGGATTTCTTTTTCCCTTAATAATTAGGGTCTTCATTTAAAAACTGCATTTTGTGTTTACTTGTGTTATCTTTGTCTAATATTAAAATTTGTTTTGAGATCTGAAATATTTAAGTATGACAAACATGCAAAAGAATGAGAAATCAGGAAGGGGCAAACAACTTTTCACACATACACATATACATATATATATATATTCATCCCACAATGTCACATTCATGGTAGAAGAGAGGGATTGGTAAGATGGGACAACCATTACAAACCAGCCACCTGATCAGACGTTATTGAACACCTTTCCAGAAGCATTAATCAATCGTATCTACTATTATTTTCTGAAGAGAGGAAACAAATGTCCTAAAAATAAAAAAATAGAAAAATGAAAGTTAAAAAAAATAAAAATAAATAATAGCCTCACCTCCACTATGAGCATTTTTTGCTCTTCTAATAATCCAAGCTTTCCTAATTGTTCTTCTATTTGCTCCTGCGTCCTCATATTCCTCTCCAGCACAAATGATGCATGCTGGGGCTGTAAGAGCTGTAATAGAAGCCTAGAAGAACCATCAGAGGTCAGGCCCATCTGGTTACAGAAAGAACACAGATACACGCTGTATAAGACAATGGGATGGAAACAAGATTTTAAAAGGAGTTATCTAACACTTTTATACTCCACTGGATAGGTCATTAATATAAGATAGGTGGGGGTCCAACCATCGGCCCCCCGATGATCAGCCGTCATCACCTCTGGCAAGATGCAGGCAATGTTCAAAGTGGAACAAAACCGCTCCGTACACTGCGGCCGCTGCCGGGTGCAGACCAGCTATTGAGGAGTATCGGAGGTGATCTGCAGCACCAGGCAGTGGCCACTGGGGTGCGCTCTGTTCACAAGTTACATCCGGCCGTTGCCAGAGCTATAAACAGCTTATTGGTGGGGAGCCAAGAGTCGGACCTACAACGATCTGATATAGACCACCTATTTTATGCATAAATCATCTGCATTAAAGTATTAGAGAACGTCTTTAAGAGCCCGGCATTTTCAGAGCCAAACTTCAGTCAACATCTAATAACCAATTACAATGTCTTTCTTAGGACTCGTTCACACGAATGTATTTTCAGTAGGAAAGTTGTCTGTGGAACAAATGGACGGCACTCAGACCAATGGGATTCAATGGGAAAGTGCAGAGGAGTCATTTTTCTTTTTTGTCACTGATCGAATCTGTGTGTGAGCAAAAAATAAAGAAAGAAAATGGCAGCATGTCCTCGTTTCATCCGTCAGACAAGATTCACCCATTCAAGTCTATGGGTACAGAAAAAAATCTGCTTTTTACAGATACATTGCAATCCTGTAGCCCTGGAAACTGTAAATGGTTAAAAAGCCAGATTAGATCTGGACTGCACATGGACGACAAGTGAGAAAAGAATTCTCCCACTTTTCTGGATGAAACTCTGAATGATATTTTATCTGCTTGTGTGAACCGGCCCTTAGAGGTCTCGACAAGACGGAGGAGCTGATCCAGAGTGTCCAGGTAAAGCTAGCAGTCCAGGTAATGGCGGATACGGAGGCAACCATCCACATCGTGCTCCATGCCCTTCTAATCTGACCTCCGTGACAGTGATGCTCAGTGTAAAGCCTGAGCTCAGGAGATGTGGGCTCGGACCCTGTTCAGACACACTGGAACTGATCAATCTCCATTCAACATTATGAACGTAAAACTGGAGCACTGGCCCCACTGAAATATATTGTATTATGGTCAAATCATTCCCTTTAGGAGCTGAGTGCTGTGTAATAGAGGAGGATAAGGCCCCCCGTATACAGCCATCTATTCTCTGATAGGCGAGAGGGCAGAGACGTCATCTCCTCCTTTCTGATAATGTCCCCTGTATCCTGCTGACCGTGATTGTGCCATCCCAGCAGGTGGCACTAGAGCCGCTCCCCGCTCTTAGGCTATGTGCCCATGTAAAACCGTCTGCCATGCAAAGCAATGTGAATTGGGATGTGCTGTGCACAAGATGCGCTAATTAGCGCGCCGAATTCGCATTGCGTTGCAAAACGCAGCATGACCATTTCTACCGCGATTACGCGGCCATTGAAAAGCAGCAAACCTGCAGCTATATGTGGATTTGCTGCGTTTCAATTAAATTCAATGGCCGAGAATTTGCAGCGTAATCGGGGTGCGTGTGGCACCCAGGATGAAGAAGAGACTACAACTCCTCTTCATCCCGGCTACCAAGCGGTGAAAAAAAGAAATAAATAAGTTAAAAATAAAAAAACCCTGTATACTCACCTCTCCGGTCTGCTCCCGGCGGCGATCCTCTCTCCTCGGCGTCCAGCGGTGTACTTGCAGGACCTGCGGTGACGTCATCTAGTCAGCTGATGGTCACTCGACCGCTGACATCAGAGGTCAGGTGATGGTCGCGTGACCACCAGCTGACTAGGTGGCGCTCATAGCAAGCAAGACATGACAACCACAGGGGTCTGCTGCAGACCCCGGATTGACATGCCCACGCATCGGTAACCCGCGATCACGTGACAGGTCACCGATGGGCGGGGCTAATGCCGCTGTCGGAGATTGACTGCGGCATTTAAGTGGTTAACAGCTGCGGGTGGATCGCATTTCCACCAACGGCTGTTGCAGCCACATGTCAGCTGTAAGAATCAGCTGACATGTGCCTGGTTCAGTGCGGGCTCAGCGCCGGAGCCAGTGCTGAACCGGGGGTGATGGCCTGGGGCGTACTAATGCGCCCCTGGCCAGTAAGGGGTTAAAGACCACTCCGAGTTGGCTAAAAAGACTACTTTACACAAGGCGTAAAGTGCCATATTTTAGAAACGAAGGGGCACAGGAAAGAAAAACAAAATGACGCAGATTCATGAGAATGGAAAAAAATACACATTTATGTCAAGTGACAGCTTCTCTACAAAGGAAGTTGTTCAACAGAAAAAGTTGTCTTAATGTCCTTAAAATAAAAACTGCTGAAACTTCCTGTAACACGGCTGGGTGTGGACCCACTGCTCCTGGGGCCGGGCTTACCCTGGAGTGGCGTGACTAAGCAACTAACTGGTTTTCACTAGAGCCTCTGGTGGCGAGGATAGTCTTGGCCGCAGGTAGTCGCCAGGTACCACTCCTGATCTCTGCAGGACAAAGCAGGGTTAAATTCCTGCAGAGACCGGCCACGCCCCCTAAGGCCAAATGGAAAACACCATGCTGTTGCAGCTGTGCAGAGGAGAGCGGCAAGAGGCAAACCTCAGCGAGCCGACCTGATGGGAGGAGACGCCGAACGCTGACGATGGAGAGTAGGACGACGCTGAGGAGGCACGTGAGTTACTGCTGTGACAGCACCCCCCTTACGCCCCACTGTTCTTTAGGCCAACCCGACGGAGAAACTGCTCAAAAATGGCAGGGGGGAGAACGATGTTGTCGGTAGGCTCCCAAGACCTTTCCTCAGGACCGACACCCCTCCAATCAACTAGAGAGGCAGGTGTGGAAAAATACTGCATAGTGAAAATGGTTTAAAAAGTAGAAGTGGGGAGCGTGGCCTGGGCTTGGCTGATGTAGGTTGCAGAAGAGCTGAGCTCCGTACAGGCAACCAAATCAAAGCTACCTCAAAGCAATTTAAATGAGGAAATCCCAAATGCTCCTACAAAATCCGTCTGGGGAACTTCTCAGGAGTATTTTGAGACCTTCCCTGAAGAAATCGCACCAAAATTGAAGTTGTTCCAGCTACTTGAAGCCGGCGGCTGCACTTTCCCACCATCAGAAGCACAGCTCAAGTTCCCAAGGGAGAAGAGGGAAGGCGACAGCACCTCAGGCACCATTAACAAGCTGTGCCTCATCACAAACCCACATCCTTCCTGACACCCTTGGATCACGAAAAGGCCGACCGAGGTCCCACACAGGAAGGCACGGAGGAGAAGATCCAGCACCACGGTGAGGAGGACAGCGCAGACTGCACGGAGGGAGCGAAGAGGACACCGAATCAGCGGAGACATAGTACAGGCTAGTACATACTCCCCCGTCCCGTCCCCCCCTACTACCCGGCGAACGAAGGAATCATGGCGTCCTTCTCAGCTCCCACAGTGTGAATACAGACTGCTGACTGCTCTGCATTTAAATATTAACTGGCCCTTGTGGCACATTGCATCTATACATTGCAGTTCTGTCTCTTTTTGAACTCAGAGTGTGAATACAGATTGCCATCTGCATATCACAGCTACAACTCCCCTAACACCTACAGTGTTACACCTGACAGTCAACTGCCTCAACAGCAGAATCTAAGTGCATCTCGCAGCACTAATTGGAATTGCAAAACGTAACACTGTTCCCTACTTGAATCTACAGAATTACTTCTGCCAACTGCCAATCTTGAGCATAGATCACATCTGAATGCAAAATCTATGACACATATAACACGACAAAGTTGTGACTTCCTCAATTTTGGCACAATAAATCAGTGCTACTGATCTCTTAAGGTTCAATTCTCGTATCATTTACTTGGATCCCCTACAAAACTCTCCTATGTTCAGGCAATAGGTCTCAACCTGTCACTGGAAAAGAAGGAAAATCATATTAAACGTTAGGATTACAGAGTCCCACGGACTTATTTCCAACCGTCTAACTTGTATTTTTCTCACTTAGTAATACAGGTTAATTATATCTCTGACAGATTACCTCTGCTTGGTTGTTATCATTTAATATCCAATAACATTTTTTTTTCTTTACAAAAACCTATAAACTACAGACGTGTCGGATAAACTCATTTCAAAATCAAATCCTGTCTAAAAATTTCAAATTTTGCTCTAACTGACACAGTCAAACATGAGCTCTACTAAAAAAAGTGCTACTGCAAGTAGCAAATCCTCTAATTCTACAAATAAATCTAAAAATCCTGCCGAGAAAAATCCTCATTACCACACATACTGTAATACCCTGGAGGACTCTCCAAATACAGCAAGCCCTCTCAAGTCCAGATCTCCCCTCAAAAGGGAAGAAAAATCAACCTCCAGAAAAAAATCCCAAAAAGAAGTGTCACAAACTTCTTTCCAAAATCCCTCTTCCTCTATCCTATCCCCTCCAACAGTCATAAACAAGGACCATCCTCCTTCAATCGCACCTAACAATCTGAACTTTGAGGGAATGGACACCTCAATATCTCATAAAAGATCAAAACCTGAAAGCTGGGGTCACAAGGGCACAGTGTGCCAGGATCACGCTGAGTCTGACTCAGACTCTGACTTCACAGACTCATCCCCAAATCATAGCCCGGAAAAAATAAGCAGAAAACAGATCACGGGCCCAAGACCCCCGATAAAGCTTCTTACAATTCAGGCAGTTTCAAGGAATTTCCACCTCCCTCAAATAACACTGAATCTTACATGTTAGAATTGGCCAGAGTGATCAACGATAATATGAAAATTACTCTGGACAAACAAACAGAAACAATAAATTCCACTTTCCAAGTTTTCAATAAAAGACTGGAGGATTATGAAAAAAGACTTACTCTTGTAGAAGTCAAAACCGAAAAAACAACAAACGACCAGTATAATACCCACGCAGAGATCAACAAGCTCAGAGCAAAACTTGCGGATTTGGAGGACCGTAACCGCAGGAACAACCTCAAAATACGAGGTATCCCGGAGACAGTCCCACCACAAGATCTATCTGAATACGCTAAATCAGTGTTCAAAAAATCTCTGCCCTTATTATCCAATCAAGAACTCACTATAGACAGGATCCACAGACTACTCCGTCCCAACTCAGTTGCAGCCGACACCCCAAGAGATACAATCTTACGAATTCACTTCTACCAAACAAAAGAAAAAATTCAAAACTTTATCAAGGTAGAAAAAACCTTTCCTGAACCATTTAAAGATCTAAAAATCTACACAGACCTGTCTAAGGAAACAATAGATGTCAGAAAATCCTTCAGAGACACCACGACATATTTGAGAGAATCGGGAGTGCCCTACAGATGGGGCTTCCCGCTAAAACTATTAGTTTTTCACAAAGGAAAAACCATCGTTCTTTTCTCCCCCGAGGAAGGGCGTAAATTTATTGCCTCGCTGAAGGACGATTCCTCATTTAAAGTCCCTCCTCTCTCCCAAAGGGACAATCGTTGAACTTCCGGCTAACCATTACCTTTTCTAAAAATTTGTTTACTGCTTAAAGCTGCAGTTTCCCTCCACGTTGTTGAAGGATTTAATGTTATGTTATAATTATATAACCTTTTCATCATACAGGTATTATGCGTTTCGTAGTGTGTTATATACCAACTGTATGCAATCCTAACTGGACCTCTTTCACACTGGGATTTTCTCTTCTAACAACTTGGTTGTTCTACATTGGACAATTTCACAAACTTTTTTCCCCCAGAAAAAAAACCCTACGGACTAGTAGGTATCCCCTGGAGGTTTGTCTAGAAGTCGTGATTTTATTACACAAATATTCACTTCGCTTATCACGTACAATCCTAAAGTTGTGTTATTGTTCTCATTTGTTTGTTGTTTGCATTGTGAATTGTTCACACATTTTATGACACATTTATAATAACTCACCTGTGTAGTCATCTAAAAAGCTTTAACATACTACCTGATTCCAACTCCTAAATCTCTCCACCTTTCCCTATTGAATATAAGCATTCTCCAACTTGAGTATTAAAATATCATCATATAATGTTAAGGGACTAAATAGCCCGAATAAAAGATTCTCCCTCTGGAAAGAAATTAACTCCCAAAAAGCGGACATTATCTGTCTACAAGAGACAAAATTCTCTGAATCCAATCATCCCAAATTCGGCCACAAAAACTTTACTAACATTTTTGAGTCTACAAACAAGAATAAAAAAAAAGCGGGGGTCGCCACTATAATCAAAAATACCGTCCCCTTTAAACTTGAAGAAGAGGTTTCTGACCCTAATGGCAGATATCACATTCTTGTTTGTGGGGTCAATAACAAGATTTGTACAATTGTAAACATTTATGCTCCCAACAAAAGACAAATCAGCTTTCTTAACAAGGTGATGAAAAAGATTTCCAAAATCAAGAAGGGAGAACTGTTTATACTGGGTGATTTCAATATGGTTCCTGATGGTCATATGGACTCCTCATCCCCCAGAAGATATCTATCTGCTTCCCTAAACCCGTGGCTAATAAAAAACGAGCTGTTTGACGCATTTAGGTGTATCAACACTACCTCAAAAGAGTACACGTTTTTTTTAGACGTCCACCAGACTGCGTCCAGAATAGTCCTTATTCTAACTGATGTCTTTTCCATCTCAAAAATTGAAAAAATTGAAATTCTCCCAAAAACTATCTCTGACCACTCCCCTTTGCTGGGAGAAATTAGGTTAGGCCCACCCCTCACTAATAGCTTTCTTTGGAAATGCAACCCGTCCCTCCTTTATTCACCAGAGTACAGATCTATAATTGAGGAAAATTTAAAACAATACTTCAATGAAAATGAAGATGAAGCCATTAGTCCATTTACTCTCTGGAATGCTCATAAGGCAGTCCTCAGAGGGACATTGCTGAAACTGTCATCCTCCATCAAAAAGAAGAATAGAGCTAAAATTATAGAACTCCAAGCCTTAATTAGATCTAAGGAGGAGATCCAAACCAACACTTACCCACCCTCTCAAAAAATTGGCCAAGAAATTAATAATTTAAGAGTAGAACTCAAAAAAGAATTATTTGCCCCCTTTGAATCTCTAGTCAAGAACTCACAATTTAAAGTATATGCATCCTTGAACAAACCGACTAAATTTATGATGAACCGTATTAAGAAAAAGAGGATACAAAACAGGATCAATAAAGTTCTATCGGAGGATGGCACACTTAAACATCACCCAAAAGAGATAGTCTCCATTTTTGAGAAATACTGTCATAAACTATATAATATTAACACAAATGATTCCATACCAAAGCCTAACAAAGAACTCATCAACAAATTCCTTTCCTCAATTAATCTACCAAAAGCCAGTAAACATGACTTAGAAACCCTATCATCCCCCTTTACAGAAAAAGAGGTCGTCGAGGCAATAACACAACTAAAACCCTATAAATCCCCAGGCCCCGACGGATTCACCAACGAATATTTCAAAACGTTCGAATCTATTCTTACCCCTCACCTCACCCAAGTATTTAATAAGGCAGCGTCTCAGGGCTCATTCCCAGACGAAATGCTGGAAGCCATAATCATACTTATACCCAAACCCAAAGGAAATCCGGAGGATGTCAAAAACTTCAGGCCCATCTCCCTTATAAACACCGATGTCAAACTATACTCCAAAGTGTTGGTAAATAGATTAAAATCTATATTACCTACCTTAATAAACAACGATCAAATTGGCTTTGTCGAAAAAAGACAATCTACAGACGGAACGAGACGCCTCATTAATATTATCAAATTATTGAATTTATCCAAAACCCCATCAATCCTCCTGATGCTTGAAACTGAAAAAGCGTTCGATCGTCTCAACTTGCTATATTTAAAACTTGCACTAATGAAATTTGGTTTTAACGAAAAAATTTTGTCTTCCATCCTCGCGTTATACTCTAACCCCTCTGCCAAAATATACGCCAACAATCACTTATCTAGCCCAATAAAAATAAATAACGGAACCAGGCAGGGTTGCCCCCTATCACCTCTTTTGTTTGCTTTGGCAATTGAACCCCTCGCACAAAAAATCAGGGAAAATGAAAATATCAAAGGGATACAGGCAGGCTCCCGACAATTTACAATTAGTCTGTTTGCAGACGATATCCTCCTTACACTAGCTGACCCCCTCAATTCGGTCAAAGAGGTAACAAACACCCTGGAAAAATTCTCGGAAATATCGTATTTCAAAATAAACAACAAAAAATCAAAAATAATCCAAATCAACCTAAGCAACTGCATAATAAATAAAATCAAAAAAGACTTTAACTACGATTGGGAAGAGGAAGAATTCACATACCTAGGAATCATCATCACAAAAAATATAAACTCAATTATCACCAAAAATATGGTTTCAATTACAGAAACAATAAAGACTTACAATACTTTAACGACAAAGACCTATCGTGGCTAGGCAAATCGCTAATCCTGAAAGCATTTGTACTTCCTAAAATCTTATACGTACTAAGAAACCTTCCCTTAATTATTCCCGCCCCATACATAACCAAGATGCAATGCCTTATCAATACATTCTTTTGGAGCGGTAAAAAAGTGAGGACCCCGACAGCTTTGCTATATAAAAGCAAAGTTAACGGTGGCATTGGTCTCATCAATGTGAACGCTTACTATTTAGCAAATTTAATTAAACAAAGCCAATACTGGTTACATTCAAAACACCCTCCAGCATGGATTGAATTGGAGACATTGCTCAATGGTAACCTTCTTCCCCAAAATCTACTCCTTAATAATCTTTTCAAAAAATCCCCGTATACTCCATCCCACCCTATCTTCCAAGCTGCTTTATTTGCTTGGGGAAAGTTCATTACTCTCAATAGAAGCAAAAACAATTCAAATAACTCACTGAATTTTCCTCTTTCATATATCGCAGCAATCTACAATCACCTATTCCCCTCTCATTGGCCCATCATAGGCATAAGAAAAATCAAAGACATTTTTAACAGTAGCAATTTTATTCCCTTCGCAGAACTAAAATCCAAATTTAAATTGACATCCGACGAGTTCTTCTACTACTCAATGACTAAGGACATGATTGGAATATTTCTATCCAGCAGGAAATCAATGTCTGAGGCCTCTATAAACTTACTTCGTAATACAAACCATAACATCTTCTGGAGTCTGAAATATATTTACTCAAGTTTTAACAAAGACGCATTTTTAAAAAAAACTACATTCATGAAAAACTGGGAAGTAGACTTAAATACATCCTTCACAATGGAGATGTGGGAAAACGCCCTCTGCTCATCATATTCCTCCAACATTTGCATGGCGTTACATGAGGGATACTATAAAACGTTACCACGTTGGTACTATACCCCTTTAAGACCCTCGCATATAGACCCCAACAATTCCCCTCTCTGTTGGAGAAATTGCGGGCAATACGGAGATCTGATCCACATTTTCTGGAACTGCCCCAAAATTAAAAAAATCTGGGCTCAGACGTCTAAACTAATTAATAACCTAACCAACCAAGAAATCGCCCTTACACCCCAGAAGGCTCTCTTGTCCTTAGAGTTGGAATCACTGACCTCACACACTAGATACCTTATCATCCACATATGTTTGGTAATAAAAAATTCAATCGCATATAACTTGAAGAAACCAGATCCCCCTCGTTTCTTCGAACTTCTAGGCAGAATCTCACTCCATAAATCGTATGAGTTCAGATATGCTTCCAGCATAAATGGCTCAACAAGAAACTTAAAAAAATGGTCATTATGGTCAAAAAAATTCCCCGATTAAAGAGAAACCATAGACAGACAATCGTCATTCCCAAACCTTTCACACAGGTTTAACATGTTGTTCCAATGTGTCATTACTAAGCGTATTCGCTTTTACTTGTTCTGTTTTGATTTGATTTATATTATCTTGGATAAACAATGCTAATGTACCTGATTACCCTCCTTCCCCTTTCACAAATTCCCCCCCCCCCATACAAACCATGTTCGAGTTCGTGTTTAAATGTTGATAAAATTCAATAAAAATATTGTGAAACAAAATTAGAAAAATTTTATCTCTGTCCAAATATATATGGACCTAACTGTAAGTTTACCACTAAAAGTACAATGTGTCAAAAACAAACAACCCAATCTCAATCATTGGGATTTGAAGCGTTCAGAGTTACTACAATATAAAGTGGCAGTGGTCTAAATTGTACAAGTTGGCCTAGTCATGAAGGTGAAACAAGGGTGAAGGGGTTAAAGAACTGATTAGCTCTTCACATGACATGGCTATCATTATCAGAAGGGATATTTTTACCACTTTTAAAATTACATTCATTGGGCAAGAAAAAAGCGAAAAGGACATCTACAGAATGGGAAGAATAGAACCAAGCAACAGCACATGTGAAAAAGACTTGGGTATAATAATAGATCACAGACTGCACATAAGTCAACAGTGTGATGCAGCAGAAATAAAGGCAAACAGTTCTGGGATGTATTAAGAGAAGCATAGAATCTAGATAAAGGGAAGTAATTATCCCCCTCTACTCCTCCATGGTCAGACCTCATCTGAAATACTGTGTCCACTTCTGGGCACCACATTTGAAAAAGACATCGAAAAACTGGAACAAGTTCAGAGAAGATCCACGAGGATATTGAGCGGACTGCAAACTATGTCCAACGAGGAACGGTTAAAGGATCTGAGAATGTTTAGCTTGCAAAAAGAAGGCCAAGAGGAGACTTAATAGCTGTCTACAAATATCTGAAGGGATGGGACAGTGTAGAGGGATCATCTTTATTCTAATTTGCACATGGAAACACGAGAAGCAATAAAACTGAAAAGGGAGCAGATACAGATTAGATATTAGAAAAAACATTTTGACAGGGTGATCAATGAGTGGAACAGGCTGCCACGAGAGGTGGCGAGTTCGCCTTCAATAGAAGTCTTCAAACAGAGGCTGGACAGACATCTGTCCGGAGATGGTTTATTGAATCTTGCATTGAGCAGGGGGTTGAACACGATGAACCTGGAGGTCACTTACAGCTACGAATCTATGATTCTATTCAATGGCCCCAATTTTGATAGGTTGGGGTATCCTCATTATGAAAAAGCTAAATCTGTATAGTAATATTATGGACCAGGTTATCAATGAGACTTCTGATGCTCTGGCAGAAATCTCTTTAGAATTAGAACAGACATGTAGAGTAGCAGATTTCTTACTGGCAGCTCAAGGTTGTGTGTTCATTCGTGGAGGATTAAAGTTGTATCTTTGATAGCTCTGAAGTTGTGATTGAGCATCTCAAGAATGTAAAAGAGCTCCAAGTGATAGCATCCAAAATAGGTTCCCTAGGAGCTCAGTTGATTGAGTTCTTTGTTTCATTCCTCAAAACCTATTGTTGCAATTTGTGTTATTATAATTCTAGACATTGCAAATACACATGAAGATTCAAAATAGAAACAGAGTACTTTTAAGCTTGAAAAAGTAGCTATTGCTTTTAATTTTGTGATTCATAGAGTTGTTTACGTGCAAAACAAAGGTGGGAACTGATGAAAATAATCCGTATAGCTATTATAACGAGTAATATAACATATTGGCAAATGATGGATTATATGTCAGCTTTATAAAGTGATGTTTTGTTTCAGCTAAAAGAAACCAATTCTAATCAGGGGCATATCTAAGGGGGTGCAGGTGTGGCATTGAACTTCAGTGCAGCCGGCCAGGGGGCGCCATCAGGCCACCTAAAGTCACGGTCAGACGTGTCTCTGCCGCCCCCATAGTGGGATTCAGCTATTAGCTTGATGGCCGGCTCAGAGAAGGTGCAACAACGGCTCCCAGCAATCAACTTTACTCACGTCTTTCATGCACAAGAACAATTCAAGCACTGACTTCCCGCACTTCTGGGTCAGGGCGACGTCAGCAGCGTCATCAGGTCATCTGATTATACTGCTGATGACACTCTTCAGCGACACATAGGCGTGAAGAATGTCTGTTGGTGTGGCAAGCACTCCAATTAAGCTGAAGGAACCAAAGAATTATTGTAATGCTGGGTGAATTTGAGGAGACAGTATGGAGAGAATGTGTGAAGAAACAGTACGGAGAGCGAGAGGAGAATGTGTGAGGAAACAGAATAGTGAGCGGGGGTGAGGAATGGGTGTGGAAACACTGCGGGGAGGGAATGTGCGAGGAGCAAGCGTGAATGGGTGTGTGGAAATAATGAGGAACGGGGGTGGGGGGGGATGTGTGCAGAAATAGTATAAGGAATGGTGGGGGGGGTGTCAGGAGACAGTATAGGAGGAGAAAAGCTTGTGCGGGCACATAATAGAGACTGGGTAATGTGGGGAAAGGGGTAACATGAAGAGACAGTGTGAGGACATACCAAGGAGGAGACAGTACATGTACTGATGGTGGTTCTGGTGTTGTACTGTACTGATGAGGGTTGTGATGCTGTATTTTTGCATACTGCTGGTAGTTATGTTGATGTATTTTTGTGCAGTTATTGGTTCTGATCCTGTACACATTGAACAGTCCATAACTTATAAAATTACATGATACATGGCCATATTAATAAAGTGTTGTGCTGTCTGACAAGAGTTACTCTGTTTTTATTTGTTTTAGGAAAATTAAAAGGGTTGTTCAAATTTGTGATGAAAGTCTGCAATCACTGACAGCAGACCTCTGAATTTTCACCGTGCGCATGTGCACTGCATGCGGTCAGGATTCTCTGGCGCTAGTGGTGAGAGCAGGAAATCTTGAAACCACAATTATGCGATTTGCATACACTTGGTCACATGCCAACTAGACATGCGTGGCCTCATTCTATACAAATGACTTGAGTGAGGCTGGTCACGTTTAGTTGGAATGTGGCCAGAAGTATGAAAATCTCATACTTGCACTCACATGACCTTTCAGGATTCTCCTGTGCTGGAGGAAAGGTGAAAGTGTGCAGTGCATGCGCTGCGAGTATTCAGAAGTCTGCAGCCACCTAGAGTTACTGCCGACTTTAATCACAAACCTGGACAGCCCTTTTAATTATAAAATTAAGTACTGTAGCATGCCCAACCTTAACAGCGTGCAATATACTCAATGTCAGGATTCAGCTCTGCTAGCTGGGTCCAGCAGACACCACATGACCACTCGTATGTGATTTTCATACTTACGGTTATGTGACAACTAGCCTTTAATCCTGCTTCTCTTCATGAAATAGGGGCTGTCGTTTTTCACTGAAATTGAGAGAATTAGGAAGAGCAGCTAGTCACATGACTGTCAAAAAGCAAATCGTATATGAACTGTCACATGACTACTATTCAAACTGCATGAGCGGTGTGTGTGGGGGGCGCCAAACTGAATTCTTGCTCCGGGTGCCGGAAAACAGATCTGCCTCTGTGCTAAGCTTCCGATATGGTCAGAAGGTTCTGTAAGACATTGCACTATAGATCAGATATTCTTTCAGAAACAAACCGCCTGGAAGCCTCCTTGTCAGATTTATGCTTAAGTACTAATTATATTTTACTTTAAATATTTCTAATAAAGAAAATAATCAATACAGTAATTATAATCCATAATTTTCCAATATGTTATATTACTTGTGATACGTCTGATATAGTCTAGCTTTATTAAATCATGTTTTGTTTCTGTAAGGGAAATCAAGGCTGAGCCTGCAGATATTGTTAGAAAGTTCTGTACCATGTTATTCCATAGATAAAATGTACTCACAGAAACCAGGCGTCTGGAGGTCTCCTGCAACAGACTTATCCTTGAGAACTAAGAATTGTAATGTTTAATCTGAACATGCATGGAAACTTTGTTACTGTGAGCCAGAACTTTGGTTTAGATCCTGCACTCTTCTGTAACAGAGTAGGTCCCTCTCTCATTCATAGGGGTCCTGTATACGCATTTTATATCTCATCTCCATCTCTGAACTGTAACTATTATTCAAAATACATTTTTCTCTCATTCTAATCACCTGTGAATATTGATGTTTTGCTTGGAATACAGATTTCCATGTCATTTCATTATATTGTCTGGGCGTGCGTGGAAACTCCATGCAGGAGAGAAATTTACATTTAAATACTGCACCCTTTTGCCAGAAGGCAGACCCACTTCTCATTCATAGGGGTTTCTGGATAAGGTTTTTATATCTTATCCTTATCTATACCTTTACTTGTAACTTTATTCTAAATAAACCTCCATTTTATTCAATTACCTATGAAGACCTGGTTTGGCCATTCCAGCAGTGTCAGCACTGGCTCTCCCGGGGCCCGCGATCCCTGCGGCCAATCAGAGGTGTCGTCACTCTCTCGTACTTTGGAGGAATTGACCGCTGCAGCTGCTCTCCCACCTCCTCCAGATGTCAATGATGTCTGTAGGAGAGGAAAGTGAAGCCAGCACTGAATGTCACGCCAAATATGGCTGCCCTCCTATTATATAAATCTCACTATAACTCCACCACCAGCCTATCACATTCCTAGTTCCACATCCAACCTCCATATCAAACCCTGTAATAAACCCTTCATTACCTGGTCTTGTCAGGACCTCAATAAACCCAGCCTTCTTGAGGCCTAGTTCTGTACGGCCATTAATAATGCACTGGTGTAAATAATGTGTGTGAGGTAAATTGTGTGGAAAACCGGATTGTAATCCAGCAATGATTTCTTCAATTGGACTGCAATGTCCTGAACCATACGACTGGTACCAGTCATGTGACTTATGCTGCCCCAGGACTACAGCCATATTGGCCAAAGCTGTGATATCACAGAGGCCCATACCAGCATGTGGAAGCATGGCGACATAGCGATGACATCACAATGGCAGGTGCCTGCATACACAGGAGCGCAGGTGAGAGGAGACACACGGGAGCTCACAAACCACAAGGAAGGCAAGAAGAATCGATTGGAGAATAGGGACAGGAGAAAGCCAAGAAAAACAGAATAACCCGCTTCTTAGCCTTCACTGAGCCATGACAAGACTGACCGGATGGAAGCGGAGGAGGAGACCCAGGACCCCGTCACATCCACCTGAATGATGAGAAAGGGGAGAAATTATGTAGATTATGGAGCAGAATTACAACTATTCTCGTTACCCATAGCAACCAGTCAGACCTCAGCTTTTATTACAGGGGTATTCCCATCTCCAAAATCCTCTCCCAATATGGAGTAGGTTGTAGTGGAGAGAAGATTTCCCTTTTTCGGCGCTTCCAGAGGATAAGGATCTTTACAGATGAATTCTTTTTCTCAAAATCAGATTTATTCGGACACTATATTAAGAACAAACAACGCGTTTCTACCAGCAACGGCCTTCATCAGGTATAATATGCACTTGTAAGGACTTTAAGCGAAGACAATCTTTATAGACTAGTTACTCTTAAGATGTCGTGTTTTTTTTTTTTTTTCTTTCCTTGACTTGGTTGAATTGATTAGGATTGACACCACACCCCAATTAAGTTAGGAGAGTGGGTAGTTGTTCAGCATTACATTCTAGCACCATTCTGTGTACTAGAATGGTATATTTTTTGATATTAGAATGAACATATATATAATAAAATTCCTTTCTCTTATCATTTCCTTCACTTTCCCCTCCTTATATATATAGAAAGAGAAAGTGATATATAATAGTAATTTTAGAATACATAGTTGTGATTAAAATATACCTGGTGATGGTTATATTTATATATAAAAAAATAATAATAAATAAATTACATAGTACTGATCATAAAAATACATAATTGTTAGTCTAGTATATAAAAAATTCATAAAATATAAGTTATTTTTACAGGAATGAGATCTTACAATAAAACAAATATTATTTTCAGTATTGGTAAATAGGGCTGTGCATTATTAAATATACATTTTTTTTCTTCTTTTTCCCCCTCACACATTTTCCACTATATCATTAAGACCATCTGGATATAGGGTTTTCAATCTAAAGATCCAAAAAGACTCTTTTCTGTTTAGTTTCTGGATCCTATTTATGTCATTCTGTGGTATTTGTTCAACAGGAGTTACCTTTATGTCAAATTGTTTGTGGTGTTTAACTAAAAGGTGTCTGGACAAACTGTGTTTTAAAAAACCTTTTTTGGTGTTGTGTCTGTGGCCATTCATACGCGACCGCAGTGTCTGTGTAGTGCGGCCCACGTATTGAAGACCACAGGCACAGTTGATCACGTAGATAACGTGATCACTCTCACAAGTAAGGTGCTGGTTTATATTTATTGTCTTTCCTGTGCTTCTTGATGTGATACATTTTTGTTTGTGACTAATGATATTGCAGCAATGACATTTTTTTGATCCACATCTAAAAACTCCAAGGGGATTTTGTATAGGAGTCTTTTTTGGTCTTAAAGGAGAGAGGGGTTTCCCTAAGACACTAGGCGCAATAATGTTCCCAATAGTAGCCCCCCTCCGGAATGTGATACCAGGATTCTCCGGTAGCCACTTTTTGAGAAAGGAATCCCTTCTTAGAATGTACCAATACTTTTTTTTAAAAATAATAAATACAAAAATACTGAAAAAATATCATTCAATACCAAAGACAATATTTCAAAATCAGAGAAGTTAGCTCTCAAACAATTGAAAAATAATAAAAAATAGTCATCAGACAAGCTGATAAAGGAGGTGGAGTGGTCATTCAGGACAGGGAAACATATCTTCAGTTAGCTCACAATATCCTAGCAGATAAAAAATACTATAAAAAATTAGATACAGATCCTGCAAAAACATTTAAATCAGAATACCACATGTTCATAAATGTAGCATATTCACAAAATATTATCAATAAAAAAGAAAAACGTTTCCTGACAAACAAAAACCCAAACACAGCAATTTTTTATCATTTACCAAAGGTCGACAAAAACCCTGTAGTACCACCAGGTAGACCGATTATTTCTGGTATTGGATCTCTAACTAGTCAGTTATCTCACTATATAGACTTACATCTTCAGGACCTTGTAAAAAAGCTACCGTCTTTCCTCCACGATTCTTACCAACTTATAAAGGAATGTAGTTCTTTAAACTGGGAAAATGATTATCTTTTCATTACACTGGACGTGAATGCTCTGTACTCCAATATAGAACATAATATGGGAGTTGAAGCAGTATCACACTATTTATCTGAGATTCCAAATATGCCGTCGGCCCAGAGAGATTTCCTTCTATCAGGCTTAAAGTTTATATTGGAGCATAATGTTTTTGAATTCCAGGGTGAATTGTTCCTGCAGCAGTTTGGCACCGCGATGGGGACTCGGGTCGCGCCAAGTTTCGCTAATCTTTTTATAGGGCGATTCGAGTCCTCATCGCCCATCAGCCAAACACCATGTAAGGAACACATATTGCTATATAGGCGCTATATAGATGATTTAATCATCTTCTGGAAGGGCACAGAAAAACAAGCTATTTCTCTTATAGAGGAACTTAACAAAAATAGTTGGGGTATTTCATTCACATATAACATGGATAAAGAAAAAATCCATTATCTGGACCTGGAAATCAGTCACTCTAATAATAAAATTATAAGTAAAACCTTTTTTAAAAAAAACGGATTCTAATGGATTTTTGGACTTTCGGAGCGCACATTATCCAAAATGGAAGCAGAACATACTGTTCAGCCAATACCTGCGCATCCGAAAGACAAAGATTATGTGGAACAATCCAAAATTCGGACTAAAAAATTCTTGGATAAAAAATACCCCAAAAAATTGATAGCAGAAGCCTATGAAACCAACCTGAAAAAAACTCAAAATGAATGTCTGTATGAAAAACTCACAGAAAAAAAACAGTGCTCTGTTATAGACAATGAACAAACAAATAAGTACAAAAAGAGAGATAAAGAAAATAATACAAGATGGCAATATAATTTTATTACTGCTTTTAATCAGGGAAGTGTGAAAGTAAGAGAGATTTTAAAAAAGTATTGGTACATTCTAAGAAGGGATTCCTTTCTCAAAAAGTGGCTACCGGAGAATCCTGGTATCACATTCCGGAGGGGGGTTACTATTGGGAACATTATTGCGCCTAGTGTCTTAGGGAAACCCCTCTCTCCTTTAAGACCAAAAAAGACTCCTATACAAAATCCCCTTGGAGTTTTTAGATGTGGATCAAAAAAATGTCATTGCTGCAATATCATTAGTCACAAACAAAAATGTATCACATCAAGAAGCACAGGAGAGACAATAAATATAAACCAGCACCTTACTTGTGAGAGTAATCACGTTATCTACGTGATCAATTGTGCCTGTGGTCTTCAATACGTGGGCCGCACTACACAGACACTGCGGTCGCGTATGAATGGCCACAGACACAACACCAAAAAAGGTTTTTTAAAACACAGTTTGTCCAGACACCTTTTAGTTAAACACCACAAACAATTTGACATAAAGGTAACTCCAGAAACTAAACAGAAAAGAGTCTTTTTGGATCTTTAGATTGAAAACCCTATATCCAGATGGTCTTAATGATATAGTGGAAAATGTGTGAGGGGGAAAAAGAAGAAAAAAAATGTATATTTAATAATGCACAGCCCTATTTACCAATACTGAAAATAATATTTGTTTTATTGTAAGATTTCATTCCTGTAAAAATAACTTATATTTTATGAATTTTTTTATATACTAGACTAACAATTATGTATTTTTATGATCAGTACTATGTAATTTATTTATTATTATTTTTTTATATATAAATATAACCATCATCAGGTATATTTTAATCACAACTATGTATTCTAAAATTACTATTATATATCACTTTCTCTTTCTATATATATAAGGAGGGGAAAGTGAAGGAAATGATAAGAGAAAGGAATTTTATTATATATATGTTCATTCTAATATCAAAAAATATACCATTCTAGTACACAGAATGGTGCTAGAATGTAATGCTGAACAACTACCCACTCTCCTAACTTAATTGGGGTGTGGTGTCAATCCTAATCAATTCAACCAAGTCTAGGAAAGAAAAAAAAAAAAAAAAACACGACATCTTAAGAGTAACTAGTCTATAAAGATTGTCTTCCCTTAAAGTCCTTACAAGTGCATATTATACCTGATGAAGGCCGTTGCTGGCAGAAACACGTTGTTTGCTCTTAATATAGTGACCGAATAAATCTGATTTTGAGAAAAAGAATTCATCTGTAACGATCCTTATCCTCTGGAAGCGCCGAAAAAGGGAAATCTTCTCTCCACTACAATATCCAACATGCAAGCCTTATACCAGGGCTGACATAGTTCCCGCATTTGTGCTGCAGACCAGAGGATTGCAAAGAGCTGATCCACTATACAGATCATTTGAGTGAAAATACAAGACATCTAAAGGGTGAGTGCAAAAAACAAATATTGTTGTGGCAAATGCACATATTCATCTACATTTAGACTCTGCGCCCCTTGTCTCCCCTTTTTATTCTTTTTTTATATCACTGTGGAATATGGAGTAGGTGTAATAATAATAATGTTAGCAAATACCTCCAATTAGAAATGTAGAATAGTTTTTCTGATTCGCCATGTCTCTTCCCTCATGTGCAGGCATTGCAGGACCTTAGCTATCCATGCTTACAAACCACTTATAGCGATAGTTATCTAGTTGCTAGTGGTCGTAACCATAGATACCTAAGGTCCTGCAATGCCTGCACATGAGGAAAGAAACATAGCGAATCAGAAAAACTATTCTACATTTCTTATTGGAGGTATTTGCTAATATTATTATTATTACACCTACTATATATTGCGATAGGATCTTGGAGATGGGAATACCCTTTTAATTTCTGATTGCTATGGGTAACTAGGAGAGTTTTTTGTTGCTCAGCTTTGATAAGGGATGATAGATTTTACTAGGCTAAGTGGATATCATTGGTGCAACCAGTGCAGCTGCACAGGGGACTAATAGGTTAGGGGCTACCCTCTGGTGACTGTGGGGCGGTCATAAAACTACCCTCTGGTGACTGTGGGGCGGTCATAAAACTACCCTCTGGTGACTGTGGGGCGGTCATAAAACTACCCCCTCGGCTGACTGTGGGGCGGTCATAAAACTACCCCCTCGGCTGACTGTGGGGCGGTCAAAAAACTACCCCCTCGGCTGACTGTGGGGCGGTCAGAAAACTACCCCCTCGGCTGACTGTGGGGCGGTCAGAAAACTACCCCCTCGGCTGACTGTGGGGCGGTCAGAAAACTACCCCCTCGGCTGACTGTGGGGCGGTCAGAAAACTACCCCCTCGGCTGACTGTGGGGCGGTCAATAAACTACCCCCTCGGCTGACTGTGGGGCGGTCAATAAACTACCCCCTCGGCTGACTGTGGGGCGGTCAATAAACTACCCCCTCGGCTGACTGTGGGGCGGTCAATAAACTACTCCCTCGGCTGACTGTGGGGCGGTCAAAAAGCTACCCCCTCGGCTGACTGTGGGGCGGTCAAAAAGCTACCCCCTCGGCTGACTGTGGGGCGGTCAAAAAGCTACCCCCTCGGCTGACTGTGGGGCAGTCAAAAAGCTACCCCCTCGGCTGACTGTGGGGCGGTCAAAAAGCTACCCCCTCGGCTGACTGTGGGGCGGTCAAAAAGCTACCCCCTCGGCTGACTGTGGGGCGGTCAAAAAGCTACCCCCTCGGCTGACTGTGGGGCGGTCAAAAAGCTACCCCCTCGGCTGACTGTGGGGCGGTCAAAAAGCTACCCCCTCGGCTGACTGTGGGGCGGTCAAAAAGCTACCCCCTCGGCTGACTGTGGGGCGGTCAAAAAGCTACCCCCTCGGCTGACTGTGAGGCGGTCAAAAAGCTACCCCCTCGGCTGACTGTGGGGCGGTCAAAAAGCTACCCCCTCGGCTGACTGTGGGGCGGTCAAAAAGCTACCCCCTCGGCTGACTGTGGGGCGGTCAAAAAGCTACCCCCTCGGCTGACTGTGGGGCGGTCAAAAAGCTACCCCCTCGGCTGACTGTGGGGCGGTCAAAAAGCTACCCCCTCGGCTGACTGTGGGGCGGTCAAAAAGCTACCCCCTCGGCTGACTGTGGGGCGGTCAAAAAGCTACCCCCTCGGCTGACTGTGGGGCGGTCAAAAAGCTACCCCCTCGGCTGACTGTGGGGCGGTCAAAAAGCTACCCCCTCGGCTGACTGTGGGGCGGTCAAAAAGCTACCCCCTCGGCTGACTGTGGGGCGGTCAAAAAGCTACCCCCTCGGCTGACTGTGGGGCGGTCAAAAAGCTACCCCCTCGGCTGACTGTGGGGCGGTCAAAAAGCTACCCCCTCGGCTGACTGTGGGGCGGTCAAAAAGCTACCCCCTCGGCTGACTGTGGGGCGGTCAAAAAACTACCCCCTCTGCTGACTGTGGGGCGGTCAAAAAACTACCCCCTCGGCTGACTGTGGGGCGGTCAAAAAACTACCCCCTCGGCTGACTGTGGGGCGGTCAAAAAACTACCCCCTCTGCTGACTGTGGGGCGGTCAAAAAACTACCCTCTGCTGACTGTGGGGCGGTCAAAAAACTACCCTTTGCTGACTGTGGGGCGGTCAAAAAACTACCCTCTGCTGACTGTGGGCGGTTCTCAAACTACTCCTAGTGCTGGCGGGCGGGTTCTAGTACTGCTCCTGGCGGGGCGGTTCTAGTACTGCTCCTGGCGGGGCGGCTCTAGTACTGCTCCTGGCGGGGCGGCTCTAGTACTGCTCCTGGCGGGGCGGCTCTAGTACTGCTCCTGGCGGGGCGGCTCTAGTACTGCTCCTGGCGGGGCGGCTCTAGTACTGCTCCTGGCGGGGCGGCTCTAGTACTGCTCCTGGCGGGGCGGCTCTAGTACTGCTCCTGGCGGGGCGGTTCTAGTACTGCTCCTGGCGGGGCGGTTCTAGTACTGCTCCTGGTGCTGGCGGTTCTAGTACTGCTCCTGGTGCTGGCGGTTCTAGTCCTGCTCCTGCTGCTGGTGGGCGGGTCTAGTACTGCTCCTGGCGGGGCGGGTCTAGTACTGCTCCTGGCGGGGCGGGTCTAGTACTGCTCCTGGCGGGGCGGGTCTAGTACTGCTCCTGGCGGGGCGGGTCTAGTACTGCTCCTGGCGGGGCGGGTCTAGTACTGCTCCTGGCGGGGCGGGTCTAGTACTGCTCCTGGCGGGGCGGGTCTAGTACTGCTCCTGGCGGGGCGGGTCTAGTACTGCACCTGGTGCTGGCGGTTCTAGTCCTGCTCCTGGTGCTGGCGGTTCTAGTCCTGCTCCTGGTGCTGGCGGTTCTAGTCCTGCTCCTGGTGCTGGCGGTTCTAGTCCTGCTCCTGGCGGTTCTAGTCCTGCTCCTGGTGCTGGCGGTTCTAGTACTGCTCCTGGTGCTGTCGGTTATAGTACTGCTCCTGGTGCTGGCGGGGCGGGTCTAGTACTGCTCCTGGCGGGGCGGGTCTACTACTGCTCCTGGCGGGGCGGGTCTAGTACTGCTCCTGGCGGGGCGGGTCTAGTACTGCTCCTGGCGGGGCGGGTCTAGTACTGCTCCTGGTGATGGCGGGTCTAGTACTGCTCCTGGCGGGGCGGGTCTAGTACTGGTGCTGGCGGTTCTAGTACTGCTCCTGGCGGGGCGGTTCTAGTACTGCTCCTGGTGATGGCGGTTCTAGTACTGCTCCTGGTGCTGCCGGTTCTACTGTAGTACTGCTCCTGGTGCTGGCAGTTCTAGTACTGCTCCTGGTGTTGGCAGTTCTAGTACTGCTCCTGGTGCTGGTGGTTCTAGAACAACCCCTGGCGGATGGTTCTGGAACAACCCCTGGTGCTGATGGGCGGTTTTAGAAGTACTCCTAGTGTGCAGTTCTAGTACTGCTCCTGGTGGGCGGTTATATAACTACTCCTAGTTTTGGTGGGCGGTTCTAGAACCACCCTGGTGGGCGGTTCCAGAACAACCCCTGGTGATGGTGGGTGGTTCTAGAATTACTCCTGGAGGGCGGTTCTAGATCTACCCCTGGCGGGTGGTTCCTGAACAACCCCTGGTGATGGTGGGCGGTTCTAGAATTACCCCTGGTGGTTGGTTCTAGAACTACCCCTAGTTTTGGTGGGCGGTTCTAGAACTACCCCTGGTGGGCGGTTCCAGAACAACCCCTGGTGATGGTGGGCGGTTCTAGAATTACTCCTGGTGCTGGAGGGCGGTTCTAGATCTACCCCTGGCGGGCGGTTCCTGAACAACCCCTGGTGCCGGTGGGCGGTTCTAGAATTACTCCTAGCGTGCAAGTCCTCGTGGGCGGTTCTAGTACTGTTCCTGGTATGCTCCTGGTGGGCGGTTCAAGAACTACCCCTGGCGCCAGTGGGCGGTTCCAGTACGACCCCTGGCGCCAGTGGGCGGTTCCAGTACGACCCCTGGCGCCAGTGGGCGGTTCCAGTACGACCCCTGGCGCCAGTGGGCGGTTCCAGTACGACCCCTGGCGCCAGTGGGCGGTTCCAGTACGACCCCTGGCGCCAGTGGGCGGTTCCAGTACGACCCCTGGCGCCAGTGGGCGGTTCCAGTACGACCCCTGGCGCCAGTGGGCGGTTCCAGTACGACCCCTGGCGCCAGTGGGCGGTTCCAGTACTACCCCTGGCGCCAGTGGGCGGTTCCAGTACTACCCTTGGCGCCAGTGGGCGGTCCCAGTACTACCCGTGGCGCCAGTGGGCGGTCCCAGTACTACCCTTGGCGCCAGTGGGCGGTTCCAGTACGACCCTTGGCGCCAGTGGGCGGTTCCAGTACGACCCCTGGCGCCAGTGGGCGGTTCCAGTACGACCCCTGGCGCCAGTGGGCGGTTCCAGTATGACCCCTGGCGCCAGTGGGCGGTTCCAGTACTACCCCTGGCGCCAGTGGGCGGTTCCAGTACTACCCTTGGCGCCAGTGGGCGGTCCCAGTACTACCCTTGGCGCCAGTGGGCGGTCCCAGTACTACCCCTGGCACCAGTGGGCGGTTCCAGTACTACCCCTGGCGCCAGTGGGCGGTTCCAGTACTACCCCTGGTGCCAGTGGGCGGTTCCAGTACTAACCCTGGCGGGCGGTTCTACACCTACCCCTGGTGTGCGTTCTAGAACTACTCCTGGTAGTATACATCTATTCTATATTTTTCTATTTTAACTATTGTATGTACATTGGTGTGAGTGCCTGTCTCTACGGTGTCACTTACTTAACCGTGTATTCATTATACGTTTTTTAAATTTCCTATTTTTGCAGAATTTGACTATTTAGTTCGGTTGTTCTTGATTGGTTCTTTGGCATTCCTAGTTTGTCTATGGGCTCAATGCAACAAAATGAGTCATCTAGCGTCAATGAACTTTAACCACCTTCACTGCACACGTCAGTGTTGTGTCCTCCTCTCCCCACCCCCAAATAGCTGCAAAGTCCCACCTGTATAGTGGAGCCCAAGACCACACTCTGGATCTCTGGCACTCCTAATGTCACGTGCAGGGGCCCCAGGAGCCTCCGAACACCACACTGACATCTGTCTGCTCTCCTCCACAACTGAGCAGCAGCAGAAGCCCAGCTAACAGACATTGCTGTCACTGCAAACACTCATTGGATTAACTGACACGATGTCAGCGAGTTTCTGAAGATCCGGATACTGCAGCCATGAGATCTGTGGCTGCATTAGGCAGATGGGACATTGCAGCTAATAGAGAGTAAGAGTGTAACAGAGATGGCCCTAAACTGCATTTAAAGGGAATCTGTCACCAGGTTTATTGCCACCTGATCTGAGAGCAGCACAACGTGGGGACAAAGATCCCCAATTCCAGTGACGTGTTGCTTTCTGGGCTGATTGCTGTAGTTTTGATAAGAGATCCTCCACAAGCAGGAGACTGCCACCAGATGACTAGTAAAGCTTCTGCCATGTAGTCCAACCCTGTCCCCACAATGGATGGATAGTTCTGTACACTGTGCATAGGCAGAAAGCTACCAATCAGTGATGTGGGTGGGGTTATACAGAGCCCAGCATTCAGAGCATTTGTAGATCTGCAGCAGACACAGTTACTCTGAACTGCACCAAGTGATCCATCACTGTAATCAGGGTCTCTGCCCCTAAGTCATGCTGCTCTCAGATGGGGCAGCAAAATCCTGGTGACAAATTCACTAACCCCATCCAGCTTCAGGTGCAAGTATTAGAATTGATTCTCATGCTCAAAATTAAATGTAAAGGCAAGTGGCTAATGGCAGGCAATAGGTACAGCAAGGTATGGAAGAGTTACCTGCAGGATTGTAGGGAACAAACTTCTCAATGTCGGGGTACTGCTGCTCATCTGTCTTATCAGAAGTGCCAGAAACCTAGAGGGGAACAGGAACCAGGTCACAAGCTTCATTTATCCAGTGTTTGCCATTAGGTTCTCCATATATGATCTGAAAAGGAGTCAGCCAAGCCCCTGTGGCATAGCTGTGGCCTGGCCATACACTGTTTGGCTAGCAGCCATCTCTCCCAACATACAGATGAGCTCTCATGTGTTCTGTGGGGAGGAGGGTAATCTGCTGCCTCTAAGCAATTTGTGCCTAGAGAACAAGGAGCGGGTATTTGAACTGAACATTTGTTAGGGCAGCCAGGAGACCCCCATACACATTACACAGCTAGATTAGCCAGATATTAGCCCACTTTAATCCAACAGATAATAATGGGACTTGTAATAGTAGAACATGCCATGTGATCTTCTTGCAGATGTTCCTGTGGCATTTTAGGATTATGTAGATACAAGTCTGTACATCAGTACAGGGCAGAACACAAGAGCGGTGTATGATCAGAGCTGCGGTAATATATTATACCTGTATAACAGCTGGCGCAGGCTTTGGCACTTTCCGGTCTCCTTTCAGAGGCTGCCCGTTCTTCTGGGTCATTACTTGCTTGTTGACATTTCCCAGAGCTTTTCTTGATGTTTTCCCACTTGATGCAGAACTGCGCACTTTGCCCTGGTGGCTTTTGACAAGCGACTTTCCTATAGGGAAAAAGTCAAGTTACTTACCGGTAACAGGATCTTTCGGAGACCATGACAGCACCATGGGGGGGGGGGGTCAGCCCACCAAGGACAGCAAACCTACAGGCTTAACAAGGGGTGCCACTTCTCGCCTCAGTCTGGATTACAGAGTATTGAGAGGACTGCCAGGATAAACATAGCAAACAATCACAAAATGACTCTATCATACACCACCCATTAAGTGTGAAATTCTAACAAACAGAGTGCTCCCACAAACATGAAGGGAGGAAATATAAGGGTGCTGTCATGGTCTCAGAAAAATCCCGTTACCGGTAAGTAACTTATGACCATCGGTCGACCATGACAGCACCACGAGAGAATTGTAGAGATTAAGAAGTCTAGGGAGGGTCCACAGCTTGGAGCACCCATCTCCCAAAGGTGAGGTCAGATGAAACACCCATATCCAGTCTATAGTGCCTATAGAATGTAGAGGGAGAAGACCAGGTAGCAGCCTTACATATGTCTATCGAGACACCCATCTTCTCTGCCCAGGAGATAGACAGCCCGGGTGGAGTGAGCGTTCAACCCTTGTGATACTTCTTCGTCACTAAACGCATAAGCTAGAGAAATAGCCTCCCTCATCCATCTAGCTACAGGGACCTTGACTTTAAACCCTTTCCTAACCCCTTGGTAGGATATAAACAATGAGCTCTCTTTCCTAAAGTCTTTGGTAACCGAGAGGTACCTAACCACACAACTCCTTACATCTAATGTATGCAACTCTGCTTCCTTCTGGTTACTCGGATTAGGACAGAAAGAGGGTAGTACTACTTCCTGAAGTCAGTGGAAATGAGTAGCTACCTTAGGGAGATAGAGTCATTCTTAAACCTGATCCTGCCTATCATCCAGGATTTGAGTAAATGGTAAGGCCGTAGACAGATCCTGAATGTGACCAATCCTCCTAGCAGAGGTTAAAGCTATTAGTAGTGCTGTTTTAAGGGAGAGGGATTTAAGGGTTGCTAATTCTACCACTGGGCGTGCCACCTGCTGGCCGTAGAGGTTATTGCAGCACTCCCTTTGGAGTCGGCACACATGTGGCCGGAACTTCCTGGTCCGGTCACGTGACCACCGGGGCGCACAGCAGCATCATGCCACGCCTCCGGCTACATAGAGAGACCGGAAGCGTGTGGCCCCGCCGTATCATGCGGCACTGAAGCTGCAACTTCCCACAGGGTCACCACTGCCTGGCGCCAGAACGACACTGGGGCGGCCCACCCCAGACAGGGGCGCAGCTCCCCCTTACCATCTGGCACCAGCATGATGTTGGGGCTGCCAACCCCAGACAGGGGCACAGCCCCTGCTGCCATCCAGCGCCCATTTGATGCTGGGGCTGCCAACCCCAGACATAGGCGCCGCTCCACAGCCACTGACGCAGAGCGATGCTGGAGCTGCCGACCCCAGGCTGTGGGCGCTGCTCGACAGCTCGATTCTTCAGAATCCGTACATCTTCAACAGGTAAGCCTGCCACAGGTTCCCTTCATCAAGGATAGGAAACCAAACTGAGGCGAGAGGTGCCGCCCCTTTTAAGCCTGTAGGTTTCTTGTACTTGGTGGGCGGATTCCCTCTCTCGTGGTGCAGTCATGGTCGACCGATAAATAGATACTTTGAGGACTGTTCCCGAGCATCAATGGGCAAGAAACTGAAAGATTGCCAACACCAAAGCAGCAGTGGCAGAGTCTTCCAATACGCAAGGAACAGAATTATGCCCACCTGGATGTCAGGTGTACTAGTTATCCCAGCACCCATGCCCAATCTGAGCACATACTTGAAAATCATTTCTGCACTAAAAGTGAAAGAAAAAAAACCCACTGGAGTGGCACTTTAACCCCTTACCAACATGATTTGTAGTTACATCATATGCCAGCTGTGATATTTAGCCATCATCAACCTCTAATAGCCACATGTAGGGCAGAGCTCCACCTGTTAGAGACGGACAGCGGCATTAACAGCGAACTGAGAAGGGAGTCATGCCATGTGCCCATCTGTGCTCCTGTAACACGATCGTGGGATGCCATCACTGCCAGAAAGGAGTCTGCTGAAAAGACCCATGCCTGTCATGACAGATCTGTGAATGCTGGCTATATACTGCAGTATTGCTGTACGTAACAAGAAATCAGATGATTGCATGTTCAAGTCCCCTAAGGCTATGTGCCCACGATGCAGAAATACTCCGGATTTTTCCTGAGCGTTTCTACATCTCCCCTGGCAGAAAAAACGCATGTGGATTGTACATGCAGATTGTACATGCGGATTGTACATGCGGATTGTACATGCGGATTGTACATGCATTTTCCTGCCAGGGACATGCGGAAATGAAGAGTTCTTAACATGCATTTCCGCATGCGGGTTGTCAAGCGCTTTCCAAGCGATTTTAGCATCACTTGGAAAGTGCTTGTCAACTTGGTCACACTATATAAATCCATGCAAACGGCATGGATTTATATAGTGTGACCCGAGAGAATGTCAAAAAATAAAAAATAAATCTATACTTACCTTCCGATGGACCCCAGAGTCTTGCTTCACTCGGTGCTGACTGCAGGCAGATCGCGGTACACTGCACTGAAGGACCTGCCGACGTCAGCGTCGCGTGACCCATCACATGACTATGACATCAGCGCAGGTCCTTCAGTCCATCGCGATTTGCCGGCATGAGAGGAGGGGCGCAGCGGGGGCCGCCAGAAGGTAAGTATCATATTTAGTTTTTATTTTATTCTTTTTTTCACAGTTTCTATGGTACCCGGGTCCAGAGGAGAGTCTCCTCTCCTCTAGACCTGGGAACGATCCGCACATTGGAACGCGTGGATTGCGCATCTACATATACAGTGATGCATAATCCATGCGATCTAATGCAAGTAAGTGGCGGCGAAAAAGCAGCACTTCCGCAAAATAATTGGTAGTGCTGCGTTTTTTTTCCGCAATGATAATCCGCAGCAGAAATTTCCGCAGCATGTGCACAGCACATGCGGGTTATCATTGGGGAACATGGCAGGCCTTCTACCATGTGTTTTTTAAGCGTTTCTGCAGCATTTTTGCCGCTGCGGAAATGCTTAAAAAATGCATCGTGGGCACACAGCCTAAGGGGACAAAAAGGAAAAAGTATAATCTGAACCTTCAAATCACCCCTGCCCCTCTATGACCCATTTTAAAATAAACCATATGGGCGTTACTTCTGTAAAAGTCCAATCAAAATATAAAAATAATTTACCTGATCAGTGAACGGCATAAAAACAAAAACCCTCATATGGCTGTATTGACAGAAAGATAAAGTTACTGCTCTTAGAAGAATAAGAAAAATGCAGAGATGGGAAATAACACGGTCAGGAAGGGGTTAAATTCTGCCACTTCTATAGAAAATTGAACCCATTTCGCTGACTGCCTTCAATGGCAGCCAAATAAGGCAGAGGGTTAGAGGAATACTGACCTTATATTGTAGACTTCTAGGATGCTTAAGAAGTGGACATTCCCTTTAAGCTACATTGTGCAGACAAAGCCATGGCAGTGTAGAAGGCCGACAAGATCTCAGTGGAAAGGCTGCAGGTTTGCGTCTGCATTAGGCAAGTTATAGAGGTAAGGGGGAAGAGAGCAAAGCTCCAAAAGATGATACCTACACAAAACGTAATAAGTAGCATATATTTATTTAGAGCATATATAAAGAACAGTACAAAAATGGAGGTGCAAATACATACATGAACAAACTCACAGAAAGATAAATAAAATGGCGTGTACAATGGGAAAAAGGGCTATATGTAAAACATAGTGACCATATATAGAGTAAATGGAATAATAATATCCGGAGTATATATACTTAATAAAGATCACATGAAGATTATACACTGATTGTAAACATTCTCAGAGAGGGAGCAATTGCTTCCATAAAAATTACCTGAGATAGTAGCCCACGTACACGCCAGCCCCGACGCGCGTTTCGGCAATGCGCCTTTGTCAAGGGGTGTATAAAAAAGTGTGATAGTGTAGTATATATAGGGAACGTCAGCCAATAGGAGGAATAACGCAGTTCACTGCCTCTAACATCCGTCACTTAATGTGTCTAGTAAAGCACATGTTAACTCCCAAAGATGCACTGCGCTGGCCGGAAATGATGTAATAGGAGCCATGGGAACGGCTGTAAACAAGGGAAGTTTTGCCCATGACTCCAGGATGTGTAACGCAAAACCGGAAGTGACGCGCCTGTTCCCCCGGTAACCTGGACGCACAGCGGCCGCGGCATCAAAGAGATGCCGCAAGCCGCAGGGCGCACAAGGACCACGGGACACGCGCGTGCAGGCAAGCGAAACAACATCCCTAAATAAATAGACCGAGAGAAGTGCATCATAATATTCCAATGTGTAGTGGGGTACTTAGCTATCTTAGAAAAAATAATAACGGAATCAATGTATGGTTCATCCCAGGAGGGGATAGTATGATATGCCTCATAGAAGGTAGAAAAAATAAATAGAGCAAACACAAGTATTATTATAATATAGTTAGATATATGTTAAGCAATCACAGTAATACATATATAAATTGCTGTATGGTAAACACTCATATATATGATCTATAACCCCTACGAGGCATAATTAGATATTACATACATAATATCACCATACATACAGAAAATTACATAATATAGTACAGAATATCATCCATGTAGATGTAGAAAATATTTCTTGTATACATCATGGAACAGAATAGTTGTTTCATCATACGGGAACAGAACCATGGATAGTTGTGTAAGAGACAAAGAAGCAATGGTAGACGTACCTAATGAAAAATAATAATAAATTAAAAACTAAAAGGGAACAATATAAAAATGAGATGGCAGTATGCATGTGGATGTGGAGAAAAAAAGGGGGAAAAGCGAGAAGAAAAAAAGAGGGGAAAGAAAAGGGAAAGAAGGAAAAGAAGAAGAAAAAAGAAAAAAGACAAAAAAGAAGGAAGAAAAAGGAAAGGAGGGAGAAAAGGGTGGGAAAAACAAGAGATGGCGATCACAGAAATGGTGCAAAACTAAGATTCTCATTGAGTCCATTAGGCTGAATGGTGTTAAGGGTCCAGATCCACCTGGCCTCCAATTGGGCCAGGCGTCTAGAAATAGGTCCACCACGAATCCCCATATCAATACAATCGATGCCTTTTATTCTCAATAAATTACCATTACATTGGTGATGTTGTTTGAAATGTCGTGGAATCGTTTTTAAGTTCAATAAATCTGTTTGTTCAAGAGCCGAGAAAATGCCTAAAATATGTTCCCTAATCCTTATTTTAAATTGGCGTGTGGTCAACCCAATATATATAAGACCACAAGGACATGTAGCATAATATATTACGTTTTTAGTCGTGCAATTGATGCGTTTCTTGATTTTGTAAATTTTTTGACCACTAGAATCGCAAAAATCCTCAGCTCTATCAACATTACTACAAGCCCTACAATGACCACATGGTGAACACCCATACTTCATTATCGCGGCATCCAAAAAGGTGGAATTAGATCCGCCGACATAATGGCTCCTAGTAAGGTGGTCGCGTAAGTTCCTAGACCTACGGAAAGTAATTGATGGTGCAGATGGAATGTATTTGCACAATATGGGATCACATCTTAAGACAGGCCAAGCCTTTGTCAGTGCTTGTCTCATTGCAGGAATCTGCGTATGGTATTTGGTAATAAATCTAACCATATTATTCTGCATGGTACGTTGGGGCTTATAAAGAAGGTCATGTCGTGAGGAAAACTTAGCCCTATGATAAGCTCTTTTTATAGACCTCCTACTATAGCCTCGTTCCAAAAATCTGGATGTGAGATCTCTAGCTTGAATTTCAAAATCACAATCCGTCGAACAGATCCTGCGGATACGCAGGAACTGTCCGACGGGGACCGACTGCACCATATGTTGTGGATGGGAGGAAGAGGCGTGTAGAAGCATGTTGGTAGAGGTAGGTTTCCTATAGATGTCTGTCTGTATTTTACCTTTACTGTCTTTCTTAAGTAGAACGTCCAAGAATTCCACCTTTTCACTACTGTATTGATATGTGATATGTATATTCAGATCATTGATGTTTAACACGTCCATAAAAGAAATCAGTTCAGAATCCGTGGACTGCCAGATAATAAGAATGTCGTCGATGTAACGCGTCCAGGAAAGGACGCGACACATCGACGGCAGACGATCTGACAGGAAGAGGTCCCTTTCCCACAGCCCCAGGAACAGATTGGCATAGGAGGGAGCAAAAGCCGCCCCCATGGCTGTTCCCTGGAGCTGCAGAAAGAAGGACCCCTTAAAAGTAAAAAAATTATGAGTAAGAGTAAATTCTAGCAGCTCCAACACCAATTCCTTGATTGGTCTAGAGATGTCAGAACCGTCTAAGAAATATCTGGTCGCCATTAAACCATCTTTATGCCTGATATTCGTATATAAAGATTCAATATCAGCTGTAACAAAAATGGTGTCCAAATCCAGATGCAACTCATCCACTCTACGTAGTAAATCCATCGTATCCTTCAAAAAGGAAGGCAGAGTTTCCACAAGAGGCTGGAGTATGGAATCAATCCATCTATTTACCGACTCCAAGTAGTTCCCTCCCCCCGATATAATGGGACGTCCAGGGGGAATAGAAGCATTTTTATGTAATTTGGGTAACAAATAAAACGTGGGTATAGTAGGCTCACTAACTGTTAGTGCCACAAAAAGCTCACGGGTAATGACCTTATTACTCAATGCTGTATTGAGAATACCCTGAAGCTGTCGGTTAAAGGCGGACAAGGGGTTATACGTGAGCCTTTTGTAACACGTATTATTATGTAATTGGCGAAATGCCTCACGTTCATACATTTTCTTAGGCCAAATCACAATATTACCCCCCTTGTCCGCCGGTTTCAACACAACATCAGATAGGTTACCCAATTGTTTGAGTCTTACACGTTCTTTCCTGGTAAGATTATCTTTATAAATTTGACTAGGTATGTTGCGAAACTCATTAGTGACAATTTGTACGAATAAATCAATATTAGCGCAATCAGAAAGGGGAGGGAACTTCTTGGAGCGTGGCAAAATAGATGGAGGAATCTTACCATGCTCAGATGAGACATGTTCTATAGCTAATTCTTCCAGTGTTCTCAAGGCCAGTTGTTCCTCCGCTGTTGGAAACAATTTAGCAAGATTATTATCATGAAAATGTCGTTTAAACATCAATGATCTTAGACGGTTCTGACATCTCTAGACCAATCAAGGAATTGGTGTTGGAGCTGCTAGAATTTACTCTTACTCATAATTTTTTTACTTTTAAGGGGTCCTTCTTTCTGCAGCTCCAGGGAACAGCCATGGGGGCGGCTTTTGCTCCCTCCTATGCCAATCTGTTCCTGGGGCTGTGGGAAAGGGACCTCTTCCTGTCAGATCGTCTGCCGTCGATGTGTCGCGTCCTTTCCTGGACGCGTTACATCGACGACATTCTTATTATCTGGCAGTCCACGGATTCTGAACTGATTTCTTTTATGGACGTGTTAAACATCAATGATCTGAATATACATATCACATATCAATACAGTAGTGAAAAGGTGGAATTCTTGGACGTTCTACTTAAGAAAGACAGTAAAGGTAAAATACAGACAGACATCTATAGGAAACCTACCTCTACCAACATGCTTCTACACGCCTCTTCCTCCCATCCACAACATATGGTGCAGTCGGTCCCCGTCGGACAGTTCCTGCGTATCCGCAGGATCTGTTCGACGGATTGTGATTTTGAAATTCAAGCTAGAGATCTCACATCCAGATTTTTGGAACGAGGCTATAGTAGGAGGTCTATAAAAAGAGCTTATCATAGGGCTAAGTTTTCCTCACGACATGACCTTCTTTATAAGCCCCAACGTACCATGCAGAATAATATGGTTAGATTTATTACCAAATACCATACGCAGATTCCTGCAATGAGACAAGCACTGACAAAGGCTTGGCCTGTCTTAAGATGTGATCCCATATTGTGCAAATACATTCCATCTGCACCATCAATTACTTTCCGTAGGTCTAGGAACTTACGCGACCACCTTACTAGGAGCCATTATGTCGGCGGATCTAATTCCACCTTTTTGGATGCCGCGATAATGAAGTATGGGTGTTCACCATGTGGTCATTGTAGGGCTTGTAGTAATGTTGATAGAGCTGAGGATTTTTGCGATTCTAGTGGTCAAAAAATTTACAAAATCAAGAAACGCATCAATTGCACGACTAAAAACGTAATATATTATGCTACATGTCCTTGTGGTCTTATATATATTGGGTTGACCACACGCCAATTTAAAATAAGGATTAGGGAACATATTTTAGGCATTTTCTCGGCTCTTGAACAAACAGATTTATTGAACTTAAAAACGATTCCACGACATTTCAAACAACATCACCAATGTAATGGTAATTTATTGAGAATAAAAGGCATCGATTGTATTGATATGGGGATTCGTGGTGGACCTATTTCTAGACGCCTGGCCCAATTGGAGGCCAGGTGGATCTGGACCCTTAACACCATTCAGCCTAATGGACTCAATGAGAATCTTAGTTTTGCACCATTTCTGTGATCGCCATCTCTTGTTTTTCCCACCCTTTTCTCCCTCCTTTCCTTTTTCTTCCTTCTTTTTTGTCTTTTTTCTTTTTTCTTCTTCTTTTCCTTCTTTCCCTTTTCTTTCCCCTCTTTTTTTCTTCTCGCTTTTCCCCCTTTTTTTCTCCACATCCACATGCATACTGCCATCTCATTTTTATATTGTTCCCTTTTAGTTTTTAATTTATTATTATTTTTCATTAGGTACGTCTACCATTGCTTCTTTGTCTCTTACACAACTATCCATGGTTCTGTTCCCGTATGATGAAACAACTATTCTGTTCCATGATGTATACAAGAAATATTTTCTACATCTACATGGATGATATTCTGTACTATATTATGTAATTTTCTGTATGTATGGTGATATTATGTATGTAATATCTAATTATGCCTCGTAGGGGTTATAGATCATATATATGAGTGTTTACCATACAGCAATTTATATATGTATTACTGTGATTGCTTAACATATATCTAACTATATTATAATAATACTTGTGTTTGCTCTATTTATTTTTTCTACCTTCTATGAGGCATATCATACTATCCCCTCCTGGGATGAACCATACATTGATTCCGTTATTATTTTTTCTAAGATAGCTAAGTACCCCACTACACATTGGAATATTATGATGCACTTCTCTCGGTCTATTTATTTAGGGATGTTGTTTCGCTTGCCTGCACGCGCGTGTCCCGTGGTCCTTGTGCGCCCTGCGGCTTGCGGCATCTCTTTGATGCCGCGGCCGCTGTGCGTCCAGGTTACCGGGGGAACAGGCGCGTCACTTCCGGTTTTGCGTTACACATCCTGGAGTCATGGGCAAAACTTCCCTTGTTTACAGCCGTTCCCATGGCTCCTATTACATCATTTCCGGCCAGCGCAGTGCATCTTTGGGAGTTAACATGTGCTTTACTAGACACATTAAGTGACGGATGTTAGAGGCAGTGAACTGCGTTATTCCTCCTATTGGCTGACGTTCCCTATATATACTACACTATCACACTTTTTTATACACCCCTTGACAAAGGCGCATTGCCGAAACGCACGTCGGGGCTGGCGTGTACGTGGGCTACTATCTCAGGTAATTTTTATGGAAGCAATTGCTCCCTCTCTGAGAATGTTTACAATCAGTGTATAATCTTCATGTGATCTTTATTAAGTATATATACTCCGGATATTATTATTCCATTTACTCTATATATGGTCACTATGTTTTACATATAGCCCTTTTTCCCATTGTACACGCCATTTTATTTATCTTTCTGTGAGTTTGTTCATGTATGTATTTGCACCTCCATTTTTGTACTGTTCTTTATATATGCTCTAAATAAATATATGCTACTTATTACGTTTTGTGTAGGTATCATCTTTTGGAGCTTTGCTCTCTTCCCCCTTGCATATTTATAGGATGATCCTATTTAGATAGTCCTTATTGGCAGCCATTCCAGACATAAACCTATTATGTAGTACATGATGGTATGTGTATATTGCCCTAATATGTCAGGTTTCCTTTTTCTTTTAAGTTATAGAGGTAGAAGTGTTGGGACCTTGTCGCTGTGCAGGTAGAATCTGGAGCCTCGGCACCGTCCTGCGTAGCCCATACTACAGGGAGGAGCAGCGCCATGTGTAGTAATCTGAGCAGGATAGTCAGTGTTCAGCCAGCACTGATGGAGACTGACACCCCAACTCATTACCCAATACATGACAGGCTTAAAGAACCTCTCCCATCAGAGCTTATCCTCTTACTATATTGTAATTATATAGAACTGTGTACTAACAATTGCTCACTTTACCTTTCTACCCAGTAAATTCTTTTCTATGTAGAAACAGGAAGCCTCTTCCCTGCAAAAATCATTCTCCTCTTCACCTCCTGACCCAGCTGCTCCCTCCTCCTCTGCAGGGACTTATGACTCATGCAGGAAAAGTTCACCTTGTGTTAACATAGAGATTAGAAGGATTCAGCTAGTCAGTTTTTAATCACATCTCTTTTCCATTAGGTAAATGACAATAAGCTGGGTAGAAAGGCAAAATGAGCAATTGTAAGTACACAGTGCTATATAATATGATGACTGCAATATATAGAGAATAAAAACTGATGGGAGAGATTCTTTAAAGATGGGTGGGCAAAAGTAAAAGCAAAGTTTATTATGAGGTGGACTCCACTTAACACTTCTGGTGAGGCGCACCATAGTGATGGGGTGCACTTAATTTATGGAAAGTTGTGACTCAGGTGGCTTCACCATGCTCCGTCCACTTGGCAGAGCTGGAGTGAAAGTGCTTAAATAAATAAATATATATATATTGAGTGCAAGGGATAATTTTATTTAATCGAACACGATGACAAAATCCCAAACCGACCCAAATTCATCTTCAAAAAGGCACGTAACCTAGGATCAATTATAGCCCCCACAGTAAGGATACACACCAGTTCTCAAAAACCTCAAACCCCATTCCATCAAAAACTAAAAGGCTTCTTTCCATGCAAAAAATGTAAGACATGCAAAACCCTAAACACACCAAAACAACACACTGTCAGCCACCAAAAAGAAATATACCCCATCACAGATTTTATAACATGCAACACCACAGGGGTCATATACGGGCTATATTGCCCATGTGGCAAATTATATATAGGCAGAACAAAAAGACCTATGAACATCAGGATCAACGAACATTTAAGGAACATCAAAAATAAATACATGGGCCACCCTCTCTCAAAACACTTTATAAAAAAACACAATGGGTCAATAAAAGGAATTAAAATAGTAGGTATACAAATCGTCCACAAGAACTGGAGACAAGGAGATTTTATTAAGAGCATGTCCAGGAAAGAAAGTGAGTGGATTTTTAAACTGAACACCTTAAGACCAAGAGGATTGAACAGCGAAATAGAGCTCTTTGCATTTAATGACTAACAAATTGACCTATGACGTCACCAGCCCTGCATATATAAGGACACCATTTGACTGGGTTAAGCCATCCCTGAGGAAGACAGCCGCAGTTGTTGAAACGCGTCGGACTGACCCTTAACACAGCTAAAGAGGCGCCCACAGGCCTCCGTACCTTGTGCACGCTGCACGCCACGTGACCCCACGTCACGCTGCCCCCCTCTCGCGCGCTCTCCACATACTCTCTCTCTCCTCCTCCTACCCGGAAGTAGCGAGCACGCGGCAGTCACCGGCCAGGACTCCGCTCTCGCTCCGGACCTCGACCACCCCCAGACGGTGAAGCCCTCTACAGACCGTAAGTAACAACGGGCCCCTGCCCCACCAAGTCCATACTGTACGCAGCTGACCCTCTAATGGTTTTTCCCTGTTCCCCGCAGTACTTGCTATCAACCCCTTCAGTTGGGCTCTGCACCAGCCACCCTCCCTATTGCTGAATCTGGCACCCACTGTTTCCAGCCAGAGCCTCCTGGTGCACCCAACATAGGAAAACATAAGCCTCCTACTGTATCCTATCTCTGGTTACCTCTGACATAACTATAGCCTCCTACTACAGCACCCTGCTGTATCTACATTATGGAGACCTGAACCAGCATCTACTATTGACACCCTAATCCCTACGAAGCAGGTAAATCACGATCTCTGGGTAAAAACTGGAGGCTACAGCCACAATCCAGTGATACCTTAACAGATACACCCCCTCCCCCTCCCTACAGATCTCTATACAGCGAACAGAGGCATTACATGCTAGTACAAGCCTCTTGCTGCATCCTACTTCTGACCTCCTCGTGCTACCTCCACTCAACAAGGGACCAGGACTACTACCTCCAGCTCATTCTAAGACGTCCCTGGATGCCCCTTGTACCTACCAACAGGTAACCCCAAAACTCTTGTCTCCAAGGCTTGTACCACAGCTACATCAGTTAATTTATGATCTATCCCTATTCCTTCCCCCTGCAGATCTAACTCAGATCATCAACCCACAGCCGTGTGTGACATATCCTCTACCTCTCTCCAAGAAGGACCAGGACCGATACCTCCTAGTCATCCAAAATAATCAGGACACCCCCCGCTACCCTCTAGAAGGTAACTAATCCAAAACTACCCTCTTTGAACCCCGTACCTTAACCCTTGAGCCCTGCACCCTATTCTTAATACTTGTCTCCTCTCACTCCCTATAGTACTGCTCCGGTGAATCCAGTATTATCCACACAGCCTGCTGACTGTCACACCAGTAGCAGTGCTACTGTGGATCAACAGCTAACTACTACCACAGTCTATTGAGTACCATACCAAGAACAGGTAACTCACGACCCAACTCAGAGTCCAGCAGAGACATCTCTGTCGAGTTCCACCCCCACTTATCCATACATTTTTTTGTGTACCCCACTCTAGGTACCCCTCGTCCTCCCTCCCAGGCACCAACACGTGCCACCAGTGAACCTCCATACCCCATACGAGGCACTAGTATCAGGTAACCACAGACAAACAGATACCTACCCCTTCCCCCATCGCTCATTAGTATACCATATTTATACATTCCTATTCTATCCCACCAGGTCTACAAGCCTTTGCCTCCTTATACATCTACTGCAACCGAACATCCTCAGACTACGAGGGAAAAAGGCCTATTTTTATCAATCAGTGATTACCTTGTATCAGTGGACACCGATCTATTTATCGATTTTATAACTTTTAATACTTTTAATAACTATTCTTATATCCGACCCAGTGACCTCACTGAGTCTGAATCATTTTAACTAGCTATTTTTAAGCACATGTTCGATTAAATAAAATTATCCCTTGCACTCAAAATCTCTCGTGCCGTCCTTCTGTTCACTACCACTAGCGCAAATTTACTTCTTCTCGGCTATATCAACACTTATTTGGACAACCCTGGTTCCCTGTCCACAAATTTGCTGCCACTAGTAGTGACGAGCCCACAGCGCCTCCTGTACCCATATACTAACCAATTATATATATATATATATATATATTATATAAAAAAATTAACATCTAGTTGCATAAAAGTTTTGACCTGTCAGAGTTCTGCTAGAAATCTATTAAACCCCTTGATGAATTGGGGCCAGATCGGCCGTTACCTTTAGAAACCACTTACCGGCACCTGATAGTTGTGCACGATCTCTGGACAACAGCGCAGCATTAACATCACCGTTCTCCTGGTCACTGTAGATCACGGTCGCCATTATAGTCAGATTCTGCAGGCAAAATATAAGAATGAGCCACGTTTCATTTTAGAACACACCAACAAGTAGTGTCCTCCTCACCAACCCCTGGACAATCTCCTGACACCACAACTCAGGAATATTAGAGGAGCCCTTCATAATGCTGGTCCTTGTCAGGAGGAGTATAGCGAGAGCTCAGGAGAGGAAGCCATTCCTGGTAAGCAGGTGCCCAGTGTTATAGCGATGATCCTCCTACAGATGCCAGGACCAGAGAATAGAGGACTGTGCCTCCAACCACAGCAACAACCCATTACAGGAACCGGACAGATCCATAGAGCCATGAGCAGCATTGATCAGTAGCCATGTCTACACTGCAGCAATTACCCATTACAGGGACCTGACAGATCCATAGTGCTATGAGCAGCACTGATCAGCAGCCATGTCTACACTGCAGCAATTACCCATTACAGGGACCTGACAGATCCATAGTGCTATGAGCAGCACTGATCAGCCGCCATGTCTACACTGCAGCAATTACCCATTACAGGGTCCTGACAGATCCATAGGGCTATGAGCTGCATTGATCAGGAGCCATGTGTACACTGCAGCAATTGCCCATTACAGGGACCTGACAGATCCATAGTGCTATGAGCAGCACTGATCAGCTGCCATGTCTACACTGCAGCAATTACCCATTACAGGGACCTGACAGATCCATAGTGCTATGAGCTGCACTGACCAGGAGCCATGTGTACACTGCAACAATTACCCATTACAGGGACCTGACAGATCCATAGTGCTATGAGCAGCACTGATCAGCAGCTATGCCTACACTGCAGCAATTACCCATTACAGGGACCTGACAGATCCATAGTGCTATGAGCAGCACTGATCAGTAGCCATGTCTACACTGCAGCAATTACCCATTACAGGGTCCTGACAGATCCATTCTGCTATGAGCAGCACTGAGCAGCAGCCATGTCTACACTGCAGCAATTACCCATTACAGGGACCTGACAGATCCATAGTGTTATGAGCAGCACTGATCAGCCGCCATGTCTACACTGCAGTAATTACCCATTACAGGGTCTTGATCGATCCATAGTGCTATGAGCAGCACTGATCAGCAGCCATGTCTACACTGCAGCAATTACCCATTACAGCGTCCTGACAGATCCATAGTGCTATGAGCAGCACTGATCAGCAGCCATGTCTACACTGCAGCAATTACCCATTACAGGGTCCTGACAGATCCATAGTGCTATGAGCAGAACTGATCAGCAGCCATGTCTACACTGCAGCAATTACGCATTACAGGGTCCTGACAGATCCATAGTGCTATGAGCAGCACTGATCAGCAGCCATGTCTACACTGCAGCAATTACCCATTACAGGGTCCTGACCGATCCATAGTGCTATGAGCAGCACTGATCAGCAGCCATGTCTACACTGCAGCAATTACCCATTACAGGGTCCTGACAGATCCATAGTGCTATGAGCAGCACTGATCAGCAGCCATGTCTACACTGCAGCAATTACCCATTACAGGGACCTGACAGATCCATAGTGCTATGAGCAGCACTGATCAGCAGCCATGTCTACACTGCAGCAATTACCCATTACAGGGTCCTGACAGATCCATAGTGCTATGAGCAGCACTGATCAGCAGCCATGTCTACACTGCAGCAATTACCCATTACAGGGTCCTGACAGATCCATAGTGCTATGGGCAGCACTGATCAGCAGCCATGTCTACACTGCAGCAATTACCCATTACAGGGACCTGACAGATCCATAGTGTTATGAGCAGCACTGATCAGCAGCCATGTCTGCACTGCAGCAATTACCCATTACAGGGTCCTGACCGATCCATAGTGCTATGAGCAGCACTGATCAGCAGCCATGTCTACACTGCAGCAATTACCCATTACAGGGTCCTCACAGATCCATAGTGCTATGAGCAGCACTGATCAGCCGCCATGTCTACACTGCAGCAATTACCCATTACAGGGTCCTGACAGATCCATAGTGCTATGAGCAGCACTGATCAGCAGCCAAGTCTACACTGCAGCAATTACCCATTACAGGGTCCTGACAGATCCATAGTGCTATGAGCAGCACTGATCAGCAGCCATGTCTACACTGCAGCAATTACGCATTACAGGGTCCTGACAGATCCATACTGCTATGAGCAGCACTGATCAGCAGCCATGTCTACACTGCAGCAATTACCCATTACAGGGACCTGACAGATCCATAGTGCTATGAGCAGCACTGATCAGCAGCCATGTCTACACTGCAGCAATTACCCATTACAGGGTCCTGACAGATCCATATTGCTATGAGCAGCACTGATCAGCAGCCATGTCTACACTGCAACAATTACGCATTACAGGGTCCTGACAGATCCATAGTGCTATGAGCAGCACTGATCAGCAGCCATGTCTACACTGCAGCAATTACCCATTACAGGGTCCTGACCGATCCATAGTGCTATGAGCAGCACTGATCAGCAGCCATGTCTACACTGCAGCAATTACCCATTACAGGGTCCTGACAGATCCATAGTGCTATGAGCAGCACTGATCAGCAGCCATGTCTACACTGCAGCAATTACCCATTACAGGGACCTGACAGATCCATAGTGCTATGAGCAGCACTGATCAGCAGCCATGTCTACACTGCAGCAATTACCCATTACAGGGTCCTGACAGATCCATAGTGCTATGAGCAGCACTGATCAGCAGCCATGTCTACACTGCAGCAATTACCCATTACAGGGTCCTGACAGATCCATAGTGCTATGGGCAGCACTGATCAGCAGCCATGTCTACACTGCAGCAATTACCCATTACAGGGTCCTGACAGATCCATATTGCTATGAGCAGCACTGATCAGCAGCCATGTCTACACTGCAGCAATTACGCATTACAGGGTCCTGACAGATCCATAGTGCTATGAGCAGCACTGATCAGCAGCCATGTCTACACTGCAGCAATTACCCATTACAGGGTCCTGACCGATCCATAGTGCTATGAGCAGCACTGATCAGCAGCCATGTCTACACTGCAGCAATTACCCATTACAGGGTCCTGACAGATCCATAGTGCTATGAGCAGCACTGATCAGCAGCCATGTCTACACTGCAGCAATTACCCATTACAGGGACCTGACAGATCCATAGTGCTATGAGCAGCACTGATCAGCAGCCATGTCTACACTGCAGCAATTACCCATTACAGGGTCCTGACAGATCCATAGTGCTATGAGCAGCACTGATCAGCAGCCATGTCTACACTGCAGCAATTACCCATTACAGGGTCCTGACAGATCCATAGTGCTATGGGCAGCACTGATCAGCAGCCATGTCTACACTGCAGCAATTACCCATTACAGGGACCTGACAGATCCATAGTGTTATGAGCAGCACTGATCAGCCGCCATGTCTGCACTGCAGCAATTACCCATTACAGGGTCCTGACCGATCCATAGTGCTATGAGCAGCACTGATCAGCAGCCATGTCTACACTGCAGCAATTACCCATTACAGGGTCCTCACAGATCCATAGTGCTATGAGCAGCACTGATCAGCAGCCATGTCTACACTGCAGCAATTACCCATTACAGGGTCCTGACAGATCCATAGTGCTATGAGCAGCACTGATCAGCAGCCATGTCTACACTGCAGCAATTACCCATTACAGGGTCCTGACAGATCCATAGTGCTATGAGCAGCACTGATCAGCAGCCATGTCTACACTGCAGCAATTACGCATTACAGGGTCCTGACAGATCCATAGTGCTATGGGCAGCACTGATCAGCAGCCATGTCTACACTGCAGCAATTACCCATTACAGGGACCTGACAGATCCATAGTGTTATGAGCAGCACTGATCAGCCGCCATGTCTGCACTGCAGCAATTACCCATTACAGGGTCCTGACCGATCCATAGTGCTATGAGCAGCACTGATCAGCAGCCATGTCTACACTGCAGCAATTGCCCATTACAGGGTCCTCACAGATCCATAGTGCTATGAGCAGCACTGATCAGCAGCCATGTCTACACTGCAGCAATTACCCATTACAGGGTCCTGACAGATCCATAGTGCTATGAGCAGCACTGATCAGCAGCCATGTCTACACTGCAGCAATTACCCATTACAGGGTCCTGACCGATCCATAGTGCTATAAGCAGCACTGATCAGCAGCCATGTCTACACTGCAGCAATTACCCATTACAGGGTCCTGACAGATCCATACTGCTATGAGCAGCACTGATCAGCAGCCATGTCTACACTGCAGCAATTACCCATTACAGGGTCCTGACAGATCCATAGTGCTATGGGCAGCACTGATCAGCAGCCATGTCTACACTGCAGCAATTACCCATTACAGGGACCTGACAGATCCATAGTGTTATGAGCAGCACTGATCAGCCGCCATGTCTGCACTGCAGCAATTACCCATTACAGTGTCCTGACCGATGCATAGTGCTATGAGCAGCACTGATCAGCAGCCATGTCTACACTGCAGCAATTACCCATTACAGGGTCCTCACAGATCCATAGTGCTATGAGCAGCACTGATCAGCAGCCATGTCTACACTGCAGCAATTACCCATTACAGGGTCCTGACAGATCCATAGTGCTATGAGCAGCACTGATCAGCAGCCATGTCTACACTGCAGCATTTACCCATTACAGGGTCATGACAGATCCATAGTGCTATGAGCAGCACTGATCAGCTGCCATGTCTACACTGCAGCAATTACCCATTACTGGGTCCTGACAGATCCATAGTGCTATGAGCAGCACTGATCAGCAGCCATGTCTACACTGCAGCAATTACCCATTACAGGGTCCTGACAGATCCATAGTGCTATGAGCAGCACTGATCAGCAGCCATGTCTACACTGCAGCAATTACCCATTACAGGGTCCTGACAGATCCATAGTGCTATGAGCAGCACTGATCAGCAGCCATGTCTAAACTGCAGCAATTACCTATTACAGGGTCCTGACAGATCCATAGTGCAATGAGCAGCACTGATCAGCAGCCATGTCTACACTGCAGCAATTACCCATTACAGGGTCCTGACAGATCCATAGTGCTATGAGCAGCACTGATCAGCAGCCATGTCTACACTGCAGCAATTACCCATTACAGGGTCCTCACAGATCCATAGTGCTATGAGCAGCAATGATCAGCAGCCATGTCTACACTGCAGCAATTACCTATTACAGGGTCCTGACAGATCCATAGTGCAATGAGCAGCACTTATCAGCCGCCATGTCTACACTGCAGCAATTACCCATTACAGGGTCCTGACAGATCCATAGTGCTATGAGCAGCACTGATCAGCAGCCATGTCTACACTGCAGCAATTACCTATTACAGGGTCCTGACAGATCCATAGTGTTATGAGCAGCACTGATCAGCAGCCATGTCTACACTGCAGCAATTACCCATTACAGGGTCCTGACAGATCCATAGTGCTATGGGCAGCACTGATCAGCAGCCATGTCTACACTGCAGCAATTACCCATTACAGGGACCTGACAGATCCATAGTGCTATGAGCAGCACTGATCAGCAGCCATGTCTACACTGCAGCAATTACCATTACAGGGTCCTGACAGATCCATAGTGCTATGAGCAGCACTGATCAGCCGCCATGTCTACACTGCAGCAATTACCCATTACAGGGTCCTGACAGATCCATTCTGCTATGAGCAGCACTGATCAGCAGCCATGTCTACACTGCAGCAATTACCCATTACAGGGTCCTGACAGATCCATTCTGCTATGAGCAGCACTGATCAGTAGCCATGTCTACACTGCAGCAATTACCCATTACAGGGTCCTGACAGATCCATAGTGCTATGAGCAGCACTGATCAGCAGCCATGTCTACACTGAAGCAATTACCCATTACAGGGACCTGACAGATCCATAGTGCTATGAGCAGCACTGATCAGCCGCCATGTCTACACTGCAGCAATTACCCATTACAGGGTCCTGACAGATAACATACAACATAAAAAAAAATTTTTATGGGCATCATAAACACCCTTTAAAAAAATTTGTGGGTGTTGCATCACGGACCACGGTCACCCTGGTGATATGGTGGTGGATGATGAGGAGAAGGAGGAGGACAAGAGCAAATAGCCACCAAAATCAGGAAGCGTATACCCATGTGTGGGTGTGAAAAGGTGCATGTGAATACACCTCCCAAAAAAAGACACTGGATTTGAGTTTATTTTCCCAGAACTTGGACAGTGTTCCACTGCCTCTGCTGGATTGGAGTTGTGTCTCTCGCCTCTGCTGCTTGGTTGTCCAACGAACTGTGACCTCTGCCACCAGCGTTTTCAGATTTTTAATAGTTCCGCAACAAGGGCCTTCTGGTACTGCCCCATTTTTGTAGACCTGTCCGCCTCAGGAATAAGAGATAGAAATTTCTACTTGTAGAGTGGGTCTAGAAGTGTCACCAACCAGTAATGACGGTCACCCAAAATTTTGAGAACGCGAGGGTCATGGGAAAGGCAGCGTAACAAACTCAGCCATGCGTGCCAGACTGCTAACAGGCAATACTTCTGTGTCCTCACCAATAGGACCACTGACCATGCTCTCCTCCTCTCTATCCCCAGGCCATCCACGCTGAACAGACGGTATGACAGTAGTGCAGATAGTACCATCTATAGCGCAGGAAACTAGCTCCTGTTCTTACTCCTCCTCTTCCTCATTGTCACCCAATCCACATTGGGATGAGATGAGGCTGGGCTGTGTGTAATCACCCTGTATGGTTCCTTGCTCCATCTCATCGTGCTCCGCCAGCAGTGCATACTCTTTTATTGTGAGCAGAGAGCATTTCAGAAGACAGAAGCAGGATGGTGACGCTAAGGCTAAGTGCCCACATAGCGTTTTTCAAGCGTATATGCTGTGGAATTTCCGCAGCATAAACGCTTGTTAAACGCTAGGTAATCCGCCCCCCATGGTCCCCAAGGGGATTCCGCAAGTTCTATGCCCATGCTGCGGATGTTTCCGCAGCGTTTATGCTGCGCTCAAAAATCCGCAGCATGTCCATTAATTTTGCGGAAGCGCAGCGTAATCGCCGCCATTGACTTGCATTGAGACGCACATAATTCGTGTCAGTACATTTGTACTCACGGATTATATGCGTTTCAATGTGCGGATGGTACCCAGTTCTGGAGGAGAGGAGACTCTCATCCAGACCTGGGTACCATTGTACCTGTAAAAAAAAGAATAAAATAAAAAATAAAGTTTATATTCACCTTTCGACGGCCCCCGGTCTCCTTCCCTTTGCTTGCGGGCAGGACTGAAGGACCTGCGGTGACGTCACAGTCATGTGACCGCAGGCCCTTCAGTGCAGTGTCCCGCGATCACCTGGCAGACAGGAGCGAGCGCAGCTACACACGCCGGGCCATCGGAGGGTAAGTATAGGTTTATTTTTTTATTTTTAAACATTCTTACGGTCACACTATATAAATCCATGCCGGTTGCATGGATTTATATAGTGTGACCTAGTTGTCAAGCACTTTCCAAGTGATGCTAAAATCGCCTGGAAAGCGCTTGTCAATCCGTATGTGGAAACGCATGTGAAAACGCTTCAAATCCGCATTTTTTTGGCAGGAAAAACGCATGCATAATCTGCCAGGGAGATGCAGAAATGATGCAGAAATTTTCTGCTTCATTTCTGCATCGTGGGCACATAGCCTAATTATGACGTCATCGCCACTCACCATCTTGGTGGAGTCCTCAAAGTTTTGGAGGATATGTCTGACATCCATGTCCACTCCTGAGGTGTTACGTGTGGAGTCTGAACTGAATACCGACGGCCTTGTTGATGCTGGTAGTCAACAACTGCCGTCTTCTGCTCACAAATCCTTCCCAACATCTGCAGTGTAGAGTTCCAACGCGTAGGGACATCACACACCAGTCTATGAGCCGGAAGCTGCAAACGCTGCTGAAACACGGCAAGGGTGGCGGAAGCTGGAGGTGATTTTCTAAAATGGGCACACAGGCGGCGTACTTTAACAAGCAGATCCGGCAGCTCCAGGTAGGATTTGAGACAGCGCTGAACCACGAGGTTAAGCACATGGGCCAGGCCTGGTACGTGTGTGAGCTCGCCTCAGAGCTGCCACCAGGGTCCGGCCATTGTCACACACGTCCATGCCTGGCTTTAGGCTCGGCGGTGTGAGCCACAGATCTACCTGCTCTCCCTCCACTGTCTGATTCCGGAGTGACTGACGAGCACAGCAGCCCCAGGTCTGATATAGACCTGATGACTCTGTGCGGCCAGCCAATCACTGTAATGCCACAACCAACATGGCCGCGGCATTACAATGAGTGACAGGCAATCCCTGCATGTTCATTAGCTCGGTAAAGAGCAACAAGCATGCAGGGAGGGGACTCGAGCTCCCGCCGAGCAACCCCGGAAATACTCGGGGAGCGTGGAGCATCTCGAGCAGTGAGATGCTGGGGCGAGCACCGAGCAGTAGAGAGCATGCTCGCTCATCACTAGTCTTCATGCATCAGGTCCATGTATTCAGCAGTACATGATTCATCTGCACTACCACAGACTGTAGAGACAAGGAGAAGAGGAAACCCCAAAGAATTAGTAGGGAGGTTTCTCTCTAACTACAGAAGCCGGGCGAAGAGCAGCTCATCATTCAGCCCCATGCTATACCTGCATCCACCACCAGGGGGAGCCCGGGGAACAGACTTGGGTTATAGAGCCCATATATGAAATCCTATGCACAGGGCTCCCCCTACTGGTGTCTAGCAGCAGCGCAAGACTAGAGTAAGCCACAGGAGAGCCAACATGGCGACATTACAGCTCCCGGCACACCAGCACCATCAGGACATAGGCGGGCATGCTGGGAGTTGTAGTCTCACGGCAGCTGACAAGCCAGCGCTTGTCATATAACGGAGGTAATAAGACGCCATAACACAAACCGCCCTCCACCAGCAGCGTAACAGGCAGGGAAGCCGGGAACGTATTCACAGACGGTTACTAGACACCGCCTGACAGCCGCTCCTGAGAGCGGAGCGGGCACCGATAAAGAGCACGGACGGGAAGCCGGACCGCCGATCCAGAACTGTCATCAGCGCGTCCTGATTGGTCGCTGCCCCGGCACCTCTGTAATCTGATTGGATAATGGACGGGCCGCTCTTATTGGCTGGAGACACGTCACCTACTCGCCTGTAATAGCGCTATAATAGTCCTGTTATCACTGTACAGGGGAGGAGCTTGGCTGCGCTTTATAGGGGGGGTTATAGGATTTCATCCCGGGGGTCTCATCTGTTTTATCTTATGTAACGTAAATCTGTCGGCTCCAAGATACATAAAAGCACGGGGTTTCCTGTGTCCCTGCTGGGCTCTTGTGGTTATTCTCAGTCCTCCTCTCCGTCCTCCCCTCCGTCCTCCGCTCCGTCCTCCGCTTCTGCCCTCCCCTCCGTCCTCCGCTCCGCCCTCCGCTTCTGCCCTCCCCTCCGTCCTCCGCTCCGTCCTCCGCTGCAGAATATTATAAAATGCAGCTCATCTTCTGCAGAATATTATAATATACAGCTCACCTGCTGCAGAATATTATAATATACAGCTCATCTGCTGCAGAATATTATAATATACAGCTCACCTGCTGCAGAATATTATAATATACAGCTCACCTGCTGCAGAATATTATAATATACAGCTCATCTTCTGCAGAATATTATAATATACAGCTCACCTGCTGCAGAATATTATAATATACAGCTCATCTTCTGCAGAATATTATAATATACAGCTCATCTACTGCAGAATATTATAATATACAGCTCATCTACTGCAGAATATTATAATATACAGCTCATCTACTGCAGAATATTATAATATACAGCTCATCTACTGCAGAATATTATATATACAGCTCATCTGCTGCAGAACATTATAATATACAGCTCATCTTCTGCAGAATATTATAATATACAGCTCACCTGCTGCAGAATATTATAATATACAGCTCATCTGCTGCAGAATATTATAATATACAGCTCATCTTCTGCAGAATATTATAATATACAGCTCACCTGCTACAGAATATTATAATATACAGCTCATCTGCTGCAGAATATTATAATATACAGCTCATCTACTGCAGAATATTATAATATACAGCTCATCTGCTGCAGAATATTATAATATACAGCTCATCTGCTGCAGAATATTATAATATACAGCTCATCTACTGCAGAATATTATAATATACAGCTCATCTGCTGCAGAATATTATAATATACAGCTCATCTGCTGCAGAATATTATAATATACAGCTCATCTTCTGCAGAATATTATAATATACAGCTCACCTGCTACAGAATATTATAATATACAGCTCATCTACTGCAGAATATTATAATATACAGCTCATCTACTGCAGAATATTATATATACAGCTCATCTACTGCAGAATATTATATATACAACTCATCTACTGCAGAATATTATAAAATACAGCTCATCTTCTGCAGAATATTATAATATACAGCTCACCTGCTGCAGAATATTATAATATACAGCTCATCTACTGCAGAATATTATAATATACAGCTCATCTACTGCAGAATATTATATATACAGCTCATCTACTGCAGAATATTATAATACACAGCTCATCTACTGCAGAATATTATAATATACAGCTCATCTACTGCAGAATATTATATATACAGCTCATCTACTGCAGAATATTATAATATACAGCTCATCTGCTGCAGAATATTATAATATACAGCTCATCTTCTGCAGAATATTATAATATACAGCTCACCTGCTGCAGAATATTATAATACACAGCTCATCTACTGCAGAATATTATAATATACAGCTCATCTACTGCAGAATATTATATATACAGCTCATCTACTGCAGAATATTATAATACACAGCTCATCTACTGCAGAATATTATAATATACAGCTCATCTACTGCAGAATATTATATATACAGCTCATCTACTGCAGAATATTATAATATACAGCTCACCTGCTGCAGAATATTATAATATACAGCTCACCTACTGCAGAATATTATATATACAGCTCATCTACTGCAGAATATTATAATACACAGCTCATCTACTGCAGAATATTATAATATACAGCTCATCTACTGCAGAATATTATATATACAGCTCATCTACTGCAGAATATTATAATATACAGCTCATCTACTGCAGAATATTATATATACAGCTCATCTACTGCAGAATATTCTAATATACAGCTCATCTGCTGCAGAATATCATAATATACAGCTCATCTACTGCAGAATATTATAATATACAGCTCATCTGCTGCAGAATATTATAATATACAGCTCATCTACTGCAGAATATCATAATATACAGCTCATCTACTGCAGAATATTATAATATACAGCTCATCTTCTGCAGAATATTATAATATACAGCTCATCTTCTGCAGAATATTATATATACAGCTCATCTACTGCAGAATATTATATATACAGCTCATCTGCTGCAGAATATTATAATATACAGCTCATCTGCAGAATATTATAATATACAGCTCATCTTCTGCAGAATATTATAATATACAGCTCACCTGCTGCAGAATATTATAATATACAGCTCATCTACTGCAGAATATTATAATATACAGCTCATCTGCAGAATATTATAATATACAGCTCATCTTCTGCAGAATATTATAATATACAGCTCACCTGCTGCAGAATATTATAATATACAGCTCATCTACTGCAGAATATTATAATATACAGCTCATCTACTGCAGAATATTATAATATACAGCTCATCTGCTGCAGAATATTATAATATACAGCTCATCTACTGCAGAATATTATAATATCCATCTCATCTTCTGGAGAATATTATATATACAGCTCATCTTCTGCAGAATATTATAATATACAGCTCATCTTCTGCAGAATATTATAATATACAGCTCATCTTCTGCAGAATATTATAATATACAGCTCATCTACTGCAGAATATTATAATATACAGCTCATCTACTGCAGAATATTATATATACAGCTCATCTACTGCAGAATATTATAATATACAGCTCATCTTCTGCAGAATATTATAATATACAACTCATCTACTGCAGAATATTATAATATACAGCTCATCTACTGCAGAATATTATAATATACAGCTCATCTTCTGCAGAATATTATAATATACAGCTCATCTACTGCAGAATATTATAATATACAGCTCATCTACTGCAGAATATTATAATATACAACTCATCTACTGCAGAATATTATAATATACAGCTCATCTTCTGCAGAATATTATAATATACAGCTCATCTTCTGCAGAATATTATAATATACAGCTCATCTACTGCAGAATATTATAATATACAGCTCATCTACTGCAGAATATTATAATATACAGCTCATCTTCTGCAGAATATTATAATATACAGCTCATCTTTTGCAGAATATTATAATATACAGCTCATCTACTGCAGAATATTATAATATACAGCTCATCTACTGCAGAATATTATAATATACAGCTCATCTTCTGCAGAATATTATAATATACAGCTCATCTTCTGCAGAATATTATAATATAAAGCTCATCTTTTGCAGAATATTATAATATACAGCTCATCTACTGCAGAATATTATAATATACAGCTCATCTACTGCAGAATATTATAATATACAGCTCATCTTCTGCAGAATATTATAATATACAGCTCATCTTCTGCAGAATATTATAATATACAGCTCATCTACTGCAGAATATTATAATATACAGCTCATCTTCTGCAGAATATTATATATACAGCTCATCTGCTGCAGAATATCATAATATACAGCTCATCTACTGCAGAATATTATAATATACAGCTCATCTGCTGCAGAATATCATAATATACAGCTCATCTACTGCAGAATATTATAATATACAGCTCATCTTCTGCAGAATATTATAATATACAGCTCATCTTCTGCAGAATATTATATATACAGCTCATCTACTGCAGAATATTATATATACAGCTCATCTGCTGCAGAATATTATAATATACAGCTCATCTGCAGAATATTATAATATACAGCTCATCTTCTGCAGAATATTATAATATACAGCTCACCTGCTGCAGAATATTATAATATACAGCTCATCTACTGCAGAATATTATAATATACAGCTCATCTGCAGAATATTATAATATACAGCTCATCTTCTGCAGAATATTATAATATACAGCTCACCTGCTGCAGAATATTATAATATACAGCTCATCTACTGCAGAATATTATAATATACAGCTCATCTTCTGCAGAATATTATAATATACAGCTCATCTTCTGCAGAATATTATAATATACAGCTCATCTTCTGCAGAATATTATAATATACAGCTCATCTACTGCAGAATATTATAATATACAGCTCATCTACTGCAGAATATTATATATACAGCTCATCTACTGCAGAATATTATAATATACAGCTCATCTTCTGCAGAATATTATAATATACAACTCATCTACTGCAGAATATTATAATATACAGCTCATCTACTGCAGAATATTATAATATACAGCTCATCTTCTGCAGAATATTATAATATACAGCTCATCTACTGCAGAATATTATAATATACAGCTCATCTACTGCAGAATATTATAATATACAGCTCATCTTCTGCAGAATATTATAATATACAGCTCATCTTTTGCAGAATATTATAATATACAGCTCATCTACTGCAGAATATTATAATATACAGCTCATCTACTGCAGAATATTATATATACAGCTCATCTACTGCAGAATATTATAATATACAGCTCATCTACTGCAGAATATTATAATATACAGCTCATCTACTGCAGAATATTATAATATACAGCTCACCTGCCGCAGAATATTATATATACAGCTCATCTTCTGCAGAATATTATAATATACAACTCATCTACTGCAGAATATTATAATATACAGCTCATCTACTGCAGAATATTATATATACAGCTCATCTACTGCAGAATATTATAATATACAGCTCACCTGCCGCAGAATATTATATATACAGCTCATCTGCTGCAGAATATTATAATATACAGCTCATCTTCTGCAGAATATTATAATATACAGCTCTTCTTCTGCAGAATATTATAATATACAACTCATCTACTGCAGAATATTATATATACAGCTCATCTACTGCAGAATATTATAATATACAGCTCACCTGCCGCAGAATATTATATATACAGCTCATCTGCTGCAGAATATTATAATATACAGCTCATCTTCTGCAGAATATTATAATATACAGCTCATCTTCTGCAGAATATTATAATATACTGCTCATCTACTGCAGAATATTATATATACAGCTCATCTTCTGCAGAATATTATAATATACAGCTCATCTACTGCAGAATATTATAATATACAGCTCATCTACTGCAGAATATTATAATATACAGCTCATCTACTGCAGAATATTATAATATACAGCTCATCTACTGCAGAATATTATAATATACAGCTCATCTTCTGCAGAATATTATAATATACAGCTCATCTTCTGCAGAATATTATATATACAGCTCATCTTCTGCAGAATATTATAATATACAGCTCATCTTCTGCAGAATATTATAATATACAACTCATCTACTGCAGAATATTATAATATACAGCTCATCTACTGCAGAATATTATATATACAGCTCACCTGCTGCAGAATATTATATATACAGCTCATCTACTGCAGAACATTATAATATACAGCTCATCTACTGCAGAATATTATATATACAGCTCATCTACTGCAGAATATTATAATATACAGCTCACCTGCCGCAGAATATTATATATACAGCTCATCTGCTGCAGAATATTATAATATACAGCTCATCTACTGCAGAATATTATATATACAGCTCATCTACAGCAGAATATTATAATATACAGCTCATCTTCTGCAGAATATTATAATATACAACTCATCTACTGCAGAATATTATAATATACAGCTCATCTACTGCAGAATATTATAATATACAGCTCATCTTCTGCAGAATATTATAATATACAGCTCATCTACTGCAGAATATTATAATATACAGCTCATCTACTGCAGAATATTATAATATACAACTCATCTACTGCAGAATATTATAATATACAGCTCATCTTCTGCAGAATATTATAATATACAGCTCATCTTCTGCAGAATATTATAATATACAGCTCATCTACTGCAGAATATTATAATATACAGCTCATCTTCTGCAGAATATTATAATATACAGCTCATCTTTTGCAGAATATTATAATATACAGCTCATCTACTGCAGAATATTATAATATACAGCTCATCTACTGCAGAATATTATAATATACAGCTCATCTTCTGCAGAATATTATAATATACAGCTCATCTTCTGCAGAATATTATAATATAAAGCTCATCTTTTGCAGAATATTATAATATACAGCTCATCTACTGCAGAATATTATAATATACAGCTCATCTACTGCAGAATATTATAATATACAGCTCATCTTCTGCAGAATATTATAATATACAGCTCATCTTCTGCAGAATATTATAATATACAGCTCATCTACTGCAGAATATTATAATATACAGCTCATCTTCTGCAGAATATTATATATACAGCTCATCTGCTGCAGAATATCATAATATACAGCTCATCTACTGCAGAATATTATAATATACAGCTCATCTGCTGCAGAATATCATAATATACAGCTCATCTACTGCAGAATATTATAATATACAGCTCATCTTCTGCAGAATATTATAATATACAGCTCATCTTCTGCAGAATATTATATATACAGCTCATCTACTGCAGAATATTATATATACAGCTCATCTGCTGCAGAATATTATAATATACAGCTCATCTGCAGAATATTATAATATACAGCTCATCTTCTGCAGAATATTATAATATACAGCTCACCTGCTGCAGAATATTATAATATACAGCTCATCTACTGCAGAATATTATAATATACAGCTCATCTGCAGAATATTATAATATACAGCTCATCTTCTGCAGAATATTATAATATACAGCTCACCTGCTGCAGAATATTATATATACAGCTCATCTACTGCAGAATATTATATATACAGCTCATCTGCTGCAGAATATTATAATATACAGCTCATCTGCAGAATATTATAATATACAGCTCATCTTCTGCAGAATATTATAATATACAGCTCACCTGCTGCAGAATATTATAATATACAGCTCATCTACTGCAGAATATTATAATATACAGCTCATCTGCAGAATATTATAATATACAGCTCATCTTCTGCAGAATATTATAATATACAGCTCACCTGCTGCAGAATATTATAATATACAGCTCATCTACTGCAGAATATTATAATATACAGCTCATCTTCTGCAGAATATTATAATATACAGCTCATCTTCTGCAGAATATTATAATATACAGCTCATCTTCTGCAGAATATTATAATATACAGCTCATCTACTGCAGAATATTATAATATACAGCTCATCTACTGCAGAATATTATATATACAGCTCATCTACTGCAGAATATTATAATATACAGCTCATCTTCTGCAGAATATTATAATATACAACTCATCTACTGCAGAATATTATAATATACAGCTCATCTACTGCAGAATATTATAATATACAGCTCATCTTCTGCAGAATATTATAATATACAGCTCATCTACTGCAGAATATTATAATATACAGCTCATCTACTGCAGAATATTATAATATACAGCTCATCTTCTGCAGAATATTATAATATACAGCTCATCTTTTGCAGAATATTATAATATACAGCTCATCTACTGCAGAATATTATAATATACAGCTCATCTACTGCAGAATATTATATATACAGCTCATCTACTGCAGAATATTATAATATACAGCTCATCTTCTGCAGAATATTATATATACAGCTCATCTGCTGCAGAATATCATAATATACAGCTCATCTACTGCAGAATATTATAATATACAGCTCATCTGCTGCAGAATATCATAATATACAGCTCATCTACTGCAGAATATTATAATATACAGCTCATCTTCTGCAGAATATTATAATATACAGCTCATCTTCTGCAGAATATTATATATACAGCTCATCTACTGCAGAATATTATATATACAGCTCATCTGCTGCAGAATATTATAATATACAGCTCATCTGCAGAATATTATAATATACAGCTCATCTTCTGCAGAATATTATAATATACAGCTCACCTGCTGCAGAATATTATAATATACAGCTCATCTACTGCAGAATATTATAATATACAGCTCATCTGCAGAATATTATAATATACAGCTCATCTTCTGCAGAATATTATAATATACAGCTCACCTGCTGCAGAATATTATAATATACAGCTCATCTACTGCAGAATATTATAATATACAGCTCATCTTCTGCAGAATATTATAATATACAGCTCATCTTCTGCAGAATATTATAATATACAGCTCATCTTCTGCAGAATATTATAATATACAGCTCATCTACTGCAGAATATTATAATATACAGCTCATCTACTGCAGAATATTATATATACAGCTCATCTACTGCAGAATATTATAATATACAGCTCATCTTCTGCAGAATATTATAATATACAACTCATCTACTGCAGAATATTATAATATACAGCTCATCTACTGCAGAATATTATAATATACAGCTCATCTTCTGCAGAATATTATAATATACAGCTCATCTACTGCAGAATATTATAATATACAGCTCATCTACTGCAGAATATTATAATATACAGCTCATCTTCTGCAGAATATTATAATATACAGCTCATCTTTTGCAGAATATTATAATATACAGCTCATCTACTGCAGAATATTATAATATACAGCTCATCTACTGCAGAATATTATAATATACAGCTCACCTGCCGCAGAATATTATATATACAGCTCATCTTCTGCAGAATATTATAATATACAACTCATCTACTGCAGAATATTATAATATACAGCTCATCTACTGCAGAATATTATAATATACAGCTCATCTACTGCAGAATATTATATATACAGCTCATCTACTGCAGAATATTATAATATACAGCTCACCTGCCGCAGAATATTATATATACAGCTCATCTGCTGCAGAATATTATAATATACAGCTCATCTTCTGCAGAATATTATAATATACAGCTCTTCTTCTGCAGAATATTATAATATACAACTCATCTACTGCAGAATATTATAATATACAGCTCATCTACTGCAGAATATTATATATACAGCTCATCTACTGCAGAATATTATAATATACAGCTCACCTGCCGCAGAATATTATATATACAGCTCATCTGCTGCAGAATATTATAATATACAGCTCATCTTCTGCAGAATATTATAATATACAGCTCATCTTCTGCAGAATATTATAATATACTGCTCATCTACTGCAGAATATTATATATACAGCTCATCTTCTGCAGAATATTATAATATACAGCTCATCTACTGCAGAATATTATAATATACAGCTCATCTTCTGCAGAATATTATAATATACAGCTCATCTTCTGCAGAATATTATAATATACAACTCATCTACTGCAGAATATTATAATATACAGCTCATCTACTGCAGAATATTATATATACAGCTCACCTGCTGCAGAATATTATAATATACAACTCATCTACTGCAGAATATTATAATATACAGCTCATCTACTGCAGAACATTATAATATACAGCTCATCTACTGCAGAATATTATATATACAGCTCATCTACTGCAGAATATTATAATATACAGCTCACCTGCCGCAGAATATTATATATACAGCTCATCTGCTGCAGAATATTATAATATACAGCTCATCTACTGCAGAATATTATATATACAGCTCATCTACAGCAGAATATTATATATACAGCTCATCTACTGCAGAATATTATAATATACAGCTCACCTGCCGCAGAATATTATATATACAGTTCATCTGCTGCAGAATATTATAATATACAGCTCATCTACTGCAGAATATTATATATACAGCTCATCTACTGCAGAATATTATAATATACAGCTCACCTGCCGCAGAATATTATATATACAGCTCATCTGCTGCAGAATATTATAATATACAGCTCATCTTCTGCAGAATATTATAATATACAGCTCATCTTCTGCAGAATATTATAATATACTGCTCATCTACTGCAGAATATTATATATACAGCTCATCTTCTGCAGAATATTATAATATACAACTCATCTTCTGCAGAATATTATATATACATCTCATCTACTGCAGAATATTATATATACAGCTCATCTACTGCAGAATATTATATATACAGCTCATCTTCTGCAGAATATTATAATATACAGCTCACCTGCCGCAGAATATTATAATATACAACTCATCTTCTGCAGAATATTATATATACATCTCATCTACTGCAGAATATTATATATACAGCTCATCTTCTGCAGAATATTATAATATACAGCTCACCTGCCGCAGAATATTATAATATACAGCTCATCTACTGCAGAATATTATAATATACAGCTCATCTACTGCAGAATATTATAATATACAGCTCATCTACTGCAGAATATTATATTATACAGCTCATCTACTGCAGAATATTATATATACAGCTCATCTACAGCAGAATATTATAATATACAGCTCATCTACTGCAGAATATTATATATACAGCTCATCTACTGCAGAATATTATAATATACAGCTCATCTACTGCAGAATATTATATATACAGCTCATCTGCTGCAGAATATTATAATATACAGCACACCTGCTGCAGAATATTATATATACAGCTCATCTGCTGCAGAATATTATAATATACAGCTTATCTGCTGCAGAATATTATAATGTACAGCTCATCTACTGCAGAATATTATAATATACAGCTCATCTACTGCAGAATATTATAATATACAGCTCATCTACTGCAGAATATTATATATACAGCTCATCTGCTGCAGAACATTATAATATACAGCTTATCTACTGCAGAATATTATATATACAGCTCATCTACTGCAGAATATTATAATATACAGCTTATCTGCTGCAGAATATTATAACATACAGCTCATCTACTGCAGAATATTATAATATACAGCTCATCTACTGCAGAATATTATAATATACAGCTCATCTACTGCAGAATATTATAATATACTGCTCATCTTCTGCAGAATATTATAGATACAGCTCATCTACTGCAGAATATTATAATATACAGCTCATCTACTGCAGAATAATATAATATACAGCTCATCTACTGCAGAATATTATAATATACAGCTCATCTACTGCAGAATATTATAATATACAGCTCATCTACTGCAGAATATTATAATATACAGCTCATCTACTGCAGAATATTATAATATACAGCTCATCTACTGCAGAATATTATAACATACAGCTCATCTACTGCAGAATATTATATATACAGCTCATCTGCTGCAGAATATTATAATATACAGCTCATCTACTGCAGAATATTATAATATACAGCTCATCTACTGCAGAATATTATAATATACAGCTCATCTACTGCAGAATATTATAATATACAGCTCATCTACTGCAGAATATTATATTATACAGCTCATCTACTGCAGAATATTATATATACAGCTCATCTACAGCAGAATATTATAATATACAGCTCATCTACTGCAGAATATTATATATACAGCTCATCTACTGCAGAATATTATAATATACAGCTCATCTACTGCAGAATATTATATATACAGCTCATCTGCTGCAGAATATTATAATATACAGCACACCTGCTGCAGAATATTATATATACAGCTCATCTGCTGCAGAATATTATAATATACAGCTTATCTGCTGCAGAATATTATAATGTACAGCTCATCTACTGCAGAATATTATAATATACAGCTCATCTACTGCAGAATATTATAATATACAGCTCATCTACTGCAGAATATTATATATACAGCTCATCTGCTGCAGAACATTATAATATACAGCTTATCTACTGCAGAATATTATATATACAGCTCATCTACTGCAGAATATTATAATATACAGCTTATCTGCTGCATAATATTATAATATACAGCTCATCTACTGCAGAATATTATAATATACAGCTCATCTACTGCAGAATATTATAATATACAGCTCATCCACTGCAGAATATTATAATATACTGCTCATCTTCTGCAGAATATTTTAGATACAGCTCATCTACTGCAGAATATTATAATATACAGCTCATCTACTGCAGAATATTATAATATACAGCTCATCTTCTGCAGAATATTATAATATACAGCTCATCTACTGCAGAATATTATATATACAGCTCATCTGCTGCAGAATATTATAATATACATCTCATCTACTGCAGAATATTATAATATACAGCTCATCTACTGCAGAATATTATAATATACAGCTCACCTGCTGCAGAATATTATAATATACAGCTCATCTTCTGCAGAATATTATAATATACAGCTCATCTTCTGCAGATTATTATATATACAGCTCATCTACTGCAGAATATTATAATATACAGCTCATCTACTGCAGAATATTATATATACAGCTCATCTGCTGCAGAATATTATAATATACAGCTCATCTTCTGCAGAATATTATAATATACAACTCATCTACTGCAGAATATTATAATATACAGCTCACCTGCTGCAGAATATTATAATATACAGCTCATCTACTGCAGAATATTATATATACAGCTCATCTACTACAGAATATTATATATACAGCTCATCTTCTGCAGAATATTATAATATACAGCTCATCTACTGCAGAATATTATATATACAGCTCATCTGCTGCAGAATATTATAATAAACAGCTCATCTACTACAGAATATTATAATATACAGCTCATCTTCTGCAGAATATTATAATATACAGCTCATCTACTGCAGAATATTATAATAAACAGCTCATCTACTACAGAATATTATAATATACAGCTCATCTTCTGCAGAATATTATAATATACAGCTCATCTACTGCAGAATATTATATATACAGCTCATCTGCTGCAGAATATTATAATATACATCTCATCTACTGCAGAATATTATAATATACAGCTCACCTGCTGCAGAATATTATAATATACAGCTCATCTACTGCAGAATATTATAATAAACAGCTCATCTACTACAGAATATTATAATATACAGCTCATCTACTTCAGAATATTATAATAAACAGCTCATCTACTACAGAATATTATAATATACAGCTCATCTTCTGCAGAATATTATAATATACAGCTCATCTGCTGCAGAATATTATAATATACAGCTCACCTGCTGCAGAATATTATAATATACAGCTCATCTTCTGCAGAATATTATAATATACAGCTCATCTTCTGCAGAATATTATATATACAGCTCATCTACTGCAGAATATTATAATATACAGCTCACCTGCTGCAGAATATTATATATACAGCTCATCTACTGCAGAATATTATAATATACAGCTCATCTACTGCAGAATATTATAATATACAGCTCACCTGCTGCAGAATATTATAATATACAGCTCATCTTCTGCAGAATATTATAATATACAGCTCATCTTCTGCAGAATATTATATATACAGCTCATCTACTGCAGAATATTATAATATACAGCTCATCTACTAAGAATATTATAATATACAGCTCATCTACTGCAGAATATTATATATACAGCTCATCTACTGCAGAATATTATAATATACAGCTCATCTACTAAGAATATTATAATATACAGCTCATCTACTAAGAATATTATAATATACAGCTCATCTACTGCAGAATATTATAATATACAGCTCATCTACTGCAGAATATTATATATACAGCTCATCTGCTGCAGAATATTATAATATACATCTCATCTACTGCAGAATATTATAATATACAGCTCATCTACTGCAGAATATTATAATATACAACTCATCTACTGCAGAATATTATAATATACAGCTCATCTACTGCAGAATATTATAATATACAGCTCATCTTCTGCAGAATATTATAATATACAGCTCATCTACTGCAGAATATTATATATACAGCTCATCTGCTGCAGAATATTATAATATACATCTCATCTACTGCAGAATATTATAATATACAGCTCATCTACTGCAGAATATTATAATATACAACTCATCTACTGCAGAATATTATAATATACAGCTCATCTACTGCAGAATATTATAATATACTGCTCATCTTCTGCAGAATATTATAGATACAGCTCATCTGCTGCAGAATATTATAATATACAGCTCATCTACTGCAGAATATTATAATATACAGCTCATCTACTGCAGAATATTATAATATACAGCTCATCTTCTGCAGAATATTATAATATACAGCTCATCTACTGCAGAATATTATAGATACAGCTCATCTACTGCAGAATATTATAATATACAGCTCATCTACTGCAGAATATTATAATATACAGCTCATCTGCTGCAGAATATTATAATATACAGCTCATCTACTGCAGAATATTATAATATACAGCTCATCTTCTGCAGAATATTATAATATACAGCTCATCTACTGCAGAATATTATAATATACTGCTCATCTTCTGCAGAATATTATAGATACAGCTCATCTACTGCAGAATATTATAATATACAGCTCATCTACTGCAGAATATTATATATACAGCTCATCTGCTGCAGAATATTATAATATACAGCTCATCTACTGCAGAATATTATAATATACAGCTCATCTACTGCAGAATATTATAATATACAGCTCATCTACTGCAGAATATTATATATACAGCTCATCTGCTGCAGAACATTATAATATACAGCTTATCTACTGCAGAATATTATATATACAGCTCATCTACTGCAGAATATTATAATATACAGCTTATCTGCTGCAGAATATTATAATATACAGCTCATCTACTGCAGAATATTATAATATACAGCTCATCTACTGCAGAATATTATATATACAGCTCATCTGCTGCAGAATATTATAATGTACAGCTCATCTACTGCAGAATATTATAATATACAGCTCATCTACTGCAGAATATTATATATACAGCTCATCTGCTGCAGAACATTATAATATACAGCTTATCTACTGCAGAATATTATATATACAGCTCATCTACTGCAGAATATTATAATATACAGCTTATCTGCTGCAGAATATTATAATATACAGCTCATCTACTGCAGAATATTATATATACAGCTCATCTACTGCAGAATATTATAATATACAGCTTATCTGCTGCAGAATATTATAATATACAGCTCATCTACTACAGAATATTATAATATACAGCTCATCTACTGCAGAATATTATAATATATAGCTCAATACTACAGAATATTATAATATACAGCTCATCTACTGCAGAATATTATAATATACAGCTCATCTACTGCAGAATATTATAATATACAGCTCATCTTCTGCAGAATATTATAATATACAGCTCATCTACTGCAGAATATTATAATATACTGCTCATCTTCTGCAGAATATTATAGATACAGCTCATCTACTGCAGAATATTATAATATACAGCTCATCTACTGCAGAATATTATATATACAGCTCATCTGCTGCAGAATATTATAATATACAGCTCATCTACTGCAGAATATTATAATATACTGCTCATCTTCTGCAGAATATTATAGATACAGCTCATCTACTGCAGAATATTATAGATACAGCTCATCTACTGCAGAATATTATATATACAGCTCATCTACTGCAGAATATTATAATATACAGCTCATCTACTGCAGAATATTATAATATACTGCTCATCTTCTGCAGAATATTATAGATACAGCTCATCTACTGCAGAATATTATAATATACAGCTCATCTACTGCAGAATATTATATATACAGCTCATCTGCTGCAGAATATTATAATATACAGCTCATCTACTGCAGAATATTATAATATACAGCTCATCTACTGCAGAACATTATAATATACAGCTCATCTACTGCAGAATATTATAATATACAGCTCATCTACTGCAGAATATTATATATACAGCTCATCTACTGTAGAATATTATAATATACAGCTCATCTACTGCAGAATATTATATATACAGCTCATCTGCTGCAGAACATTATAATATACAGCTTATCTACTGCAGAATATTATATATACAGCTCATCTACTGCAGAATATTATAATATACAGCTCATCTACTGCAGAATATTATAATATACAGCTTATCTGCTGCAGAATATTATAATATACAGCTCATCTACTGCAGAATATTATAATATACAGCTCATCTACTGCAGAATATTATAATATGCAGCTCATCTACTGCAGAATATTATATATACAGCTCATCTACTGCAGAATATTATAATATACAGCTCATCTACTGCAGAATATTATAATATACAGCTCATCTTCTGCAGAATATTATATATACAGCTCATCTACTGTAGAATATTATAATATACAGCTCATCTACTGCAGAATATTATAATATACAGCTCATCTACTGCAGAATATTATATATACAGCTCATCTACTGCAGAATATTATAATATACAGCTCATCTCCTGTAGAATATTATAATATACAGCTCATCTACTGCAGAATATTATAATAAACAGCTCATCTACTACAGAATATTATAATATACAGCTCATCTTCTGCAGAATATTATAATATACAGCTCATCTTCTGCAGAATATTATAATATACAGCTCATCTACTGCAGAATATTATATATACAGCTCATCTGCTGCAGAATATTATAATATACATCTCATCTACTGCAGAATATTATAATATACAGCTCATCTACTGCAGAATATTATAATATACAGCTCATCTACTGCAGAATATTATAATATACAGCTCACCTGCTGCAGAATATTATAATATACAGCTCATCTTCTGCAGAATATTATAATATACAGCTCATCTACTGCAGAATATTATAATATACAGCTTATCTACTGCAGAATATTATATATACAGCTCATCTACTGCAGAATATTATAATATACAGCTCATCTACTGCAGAATATTATATATACAGCTCATCTTCTGCAGATTATTATATATACAGCTCATCTACTGCAGAATATTATAATATACAGCTCATCTACTGCAGAATATTATATATACAGCTCATCTGCTGCAGAATATTATAATATACAGCTCATCTTCTGCAGAATATTATAATATACAGCTCTTCTACTGCAGAATATTATAATATACAGATCATCTACTGCAGAATATTATAATATACAGCTCATCTACTGCAGAATATTATAATAAACAGCTCATCTACTACAGAATATTATAATATACAGCTCATCTTCTGCAGAATATTATAATATACAGCTCATCTACTGCAGAATATTATATATACAGCTCATCTGCTGCAGAATATTATAATATACATCTCATCTACTGCAGAATATTATAATATACAGCTCACCTGCTGCAGAATATTATAATATACAGCTCATCTACTGCAGAATATTATAATAAACAGCTCATCTACTACAGAATATTATAATATACAGCTCATCTACTGCAGAATATTATAATAAACAGCTCATCTACTACAGAATATTATAATATACAGCTCATCTTCTGCAGAATATTATAATATACAGCTCATCTACTGCAGAATATTATATATACAGCTCATCTGCTGCAGAATATTATAATATACATCTCATCTACTGCAGAATATTATAATATACAGCTCACCTGCTGCAGAATATTATATATACAGCTCATCTACTGCAGAATATTATAATATACAGCTCATCTACTGCAGAATATTATAATATACAGCTCACCTGCTGCAGAATATTATAATATACAGCTCATCTACTGCAGAATATTATAATATACAGCTCACCTGCTGCAGAATATTATAATATACAGCTCATCTACTGCAGAATATTATAATATACAGCTCATCTTCTGCAGAATATTATAATATACAGCTCATCTTCTGCAGAATATTATAATATACAGCTCATCTTCTGCAGAATATTATATATACAGCTCATCTACTGCAGAATATTATAATATACAGCTCATCTACTAAGAATATTATAATATACAGCTCATCTACTGCAGAATATTATATATACAGCTCATCTACTGCAGAATATTATAATATACAGCTCATCTACTAAGAATATTATAATATACAGCTCATCTACTGCAGAATATTATAATATACAGCTCATCTACTGCAGAATATTATATATACAGCTCATCTGCTGCAGAATATTATAATATACATCTCATCTACTGCAGAATATTATAATATACAGCTCATCTACTGCAGAATATTATAAAATACAGCTCATCTGCTGCAGAATATTATAATATACAGCTCATCTGCTGCAGAATATTATATATACAGCTCATCTACTGTAGAATATTATAATATACAACTCATCTTCTGCAGATTATTATATATACAGCTCATCTTCTGCAGAATATTATAATAGACAACTCATCTACTGCAGAATAATATAATATACAGCTCATCTACTGCAGAATATTATAATATACAGATCATCTACTGCAGAATATTATAATATACAGCTCATCTTCTGCAGAATATTATATATACAGCTCATCTACTGCAGAATATTATATATACAGCTCATCTACTGCAGAATATTATATATACAGCTCATCTGCTGCAGAATATTATAATATACAGCTCACCTGCTGCAGAATATTATATATACAGCTCATCTTCTGCAGAATATTATAATATACATCTCATCTACTGCAGAATATTATAATATACAGCTCATCTACTGCAGACTATTATAATATACAGCTCAACTGCTGCAGAATATTATAATATACAGCTCATTTACTGCAGAATATTATAATATACAGCTCATCTACTGCAGAATATTATTATATACAGCTCACCTGCTGCAGAATATTATAATATACAGCTCATCTACTGCAGAATATTATAATATACAGCTCACCTGCTGCAGAATATTATAATATACAGCTCATCTACTGCAGAATATTATAATATACAGCTCATCTACTGCAGAATATTATAATATACAGCTCATCTACTGCAGAATATTATAATATACAGCTCATCTACTGCAGAATATTATATATACAGCTCATCTACTGCAGAATATTATAATATACAGCTCACCTGCTGCAGAATATTATAATATACAGCTCATCTACTGCAGAATATTATAATATACAGCTCATCTACTGCAGAATATTATAATATACAGCTCATCTACTGCAGAATATTATAATATACAGCTCATCTACTGCAGAATATTATATATACAGCTCACCTACTGCAGAATAATATAATATACAGCTCACCTGCTGCAGAATATTATAATATACAGCTCACCTGCTGCAGCTCACCATCTCCAGTCTGTCTTCCACACGATCAAGTCTTAGTAGCCGTGAGTCTCGACCGCATACTCCTCCTCACCCTGATGCTCCTTCCTCCCACCATGCCGAGTGTCCTCAGACAGCAACTGATCCCACACTTGGACACTCTGAAGAGCTGTTCACTGGTCCATTTCCATATTTGGGCCCCTCGCCTGCTCCGCTTGAAGTGGTGAAAGAGGAGATCCCATGTAGCGATGGCCAAATATTTGAACAGCCACGGCCACAGGAAGGCGACGCTGGCAATTTGTCACAAGAGGTGGACGATGACGAAACACAATTGCCAGGAAGTGAGGAGGAGGACCGTGGTGCGGAAGTGGAAGAGGAGGAGGTGGTGGATGATCTAGTAACTGACCCAACGTGGCAGGAGGACACGCAGAGCGAGGCAAGCAGCACACAGGGGGAGGGAGACAGAGTACCCCAACAGGAAGGAAGAAGCAGTGTGGTGGCCGCAGACAGAAGGCGGGCAACCATTCCCTGTAACACCAACACGAGGGACGTTGCCAGTACAACCGGTAGGTCTTCCAGAGTCTGAAATTTTTTTAAGACTCTGTTAATAACCCCAAAAAGGCCATTTGTACCACCTGCCAGGCCAGCATCAGCAGGGGTGACAAAACTACCAGCCTGACCACCACCAGCATGATCAGGCACATGTCAGCAAAGCACCCGACTTTGTGGGGTGAATCCCAGGGTCCACGACCAGTGTCAGTGGGTATCACCACTGCTTCTTCCTCTGTTGTGCGTGTAAGAGAACCCCCTGTTGTGCGTGCAAGGCAATCCCCTGTCCATACTGCATGCAAAGATGCCCCCTCTTCTTAGTCTTCACTTGTTATGGCAGTTTCTCAAGAAACAGCATCAACGTCCACGTCCACGTCCCACCGCAGCGTTCAATTGTCCATATCCCAGACATTTGAACGAAAGAGCAAATTCGCAGCCAAACGCCCCACAGGCCACAGTCCTAAATTTGCACATTTCACGACTGCTTGCGTTGGAAATGCTGCCTTTTAGGCTGGTGGAGACGGAATCCTTCCGCAACCTTATGGCGGTGGTCGTCCCTCGGTACTCGGTCCCCAGCCGACACTATTTTGCCCGGTGTGCCATCCCCGCACTATACAAGCACGTAACCCAAAACATCTGCCGTGCCCTCAACAACACAGTTACTGGGAGAGTCCACCCAAGAACGGACACTTGGACAAGTGCTTGTGGCCAGGGACGGTACATCTCCCTGACGGAACAATGGGTAAACATAGTGGAAGCCATGACCCAGTCGAACCTTGGGACGGAACACATCCTCCCCACACCGAGGATTGCGGGCCCTATGTCTGTCAGAGTTGCCCCCACAGTGTACAGCTCCTGCGCATCATCCTCCTCCTCCTCCTCATGTTCAGCCTCCATCTCAGATATCACCACATCAGTTACAAGCTGGAAGCACTGCAGCACTGCCTCAGCCAAGCGGCAACAGGCTGTGCTGAAACTCATAAGCTTAGGTGATAAACCTCACACTGCTTGTGAGTTGTGGACAGCTGTGAAAGAGCAGGCAGATCTGTGGCTGAGATCGCTGAACCTACATCCAGGCATGGTCGTGTGTGACAATGGCTGTAACCTGGTGGCGGCTCTGAGGCGAGGCGAGATCACACACGTACCATGCCTGGCTCATGTGCTTAACCTCGTGGTTCAGCGATTTCTTAAATCATACCCCGAGTTGCCAGATCTGCTCGTCAAAGTACGCCACCTGTCAGCTCATTTTCGGAACTCGGCTACAGCTTCCGCCGCCCTTGCTGTGTTGCAGCAGCGTTTGCAGCTTCCGGCACACCGACTGGTGTGTGATGGAACATTGGAACTCTACCCTCCACATGTTGCAAAGGATTTGTGAGCAGAAGAGAGCAGTTGTGGAGTACCAGCTGCAACAAGGCCGTCGATATTCAGGTCAGACTCCACACATAAGACCTCAGGAGTGGACCTGGATGTCTGACATATGTACCATCCTGACAAACTTTGAGGAGTCCACCAAGATGGTGAGTGGCGATGACGCCATCATTAGCGTCAGCATCCCACTTGTCTGTATTTTGCAATTCTCTCTGCAGAGAATTAAAGAGGAGGCATTGCAGCCAGAGTATGATGAGATGGATCAAGAAGCCATAGCGGGCAATTACACACAGCCAAGCCTCATCTCATCCTAACGTGCATTGGGGACAATGAGAGAGAGGAGGAGGAAGAACAGGAGCTGGTATCATGCGCTGTAGACGGTAGTACCTGTACAACGGACATACCATCGGTTCAGCGTGGATAGCCTGAGGACAGGGGGGTGGGGGAGGAGGAGGAGGAGAGCATGGTCAGTCGTCATCTTGGTGAGGACACGGAAATCTTGCCCGTTACCAGTCTGGCACACATGGCTGACTTTATGTTACGCTGCCTTAACCGTGACCCTCGCGTTGTCAAAATGTTGGGTGACTGTAATTACTGGTTGGTGACACTTTTAGACTCCCGCTACAAGGAGAACTTTCACTCTCTTATTCCTGAGGTGGAGAGGTCTACAAAAATGGGGCAGTACCAAAAGGTCCTTGCTGCAGAACTGTTAAAAAAATTCCAATCTGAACACGCTAGCGGCAGAGGTCACAATTTGTTGCCCAACCAAGGCGTACATGCGAAAGAGACGCAACTCCAATCCAGCAGAGGCAGGGGAACACTGTCAACGTTCTGGAACAGTTTTCTGAGACCTGCCCAGCTTACAGGCCCTGAGGCGCAGGGTACTCTCACAAGGAGTGGAAAGTTTCAAAAGATGGTGATGGAGTACCTTGCTGACCGTGCCAGCGTCCTCCGAGATTCCTCTGTGCCTTTTAATTATTGGGTATCCAAGCTGGACACTTGGAATGAACTCGCTCTGTATGCTTTGGAGGTCCTGGCCTGCCCTGCCACTAGCGTGTTATCGGAGCGTGTTTTTAGTGCCGCTGGAGGAATTATAACTGATAAGCGCACTCGCCTGTCAACTGACAGTGCTGACAAGCTGACCCTTATCAAAATGAACAAGGGCTGGATTGGGCCAGACTTCTCATCACCACCAAATGACAGCAGAGTAACATAAAGTCAAAACCACTGTGTTATTTAGGGAGGTGTAATCCCATGCACGGCTTCACACCCACACATGGGTATACGCTTCCTCATTTCGGCTGTTTTTTGCTCTTCTCCTTATCCTCAGCCTCCACCACCACTATACCACCAGGGTGACCGTTGTCTGTGTTTCCAGCATTGCAAGTTCCTCCGTCCTAATTTTTGGCAGCTTTTGCTTGGAAGGCATAGGCAAAGACTATGGGAGACCCACTCCCCAATAATGGGAATAATGTTTTTAATATGCTGTACTGCATGGCTCTTGTAAGGGGCATTAAAATCGTCTTGTTAAGCTACTGTGACCTCCACGTCTCTTCCAAGGGTCATTGATATTGTCTTTTTATTCCACTGGGACCTCCACCACTCTTCCAAGGGGCATTGATATTGTCTTTTTCTTCCACTGCGACCTCCACCACTCTTCCAAGGGGCATTGACATTGTCTTTTTATTCCACTGCGACCTCCACCACTCTTCCAAGGGGCATTTATATTGTCTTTTGATTCCACTGTAACCTCCACCACGCTTCCAAGGGGCATTGATATTGTCTTTTTATTCCACTGGGACCTCCACCACTCTTCCAAGGGGCATTGATATTGTCTTTTTATTCCACTGGGATCTCCACGTCTCTTCCAAGGGGCATTAAAACCGTCTTGTTAAACCACTCTGAACTCCACGTCTCTTCCAAGGGGCATTAAAACCGTCTTGTTAAGCTACTGTGACCTCCACGTCTCTTCCAAGGGGCATTAAAACCTTCTTGTTAAACCACTCTGAACTCCACAGCTCTTCCAAGGGGCATTGAAATATTGTTTTTAATTACCTCTAACCTCCACGACTCTTCCAACGGGCATTGCATTTCCTCCTAATAATAATAATAATGGGTAGAAGGTTTTTAGTATGCTGTAATCCACGTCTGTTTCAAGGGGCATTGCAGTTCCTCATAATTTTTGGAAAGCCTTCCATTCACTGCTTAGGCTAACAGTGTACAGGAGACCCAGTTGCTATAAATGGAAAAAAAGGTTTAGTTAAGGCCCTCTGACCTCCATGTCACTTCCAAGGGGCATTGGAGTGCCTCAAAATTTTTGGTAGGCATTGCACTCACTGTATGCCCTACAACTGTGTAGCCAAACTGCTCCTTTTGGTACAGAAACATATCCTACAAGACATGTATGGTTGACTGGCCTGATATTGATGTGAATGGTCCCTGTTCCTCCTGCTCTTTCTCCTTTGCCACCACCTCATCCATCATTCATCACCTGAAGCTTTGTTTTAATGGGAGTCATAGAACTGGGATAGTAGCAGGAAAAAATCCAGCAATCCTCAGAGGAGGTAGGATATGCTTCCTGACGAAGCCATTTCCATGCGAAACGCGCGTCGAGGCTACTGCACATCCCCAGCATCTCGCTCTAAGCTGCCCCAGACTCTGCCAACATGACCCAAGGTAATGTTAATCTTTTGATGCCACTCTCCCTGCTCCATTGATGTGGGTGTTGTTATAACATAACAATAGAAAGCAGTACTTAGTGTCCTGCAATTAACCCCTTCAACACCTGACATCCTATACAGGGGGAATCGTTATTTGCCATATCTTTCTTTACCATAGGGTCCCACTAATGCGGATTTCTCTGACTCTAAATCACCTGACCGAATCTGGACTAGGATTTTTACTTGACTATAATCTTGTACTACCTAGCTGGCAGCACAGACTTACATCTATTACATTTAATATTTTTGGTAGGCATTGCACTCACTGTATGCCCTACAACTGTGTAGCCAAACTGCTCCTTTTGGTACAGAAACATATCCTACAAGACATGTATGGTTGACTGGCCTGATATTGATGTGAATGGTCCCTGTTCCTCCTGCTCTTTCTCCTTTGCCACCACCTCATCCATCATTCATCACCTGAAGCTTTGTTTTAATGGGAGTCATAGAACTGGGATAGTAGCAGGAAAACATCCAGCAATCCTCGGAGGAGGTAGGATATGCGCCAAAACACTGACCACCTCAGGCCTATCCGCTACTACATACATGCGCTTCCATTCCAAGGAACAGAAAGCTAAGGAGATAGATGGCCTCATGATCATGAATAATTTACTCGTTGTGTAGGAGGCCGACCACTGCTGCTGTCTACCTTCTGAACTTTGTGTTGAAGCCTGATTTACCCAGGACCCGCAATCCTCTATGTCTAGAGGACATGTTGCATCCCAGTGTTCAACTGTGTCCCGGCTTCCACAATATTAACCCAGTGTGAAGGCATCAGTGAGATGGACCATCCCTGGCCACATTCACTTGTCCACGTGTTTGTGGTTAGGCTGTCCTTCCCACTAAATGCACTGGGGAGGGCTCAGGTAATGTTTTGGTATGCGTGCTTATGTATAAGGTGCACCGGGACAAATAGGGGCGGCTGGGGACCGAGTGTGGACACCCGGCCGCCGGGCGGCTGGGGACTGAGTATGGATACCAGGCCGCCGATGCAGCCATAACATGGTGGCCGGCGTCTGCCTCCACAAGCCTAAAAGGCCTCATTTCAAGTGCAAGCAAGCTAGCAGTATGGTATTGCAGCCTGGGGGTGGGTGGCAGGCTGCACACTTACGCTCACATTCCAAGAAAACAAAGCAGATGCTAACTTCTATCATCATCATGCTCCTCACCTTGGCACTCTCAACTCCCCTGATTGAGAAGCCAGGGCCCACCGGAGGAGTCTGGTTGTCTGGTGGGCTCGTCCAATGCTGCCCTAAAGCAGGCCAAGCTAAGAAAAGTGTGGGGAAGGTTCCCAGGACAAATAGTGGCGGCTGGGGACTGAGTATGGAGACCTCGCCACCGACGCAGCCATGAGGTAGTGGCCAGCTTCGGCCTTCTCCAAACTAAAAAGCCCCATTTCAAGTCCAAGCTAGCAGTATAGTATTGCAGCCTACAGGTGGGTGGGTGGTTGGCTGCATATTTGCGCTTGCATTGCAAGGAATGGGGGAGGTACAATTGAACACTGCCCTGGGACAAGGACTTGCACAGGGATAGTTGCAAGTCTGCATCTTCTGAAGCAGCAAGGATCACTTCCAATGGGCACACTTTTAGGAATTGACCTGGGTGTCAGAGATGCTTCCAGGGGTCTTCCCCATGCTGTTCCCATGTCTTTTCAGCACTGTATGCATGTGTCACACAGCACATGACCAGATAAGGTTGTAAAATGTTAAAATGACATTTCCTGGTGAATGCATTTGTCACGGTTGAAAGCAATACAAAAGTGCAAAAAGGCATAAAAAATGCTACTTGTGAACATAGCCCAAGGTGTGGAGGAGTATTTTTGTTTTTGGTTATTTATTTTACCTTATATACAAGACTTTACCCTGGAAAGGATGTTCCTTAACATATTTCACAGGAAAACAGTTTCACTTTCGTTTTTGAACGTTTTATTGTGAGTCCAATGTGGTTGCTGTAGGAGAACTCTGCCCATAGAAGACGTTGTATCCAGTCATCCTGGTGAGCAGAAATAAAGGGGCAAGCATACTGTAGTTTTCAAGAGTTTTGTTAACTGGTTTCACTTGTCCATTGCTCTGTGGATGGCACGCGGTGGAGAAATCCAGCTGGACATTCAGCAGCTTGCAAAGATCTCTCCAAAATTTAGATGTAAACTGGACTCTGCGGTCAGAGACAATGTGGAGAGGGAAAGCATGAGGATGAAACTCATGCTGGTAGAACTATGTGGCAAGCTTGGGAGTCCAAGGTAGGCCGACCAAGGGGATAAAGTGACCCATCTTAGAGAACTGTTCCACCATGACCCAGATGGTGTTGTAACCCTCAGAGAGGGGCAGGTTCATGATGAAATCCATAGCGATATGTTGCCAGGGGGCGGAAAGAACTGGCAGAGGCTGAAGGAGACCAGCAGGCTTGTTCCTGGGAGACTTGTTTCTTGGGCACTGCGGACAAGTGGTCACAAAGTCCTGAACATCCTTGGACAGCGATGGCCACCAAAAGCGGTGTGCAATTAGCTCAGTGGATGTGAGTACTCCCACATGGCAGGCTAGCTTGGATTCTTGTCCCCACGACAGTATTTTCCTTCTTTTAGCACTAGGAACAAAGGTTTTCAGGGCTGCTTCAACAATCCTGGCTGGATCTATGATATACTGAGCCTCTTCCACGAAAATAGTCACTTCAAAATATCAAGACAGAGCATCTGCTTTAACATTCTTGTCCACTGGAAGGAAGTGTAGCTCAAAATCAAAACAAGAGACGAAGAGTGCCCACCTGGCTTGACGAGGATTTAGCCGTTGGGTTGACTGCAGAAAGGTTAAGTTCTTATGATCAGTGTATATAATAACTGGAGAGCTGGTGCCTTCCAGTAGATGACGCCATCCTTCTAGCACCATCTTAATGGCCAGAAGTTCGCAATCCCTAATAGAGTAATTACGCTCAGTCGGTGAGAACAGTTTAGAAAAGAATCCACAGGAGACAGATTCCCAGAAGAAGTTTTTTGCAGAGGAACTTCCCCAGCATCGATAAAGGAGGCATCCACTTCTAGTAGAAACTGTTTGTTAGGGTCAGGGTGATGCAGCACCGGAGTTCTCATAAAGGCCTTTTCTAAGTGCTGGAAAGAAGACACGACAGACTCATTAATTGTTCTCCCATAGACGCTGCAGAACCTGACGTACGTGTCTTCTATGGGTGGATACAGTAGATAATGAGAGAATATCAGGATGTCGTCCAAATATACAACCATTTTAATATAAAGAAGGTCCCTGAAGATGTCATCTACTCGTTGCCTTTGCATATCTGGATCAAGTTATAATACACTATTAGATCCAATTTGATGAAAATCTTAGCCCCACGGATTCTGTCAAAAAGTTCTGAAATCAAGGGCAGAGGATAATTGTTTTTGATGGTGATTTTGTTAAGGCCCTGATAGTCAATGTAGGTAACCATCCTTCTTTGTCACGAAGAAGAAGCTGGCAGCAGCAGGAGAAGAGGACTTACGAAGAAATCCCTTGGCAAGGTTCTCTTGGATATATTCTGATATGGTCTGAGTCTCTGGTAGTGATAGAGGGTATACCCAGCCTCGGGGAGGAGAGGTGCCAGACTGAAGGTCTATGGGGCAATCGTAAGGTCTATGAGGTGGCAAGACCTCTGCCTTCAATGTCAAGCCTGCAAAGGCTTGACAATAGGTGGGCAGAGAAGAACAGTTCGTAGGCATGGAAGGCAGAGACTAGGTCAAGACCTTGGCGAGGCAAGCGGTAGCGCACGACAGTCCCCACTGAAGCACTTAACCGGAGGACAAATCGACAGCTGGCACGTGTGAACGCAACCATGGCAGACCCAGCAGGACAGAGTTCACAGATTTTGACAGCACGCAGAACAAAATCTTTTCAGAATGCAGAGCTCCAATCTGGAACCTGACGAGCTATCTCATGAATTGGATAGGCTCAGCCAAGAGTTGTTCATGTATGGAAGCACTAGCCATGGGTTGATCAAGTCGTTGTGTCGGAAGTTGAAGCTCAAAAGCCATGTCCTGACAGGATGAAGTTGGCAGCCGAACTGGAATCAATATGGGCGGTAGTGTAGAGAGACTTCTCACCACAGGCCACTGTGACTTCGGTCACTAGTTTATGAGAGCAATCTTTTTCACCTAGGGTCATCTCTTTCCGACCTACCCTAGGTGTTGCAGTTTCCCGGCTTCACTGGGCACAGGTGAACTTAATGCCCTTTGCCTCCAGAATACATGCATTGGTTCTTACTTATACCTTCGCTAACTCTCCTTTACAGAAAATATGACCTGCTCCACTAGCATTGGCTCAACAGCAGGAGGTGTAACTTGCGGCAGCAAGAGACACTGGAAGGCTGTTCCCAGCAAAATGAGATTGCCTTGTTGTTGGCTTCTGGGCATGCATGAATTGGCAAAATTATGCGCAAAGCATCTCCATTTTTTCTTATTATCTAGAGTAATTCAATTTAAATTTCTAATGTTTCATGTGTACATGCTATAGCACTACAGAATTCAACTTTATTTTTTTATTTGACGTGCCCCCCAAGGGCAATGGGGTGCTCGGCAGCCGGGCCTTTAGATACTGGGGAATGAGATATATGTATGCCACAGTGGCTGCGGCCCGGTCCGTGGCCCAGGGCGGTCAACAAAAAGGGGATTATTTACAAGGGAGTTGTAGTTTGATCGTGACGCCACCTGTGGTTTCCGGTAATCGGTACCGGCGCTGCTGCAGACCTCTGGGGCAGTTGATAGGGCAGCTTGGTTGGAACGGCTCCCCACAGGTGGAGCTGGCTCCAGGGCAGTGTAGGATGGATGGGGATGCAGGTGAGAGGTGGCCAGGTTGGATCAGGGGGAATGACGGACACGCACACAGGGGTTCCCTTCAGTACCTTTACTGGTGTGGATAACTGGTACGGTCCAGGGAACTCGGTGGTAAGGGTGCACTTCTGGACTCTTCCCAGTGAGCGGGTATAAGGCCTCCTGGTCCGTTGCTTCCTCTTTCTAAGCTTCTGACCTGCCTGGAGCTAGACCTGGCTTCTATGCTGTTTCTCTCTCTCTCTCTCTCACCTGCTGGCTTTGTAGAAGGACTTTCCTCTTGGCAACCACTCTCCCTGGATGCTGGGGCCTTCGTGGTTCCTAGTCCTGTCGATGGGTTTAGCTTCAGGTCGACCGGGGACTTGTAGTCCTCCTGGTATGCCGGTGATCCCTACTGGGTGTAGATGCCCCCGTTCTGGGGTGAGCCTATGATGCTCCTCTGCCCCCTTATCACTTCTCTCCTTCTCTCCTTGCCTCCGGCCACACTCGGGGCCCTCAACTCAGGCTTCAGCATGTGCTGCAGGCCTCAACTTGCCTCAGCACAGCAGCCAGCGTGCTGCTACTTCACTGAGCACACTCTTAACTGATCTAGCAGACTGATCTGACTACCTAACTCCACCCTCCAATATATATGTCACTGACAGACTCCCTCTGGTGGTATGAGGTGGAAGGGTGGAGGTGTTTGTGTGTAGCGAGGGTCTCTTGTGGAGAAGCCCATCCATGCACCCTTTTGAGTCCTGTGGTACCTGTGAACAGCAGGGCGCCACATTCCCCCCTAGTACAATTCAGTACTCCTGGACTCAAGCATTTTGTAAAAGGTTACAACAACAACAATTATAATAACAATAATAACATTTCCTTAAAACATATAATACACCCTTCTAAAGTCTCAGTGAGATCCATTACAGGTGTCCATCTCATTGGTGAAGGTGCAAATGGAGCAGTATGAGGGACCCGTCCGAAAACCCTCAACGTAGGCCCTCGTCTTGGCTGCAGGGCATAGGTGATCCAGGTGTTGGACCACGTCTTCGGCCACTCCAAACGGGTTTTTGTTCTGAGGTCATGTGTTGCATAAATAAAATCAATAAAGGGGGCACTTTAAGGAGTACAACTATTTACAAATAAAGTTTTTGGCTGCTCACAGTCCTCAGCCTACAAGTCTTTAAACCCTTACGGGTAACTAAACACACATATATATTTTCAGTTCACATAAATAATAACAGCAGGCAATACCCAACTGGATAACTATTTACACTGCAGCCATTTTTAACTTATTCCCTATACCTGGCAGGGATTTGGCCTTGTGTGCTGCGTGTAGACCTACGTAGCACTGGGGTGTTATTAGTGTCTGTGCGTGCACTATCCGCTAACCTATCAGATCTACGTGTGGGTAAATTATAGAACTGCCTCAATCTCTCTATGGGACTGGCAAGTACAGTGTTTACTGGGCCTTCTGGCTCTGCTTCAACTGGTGATCCTTCTTCTGGGGATTCTTCTTGTTCCTGAGCAGGCTCTTCCTGGGCGCTTACAGGTTCTACTTGCTGTGGAGGTTCTTCTGGTTGCTGATAGAAGTGCATCACTGGTATGATAACTGCTCCATCAAGTTGAGGCCAGTCTGCAGGGAAATCTCCTAGAACTGTATGAAGTACATCTTCTTTGGGTTCTTCCGGTACTATAAGAGGTACTTCCTTCTCCTGTGGCTTCAATAGACCTGGGCATAATTTCAAGTGGTCTCTTGAGACTGTTGCAGTTGTCTTACCTCCGTCTTTACTGATCAGGCAGGTTTTGCTGTTATCAAATCTAGAATTTAACACAGTGTAGGGTTCTCTTTCCCACTGGTCATCGAGCTTGTGACCTCTTCTTTTCCGCTTGAGCACGATTTCTCCAGGTGCCAAGGGTTCTGCTGCTGCATGCTTATTATACTAGCCTTCTTGCTTTTCCCTTACTCTGTTTAGACTGTCTTTGACACAGGCCTGTACTCTCCTGTACTGCTCTTGTCGAGTTGTGTCCCAGTCTTCAGTGGACACATCTGCATCAGGTTCTACCACTCCGAGGTCCAGGTCCATGGGCAACTTTCCGGGTCTTGCGCTCATGAGGTACGCTGGGGTACAATTAGTAGAACTCACAGGTATGTGATTGTACAGATCTACCAGGTCAGGTAGTTTGTCTGGCAACTGGTTCCTTTCTTCCAAGGATAAGGTTTTCAGCAGGTCTATGACGATGTTGTTCATTTTCTAGCACAAACCTTTGGTTTGAGGGTGATACGGTGTAGTCCGGATCTTCTTGCACCCATACAGATGACAGAATTCTTTAAACAGCTCGGCTTCAAAGGCAGGGCCTTGATCTGTCAGCACCTTGTCCGGGTATCCATGGGGCCTGCAGAAGTATGCTTGGAACGTTCTTGCTGCAGTTTCTGCTATCAGATCTTTGACAGGGGCTACCACCAGGAACCAGGAATAGTGATCCACCATGGTCAGGGCATAGGAATAGCCTGACCTGCTGGGTGACAACTTGACGTGATCCAGAGCGACAATCTCCAAGGGTCGAGTTGTTTTGATGGGCTGCAGGGGTGCTTTCTGGCTGCCGTAGTCCTTCCTTCTGAGGCTACAGGGCCCACAATTCCGGCACCACCTTTCTATGGAGCTCCACATTCCAACCAAATAAAACCGGTCTTTCAGCAGGGTTTCCAGTTTCTTCCAGCCAAAGTGACCTGCTTGATTGTGGTAGGCCTCTAACACCATCTGGATGTCTGTCCTGGGTACTACAATCTGCCACACCATTTCATGGGTTCTGGGGTTGACATACCTTCTGCACAGCTTCTCTCTGTAGATGAACAGCCGGCTTCTCTCATTCCACAGTTGCTTAGCTTGTGGAGGAGCATCCTTCTCCAGGTGAGAATCTTCTTGGGTTATCAGTAGTGTTGAGCGAGCACTAAAATGCTCGGGTGCTCGAAGCTCGGGCCGAGCTCGCCGTGATACTCGGGTGCTCGACCCGAGCAACAAGCCCAATGTTAGTCTATGGGAGACTCGAGCATTTTTGCAGTGGCACCCCGGGCAGTCTTTTAAAAGCCTAACAAGTGCCCAAAACGATAGTGACAGTGCTCAAATGACATGGAGACAGCATGGGGATCGCCCCAGGAAGCATTTCTGACCCCTAGGTCACTGCTGTCAACAACGTGGTCAGAGGTATTAAGCCACTTTTACGGGCTCACAATAAAACGTTCAAAAACGAAAGTGAAACTTTTTTCCTGTGAAATATGTTAAGGAACATCCTTTCCAGGGAAAAGACTTGTGTATAAGTTAAAATAAATGACCAAAAACAAAAATACTCCTCCACACCTTCGGCTATGTTCACAAGTAGCATTTTTTATGCGTTTTTGCACTTTTGTATTGCTTTCAACTATGACAAATGCATTCACCGTGAAATGTCATTTTAACATTTTACAACCTTATCTGGCCATGTGCTGTGTGACACATGCATAAAGTGCTGAAAAGACAAGGGAACAGCATGGGGAAGACCCCTGGAAGCATCTCTGACTCCCAGGTCACTGTCTAAAAGTGTGCCCATCATAAGTGATCCTTACCGCATCAGAAGATGCAGACTTGCAACTATCCCCATGCAAGTTCTAGTCCCAGGGCAGTGTTCAATTGTACCTCCCCCATTTCTTGCAATAAAAGCTCAAGTATGCAGCCTGCCACCCACCCACCCCCAGGCTGCAATACCATACTGCTTGCTTGCTTGAACTTGAAATTGGGCCTTTTAGGCATGTGGAGGTGGAATCTGGCCACCACGTCATGGCTGTGTTGGCGGCCTGGAATCCATACTCAGTCCCCAGCCACCCGGCGGCCGGGTGTCCATACTCGGTCCCCAGCCGCCCCGCGGCCGGGTGTCCACACACGGTCCCCAGCCGCCTGGGGGCAGCCGGGTGTCCATAAACGGTCCCCAGCCACCCCTATTTCTCCTTGGAACATCCCCCCACACACTTTTCTTAGCCCGGCCTGCTTTAGGCAGCATTGGACGAGCCCACCAGAGAACCAGACTACTCCCGTGGGCCCTGACTTCTCCATCGGTGGAGTTGAGAGTGCCAAGGTGAGGAGCATGATGATGATGACAGAAGTTAGCATCTGCTATGTTTTCTTTTAATGCAAGTGTAAGTGTGCAGCCTGCCACCCACCCACCCCCAGACTGCAATTCCATACTGCTAGCTTGCACTTAAAATGGGGCCTTTTAGTTTGGAGGAGGCCGAAGCTGGCCACTACCACATGGCTGCTTCGGCAGCGAGGTATCCATACTCAGTCCCCAGCCGCCCATATTTGTCCTGGTGTGCCTTTTACATAAGATTAAGCGCGTATACCAAAACATTACCTGTGCCCTCCCCAGTGCATTTAGTGGGAAGGAGAGCCTATTCCGCTGTAGTGTGTGCATGCCAAAACCCTGTTCATGGTACATGCGAAGATGCCTCCCACCTTGCACCTGTCATTGCAGACTTGCAACTATCCCCATTCAAGTCCTTGTCCCAGGGCAGTGTTCAATTGTACCTCTCCCATTCCTTGCAATGCAAGCGCAAGTATGCAGCCTGCCACCCACCCACCCCCAGGCTGCAATACCATACTGCTTGCTTGATTGCACTTTAAATTGGGCCTTTTAGGCATGTGGAGGCGGAATCTGGCCACCACGCCATGGCTGTGTCGACGGCCTGGTATCCATACTTAGTCCCCAGCCGCCTGGTGGCCGGGTGTCCCCGCTTGCTCCCCAGCCTCCAGGGGGTGGCCGGGTGTCCATACTCGGTCCCCAGCCACCCCTATTTGTCCCGGTAACCTTTCCCACACTTTTCTTAGCCTGGCCTGCTTTAGGGCAGCATTGGCCGAGCCCACCGGACTATCAGACTCCTCCGGTGGGCCCTGGCTTCTCCATCAGGGGAGTTGAGAGTGCCAAGGTGAGGAGCATGATGAGGATGATAGAAGTTAGCATCTGCTTTGTTTTGTTGTAATGCAAGCGCATGTATGTAGTAGCAGCTAGGCCTGAGGTGGTCAGCGTTTTGGCGCATATCCTACCTCCTCCGAGGATTGCTGGATGTTTTCCTGCTACTATCCAAGTTCTATGACTCCCGTTAAAACAAAGCTTCAGGTGATAAATGATGGATGAGGTAGTGGCAAAGGAGAAAGAGCAGGAGGAACAGGGACCATTCACATCAATATCAGGCCAGTCAACCAGATATGTCTTGTAGGATATGTTTCTGTAACAAAAGGAGCGGTTCGGCTACACAGTTATAGAGCATACAGTGAGTGCAATGCCTACCAAAAATTTCGAGCCACTCCAATGCCCCTTGGAAATGACATGGAGGTCAGAGGGCATTAACTAAACCTTTTTTTCCATTTATAGCAACTGGGTCTCCCGTGCACTGTTGGCCTAAGCAGTGAATGGAAGGCTTTCCAAAAATTATGAGGAACTGCAATGCCCCTTACAAGAGCCATGTTTGGCACCCCAGGGGTCTGGTCACCACAGTAATAGAGATATTACGTCGGAGAGCAAGTGGGAGGTTTCCTGGTCAGGATCCCTTAAACATGCAACATCCTCCTGCCCCAGTCCTGGGAGGGGAGAATTCTGCCCTTATAAACTGGATCTGGGGCGGGGTTGAGTGAGTCAGAGAACAGTCAGAGTCAGAGTGAGAGCAAGGGAAAGTAACAGCAAGGAGCTCTGTAGGAGCTAGGAGCTAAAGACCAGAGGCTGGAAGCTGAGCAGAGCTCGCCCTGGCAGAAGACAATAGGAACCGGACACAGGAGTCCGAAGCTGTGAGGACTTATATATCCAGCAGCAGAAACCAGCCGGCAGGGGATTTCAGGTCCTCTGGCCATAGAAGCCCGGTGGCTCAGTCACAAGCAAGGGACCAGCACCGCCGTCGTGGAGCAGAGGCTAACAGAAGGCCCCAAGTCACCAGCCATATGGGTGAGCACTACACGGTACACTCAGGGACGTGGGCTACTTCTACCCGCTTACAGCAAGGTAGCCAGGAAGAGTGCAGACAGACGGGGAGGCCTACAACTCCACCTGGCCAGGGGAACTCCTGCTTGCTCACAGACTGACCAGGCCTCTTATGTTAGCCAGTACTCCCGGGAGGGTCTACCTTATAATCATCAGTAAAGACCCTGAACTGCACTGCAAAGACTCTGAGTCGTTCCTGCTGCACTCGTGCACCAACACCCCCATCATCCACACTCACTGCCCTGAGGCTATACTCCTCCCGAGGGGAGTTATCCCATTCTATGCTGCGCACACAACACCAGCCTCAGCGGTCTGCCTCGCAGCGGTGGTACTCCCTGACCGCAATCCACGGGTGGCGCAGTCGGACAATTAACCTCAAAACTTAAGAAAGACTGCCACTGGTTTGACCAGCCTGAGCCACGGGACCGGGTCACTGCCACGGAGTCTACAGACCCCAGAGATCCGGCACCGGGTATCCCACACACGTGTACACACGGCCCAGGGGGCGCGTCACATGCAGTACAGCATATTACAAACATAAGTCCCATTATTGGGGAGTGGGTGTCCCATAGTATTTGCTTATGCTTTCCCAGCAAAAGCTGCCAAAAATTAGGACGGAGCAACTTGCAATGCCCCTTACAAGAGCCATGCAGTACAGCATATTACAAACATAAGTCCCATTATTGGGGAGTGGGTGTCCCATGGTATTTGCTTATGCTTTCCTAGCAAAAGCTGCCAAAAATTAGGACGGAGCAACTTGCAATGCCCCTTACAAGAGCCATGCAGTACAGCATATTACAAACATAAGTCCCATTATTGGGGAGTGGGTGTCCCATAGTATTTGCTTATGCCTTGCAAGCAAAAGCTGCCAAAAATTAGGATGGAGCAACTTGCAATGCCCCTTACAAGAGCCATGCAGTACAGCATATTACAAACATAAGTCCCATTATTGGGGAGTGGGTATCCCATTGTATTTGCTTATGCTTTCCAAGCAAAAGCTGCGAAAAATTAGGACGGAGCAACTTGCAATGCCCCTTACAAGAGCCATGCAGTACAGCATATTACAAACATAAGTCCCATTATTGGGGAGTGGGTCTCCCATAGTATTTGCTTATGCCTTGCAAGCAAAAGCTGCGAAAAATTAGGATGGAGCAACTTGCAATGCCCCTAACAAGAGCCATGCAGTACAGCATATTACAAACATAAGTCCCATTATTGGGGAGTGGGTGTCCCATGGTATTTGCTTATGCTTTCCAAGCAAAAGCTGCCAAAAATTAGGACGGAGCAACTTGCAATGCCCCTTACAAGAGCCATGCAGTACAGCATATTACAAACATAAGTCACATTATTGGGGAGTGGGTGTCCCATAGTATTTGCTTATGCTTTCCCAGCAAAAGCTGCCAAAAATTAGGACGGAGCAACTTGCAATGCCCCTTACAAGAGCCATGCAGTACAGCATATTACAAACATAAGTCCCATTATTGGGAAGTGGGTGTCCCATGGTATTTGCTTATGCTTTCCAAGCAAAAGCTGCCAAAAATTAGGACGGAGCAACTTGCAATGCCCCTTACAAGAGCCATGCAGTACAGCATATTACAAACATAAGTCCCATTATTGGGGAGTGGGTGTCCCATAGTATTTGCTTATGCCTTGCAAGCAAAAGCTGCCAAAAATTAGGACGGAGCAACTTGCAATGCCCCTTACAAGAGCCATGCAGTACAGCATATTACAAACATAAGTCCCATTATTGGGGAGTGGGTATCCCATTGTATTTGCTTATGCTTTCCAAGCAAAAGCTGCCAAAAATTAGGACGGAGCAACTTGCAATGCCCCTTACAAGAGCCATGCAGTACAGCATATTACAAACATAAGTCCCATTATTGGGGTGTGGGTGTCCCATAGTATTTGCTTATGCCTTGCAAGCAAAAGCTGCGAAAAATTAGGACGGAGCAACTTGCAATGCCCCTAACAAGAGCCATGCAGTACAGCATATTACAAACATAAGCCCCATTATTGGGGAGTGGGTGTCCCATGGTATTTGCTTATGCTTTCCAAGCAAAAGCTGCCAAAAATTAGGACGGAGCAACTTGCAATGCCCCTTACAAGAGCCATGCAGTACAGCATATTACAAACATAAGTCCCATTATTGGGGAGTGGGTGTCCCATAGTATTTGCTTATGCTTTCCCAGCAAAAGCTGCCAAAAATTAGGACGGAGCAACTTGCAATGCCCCTTACAAGAGCCATGCAGTACAGCATATTACAAACATAAGTCCCATTATTGGGGAGTGGGTGTCCCATGGTATTTGCTTATGCTTTCCAAGCAAAAGCTGCCAAAAATTAGGACGGAGCAACTTGCAATGCCCCTTACAAGAGCCATGCAGTACAGTATATTACAAACATAAGTCCCATTATTGGGGAGTGGGTGTCCCATAGTATTTGCTTATGCTTTCCAAGCAAAAGCTGCCAAAAATTAAGACGGAGCAACTTGCAATGCCCCTTACAAGAGCCATGCAGTACAGCATATTACAAACATAAGTCCCATTATTGGGGAGTGGGTGTCCCATGGTATTTGCTTATGCTTTCCAAGCAAAAGCTGCCAAAAATTAGGACGGAGAAACTTGCAATGCCCCTTACAAGAGCCATGCAGTACAGCATATTACAAACATAAGTCCCATTATTGGGGAGTGGGTGTCCCATAGTATTTGCTTATGCTTTCCCAGCAAAAGCTGCCAAAAATTAGGACGGAGCAACTTGCAATGCCCCTTACAAGAGCCATGCAGTACAGCATATTACAAACATAAGTCCCATTATTGGGGAGTGGGTGTCCCATGGTATTTGCTTATGCTTTCCAAGCAAAAGCTGCGAAAAATTAGGACGGAGCAACTTGCAATGCCCCTTACAAGAGCCATGCAGTACAGCATATTACAAACATAAGTCCCATTATTGGGGAGTGGGTGTCCCATAGTATTTGCTTATGCCTTGCAAGCAAAAGCTGCCAAAAATTAGGACGGAGCAACTTGCAATGCCCCTTACAAGAGCCATGCAGTACAGCATATTACAAACATAAGTCTCATTATTGGGGAGTGGGTGTCCCATGGTATTTGCTTATGCTTTCCAAGTAAAAGCTGCCAAAAATTAGGACGGAGCAACTTGCAATGCCCCTTACAAGAGCCATGCAGTACAGCATATTACAAACATAAGTCCCATTATTGGGGAGTGGGTGTCCCATAGTATTTGCTTATGCCTTGCAAGCAAAATCTGCCAAAAATTAGGACGGAGCAACTTGCAATGCCCCTTACAAGAGCCATGCAGTACAGCATATTACAAACATAAGTCCCATTATTGGGGAGTGGGTGTCCCATAGTATTTGCTTATGCTTTCCAAGCAAAAGCTGCCAAAAATTAGGATGGAGCAACTTGCAATGCCCCTTACAAGAGCCATGCAGTACAGCATATTACAAACATAAGTCCCATTATTGGGGAGTGGGTGTCCCATAGTATTTGCTTATGCTTTCCAAGCAAAAGCTGCCAAAAATTAGGACGGAGCAACTTGCAATGCCCCTTACAAGAGCCATGCAGTACAGCATATTACAAACATAAGTCCCATTATTGGGGAGTGGGTGTCCCATAGTATTTGCTTATGCTTTCCAAGCAAAAGCTGCCAAAAATTATGACGGAGCAACTTGCAATGCCCCTTACAAGAGCCATGCAGTACAGCATATTACAAACATAAGTCCCATTATTTGGGGAGTGGGTGTCCCATAGTATTTGCTTATGCCTTGCAAGCAAAAGCTGCCAAAAATAAGGACGGAGGAACTTGCAATGCTGGCACCCTGGTGGTATAGTGGTGGTGGAGGCTGAGGATAAGGAGAAGAAGATAAAACAGCCAAAACGAGGAAGCGTATACCCATGTGTGGGTGTGAAGCGGTGCATGTGAATACACCTCCCGAAATAACACAGTGGATTTGACTTTATGTTACTCTGCTGTCATTTGGTGGTGATGAGAAGTCTGGCCCAATCCAGCCCTTGTTCATTTTGATAAGGGTCAGCTTGTCAGCATTGTCAGTTGACAGGCGAGTGCGCTTATCAGTTATAATTCCCCCAGCGGCACTAAAAATACGCTCCGATAACATGCTAGCGGCAGGGCAGGCCAGGACCTCCAAGGCGTACAGAGCGAGTTCATTCCAAGAGTCCAGCTTGGATACCCAATAATTAAAAGGCACAGAGGAATCACGGAGGACGCTGGTACGATCGGCAAGGTACTCCCTCACCATCTTTTGAAACTTTCCACTCCTTGTGAGAGTACCCCGCGCCTCAGGGCCTGTAAGCTGGGCGGGTGTCAGAAAACTGTCCCAGAACGTTGACAGTGTTCCCCTGCCTCTGCTGGATTGGAGTTGCATCTCTCTCGCCTGTACGCCTTGGTTGGGCAACGAACTGTGACCTCTGCCGCTAGCGTGTTCAGATGGGAATTTTTTTAACAGTTCTGCAGCAAGGGCCTTCTGGTACTGCCCCATTTTTGTAGACCTCTCCACCTCAGGAATAAGAGAGTGAAAGTTCTCCTTGTAGCGGGGGTCTACAAGTGTCACCAACCAGTAATGACTGTCACCCAACATTTTGACAACGCGAGGGTCACGGTTAAGGCAGCGTAACATAAAGTCAGCCATGCGTGCCAGACTGGTAACGGGCAAGATTTCCGTGTCCTCACCAAGATGACGACTGACCATGCTCTCCTCCTCCTCCTCCTCTCCCCCCCCCCCGTCCTCAGGCCACCCACGCTGAACCGACGGTATGACACTTGTACAGGTACTACCGTCTACAACGCATGATAGCAGCTCCTGTTCTTCCTCCTCCTCCTCCTCTCCCTCATTGTCCCCCAATGCACATTGGAATGAGATGAGGCTGGGCTGTGTGTAATCGCCCGCTACGGCTTCTTGATCCATCTCATCATACTCTGGCTGCAATGCCTCCTCTTTAATTCTCTGCAGAGAGCGTTGCAAAAGACAGACAAGTGGGATGCTGACACTAATGATGGCGTCATCGCCACTCACCATCTTGGTGGCCTCCTCAAAGTTTGTCAGGATGGTACAAATGTCAGACATCCAGGTCCACTCCTGAGGTCTTATGTGTGGAGTCTGACCTGAATATCGACGGCCTTGTTGCAGCTGGTACTCCACAACTGCTCTCTTCTGCTCACAAATCCTTTGCAACATGTGGAGGGTAGAGTTCCAGCATGTGGGGACATCACACACCAGTCGGTGTGCCGGAAGCTGCAAACGCTGCTGCAACACAGCAAGGGCGGCGGAAGCTGTAGCCGACTTGCGAAAGGCGGCGTACTTTCACGAGCAGATCTGGCAACTCGGGGTACGATTTAAGAAACCACTGAACCACGAGGTTAAGCACATGAGCCAGGCATGGTACGTGTGTGATCTCACCTCGCCTCAGAGCCGCCACCAGGTTAAGGCCATTGTCACACACGACCATGCCGGGATGTAGGTTCAGCGGTCTCAGCCACAGATCTGCCTGCTCTTTCACAGCTGTCCACAACTCACAAGCAGTGTGAGGTTTATCACCTAAGCTTATGAGTTTCAGCACAGCCTGTTGCCGCTTGGCGGAGGCAGTACTGCAATGCTTCCAGCTTGTAACTGATGTGGTGATATCTGAGATGGAGGCTGAACATGAGGAGGAGGAGGAGGATGCGCAGGAGCTGTACACTGTGGGGGCAACTCTGACTGACATAGGGCCCGCAATCCTCGGTGTGGGGTGGATGTGTTCCATCCCAAGGTCCGACTGGGTCCCGGCTTCCACTATGTTTACCCAGTGTGCCGTCAGAGAGATGTACCGTCCCTGGCCACAAGCACTTGTCCACGTGTCCGTTGTCAGGTGGACTCTCCCAGTAACTGCGTTGTTGAGGGCACGGCAGATGCTTTGGGACACGTGCTTGTGTAGTGCGGGGATGGCACACCGGGCAAAATAGTGTCGGCTGGGGACCGAGTACCGAGGGACGGCCACCGCCATAAGATTGCGGAAGGATTCCGTCTCCACCAGCCTAAAAGGCAGCATTTCCAATGCAAGCAGTCGTGAAATGTGCGAATTTAGGACTGTGGCCTGTGGGGCGTTAGCTGCGAATTTCCGCTTTCGTTCAAAGGTCTGGGATATGGACAATTGAACGCTGCGGTGGGACGTGGACGTGGATGCTGTTTCTTGAGAAACTGCCATAACAAGTGAAGACTGAGAGGAGGGGGCATTTTTACATGCAGTATGGACAGGGGATTGCCTTGCACACACAACAGGGGGTTCTATTGCATGCACAACAGTGGAAGAAGCAGTGGTGACACCCGCTGACACTGGTCGTGGACCCTGGGTTTCGCCCCACAAAGTCGGGTGCTTTGCTGCCATGTGCCTGATCATGCTGGTGGTGGTCAGGCTGGTAGTTTTGTCACCCCTGCTGATGCTGGCATGGCAGGTGGAACATATGGCCTTTTTGGGGTTATCAGCAGAGTCTTTAAAAAAATTCCAGACTCTGGAAGACCTACCGCTTGTACTGGCAACGTCCCTCGTGTTGGTGTTACGGGGAACGGTTGCCTGCCTTCTGTCTGCGGCCACCACACTGCTTCTTCCTGCCTGTTGGGGTACTCTGCCTCCCTCCCCCTGTGTGCTGCTGGCCTCACTCTGCATGTCCTCCTTCCACATTGGGTCAGTTACTAGATCATCCACCACCTCCTCCTCTTCCACTTGCGCACCACGATCCTCCTCCTCACTTCCTGGCAATTGTGTCTCGTCATCGTCCACCTCTTGTGACAGATTGCCAACGTCGACTTCCTGTGGCCGTGGCTGTTCAAATATTTGGGCATCGCAACATGGGATCTCCTCTGCCACCACTTCAAGCGTATCAGGCGAGGGGCCCAAATATGGAAATGGACCAGTGAACAGCTCTTCAGAGTGTCCAAGTGTGGGATCAGTTGCTGTCTGAGGACACTCGGCATGGTGGGAGGAAGGAGCATCAGGGTGAGGAGGAGTATGCGGTCGAGACTCACGGCTACTAAGAGTTGACCGTGTGGAAGACAGACCGGAGGTGGTGGTGCCCAGGTAACTGGAAGTATTGTCTGCTATCCAATTAATAACCTGTTCACACTGATCAGTTCTCAATACTGGTGTTGTTCTGTGCTTCCCTAGTAATTCGGTCAAGAAGTGGGAGCGAGAAGATGTGGCTGTTGGTTGTGGCACATTTTCACCTTGGCCACGGCGCCGTCCTCTGCACGAACCATCACAGAACGTCCACTTCCACGTCCCTTGCCACGCGCCTTGCCCATTATAAATGAAGTAAAATAGCTTACACTTGCACTATCAATGGAAAAAGGGTAATAAAGAGTAGATTAGAACCGTGGCAGAGGAAAACCACAGTTATTGTTTACTGGGGTATACCACACTTTTTTAAATAGAGATATTTGCGGCTGAACAGTGAGCGACACACTCAAACTGCTTTTTTTTTAGATACCAAAGGCCCAAAACTGGATAGTACAGCGATTTGACCTGTGGAACTGCGAAACCACACTGGGATGTCGGGCCTACACAAGACTATTTTCAACAGATATATTTTTGTGTCACAACAGTTAGGAGACACTACTGTTTTTCTTTACGGAAAAAACTACCAAAATATGAATAATAGAGATTTTTTTACCGTGGAACAGCAAAACCACAGTTATAATTTACTGGTGTATACCAGGCTTTTTAAAATATATATATATTTGCGGCTGAACAGTGAGCGACACACTCAAACTGTTTTATTTAGATACAAATGGCCCAAAAGTGGATAATACAGAGGTTTGTACCGTGGAACTGCAAAACCACACTTGTATTTCTCGGGCCTACACCAGACTATTTTCAACAGATATATTTGTGTCTGAAAAATCAGGGAGACACTATTTTTTTTTTTTTTACAGCAAAAAATGCAAAAAGCAGGATAATAGAGATTTTTTACCATGGAACAGCAAAAGCACACTTCTGTCTCTCTGGCCTACACCAGACTATTTTCAACAGATATATTTGTGTCTGAAAAATCAGGGAGACACTATTATTATTTTCATACAGCAAAAAATGCCAAAAACAGGATAATAGAGATGTCTTACCGTGGAACATCAAAACCACAGTAATAATTTACTGGTGTATACCAGGCTTTTTAAAATATATATATATTTGCGGCTGAGCGACACACTCAAACTGTTTTTTTTAGATACAAATGGCCCATAGAACTGCAAAACCACACTTCTGTTTCTCTGGCCTACACCAGACTATTTTCAACAGATATATTTGTGTCTGAAAAATCAGAGGCACACTTTTTTTTGGGGGGGGACGGGACACCAAAAGGTTAATAAGATGGGTATTTGTACATTGTGAAGGAGGAAAAAAAAAGAGGATTTTGATAAAAAAAAAAAGGATTTTTCCTGGCCCCCGGGACCTGGAGCTAAGTCCAGCAATTTCAGCAACAGGAGCAGCACACAGGACTGTAATGCAGCGTTTGCTGGTATAACCACTGCGTCTCCTATACAGCCTGCCTGCCTGCCTGATATACCTGGGATGGATATTAGTCCTGAGAAGGACTGTTTGTTTGATCTGGCAGCCTTTACAGACCCTACACTATCTATTTTGCAGGATATATCTCTCCCTAAATCAGCAGCGCTGTCCCTACACTGTCTGATCCGGAGCGACTGTGTCCAAGATGGCGGCACCCGGTTTTAAATACTCGAGGTGACGCTGTGCGGCCAGCCAATCACTGTAATGCCCACAAACAACATGGCTGCGGCATTACAGTGACTGGCTGGCAATCCCTGCATGTTCATTGGCTCTGTAAAGAGCGCCAAACATGCAGGGCGGAGACCCGAGCTCCCGCCCGAGTAACCCGGAAATGCTCGGTGCTCGCCGAACATCCCGAATAGCGTGATGCTCGGGCGAGTACCGAGCAGTGTCGAGCATGTTCGCTCAACACTAGTCCTTACATTTCCAGGAGGGATTACAGAGGAAGTGCGTATAGTAAAGTTCTTACATTTCCATGAGGAATTAAAAAGGAAGCGCACAAAGTACAGTCATTACATTTCCAGGAGTATTTACAGAGGAAGTGCAAAAAGTAAAGTTCTTACATTTCCAGGAGGGATTACAGAGGAAGGGCATAAAGTAAAGTTCTTACATTTCCAGGAGAGATTACAGAGGAAGTGCATAAACTAAAGCTCTTACATTTCCAGGAGGAATTACAGAGGAAATGCACAACGTTCTTACATTTCCAGGAGGGATTACAGAGGAAGTGCACAAAGTAGATTTCTTACATTTCCAGGAGGGATTACAGAGGAAGTGCATAAAGTAAAGTTCTTACATTTCCAGGAGGGATTACAGAGGAAATGCATAAAGTAAAGTTCTTACATTTCCAGGAGGGATTACAGAGGAAGTGCACAAAGTAGATTTCTTACATTTCCAGGAGGGATTACAGAGGAAGTGCATAAAGTAAAGTTCTTACATTTCCAGGGGGGATTACAGAGGAAGTGCATAAAGTAAAGTTCTTACATTTCCAGGGGGGATTACAGAGGAAGTGCATACAGTAAAGTTCTTACATTTCCAGGAGTAATTAAAGAGGAAGTGCACAAAGTAGAGTCCTTACATTTCCAGGAGGATTTACAGAGGAAGTGCACAAAGTAAAGTTCTTACATTTCCAGGAGGGATTACAGAGGAAGTGCATATAGTAAAGTTCTTACATTTCCATGAGGAATTAAAGAGGAAGTGCAGAAAGTAGAGTCCTTACATTTCCAGGAGGGATTACAGAGGAAGTGCACAAAGTAGAGTCCTTACATTTCCAGGAGGGATTACAGGGGATGTGCACAAAGTAGAGATCTTACATTTCCAGGAGTATTTACAGAGGAAGTGCAAAAAGTAAAGTTCTTACATTTCCAGGAGGGATTACAGAGGAAATGCATAAAGTAAAGTTCTCACATTTCCATGAGGAATTAAAGAGGAAATGCACAAAGCAGAGTTCTTACATTTCCAGGAGGGATTACAGAGGAAGTGCATAAAGTAGAGTTCTTACATTTCCAGGAGGGATTACAGAGGAAGTGCAAAAAGTAAAGTTCTTACATTTCCAGGAGGGATTACAGAGGAAGTGCATAAAGTAAAGTTCTTACATTTCCAGGGGGAATTAAAGAGGAAGTGCAGAAAGTGGAGTCCTTACATTTCCAGGAGGGATTACAGGGGATGTGCACAAAGTAGAGTTCTTACATTTCGAGGAGGATTTACAGAGGAAGTGCAAAAAGTAAAATTCTTACATTTCCAGGAGGGATTACAGAGGAAGTGCATAAAGTAAAATTCTTACATTTCCAGGAGGGATTACAGAGGAAGTGCATAAAGTAAAGTTCTTACATTTCCAGGAGGGATTACAGGGGATATGCACAAAGTAGAGTTCTTACTTTTCCAGGAGGATTTACAGAGGAAGTGCATAAAGTAAAATTCTTACATTTCCAGGAGGGATTACAGGGGATGTGCACAAAGTAGAGTTCTTACATTTCCAGGAGGGATTACAGAGGAAGTGCATAAAGTAAAGTTCTTACATTTCCAGGAGGGATTACAGAGGAAGTGCATAAAGTAAAGTTCTTACATTTCCAGGACAGATTACAGAGGAAGTGCATAAAGTAAAGTTCTTAAATTTCAGGAGGGATTACAGAGGAAGTGCATAAAGTAAAGTTCTTACATTTCCAGGAGGGATTACAGAGGAAGTGCATAAAGTAAAGTTCTTACATTTCCAGGAGGGATTACAGAGGAAATGCATAAAGTAAAGTTCTTACATTTCCAGGAGGGATTACAGGGGATGTGCACAAAGTAGAGTTCTTAAATTTCAGGAGGGATTACAGAGGAAGTGCATAAAGTAAAGTTCTTACATTTCCAGGAGGGATTACAGAGGAAGTGCATAAAGTAAAATTCTTACATTTCCAGGAGGGATTACAGAGGAAGTGCATAAAGTAAAGTTCTTACATTTCCAGGAGGGATTACAGAGGAAGTGCATAAATTAAAGTTCTTACATTTCCAGGAGTAATTAAAGAGGAAGTGCACAAAGTAGAGTCCTTACATTTCCAGGAGGATTTACAGAGGAAGTGCACAAAGTAAAGTTCTTACATTTCCAGGAGGGATTACAGAGGAAGTGCACAAAGTAGAGTCCTTACATTTCCAGGAGGGATTACAGGGGAAATGCACAATGTTCTTACATTTCCAGGAGGGATTACAGAGGAAATGCACAATGTTCTTACATTTCCAGGAGGGATTACAGAGGAAATGCACAATGTTCTTACATTTCCAGGAGGGATTACAGAGGAAGAGCACAAAGTAGATTTCTTACATTTCCAGGAGAGATTACAGAGGAAGTGTATGAAGTAAAGGTCTTACATTTCCAGGAGGGATTACAGAGGAAGTGCATAAAGTAAAGTTCTTACATTTCCAGGAGAGATTACAGAGGAAGTGCATAAAGTAGAGTTCTTACATTTCCAGGAGGGATTACAGAGGAAGTGCATAAAGTAAAGTTCTTACATTTCCAGGAGAGATTACAGAGGAAGTGCAGAAAGTAAAGTTCTTACATTTCCAGGAGGAATTACAGAGGAAATGCACAATGTTCTTACATTTCCAGGAGGGATTACAGAGGAAGAGCACAAAGTAGATTTCTTACATTTCCAGGAGAGATTACAGAGGAAGTGTATGAAGTAAAGGTCTTACATTTCCAGGAGGGATTACAGAGGAAGTGCATAAAGTAAAGTTCTTACATTTCCAGGAGAGATTACAGAGGAAGTGCATAAAGTAGAGTTCTTACATTTCCAGGAGGGATTACAGAGGAAGTGCATAAAGTAAAATTCTTACATTTCCAGGAGGGATTACAGAGGAAGTGCATAAAGTAAAGTTCTTACATTTCCAGGAGGGATTACAGGGGATATGCACAAAGTAGAGTTCTTACTTTTCCAGGAGGATTTACAGAGGAAGTGCATAAAGTAAAATTCTTACATTTCCAGGAGGGATTACAGGGGATGTGCACAAAGTAGAGTTCTTACATTTCCAGGAGGGATTACAGAGGAAGTGCATAAAGTAAAGTTCTTACATTTCCAGGAGGGAATTAAAGAGGAAGTGCATAAAGTAGAGTCCTTACATTTCCAGGAGGGATTACAGAGGAAATGCATAAAGTAAAGTTCTTACATTTCCAGGAGGGATTACAGGGGATGTGCACAAAGTAGAGTTCTTAAATTTCAGGAGGGATTACAGAGGAAGTGCATAAAGTAAAGTTCTTACATTTCCAGGAGGGATTACAGAGGAAGTGCATAAAGTAAAATTCTTACATTTCCAGGAGGGATTACAGAGGAAGTGCATAAAGTAAAGTTCTTACATTTCCAGGAGGGATTACAGAGGAAGTGCATAAATTAAAGTTCTTACATTTCCAGGAGTAATTAAAGAGGAAGTGCACAAAGTAGAGTCCTTACATTTCCAGGAGGATTTACAGAGGAAGTGCACAAAGTAAAGTTCTTACATTTCCAGGAGGGATTACAGAGGAAGTGCACAAAGTAGAGTCCTTACATTTCCAGGAGGGATTACAGTGGAAGTGCAGAAAGTAAAGTTCTTACATTTCCAGGAGGAATTACAGAGGAAATGCACAATGTTCTTACATTTCCAGGAGGGATTATAGAGGAAGAGCACAAAGTAGATTTCTTACATTTACAGGAGAGATTACAGAGGAAGTGCATAAAGTAAAGGTCTTACATTTCCAGGAGGGATTACAGAGGAAGTGCATAAAGTAAAGTTCTTACATTTCCAGGAGAGATTACAGAGGAAGTGCATAAAGTAGAGTTCTTACATTTCCAGGAGGGATTACAGAGGAAGTGCATAAAGTAAAATTCTTACATTTCCAGGAGGGATTACAGAGGAAGTGCATAAAGTAAAGTTCTTACATTTCCAGGAGGGATTACAGGGGATATGCACAAAGTAGAGTTCTTACTTTTCCAGGAGGATTTACAGAGGAAGTGCATAAAGTAAAATTCTTACATTTCCAGGAGGGATTACAGGGGATGTGCACAAAGTAGAGTTCTTACATTTCCAGGAGGGATTACAGAGGAAGTGCATAAAGTAAAGTTCTTACATTTCCAGGAGGGATTACAGAGGAAGTGCATAAAGTAAAGTTCTTACATTTCCAGGACGGATTACAGAGGAAGTGCATAAAGTAAAGTTCTTACATTTCCAGGAGGGATTACAGAGGAAATGCATAAAGTTCTTACATTTCCAGGAGGGATTACAGGGGATGTGCACAAAGTAGAGTTCTTAAATTTCAGGAGGGATTACAGAGGAAGTGCATAAAGTAAAGTTCTTACATTTCCAGGAGGGATTACAGAGGAAGTGCATAAAGTAAAGTTCTTACATTTCCAGGAGGGATTACAGAGGAAATGCATAAAGTAAAGTTCTTACATTTCCAGGAGGGATTACAGGGGATGTGCACAAAGTAGAGTTCTTAAATTTCAGGAGGGATTACAGAGGAAGTGCATAAAGTAAAGTTCTTACATTTCCAGGAGGGATTACAGAGGAAGTGCATAAAGTAAAATTCTTACATTTCCAGGAGGGATTACAGAGGAAGTGCATAAAGTAAAGTTCTTACATTTCCAGGAGGGATTACAGAGGAAGTGCATAAATTAAAGTTCTTACATTTCCAGGAGTAATTAAAGAGGAAGTGCACAAAGTAGAGTCCTTACATTTCCAGGAGGATTTACAGAGGAAGTGCACAAAGTAAAGTTCTTAAATATCCAGGAGGGATTACAGAGGAAGTGCACAAAGTAGAGTCCTTACATTTCCAGGAGGGATTACAGTGGAAGTGCAGAAAGTAAAGTTCTTACATTTCCAGGAGGAATTACAGAGGAAATGCACAATGTTCTTACATTTCCAGGAGGGATTACAGAGGAAGAGCACAAAGTAGATTTCTTACATTTCCAGGAGAGATTACAGAGGAAGTGCATAAAGTAAAGGTCTTACATTTCCAGGAGGGATTACAGAGGAAGTGCATAAAGTAAAGTTCTTACATTTCCAGGAGAGATTACAGAGGAAGTGCATAAAGTAGAGTTCTTACATTTCCAGGAGGGATTACAGAGGAAGTGCAAAAAGTAAAGTTCTTACATTTCCAGGAGGGATTACAGAGGAAGTGCATAAAGTAAAGTTCGTACATTTCCAGGGGGAATTAACGAGGAAGTGCAGAAAGTGGAGTCCTTACATTTCCAGGAGGGATTACAGGGGATGTGCACAAAGTAGAGTTCTTACATTTCCAGGAGGATTTACAGAGGAAGTGCAAAAAGTAAAATTCTTACATTTCCAGGAGGGATTACAGAGGAAGTGCATAAAGTAAAGTTCTTACATTTCCAGGAGGGATTACAGAGGAAGTGCACAAAGTAGATTTCTTACATTTCCAGGAGGGATTACAGTGGAAGTGCATAAAGTAAAGTTCTTACATTTCCAGGAGGGATTACAGAGGAAGTGCATAAAGTAAAGTTCTTACATTTCCAGGAGGGATTATAGAGGAAGTGCATAAAGTAAAGTTCTTACATTTCCAGGAGTAATTAAAGAGGAAGTGCACAAAGTAGAGTCCTTACATTTCCAGGAGGATTTACAGAGGAAGTGCACAAAGTAAAGTTCTTACATTTCCAGGAGGGACTACAGAGGAAGTGCACAAAGTAGAGTCCTTACATTTCCAGGAGGGATTACAGGGGAAGTGCAGAAAGTAAAGTTCTTACATTTCCAGGAGGAATTACAGATGAAATGCACAACGTTCTTACATTTCCAGGAGGGATTACAGAGGAAGTGCACAAAGTAGATTTCTTACATTTCCAGGAGGGATTACAGAGGAAGTGCATAAAGTAAAGTTCTTACATTTCCAGGAGGGATTACAGAGGAAGTGCATAAAGTAAAGTTCTTACATTTCCAGGAGGGATTACAGAGGAAGTGCATAAAGCAAAGTTCTTACTTTTCCAGGAGGGATTACAGAGGAAGTGCATAAAGTAAAGTTCTTACATTTCCAGGAGGAATTACAGAGGAAGTCCATAAAGTAAAGTTCTTACATTTCCAGGAGGGATTACAGGGGAAGTGCATAAAGTAAAGTTCTTACATTTCCAGGAGGAATTACAGAGGAAATGCACAACGTTCTTACATTTCCAGGAGGGATTACAGAGGAAGTGCACAAAGTAGATTTCTTACGTTTCCAGGAGGGATTACAGAGGAAGTGCATAAAGTAAAGTTCTTACATTTCCAGGAGGGATTACAGAGGAAGTGCATAAAGTAAAGTTCATACATTTCCAGGAGGGATTACAGAGGAAGTGCATAAAGCAAAGTTCTTACATTTCCAGGAGGGATTACAGAGGAAGTGCATAAAGTAAAGTTCTTACATTTCCAGGAGGAATTACAGAGGAAGTCCATAAAGTAAAGTTCTTACATTTCCAGGAGGAATTACAGAGGAAGTGCAAAAAGTAAAGTTCTTACATTTCCAGGAGGGATTACAGAGAAAGTCCATAAAGTAAAGTTCTTACATTTCCAGGAGGAATTACAGAGGAAATGCACAACGTTCTTACATTTCCAGGAGGGATTACAGAGGAAGTGCACAAAGTAGATTTCTTACATTTCCAGGAGGGATTACGGAGGAAGTGAAGTAAAGTTCTTGCATTTCCAGGAGGGATTACAGAGGAAGTGCATAAAGTTCTTACATTTCCAGGAGGGATTACAGAGGAAGTGCATAAAGTAAAGTTCTTACATTTCCAGGAGGGATTACAGAGGAAGTGCATAAAGTAAAGTTCTTACATTTCCAGGAGGGATTACAGAGGAAGTGCATAAAGTAAAGTTCTTACATTTCCAGGAGTAATAAAAGAGGAAGTGCACAAAGTAGAGTCCTTACATTTCCAGGAGGATTTACAGAGGAAGTGCACAAAGTAAAGTTCTTACATTTCCAGGAGGGACAATAGAGGAAGTGCACAAAGTAGAGTCCTTACATTTCCAGGAGGGATTACAGGGGAAGTGCAGAAAGTAAAGTTCTTACATTTCCAGGAGGGATTACAGAGGAAGTGCATAAAGTAAAGTTCTTACATTTCCAGGAGGAATTACAGAGGAAATGCACAACGTTCTTACATTTCCAGGAGGGATTACAGAGGAAGTGCACAAAGTAGATTTCTTACATTTCCAGGAGGGATTACAGAGGAAGTGCATAAAGTAAAGTTCTTACATTTCCAGGAGGGATTACAGAGGAAGTGCATAAAGTAAAGTTCTTACATTTCCAGGAGGGATTACAGAGGAAGTGCATAAAGCAAAGTTCTTACTTTTCCAGGAGGGATTACAGAGGAAGTGCATAAAGTAAAGTTCTTACATTTCCAGGAGGAATTACAGAGGAAGTCCATAAAGTAAAGTTCTTACATTTCCAGGAGGGATTACAGGGGAAGTGCAGAAAGTAAAGTTCTTACATTTCCAGGAGGAATTACAGAGGAAATGCACAACGTTCTTACATTTCCAGGAGGGATTACAGAGGAAGTGCACAAAGTAGATTTCTTACATTTCCAGGAGGGATTACAGAGGAAGTGCATAAAGTAAAGTTCTTACATTTCCAGGAGGGATTACAGAGGAAGGGCATAAAGTAAAGTTCTTACATTTCCAGGAGGGATTACAGAGGACGTGCACAAAGTAGATTTCTTACATTTCCAGGAGGGATTACAGTGTAAGTGCATAAAGTAAAGTTCTTACAATTCCAGGAGGGATTACAGAGGAAGTGCATAAAGTAAAGTTCTTACATTTCCAGGGCGGATTACAGAGGAAGTGCATAAAGTAAAGTTCTTACATTTCCAGGAGTAATTATAGAGGAAGTGCACAAAGTAGAGTCCTTACATTTCCAGGAGGATTTACAGAGGAAGTGCATAAAGTAAAGTTCTTACATTTCCAGGAGGGATTACAGAGGAAGTGCATATAGTAAAGTTCTTACATTTCCATGAGGAATTAAAGAGGAAGTGCAGAAAGTAGAGTCCTTACATTTCCAGGAGGGATTACAGAGGAAGTGCACAAAGTAGAGTCCTTACATTTCCAGGAGGGATTACAGGGGATGTGCACAAAGTAGAGATCTTACATTTCCAGGAGTATTTACAGAGGTAGTGCAAAAAGTAAAGTTCTTACATTTCCAGGAGGGATTACAGAGGAAATGCATAAAGTAAAGTTCTCACATTTCCATGAAGAATTAAAGAGGAAATTGACAAAGTAGAGTTCTTACATTTCCAGGAGGGATTACAGAGGAAGTGCATAAAGTAGAGTTCTTACATTTCCAGGAGGGATTACAGAGGAAGTGCAAAAAGTAAAGTTCTTACATTTCCAGGAGGGATTACAGAGGAAGTGCATAAAGTAAAGCTCTTACATTTCCAGGGGGAATTAAAGAGGAAGTGCAGAAAGTGGAGTCCTTACATTTCCAGGAGGGATTACAGGGGATATGCACAAAGTAGAGTTCTTACTTTTCCAGGAGGATTTACAGAGGAAGTGCATAAAGTAAAATTCTTACATTTCCAGGAGGGATTACAGGGGATGTGCACAAAGTAGAGTTCTTACATTTCCAGGAGGGATTACAGAGGAAGTGCATAAAGTAAATTTCTTACATTTCCAGGAGGGATTACAGAGGAAGTGCATAAAGTAAAGTTCTTACATTTCCAGGAGGGATTACAGGGGATATGCACAAAGTAGAGTTCTTACTTTTCCAGGAGGATTTACAGAGGAAGTGCATAAAGTAAAATTCTTACATTTCCAGGAGGGATTACAGGGGATGTGCACAAAGTAGAGTTCTTACATTTCCAGGAGGGATTACAGAGGAAGTGCATAAAGTAAAGTTCTTACATTTCCAGGAGGGATTACAGAGGAAGTGCATAAAGTAAAGTTCTTACATTTCCAGGACGGATTACAGAGGAAGTGCATAAAGTAAAGTTCTTACATTTCCAGGAGGGATTACAGAGGAAATGCATAAAGTAAAGTTCTTACATTTCCAGGAGGGATTACAGGGGATGTGCACAAAGTAGAGTTCTTAAATTTCAGGAGGGATTACAGAGGAAGTGCATAAAGTAAAGTTCTTACATTTCCAGGAGGGATTACAGAGGAAGTGCATAAAGTAAAGTTCTTACATTTCCAGGAGGGATTACAGAGGAAATGCATCAAGTAAAGTTCTTACATTTCCAGGAGGGATTACATGGGATGTGCACAAAGTAGAGTTCTTAAATTTCAGGAGGGATTACAGAGGAAGTGCATAAAGTAAAGTTCTTACATTTCCAGGAGGGATTACAGAGGAAGTGCATAAAGTAAAATTCTTACATTTCCAGGAGGGATTACAGGGGAAGTGCAGAAAGTAGAGTTCTTACATTTCCAGGAGGGATTACAGAGGAAGTGCATAAATTAAAGTTCTTACATTTCCAGGAGTAATTAAAGAGGAAGTGCACAAAGTAGAGTCATTACATTTCCAGGAGGATTTACAGAGGAAGTGCACAAAGTAAAGTTCTTACATTTCCAGGAGGGATTACAGAGGAAGTGCACAAAGTAGAGTCCTTACATTTCCAGGAGGGATTACAGGGGAAGTGCAGAAAGTAAAGTTCTTACATTTCCAGGAGGAATTACAGAGGAAATGCACAATGTTCTTACATTTCCAGGAGGGATTACAGAGGAAGAGCACAAAGTAGATTTCTTACATTTCCAGGAGAGATTACAGAGGAAGTGCATAAAGTAAAGGTCTTACATTTCCAGGAGGGATTACAGAGGAAGTGCATAAAGTAAAGTTCTTACATTTCCAGGAGAGATTACAGAGGAAGTGCATAAAGTAGAGTTCTTACATTTCCAGGAGGGATTACAGAGGAAGTGCAAAAAGTAAAGTTCTTACATTTCCAGGAGGGATTACAGAGGAAGTGCATAAAGTAAAGTTCTTACATTTCCAGGGGGAATTAACGAGGAAGTGCAGAAAGTGGAGTCCTTACATTTCCAGGAGGGATTACAGGGGATGTGCACAAAGTAGAGTTCTTACATTTCCAGGAGGATTTACAGAGGAAGTGCAAAAAGTAAAATTCTTACATTTCCAGGAGGGATTACAGAGGAAGTGCATAAAGTAAAGTTCTTACATTTCCAGGAGGGATTACAGACGAAGTGCACAAAGTAGATTTCTTATATTTCCAGGAGGGATTACAGTGGAAGTGCCTAAAGTAAAGTTCTTACATTTCCAGGAGGGATTACAGAGGAAGTGCATATAGTAAAGTTCTTACATTTCCAGGAGGGATTATAGAGGAAGCGCATAAAGTAAAGTTCTTACATTTCCAGGAGTAATTAAAGAGGAAGTGCACAAAGTAGAGTCCTTACATTTCCAGGAGGATTTACAGAGGAAGTGCACAAAGTAAAGTTCTTACATTTCCAGGAGGGACTACAGAGGAAGTGCACAAAGTAGAGTCCTTACATTTCCAGGAGGGATTACAGGGGAAGTGCAGAAAGTAAAGTTCTTACATTTCCAGGAGGAATTACAGATGAAATGCACAACGTTCTTACATTTCCAGGAGGGATTACAGAGGAAGTGCACAAAGTAGATTTCTTACATTTCCAGGAGGGATTACAGAGGAAGTGCATAAAGTAAAGTTCTTACATTTCCAGGAGGGATTACAGAGGAAGTGCATAAAGTAAAGTTCTTACATTTCCAGGAGGGATTACAGAGGAAGTGCATAAAGCAAAGTTCTTACTTTTCCAGGAGGGATTACAGAGGAAGTGCATAAAGTAAAGTTCTTACATTTCCAGGAGGAATTACAGAGGAAGTCCATAAAGTAAAGTTCTTACATTTCCAGGAGGGATTACAGGGGAAGTGCAGAAAGTAAAGTTCTTACATTTCCAGGAGGAATTACAGAGGAAATGCACAACGTTCTTACATTTCCAGGAGGGATTACAGAGGAAGTGCACAAAGTAGATTTCTTACATTTCCAGGAGGGATTATGGAGGAAGTGAAGTAAAGTTCTTGCATTTCCAGGAGGGATTACAGAGGAAGTGCATAAAGTTCTTACATTTCCAGGAGGGATTACAGAGGAAGTGCATAAAGTAAAGTTCTTACATTTCCAGGAGGGATTACAGAGGAAGTGCATAAAGTAAAGTTCTTACATTTCCAGGAGGGATTACAGAGGAAGTGCACAAAGTAGATTTCTTACATTTCCAGGAGGGATTACAGTGTAAGTGCATAAAGTAAAGTTCTTACAATTCCAGGAGGGATTACAGAGGAAGTGCATAAAGTAAAGTTCTTACATTTCCAGGGCGGATTACAGAGGAAGTGCATAAAGTAAAGTTCTTACATTTCCAGGAGTAATTATAGAGGAAGTGCACAAAGTAGAGTCCTTACATTTCCAGGAGGATTTACAGAGGAAGTGCATAAAGTAAAGTTCTTACATTTCCAGGAGGGATTACAGAGGAAGTGCATATAGTAAAGTTCTTACATTTCCATGAGGAATTAAAGAGGAAGTGCAGAAAGTAGAGTCCTTACATTTCCAGGAGGGATTACAGAGGAAGTGCACAAAGTAGAGTCCTTACATTTCCAGGAGGGATTACAGGGGATGTGCACAAAGTAGAGATCTTACATTTCCAGGAGTATTTACAGAGGTAGTGCAAAAAGTAAAGTTCTTACATTTCCAGGAGGGATTACAGAGGAAATGCATAAAGTAAAGTTCTCACATTTCCATGAAGAATTAAAGAGGAAATTGACAAAGTAGAGTTCTTACATTTCCAGGAGGGATTACAGAGGAAGTGCATAAAGTAGAGTTCTTACATTTCCAGGAGGGATTACAGAGGAAGTGCAAAAAGTAAAGTTCTTACATTTCCAGGAGGGATTACAGAGGAAGTGCATAAAGTAAAGCTCTTACATTTCCAGGGGGAATTAAAGAGGAAGTGCAGAAAGTGGAGTCCTTACATTTCCAGGAGGGATTACAGGGGATATGCACAAAGTAGAGTTCTTACTTTTCCAGGAGGATTTACAGAGGAAGTGCATAAAGTAAAATTCTTACATTTCCAGGAGGGATTACAGGGGATGTGCACAAAGTAGAGTTCTTACATTTCCAGGAGGGATTACAGAGGAAGTGCATAAAGTAAATTTCTTACATTTCCAGGAGGGATTACAGAGGAAGTGCATAAAGTAAAGTTCTTACATTTCCAGGAGGGATTACAGGGGATATGCACAAAGTAGAGTTCTTACTTTTCCAGGAGGATTTACAGAGGAAGTGCATAAAGTAAAATTCTTACATTTCCAGGAGGGATTACAGGGGATGTGCACAAAGTAGAGTTCTTACATTTCCAGGAGGGATTACAGAGGAAGTGCATAAAGTAAAGTTCTTACATTTCCAGGAGGGATTACAGAGGAAGTGCATAAAGTAAAGTTCTTACATTTCCAGGACGGATTACAGAGGAAGTGCATAAAGTAAAGTTCTTACATTTCCAGGAGGGATTACAGAGGAAATGCATAAAGTAAAGTTCTTACATTTCCAGGAGGGATTACAGGGGATGTGCACAAAGTAGAGTTCTTAAATTTCAGGAGGGATTACAGAGGAAGTGCATAAAGTAAAGTTCTTACATTTCCAGGAGGGATTACAGAGGAAGTGCATAAAGTAAAGTTCTTACATTTCCAGGAGGGATTACAGAGGAAATGCATCAAGTAAAGTTCTTACATTTCCAGGAGGGATTACATGGGATGTGCACAAAGTAGAGTTCTTAAATTTCAGGAGGGATTACAGAGGAAGTGCATAAAGTAAAGTTCTTACATTTCCAGGAGGGATTACAGAGGAAGTGCATAAAGTAAAATTCTTACATTTCCAGGAGGGATTACAGGGGAAGTGCAGAAAGTAGAGTTCTTACATTTCCAGGAGGGATTACAGAGGAAGTGCATAAATTAAAGTTCTTACATTTCCAGGAGTAATTAAAGAGGAAGTGCACAAAGTAGAGTCATTACATTTCCAGGAGGATTTACAGAGGAAGTGCACAAAGTAAAGTTCTTACATTTCCAGGAGGGATTACAGAGGAAGTGCACAAAGTAGAGTCCTTACATTTCCAGGAGGGATTACAGGGGAAGTGCAGAAAGTAAAGTTCTTACATTTCCAGGAGGAATTACAGAGGAAATGCACAATGTTCTTACATTTCCAGGAGGGATTACAGAGGAAGAGCACAAAGTAGATTTCTTACATTTCCAGGAGAGATTACAGAGGAAGTGCATAAAGTAAAGGTCTTACATTTCCAGGAGGGATTACAGAGGAAGTGCATAAAGTAAAGTTCTTACATTTCCAGGAGAGATTACAGAGGAAGTGCATAAAGTAGAGTTCTTACATTTCCAGGAGGGATTACAGAGGAAGTGCAAAAAGTAAAGTTCTTACATTTCCAGGAGGGATTACAGAGGAAGTGCATAAAGTAAAGTTCTTACATTTCCAGGGGGAATTAACGAGGAAGTGCAGAAAGTGGAGTCCTTACATTTCCAGGAGGGATTACAGGGGATGTGCACAAAGTAGAGTTCTTACATTTCCAGGAGGATTTACAGAGGAAGTGCAAAAAGTAAAATTCTTACATTTCCAGGAGGGATTACAGAGGAAGTGCATAAAGTAAAGTTCTTACATTTCCAGGAGGGATTACAGATGAAGTGCACAAAGTAGATTTCTTATATTTCCAGGAGGGATTACAGTGGAAGTGCCTAAAGTAAAGTTCTTACATTTCCAGGAGGGATTACAGAGGAAGTGCATATAGTAAAGTTCTTACATTTCCAGGAGGGATTATAGAGGAAGCGCATAAAGTAAAGTTCTTACATTTCCAGGAGTAATTAAAGAGGAAGTGCACAAAGTAGAGTCCTTACATTTCCAGGAGGATTTACAGAGGAAGTGCACAAAGTAAAGTTCTTACATTTCCAGGAGGGACTACAGAGGAAGTGCACAAAGTAGAGTCCTTACATTTCCAGGAGGGATTACAGGGGAAGTGCAGAAAGTAAAGTTCTTACATTTCCAGGAGGAATTACAGATGAAATGCACAACGTTCTTACATTTCCAGGAGGGATTACAGAGGAAGTGCACAAAGTAGATTTCTTACATTTCCAGGAGGGATTACAGAGGAAGTGCATAAAGTAAAGTTCTTACATTTCCAGGAGGGATTACAGAGGAAGTGCATAAAGTAAAGTTCTTACATTTCCAGGAGGGATTACAGAGGAAGTGCATAAAGCAAAGTTCTTACTTTTCCAGGAGGGATTACAGAGGAAGTGCATAAAGTAAAGTTCTTACATTTCCAGGAGGAATTACAGAGGAAGTCCATAAAGTAAAGTTCTTACATTTCCAGGAGGGATTACAGGGGAAGTGCAGAAAGTAAAGTTCTTACATTTCCAGGAGGAATTACAGAGGAAATGCACAACGTTCTTACATTTCCAGGAGGGATTACAGAGGAAGTGCACAAAGTAGATTTCTTACATTTCCAGGAGGGATTATGGAGGAAGTGAAGTAAAGTTCTTGCATTTCCAGGAGGGATTACAGAGGAAGTGCATAAAGTTCTTACATTTCCAGGAGGGATTACAGAGGAAGTGCATAAAGTAAAGTTCTTACATTTCCAGGAGGGATTACAGAGGAAGTGCATAAAGTAAAGTTCTTACATTTCCAGGAGGGATTACAGAGGAAGTGCATAAAGTAAAGTTCTTACATTTCCAGGAGTAATAAAAGAGGAAGTGCACAAAGTAGAGTCCTTACATTTCCAGGAGGATTTACAGAGGAAGTGCACGAAGTAAAGTTCTTACATTTCCAGGAGGGACTACAGAGGAAGTGCACAAAGTAGAGTCCTTACATTTCCAGGAGGGATTACAGGGGAAGTGCAGAAAGTAAAGTTCTTACATTTCCAAGAGGGACTACAGATGAAGTGCACAACGTTCTTACATTTCCAGGAGGGATTACAGAGGAAGTGCACAAAGTAGATTTCTTACATTTCCAGGAGGGATTACAGAGGAAGTGCACAAAGTAAAGTTCTTACATTTCCAGGAGGGATTACAGGGGAAGTGCAGAAAGTAAAGTTCTTACATTTCCAGGAGGAATTACAGAGGAAATGCACAACGTTCTTACATTTCCAGGAGGGATTACAGAGGAAGTGCACAAAGTAGATTTCTTACATTTCCAGGAGGGATTACAGAGGAAGTGCATAAAGTAAAGTTCTTACATTTCCAGGAGGGATTACAGAGGAAGTGCATAAAGTAAAGTTCTTACATTTCCAGGAGGGATTACAGAGGAAGTGCATAAAGCAAAGTTCTTACTTTTCCAGGAGGGATTACAGAGGAAGTGCATAAAGTAAAGTTCATACATTTCCAGGAGGGATTACAGAGGAAGTGCATAAAGCAAAGTTCTTACATTTCCAGGAGGAATTACAGAGGAAATGCACAATGTTCTTACATTTCCAGGAGGGATTACAGAGGAAGTGCACAAAGTAGATTTCTTACGTTTCCAGGACGGATTACAGAGGAAGTGCATGAAGTAAAGTTCTTACATTTCCAGGAGGCATTACAGAGGAAGTGCATAAAGTAAAGTTCATACATTTCCAGGAGGGATTACAGAGGAAGTGCATAAAGCAAAGTTCTTACATTTTCAGGAGGGATTACAGAGGAAGTGCATAAAGTAAAGTTCTTACATTTCCAGGAGGAATTACAGAGGAAGTGCAAAAAGTAAAGTTCTAACATTTCCAGGAGGGATTACAGAGGAAGTCCATAAAGTAAAGTTCTTACATTTCCAGGAGGAATTACAGAGGAAATGCACAACGTTCTTACATTTCCAGGAGGGATTACAGAGGAAGTGCACAAAGTAGATTTCTTACATTTCCAGGAGGGATTACGGAGGAAGTGAAGTAAAGTTCTTGCATTTCCAGGAGGGATTACAGAGGAAGTGCACAAAGTAGATTTCTTACATTTCCAGGAGGGATTACAGAGGAAGTGCATAAAGTTCTTACATTTCCAGGAGGGATTACATAGGAAGTGCATAAAGTAAAGTTCTTACATTTCCAGGAGGGATTACAGAGGAAGTGCATAAAGTAAAGTTCTTATATTTCCAGGAGGGATTACAGAGGAAGTGCATAAAGTAAAGTTCTTACATTTTCAGGAGTAATAAAAGAGGAAGTGCACAAAGTAGAGTCCTTACATTTCCAGGAGGATTTACAGAGGAAGTGCACAAAGTAAAGTTCTTACATTTCCAGGAGGGATTACTGAGGAAGTGCACAAAGTAGAGTCCTTACATTTCCAGGAGGGATTACAGGGGAAGTGCAGAAAGTAAAGTTCTTACATTTCCAGGAGGAATTACAGAGGAAATGCACAACGTTCTTACATTTCCAGGAGGGATTACAGAGGAAGTGCACAAAGTAGATTTCTTACATTTCCAGGAGGGATTACGGAGGAAGTGAAGTAAAGTTCTTTCATTTCCAGGAGGGATTACAGAGGAAGTGCATAAAGTAAAGTTCTTACATTTCCAGGAGGGATTACAGAGGAAGTGCATAAAGTAAAGTTCTTACATTTCCAGGAGGGATTACAGAGGAAGTGCATAAAGTAAAGTTCTTACATTTCCAGGAGTAATAAAAGAGGAAGTGCACAAAGTAGAGTCCTTACATTTCCAGGAGGATTTACAGAGGAAGTGCACAAAGTAAAGATCTTACATTTCCAGGAGGGATTACAGAGGAAGTGCATAAAGTTCTTACATTTCCAGGAGGGATTACAGAGGAAGTGCATAAAGTAAAGTTCTTACATTTCCAGGAGGGATTACAGAGGAAGTGCATAAAGTAAAGTTCTTACATTTCCAGGAGGGATTACAGAGGAAGTGCATAAAGTAAAGTTCTTACATTTCCAGGAGTAATAAAAGAGGAAGTGCACAAAGTAGAGTCCTTACATTTCCAGGAGGATTTACAGAGGAAGTGCACAAAGTAAAGTTCTTACATTTCCAGGAGGGACTACAGAGGAAGTGCACAAAGTAGAGTCCTTACATTTCCAGGAGGGATTACAGGGGAAGTGCAGAAAGTAAAGTTCTTACATTTCCAGGAGGGATTACAGAGGAAGTGCATAAAGTAAAGTTCTTACATTTCCAGGAGGAATTACAGAGGAAATGCACAACGTTCTTACATTTCCAGGAGGGATTACAGAGGAAGTGCGCAAAGTAGATTTCTTACATTTCCAGGAGGGATTACAGAGGAAGTGCATAAAGTAAAGTTCTTACATTTCCAGGAGGGATTACAGAGGAAGTGCATAAAGTAAAGTTCTTACATTTCCAGGAGGGATTACAGAGGAAGTGCATAAAGCAAAGTTCTTACTTTCCCAGGAGGGATTACAGAGGAAGTGCATAAAGTAAAGTTCTTACATTTCCAGGAGGAATTACAGAGGAAGTCCATAAAGTAAAGTTCTTACATTTCCAGGAGGGATTACAGGGGAAGTGCAGAAAGTAAAGTTCTTACATTTCCAGGAGGAATTACAGAGGAAATGCACAACGTTCTTACATTTCCAGGAGGGATTACAGAGGAAGTGCACAAAGTAGATTTCTTACATTTCCAGGAGGGATTACAGAGGAAGTGCATAAAGTAAAGTTCTTACATTTCCAGGAGGGATTACAGAGGAAGTGCACAAAGTAGATTTCTTACATTTCCAGGAGGGATTACAGTGTAAGTGCATAAAGTAAAGTTCTTACAATTCCAGGAGGGATTACAGAGGAAGTGCATAAAGTAAAGTTCTTACATTTCCAGGAGGGATTACAGAGGAAGTGCACAAAGTAGATTTCTTACATTTCCAGGAGGGATTACAGTGTAAGTGCATAAAGTAAAGTTCTTACATTTCCAGGAGGGATTACAGAGGAAGGGCATAAAGTAAAGTTCTTACATTTCCAGGAGGGATTACAGAGGAAGTGCACAAAGTAGATTTCTTACATTTCCAGGAGGGATTACAGAGGAAGTGCATAAAGTAAAGTTCTTACATTTGCAGGGCGGATTACAGAGGAAGTGCATAAAGTAAAGTTCTTACATTTCCAGGAGTAATTAAAGAGGAAGTGCACAAAGTAGAGTCCTTACATTTCCAGGAGGATTTACAGAGGAAGTGCACAAAGTAAAGTTCTTACATTTCCAGGAGGGATTACAGAGGAAGTGCATATAGTAAAGTTCTTACATTTCCATGAGGAATTAAAGAGGAAGTGCAGAAAGTAGAGTCCTTACATTTCCAGGAGGGATTACAGAGGAAGTGCACAAAGTAGAGTCCTTACATTTCCAGGAGGGATTACAGGGGATGTGCACAAAGTAGAGATCTTACATTTCCAGGAGTATTTACAGAGGTAGTGCAAAAAGTAAAGTTCTTACATTTCCAGGAGGGATTACAGAGGAAATGCATAAAGTAAAGTTCTCACATTTCCATGAGGAATTAAAGAGGAAATGCACAAAGTAGAGTTCTTACATTTCCAGGAGGGATTACAGAGGAAGTGCATAAAGTAGAGTTCTTACATTTCCAGGAGGGATTACAGAGGAAGTGCAAAAAGTAAAGTTCTTACATTTCCAGGAGGGATTACAGAGGAAGTGCATAAAGTAAAGCTCTTACATTTCCAGGGGGAATTAAAGAGGAAGTGCAGAAAGTGGAGTCCTTACATTTCCAGGAGGGATTACAGGGGATGTGCACAAAGTAGAGTTCTTACATTTCCAGGAGGATTTACAGAGGAAGTGCAAAAAGTAAAATTCTTACATTTCCAGGAGGGATTACAGAGGAAGTGCATGAAGTAAAATTCTTACATTTCCAGGAGGGATTACAGAGGAAGTGCATAAAGTAAAGTTCTTACATTTCCAGGAGGGATTACAGGGGATATGCACAAAGTAGAGTTCTTACTTTTGCAGGAGGATTTACAGAGGAAGTGCATAAAGTAAAATTCTTACATTTCCAGGAGGGATTACAGGGGATGTGCACAAAGTAGAGTTCTTACATTTCCAGGAGGGATTACAGAGGAAGTGCATAAAGTAAAGTTCTTACATTTCCAGGAGGGATTACAGAGGAAGTGCATAAAGTAAAGTTCTTACATTTCCAGGACGGATTACAGAGGAAGTGCATAAAGTAAAGTTCTTACATTTCCAGGAGGGATTACAGGGGATGTGCACAAAGTAGAGTTCTTAAATTTCAGGAGGGATTACAGAGGAAGTGCATAAAGTAAAGTTCTTACATTTCCAGGAGGGATTACAGAGGAAGTGCATAAAGTAAAGTTCTTACATTTCCAGGAGGGATTACAGAGGAAATGCATAAAGTAAAGTTCTTACATTTCCAGGAGGGATTACAGGGGATGTGCACAAAGTAGAGTTCTTAAATTTCAGGAGGGATTACAGAGGAAGTGCATAAAGTAAAGTTCTTACATTTCCAGGAGGGATTACAGAGGAAGTGCATAAAGTAAAATTCTTACATTTCCAGGAGGGATTACAGGGGAAGTGCAGAAAGTAGAGTTCTTACATTTCCAGGAGGGATTACAGAGGAAGTGCATAAATTAAAGTTCTTACATTTCCAGGAGTAATTAAAGAGGAAGTGCACAAAGTAGAGTCCTTACATTTCCAGGAGGGATTACAGAGGAAGTGCACAAAGTAGAGTCCTTACATTTCCAGGAGGGATTACAGGGGAAGTGCAGAAAGTAAAGTTCTTACATTTCCAGGAGGAATTACAGAGGAAATGCACAATGTTCTTACATTTCCAGGAGGGATTACAGAGGAAGAGCACAAAGTAGATTTCTTACATTTCCAAGAGAGATTACAGAGGAAGTGCATAAAGTAAAGGTCTTACATTTCCAGGAGGGATTACAGAGGAAGTGCATAAAGTAAAGTTCTTACATTTCCAGGAGAGATTACAGAGGAAATGCACAATGTTCTTACATTTCCAGGAGGGATTACAGAGGAAGAGCACAAAGTAGATTTCTTACATTTCCAGGAGAGATTACAGAGGAAGTGCATAAAGTAAAGGTCTTACATTTCCAGGAGGGATTACAGAGGAAGTGCATAAAGTAAAGTATATACATTTCCAGGAGAGATTACAGAGGAAGTGCATAAAGTAGAGTTCTTACATTTCCAGGAGGGATTACAGAGGAAGTGCAAAAAGTAAAGTTCTTACATTTCCAGGAGGGATTACAGAGGAAGTGCATGAAGTAAAGTTCTTACATTTCCAGGGGGAATTAACGAGGAAGTGCAGAAAGTGGAGTCCTTACATTTCCAGGAGGAATTACAGGGGATGTGCACAAAGTAGAGTTCTTACATTTCCAGGAGGATTTACAGTGGAAGTGCATAAAGTAAAGTTCTTACATTTCCAGGAGGGATTACAGAGGAAGTGCATATAGTAAAGTTCTTACATTTCCAGGAGGGATTATAGAGGAAGCGCATAAAGTAAAGTTCTTACATTTCCAGGAGTAATTAAAGAGGAAGTGCACAAAGTAGAGTCCTTACATTTCCAGGAGGATTTACAGAGGAAGTGCACAAAGTAAAGTTCTTACATTTCCAGGAGGGACTACAGAGGAAGTGCACAAAGTAGAGTCCTTACATTTCCAGGAGGGATTACAGGGGAAGTGCAGAAAGTAAAGTTCTTACATTTCCAGGAGGAATTACAGATGAAATGCACAACGTTCTTACATTTCCAGGAGGGATTACAGAGGAAGTGCACAAAGTAGATTTCTTACATTTCCAGGAGGGATTACAGAGGAAGTGCATAAAGTAAAGTTCTTACATTTCCAGGAGGGATTACAGAGGAAGTGCATAAAGTAAAGTTCTTACATTTCCAGGAGGGATTACAGAGGAAGTGCATAAAGCAAAGTTCTTACTTTTCCAGGAGGGATTACAGAGGAAGTGCATAAAGTAAAGTTCTTACATTTCCAGGAGGAATTACAGAGGAAGTCCATAAAGTAAAGTTCTTACATTTCCAGGAGGGATTACAGGGGAAGTGCAGAAAGTAAAGTTCTTACATTTCCAGGAGGAATTACAGAGGAAATGCACAACGTTCTTACATTTCCAGGAGGGATTACAGAGGAAGTGCACAAAGTAGATTTCTTACGTTTCCAGGAGGGATTACAGAGGAAGTGCATAAAGTAAAGTTCTTACATTTCCAGGAGGGATTACAGAGGAAGTGCATAAAGTAAAGTTCATACATTTCCAGGAGGGATTACAGAGGAAGTGCATAAAGCAAAGTTCTTACATTTCCAGGAGGGATTACAGAGGAAGTGCATAAAGTAAAGTTCTTACATTTCCAGGAGGAATTACAGAGGAAGTCAATAAAGTAAAGTTCTTACATTTCCAGGAGGAATTACAGAGGAAGTGCAAAAAGTAAAGTTCATACATTTCCAGGAGGGATTACAGAGGAAGTCCATAAAGTAAAGTTCTTACATTTCCAGGAGGAATTACAGAGGAAATGCACAACTTTCTTACATTTCCAGGAGGGATTACAGAGGAAGTGCACAAAGTAGATTTCTTACATTTCCAGGAGGGATTATGGAGGAAGTGAAGTAAAGTTCTTGCATTTCCAGGAGGGATTACAGAGGAAGTGCATAAAGTTCTTACATTTCCAGGAGGGATTACAGAGGAAGTGCATTAAGTAAAGTTCTTACATTTCCAGGAGGGATTACAGAGGAAGTGCATAAAGTAAAGTTCTTACATTTCCAGGAGGGATTACAGAGGAAGTGCATAAAGTAAAGTTCTTACATTTCCAGGAGTAATAAAAGAGGAAGTGCACAAAGTAGAGTCCTTACATTTCCAGGAGGATTTACAGAGGAAGTGCACAAAGTAAAGTTCTTACATTTCCAGGAGGGACTACAGAGGAAGTGCACAAAGTAGAGTCCTTACATTTCTAGGAGGGATTACAGAGGAAGTGCAGAAAGTAAAGTTCTTACATTTCCAGGAGGGACTACAGAGGAAGTGCACAACGTTCTTACATTTCCAGGAGGGATTACAGAGGAAGTGCACAAAGTAGATTTCTTACATTTCCAGGAGGGATTACAGAGGAAGTGCACAAAGTAAAGTTCTTACATTTCCAGGAGGGATTACAGGGGAAGTGCAGAAAGTAAAGTTCTTACATTTCCAGGAGGAATTACAGAGGAAATGCACAACGTTCTTACATTTCCAGGAGGGATTACAGAGGAAGTGCACAAAGTAGATTTCTTACATTTCCAGGAGGGATTACAGAGGAAGTGCATAAAGTAAAGTTCTTACATTTCCAGGAGGGATTACAGAGGAAGTGCATAAAGTAAAGTTCTTACATTTCCAGGAGGGATTACAGAGGAAGTGCATAAAGCAAAGTTCTTACTTTTCCAGGAGGGATTACAGAGGAAGTGCATAAAGTAAAGTTCTTACATTTCCAGGAGGAATTACAGAGGAAGTCCATAAAGTAAAGTTCTTACATTTCCAGGAGGGATTACAGGGGAAGTGCAGAAAGTAAAGTTCTTACATTTCCAGGAGGAATTACAGAGGAAATGCACAACGTTCTTACATTTCCAGGAGGGATTACAGAGGAAGTGCACAAAGTAGATTTCTTACGTTTCCAGGAGGGATTACAGAGGAAGTGCATGAAGTAAAGTTCTTACATTTCCAGGAGGGATTACAGAGGAAGTGCATAAAGTAAAGTTCATACATTTCCAGGAGGAATTACAGAGGAAGTCCATAAAGTAAAGTTCTTACATTTCCAGGAGGAATTACAGAGGAAGTGCAAAAAGTAAAGTTCTTACATACCAGGAGGGATTACAGAGGAAGTCCATAAAGTAAAGTTCTTACATTTCCAGGAGGAATTACAGAGGAAATGCACAACGTTCTTACATTTCCAGGAGGGATTACAGAGGAAGTGCACAAAGTAGATTTCTTACATTTCCAGGAGGGATTACGGAGGAAGTGAAGTAAAGTTCTTGCATTTCCAGGAGGGATTACAGAGGAAGTGCATAAAGTTCTTACATTTCCAGGAGGGATTACATAGGAAGTGCATAAAGTAAAGTTCTTACATTTCCAGGAGGGATTACAGAGGAAGTGCATAAAGTAAAGTTCTTACATTTCCAGGAGGGATTACAGAGGAAGTGCATAAAGTAAAGTTCTTACATTTTCAGGAGTAATAAAAGAGGAAGTGTACAAAGTAGAGTCCTTACATTTCCAGGAGGATTTACAGAGGAAGTGCACAAAGTAAAGTTCTTACATTTCCAGGAGGGATTACTGAGGAAGTGCACAAAGTAGAGTCCTGACATTTCCAGGAGGGATTACAGGGGAAGTGCAGAAAGTAAAGTTCTTACATTTCCAGGAGGAATTACAGAGGAAATGCACAACGTTCTTACATTTCCAGGAGGGATTACAGAGGAAGTGCACAAAGTAGATTTCTTACATTTCCAGGAGGGATTACGGAGGAAGTGAAGTAAAGTTCTTTCATTTCCAGGAGGGATTACAGAGGAAGTGCATAAAGTAAAGTTCTTACATTTTCAGGAGGGATTAGAGAGGAAGTGCATAAAGTAAAGTTCTTACATTTCCAGGAGGGATTACAGAGGAAGTGCATAAAGTAAAGTTCTTACATTTCCAGGAGTAATAAAAGAGGAAGTGCACAAAGTAGAGTCCTTACATTTCCAGGAGGATTTACAGAGGAAGTGCACAAAGTAAAGATCTTACATTTCCAGGAGGGATTACAGAGGAAGTGCATAAAGTTCTTACATTTCCAGGAGGGATTACAGAGGAAGTGCATAAAGTAAAGTTCTTACATTTCCAGGAGGGATTACAGAGGAAGTGCATAAAGTAAAGTTCTTACATTTCCAGGAGGGATTACAGAGGAAGTGCATAAAGTAAAGTTCTTACATTTCCAGGAGTAATAAAAGAGGAAGTGCACAAAGTAGAGTCCTTACATTTCCAGGAGGATTTACAGAGGAAGTGCACAAAGTAAAGTTCTTACATTTCCAGGAGGGACTACAGAGGAAGTGCACAAAGTAGAGTCCTTACATTTCCAGGAGGGATTACAGGGGAAGTGCAGAAAGTAAAGTTCTTACATTTCCAGGAGGGATTACAGAGGAAGTGCATAAAGTAAAGTTCTTACATTTCCAGGAGGAATTACAGAGGAAATGCACAACGTTCTTACATTTCCAGGAGGGATTACAGAGGAAGTGCACAAAGTAGATTTCTTACATTTCCAGGAGGGATTACAGAGGAAGTGCATAAAGTAAAGTTCTTACATTTCCAGGAGGGATTACAGAGGAAGTGCATAAAGTTCTTACATTTCCAGGAGGGATTACAGAGGAAGTGCATAAAGCAAAGTTCTTACTTTTCCAGGAGGGATTACAGAGGAAGTGCATAAAGTAAAGTTCTTACATTTCCAGGAGGAATTACAGAGGAAGTCCATAAAGTAAAGTTCTTACATTTCCAGGAGGGATTACAGGGGAAGTGCAGAAAGTAAAGTTCTTACATTTCCAGGAGGAATTACAGAGGAAATGCACAACGTTCTTACATTTCCAGGAGGGATTACAGAGGAAGTGCACAAAGTAGATTTCTTACATTTCCAGGAGGGATTACAGAGGAAGTGCATAAAGTAAAGTTCTTACATTTCCAGGAGGGATTACAGAGGAAGTGCACAAAGTAGATTTCTTACATTTCCAGGAGGGATTACAGTGTAAGTGCATGAAGTAAAGTTCTTACAATTCCAGGAGGGATTACAGAGGAAGTGCATAAAGTAAAGTTCTTACATTTCCAGGAGGGATTACAGAGGAAGTGCACAAAGTAGATTTCTTACATTTCCAGGAGGGATTACAGTGTAAGTGCATAAAGTAAAGTTCTTACATTTCCAGGAGGGATTACAGAGGAAGTGCATAAAGTAAAGTTCTTACATTTCCAGGAGGATTTACAGAGGAAGGGCATAAAGTAAAGTTCTTACATTTCCAGGAGGGATTACAGAGGAAGTGCACAAAGTAGATTTCTTACATTTCCAGGAGGGATTACAGTGTAAGTGCATAAAGTAAAGTTCTTACAATTCCAGGAGGGATTACAGAGGAAGTGCATAAAGTAAAGTTCTTACATTTCCAGGGCGGATTACAGAGGAAGTGCATAAAGTAAAGTTCTTACATTTCCATGAGTAATTAAAGAGGAAGTGCACAAAGTAGAGTCCTTACATTTCCAGGAGGATTTACAGAGGAAGTGCACAAAGTAAAGTTCTTACATTTCCAGGAGGGATTACAGAGGAAGTGCATATAGTAAAGTTCTTACATTTCCATGAGGAATTAAAGAGGAAGTGCAGAAAGTAGAGTCCTTACATTTCCAGGAGGGATTACAGAGGAAGTGCACAAAGTAGAGTCCTTACATTTCCAGGAGGGATTACAGGGGATGTGCACAAAGTAGAGATCTTACATTTCCAGGAGTATTTACAGAGGTAGTGCAAAAAGTAAAGTTCTTACATTTCCAGGAGGGATTACAGAGGAAATGCATAAAGTAAAGTTCTCACATTTCCATGAGGAATTAAAGAGGAAATGCACAAAGTAGAGTTCTTACATTTCCAGGAGGGATTACAGAGGAAGTGCATAAAGTAGAGTTCTTACATTTCCAGGAGGGATTACAGAGGAAGTGCAAAAAGTAAAGTTCTTACATTTCCAGGAGGGATTACAGAGGAAGTGCATAAAGTAAAGCTCTTACATTTCCAGGGGGAATTAAAGAGGAAGTGCAGAAAGTGGAGTCCTTACATTTCCAGGAGGGATTACAGGGGATGTGCACAAAGTAGAGTTCTTACATTTCCAGGAGGATTTACAGAGGAAGTACAAAAAGTAAAATTCTTACATTTCCAGGAGGGATTACAGAGGAAGTGCATGAAGTAAAATTCTTACATTTCCAGGAGGGATTACAGAGGAAGTGCATAAAGTAAAGTTCTTACATTTCCAGGAGGGATTACAGGGGATATGCACAAAGTAGAGTTCTTACTTTTCCAGGAGGATTTACAGAGGAAGTGCATGAAGTAAAATTCTTACATTTCCAGGAGGGATTACAGGGGATGTGCACAAAGTAGAGTTCTTACATTTCCAGGAGGGATTACAGATGAAGTGCATAAAGTAAAGTTCTTACATTTCCAGGAGGGATTACAGAGGAAGTGCATAAAGTAAAGTTCTTACATTTCCAGGACGGATTACAGAGGAAGTGCATAAAGTAAAGTTCTTACATTTCCAGGAGGGATTACAGAGGAAATGCATGAAGTAAAGTTCTTACATTTCCAGGAGGGATTACAGGGGATGTGCACAAAGTAGAGTTCTTAAATTTCAGGAGGGATTACAGAGGAAGTGCATAAAGTAAAGTTCTTACATTTCCAGGAGGGATTACAGAGGAAGTGCATAAAGTAAAGTTCTTACATTTCCAGGAGGGATTACAGAGGAAATGCATAAAGTAAAGTTCTTACATTTCCAGGAGGGATTACAGGGGATGTGCACAAAGTAGAGTTCTTAAATTTCAGGAGGGATTACAGAGGAAGTGCATAAAGTAAAGTTCTTACATTTCCAGGAGGGATTACAGAGGAAGTGCATAAAGTAAAATTCTTACATTTCCAGGAGGGATTACAGGGGAAGTGCAGAAAGTAGAGTTCTTACATTTCCAGGAGGGATTACAGAGGAAGTGCATAAATTAAAGTTCTTACATTTCCAGGAGTAATTAAAGAGGAAGTGCACAAAGTAGAGTCCTTACATTTCCAGGAGGATTTACAGAGGAAGTGCACAAAGTAAAGTTCTTACATTTCCAGGAGGGATTACAGAGGAAGTGCACAAAGTAGAGTCCTTACATTTCCAGGAGGGATTAAAGGGGAAGTGCAGAAAGTAAAGTTCTTACATTTCCAGGAGGAATTACAGAGGAAATGCACAATGTTCTTACATTTCCAGGAGGGATTACAGAGGAAGAGCACAAAGTAGATTTCTTACATTTCCAGGAGAGATTACAGAGGAAGTGCATAAAGTAAAGGTCTTACATTTCCAGGAGGGATTACAGAGGAAGTGCATAAAGTAAAGTTCTTACATTTCCAGGAGAGATTACAGAGGAAGTGCATAAAGTAGAGTTCTTACAATTCCAGGAGGGATTACAGAGGAAGTGCAAAAAGTAAAGTTCTTACATTTCCAGGAGGGATTACAGAGGAAGTGCATAAAGCAAAGTTCTTACTTTTCCAGGAGGGATTACAGAGGAAGTGCATAAAGTAAAGTTCTTACATTTCCAGGAGGAATTACAGAGGAAGTCCATAAAGTAAAGTTCTTACATTTCCAGGAGGGATTACAGGGGAAGTGCAGAAAGTAAAGTTCTTACATTTCCAGGAGGAATTACAGAGGAAATGCACAACGTTCTTACATTTCCAGGAGGGATTACAGAGGAAGTGCACAAAGTAGATTTCTTACGTTTCCAGGAGGGATTACAGAGGAAGTGCATAAAGTAAAGTTCTTACATTTCCAGGAGGGATTACAGAGGAAGTGCATAAAGTAAAGTTCATACATTTCCAGGAGGGATTACAGAGGAAGTGCATAAAGCAAAGTTCTTACATTTCCAGGAGGGATTACAGAGGAAGTGCATAAAGTAAAGTTCTTACATTTCCAGGAGGAATTACAGAGGAAATGCACAACGTTCTTACATTTCCAGGAGGGATTACAGAGGAAGTGCACAAAGTAGATTTTTGTTACGTTTCCAGGAGGGATTACAGAGGAAGTGCATGAAGTAAAGTTCTTACATTTCCAGGAGGGATTACAGAGGAAGTGCATAAAGTAAAGTTCATACATTTCCAGGAGGGATTACAGAGGAAGTGCATAAAGCAAAGTTCTTACATTTCCAGGAGGGATTACAGAGGAAGTGCATAAAGTAAAGTTCTTACATTTCCAGGAGGAATTACAGAGGAAGTCCATAAAGTAAAGTTCTTACATTTCCAGGAGGGATTACAGAGGAAGTGCAAAAAGTAAAGTTCTTACATTTCCAGGAGGGATTACAGAGGAAGTCCATAAAGTAAAGTTCTTACATTTCCAGGAGGAATTACAGAGGAAATGCACAACGTTCTTACATTTCCAGGAGGGATTACAGAGGAAGTGCACAAAGTAGATTTCTTACATTTCCAGGAGGGATTACGGAGGAAGTGAAGTAAAGTTCTTGCATTTCCAGGAGGGATTACAGAGGAAGTGCATAAAGTTCTTACATTTCCAGGAGGGATTACATAGGAAGTGCATAAAGTAAAGTTCTTACATTTCCAGGAGGGATTACAGAGGAAGTGCATAAATTAAAGTTCTTACATTTCCAGGAGGGATTACAGAGGAAGTGCATAAAGTAAAGTTCTTACATTTCCAGGAGGGATTACAGAGGAAGTGCATAAAGTAAAGTTCTTACATTTCCAGGAGGATTTACAGAGGAAGTCCATAAAGTAAAGTTCTTACATTTCCAGGAGGAATTACAAAGGAAATGCACAACTTTCTTACATTTCCAGGAGGGATTACAGAGGAAGTGAAGTAAAGTTCTTGCATTTCCAGGAGGGATTACAGAGGAAGTGCATAAAGTTCTTACATTTCCAGGAGGGATTACAGAGGAAGTGCATAAAGTAAAGTTCTTACATTTCCAGGAGGGATTACAGAGGAAGTGCATAAAGTAAAGTTCTTAAATTTCCAGGAGGGATTACAGAGGAAGTGCATAAAGTAAAGTTCTTACATTTCCAGGAGTAATAAAAGAGGAAGTGCACAAAGTAGAGTCCTTACATTTCCAGGAGGATTTACAGAGGAAGTGCACAAAGTAAAGTTCTTACATTTCCAGAAGGGACTACAGAGGAAGTGCACAAAGTAGAGTCCTTACATTTCCAGGAGAGATTACAGAGGAAGTGCAGAAAGTAAAGTTCTTACATTTCCAGGAGGGACTACAGAGGAAGTGCACAACGTTCTTACATTTCCAGGAGGGATTACAGAGGAAGTGCACAAAGTAGATTTCTTACATTTCCAGGAGGGATTACAGAGGAAGTGCACAAAGTAAAGTTCTTACATTTCCAGGAGGGATTACAGGGGAAGTGCAGAAAGTAAAGTTCTTACATTTCCAGGAGGAATTACAGAGGAAATGCACAACGTTCTTACATTTCCAGGAGGGATTACAGAGGAAGTGCACAAAGTAGATTTCTTACATTTCCAGGAGGGATTACAGAGGAAGTGCATAAAGTAAAGTTCTTACATTTCCAGGAGGGATTACAGAGGAAGTGCATAAAGTAAAGTTCTTACATTTCCAGGAGGGATTACAGAGGAAGTGCATAAAGCAAAGTTCTTACTTTTCCAGGAGGGATTACAGAGGAAGTGCATAAAGTAAAGTTCTTACATTTCCAGGAGGAATTACAGAGGAAGTCCATAAAGTAAAGTTCTTACATTTCCAGGAGGGATTACAGGGGAAGTGCAGAAAGTAAAGTTCTTACATTTCCAGGAGGAATTACAGAGGAAATGCACAACGTTCTTACATTTCCAGGAGGGATTACAGAGGAAGTGCACAAAGTAGATTTTTGTTACGTTTCCAGGAGGGATTACAGAGGAAGTGCATGAAGTAAAGTTCTTACATTTCCAGGAGGGATTACAGAGGAAGTGCATAAAATAAAGTTCATACATTTCCAGGAGGGATTACAGAGGAAGTGCATAAAGCAAAGTTCTTACATTTCCAGGAGGGATTACAGAGGAAGTGCATAAAGTAAAGTTCTTACATTTCCAGGAGGAATTACAGAGGAAGTCCATAAAGTAAAGTTCTTACATTTCCAGGAGGAATTACAGAGGAAGTGCAAAAAGTAAAGTTCTTACATTTCCAGGAGGGATTACAGAGGAAGTCCATAAAGTAAAGTTCTTACATTTCCAGGAGGAATTACAGAGGAAATGCACAACGTTCTTACATTTCTAGGAGGGATTACAGAGGAAGTGCACAAAGTAGATTTCTTACATTTCCAGGAGGGATTACGGAGGAAGTGAAGTAAAGTTCTTGCATTTCCAGGAGGGATTACAGAGGAAGTGCATAAAGTTCTTACATTTCCAGGAGGGATTACATAGGAAGTGCATAAAGTAAAGTTCTTACATTTCCAGGAGGGATTACAGAGGAAGTGCATAAAGTAAAGTTCTTACATTTCCAGGAGGGATTACAGAGGAAGTGCATAAAGTAAAGTTCTTACATTTTCAGGAGTAATAAAAGAGGAAGTGCACAAAGTAGAGTCCTTACATTTCCAGGAGGATTTACAGAGGAAGTGCACAAAGTAAAGTTCTTACATTTCCAGGAGGGATTACTGAGGAAGTGCACAAAGTAGAGTCCTTACATTTCCAGGAGGGATTACAGGGGAAGTGCAGAAAGTAAAGTTCTTACATTTCCAGGAGGAATTACAGAGGAAATGCACAACGTTCTTACATTTCCAGGAGGGATTACAGAGGAAGTGCACAAAGTAGATTTCTTACATTTCCAGGAGGGATTACGGAGGAAGTGAAGTAAAGTTCTTTCATTTCCAGGAGGGATTACAGAGGAAGTGCATAAAGTAAAGTTCTTACATTTCCAGGAGGGATTACAGAGGAAGTGCATAAAGTAAAGTTCTTACATTTCCAGGAGGGATTACAGAGGAAGTGCATAAAGTAAAGTTCTTACATTTCCAGGAGTAATAAAAGAGGAAGTGCACAAAGTAGAGTCCTTACATTTCCAGGAGGATTTACAGAGGAAGTGCACAAAGTAAAGTTCTTACATTTCCAGGAGGGACTACAGAGGAAGTGCACAAAGTAGAGTCCTTACATTTCCAGGAGGGATTACAGGGGAAGTGCAGAAAGTAAAGTTCTTACATTTCCAGGAGGGATTACAGAGGAAGTGCATAAAGTAAAGTTCTTACATTTCCAGGAGGAATTACAGAGGAAATGCACAACGTTCTTACATTTCCAGGAGGGATTACAGAGGAAGTGCACAAAGTAGATTTCTTACATTTCCAGGAGGGATTACAGAGGAAGTGCATAAAGTAAAGTTCTTACATTTCCAGGAGGGATTACAGAGGAAGTGCATAAAGTAAAGTTCTTACATTTACAGGAGGGATTACAGAGGAAGTGCATAAAGCAAAGTTCTTACTTTTCCAGGAGGGATTACAGAGGAAGTGCATAAAGTAAAGTTCTTACATTTCCAGGAGGAATTACAGAGGAAGTCCATAAAGTAAAGTTCTTACATTTCCAGGAGGGATTACAGGGGAAGTGCAGAAAGTAAAGTTCTTACATTTCCAGGAGGAATTACAGAGGAAATGCACAACGTTCTTACATTTCCAGGAGGGATTACAGAGGAAGTGCACAAAGTAGATTTCTTACATTTCCAGGAGGGATTACAGAGGAAGTGCATAAAGTAAAGTTTTTACATTTCCAGGAGGGATTACAGAGGAAGTGCACAAAGTAGATTTCTTACATTTCCAGGAGGGATTACAGTGTAAGTGCATAAAGTAAAGTTCTTACAATTCCAGGAGGGATTACAGAGGAAGTGCATAAAGTAAAGTTCTTACATTTCCAGGAGGGATTACAGAGGAAGTGCACAAAGTAGATTTCTTACATTTCCAGGAGGGATTACAGTGTAAGTGCATAAAGTAAAGTTCTTACATTTCCAGGAGTAATTAAAGAGGAAGTGCACAAAGTAGAGTCCTTACATTTCCAGGAGGATTTACAGAGGAAGTGCACAAAGTAAAGTTCTTACATTTCCAGGAGGGATTACAGAGGAAGTGCATATAGTAAAGTTCTTACATTTCCATGAGGAATTAAAGAGGAAGTGCAGAAAGTAGAGTCCTTACATTTCCAGGAGGGATTACAGAGGAAGTGCACAAAGTAGAGTCCTTACATTTCCAGGAGGGATTACAGGGGATGTGCACAAAGTAGAGATCTTACATTTCCAGGAGTATTTACAGAGGTAGTGCAAAAAGTAAAGTTCTTACATTTCCAGGAGGGATTACAGAGGAAATGCATAAAGTAAAGTTCTCACATTTCCATGAGGAATTAAAGAGGAAATGCACAAAGTAGAGTTCTTACATTTCCAGGAGGGATTACAGAGGAAGTGCATAAAGTAGAGTTCTTACATTTCCAGGAGGGATTACAGAGGAAGTGCAAAAAGTAAAGTTCTTACATTTCCAGGAGGGATTACAGAGGAAGTGCATAAAGTAAAGCTCTTACATTTCCAGGGGGAATTAAAGAGGAAGTGCAGAAAGTGGAGTCCTTACATTTCCAGGAGGGATTACAGGGGATGTGCACAAAGTAGAGTTCTTACATTTCCAGGAGGATTTACAGAGGAAGTGCAAAAAGTAAAATTCTTACATTTCCAGGAGGGATTACAGAGGAAGTGCATGAAGTAAAATTCTTACATTTCCAGGAGGGATTACAGAGGAAGTGCATAAAGTAAAGTTCTTACATTTCCAGGAGGGATTACAGGGGATATGCACAAAGTAGAGTTCTTACTTTTCCAGGAGGATTTACAGAGGAAGTGCATAAAGTAAAATTCTTACATTTCCAGGAGGGATTACAGGGGATGTGCACAAAGTAGAGTTCTTACATGTCCAGGAGGGATTACAGAGGAAGTGCATAAAGTAAAGTTCTTACATTTCCAGGAGGGATTACAGAGGAAGTGCATAAAGTAAAGTTCTTACATTTCCAGGACGGATTACAGAGGAAGTGCATAAAGTAAAGTTCTTACATTTCCAGGAGGGATTACAGAGGAAATGCATAAAGTAAAGTTCTTACATTTCCAGGAGGGATTACAGGGGATGTGCACAAAGTAGAGTTCTTAAATTTCAGGAGGGATTACAGAGGAAGTGCATAAAGTAAAGTTCTTACATTTCCAGGAGGGATTACAGAGGAAGTGCATAAAGTAAAGTTCTTACATTTCCAGGAGGGATTACAGAGGAAATGCATAAAGTAAAGTTCTTACATTTCCAGGAGGGATTACAGGGGATGTGCACAAAGTAGAGTTCTTAAATTTCAGGAGGGATTACAGAGGAAGTGCATAAAGTAAAGTTCTTACATTTCCAGGAGGGATTACAGAGGAAGTGCATAAAGTAAAATTCTTACATTTCCAGGAGGGATTACAGGGGAAGTGCAGAAAGTAGAGTTCTTACATTTCCAGGAGGGATTACAGAGGAAGTGCATAAATTAAAGTTCTTACATTTCCAGGAGTAATTAAAGAGGAAGTGCACAAAGTAGAGTCCTTACATTTCCAGGAGGGATTATAGAGGAAGTGCACAAAGTAAAGTCCTTACATTTCCAGGAGGGATTACAGGGGAAGTGCAGAAAGTAAAGTTCTTACATTTCCAGGAGGAATTACAGAGGAAATGCACAATGTTCTTACATTTCCAGGAGGGATTACAGAGGAAGAGCACAAAGTAGATTTCTTACATTTCCAGGAGAGATTACAGAGGAAGTGCATAAAGTAAAGGTCTTACATTTCCAGGAGGGATTACAGAGGAAGTGCATAAAGTAAAGTTCTTACATTTCCAGGAGAGATTACAGAGGAAATGCACAATGTTCTTACATTTCCAGGAGGGATTACAGAGGAAGAGCACAAAGTAGATTTCTTACATTTCCAGGAGAGATTACAGAGGAAGTGCATAAAGTAAAGGTCTTACATTTCCAGGAGGGATTACAGAGGAAGTGCATAAAGTAAAGTTCTTACATTTCCAGGAGAGATTACAGAGGAAGTGCATAAAGTAGAGTTCTTACATTTCCAGGAGGGATTACAGAGGAAGTGCAAAAAGTAAAGTTCTTACATTTCCAGGAGGGATTACAGAGGAAGTGCATAAAGTAAAGTTCTTACATTTCCAGGGGGAATTAACGAGGAAGTGCAGAAAGTGGAGTCCTTACATTTCCAGGAGGGATTACAGGGGATGTGCACAAAGTAGAGTTCTTACATTTCCAGGAGTAATTAAAGAGGAAGTGCACAAAGTAGAGTCCTTACATTTCCAGGAGGATTTACAGAGGAAGTGCACAAAGTAAAGTTCTTACATTTCCAGGAGGGACTATAGAGGAAGTGCACAAAGTAGAGTCCTTACATTTCCAGGAGGGATTACAGGGGAAGTGCAGAAAGTAAAGTTCTTACATTTCCAGGAGGAATTACAGATGAAATGCACAACGTTCTTACATTTCCAGGAGGGATTACAGAGGAAGTGCACAAAGTAGATTTCTTACATTTCCAGGAGGGATTACAGAGGAAGTGCATAAAGTAAAGTTCTTACATTTCCAGGAGGGATTACAGAGGAAGTGCATAAAGTAAAGTTCTTACATTTCCAGGAGGATTTACAGAGGAAGTGCACAAAGTAAAGTTCTTACATTTCCAGGAGGGACTACAGAGGAAGTGCACAAAGTAGAGTCCTTACATTTCCAGGAGGGATTACAGGGGAAGTGCAGAAAGTAAAGTTCTTACATTTCCAGGAGGGATTACAGAGGAAGTGCATAAAGTAAAGTTCTTACATTTCCAGGAGGAATTACAGAGGAAATGCACAACGTTCTTACATTTCCAGGAGGGATTACAGAGGAAGTGCACAAAGTAGATTTCATACATTTCCAGGAGGGATTACAGAGGAAGTGCATAAAGTAAAGTTCTTACATTTCCAGGAGGGATTACAGAGGAAGTGCATAAAGTAAAGTTCTTACATTTCCAGGAGGGATTACAGAGGAAGTCCATAAAGTAAAGTTCTTACATTTCCAGGAGGGATTACAGGGGAAGTGCAGAAAGTAAAGTTCTTACATTTCCAGGAGGAATTACAGAGGAAGTGCACAAAGTAGATTTCATACATTTCCAGGAGGGATTACAGAGGAAGTGCATAAAGTAAAGTTCTTACATTTCCAGGAGGGATTACAGAGGAAGTGCATAAAGCAAAGTTCTTACTTTTCCAGGAGGGATTACAGAGGAAGTCCATAAAGTAAAGTTCTTACATTTCCAGGAGGGATTACAGGGGAAGTGCAGAAAGTAAAGTTCTTACATTTCCAGGAGGAATTACAGAGGAAATGCACAACGGTCTTACATTTCCAGGAGGGATTACAGAGGAAGTGCACAAAGTAGATTTCTTACATTTCCAGGAGGGATTATGGAGGAAGTGAAGTAAAGTTCTTGCATTTCCAGGAGGGATTACAGAGGAAGTGCATAAAGTTCTTACATTTCCAGGAGGGATTACAGAGGAAGTGCATAAAGTAAAGTTCTTACATTTCCAGGAGGGATTACAGAGGAAGTGCATAAAGTAAAGTTCTTAAATTTCCAGGAGGGATTACAGAGGAAGTGCATAAAGTAAAGTTCTTAAATTTCCAGGAGGGATTACAGAGGAAGTGCACAAAGTAAAGTTCTTACATTTCCAGAAGGGACTACAGAGGAAGTGCACAAAGTAGTGTCCTTACATATCCAGGAGAGATTACAGAGGAAGTGCAGAAAGTAAAGTTCTTACATTTCCAGGAGGGACTACAGAGGAAGTGCACAACGTTCTTACATTTCCAGGAGGGATTACAGAGGAAGTGCACAAAGTAGATTTCTTACATTTCCAGGAGGGATTACAGAGGAAGTGCACAAAGTAAAGTTCTTACATTTCCAGGAGGGATTACAGGGGAAGTGCAGAAAGTAAAGTTCTTACATTTCCAGTAGGAATTACAGAGGAAATGCACAACGTTCTTACATTTCCAGGAGGGATTACAGAGGAAGTGCACAAAGTAGATTTCTTACATTTCCAGGAGGGATTACAGAGGAAGTGCATAAAGTAAAGTTCTTACATTTCCAGGAGGGATTACAGAGGAAGTGCATAAAGTAAAGTTCTTACATTTCCAGGAGGGATTACAGAGGAAGTGCATAAAGCAAAGTTCTTACTTTTCCAGGAGGGATTACAGAGGAAGTGCATAAAGTAAAGTTCTTACATTTCCAGGAGGAATTACAGAGGAAGTCCATAAAGTAAAGTTCTTACATTTCCAGGAGGGATTACAGGGGAAGTGCAGAAAGTAAAGTTCTTACATTTCCAGGAGGAATTACAGAGGAAATGCACAACGTTCTTACATTTCCAGGAGGGATTACAGAGGAAGTGCACAAAGTAGATTTTTGTTACGTTTCCAGGAGGGATTACAGAGGAAGTGCATGAAGTAAAGTTCTTACATTTCCAGGAGGGATTACAGAGGAAGTGCATAAAGTAAAGTTCATACATTTCGAGGAGGGATTACAGAGGAAGTGCATAAAGCAAAGTTCTTACATTTCCAGGAGGGATTACAGAGGAAGTGCATAAAGTAAAGTTCTTACATTTCCAGGAGGAATTACAGAGGAAGTCCATAAAGTAAAGTTCTTACATTTCCAGGAGGAATTACAGAGGAAGTGCAAAAAGTAAAGTTCTTACATTTCCAGGAGGGATTACAGAGGAAGTCCATAAAGTAAAGTTCTTACATTTCCAGGAGGAATTACAGAGGAAATGCACAACGTTCTTACATTTCCAGGAGGGATTACAGAGGAAGTGCACAAAGTAGATTTCTTACATTTCCAGGAGGGATTACGGAGGAAGTGAAGTAAAGTTCTTGCATTTCCAGGAGGGATTACAGAGGAAGTGCATAAAGTTCTTACATTTCCAGGAGGGATTACATAGGAAGTGCATAAAGTAAAGTTCTTACATTTCCAGGAGGGATTACAGAGGAAGTGCATAAAGTAAAGTTCTTACATTTCCAGGAGGGATTACAGGGGAAGTGCATAAAGTAAAGTTCTTACATTTCCAGGAGGAATTACAGAGGAAATGCACAACGTTCTTACATTTCCAGGAGGGATTACAGAGGAAGTGCACAAAGTAGATTTCTTACATTTCCAGGAGGGATTACAGAGGAAGTGCATAAAGTAAAGTTCTTACATTTCCAGGAGGGATTACAGAGGAAGTGCATAAAGTAAAGTTCTTACATTTCCAGGAGGGATTACAGAGGAAGTGCATAAAGCAAAGTTCTTACTTTTCCAGGAGGGATTACAGAGGAAGTGCATAAAGTAAAGTTCTTACATTTCCAGGAGGAATTACAGAGGAAGTCCATAAAGTAAAGTTCTTACATTTCCAGGAGGGATTACAGGGGAAGTGCAGAAAGTAAAGTTCTTACATTTCCAGGAGGAATTACAGAGGAAATGCACAACGTTCTTACATTTCCAGGAGGGATTACAGAGGAAGTGCACAAAGTAGATTTTTGTTACGTTTCCAGGAGGGATTACAGAGGAAGTGCATGAAGTAAAGTTCTTACATTTCCAGGAGGGATTACAGAGGAAGTGCATAAAGTAAAGTTCATACATTTCCAGGAGGGATTACAGAGGAAGTGCATAAAGCAAAGTTCTTACATTTCCAGGAGGGATTACAGAGGAAGTGCATAAAGTAAAGTTCTTACATTTCCAGGAGGAATTACAGAGGAAGTCCATAAAGTAAAGTTCTTACATTTCCAGGAGGAATTACAGAGGAAGTGCAAAAACTAAAGTTCTTACATTTCCAGGAGGGATTACAGAGGAAGTCCATAAAGTAAAGTTCTTACATTTCCAGGAGGAATTACAGAGGAAATGCACAACGTTCTTACATTTCCAGGAGGGATTACAGAGGAAGTGCACAAAGTAGATTTCTTACATTTCCAGGAGGGATTACGGAGGAAGTGAAGTAAAGTTCTTGCATTTCCAGGAGGGATTACAGAGGAAGTGCATAAAGTTCTTACATTTCCAGGAGGGATTACATAGGAAGTGCATAAAGTAAAGTTCTTACATTTCCAGGAGGGATTACAGAGGAAGTGCATAAAGTAAAGTTCTTACATTTCCAGGAGGGATTACAGAGGAAGTGCATAAAGTAAAGTTCTTACATTTTCAGGAGTAATAAAAGAGGAAGTGCACAAAGTAGAGTCCTTACATTTCCAGGAGGATTTACAGAGGAAGAGCACAAAGTAAAGTTCTTACATTTCCAGGAGGGATTACTGAGGAAGTGCACAAAGTAGAGTCCTTACATTTCCAGCAGGGATTACAGGGGAAGTGCAGAAAGTAAAGTTCTTACATTTCCAGGAGGAATTACAGAGGAAATGCACAACGTTCTTACATTTCCAGGAGGGATTACAGAGGAAGTGCACAAAGTAGATTTCTTACATTTCCAGGAGGGATTACGGAGGAAGTGAAGTAAAGTTCTTTCATTTCCAGGAGGGATTACAGAGGAAGTGCATAAAGTAAAGTTCTTACATTTCCAGGAGGGATTACAGAGGAAGTGCATAAAGTAAAGTTCTTACATTTCCAGGAGGGATTACAGAGGAAGTGCATAAAGTAAAGTTCTTACATTTCCAGGAGTAATAAAAGAGGAAGTGCACAAAGTAGAGTCCTTACATTTCCAGGAGGATTTACAGAGGAAGTGCACAAAGTAAAGTTCTTACATTTCCAGGAGGGATTACAGAGGAAGTGCACAAAGTAGAGTCCTTACATTTCCAGGAGGGATTACAGGGGAAGTGAAGAAAGTAAAGTTCTTACATTTCCAGGAGGAATTACAGAGGAAATGCACAACGTTCTTACATTTCCAGGAGGGATTACAGAGGAAGTGCACAAAGTAGATTTCTTACATTTCCAGGAGGGATTACAGAGGAAGTGCATAAAGTAAAGTTCTTACATTTCCAGGAGGGATTACAGAGGAAGTGCATCAAGTAAAGTTCTTACATTTCGAGGAGGGATTACAGAGGAAGTGCATAAAGCAAAGTTCTTACTTTTCCAGGAGGGATTATAGAGGAAGTGCATAAAGTTCTTACATTTCCAGGAGGAATTACAGAGGAAGTCCATAAAGTAAAGTTCTTACATTTCCAGGAGGGATTACAGGGGAAGTGCAGAAAGTAAAGTTCTTACAATTCCAGGAGGAATTACAGAGGAAATGCACAACGTTCTTACATTTCCATGAGGGATTACAGAGGAAGTGCATAAAGTAAAGTTCATACATTTCCAGGAGGGATTACAGAAGAAGTCCATAAAGCAAAGTTCTTACATTTCCAGGAGGGATTACAGAGGAAGTGCATAAAGTAAAGTTCTTACATTTCCAGGAGGAATTACAGAGGAAGTCCATAAAGTAAAGTTCTTACATTTCCAGGAGGAATTACAGAGGAAGTGCAAAAAGTAAACTTCTTACATTTCCAGGAGGGATTACAGAGGAAGTCCATAAAGTAAAGTTCTTACATTTCCAGGAGGAATTACAGAGGAAATGCACAACTTTCTTACATTTCCAGGAGGGATTACAGAGGAAGTGCACAAAGTAGATTTCTTACATTTCCAGGAGGGATTATGGAGGAAGTGAAGTAAAGTTCTTGCATTTCCAGGAGGGATTACAGAGGAAGTGCATAAAGTAAAGTTCTTACATTTCCAGGAGGGATTACAGAGGAAGTGCATAAAGTAAAGTTCTTACATTTCCAGGAGGGATTACAGAGGAAGTGCATAAAGTAAAGTTCTTACATTTTCAGGAGGGATTACAGAGGAAGTGCATAAAGTAAAGTTCTTACATTTCCAGGAGTAATTAAAGAAGAAGTGCACAAAGTAAACTCCTTACATTTCCAGGAGGATTTACAGAGGAAGTTCACAAAGTAAAGTTCTTACATTTCCAGGAGGGATTACAGAGGAAATGCACAAAGTAGAGTCCTTACATTTCCAGGAGGGATTACAGGGGAAGTGCAGAAAGTAAAGTTCTTACATTTCCAGGAGGAATTACAGAGGAAATGCACAACGGTCTTACATTTCCAGGATGGATTACAAAGGAAGTGCACAAAGTAGATTTCTTACATTTCCAGGATGGATTACAGAGGAAGTGCATAAAGTAAAGTTCTTACATTTCCAGGAGGGATTACAGAGGAAGTGCATAAAGTAAAGTTCTTACATTTCCAGGAGGGATTACAGAGGAAGTGCATAAAGCAAAGTTCTTACATTTCCAGGAGGGATTACAGAGGAAGTGCATAAAGTAAAGTTCTTACATTTCCAGGAGGAATTACAGAGGAAGTCCATAAAGTAAAGTTCTTACATTTCCAGGAGGAATTACAGAGGAAGTGCAAAAAGTAAAGTTCTTACATTTCCAGGAGGGATTACAGAGGAAGTCCATAAAGTAAAGTTCTTACATTTCCAGGAGGAATTACAGAGGAAATGCACAACGTTCTTACATTTCCAGGAGGAATTAAAGAGGAAGTGCACAAAGTAGAGTTCTTACATTTCCAGGAGGGTTTACGGAGGAAGTGAATTAAAGTTCTTGCATTTCCAGGAGGGATTACAGAGGAAGTGCATAAAGTAAAGTTCTTACATTTCCAGGAGGGATTACAGAGGAAGTGCATAAAGTAAAGTTCTTACATTTCCAGGAGGGATTACAGAGGAAGTGCATAAAGTAAAGTTCTTACATTTCCAGGAGGGATTACAGAGGAAGTGCATAAAGTAAAGTTCTTACATTTCCAGGAGTAATTAAAGGGGAAGTGCACAAAGTAGAGTCCTTACATTTCCAGGAGGATTTACAGAGGAAGTGCACAAAGTAAAGTTCTTACATTTCCAGGAGGGATTACAGAGGAAGTGCATAAAGTAAAGTTCTTACATTTCCAGGAGTATTTACAGAGGAAGTGCATATAGTAAAGTTCTTACATTTCCATGAGGAATTACAGAGGAAGTGCAGAAAGTAGAGTCCTTACATTTCCAGGAGGGATTACAGAGGAAGTGCGTATAGTAAAGTTCTTATATTTCCATGAGGAATTAAAGAGGAAGTGCACAAAGTAGACTCCTTACATTTCCAGGAGTATTTACAGAGGAAGTGCAAATAGTAAAGTTCTTACATTTCCAGGAGGGATTACAGAGGAAGTGCATAAAGTAAAGTTCTTACATTTCCAGGAGGGATTACAGAGGAAGTGCATAAAGCAAAGTTCTTACTTTTCCAGGAGGGATTATAGAGGAAGTGCAAAAAGTAAAGTTCTTACATTTCCAGGAGGAATTACAGAGGAAGTCCATAAAGTAAAGTTCTTACATTTCCAGGAGGGATTACAGGGGAAGTGCAGAAAGTAAAGTTCTTACATTTCCAGGAGGAATTACAGAGGAAATGCACAACGTTCTTACATTTCCATGAGGGATTACAGAGGAAGTGCACAAAGTAGATTTCTTACGTTTCCAGGAGGGATTACAGAGGAAGTGCATAAAGTAAAGTTCTTACATTTCCAGGAGGGATTACAGAGGAAGTGCATAAAGTAAAGTTCATACATTTCCAGGAGGGATTACAGAAGAAGTCCATAAAGCAAAGTTCTTACATTTCCAGGAGGGATTACAGAGGAAGTGCATAAAGTAAAGTTCTTACATTTCCAGGAGGAATTACAGAGGAAGTCCATAAAGTAAAGTTCTTACATTTCCAGGAGGAATTACAGAGGAAGTGCAAAAAGTAAAGTTCTTACATTTCCAGGAGGGATTACAGAGGAAGTGCATAAAGTAAAGTTCTTACATTTCCAGGAGGGATTACAGAGGAAGTGCATAAAGTAAAGTTCTTACATTTCCAGGAGTAATTAAAGGGGAAGTGCACAAAGTAGAGTCCTTACATTTCCAGGAGGATTTACAGAGGAAGTGCACAAAGTAAAGTTCTTACATTTCCGGGAGGGATTACAGAGGAAGTGCATAAAGTAAAGTTCTTACATTTCCAGGAGTATTTACAGAGGAAGTGCATATAGTAAAGTTCTTACATTTCCATGAGGAATTACAGAGGAAGTGCAGAAAGTAGAGTCCTTACATTTCCAGGAGGGATTACAGAGGAAGTGCGTATAGTAAAGTTCTTACATTTCCATGAGGAATTAAAGAGGAAGTGCACAAAGTAGACTCCTTACATTTCCAGGAGTATTTACAGAGGAAGTGCAAAAAGTAAAGTTCTTACATTTCCAGGAGGGATTACAGAGGAAGTGCATAAAGTAAAGTTCTTACATTTCCAGGAGGGATTACAGAGGAAGTGCATAAAGCAAAGTTCTTACTTTTCCAGGAGGGATTATAGAGGAAGTGCAAAAAGTAAAGTTCTTACATTTCCAGGAGGAATTACAGAGGAAGTCCATAAAGTAAAGTTCTTACATTTCCAGGAGGGATTACAGGGGAAGTGCAGAAAGTAAAGTTCTTACATTTCCAGGAGGAATTACAGAGGAAATGCACAACGTTCTTACATTTCCATGAGGGATTACAGAGGAAGTGCACAAAGTAGATTTCTTACGTTTCCAGGAGGGATTACAGAGGAAGTGCATAAAGTAAAGTTCTTACATTTCCAGGAGGGATTACAGAGGAAGTGCATAAAGTAAAGTTCATACATTTCCAGGAGGGATTACAGAAGAAGTCCATAAAGCAAAGTTCTTACATTTCCAGGAGGGATTACAGAGGAAGTGCATAAAGTAAAGTTCTTACATTTCCAGGAGGAATTACAGAGGAAGTCCATAAAGTAAAGTTCTTACATTTCCAGGAGGAATTACAGAGGAAGTGCAAAAAGTAAAGTTCTTACATTTCCAGGAGGGATTACAGAGGAAGTCCATAAAGTAAAGTTCTTACATTTCCAGGAGGAATTACAGAGGAAATGCACAACGTTCTTACATTTCCAGGAGGGATTACAGAGGAAGTGCACAAAGTAGATTTCTTACATTTCCAGGAGGGATTACGGAGGAAGTGAAGTAAAGTTCTTGCATTTCCAGGAGGGATTACAGAGGAAGTGCATAAAGTAAAGTTCTTACATTTCCAGGAGGGAATACAGAGGAAGTGCATAAAGTAAAGTTCTTACATTTCCAGGAGGGATTAGAGAGGAAGTGCTTAAAGTAAAGTTCTTACATTTCCAGGAGGGATTACAGAGGAAGTGCATAAAGTAAAGTTCTTACATTTCCAGGAGTAATAAAAGAGGAAGTGCACAAAGTAGAGTCCTTACATTTCCAGGAGGATTTACAGAGGAAGTGCACAAAGTAAATTTCTTACATTTCCAGGAGGGATTACAGAGGAAGTGCACAAAGTAGAGTCCTTACATTTCCAGGAGGGATTACAGGGGAAGTGCAGAAAGTAAAGTTCTTACATTTCCAGGAGGAATTTCAGAGGAAATGCACAACGTTCTTACATTTCCAGGAGGGATTACAGAGGAAGTGCACAAAGTAGATTTCTTACATTTCCAGGAGGGATTACAGAGGAAGTGCATAAAGTAAAGTTCTTACATTTCCAGGAGGGATTACAGAGGAAGTGCATAAAGTAAAGTTCTTACATTTCCAGGAGGGATTACAGAGGAAGTGCATAAAGTAAAGTTCTTACATTTCCAGGAGGAATTACAGAGGAAGTCCATAAAGTAAAGTTCTTACATTTCCAGGAGGGATTACAGGGGAAGTGCAGAAAGTAAAGTTCTTACATTTCCAGGAGGAATTACAGAGGAAATGCACAACGTTCTTACATTTCCAGGAGGGATTACAGAGGAAGTGCACAAAGTAGATTTCTTACGTTTCCAGGAGGGATTACAGAGGAAGTGTGTAAAGTAAAGTTCTTACATTTCCAGGAGTGATTACAGAGGAAGTGCATAAAGTAAAGTTCATACATTTCCAGGAGGGATTACAGAAGAAGTCCATAAAGCAAAGTTCTTACATTTCCAGGAGGGATTACAGAGGAAGTGCATAAAGTAAAGTTCTTACATTTCCAGGAGGAATTACAGAGGAAGTCCATAAAGTAAAGTTCTTACATTTCCAGGAGGAATTACAGAGGAAGTGCAAAAAGTAAAGTTCTTACATTTCCAGGAGGGATTACAGAGGAAGTCCATAAAGTAAAGTTCTTACATTTCCAGGAGGAATTACAGAGGAAATGCACAACGTTCTTACATTTCCAGGAGGGATTACAGAGGAAGTGCACAAAGTAGATTTCTTACATTTCCAGGAGGGATTACGGAGGAAGTGAAGTAAAGTTCTTGCATTTCCAGGAGGGATTAAAGAGGAAGTGCATAAAGTAAAGTTCTTACATTTCCAGGAGGGATTAGAGAGGAAGTGCATAAAGTAAAGTTCTTACGTTTCCAGGAGGGATTACAGAGGAAGTGCATAAAGTAAAGTTCATACATTTCCAGGAGGGATTACAGAGGAAGTGCATAAAGTAAAGTTCTTACATTTCCAGGAGTAATTAAAGAAGAAGTGCACAAAGTAGAGTCCTTACATTTCCAGGAGGATTTACAGAGGAAGTGCACAAAGTAAAGTTCTTACATTTCCAGGAGGGATTACAGAGGAAATGCACAAAGTAGAGTCCTTACATTTCCAGGAGGGATTACAGCGGAAGTGCAGAAAGTAAAGTTCTTACATTTCCAGGAGGAATTACAGAGGAAATGCACAACGTTCTTACATTTCCAGGAGGGATTACAGAGGAAGTGCACAAAGTAGATTTCTTACATTTCCAGGAGGGATTACAGAGGAAGTGCATAAAGTAAAGTTCTTACATTTCCAGGAGGGATTACAGAGGAAGTGCATAAAGCAAAGTTCTTACATTTCCAGGAGGGATTACAGAGGAAGTGCATAAAGTAAAGTTCTTACATTTCCAGGAGGAATTACAGAGGAAGTCCATAAAGTAAAGTTCTTACATTTCCAGGAGGAATTACAGAGGAAGTGCAAAAAGTAAAGTTCTTACATTTCCAGGAGGGATTACAGAGGAAGTCCATAAAGTAAAGTTCTTACATTTCCAGGAGGAATTACAGAGGAAATGCACAACGTTCTTACATTTCCAGGAGGAATTACAGAGGATGTGCACAAAGTAGATTTCTTACATTTCCAGGAGGGTTTACGGAGGAAGTGAAGTAAAGTTCTTGCATTTCCAGGAGGGATTACAGAGGAAGTGCACAAAGTAAAGTTCTTACATTTCCAGGAGGGATTACAGAGGAAGTGCATAAAGTAAAGTTCTTACATTTCCAGGAGGGATTACAGAGGAAGTGCATAAAGTAAAGTTCTTACATTTCCAGGAGGAATTACAGAGGAAGTCCATAAAGTAAAGTTCTTACATTTCCAGGAGGGATTACAGGGGAAGTGCAGAAAGTAAAGTTCTTACATTTCCAGGAGGAATTACAGAGGAAATGCACAACGTTCTTACATTTCCAGGAGGGATTACAGAGGAAGTGCACAAAGTAGATTTCTTACGTTTCCAGGAGGGATTACAGAGGAAGTGTGTAAAGTAAAGTTCTTACATTTCCAGGAGTGATTACAGAGGAAGTGCATAAAGTAAAGTTCATACATTTCCAGGAGGGATTACAGAAGAAGTCCATAAAGCAAAGTTCTTACATTTCCAGGAGGGATTACAGAGGAAGTGCATAAAGTAAAGTTCTTACATTTCCAGGAGGAATTACAGAGGAAGTCCATAAAGTAAAGTTCTTACATTTCCAGGAGGAATTACAGAGGAAGTGCAAAAAGTAAAGTTCTTACATTTCCAGGAGGGATTACAGAGGAAGTCCATAAAGTAAAGTTCTTACATTTCCAGGAGGAATTACAGAGGAAATGCACAACGTTCTTACATTTCCAGGAGGGATTACAGAGGAAGTGCACAAAGTAGATTTCTTACATTTCCAGGAGGGATTACGGAGGAAGTGAAGTAAAGTTCTTGCATTTCCAGGAGGGATTAAAGAGGAAGTGCATAAAGTAAAGTTCTTACATTTCCAGGAGGGATTAGAGAGGAAGTGCATAAAGTAAAGTTCTTACGTTTCCAGGAGGGATTACAGAGGAAGTGCATAAAGTAAAGTTCATACATTTCCAGGAGGGATTACAGAGGAAGTGCATAAAGTAAAGTTCTTACATTTCCAGGAGTAATTAAAGAAGAAGTGCACAAAGTAGAGTCCTTACATTTCCAGGAGGATTTACAGAGGAAGTGCACAAAGTAAAGTTCTTACATTTCCAGGAGGGATTACAGAGGAAATGCACAAAGTAGAGTCCTTACATTTCCAGGAGGGATTACAGCGGAAGTGCAGAAAGTAAAGTTCTTACATTTCCAGGAGGAATTACAGAGGAAATGCACAACGTTCTTACATTTCCAGGAGGGATTACAGAGGAAGTGCACAAAGTAGATTTCTTACATTTCCAGGAGGGATTACAGAGGAAGTGCATAAAGTAAAGTTCTTACATTTCCAGGAGGGATTACAGAGGAAGTGCATAAAGCAAAGTTCTTACATTTCCAGGAGGGATTACAGAGGAAGTGCATAAAGTAAAGTTCTTACATTTCCAGGAGGAATTACAGAGGAAGTCCATAAAGTAAAGTTCTTACATTTCCAGGAGGAATTACAGAGGAAGTGCAAAAAGTAAAGTTCTTACATTTCCAGGAGGGATTACAGAGGAAGTCCATAAAGTAAAGTTCTTACATTTCCAGGAGGAATTACAGAGGAAATGCACAACGTTCTTACATTTCCAGGAGGAATTACAGAGGATGTGCACAAAGTAGATTTCTTACATTTCCAGGAGGGTTTACGGAGGAAGTGAAGTAAAGTTCTTGCATTTCCAGGAGGGATTACAGAGGAAGTGCACAAAGTAAAGTTCTTACATTTCCAGGAGGGATTACAGAGGAAGTGCATAAAGTAAAGTTCTTACATTTCCAGGAGGGATTACAGAGGAAGTGCATAAAGTAAAGTTCTTACATTTCCAGGAGGGATTACAGAGGAAGTGCATAAAGTAAAGTTCATACATTTCCAGGAGGGATTACAGAGGAAGTGCATAAAGTAAAGTTCTTACATTTCCAGGAGTAATTAAAGAAGAAGTGCACAAAGTAGAGTCCTTACATTTCCAGGAGGATTTACAGAGGAAGTGCACAAAGTAAAGTTCTTACATTTCCAGGAGGGATTACAGAGGAAATGCACAAAGTAGAGTCCTTACATTTCCAGGAGGGATTACAGCGGAAGTGCAGAAAGTAAAGTTCTTACATTTCCAGGAGGAATTACAGAGGAAATGCACAACGTTCTTACATTTCCAGGAGGGATTACAGAGGAAGTGCACAAAGTAGATTTCTTACATTTCCAGGAGGGATTACAGAGGAAGTGCATAAAGTAAAGTTCTTACATTTCCAGGAGGGATTACAGAGGAAGTGCATAAAGTAAAGTTCTTACATTTCCAGGAGGGATTACAGAGGAAGTGCATAAAGTAAAGTTCTTACATTTCCAGGAGGAATTACAGAGGAAGTCCATAAAGTAAAGTTCTTACATTTCCAGGAGGAATTACAGAGGAAGTGCAAAAAGTAAAGTTCTTACATTTCCAGGAGGGATTACAGAGGAAGTCCATAAAGTAAAGTTCTTACATTTCCAGGAGGAATTACAGAGGAAATGCACAACGTTCTTACATTTCCAGGAGGAATTACAGAGGATGTGCACAAAGTAGATTTCTTACATTTCCAGGAGGGTTTACGGAGGAAGTGAAGTAAAGTTCTTGCATTTCCAGGAGGGATTACAGAGGAAGTGCACAAAGTAAAGTTCTTACATTTCCAGGAGGGATTACAGAGGAAGTGCATAAAGTAAAGTTCTTACATTTCCAGGAGGGATTACAGAGGAAGTGCATAAAGTAAAGTTCTTACATTTCCAGGAGGGATTACAGAGGAAGTGCATAAAGTAAAGTTCTTACATTTCCAGGAGTAATTAAAGGGGAAGAGCACAAAGTAGAGTCCTTACATTTTCAGGAGGATTTACAGAGGAAGTGCACAAAGTAAAGTTCTTACATTTCCAGGAGGGATTACAGAGGAAGTGCATAAAGTAAAGTTCTTACATTTCCAGGAGTATTTGCAGAGGAAGTGCATATAGTAAAGTTCTTACATTACCATGAGGAATTAAAGAAGAAGTGCAGAAAGTAGAGTCCTTACATTTCCAGGAGGGATTACAGAGGAAGTGCGTATAGTAAAGTTCTTACATTTCCATGAGGAATTAAAGAGGAAGTGCACAAAGTAGAGTCCTTACATTTCCAGGAGTATTTACAGAGGAAGTGCAAAAAGTAAAGTTCTTACATTTCCAGGAGGGATTACAGAGGAAGAGCATAAAGTAAAGTTCTTACATTTCCAGGAGGGATTACAGAGGAAGTGCATAATGTAAAATTCTTACATTTCCAGGAGGAATTACAGAGGAAATGCACAACGTTCTTACATTTCCAGGAGGGATTACAGAGAAAGTGCACAAAGTAGATTTCTTACATTTCCAGGAGGGATTACAGAGGAAGTGCATAAAGTAAAGTTCTTACATTTCCAGGAGGGATTACAGAGGAAGTGCATAAAGTAAAGTTCTTACATTTCCAGGAGGGATTACAGAGGAAGTGCATAAAGTAAAGTTCTTACATTTCCAGGAGGGATTACAGAGGAAGTGCACAAAGTAGATTTCTTACATTTCCAGGAGGGATTACAGTGGAAGTGCATAAAATAAAGTTCTTACATTTCCAGGAGGGATTACAGAGGAAGTGCATAAAGTAAAGTTCTTACATTTCCAGGAGGGATTACAGAGGAAGTGCGTAAAGTAAAGTTCTTACATTTCCAGGAGTAATTAAAGAGGAAGTGCACAAAGTAGAGTCCTTACATTTCCAGGAGGATTTACAGAGGAAGTGCACAAAGTAAAGTTCTTACATTTCCAGGAGGGATTACAGAGGAAGTGCATATAGTAAAGTTCTTACATTTCCATGAGGAATTAAAAAGGAAGTGCAGAAAGTAGAGTCCTTACATTTCCAGGAGGGATTACAGAGGAAGTGCACAAAGTAGAGTTCTTACATTTGCAGGAGTATTTACAGTGGAAGTGCAAAAAGTAAAGTTCTTACATTTCCAGGAGGGATTACAGAGGAAGTGCATAAAGTAAAGTTCTTACATTTCCAGGGGGAATTAAAGAGGAAGTGCAGAAAGTAGAGTCCTTACATTTCCAGGAGGTATTACAGGGGATGTGCACAAAGTAGAGTTCTTACATTTCCAGGAGGATTAACAGAGGAAGTGCAAAAAGTAAAGTTCTTACATTTCCAGGAGGAATTACAGAGGAAGTCCATAAAGTAAAGTTCTTACATTTCCAGGAGGAATTACAGAAGAAGTGCAAAAAGTAAAGTTCTTACATTTCCAGGAGGGATTACAGAGGAAGTCCATAAAGTAAAGTTCTTACATTTCCAGGAGGAATTACAGAGGAAATGCACAACGTTCTTAAATTTCCAGGAGGGATTACAGAGGAAGCGCACAAAGTAGATTTCTTACATTTCCAGGAGGGATTACGGAGGAAGTGAATTAAAGTTCTTGCATTTCCAGGAGGGATTACAAAGGAAGTGCATAAAGTAAAGTTCTTACATTTCCAGGAGGGATTACAGAGGAAGTGCGTAAAGTAAAGTTCTTACATTTCCAGGTGGGATTACAGAGGAAGTGCATAAAGTAAAGTTCTTACATTTCCAGGAGGGATTACATAGGAAGTGCATAAAGTAAAGTTCTTACATTTCCAGGAGTAATTAAAGAGGAAGTGCAAAAAGTAGAGTCCTTAAATTTCCAGGAGGATTTACAGAGGAAGTGCACAAAGTAAAGTTCTTACATTTCCAGGAGGGATTACAGAGGAAGTGCACAAAGTAGAGTCCTTACATTTCCAGGAGGGATTACAGGGGAAGTGCAGAAAGTAAAGTTCTTACATTTCCAGGAGGAATTACAGAGGAAATGCACAGCGTTCTTACATTTCCAGGAGGGATTACAGAGGAAGTGCACAAAGTAGAATTCTTACATTTCCAGGAGGGATTACAGAGGAAGTGCACAAAGTAGATTTCTTACATTTCCAGGAGGGATTACAGAGGAAGTGCATAAAGTAAAGTTCTTACATTTCCAGGAGGGATTACAGAGGAAGTGCACAAAGTAAAGTTCTTACATTTCCAGGAGGAATTACAGAGGAAGTCCATGAAGTAAAGTTCTTACATTTCCAGGAGGGATTACAGGCGAAGTGCAGAAAGTAATGTTCTTACATTTCCAGGAGGAATTACAGAGGAAATGCACAACGTTCTTACATTTCCAGGAGGGATTACAGAGGAAGTGCACAAAGTAGATTTCTTACGTTTCCAGGAGGGATTACAGAGGAAGTGCATAAAGTAAAGTTCTTACATTTCCAGGAGAGATTACAGAGGAAGTGCATAAAGTAAAGTTCATACATTTCCAGGAGGGATTACAGAGGAAGTGCATAAAGTAAAGTTCTTACATTTCCAGGAGGGATTACAGAGGAAGTGCATAAAGTAAAGTTCATACATTTCCAGGAGGGATTACAGAAGAAGTCCATAAAGCAAAGTTCTTACATTTCCAGGAGGGATTACAGAGGAAGTGCATAAAGTAAAGTTCTTACATTTCCAGGAGGAATTACAGAGGAAGTCCATAAAGTAAAGTTCTTACATTTCCAGGAGGAATTACAGAGGAAGTGCAAAAAGTATAGTTCTTACATTTCCAGGAGGGATTACAGAGGAAGTCCATAAAGTAAAGTTCTTACATTTCCAGGAGGAATTACAGAGGAAATGCACAACGTTCTTACATTTCCAGGAGGGATTACAGAGGAAGTGCACAAAGTAGATTTCTTACATTTCCAGGAGGGATTACGGAGGAAGTGAAGTAAAGTTCTTGCATTTCCAGGAGGGATTACAGAGGAAGTGCATAAAGTAAAGTTCTTACATTTCCAGGAGGGATTAGAGAGGAAGTGCATAAAGTAAAGTTCTTACATTTCCAGGAGGAATTAAAGAAGAAGTGCACAAAGTAGAGTCCTTACATTTCCAGGAGGATTTACAGAGGAAGTGCACAAAGTAAAGTTCTTACATTTCCAGGAGGGATTACAGAGGAAATGCACAAAGAAGAGTCCTTACATTTCCAGGAGGGATTACAGCGGAAGTGCAGAAAGTAAAGTTCTTACATTTCCAGGAGGAATTACAGAGGAAATGCACAACGTTCTTACATTTCCAGGAGGGATTACAGAGGAAGTGCACAAAGTAGATTTCTTACATTTCCAGGAGGGATTACAGAGGAAGTGCATAAAGTAAAGTTCTTACATTTCCAGGAGGGATTACAGAGGAAGTGCATAAAGTAAAGTTCTTACATTTCCAGGAGGGATTACAGAGGAAGTGCATAAAGCAAAGTTCTTACATTTCCAGGAGGGATTACAGAGGAAGTGCATAAAGTAAAGTTCTTACATTTCCAGGAGGATTTACAGAGGAAGTCCGTAAAGTAAAGTTCTTACATTTCCAGGAGGAATTACAGAGGAAGTGCAAAAAGTAAAGTTCTTACATTTCCAGGAGGGATTACAGAGGAAGTCCATAAAGTAAAGTTCTTACATTTCCAGGAGGAATTACAGAGGAAATGCACAACGTTCTTACATTTCCAGGAGGAATTACAGAGGAAGTGCACAAAGTAGATTTCTTACATTTCCAGGAGGGTTTACGGAGGAAGTGAAGTAAAGTTCTTGCATTTCCAGGAGGGATTACAGAGGAAGTGCACAAAGTAAAGTTCTTACATTTCCAGGAGGGATTACAGAGGAAGTGCATAAAGTAAAGTTCTTACATTTCCAGGAGGAATTACAGAGGAAGTGCATAAAGTAAAGTTCTTACATTTCCAGGAGGGATTACAGAGGAAGTGCATATAGTAAAGTTCTTACATTTCCAGGAGTAATTAAAGGGGAAGTGCACAAAGTAGAGTCCTTACATTTCCAGGATGATTTACAGAGGAAGTGCACAAAGTAAAGTTCTTACATTTCCAGGAGGGATTACAGAGGAAGTGCATAAAGTAAAGTTCTTACATTTCCAGGAGTATTTACAGAGGAAGTGCATATAGTAAAGTTCTTACATTTCCATGAGGAATTAAAGAGGAAGTGCAGAAAGTAGAGTCCTTACATTTCCAGGAGGGATTACAGAGGAAGTGCGTATAGTAAAGTTCTTACATTTCCAGGAGGGATTACAGAGGAAGTGCATAAAGTAAAGTTCTTACATTTCCAGGAGTATTTACAGAGGAAGTGCATATAGTAAAGTTCTTACATTTCCATGAGGAATTAAAGAGGAAGTGCACAAAGTAGATTTCTTACATTTCCAGGAGGGTTTACGGAGGAAGTGAAGTAAAGTTCTTGCATTTCCAGGAGGGATTACAGAGGAAGTGCACAAAGTAAAGTTCTTACATTTCCAGGAGGGATTACAGAGGAAGTGCATAAAGTAAAGTTCTTACATTTCCAGGAGGAATTACAGAGGAAGTGCATAAAGTAAAGTTCTTACATTTCCAGGAGGGATTACAGAGGAAGTGCATATAGTAAAGTTCTTACATTTCCAGGAGTAATTAAAGGGGAAGTGCACAAAGTAGAGTCCTTACATTTCCAGGATGATTTACAGAGGAAGTGCACAAAGTAAAGTTCTTACATTTCCAGGAGGGATTACAGAGGAAGTGCATAAAGTAAAGTTCTTACATTTCCAGGAGTATTTACAGAGGAAGTGCATATAGTAAAGTTCTTACATTTCCATGAGGAATTAAAGAGGAAGTGCAGAAAGTAGAGTCCTTACATTTCCAGGAGGGATTACAGAGGAAGTGCGTATAGTAAAGTTCTTACATTTCCATGAGGAATTAAAGAGGAAGTGCACAAAGTAGAGTCCTTACATTTCCAGGAGTATTTACAGAGGAAGTGCAAAAAGTAAAGTTCTTACATTTCCAGGAGGGATTACAGAGGAAGTGCATGAAGTAAAGTTCTTACATTTCCAGGAGGGATTACAGAGGAAGTGCATAATGTAAAATTCTTATATTTCCAGGAGGAATTACAGAGGAAATGCACAACGTTCTTACATTTCCAGGAGGGATTACAGAGAAAGTGCACAAAGTAGATTTCTTACATTTCCAGGAGGGATTACAGAGGAAGTGCATAAAGTAAAGTTCTTACATTTCCAGGAGGGATTACAGAGGAAGTGCATAAAGTAAAGTTCTTACATTTCCAGGAGGGATTACAGAGGAAGTGCACAAAGTAGATTTCTTACATTTCCAGGAGGGAGTACAGTGGAAGTGCATAAAGTAAAGTTCTTACATTTCCAGGAGGGATTACAGAGGAAGTGCATAAAGTAAAGTTCTTACATTTCCAGGAGGGATTACAGAGGAAGTGCGTAAAGTAAAGTTCTTACATTTCCAGGAGTAATTAAAGAGGAAGTGCACAAAGTAGAGTCCTTACATTTCCAGGAGGATTTACAGAGGAAGTGCACAAAGTAAAGTTCTTACATTTCCAGGAGGGATTACAGAGGAAGTGCATATAGTAAAGTTCTTACATTTCCATGAGGAATTAAAAAGGAAGTGCAGAAAGTAGAGTCCTTACATTTCCAGGAGGGATTACAGAGGAAGTGTACAAAGTAGAGTTCTTACATTTCCAGGAGGGATTACAGGGGATGTGCACAAAGTAGAGTTCTTACATTTGCAGGAGTATTTACAGTGGAAGTGCAAAAAGTAAAGTTCTTACATTTCCAGGAGGGATTACAGAGGAAGTGCATAAAGTAAAGTTCTTACATTTCCAGGGGGAATAAAAGAGGAAGTGCAGAAAGTAGAGTCCTTACATTTCCAGGAGGTATTACAGGGGATGTGCACAAAGTAGAGTTCTTACATTTCCAGGAGGACTTACAGAGGAAGTCCGTAAAGTAAAGTTCTTACATTTCCAGGAGGAATTACAGAGGAAGTGCAAAAAGTAAAGTTCTTACATTTCCAGGAGGGATTACAGAGGAAGTCCATAAAGTAAAGTTCTTACATTTCCAGGAGGAATTACAGAGGAAATGCACAACGTTCTTACATTTCCAGGAGGAATTACAGAGGAAGTGCACAAAGTAGATTTCTTACATTTCCAGGAGGGTTTACGGAGGAAGTGAAGTAAAGTTCTTGCATTTCCAGGAGGGATTACAGAGGAAGTGCACAAAGTAAAGTTCTTACATTTCCAGGAGGGATTACAGAGGAAGTGCATAAAGTAAAGTTCTTACATTTCCAGGAGGAATTACAGAGGAAGTGCATAAAGTAAAGTTCTTACATTTCCAGGAGGGATTACAGAGGAAGTGCATATAGTAAAGTTCTTACATTTCCAGGAGTAATTAAAGGGGAAGTGCACAAAGTAGAGTCCTTACATTTCCAGGATGATTTACAGAGGAAGTGCACAAAGTAAAGTTCTTACATTTCCAGGAGGGATTACAGAGGAAGTGCATAAAGTAAAGTTCTTACATTTCCAGGAGTATTTACAGAGGAAGTGCATATAGTAAAGTTCTTACATTTCCATGAGGAATTAAAGAGGAAGTGCAGAAAGTAGAGTCCTTACATTTCCAGGAGGGATTACAGAGGAAGTGCGTATAGTAAAGTTCTTACATTTCCATGAGGAATTAAAGAGGAAGTGCACAAAGTAGAGTCCTTACATTTCCAGGAGTATTTACAGAGGAAGTGCAAAAAGTAAAGTTCTTACATTTCCAGGAGGGATTACAGAGGAAGTGCATAAAGTAAAGTTCTTACATTTCCAGGAGGGATTACAGAGGAAGTGCATAATGTAAAATTCTTATATTTCCAGGAGGAATTACAGAGGAAATGCACAACGTTCTTACATTTCCAGGAGGGATTACAGAGAAAGTGCACAAAGTAGATTTCTTACATTTCCAGGAGGGATTACAGAGGAAGTGCATAAAGTAAAGTTCTTACATTTCCAGGAGGGATTACAGAGGAAGTGCATAAAGTAAAGTTCTTACATTTCCAGGAGGGATTACAGAGGAAGTGCACAAAGTAGATTTCTTACATTTCCAGGAGGGAGTACAGTGGAAGTGCATAAAGTAAAGTTCTTACATTTCCAGGAGGGATTACAGAGGAAGTGCATAAAGTAAAGTTCTTACATTTCCAGGAGGGATTACAGAGGAAGTGCGTAAAGTAAAGTTCTTACATTTCCAGGAGTAATTAAAGAGGAAGTGCACAAAGTAGAGTCCTTACATTTCCAAGAGGATTTACAGAGGAAGTGCACAAAGTAAAGTTCTTACATTTCCAGGAGGGATTACAGAGGAAGTGCATATAGTAAAGTTCTTACATTTCCATGAGGAATTAAAAAGGAAGTGCAGAAAGTAGAGTCCTTACATTTCCAGGAGGGATTACAGAGGAAGTGTACAAAGTAGAGTTCTTACATTTCCAGGAGGGATTACAGGGGATGTGCACAAAGTAGAGTTCTTACATTTGCAGGAGTATTTACAGTGGAAGTGCAAAAAGTAAAGTTCTTACATTTCCAGGAGGGATTACAGAGGAAGTGCATAAAGTAAAGTTCTTACATTTCCAGGGGGAATAAAAGAGGAAGTGCAGAAAGTAGAGTCCTTACATTTCCAGGAGGTATTACAGGGGATGTGCACAAAGTAGAGTTCTTACATTTCCAGGAGGATTAACAGAGGAAGTGCAAAAAGTAAAGTTCTTACATTTCCAGGAGGAATTACAGAGGAAGTGCAAAAAGTAAAGTTCTTACATTTCCAGGAGGGATTACAGAGGAATTCCATAAAGTAAAGTTCTTACATTTCCAGGAGCAATTACAGAGGAAGTGCAAAAAGTAAAGTTCTTACATTTCCAGGAGGAATTACAGAGGAAATGCACAACGTTCTTAAATTTCCAGGAGGGATTACAGAGGAAGCGCACAAAGTAGATTTCTTACATTTCCAGGAGGGATTACGGAGGAAGTGAATTAAAGTTCTTGCATTTCCAGGAGGGATTACAGAGGAAGTGCATAAAGTAAAGTTCTTACATTTCCAGGAGGGATTACAGAGGAAGTGCATAAAGTAAAGTTCTTACATTTCCAGGAGGGATCACAGAGGAAGTGTATAAAGTAAAGTTCTTACATTTCCAGGAGTAATTAAAGAGGAAGTGCAAAAAGTAGAGTCCTTACATTTCCAGGAGGATTTACAGAGGAAGTGCACAAAGTAAAGTTCTTACATTTCCAGGAGGGATTACAGAGGAAGTGCACAAAGTAGAGTCCTTACATTTCCAGGAGGGATTACAGGGGAAGTGCAGAAAGTAAAGTTCTTACATTTCCAGGAGGAATTACAGAGGAAATCCACAACGGTCTTACATTTCCAGGAGGGATTACAGAGGAAGTGCACAAAGTAGAATTCTTACATTTCCAGGAGGGATTACAGAGGAAATGCACAAAGTAGATTTCTTACATTTCCAGGAGGGATTACAGAGGAAGTGCATAAAGTAAAGTTCTTACATTTCCAGGAGGGATTACAGAGGAAGTGCATAAAGTAAAGTTCTTACATTTCCAGGAGGAATTACAGAGGAAGTCCATAAAGTAAAGTTCTTACATTTCCAGGAGGGATTACAGGCGAAGTGCAGAAAGTAACGTTCTTACATTTCCAGGAGGAAATGCACAACGTTCTTACATTTCCAGGAGGGATTACAGAGGAAGTGCACAAAGTAGATTTCTTACGTTTCCAGGAGGGATTACAGAGGAAGTGCATAAAGTAAAGTTCTTACATTTCCAGGAGGAATTACAGAGGAAGTCCATAAAGTAAAGTTCTTACATTTCCAGGAGGAATTACAGAAGAAGTGCAAACAGTAAAGTTCTTACATTTCCAGGAGGGATTACAGAGGAAGTCCATAAAGTAAAGTTCTTACATTTCCAGGAGGAATTACAGAGTAAATGCACAACGTTCTTACATTTCCAGGAGGAATTACAGAGGAAGTGCACAAAGTAGATTTCTTACATTTCCAGGAGGGATTACGGAGGAAGTGAAGTTCTTGCATTTCCAGGAGGGATTACAGAGGAAGTGCATAAAGTAAAGTTCTTACATTTCCAGGAGGGATTACAGAGGAAGTGCATAAAGTAAAGTTCTTACATTTCCAGGAGGGATTACAGAGGAAGTGCATAAAGTAAAGTTCTTACATTTCCAGGAGGGATTACAGAGGAAGTGCATAAAGTAAAGTTCTTACATTTCCAGGAGGGATTACAGGGGAAGTGCAGAAAGTAAAGTTCTTACATTTCCAGGAGGAATTACAGAGGAAATGCACAACGTTCTTACATTTCCAGGAGGGATTACAGAGGAAGTGCACAAAGTAGATTTCTTACGTTTCCAGGAGGGATTACAGAGGAAGTGCATATAGTAAAGTTCTTACATTTCCATGAGGAATTAAAAAGGAACTGCAGAAAGTAGAGTCCTTACATTTCCAGGAGGGATTACAGAGGAAGTGCACAAAGTAGAGTTCTTACATTTCCAGGAGGGATTACAGAGGAAGTGCACAAAGTAGATTTCTTACGTTTCCAGGAGGTATTACAGAGGAAGTGCATAAAGTAAAGTTCTTACATTTCCAGGAGGGATTACAGAGGAAGTGCATAAAGTAAAGTTCTTACATTTCCAGGAGGGATTACAGAGGAAGTGCATAATGTAAAATTCTTACATTTCCAGGAGGAATTAAAGAGGAAATGCACAACGTTCTTACATTTCCAGGAGGGATTACAGAGAAAGTGCACAAAGTAGATTTCTTACATTTCCAGGAGGGATTACAGAGGAAGTGCATAAAGTAAAGTTCTTACATTTCCAGGAGGGATTGCAGAGGAAGTGCATAAAGTAAAGTTCTTACATTTCCAGGAGGGATTACAGAGGAAGTGCACAAAGTAGATTTCTTACATTTCCAGGAGGGATTACAGTGGAAGTGCATAAAGTAAAGTTCTTACATTTCCAGGAGGGATTACAGAGGAAGTGCATAAAGTAAAGTTCTTACATTTCCAGGAGGGATTACAGAGGAAGTGCGTAAAGTAAAGTTCTTACATTTCCAGGAGTAATTAAAGAGGAAGTGCACAAAGTAGAGTCCTTACATTTCCAGGAGGATTTACAGAGGAAGTGCACAAAGTAAAGTTCTTACATTTCCAGGAGGGATTACAGAGGAAGTGCATATAGTAAAGTTCTTACATTTCCATGAGGAATTAAAAATTAAGTGCAGAAAGTAGAGTCCTTACATTTCCAGGAGGGATTACAGAGGAAGTGTACAAAGTAGAGTTCTTACATTTCCAGGAGGGATTACAGGGGATGTGCACAAAGTAGAGTTCTTACATTTGCAGGAGCATTTACAGTGGAAGTGCAAAAGTAAAGTTCTTACATTTCCAGGAGGGATTACAGAGGAAGTGCATAAAGTAAAGTTCTTACATTTCCAGGGGGAATTAAAGAGGAAGTGCAGAAAGTAGAGTCCTTACATTTCCAGGAGGTATTACAGGGGATGTGCACAAAGTAGAGTTCTTACATTTCCAGGAGGATTAACAGAGGAAGTGCAAAAAGTAAAGTTCTTACATTTCCAGGAGGGATTACAGAGGAAGTCCATAAAGTAAAGTTCTTACATTTCCAGGAGGAATTACAGAGGAAATGCACAACGTTCTTAAATTTCCAGGAGGGATTACAGAGGAAGCGCACAAAGTAGATTTCTTACATTTCCAGGAGGGATTACGGAGGAAGTGAATTAAAGTTCTTGCATTTCCAGGAGGGATTACAGAGGAAGTGCATAAAGTAAAGTTCTTACATTTCCAGGAGGGATTACAGAGGAAGTGCGTAAAGTAAAGTTCTTACATTTCCAGGAGGGATTACAGAGGAAGTGCATAAAGTAAAGTTCTTACATTTCCAGGAGGGATTACAGAGGAAGTGCATAAAGTAAAGTTCTTACATTTCCATGAGTAATTAAAGAGGAAGTGCAAAAAGTAGAGTCCTTACATTTCCAGGAGGATTTACAGAGGAAGTGCACAAAGTAAAGTTCTTACATTTCCAGGAGGGATTACAGAGGAAGTGCACAAAGTAGAGTCCTTACATTTCCAGGAGGGATTACAGGGGAAGTTCAGAAAGTAAAGTTCTTACATTTCCAGGAGGAATTACAGAGGAAATGCACAACGTTCTTACATTTCCAGGAGGGATTACAGAGGAAGTGCACAAAGTAGATTTCTTACGTTTACAGGAGGGATTACAGAGGAAGTGCATATAGTAAAGTTCTTACATTTCCATGAGGAATTAAAAAGGAACTGCAGAAAGTAGAGTACTTACATTTCCAGGAGGGATTACAGAGGAAGTGCACAAAGTAGAGTTCTTACATTTCCAGGAGGGATTACAGAGGAAGTGCACAAAGTAGATTTCTTACGTTTCCAGGAGGGATTACAGAGGAAGTGCATAAAGTAAAGTTCTTACATTTCCAGGAGGAATTACAGAGGAAGTCCATAAAGTAAAGTTCTTACATTTCCAGGAGGGATTACAGGCGAAGTGCAGAAAGTAACGTTCTTACATTTTCAGGAGGAATTACAGAGGAAATGCACAACGTTCTTACATTTCCAGGAGGGATTACAGAGGAAGTGCACAAAGTAGATTTCTTACGTTTCCAGGAGGGATTACAGAGGAAGTGCATAAAGTAAAGTTCTTACATTTCCAGGAGAGATTACAGAGGAAGTGCATAAAGTAAAGTTCATACATTTCCAGGAGGGATTACAGAGGAAGTGCATAAAGCAAAGTTCTTACATTTCCAGGAGGGATTACAGAGGAAGTACATAAAGTAAAGTTCTTACATTTCCAGGAGGAATTACAGAGGAAGTCCATAAAGTAAAGTTCTTACATTTCCAGGAGGAATTACAGAAGAAGTGCAAAAAGTAAAGTTCTTACATTTCCAGGAGGGATTACAGAGGAAGTCCATAAAGTAAAGTTCTTACATTTCCAGGAGGAATTACAGAGGAAATGCACAACGTTCCTACATTTCCAGGAGGAATTACAGAGGAAGTGCACAAAGTAGATTTCTTACATTTCCAGGAGGGATTACGGAGGAAGTGAAGTAAAGTTCTTGCATTTCCAGGAGGGATTACAGAGGAAGTGCATAAAGTAAAGTTCTTACATTTCCAGGAGGGATTACAGAGGAAGTGCATAAAGTAAAGTTCTTACATTTGCAGGAGGGATTACAGAGGAAGTGCATAAAGTAAAGTTCTTACATTTCCAGGAGGGATTACAGAGGAAGTGCATAAAGTAAAGTTCTTACATTTCCAGGAGTAATTAAAGGGGAAGTGCACAAAGTAGAGTCCTTACATTTCCAGGAGGATTTACAGAGGAAGTGCACAAAGTAAAGTTCTTACATTTCCAGGAGGGATTACAGAGGAAGTGCATAAAGTAAAGTTCTTACATTTCCAGGAGGGATTACGGAGGAAGTGAAGTAAAGTTCTTGCATTTCCAGGAGGGATTACAGAGGAAGTGCATAAAGTAAAGTTCTTACATTTCCAGGAGGGATTACAGAGGAAGTGCATAAAGTAAAGTTCTTACATTTCCAGGAGGGATTACAGAGGAAGTGCATAAAGTAAAGTTCTTACATTTCCAGGAGGGATTACAGAGGAAGTGCATAAAGTAAAGTTCTTACATTTCCAGGAGTAATTAAAGGGGAAGTGCACAAAGTAGAGTCCTTACATTTCCAGGAGGATTTACAGAGGAAGTGCACAAAGTTAAGTTCTTACATTTCCAGGAGGGATTACAGAGGAAGTGCATAAAGTAAAGTTCTTACATTTCCAGGAGGATTTACAGAGGAAGTGCATATAGTAAAGTTCTTACATTTCCATGAGGAATTAAAGAGGAAGTGCAGAAAGTAGAGTCCTTACATTTCCAGGAGGGATTACAGAGGAAGTGCGTATAGTAAAGTTCTTACATTTCCATGAGGAATTAAAGAGGAAGTGCACAAAGTAGAGTCCTTACATTTCCAGGAGTATTTACAGAGGAATTGCAAAAAGTAAAGTTCTTACATTTCCAGGAGGGATTACAGAGGAAGTGCATAAAGTAAAGTTCTTACATTTCCAGGAGGGATTACAGAGGAAGTGCATAATGTAAAGTTTTTACATTTCCAGGAGGAATTACAGAGGAAATGCACAACGTTCTTACATTTCCAGGAGGGATTACAGAGGAAGTGCACAAAGTAGAATTCTTACATTTCCAGGAGGGATTACAGAGGAAGTGCACAAAGTAGATTTCTTACATTTCCAGGAGGGATTACAGAGGAAGTGCATAAAGTAAAGTTCTTACATTTCCAGGAGGGATTACAGAGGAAGTGCATAAAGTAAAGTTCTTACATTTCCAGGAGGAATTACAGAGGAAGTCCATAAAGTAAAGTTCTTACATTTCCAGGAGGGATTACAGGCGAAGTGCAGAAAGTAACGTTCTTACATTTCAAGGAGGAATTACAGAGGAAATGCACAACGTTCTTACATTTCCAGGAGGGATTACAGAGGAAGTGCACAAAGTAGATTTCTTACGTTTCCAGGAGGGATTACAGAGGAAGTGCATATAGTAAAGTTCTTACATTTCCATGAGGAATTAAAAAGGAACTGCAGAAAGTAGAGTCCTTACATTTCCTGGAGGGATTACAGAGGAAGTGCACAAAGTAGAGTTCTTACATTTCCAGGAGGGATTACAGAGGAAGTGCACAAAGTAGATTTCTTACGTTTCCAGGAGGGATTACAGAGGAAGTGCATAAAGTAAAGTTCTTACATTTCCAGGAGGAATTACAGAGGAAGTCCATAAAGTAAAGTTCTTACATTTCCAGGAGGGATTACAGGCGAAGTGCAGAAAGTAACGTTCTTACATTTCCAGGAGGAATTACAGAGGAAATGCACAACGTTCTTACATTTCCAGGAGGGATTACAGAGGAAGTGCACAAAGTAGATTTCTTACGTTTCCAGGAGGGATTACAGAGGAAGTGCATAAAGTAAAGTTCTTACATTTCCAGGAGAGATTACAGAGGAAGTGCATAAAGTAAAGTTCATACATTTCCAGGAGGGATTACAGAGGAAGTGCATAAAGCAAAGTTCTTACATTTCCAGGAGGGATTACAGAGGAAGTACATAAAGTAAAGTTCTTACATTTCCAGGAGGAATTACAGAGGAAGTCCATAAAGTAAAGTTCTTACATTTCCAGGAGGAATTACAGAAGAAGTGCAAAAAGTAAAGTTCTTACATTTCCAGGAGGGATTACAGAGGAAGTCCATAAAGTAAAGTTCTTACATTTCCAGGAGGAATTACAGAGGAAATGCACAACGTTCCTACATTTCCAGGAGGAATTACAGAGGAAGTGCACAAAGTAGATTTCTTACATTTCCAGGAGGGATTACGGAGGAAGTGAAGTAAAGTTCTTGCATTTCCAGGAGGGATTACAGAGGAAGTGCATAAAGTAAAGTTCTTACATTTCCAGGAGGGATTACAGAGGAAGTGCATAAAGTAAAGTTCTTACATTTCCAGGAGGGATTACAGAGGAAGTGCATAAAGTAAAGTTCTTACATTTCCAGGAGGGATTACAGAGGAAGTGCATAAAGTAAAGTTCTTACATTTCCAGGAGTAATTAAAGGGGAAGTGCACAAAGTAGAGTCCTTACATTTCCAGGAGGATTTACAGAGGAAGTGCACAAAGTAAATTTACAGAGGAAGTGCACAAAGTAAAGTTCTTACATTTCCAGGAGGGATTACAGAGGAAGTGCATAAAGTAAAGTTCTTACATTTCCAGGAGGATTTACAGAGGAAGTGCATATAGTAAAGTTCTTACATTTCCATGAGGAATTAAAGAGGAAGTGCAGAAAGTAGAGTCCTTACATTTCCAGGAGGGATTACAGAGGAAGTGCGTATAGTAAAGTTCTTACATTTCCATGAGGAATTAAAGAGGAAGTGCACAAAGTAGAGTTCTTACATTTCCAGGAGTATTTACAGAGGAATTGCAAAAAGTAAAGTTCTTACATTTCCAGGAGGGATTACAGAGGAAGTGCATAAAGTAAAGTTCTTACATTTCCAGGAGGGATTACAGAGGAAGTGCATAATGTAAAGTTTTTACATTTCCAGGAGGAATTACAGAGGAAATGCACAACGTTCTTACATTTCCAGGAGGGATTACAGAGGAAGTGCACAAAGTAGATTTCTTACATTTCCAGGAGGGATTACATAGGAAGTGCATAAAGTAAAGTTCTTACATTTCCAGGAGGGATTACAGAGGAAGTGCATAAAGTAAAGTTCTTACATTTCCAGGAGGGATTACAGAGGAAGTGTACAAAGTAGATTTCTTACATTTCCAGGAGGGATTACAGTGGAAGTGCATAAAGTAAAGTTCTTACATTTCCAGGAGGGATTACAGAGGAAGTGCATAAAGTAAAGTTCTTACATTTCCAGGAGTAATTAAAGAGGAAGTGCACAAAGTAGAGTCCTTACATTTCCAGGAGGATTTACAGAGGAAGTGCACAATGTAAAGTTCTTACATTTCCAGGAGGGATTACAGAGGAAGTGCATATGGTAAAGTTCTTACATTTCCATGAGGAATGAAAAAGGAAGTGCAGAAAGTAGAGTCCTTACATTTCCAGGAGGGATTACAGAGGAAGTGCACAAAGTAGAGTTCTTACATTTCCAGGAGGGATTACAGAGGAAGTGCACAAAGTAGATTTCTTACGTTTCCAGGAGGGATTTCAGAGGAGGTGCATAAAGTAAAGTTCTTACATTTCCAGGAGAGATTACAGAGGAAGTGCATAAAGTGAAGTTCATACATTTCCAGGAGGGATTACAGAGGAAGTGCATTAAGTAAAGTTCTTACATTTCCAGGAGGAATTACAGAGGAAGTCCATAAAGTAAAGTTCTTACATTTCCAGGAGGAATTACAGAAGAAGTGCAAAAAGTAAAGTTCTTACATTTCCAGGAGGGATTACAGAGGAAGTCCATAAAGTAAAGTTCTTACATTTCCAGGAGGAATTACAGAGGAAATGCACAACGTTCTTACATTTCCAGGAGGAATTACAGAGGAAGTGCACAAAGTAGATTTCTTACATTTCCAGGAGGGATTACGGAGGAAGTGAAGTAAAGTTCTTGCATTTCCAGGAGGGATTACAGAGGAAGTGCATAAAATAAAGTTCTTACATTTCCAGGAGGGATTGCAGAGGAAGTGCATAAAGTAAAGTTCTTACATTTCCAGGAGGGATTACAGAGGAAGTGCATAAAGTAAAGTTCTTACATTTCCAGGAGGGATTACAGAGGAAGTGCATAAAGTAAAGTTCTTACATTTCCAGGGAGTAATTAAAGGGGAAGTGCACAAAGTAGAGTCCTTACATTTCCAGGAGGATTTACAGAGGAAGTGCACAAAGTAAAGTTCTTACATTTCCAGGAGGGATTACAGAGGAAGTGCATAAAGTAAAGTTCTTACATTTCCAGGAGGATTTACAGAGGAAGTGCATATAGTAAATTTCTTACATTTCCATGAGTAATTAAAGAGGAAGTGCAGAAAGTAGAGTCCTTACATTTCCAGGAGGGATTACAGAGGAAGTGCGTATAGTAAAGTTCTTACATTTCCATGAGGAATTAAAGAGGAAGTGCACAAAGTAGAGTCCTTACATTTACAGGAGTATTTACAGAGGAATTGCAAAAAGTAAAGTTCTTACATTTCCAGGAGGGATTACAGAGGAAGTGCATAAAGTAAAGTTCTTACATTTCCAGGAGGGATTACAGAGGAAGTGCATAATGTAAAGTTCTTACATTTCCAGGAGGAATTACAGAGGAAATGCACAACGTTCTTACATTTCCAGGAGGGATTACAGAGGAAGTGCACAAAGTAGATTTCTTACATTTCCAGGAGGGATTACAGAGGAAGTGCATAAAGTAAAGTTCTTACATTTCCAGGAGGGATTACAGAGGAAGTGCATAAAGTAAAGTTCTTACATTTCCAGGAGGGATTACAGAGGAAGTGTACAAAGTAGATTTCTTACATTTCCAGGAGGGATTACAGTGGAAGTGCATAAAGTAAAGTTCTTACATTTCCAGGAGGGATTACAGAGGAAGTGCATAAAGTAAAGTTCTTACATTTCCAGGAGGGATTACAGAGGAAGTGCATAAAGTAAAGTTCTTACATTTCCAGGAGTAATTAAAGAGGAAGTGCACAAAGTAGAGTCCTTACATTTCCAGGAGGATTTACAGAGGAAGTGCACAATGTAAAGTTCTTACATTTCCAGGAGGGATTACAGAGGAAGTGCATATAGTAAAGTTCTTACATTTCCATGAGGAATTAAAAAGGAAGTGCAGAAAGTAGAGTCCTTACATTTCCAGGAGGGATTACAGAGGAAGTGCACAAAGTAGAGTTCTTACATTTCCAGGAGAGATTACAGAGGAAGTGCATAAAGTAAAGTTCTTACATTTCCAGGAGGGATTACAGAGGAAGTGCATAAAGTAAAGTTCTTACATTTCCAGGAGGGATTACAGAGGAAGTGCATAAAGTAAAGTTCTTACATTTCCAGGAGGGATTACAGAGGAAGTGCATAAAGTAAAGTTCTTACATTTCCAGGAGGGATTACAGAGGAAGTGCATAAAGTAAAGTTCTTACATTTCCAGGAGGGATTACAGAGGAAGTGCATAAAGTAAAGTTCTTACATTTCCAGGAGTAATTAAAGGGGAAGTGCACAAAGTAGAGTCCTTACATTTCCAGGAGGATTTACAGAGGAAGTGCACAAAGTAAAGTTCTTACATTTCCAGGAGGGATTACAGAGGAAGTGCATGAAGTAAAGTTCTTACATTTCCAGGAGGATTTACAGACGAAGTGCATATAGTAAAGTTCTTACATTTCCATGAGGAATTAAAGAGGAAGTGCAGAAAGTAGAGTCCTTACATTTCCAGGAGGGATTACAGAGGAAGTGCGTATAGTAAAGTTCTTACATTTCCATGAGGAATTAAAGAGGAAGTGCACAAAGTAGAGTCCTTACATTTCCAGGAGTATTTACAGAGGAATTGCAAAAAGTAAAGTTCTTACATTTCCAGGAGGGATTACAGAGGAAGTGCATAAAGTAAAGTTCTTACATTTCCAGGAGGGATTACAGAGGAAGTGCATAATGTAAAGTTCTTACATTTCCAGGAGGAATTACAGAGGAAATGCACAACGTTCTTACATTTCCAGGAGGGATTACAGAGGAAGTGCACAAAGTAGATTTCTTACATTTCCAGGAGGGATTACATAGGAAGTGCATAAAGTAAAGTTCTTACATTTCCAGGAGGGATTACAGAGGAAGTGCATAAAGTAAAGTTCTTACATTTCCAGGAGGGATTACAGAGGAAGTGCATAATGTAAAGTTCTTACATTTCCAGGAGGAATTACAGAGGAAATGCACAACGTTCTTACATTTCCAGGAGGGATTACAGAGGAAGTGCACAAAGTAGATTTCTTACATTTCCAGGAGGGATTACAGAGGAAGTGCATAAAGTAAAGTTCTTACATTTCCAGGAGGGATTACAGAGGAAGTGCATATAGTAAAGTTCTTACATTTCCATGAGGAATTAAAAAGGAAGTGCAGAAAGTAGAGTCCTTACATTTCCAGGAGGGATTACAGAGGAAGTGCACAAAGTAGAGTTCTTACATTTCCAGGAGAGATTACAGAGGAAGTGCATAAAGTAAAGTTCTTACATTTCCAGGAGGGATTACAGAGGAAGTGCATAAAGTAAAGTTCTTACATTTCCAGGAGGGATTACAGAGGAAGTGCATAAAGTAAAGTTCTTACATTTCCAGGAGGGATTACAGAGGAAGTGCATAAAGTAAAGTTCTTACATTTCCAGGAGGGATTACAGAGGAAGTGCATAAAGTAAAGTTCTTACATTTCCAGGAGGGATTACAGAGGAAGTGCATAAAGTAAAGTTCTTACATTTCCAGGAGTAATTAAAGGGGAAGTGCACAAAGTAGAGTCCTTACATTTCCAGGAGGATTTACAGAGGAAGTGCACAAAGTAAAGTTCTTACATTTCCAGGAGGGATTACAGAGGAAGTGCATAAAGTAAAGTTCTTACATTTCCAGGAGGATTTACAGACGAAGTGCATATAGTAAAGTTCTTACATTTCCATGAGGAATTAAAGAGGAAGTGCAGAAAGTAGAGTCCTTACATTTCCAGGAGGGATTACAGAGGAAGTGCGTATAGTAAAGTTCTTACATTTCCATGAGGAATTAAAGAGGAAGTGCACAAAGTAGAGTCCTTACATTTCCAGGAGTATTTACAGAGGAATTGCAAAAAGTAAAGTTCTTACATTTCCAGGAGGGATTACAGAGGAAGTGCATAAAGTAAAGTTCTTACATTTCCAGGAGGGATTACAGAGGAAGTGCATAATGTAAAGTTCTTACATTTCCAGGAGGAATTACAGAGGAAATGCACAACGTTCTTACATTTCCAGGAGGGATTACAGAGGAAGTGCACAAAGTAGATTTCTTACATTTCCAGGAGGGATTACATAGGAAGTGCATAAAGTAAAGTTCTTACATTTCCAGGAGGGATTACAGAGGAAGTGCATAAAGTAAAGTTCTTACATTTCCAGGAGGGATTACAGAGGAAGTGCATAAAGTAAAGTTCTTACATTTCCAGGAGTAATTAAAGAGGAAGTGCACAAAGTAGAGTCCTTATATTTCCAGGAGGATTTACAGAGGAAGTGCACAATGTAAAATTCTTACATTTCCAGGAGGGATTACAGAGGAAGTGCATATAGTAAAGTTCTTACATTTCCATGAGGAATTAAAAAGGAAGTGCAGAAAGTAGAGTCCTTACATTTCCAGGAGGGATTACAGAGGAAGTGCACAAAGTAGAGTTCTTACATTTCCAGGAGGGATTACAGAGGAAGTGCACAAAGTAGATTTCTTACGTTTCCAGGAGGGATTACAGAGGAAGTGCATAAAGTAAAGTTCTTACATTTCCAGGAGGAATTACAGAGGAAGTCCATAAAGTAAAGTTCTTACATTTCCAGGAGGGATTACAGGCGAAGTGCAGAAAGTAACGTTCTTACATTTCCAGGGGAATTACAGAGGAAATGCACAACGTTCTTACATTTCCAGGAGGGATTACAGAGGAAGTGCACAAAGTAGATTTCTTACGTTTCCAGGAGGGATTACAGAGGAAGTGCATAAAGTAAAGTTCTTACATTTCCAGGAGAGATTACAGAGGAAGTGCATAAAGTAAAGTTCATACATTTCCAGGAGGGATTACAGAGGAAGTGCATAAAGCAAAGTTCTTACATTTCCAGGAGGGATTACAGAGGAAGTGCATAAAGTAAAGTTCTTACATTTCCAGGAGGAATTACAGAGGAAGTCCATAAAGTAAAGTTCTTACATTTCCAGGAGGAATTACAGAAGAAGTGCAAAAAGTAAAGTTCTTACATTTCCAGGAGGGATTACAGAGGAAGTCCATAAAGTAAAGTTCTTACATTTCCAGGAGGAATTACAGAGGAAATGCACAACGTTCCTACATTTCCAGGAGGAATTACAGAGGAAGTGCACAAAGTAGATTTCTTACATTTCCAGGAGGGATTACGGAGGAAGTGAAGTAAAGTTCTTGCATTTCCAGGAGGGATTACAGAGGAAGTGCATAAAGTAAAGTTCTTACATTTCCAGGAGAGATTACAGAGGAAGTGCATAAAGTAAAGTTCTTACATTTCCAGGAGGGATTACAGAGGAAGTGCATAAAGTAAAGTTCTTACATTTCCAGGAGGGATTACAGAGGAAGTGCATAAAGTAAAGTTCTTACATTTCCAGGAGTAATTAAAGGGGAAGTGCACAAAGTAGAGTCCTTACATTTCCAGGAGGATTTACAGAGGAAGTGCACAAAGTAAAGTTCTTACATTTCCAGGAGGGATTACAGAGGAAGTGCATAAAGTAAAGTTCTTACATTTCCAGGAGGATTTACAGAGGAAGTGCATATAGTAAAGTTCTTACATTTCCATGAGGAATTAAAGAGGAAGTGCAGAAAGTAGAGTCCTTACATTTCCAGGAGGGATTACAGAGGAAGTGCGTATAGTAAAGTTCTTACATTTCCATGAGGAATTAAAGAGGAAGTGCACAAAGTAGAGTCCTTACATTTCCAGGAGTATTTACAGAGGAATTGCAAAAAGTAAAGTTCTTACATTTCCAGGAGGGATTACAGAGGAAGTGCATAAAGTAAAGTTCTTACATTTCCAGGAGGGATTACAGAGGAAGTGCATAATGTAAAGTTCTTACATTTCCAGGAGGAATTACAGAGGAAATGCACAACGTTCTTACATTTCCAGGAGGGATTACAGAGGAAGTGCACAAAGTAGATTTCTTACATTTCCAGGAGGGATTACATAGGAAGTGCATAAAGTAAAGTTCTTACATTTCCAGGAGGGATTACAGAGGAAGTGTACAAAGTAGATTTCTTACATTTCCAGGAGGGATTACAGTGGAAGTGCATAAAGTAAAGTTCTTACATTTCCAGGAGGGACTACAGAGGAAGTGCATAAAGTAAAGTTCTTACATTTCCAGGAGGGATTACAGAGGAAGTGCATAAAGTAAAGTTCTTACATTTCCAGGAGTAATTAAAGAGGAAGTGCACAAAGTAGAGTCCTTACATTTCGAGGAGGATTTACAGAGGAAGTGCACAATGTAAAGTTCTTACATTTCCAGGAGGGATTACAGAGGAAGTGCATATGGTAAAGTTCTTACATTTCCATGAGGAATGAAAAAGGAAGTGCAGAAAGTAGAGTCCTTACATTTCCAGGAGGGATTACAGAGGAAGTGCACAAAGTAGAGTTCTTACATTTCCAGGAGGGATTACAGAGGAAGTGCACAAAGTAGATTTCTTACGTTTCCAGGAGGGATTTCAGAGGAGATGCATAAAGTAAAGTTCTTACATTTCCAGGAGAGATTACAGAGGAAGTGCACAAAGTAAAGTTCATACATTTCCAGGAGGGGTTACAGAGGAAGTGCATAAAGCAAAGTTCTTACATTTCCAGGAGGGATTACAGAGGAAGTGCATAAAGTAAAGTTCTTACATTTCCAGGAGGAATTACAGAGGAAGTCCATAAAGAAAAGTTCTTACATTTCCAGGAGGAATTACAGAAGAAGTGCAGAAAGTAAAGTTCTTACATTTCCAGGAGGGATTACAGAGGAAGTCCATAAAGTAAAGTTCTTACATTTCCAGGAGGAATTACAGAGGAAATGCACAACGTTCTTACATTTCCAGGAGGAATTACAGAGGAAGTGCACAAAGTAGATTTCTTACATTTCCAGGAGGGATTACGGAGGAAGTGAAGTAAAGTTCTTGCATTTCCAGGAGGGATTACAGAGGAAGTGCATAAAGTAAAGTTCTTACATTTCCAGGAGGGATTACAGAGGAAGTGCATAAAGTAAAGTTCTTACATTTCCAGGAGGGATTACAGAGGAAGTGCATAAAGTAAAGTTCTTACATTTCCAGGAGGGATTACAGAGGAAGTGCATAAAGTAAAGTTCTTACATTTCCAGGAGTAATTAAAGGGGAAGTGCACAAAGTAGAGTCCTTACATTTCCAGGAGGATTTACAGAGGAAGTGCACAAAGTAAAGTTCTTACATTTACAGGAGGGATTACAGAGGAAGTGCATAAAGTAAAGTTCTTACATTTCCAGGAGGATTTACAGAGGAAGTGCATATAGTAAATTTCTTACATTTCCATGAGTAATTAAAGAGGAAGTGCAGAAAGTAGAGTCCTTACATTTCCAGGAGGGATTACAGAGGAAGTGCGTATAGTAAAGTTCTTACATTTCCATGAGGAATTAAAGAGGAAGTGCACAAAGTAGAGTACTTACATTTACAGGAGTATTTATAGAGGAATTGCAAAAAGTAAAGTTCTTACATTTCCAGGAGGGATTACAGAGGAAGTGCATAAAGGAAAGTTCTTACATTTCCAGGAGGGATTACAGAGGAAGTGCATAATGTAAAGTTCTTACATTTCCAGGAGGAATTACAGAGGAAATGCACAACGTTCTTACATTTCCAGGAGGGATTACAGAGGAAGTGCACAAAGTAGATTTCTTACATTTCAGGAGGGATTACAGAGGAAGTGCATAAAGTAAAGTTCTTACATTTCCAGGAGGGATTACAGAGGAAGTGCATAAAGTAAAGTTCTTACATTTCCAGGAGGGATTACAGAGGAAGTGCATAAAGTAAAGTTCTTAAATTTCCAGGAGGGATTACAGAGGAAGTGCATAAAGTAAAGTTCTTACATTTCCAGGAGGGATTACAGAGGAAGTGCATAAAGTAAAGTTCTTACATTTCCAGGAGTAATTAAAGGGGAAGTGCACAAAGTAGAGTCCTTACATTTTCAGGAGGATTTACAGAGGAAGTGCACAAAGTAAAGTTCTTACATTTCCAGGAGGGATTACAGAGGAAGTGCACAAAGTAGATTTCTTACATTTCCAGGAGGGATTACATAGGAAGTGCATAAAGTAAAGTTCTTACATTTCCAGGAGGGATTACAGAGGAAGTGCATAAAGTAAAGTTCTTACATTTCCAGGAGGGATTACAGAGGAAGTGCATAAAGTAAAGTTCTTACATTTCCAGGAGTAATTAAAGAGGAAGTGCACAAAGTAGAGTCCTTATATTTCCAGGAGGATTTACAGAGGAAGTGCACAATGTAAAATTCTTACATTTCCAGGAGGGATTACAGAGGAAGTGCATATAGTAAAGTTCTTACATTTCCATGAGGAATTAAAAAGGAAGTGCAGAAAGTAGAGTCCTTACATTTCCAGGAGGGATTACAGAGGAAGTGCACAAAGTAGTGTTCTTACATTTCCAGGAGGGATTACAGAGGAAGTGCACAAAGTAGATTTCTTACGTTTCCAGGAGGGATTACAGAGGAAGTGCATAAAGTAAAGTTCTTACATTTCCAGGAGGAATTACAGAGGAAGTCCATAAAGTAAAGTTCTTACATTTCCAAGAGGGATTACAGGCGAAGTGCAGAAAGTAACGTTCTTACATTTCCAGGAGGAATTACAGAGGAAATGCACAACGTTCTTACATTTCCAGGAGGGATTACAGAGGAAGTGCACAAAGTAGATTTCTTACGTTTCCAGGAGGGATTACAGAGGAAGTGCATAAAGTAAAGTTCTTACATTTCCAGGAGAGATTACAGAGGAAGTGCATAAAGTAAAGTTCATACATTTCCAGGAGGGATTACAGAGGAAGTGCATAAAGCAAAGTTCTTACATTTCCAGGAGGGATTACAGAGGAAGTGCATAAAGTAAAGTTCTTACATTTCCAGGAGGAATTACAGAGGAAGTCCATAAAGTAAAGTTCTTACATTTCCAGGAGGAATTACAGAAGAAGTGCAAAAAGTAAAGTTCTTACATTTCCAGGAGGGATTACAGAGGAAGTCCATAAAGTAAAGTTCTTACATTTCCAGGAGGAATTACAGAGGAAATGCACAACGTTCCTACATTTCCAGGAGGAATTACAGAGGAAGTGCACAAAGTAGATTTCTTACATTTCCAGGAGGGATTACGGAGGAAGTGAAGTAAAGTTCTTGCATTTCCAGGAGGGATTACAGAGGAAGTGCATAAAGTAAAGTTCTTACATTTCCAGGAGAGATTACAGAGGAAGTGCATAAAGTAAAGTTCTTACATTTCCAGGAGGGATTACAGAGGAAGTGCATAAAGTAAAGTTCTTACATTTCCAGGAGGGATTACAGAGGAAGTGCATAAAGTAAAGTTCTTACATTTCCAGGAGTAATTAAAGGGGAAGTGCACAAAGTAGAGTCCTTACATTTCCAGGAGGATTTACAGAGGAAATGCACAAAGTAAAGTTCTTACATTTCCAGGAGGGATTACAGAGGAAGTGCATAAAGTAAAGTTCTTACATTTCCAGGAGGATTTACAGAGGAAGTGCATATAGTAAAGTTCTTACATTTCCATGAGGAATTAAAGAGGAAGTGCAGAAAGTAGAGTCCTTACATTTCCAGGAGGGATTACAGAGGAAGTGCGTATAGTAAAGTTCTTACATTTCCATGAGGAATTAAAGAGGAAGTGCACAAAGTAGAGTCCTTACATTTCCAGGAGTATTTACAGAGGAATTGCAAAAAGTAAAGTTCTTACATTTCCAGGAGGGATTACAGAGGAAGTGCATAAAGTAAAGTTCTTACATTTCCAGGAGGGATTACAGAGGAAGTGCATAATGTAAAGTTCTTACATTTCCAGGAGGAATTACAGAGGAAATGCACAACGTTCTTACATTTCCAGGAGGGATTACAGAGGAAGTGCACAAAGTAGATTTCTTACATTTCCAGGAGGGATTACATAGGAAGTGCATAAAGTAAAGTTCTTACATTTCCAGGAGGGATTACAGAGGAAGTGTACAAAGTAGATTTCTTACATTTCCAGGAGGGATTACAGTGGAAGTGCATAAAGTAAAGTTCTTACATTTCCAGGAGGGACTACAGAGGAAGTGCATAAAGTAAAGTTCTTACATTTCCAGGAGGGATTACAGAGGAAGTGCATAAAGTAAAGTTCTTACATTTCCAGGAGTAATTAAAGAGGAAGTGCACAAAGTAGAGTCCTTACATTTCCAGGAGGATTTACAGAGGAAGTGCACAATGTAAAGTTCTTACATTTCCAGGAGGGATTACAGAGGAAGTGCATATGGTAAAGTTCTTACATTTCCATGAGGAATGAAAAAGGAAGTGCAGAAAGTAGAGTCCTTACATTTCCAGGAGGGATTACAGAGGAAGTGCACAAAGTAGAGTTCTTACATTTCCAGGAGGGATTACAGAGGAAGTGCACAAAGTAGATTTCTTACGTTTCCAGGAGGGATTTCAGAGGAGGTGCATAAAGTAAAGTTCTTACATTTCCAGGAGAGATTACAGAGGAAGTGCATAAAGTAAAGTTCATACATTTCCAGGAGGGATTACAGAGGAAGTGCATAAAGCAAAGTTCTTACATTTCCAGGAGGGATTACAGAGGAAGTGCATAAAGTAACGTTCTTACATTTCCAGGAGGAATTACAGAGGAAGTCCATAAAGAAAAGTTCTTACATTTCCAGGAGGAATTACAGAAGAAGTGCAGAAAGTAAAGTTCTTACATTTCCAGGAGGGATTACAGAGGAAGTCCATAAAGTAAAGTTCTTACATTTCCAGGAGGAATTACAGAGGAAATGCACAACGTTCTTACATTTCCAGGAGGAATTACAGAGGAAGTGCACAAAGTAGATTTCTTACATTTCCAGGAGGGATTACGGAGGAAGTGAAGTAAAGTTCTTGCATTTCCAGGAGGGATTACAGAGGAAGTGCATAAAGTAAAGTTCTTACATTTCCAGGAGGGATTACAGAGGAAGTGCATAAAGTAAAGTTCTTACATTTCCAGGAGGGATTACAGAGGAAGTGCATAAAGTAAAGTTCTTACATTTCCAGGAGGGATTACAGAGGAAGTGCATAAAATAAAGTTCTTACATTTCCAGGAGTAATTAAAGGGGAAGTGCACAAAGTAGAGTCCTTACATTTCCAGGAGGATTTACAGAGGAAGTGCACAAAGTAAAGTTCTTACATTTACAGGAGGGATTACAGAGGAAGTGCATAAAGTAAAGTTCTTACATTTCCAGGAGGATTTACAGAGGAAGTGCATATAGTAAATTTCTTACATTTCCATGAGTAATTAAAGAGGAAGTGCAGAAAGTAGAGTCCTTACATTTCCAGGAGGGATTACAGAGGAAGTGCGTATAGTAAAGTTCTTACATTTCCATGAGGAATTAAAGAGGAAGTGCACAAAGTAGAGTACTTATATTTACAGGAGTATTTACAGAGGAATTGCAAAAAGTAAAGTTCTTACATTTCCAGGAGGGATTACAGAGGAAGTGCATAAAGGAAAGTTCTTACATTTCCAGGAGGGATTACAGAGGAAGTGCATAATGTAAAGTTCTTACATTTCCAGGAGGAATTACAGAGGAAATGCACAACGTTCTTACATTTCCAGGAGGGATTACAGAGGAAGTGCACAAAGTAGATTTATTACATTTCAGGAGGGATTACAGAGGAAGTGCATAAAGTAAAGTTCTTACATTTCCAGGAGGGATTACAGAGGAAGTGCATAAAGTAAAGTTCTTACATTTCCAGGAGGGATTACAGAGGAAGTGCATAAAGTAAAGTTCTTACATTTCCAGGAGGGATTACAGAGGAAGTGCATAAAGTAAAGTTCTTACATTTCCAGGAGGGATTACAGAGGAAGTGCATAAAGTAAAGTTCTTACATTTCCAGGAGTAATTAAAGGGGAAGTGCACAAAGTAGAGTCCTTACATTTTCAGGAGGATTTACAGAGGAAGTGCACAAAGTAAAGTTCTTACATTTCCAGGAGGGATTACAGAGGAAGTGCACAAAGTAGATTTCTTACATTTCCAGGAGGGATTACATAGGAAGTGCATAAAGTAAAGTTCTTACATTTCCAGGAGGGATTACAGAGGAAGTGCATAAAGTAAAGTTCTTACATTTCCAGGAGGGATTACAGAGGAAGTGCATAAAGTAAAGTTCTTACATTTCCAGGAGTAATTAAAGAGGAAGTGCACAAAGTAGAGTCCTTATATTTCCAGGAGGATTTACAGAGGAAGTGCACAATGTAAAATTCTTACATTTCCAGGAGGGATTACAGAGGAAGTGCATATAGTAAAGTTCTTACATTTCCATGAGGAATTAAAAAGGAAGTGCAGAAAGTAGAGTCCTTACATTTCCAGGAGGGATTACAGAGGAAGTGCACAAAGTAGAGTTCTTACATTTCCAGGAGGGATTACAGAGGAAGTGCACAAAGTAGATTTCTTACGTTTCCAGGAGGGATTACAGAGGAAGTGCATAAAGTAAAGTTCTTACATTTCCAGGAGGAATTACAGAGGAAGTCCATAAAGTAAAGTTCTTACATTTCCAAGAGGGATTACAGGCGAAGTGCAGAAAGTAACGTTCTTACATTTCCAGGAGGAATTACAGAGGAAATGCACAACGTTCTTACATTTCCAGGAGGGATTACAGAGGAAGTGCACAAAGTAGATTTCTTACGTTTCCAGGAGGGATTACAGAGGAAGTGCATAAAGTAAAGTTCTTACATTTCCAGGAGAGATTACAGAGGAAGTGCATAAAGTAAAGTTCATACATTTCCAGGAGGGATTACAGAGGAAGTGCATAAAGCAAAGTTCTTACATTTCCAGGAGGGATTACAGAGGAAGTGCATAAAGTAAAGTTCTTACATTTCCAGGAGGAATTACAGAGGAAGTCCATAAAGTAAAGTTCTTACATTTCCAGGAGGAATTACAGAAGAAGTGCAAAAAGTAAAGTTCTTACATTTCCAGGAGGGATTACAGAGGAAGTCCATAAAGTAAAGTTCTTACATTTCCAGGAGGAATTACAGAGGAAATGCACAACGTTCCTACATTTCCAGGAGGAATTACAGAGGAAGTGCACAAAGTAGATTTCTTACATTTCCAGGAGGGATTACGGAGGAAGTGAAGTAAAGTTCTTGCATTTCCAGGAGGGATTACAGAGGAAGTGCATAAAGTAAAGTTCTTACATTTCCAGGAGAGATTACAGAGGAAGTGCATAAAGTAAAGTTCTTACATTTCCAGGAGGGATTACAGAGGAAGTGCATAAAGTAAAGTTCTTACATTTCCAGGAGGGATTACAGAGGAAGTGCATAAAGTAAAGTTCTTACATTTCCAGGAGTAATTAAAGGGGAAGTGCACAAAGTAGAGTCCTTACATTTCCAGGAGGATTTACAGAGGAAATGCACAAAGTAAAGTTCTTACATTTCCAGGAGGGATTACAGAGGAAGTGCATAAAGTAAAGTTCTTACATTTCCAGGAGGATTTACAGAGGAAGTGCATATAGTAAAGTTCTTACATTTCCATGAGGAATTAAAGAGGAAGTGCAGAAAGTAGAGTCCTTACATTTCCAGGAGGGATTACAGAGGAAGTGCGTATAGTAAAGTTCTTACATTTCCATGAGGAATTAAAGAGGAAGTGCACAAAGTAGAGTCCTTACATTTCCAGGAGTATTTACAGAGGAATTGCAAAAAGTAAAGTTCTTACATTTCCAGGAGGGATTACAGAGGAAGTGCATAAAGTAAAGTTCTTACATTTCCAGGAGGGATTACAGAGGAAGTGCATAATGTAAAGTTCTTACATTTCCAGGAGGAATTACAGAGGAAATGCACAACGTTCTTACATTTCCAGGAGGGATTACAGAGGAAGTGCACAAAGTAGATTTCTTACATTTCCAGGAGGGATTACATAGGAAGTGCATAAAGTAAAGTTCTTACATTTCCAGGAGGGATTACAGAGGAAGTGTACAAAGTAGATTTCTTACATTTCCAGGAGGGATTACAGTGGAAGTGCATAAAGTAAAGTTCTTACATTTCCAGGAGGGACTACAGAGGAAGTGCATAAAGTAAAGTTCTTACATTTCCAGGAGGGATTACAGAGGAAGTGCATAAAGTAAAGTTCTTACATTTCCAGGAGTAATTAAAGAGGAAGTGCACAAAGTAGAGTCCTTACATTTCCAGGAGGATTTACAGAGGAAGTGCACAATGTAAAGTTCTTACATTTCCAGGAGGGATTACAGAGGAAGTGCATATGGTAAAGTTCTTACATTTCCATGAGGAATGAAAAAGGAAGTGCAGAAAGTAGAGTCCTTACATTTCCAGGAGGGATTACAGAGGAAGTGCACAAAGTAGAGTTCTTACATTTCCAGGAGGGATTACAGAGGAAGTGCACAAAGTAGATTTCTTACGTTTCCAGGAGGGATTTCAGAGGAGGTGCATAAAGTAAAGTTCTTACATTTCCAGGAGAGATTACAGAGGAAGTGCATAAAGTAAAGTTCATACATTTCCAGGAGGGATTACAGAGGAAGTGCATAAAGCAAAGTTCTTACATTTCCAGGAGGGATTACAGAGGAAGTGCATAAAGTAAAGTTCTTACATTTCCAGGAGGAATTACAGAGGAAGTCCATAAAGAAAAGTTCTTACATTTCCAGGAGGAATTACAGAAGAAGTGCAGAAAGTAAAGTTCTTACATTTCCAGGAGGGATTACAGAGGAAGTCCATAAAGTAAAGTTCTTACATTTCCAGGAGGAATTACAGAGGAAATGCACAACGTTCTTACATTTCCAGGAGGAATTACAGAGGAAGTGCACAAAGTAGATTTCTTACATTTCCAGGAGGGATTACGGAGGAAGTGAAGTAAAGTTCTTGCATTTCCAGGAGGGATTACAGAGGAAGTGCATAAAGTAAAGTTCTTACATTTCCAGGAGGGATTACAGAGGAAGTGCATAAAGTAAAGTTCTTACATTTCCAGGAGGGATTACAGAGGAAGTGCATAAAGTAAAGTTCTTACATTTCCAGGAGGGATTACAGAGGAAGTGCATAAAGTAAAGTTCTTACATTTCCAGGAGTAATTAAAGGGGAAGTGCACAAAGTAGAGTCCTTACATTTCCAGGAGGATTTACAGAGGAAGTGCACAAAGTAAAGTTCTTACATTTACAGGAGGGATTACAGAGGAAGTGCATAAAGTAAAGTTCTTACATTTCCAGGAGGATTTACAGAGGAAGTGCATATAGTAAATTTCTTACATTTCCATGAGTAATTAAAGAGGAAGTGCAGAAAGTAGAGTCCTTACATTTCCAGGAGGGATTACAGAGGAAGTGCGTATAGTAAAGTTCTTACATTTCCATGAGGAATTAAAGAGGAAGTGCACAAAGTAGAGTACTTACATTTACAGGAGTATTTACAGAGGAATTGCAAAAAGTAAAGTTCTTACATTTCCAGGAGGGATTACAGAGGAAGTGCATAAAGGAAAGTTCTTACATTTCCAGGAGGGATTACAGAGGAAGTGCATAATGTAAAGTTCTTACATTTCCAGGAGGAATTAAAGAGGAAATGCACAACGTTCTTACATTTCCAGGAGGGATTACAGAGGAAGTGCACAAAGTAGATTTCTTACATTTCCAGGAGGGATTACAGAGGAAGTGCATAAAGTAAAGTTCTTACATTTCCAGGAGGGATTACAGAGGAAGTGCATAAAGTAAAGTTCTTACATTTCCAGGAGGGATTACAGAGGAAGTGCATAAAGTAAAGTTCTTACATTTCCAGGAGGGATTACAGAGGAAGTGCATAAAGTAAAGTTCTTACATTTCCAGGAGGGATTACAGAGGAAGTGCATAAAGTAAAGTTCTTACATTTCCAGGAGTAATTAAAGGGGAAGTGCACAAAGTAGAGTCCTTACATTTTCAGGAGGATTTACAGAGGAAGTGCACAAAGTAAAGTTCTTACATTTCCAGGAGGGATTACAGAGGAAGTGCATAAAGTAAAGTGCTTACATTTCCAGGAGGCTTTACAGAGGAAGTGCATATAGTAAAGTTCTTACATTTCCATGAGGAATTAAAGAGGAAGTGCAGAAAGTAGAGTCCTTACATTTCCAGGAGGGATTACAGAGGAAGTGCGTATAGTAAAGTTCTTACATTTTCATGAGGAATTAAAGAGGAAGTGCACAAAGTAGAGTCATTACATTTCCAGGAGTATTTACAGAGGAATTGCAAAAAGTAAAGTTCTTACATTTCCAGGAGGGATTACAGAGGAAGTGCATAAAGTAAAGTTCTTACATTTCCAGGAGGGATTACAGAGGAAGTGCATAATGTAAAGTTCTTACATTTCCAGGAGGAATTACAGAGGAAATGCACAACGTTCTTAAATTTCCAGGAGGGATTACAGAGGAAGTGCACAAAGTAGATTTCTTACATTTCCAGGAGGGATTACAGAGGAAGTGCATAAAGTAAAGTTCTTACATTTCCAGGAGGGATTACAGAGGAAGTGCATAAAGTAAAGTTCTTACATTTCCAGGAGGGATTACAGAGGAAGTGTACAAAGTAGATTTCTTACATTTCCAGGAGGGATTACAGTGGAAGTGCATGAAGTAAAGTTCTTACATTTCCAGGAGGGATTACAGAGGAAGTGCATAAAGTAAAGTTCTTACATTTCCAGGAGGGATTACAGAGGAAGTGCATAAAGTAAAGTTCTTACATTTCCAGGAGTAATTAAAGAGGAAGTGCACAAAGTAGAGTCCTTACATTTCCAGGAGGATTTACAGAGGAAGTGCACAATGTAAAGTTCTTACATTTCCAGGAGGGATTACAGAGGAAGTGCATATAGTAAAGTTCTTACATTTCCATGAGGAATTAAAAAGGAAGTGCAGAAAGTAGAGTCCTTACATTTCCAGGAGGGATTACAGAGGAAGTGCACAAAGTAGAGTTCTTACATTTCCAGGAGAGATTACAGAGGAAGTGCATAAAGTAAAGTTCTTACATTTCCAGGAGGGATTACAGAGGAAGTGCATAAAGTAAAGTTCTTACATTTCCAGGAGAGATTACAGAGGAAGTGCATGAAGTAAAGTTCATACATTTCCAGGAGGGATTACAGAGGAAGTGCATAAAGCAAAGTTCTTACATTTCCAGGAGGGATTACAGAGGAAGTGCATAAAGTAAAGTTCTTACATTTCCAGGAGGAATTACAGAGGAAGTCCATAAAGTAAAGTTCTTACATTTCCAGGAGGAATTACAGAAGAAGTGCAAAAAGTAAAGTTCTTACATTTCCAGGAGGGATTACAGAGGAAGTCCATAAAGTAAAGTTCTTACATTTCCAGGAGGAATTACAGAGGAAATGCACAACGTTCCTACATTTCCAGGAGGAATTTCAGAGGAAGTGCACAAAGTAGATTTCTTACATTTCCAGGAGGGATTACGGAGGAAGTGAAGTAAAGTTCTTGCATTTCCAGGAGGGATTACAGAGGAAGTGCATAAAGTAAAGTTCTTACATTTCCAGGAGGGATTACAGAGGAAGTGCATAAAGTAAAGTTCTTACATTTCCAGGAGGGATTACAGAGGAAGTGCATAAAGTAAAGTTCTTACATTTCCAGGAGTAATTAAAGGGGAAGTGCACAAAGTAGAGTCCTTACATTTCCAGGAGGATTTACAGAGGAAGTGCACAAAGTAAAGTTCTTACATTTCCAGGAGGGATTACAGAGGAAGTGCATAAAGTAAAGTTCTTACATTTCCAGGAGGATTTACAGAGGAAGTGCATATAGTAAAGTTCTTACATTTCCATGAGGAATTAAAGAGGAAGTGCAGAAAGTAGAGTCCTTACATTTCCAGGAGGGATTACAGAGGAAGTGCGTATAGTAAAGTTCTTACATTTCCATGAGGAATTAAAGAGGAAGTGCACAAAGTAGAGTCCTTACATTTCCAGGAGTATTTACAGAGGAATTGCAAAAAGTAAAGTTCTTACATTTCCGGGAGGGATTACAGAGGAAGTGCATAAAGTAAAGTTCTTACATTTCCAGGAGGGATTACAGAGGAAGTGCATAATGTAAAGTTCTTACATTTCCAGGAGGAATTACAGAGGAAATGCACAACGTTCTTACATTTCCAGGAGGGATTACAGAGGAAGTGCACAAAGTAGATTTCTTACATGTAGAGGAGGGATTACATAGGAAGTGCATAAAGTAAAGTTCTTACATTTCCAGGAGGGATTACAGAGGAAGTGCATAAAGTAAAGTTCTTACATTTCCAGGAGGGATTACAGAGGAAGTGTACAAAGTAGATTTCTTACATTTCCAGGAGGGATTACAGTGGAAGTGCATAAAGTAAAGTTCTTACATTTCCAGGAGGGACTACAGAGGAAGTGCATAAAGTAAAGTTCTTACATTTCCAGGAGGGATTACAGAGGAAGTGCATAAAGTAAAGTTCTTACATTTCCAGGAGTAATTAAAGAGGAAGTGCACAAAGTAGAGTCCTTACATTTCCAGGAGGATTTACAGAGGAAGTGCACAATGTAAAGTTCTTACATTTCCAGGAGGGATTACAGAGGAAGTGCATATGGTAAAGTTCTTACATTTCCATGAGGAATGAAAAAGGAAGTGCAGAAAGTAGAGTCCTTACATTTCCAGGAGGGATTACAGAGGAAGTGCACAAAGTAGAGTTCTTACATTTCCAGGAGGGATTACAGAGGAAGTGCACAAAGTAGATTTCTTACGTTTCCAGGAGGGATTTCAGAGGAGGTGCATAAAGTAAAGTTCTTACATTTCCAGGAGAGATTACAGAGGAAGTGCATAAAGTAAAGTTCATACATTTCCAGGAGGGATTACAGAGGAAGTGCATGAAGCAAAGTTCTTACATTTCCAGGAGGGATTACAGAGGAAGTGCATAAAGTAAAGTTCTTACATTTCCAGGAGGAATTACAGAGGACGTCCATAAAGTAAAGTTCTTACATTTCCAGGAGGAATTACAGAAGAAGTGCAAAAAGTAAAGTTCATACATTTCCAGGAGGGATTACAGAGGAAGTGCATAAAGTAAAGTTCTTACATTTCCAGGAGGGATTACAGAGGAAGTCCATAAAGTAAAGTTCTTACATTTCCAGGAGGAATTACAGAGGAAATGCACAACGTTCTTACATTTCCAGGAGGAATTACAGAGGAAGTGCACAAAGTAGATTTCTTACATTTCCAGGAGGGATTACGGAGGAAGTGAAGTAAAGTTCTTGCATTTCGAGGAGGGATTACAGAGGAAGTGCATAAAGTAAAGTTCTTACATTTCCAGGAGGGATTACAGAGGAAGTGCATAAAGTAAAGTTCTTACATTTCCAGGAGGGATTACAGAGGAAGTGCATAAAGTAAAGTTCTTACATTTCCAGGAGGGATTACAGAGGAAGTGCATAAAGTAAAGTTCTTACATTTCCAGGAGTAATTAAAGGGGAAGTGCACAAAGTAGAGTCCTTACATTTCCAGGAGGATTTACAGAGGAAGTGCACAAAGTAAAGTTCTTACATTTCCAGGAGGGATTACAGAGGAAGTGCATAAAGTAAAGTTCTTACATTTCCAGGAGGATTTACAGAGGAAGTGCATATAGTAAATTTCTTACATTTCCATGAGTAATTAAAGAGGAAGTGCAGAAAGTAGAGTCCTTACATTTCCAGGAGGGATTACAGAGGAAGTGCGTATAGTAAAGTTCTTACATTTCCATGAGGAATTAAAGAGGAAGTGCACAAAGTAGAGTCCTTACATTTACAGGAGTATTTACAGAGGAATTGCAAAAAGTAAAGTTCTTACATTTCCAGGAGGGATTACAGAGGAAGTGCATAAAGTAAAGTTCTTACATTTCCAGGAGGGATTACAGAGGAAGTGCATAATGTAAAGTTCTTACATTTCCAGGAGGAATTACAGAGGAAATGCACAACGTTCTTACATTTCCAGGAGGGATTACAGAGGAAGTGCACAAAGTAGATTTCTTACATTTCCAGGAGGGATTACAGAGGAAGTGCATAAAGTAAAGTTCTTACATTTCCAGGAGGGATTACAGAGGAAGTGCATAAAGTAAAGTTCTTACATTTCCAGGAGGGATTACAGAGGAAGTGCATAAAGTAAAGTTCTTACATTTCCAGGAGGGATTACAGAGGAAGTGCATAAAGTAAAGTTCTTACATTTCCAGGAGGGATTACAGAGGAAGTGCATAAAGTAAAGTTCTTACATTTCCAGGAGTAATTAAAGGGGAAGTGCACAAAGTAGAGTCCTTACATTTCCAGGAGGATTTACAGAGGAAGTGCACAAAGTAAAGTTCTTACATTTCCAGGAGGGATTACAGAGGAAGTGCATAAAGTAAAGTTCTTACATTTCCAGGAGGATTTACAGAGGAAGTGCATATAGTAAAGTTCTTACATTTCCATGAGGAATTAAAGAGGAAGTGCAGAAAGTAGAGTCCTTACATTTCCAGGAGGGATTACAGAGGAAGTGCGTATAGTAAAGTTCTTACATTTTCATGAGGAATTAAAGAGGAAGTGCACAAAGTAGAGTCATTACATTTCCAGGAGTATTTACAGAGGAATTGCAAAAAGTAAAGTTCTTACATTTCCAGGAGGGATTACAGAGGAAGTGCATAAAGTAAAGTTCTTACATTTCCAGGAGGGATTACAGAGGAAGTGCATAATGTAAAGTTCTTACATTTCCAGGAGGAATTACAGAGGAAATGCACAACGTTCTTACATTTCCAGGAGGGATTACAGAGGAAGTGCACAAAGTAGATTTCTTACATTTCCAGGAGGGATTACAGAGGAAGTGCATAAAGTAAAGTTCTTACATTTCCAGGAGGGATTACAGAGGAAGTGCATAAAGTAAAGTTCTTACATTTCCAGGAGGGATTACAGAGGAAGTGTACAAAGTAGATTTCTTACATTTCCAGGAGGGATTACAGTGGAAGTGCATAAAGTAAAGTTCTTACATTTCCAGGAGGGATTACAGAGGAAGTGCATAAAGTAAAGTTCTTACATTTCCAGGAGGAATTACAGAGGACGTCCATAAAGTAAAGTTCTTACATTTCCAGGAGGAATTACAGAAGAAGTGCAAAAAGTAAAGTTCATACATTTCCAGGAGGGATTACAGAGGAAGTGCATAAAGTAAAGTTCTTACATTTCCAGGAGGGATTACAGAGGAAGTCCATAAAGTAAAGTTCTTACATTTCCAGGAGGAATTACAGAGGAAATGCACAACGTTCTTACATTTCCAGGAGGAATTACAGAGGAAGTGCACAAAGTAGATTTCTTACATTTCCAGGAGGGATTACGGAGGAAGTGAAGTAAAGTTCTTGCATTTCGAGGAGGGATTACAGAGGAAGTGCATAAAGTAAAGTTCTTACATTTCCAGGAGGGATTACAGAGGAAGTGCATAAAGTAAAGTTCTTACATTTCCAGGAGGGATTACAGAGGAAGTGCATAAAGTTCTTACATTTCCAGGAGGGATTACAGAGGAAGTGCATAAAGTAAAGTTCTTACATTTCCAGGAGTAATTAAAGGGGAAGTGCACAAAGTAGAGTCCTTACATTTCCAGGAGGATTTACAGAGGAAGTGCACAAAGTAAAGTTCTTACATTTCCAGGAGGGATTACAGAGGAAGTGCATAAAGTAAAGTTCTTACATTTCCAGGAGGATTTACAGAGGAAGTGCATATAGTAAATTTCTTACATTTCCATGAGTAATTAAAGAGGAAGTGCAGAAAGTAGAGTCCTTACATTTCCAGGAGGGATTACAGAGGAAGTGCGTATAGTAAAGTTCTTACATTTCCATGAGGAATTAAAGAGGAAGTGCACAAAGTAGAGTCCTTACATTTACAGGAGTATTTACAGAGGAATTGCAAAAAGTAAAGTTCTTACATTTCCAGGAGGGATTACAGAGGAAGTGCATAAAGTAAAGTTCTTACATTTCCAGGAGGGATTACAGAGGAAGTGCATAATGTAAAGTTCTTACATTTCCAGGAGGAATTACAGAGGAAATGCACAACGTTCTTACATTTCCAGGAGGGATTACAGAGGAAGTGCACAAAGTAGATTTCTTACATTTCCAGGAGGGATTACAGAGGAAGTGCATAAAGTAAAGTTCTTACATTTCCAGGAGGGATTACAGAGGAAGTGCATAAAGTAAAGTTCTTACATTTCCAGGAGGGATTACAGAGGAAGTGCATAAAGTAAAGTTCTTACATTTCCAGGAGGGATTACAGAGGAAGTGCATAAAGTAAAGTTCTTACATTTCCAGGAGGGATTACAGAGGAAGTGCATAAAGTAAAGTTCTTACATTTCCAGGAGTAATTAAAGGGGAAGTGCACAAAGTAGAGTCCTTACATTTCCAGGAGGATTTACAGAGGAAGTGCACAAAGTAAAGTTCTTACATTTCCAGGAGGGATTACAGAGGAAGTGCATAAAGTAAAGTTCTTACATTTCCAGGAGGATTTACAGAGGAAGTGCATATAGTAAAGTTCTTACATTTCCATGAGGAATTAAAGAGGAAGTGCAGAAAGTAGAGTCCTTACATTTCCAGGAGGGATTACAGAGGAAGTGCGTATAGTAAAGTTCTTACATTTTCATGAGGAATTAAAGAGGAAGTGCACAAAGTAGAGTCATTACATTTCCAGGAGTATTTACAGAGGAATTGCAAAAAGTAAAGTTCTTACATTTCCAGGAGGGATTACAGAGGAAGTGCATAAAGTAAAGTTCTTACATTTCCAGGAGGGATTACAGAGGAAGTGCATAATGTAAAGTTCTTACATTTCCAGGAGGAATTACAGAGGAAATGCACAACGTTCTTACATTTCCAGGAGGGATTACAGAGGAAGTGCACAAAGTAGATTTCTTACATTTCCAGGAGGGATTACAGAGGAAGTGCATAAAGTAAAGTTCTTACATTTCCAGGAGGGATTACAGAGGAAGTGCATAAAGTAAAGTTCTTACATTTCCAGGAGGGATTACAGAGGAAGTGTACAAAGTAGATTTCTTACATTTCCAGGAGGGATTACAGTGGAAGTGCATAAAGTAAAGTTCTTACATTTCCAGGAGGGATTACAGAGGAAGTGCATAAAGTAAAGTTCTTACATTTCCAGGAGGGATTACAGAGGAAGTGCATAAAGTAAAGTTCTTACATTTCCAGGAGTAATTAAAGAGGAAGTGCACAAAGTAGAGTCCTTACATTTCCAGGAGGATTTACAGAGGAAGTGCACAATGTAAAGTTCTTACATTTCCAGGAGGGATTACAGAGGAAATGCATATAGTAAAGTTCTTACATTTCCATGAGGAATTAAAAAGGAAGTGCAGAAAGTAGAGTCCTTACATTTCCAGGAGGGATTACAGAGGAAGTGCACAAAGTAGAGTTCTTACATTTCCAGGAGGGATTACAGGGGATGTGCACAAAGTAGAGTTCTTACATTTGCAGGAGGGATTACAGAGGAAATGCATAAAGTAAAGTTCTTACATTTCCATGAGGAATTAAAGAGGAAGTGCAGAAAGTAGAGTTCTTACATTTCCAGGAGGTATTACAGAGGAAGTGCATAAAGTAGAGTTCTTACATTTCCAGGAGGGATTACAGGGGATGTGCACAAAGTAGAGTTCTTACATTTGCAGGAGGGATTACAGAGGAAATGCATAAAGTAAAGTTCTTACATTTCCATGAGGAATTAAAGAGGAAGTGCACAAAGTAGAGTTCTTACATTTCCAGGAGGTATTACAGAGGAAGTGCATAAAGTAGAGTTCTTACATTTCCAGGAGGGATTACAGAGGAAGTGCAAAAAGTAAAGCTCTTACATTTCCAGGAGGGATTACAGAGGAAGTGCATAAAGTAAAGTTCTTGCATTTCCAGGGGGAATTAAAGAGGAAGTGCAAAAAGTAGAGTCCTTACATTTCCAGGAGGTATTACAGGGGATGTGCACAAAGTAGAGTTCTTACATTTCCAGGAGGATTTACAGAGGAAGTGCAAAAAGTAAAATTCTTACATTTCCAGGAGGGATTACAGAGGAAGTGCATAAAGTAAAATTCTTACATTTCCAGGAGGGATTACAGAGGAAGTGCATAAAGTAAAGTTCTTACATTTCCAGGAGAGATTACAGGGGATGTGCACAAAGTAGAGTTCTTACTTTTCCAGGAGGATTTACAGAGGAAGTGCATGAAGTAAAATTCTTACATTTCCAGGAGGGATTACAGGGGATGTGCACAAAGTAGAGATCTTACATTTCCAGGAGGGATTACAGAGGAACTGCATAAAGTAAAGTTCTTACATTTCCAGGAGGGATTACAGAGGAAGTGCGTAAAGTAAAGTTCTTACATTTCCATGAGGGATTACAGAGGAAGTGCATAAAGTAAAGTTCTTACATTTCCAGGAGGGATTACAGAGGAAATGCATTAAGTAAAGTTCTTACATTTCCAGAAGGGATTGCAGGGGATGTGCACAAAGTAGAGTTCTTACATTTCCAGGAGGGATTACAGAGGAAGTGCATAAAGTAAAGTTCTTACATTTCCAGGAGGGATTACAGAGAAAGTGCATAAAGTAAAGTTCTTACATTTCCAGGAGGGATTACAGAGGAAGTGCATAAAGTAAAGTTCTTACATTTCCAGGAGGGATTACAGAGGAAGTGCATAAAGTAAAGTTCTTACATTTCCAGGAGGGATTACAGAGGAAGTGCATAAAGTAAAATTCTTACATTTCCAGGAGGGATTACAGGGGATGTGCACAAAGTAGAGTTCTTACATTTCCAGAAGGGATTACAGAGGAAGTGCATAAAGTAAAGTTCTTACATTTCCAGGAGGGATTACAGAGGAAGTGCATAAAGTAAAGTTCTTAAATTTCCAGGAGGGATTACAGAGGAAGTGCATAAAGTAAAGTTCTTACATTTCCAGGAGGGATTACAGAGGAAATGCATAAAGTAAAGTTCTTACATTTCCAGGAGGGATTACAGGGGATGTGCACAAAGTAGAGTTCTTACATTTCCAGGAGGGATTACAGAGGAAGTGCATGAAGTAAAGTTCTTAAATTTCCAGGAGGGATTACAGAGGAAGTGCATAAAGTAAAGTTCTTACATTTCCAGGAGGGATTACAGAGGAAATGCATAAAGTAAAGTTCTTACATTTCCAGGAGGGATTACAGGGGATGTGCACAAAGTAGAGTTCTTACATTTCCAGGAGGGATTACAGAGGAAGTGCATAAAGTAAAGTTCTTACATTTCCAGGAGGGATTACAGAGGAAGTGCATAAAGTAAAGTTCTTACATTTCCAGGAGGGATTACAGAGGAAGTGCATAAAGTAAAGTTCTTACATTTCCAGGAGAGATTACAGAGGAAGTGCACAAAGTAGATTTCTTACATTTCCAGGAGGGATTACAGTGGAAGTGCATAAAGTAAAGTTCTTACATTTCCAGGAGGGATTACAGAGGAAGTGCATAAAGTAAAGTTCTTACATTTCCAGGAGTAATTAAAGAGGAAGTGCACAATGTAGAGTCCTTACATTTCCAGGAGGATTTACAGAGGAAGTGCACAAAGTAAAGTTCTTACATTTCCAGGAGGGATTACAGAGGAAGTGCATATAGTAAAGTTCTTACATTTCCATGAGGAATTAAAGAGGAAGTGCAGAAAGTAGAGTCCTTACATTTCCAGGAGGGATTACAGAGGAAGTGCACAAAGTAGAGTTCTTACATTTCCAGTAGGGATTACAGGGGATGTGCACAAAGAAGAGTTCTTACATTTCCAGGAGTATTTACAGAGGAAGTGCAAAAAGTAAAGTTCTTACATTTCCAGGAGGGATTACAGAGGAAATGCATAAAGTAAAGTTCTTACATTTCCATGAGGAATTAAAGAGGAAGTGCAAAAAGTAAAGTTCTTACATTTCCAGGAGGGATTACAGAGGAAGTGCATAAAGTAAAGTTCTTACATTTCCAGGGGGAATTAAAGAGGAAGTGCAGAAAGTAGAGTCCTTACATTTCCAGGCCAGGAGGGATTACAGGGGATGTGCACAAAGTAGAGTTCTTACATTTCCAGGAGGATTTACAGAGGAAGTGCAAAAAGTAAAATTCTTACATTTCCAGGAGGGATTACAGAGGAAGTGCATAAAGTAAAATTCTTACATTTCCAGGAGGGATTACAGAGGAAGTGCATAAAGTAAAGTTCTTACATTTCCAGGAGGGATTACAGGGGATGTGCACCAAGTAGAGTTCTTACTTTTCCAGGAGGATTTACAGAGGAAGTGCATGAAGTAAAATTCTTACATTTCCAGGAGGGATTACAGGGGATGTGCACAAAGTAGAATTCTTACATTTCCAGGAGGGATTACAGAGGAACTGCATAAAGTAAAGTTCTTACATTTCCAGGAGGGATTACAGAGGAAGTGCGTAAAGTAAAGTTCTTACATTTCCAGGAGGGATTACAGAGGAAGTGCATAAAGTAAAGTTCTTACATTTCCAGAAGGGATTACAGAGGAAGTGCATAAAGTAAAGTTCTTACATTTCCAGGAGTGATTACAGAGGAAGTGCACAAAGTAAAGTTCTTACATTTCCAGGAGGATTTATGGAGGAAGTGCATAAAGTAAAGTTCTTACATTTCCAGGAGGGATTACAGAGGCAGTGCATAAAGTAGAGTTCATACATTTCCAGGAGGGATTACAGAGGAAGTGCATAAAGTAAAGTTCTTACATTTCCAGGAGGGATTACAGAGGAAGTGCATAAAGTAGAGTTCTTACATTTCCAGGAGGATTTACAGAGGAAGTGCATGAAGTAAAATTCTTACATTTCCAGGAGGGATTACAGAGGAAGTGCATAAAGTAAAGTTCTTACTTTTCCAGTGGGAATTAAAGAGGAAGTGCAGAAAGTAGAGTTCTTACATTTCCAGGAGGGATTACAGGGGATGTGCACAAAGTAGAGCTCTATGAAATAAGCCTCCCGAAACAGATATGTAAAAAAAGAGCTAAGTTTAATTTGAATTCTCTGTTATCCCTCCTGGAAATGAATGTCTCAACTGATAACTGGGTGATACAATTTCATGGTAAAAATATCAAACTGTGTAGAGACTCACCACACATTAAAAAAGGAGCACCCTTCTTGTCAAGTAATTTACACATTTCCAGGAGGAATAATAGAGGAACAGCATAAAAAATGCTACAGAATTGTAAAGAAAGTGTATAGTATAAGCCCAGCACTAAGAGAAGAGCATTCTCCTGTGTCCGCAGGGTGGTCCGGCCCCCCGGAGGATACGTCATCCAGGGCTATATCTGTCCTTGTCACTGAGTCAAGTGCCCTGTCAGGACTAGCCCCTGTCTGTGACCACCAGGGAATCTGCACTATTCCCAGACCGCATAGTGCCAGGACGCAGGCTGTGATCAGCGCCCCCCCTGGCATGTAGGAAATACTGCACCCAAAGTCTCTCCAACTTCTGCACTAATTGAGTGACTCAAAAAATTTGAGGGGACAAGACGGGAAAAATAATCAGTATTTAGATAAAATATTTTAAAATTTTATTTTACTTTATCGGCCCATTGTTATATAGATCAGTGAAAAGAACTTGACTTTAAAAAAAAAAGTGCCGTTCCTCTATTATTCCTCCTGGAAATGACTAAATAGGCAACTGGGTCTTATCGTTCCATTATTCATGAGTGTCCAATCAGTACTGACAATATTAGTCACACTCTGTTTTAAATGGGAATGATTGTGCCAAGTTATTAATTGATGCACACATTTCCAAGAGGAATAACAGAGGACAAGACAGGAGAATTAATCAGTATTTGATCCAAAATGACACTTATTTCCAACATTTCAGGTATTTTATTGGCCCAATGTTATAGATTAGTGAGATGGATTTTGCAGCATTTTTTTTTCTTCTTAAAATTGTGCCACTCCTCTGTTATTCTTCCTGGAAATGTATGACTAAATCGACAATGTTATAGTTTAGTGCATTGGATTTACATAAAGGATCTGTCCTGACATATCACTGATACTTCCCCCAAAAAACAATAATTTGGGAATATTTTTCCTCTGTTATTCTTCCTGGAAATGTATGACCAAATTGACAACTACATGTTACCGTTCCTTTGTCTTTGAGAATGTTTCTGTCCTATCAGTGCTGCTGATTACGATAGCCACGCCCTATTGAAAAGTAAGTGGGTGTGTCAATGGGGCGTGTCTCTACACAGAATGTCCCTCTCTAATCACTACTGACAATGTTAGTCACGCCCTGTTGTAAGGTTAGTACATTTCCAGGAGGAACAACAGGTGAACAGCAAAAATAAATAAAAAAATAAAAAACAAAATGTGTTCTAAAATAGTCATTCCCCCTGTTGTTCCTCTTGGAAATGTATTTACCTTATAATAGGGCGTGACAAACATTGTCAGCCCTGATTGGACAGGGACATTGTGTAGGGACACGCCTCACTGACGCAACCTATAAAATAACAATTCTGGAACATATTTTTTTTTCTGTTCCAATGTTGTTCCTCCTGGAAATGTAAAGTGAAGACATTTCAAGAGGAACAACATGGGAAATAGTTATTCTGGAACATTTTTTTTTTTATTGATGTTCCCATATTGTTCCTCCTGGAAATGTATTGACCTTTCATTATTTTTGAAAGAAAAGCAAATTTTTTTCAATGAAGCTAACATTAAATGAATCAGAAATACACTCTATACATTGTTAATGTGGTAAATGACTATTCTAGCTGCAAACGTCTTGTTTTTATTGCAATATCTACATAGGTGTATAGAGGCCCATTTCCAACAACCACCACTCCAGTGTTTTAATGGTACATTGTGTTTGCTAACTGTGTAAGAAGGCTAATGGATGTTTAGAAAACCCTAGAAAACCCTTGCACAAGTATGTTAGCCCAGCTGAAAACGGTTTGGCTGATTTGAGAAGCTATAAAATTGACCTTCCTTTGAGCTAGTTGAGAATCTGGAGCATTGCATTTGTTTGTTCTACGAAACTCTCAAAATGGCCAGAAAAAGAGAACTTTCATGTGAAACTCGACAGTCTATTCTTGTTCTTAGAAATGAAGGCTATTCCATGTGAGAAATTGCCAAGAAACTGAAGGTTTCCTACAACGGTGTGTACTACTCCCTTCAGAGGAGAGCACAAACAGGCTCTAACCAGAGTAGAAAGAGAAGTGGGAGCCCCGCAGCACAACTGAGCAACAAGACAAATACATTAGAGTCTCTAGTTTGAGAAATCGACGACTCACAGCTCCTCAACTGGCAGCTTCATTAAAGAGTACACATGAAACGCCAGTGTCAACGTCTACAGTGAAGAGGCGACTCCGGGATGCTGGCCTTCAGGGCAAAGTGGCAAAGAAAAAGCCATATCTGAGACTGACTAATAAAAGGAAAAGATTAATATGGGCAAAAGAACACAGACATTGGACAGAGGAAGATTGGAAAAAAGTTTTATGGACAGACAAATCAAAGTTTGAGGTGTTTGGATCACACAGAAGAACATTTGTGAGACGCAGAACAACTGAAAAGATGCTGAAAGAGTGCCTGACGCCATCTGTCAAGCATGGTGGAGGTAATGTGATGGTCTGGGGTTGCTTTGGTGCTGGTAAAGTGGAAGATTTGTACAAGGTAAATGGGATTTTGAATAAGGAAGGCTATCATTCCATTTTGCAATGCCATGCCATACCCTGTGGACAGCGCTTGATTGGAGCCAATTTCAACCTACAACAGGAAGATGACCCAAAGCACACCTCCAAATTATGCATGAACTATTTAGGGAGCAGGCAGCTGGTATTCTATCTGTAATGGAGTGTCCAGCGCAGTCACCAGATCTCAGCCCCATTGAGCTGTTGTGGGAGCAGCTTCACCGTATGGTGCGCAAAAAGTGCCCATCAAGCCAATCCAACTTGTGTGAGGGGCTTCAGGAAGCATGGGGGGAAATTTCTCAAGATTACCTCAGCAAATTAACAGCTAGAATGCCAAAGGTCTGCAATGCAGTAATTGCCCCAAAGGGAGCATTCTGAGACGAAAGCAAAGTTTGAAGCAGAAATTATTCTTTCTAATAAAAATCATTATTTCTAACCTTGTCAATGTCTGGACTATTTTCTATTAATTTTTCAACTCATTTGATGAATAAAAGTATGAGTTTTCATGGAAAAAACAAAATTGTCTTGGTGACCCCAAACTTTTGAACGGTAGTGTGTATGTATGTATGTGTATATATATATATATATATATATATATATATACTGCTCAAAGAAATAAGGAGGGAGCATCATGTGACACTCCCTCTCCCATCATTCCTCCTCTGCATCTGACGCAGCGGCATGATGACGCGCCACGCTGTGTCAGACAGTGGAGCTGGCAGCTGCTGAGGTGATCAGCTGCAGAGACTGAAGCAGCGGGGAACGAGGAGCGGTAAGTATGTATTTATTTATAAATCAGTGTGTACTGATAATACTGGAGGACTGGGGCTGCATTTTACCCTACGAGTGGGGGGGGGCTGCATTTTACCCTATGGGGGGCTGCATTATACTTCGTACAGGACCATGGGGGAATGCATTATACTGAGTGGGGAGCCATGGCGAGTGTCTTATACTGTGTGGAGGACCATGGGGAAGCGCATTATACTGTGTGGAGGACCACGTGGGAGTGCATTATACTGCGTGGAGGACCACGAGGGAGTGCATTATACTACGTGGAGGACCACGAGGGAGTGCATTATACTGCGTGGAGGACCACGAGGGAGTGCATTATACTGCGTGGAGGACCATGGGGAGTGCATTACACTGCGTGGAGGACCATGGGGACTGTATTATACTGCGTGGAGGACCACGAGGGAGTGCATTATACTGCGTGGAGGACCATGGGAGTGCATTATACTGTGTGGAGGACCATGGCGAGAGTCTTATACTGTGTGGAGGACCATGGCGAGTGCATTATACTCTATGGAGTGTGGAGAGGTGTGGGGCAGTTGGGGCATCATACTGTGTTGGTGTCATCATACTTTACCCTGGGAGTTGAGGTCGGGTACAGTAGGGTCATTATACTGCGCATATGGAGGAATTCACCATGGGGGTATCATACCGTGTTTGGGGGGCACTTTTGTTGGCACCACACTTTATGGGCAATGAAAAAGGGATCTAGGACTTCAGCAGGAGGAAAATTACTATGTAAAGGCTGGAAGGTTGTGAGATCTGCTCTTCTGTGACCCCGACAATTATTTACATTTTTACATTTTTTTGTTGGGGGGCCCTATTAGAACTTCTGCTATGGGGCCCCATGATTCCTATGTACGCCCCTGATTGTACCAAATCCTCAGCTGTGCTGGTACTAAGGATATGGACACTCAGACATTTTGGGCTAAATATATACATACAAATATTTTTTCAATAACGTTTCATAAACAATTTGGCTTTTTTATTTCCTTTGCATTGCTAGTTGCAGAATGAGCTCACTGAGAATTTATCAGTGAGCTCATTCTGACCTTCTCTGTGCTGATTATGTTCACAGACCAGCATGAAAGTTGGGCTGATCTCTGATGCAGTCATAAATCATCGCAGAAATAAAAGAGCTGGAAACTCCACATCATAAGGAGCTCACTGACTGAATCTCAAGTTAACTCATTCTGCAGCCATCAATGTGCTGCTGGGAAACAAAAAGCTGGTAAAGGCCGAACAGAGCAAATGTTACATGAAGCAAAATAGTAAAAAGTATTTTTAGAGCAATATACATGTATTTAAAGGGATTGTCCGGTGTGAAGCTGAAGGCTGCAGTCATCTGTGTGACTCTCTGTGACTGCAGACTTGTAATCCTCACATCATGTAGACTGCGCGCTGCCAGCATTATTCTCAGCCCAGAGATGGCAGAAGCCCCTGTATCATGTGTACAGGAATTGTGCCCCCTCTCCCCGAGGAGCAGCAGCGCCTCGTCCTCCAGATACATGAGGGTCCCATCGGGGAGATCCGCATGTACCGGCCATGATGTCATCTCCATGGATACGGCATCAATGTGCAGAGCAGAAGACCCCTGTAAGGGAGAGCTCAGACGTGGGGGGATTGATGTGGATGTGAGGAGCAGATCCCCCCCATATTCACAGATTATCGCACAATACATGTGGCCTTGCACAGGAAAAACTGTGAGGAAAGAAGAAATCAGATTTCTTACAATATAGAATAATGTCCTCCTGCCCTCGCTCATGTCCAGTATTATTTATCCCCTGACCTTTTGGGTGGGGAACCCCTCCTGAGCCCCCTCCATTATATAGGAGCCATATATCTGCTCCATTACTGGCAGAAGGTAAGGAGCCAATCACACTGCACGGCTTCTACTTCCTGCTCTAAGCCCCGCCCACCTGCCTTCCCTTGAGATCTCCATGACAACCCTTGTGTGACTACAGTGACAGGCCACGCCCCCGAGGATTCTGATCAGTGCGGATGTCTCCATATTGCTGAGGAAAAGAGCGGCTGATGGGCGGAGCCAGCAGCGATGTGAGGGGCGGTGCCAGCAGCGATATGAGGGGCGGAGCCAACAGCGATATGAAGGGCGGAGCCAGCAGCGATATGAAGGGCGGAGCCAGCAGTGATATGAGGGGCAGAGCCAGCAGCGATATGAGGGGTGCTCTCAGCACTGACAGGAGCAGGTGTGTGTGCAGCCAGTTCCTCTGCTGTGGGTGTTGTGGTGTGTGAGCTTCGCCGTGTATATAATATACACACATATATATACAGAGTTGAAATCAGAAGTTTCCATACACTGTATAAATAGACACATCTGCAGGTTTTTCTCAATATCTGACATGAAATCAGAATAAACCTTTCCCATTTTAGGTCAATTAGGATTACCATCATTTGTAATATTTGCCAAATGCCAGAATAATGAGAGAGAGAGAATGTTTTAGGACATTTTTATTACTTACTGCTAAGTCAAAAGTTTCCCTCTTTCCCTCTCCTCATTCATTGGGAGTGGGGCGCGGAGGATGCTGGGTGGGACGCGCGGGGTAACCCCCGCCCACAGCCCAGCATCCACCGCGGGGTCCGCGACTCTAATGTCACCCCTCATTTGACGTGACATCAGCGGAAGAAAGAGCCGGCTGCAGCCGGGGGGTCACGTGATGCCTGTGAGGGGCGCTATCGCCAGTCCCTCCTACAGGAAATCAACCCCACATGATGCTGCCACCCCCGTGTTTCACAGTTGGGATGGTGTTCTTAGGCTTCCAAGCTTCTCCTTTTTTCTTTCAAAAGTAACGATGGTCACTATGCCCAAAAAGTTCAGTTTTAGTTTCATCAGACCACGGGACATGTCTCCAAAAATTAAGGTCTTTGTTCCTGTGTGCATTTGCAAACATTAATCTGGCTTTTTTATCTTTCTTTTGGAGTAATGGCTTCTTCCTGGCACAGTGGCCTTTCAGCCTATATTGATACAGTACTCATTTCACTGTGGATATTGACACAATCTTATCAACTTCCCCTATCATCTTCACAAGATCTTTTTCTTTTGTCCTTGATATGCACATATCGGACCAAAGCATGTTCATCTCTGGGACACAGAACCCGTCTCCTTCCTGAGCGGTATGATGGCTGGACATTCCCATCTTGTTTGTACTTGCATATAATTGTTTGTACAGATTAACGAGACACTTTCAGGTATCTAGAAATTGTACCCAAGGATAAGCCAGACTTGTGCAAGTCCACAATTCTCTTAGCAGGGGGTTGGACCAGATGACCCAGGAGGTCCCTTCCAACTCAACCATTCTATGATTCTATGATTCTTCCTGATATCTTGGTTGATTTCTTTAGACTTTCCCATGATGCTACACAAAGAAGCAGTGTGTTTCAGGTGTGCATTAAAAAACATCCACAGGTGTGTCTCTAATTAACTGAGATGTTGCCAAAAAAACTCAGAAGTTTCCAAACACATGACATCATCATATGGGCAGTCCAGAATTGTTTAAAGGTATAGCAATATTAGTGTATGTAAACTTATGACTTTGCAGTAAGTAATAAAAATGCTTTAAAACATTCTCTCTCTCTCTTATTATTCTGGCATTTGGCAAATCTTAAAAATTATGGTAATCCTAATTGACCTAAAACGTGAAGGTTTATTCTGATTTCATGTCAGATATTGAGAAAAACATGCAGATGTGTCTTTTTATTGTTATGATCTGCAACAAGTACTAAGGAAAGAAAGGAGAAAGCTATCCCTACAGTAAGACTAAGCTGAATCCCTACGATGTAGCGGCTGCCTGTTCCTAGCGAACAGACCCGCCTTAGTCCTCGGCTAGTCTGAACGAAGACCTATAGCATAAAGGAGAGGGGTCCCAAAAAGAACTAAGGACTGGAACAAAAATGGGACATCTCCTAAACAGAGAAGTTGTTACAAAACACAAAAAGATAAACTGACAAAAAGGTACTAGAGGTCCCAGAAGGACCAAGCGAACTGACAGAGAAAGGCACAGAAGCACCTGGCTAGAAAAGCAGTCAAACAACACTGAAGTCCAACACAGCCAAAAGGGCGGAGCTGGAATATAAAGGCAGATGGTCTTGTGACCGCAAAACACAAGATGGAAAAAACAAACAGGAGGGTTCTAACATTTATATAGTGTATGTAAATTTCTGGTTTCAACTGTGTATACAGGTGACAGGAGCAGGTGTGTGTGCAGCCAGGTCCGCTCTTTTTGTGGCGCCGCAGCGGAGCGTGTTGTGGTGTGTGAGCTCTGCCGTGTATATAGTACAGAGGAGTATATATATATGTGTGTATGTATATATATATACATACACACATACACACGGGGCATGCAGGAGTTTTTAGTTTACCAGTTTGGGTCCATGCGGAGCAGCTATAGGATTCACTGGTAACATTTTGGGGAACAGACGTTTTTATAATTTTTATTCCATTTTTCTTTTGCGTGAGATTAATAAAAAAACAATTCTGCTGATGTTTTTTTATTTTTTCCAGCATTCAATGGCAAAACCCCAGGAATGGTTCTTATATTTTTTCTTTCCAGCATTTATCGTGCAGTATAGAGACAAAATGAACAAAAGCTACAATTTTGCCATTAATTCTTACTATTTTATTCTTATGCTGTTTTTCGTGCCGGATAAATCATGTGATCGTTGTACAGTTTGGGTTGTTGTTCTCTGCGATGTTAATCAGGTTTAGTTGTTTTGTTCTTGTTTTTTGGGGGTTTATTTTAATAAAATCTAGTTTTAATGTAAGAAAAAAAATTATATTTGAGTTTTTACTTTGTATATTTCCAAATATTTTATTGAAACGGAGTAAAGGAAAGAAGGATGAACTAGTGGGAGAGCAACTGTAAAGGACCCCTGCCAGTCCCTAAAACTAAAGGGGCCTGTGACGACACAGCATTTAATCGTAATTATCCAGATGTAAATTCCATAGGCCCAGAATGATAGACTATTGCCTGAATTATTAACTATTGAATTTATGTGTTTCTTTCTTCGGTTGGTCAACGCACATGATCTTTTGTCATGAGTCTGAATGTTGACTCATCTTGTAGGTTGAGGTGATATTTGTTCATTGATAAATGGTTATTTACCTCTTATATCAACTCTTCTGGTTTATTGTACTGTTATCTTTACAATACAGGGACGCAGGCTCTTTGAACAATGGATGTTTGCTAAATATGTTGATTACCATTTTATAAGTCCATGCAATTTGTTGACTTGCATTGTTTCGGAATTTATAGTTTATCCTTCAATGTTTGCAATGTTTGCAAGTCAACATTGGGGGATGAACTGTGGATGCTCCAGTAATGGGAATTAGTAACACCAGCCCTTTCTCTTGACTTGTGAATGAAGTCTTGAAGAAGGACAGTTGTGAACTACATAAAGGAGTCTTTTTACAAAACCACTGCCAGGAACACTCTATGGGACAGCTCTACAGAACACCATGAATCCATTAAGAGGGACACAGATTTGGTTTCTACAGGATGCCAGCTTAAGGGACCACAGCCCCGGCTGGAGGAATACAAATCTGCTCCATTGACTACTATAGAACCCATGGATACATCTGGAAAAACCAGGTTGGGACCCACCAGTCACCTGGTCCCATGGAGATGTTTGGAGTAGCCAGGTTGGGACACTCCGGCCACCTGGAACTCGTGAATATGCTCGGAAAAAGCCAAGTCGGGACCTTCCAGTCACCTAGTTCCATGGATATGTTTGGAGAAGCCAGGTTGGAACTTTCTGGTCTCCTGGCCACGTACCTCAATGGACTGTCAGCTTTCTAAGCTTGTTGTTACCTCCTCTTTGTGGGTGCTCTTTGGTGGGGGTGCCATTGGTGGGGGTAGTCAGCCCCAGAAGCCCCTCGGATTGGCAGCTGCTTTAATCCCAGCGAGTCAGCGGAAGGGTGAGACTCTGTAATTTGCACCATATTAGGTATTTGCTGGGACTGTTCGATGTGTTTATTGTGTGTTTGGTGGCTCAATAAAATATTACCTCACTGTTTTACAATCATCCTGTGTTGTTGTTTATGTATCTTCTATCAGTGATGGATTATAATGAGTGTGATCTGCTCCACCATGAGGGGCCCGATCCTCCCGGGGGCCCACGTTCAAAGATCCCAGCACGGCTCAGGACGGATTCTTGTAGTGCTGATGTTTGATAAATAGGATAATAGAGCGCTCATAGAAAATAAATGTCTGACCTCTTCTTTCTGATGGGCATTTTAGAGCGAGGAGCTGCGCTCTGGACTCACCGCTGCACTCCCCATGCCATTGCGGTGGCCATCTTAATATCGATCTGTGCGGAGGAGACTTTGGGAGTCAGACGGAGGTGTCAAATGTACGGACCCTTTTAATCACAGGATGGAGGGTCACTGTGAATATTAATTCATGAACCACTGTGCATAGTGACTCGCCCCCAGGGCCGTGGGGCACTCGGCAGCCGGGCCTCTGGTTGCCGGGGGATATCACGGTGGCTGGCCCAGTCCGTGGCCCAGGGCGGTCACTCAAAGGGGGGGGGGAATGCTTATAGGGGAAATTGTCGTGACGCCACCTGTGGATTCTGGTAAGAGGTTACCAGCGCTGCGACAGTCCACTGAGGCTGATGTTAGGGGCAGCTATGATGGGACGGCTCCCCACAGGTAGAGCAGGCCTCAGGGCAGTGTAGAGGTGTAGAAAGATGGTGGAAGCAGGAGGGAGACGGCAGGACGGTTCCAGAGGAAGTACAGGCACACACACAAGGGTAAACTTCAATACCTTTACTGGTGGTGATGCAGGTACGGTCCAGGGCTTGTGGGGGCCCCGGGGGGATGCTGCGGGCTTGTGGGGGCCCTAAGGGGATGCTGCGGGCTTGTGGGGCCCTGGGGGGGATTCTGCGGGCTTGTGGGGCCCTGGAGGGGATGCTGTGGGCTTGTGGGTGCTCTGGGGGGGATGCTGCAGGCTTGTGGGGTCTATGGGGGGGATGCTGCAGGCATGTGGGGGCTCTGGGGGGGGTGATGCAGGCTTGAGGGGGGCCCTGGGGGGATGCAGCCGGCTTGTGGGGGCCCCGGGGAGGATGCAGCGGGCTTGTGGGGCCTCTGTATGGGGTCCAGCCTGCATATGGCATTACATGGGGACCAGGCAGTATTCTCTATGGTGAATTATATGGGATCCAGTATTTTGTATGGAGCATTATATAGGGCTCATAATACTGTATGGAGGACATAGTGGTGCCATAACACTGTATGGAGGACTATACTGTCCGGTCTGCACTGTGCGCTGTGAGGATTCACCGGTTTCTGAGCTATTGTAGAATTTACAGTAGATATCACTCATGAAATGTAAGAAGTCAGTGACATTTTTGGCATTGTACTATATCTATATCTATAATTTCTCTGCTGTATCTGTGCATCATGAATGGTTGGCTGTGTTAAAGGGGCCACTGAGACTCTTTCGCCCGGGGCCCACGAAAACCTGGAGGAGGGAGCATCATGTGACACTCCCTCTCCCATCATTCCTCCTCTGCGTCTGACGCAGCGGCATGATGACGCGCCACGCTGTGTCAGACAGTGGAGCTGGCAGCTGCTGAGGTGATCAGCTGCAGAGACTGAAGCAGCAGGGAACGAGGAGCGGTAAGTATGTATTTATTTTTAAATCAGTGTGTACTGATAATACTGGAGAACTGGGGCTGCATTTTACCCTACGGGTGGGGGGGGGCTGCATTTTACCCTATGGGGGGCTGCATTATACTGCGTACAGGACCATGGGGGAATGCATTATACTGAGTGGAGAACCATGGCGAGTGTCTTAAGGCCCCGTCACACTAAGCGATGCAGCAGCGATCCCGACAACGATACGACCTGTCAGGGATCGTTGCTGCATCGCTAATACATCGCTGGCGAGCTGTCAAACAGGCAGGCTCACCAGCGATCAGGGGAGCAGCAATATCGTGGAAAGAATCGTTCCACGATGTCCTGCTCCTGTTACCAGCCTGCTGCTTAAGCAGGAGCAGGCTGGTAACTATGGTAAACATCGGGTTACTAAGTGTGCGTGTGCCCCTAGTAACCCGCTGTTTATCATGGATACGACTCTGCTAAGGTGAACGGTAGCCTCCGCACACCGTAGCAGAGTGGTATCCATGGTAAACAGCGGGTTACTAAGTGCGCGCGTGCCCCTAGTAACCCAATGTTTACCATGGTTACCAGCCAGATCGTTGGTCCCGCTGGTCACACACAGCGATGTGTGCTGGCCAGCGGGAGGCCAACGACCAAAAAATGGTCCAGGATACTTTGCAGCGATCAGCGACCTCACAGCAGGGGCCTGATCGCTGCAAAGTGTCACACATAGCGACATCGCTGGTGAGGTCGCTGGTGAGTCACCAAAACCGTGACACAGCAGCGATCTCGCTAGCGATATCGCTATGTGAGACGGGGGCTTTATACTGTGTGGAGGACCATGGGGGAGTACATTGTACTGTGTGGAGGACCATGGGGGAGTGCATTGTACTGTGTGGAGGACCATGGGGGAGTGCATGGTACTGTGTGGAGGACCATGGGGGAGTGCATTATACTGTGTGGAGGACCACGGGGAGTGCATTGTACTGTGTGGAGGACCACGTGGGAGTGCATTATACTGCGTGGAGGACCACGAGGGAGTGCATTATACTGCGTGGAGGACCATGGCGAGTGCCTTATACTGTGTGGAGAACCATGGCGAGAGTCTTATACTGAGTGCATTATACTCTATGGAGTGTGGAGAGGTGTGGGGCAGTTGGGGGATCATACTTTACCCTGGGAGTTGAGGTCGGGTACAGTAGGGTCATTATACTGCGCATATGGAGGAATTCACCATGGGGGTATCATACCGTGTTTGGGGGGCACTTTTGTTGGCACCACACTTTATGGGCAATGAAAAAGGGATCTAGGACTTCAGCAGGAGGAAAATTACTATGTAAAGGCTGGAAGGTTGTGAGATCTGATCTTCTGCGACCCCGACAATTATTTACATTTTTGTTGCTGGGGGGGGGGGCCCAATTAGAACTTCTGCGTCCTATGTACGCCCCTGATTATACCAAATCCTCAGCTGTGCTGGTACTAAGGATATGGACACTCAGACATTTTGGGCTAAATATATACATACAAATATTTTTTTCAATAACGTTTCATAAACAATTTGGCTTTTTTATTTCCTTTGCATTGCTAGTTGCAGAATGAGCTCACTGAGAATTTATCAGTGAGCTCATTCTGACCTTCTCTGTGCTGATTAAGTTCACAGACCAGCATGAAAGTTGGGCTGATCTCTGATGCAGTCATAAATCATCGCAGAAATAAAAGCGCTGGAAACTCCACATCATAAGGAGCTCACTGACTGATTCTCAAGTTAACTCATTCTGCAGCCATCAATGTGCTGCTGGGAAACAAAAAGCTGGTAAAGGCCGAACAGAGCAAATGTTACAAGAAGCAAAATAGTAAAAAGTATTTTTAGAGCAATATACATGTATTTAAAGGGATTGTCCGGTGTGAAGCTGAAGGCCTGCAGTCATCTGTGTGACTCTCTGTGACTGCAGACTTGTAATCCTCACATCATGTAGACTGCGCGCTGCCAGCATTATTCTCAGCCCAGAGATGGCAGAAGCCCCTGTATCATGTGTACAGGAATTGTGCCCCCTCTCCCCGAGGAGCAGCAGTGCCTCGTCCTCCAGATACATGAGGGTCCCATCGGGGAGATCCGCATGTACCGGCCATGATGTCATCTCCATGGATACGGCATCAATGTGCAGAGCAGAAGACCCCTGTAAGGGAGAGCTCAGACGTGGGGGGATTGATGTGGATGTGAGGAGCAGATCCCCCCCATATTCACAGATTATCGCACAATACATGTGGCCTTGCACAGGAAAAACTGTGAGGAAAGAAGAAATCAGATTTCTTACAATATAGAATAATGTCCTCCTGCCCTCGTTCATGTCCAGTATTATTTATCCCCTGACCTTTAGGGTGGGGAACCCCTCCTGAACCCCCTCCATTATATAGGAGCCATATATCTGCTCCATTACTGGCAGAAGGTAAGGAGCCAATCACACTGCACGGCTTCTACTTCCTGCTCTAAGCCCCGCCCACCTGCCTTCCCTTGAGATCTCCATGACAACCCTTGTGTGACTACAGTGACAGGCCACGCCCCCAAGGATTCTGATCAGTGCGGATGTCTCCATATTGCTGAGGACTGTGAGCGGCTGATGGGCGGAGCCAGCAGCGATGTGAGGGGCAGAGCCAGCAGCGATATGAGGGGCGGAGCCAGCAGCGATATGAGGGGCGGAGCCAGCAGCGATATGAGGGGCGGAGCCAACAGCGACATGAGGGGCGGAGCCAGCAGCGACATGAGGGGCGGAGCCAGCAGCGATATGAGGGGCGGAGCCAGCAGCGACATGAGGAGCGGAGCCAGCAGCGATATGAGGGGCGGAGCCAGCAGCGACATGAGGGGCGGAGCCAGCAGCGATATGAGGAGCGCTCACAGCACTGACAGGAGCAGGTGTGTGTGCAGCCCGTTCCTCTGCTGTGGGTGTTGTGTTGTGTGAGCTTCGCCGTGTATATATTATACATACACAGTTGAAATCAGAAATTTCCATACACTGTATAAATAGACACATCTGCAGGTTTTTCTCAATATCTGACATGAAATCATAATAAACCTTTCCCATTTTAGGTCAGTTAGGATTACCATCATTTTTAATATTTGCCAAATGCCAGAATAATGAGCGTCTCTTGTAAGGGGCATTAAAAGAGTCTTGTTATACCACTCTGACCTCCACGTGTCTTGTAAGGGGCATTAAAACCGTCTTGTTACACCACTCTGACCTCCACGTGTCTTGTAAGGGGCATTAAAACCGTCTTGTTATACCACTCTGACCTCCACGTGTCTTGTAAGGGGCATTAAAACCGTCTTGTTATACCACTCTGACCTCCACGTCTCTTCAGAGTGGCATTAAAACCGTCTTGTTATACCACTCTGACCTCCACGTCTCTTCCGAGGGGCATTAAAACCATCTTGTTATACCACTCTGACCTCCACGTCTCTTGTAAGGGGCATTAAAACCGTCTTGTTATACCACTCTGACCTCCACGTCTCTTCTGAGGGGCATTAAAAGCGTCTTGTTATACCACTCTGACCTCCACGTGTCTTGTAAGGGGCATTAAAACCGTCTTGTTATGCCACTCTGACCTCCACGTCTCTTCTGAGGGGCATTAAAAGCGTCTTGTTAAGCTACTGGGACCTCCACAACTCTTCGAACGGGCATTGCATTTTCTCATAATTTTTGGAAGCTTTTGCTTGGAAGGCATAAGCAAATACTATGGGAGACCCACTCCCCAATAATGGGAATAATGTTTTTAAGATGCTGTACTGTATGGCTCTTGTAAGGGGCATTAAAACCGTCTTGTTAAGCTACTGTGACCTCCACGTCTCTTCAAAGGAGCATTAAAAGCGTCTTCTTAAGCCACTCTGAACTCCACAGCTCTTCCAAGGGGCATTGAAATGTTGTTTTTAATTACCTTACCTCTAATCTCCACGACTCTTCCAACGGGCATTGCATTTCCTCCTAATTTTAGTCAGCTTTTGCTTTTCAATGCAAAGGTGAAAACTAAGGGAGACACACTCCCCAATAATGGGTAGAAGGTTTTTAGTACGCTGTAATCCACGTCTGTTTCCAGGGGCATTGCAGTTCCTTATAATTTTTGGAAAGCCTTCCATTCACTGCTTAGGCCAACAGTGCACAGGAGACCCAGTTGCCATAAATGGAAAAAAAGGTTTAGTTAAGGCCCTCTGACCTCCATGTCATTTCCAAGGGGCATTGGAGTGCCTCAAAAGTTTTGGTAGGCATTGCACTCACTGTATGCCCTATAACTGTGTAGCCAAACCGCTCCTTTTGTTACAGAAACATATCCTACAAGACATATGTGGTTGACTGGCCTGACATTGATGTGAATGGTCCCTGTTCCTCCTGCTCTTTCTCCTTTTCCACTACCTCATCCATCATTTATCACTTGAAGCTTTGTTTTAACGAGAGTCATAGAACTTGGATAGTAGCAGGAAAACATCCAGCAATCCTCGGAGGAGGTAGGATATGCGCCAAAACGCTGACCACCTCAGGCCTAGCCACTACTACATACATGCGCTTGCATTCCTTGAAAACAAAGCAGATGCTAACTTCTATCATCCTCATCATGCTCCTCACCTTGGCACTCTCAACTCCCCTGATAGAGAAGCCAGGGCCCACCGGAGAAGTCGGGTTCTTTGGTGGGCTCGTCCAATGCTGCCCTAAAGCAGGCCAGTCTAAGAAAAGTGTGTGGGGATGTTCCGCGGAGAAATCGGGGCGGCTTGGAACCGTTTATGGACACCTGGCCGCGGGGCGGCTGGGGACCGAGTGTGGACACCCGGCCGCCCCCTGGCGGCTGGGGACCGAGCATGGACACCCGGCCGCCGGGCGGCTGGGGACTGAGTATCGATACCTCGCTGCCGAAGCAGCCATGAGGTAGTGGCCAGCTCTGGCCTCCACATGCCTAAAAGGCCCAATTTCAAGTGCACGCATGCTAGCAGTATGGTATTGCAGCCTCGGGGTGGGTTGCTGGCAGGTTGCACACTTATGCTTGCATTCCAACAAAACAAAGCAGATGCTAACTTCTATCATCATCATGCTCCTCACCTTGGCATTCTCACCTCCCCTGATGGAGTCGGGTTCTCTAGTGGGCTCATCCAATGCTGCCCTAAAGCAGGCCAGTCTAAGAAAAGTGTGTGGGGATGTTCCGCGGAGAAATCGGGGTGGCTGGGGACCGTCTATGGACACCCCGCCGCCCCCAGGCGGCTGGGGACCAGCTGTGGACACCCGGCCGCCGGGCGGCTGGGGACTGAGTATGGATGCCTCGCTGCCGAAGCAGCCATGAGGTAGTGGCCAGCTTCGGCCTCCTCAAAACTAAAAGGCCCAATTTCAAGTGCAAGCTAGAAGTATGGTATTGCAGCCTGGGGGTGGGAGGGTGGTTGGCTGCATATTTGCGCTTGCATTGCAAGGAATGGGGGAGGTACAATTGAACACTGCCCTGGGACAAGGACTTGCACGGGGATAGTTGCAAGTCTGCATCTTCTGATGCGGCAAGGATCACTTCTGATGGGCACACTTTTAGGCAGTGACCTGGGAGTCAGAGATCCTTCCAGGGGTCTTCCCCATGCTGTTCCCATGTCTTTTCAGCACTGTATGCATGTGTCACACAGCACATGGCCAGATAAGGTTGTAAAATGTTAAAATGACATTTCCCGGTGAATGCATTTGTCACAGTTGAAAGCAATACAAAAGTGCAAAAACGCATAAAAAATGCTACTTGTGAACATAGCCCAAGGTGTGGAGGAGTATTTTTGTTTTTGGTTATTTATTTTACCTTATACACAAGTCTTTACCCTGGAAAAGAAATTCCTTAACATATTTCACAGGAAAAAAGTTTCACTTTCGTTTTTAAACATTTTCTTATGAGCCTGTAAAAGTGGCTTAATACCTCTGACCACGTTGTTGACAACAGTGACCTGGGGGTCAGAAATGCTTCCTGGGGCGATCCCCATGCTGTCCCCATGTCATCTGAGCACTGTCACTATCATTTTGGGCACTTTTTAGGCTTTCTACAGACTGCCGGGGGTGCCTCCGCAAAAATGCTCGGGTCTCCCATAGACTAACATGGGCTCGTTGCTCAGGTCGAGCACCCGAGTATCACGGCGAGCTCGGGCCGAGCTTCGAGCACCTGAGCATTTTAGTGCTCGCTCAACACTATTTATAACGGGGGCACAAGCTAGTGACTGATTTATATTCTCAGTGGAGCAGGATTCATTGCGGTGAATGATATACTCATGGGCACAGTGTGGCACATATTTGCATTTGGTGGCACAGTGGGCGGCATTATTTATTTAAGTCGCTTATATTTGTAACATTTTTGTTTTTCAGGAGTGCGGTGATCTGCTGAAAAGTGCGGAGCAGCCGAAACCTGGACAGCAAACTGCAAAGACGAATCATGGCGGGAAGTCGTCACGAAAGACTGGACTAGGTAAAGAAGAGAAGAAAGAGAGCGACGGCAGTGTATAAACTGGAGGGTTAGGTGGGGCCCATTATATTATAATAAATCTATGTGCGGCCCATTATATTATAATAAATCTATGTGGGGCCCATTATATTATAATAAATCTATGTGGGGTCCATAATATTATAATAAATCTATGTGGGGTACATAATATTATAATAAATCTATGTGGGGTCCATAATATTAAAGGGACGGATATGTGGGGCCCATTATATTATAATAAATCTATGTGGTGCCCATTATATTAAAGGGAAAGCTATGTGGGGCCAATTATATTAAAGGGAAAGCTATGTGGGGCCAATTATATTAAGGGGAAAGCTATGTGGGGCCCATTATATTAAAGAGAAAGCTATGTGGGGCCCATTATATTAAAGAGAAAGCTATGTGGGGCCCATTATATTAAAGAGAAAGCTATGTGGGGCCCATTATATTAAAGAGAAAGCTATGTGGGGCCCATTATATTAAAGGGAAAGCTATGTGGGGCCCATTATATTAAAGAGAAAGCTATGTGGGCCCATTATATTAAAGAGAAAGCTATGTGCGGCCCATTATATTAAAGAGAAAGCTATGTGGGGCCCATTATATTAAAGAGAAAGCTATGTGGGGCCCATTATATTAAAGAAAAAGCTATGTGGGTCCCATTATATTAAAGAAAAAGCTATGTGGGGCCCATTATATTAAAGGGAAAGCTATGTGGGGCCCATTATATAAAAGGGAAAGCTATGTGCGGCCCATTATATAAAAGGGAAAGCTATGTGCGGCCCATTATATTAAAGAGAAAGCTATGTGGGGCCCATTTTATTAAAGAGAAAGCTATGTGGGGCCCATTATATTAAAGAGAAAGCTATGTGGGGCTCATTATATTAAAGGGAAATCTATGTGGGGCCCATTATATAATAATAAAATCTATGTGGTGCCCATTATATAAAAGGGAAAGCTATGTGCGGCCCATTATATTAAAGGGAAAGCTATGTGGGGCCCATTATATTAAAGGGAAAGCTATGTGGGGCCCATTATATTAAAGAGAAAGCTATGTGGGGCCCATTATATTAAAGGGAAAGCTATGTGAGGCCCATTATATAATAATAAAATCTATGTGGGGCCCATTATATTAAAGGGAAAGCTATGTGGGGCCCGTTATCTTAAAGGGACATCTACGTATATGATAAATTCTATATGGGGCCCATGATATTTAATGGAAGGCTATGTGAGGCCCATTATATTAAATAGAGGGCTATGTGGGGACCAATACATTAAAAAGAAAGCTATATTGGGGCCCACTATGTTATCTGGAAGGTTTTGTGGAGCCCTCTGTATTAAATTGAGGGCTATGTGAGGCCTATTAAATTAAATGGAAAGCGTTGCGGGGCTCATAATATTATATGGAGGGCTATGTGAGGCGCATTTATCAAATAAAGGGCTATGTAGAGCCAATTATATTAAATGGAAGCCTGTGTTTTGTCCATTATATTAAATAGAGATGTATCTTGGCTCCATTATAATAAATGGAAGGCAATGTGGGGACCATTATATTAAATGGAGGGTTATGTGGGGCCCATTATATTAAATGGAAGCCTATATGGAGCCCAGTAAATTAAATGTAAAGCTATGTGGGGCCCAATATTTTAAATGGAAGGTTAAGTGGGGCCAATTGTATTAAATAGAGGGCTATGTGGTGCCCAATATAAAACATGGAAGGCTTTTTGGTGCCCATTATATTAAATAGAGGGATATTTTGGCCCCATTTTATTAAATGGAAGGCTATGTCAGGTCCAATATATTAAATGGAGTCCAGTGTGGCCTATTATATTAAATTGACGGTTATGTGGGGTTCAATAAATTAAATGAAAAGCTATGTGGGGCCCAATAAATTAAATTATAGTACATGGAAGGCAATGTGCGGCTCATTATACTATATAGAGGGCTATGTGGGGGTCCATTATACTTTTGCCAATGGCAAATTGTGTGTTCCGGTGGCACTCCAAAGGTAAAGGGTGTGCTCCGGTGGCACTCCAACGTCATAGGGTGTGCTCTGGTGGCACACCAATGGCAAAAAGGCCAAAGAGTAGACTCTGGTGGCAGACTGAGCAGCCCTAGAGTGCGCCCCAGTGATAAGCAATAAGGCCAAAGAATGTACCCTGGTGGTAGGCTAAAAAGCCCTAGAGTGCGCCCCAGTGGTAAGCAATAAGGCCAAAAAGTGCACCCCGGTGGCAGGCTAAAAAAACATAAAATGAGTGCTCCGGTGGTAAGCAAAATGGTCAGAGTGTACCCCCGTCGCAGTTAAAAAGCCCAAGTTGGGTGCCCCGGTGGTAAGCTAAAAGGCCAAAGAGTGCACCCCGGTGGAAGCTAAAAAGCCCAAGATGGGTGCCCCGGTGGTAAGCAAAAAGGTCACATATTGGGCCCCTCTGGTAGGCCTACGGGAAATAGAGTTCTCCGATGGCACACCAACGGTAAAGGGTGTGCCCGATGGTACTCCAATGGTAAAGGGTGTGCTTCAGTGGCATGACAGTGGCAAAAAGTGTACTCCGGTGGCATGCTAATGGTGAAAGGTGTGCTCTGTTGGCACCCCAACTGTAAAGAGTGTGTTCCAGTGGCACCCCAGCAGCCAATGGTGTACTTCGGTGGCAGACCATCGGGAAATGGTGTGATATGTAAGGCTCATCATAACAAAAGGGAGGGCTATGTGGGACCCATTATTTTATATGGAAAGCAAGGTGGGGCCCATTATATTAATTAGGGGCTTATGTGGGGCTCTTTATATTAAATAAAAACATATGTGGGCCCCATTAAATAAAATGGAAGGCTATGTGGACCCCATTAAATTAAATGGAAGGCTATGTGGACCCCATTAAATTAAATGGAAGGCTATGTGGGGCCCATTATATTAAATGGAAGCCTATATGGGGCCCAATAAATTAAATGAAAAGCTACAGTATGTACAGCAATAATAAAAATGGTAATAATACAGGGTGGACTATTTATATGGATACACCTAAATTAAATGGGAATGGTTGGTGATGTCAACTTCCTGTTTATGGCACATAAGTATATGGGAGGGGGAAACTTTTCCAGATGGGTGGTGACTATGGCGGCCATTTTGAAGTCGGCCATTTTGGATCTAACTTTATTTTTTTCAATGGGAAGAGGGTGATGTGACACATCAAACTCATTGAGAATTTCATAAGAAAATACAATGGTGTGCTTGGTTTTAACATAACTTTATTCTTTCATGAATTTTTTACAAGTTTATGACCACTTATAAAATGTGTTTAAAGTGCTGCCCATTGTGTTGGGTTGTCAATGCAACCCTCTTCTCCCACTCTTGACACACTGATAGCAACACCGCAGAAGAAATGCTAGCACAGGCTTTCAGTATCCGTTGTTTCAGATGCTGAAAGGTTATATGGGGCCTATTAAAATAAATGGAAGACTATGCAGGACCTCTTGTAATAACTAGAAGGCAATTTGTGGCCCATTATATTAAACTAGATGGTGGCCCGATTCTAAGTCATCGGGTATTCTAGAATATGTATGCGGCCGGCCGCGACCAATCAGCGAACCGTGTTAGTGAGGACCGGAGAGCATGTTTAAATTTGGCGCCAAAACCGGTGATTGGTCACGGCTGGCGGCCGCGACCAATCAGCGAATCGTATTAGTGAGAACCGGGTAGCAGAGGTCAGTGGCGATGCAGCCGGTCATCTCCCGGCTGCTCGCAGCAGAAGTATCCCAACCGGCGGCGCCGCTCCCCGGCCCTCCCTTCACACTTGCCGTCGGGAGATCAGCGGCCCTAGCCTCTAATCTAGCGACGGTAGCCGCATGGAGGTCAGCGGCGCCGCAGGTCGGGGTACTTCTGCTGCGAGCAGCCGGGAGATGACCGGCTGCATCGCCACTGACCTCTGTGCAGAGCGGTGTTTAAATTTGGAGCCAATATCGCTGATTGGTCGTGGCCGCCGAATCGTATTAGTGAGGACAGGGGAGCGGCGCTGCCTGTGCGGGTACTTCCACTGCGAGCAGCCGGGAAATGACCGGCTGCTCGCAGCAGAAGTATCCCGACCGGTGGCGCCGCTCCCCGGTCCTCCCTTCACACTTTCCGTCGGAAGATCAGCGGCCCTAACCGCTGATCTCCCGACGGTAGCTGCATGGAGGTCAGCGGCGCCGCTGGTCGGGGTACTTCTGCTGCGAGCAACCGGGAGTTGACCGGCTGCATCGCTACTGACCTCTGTGCAGAGCGGTGTTTAAATTTGGAGCCAATATCGCTGATTGGTCGTGGCCGCCGAATCGCATTAGTGAGGACAGGGAAGCGGCGCTGCCTGTGCGGGTACTTCCACTGCGAGCAGCCGGGAAATGACCGGCTGCTCGCAGCAGAAGTATCCCGACCGGTGGCGCCGCTCCCCGGTCCTCCCTTCACACTTTCCGTCGGAAGATCAGCGGCCCTAACCGCTGATCTCCCGACGGTAGCCGCATGGAAGTCAGCGGCGCCGCTGGTCGGGGTACTTCTGCTGCGACAGTGGACAGTGGGACAGTGGCGTGCTCCGGTGGCAAGCCAACGGGACACTGGCGTGCTCCGGTGGCAAGCCAACGGGACAGTGGCGTGCTCCGGTGGCAAGCCAACGGGAAAGTGGCGTGCTCCGGTGGCAAGCCAACGGGACAGTGGCGTGCTCCGGTGGCAAGCCAACGGGACAGTGGCGTGCTCCGGTGGCAAGCCAACGGGACAGTGGCGAGCTCCGGTGGCAAGCCAACGGGACAGTGGCGTGCTCCGGTGGCAAGCCAACGGGACAGTGGCGTGCTCCGGTGGCAAGCCAACGGGACAGTGGCGTGCTCCGGTGGCAAGCCAACGGGACAGTGGCGTGCTCCGGTGGCAAGCCAACGGGACTGTGGCGTGCTCCGGTGGCAAGCCAACGGGAAAGTGGCGTGCTCCGGTGGCAAGCCAACGGGAAAGTGGCGTGCTCCGGTGGCAAGCCAACGGGAAAGTGGCGTGCTCCGGTGGCAAGCCAACGGGAAAGTGGCGTGCTCCGGTGGCAAGCCAACGGGAAAGTGGCGTGCTCCGGTGGCAAGCCAACGGGACTGTGGCGTGCTCCGGTGGCAAGCCAACGGGACTGTGGCGTGCTCCGGTGGCAAGCCAACGGGACTGTGGCGTGCTCCGGTGGCAAGCCAACGGGACAGTGGCGTGCTCCGGTGGCAAGCCAACGGGACAGTGGCGTGCTCCGGTGGCAAGCCAACGGGACAGTGGCGTGCTCCGGTGGCAAGCCAACGGGACAGTGGCGTGCTCCGGTGGCAAGCCAACGGGAAAGTGGCGTGCTCCGGTGGCAAGCCAACGGGAAAGTGGCGTGCTCCGGTGGCAAGCCAACGGGACTGTGGCGTGCTCCGGTGGCAAGCCAACGGGACTGTGGGGTGCTCCGGTGGCAAGCCAACGGGACTGTGGCGTGCTCCGGTGGCAAGCCAGCGGGAAAGTGCCGTGCTCCGGTGGCAAGCCAGCGGGAAAGTGGCGTGCTCCGGTGGCAAGCCAACGGGAAAGTGGCGTGCTCCGGTGGCAAGCCAACGGGAAAGTGGCGTGCTCCGGTGGCAAGCCAACGGGAAAGTGGCGTGCTCCGGTGGCAAGCCAACGGGACTGTGGCGTGCTCCGGTGGCAAGCCAACGGGACTGTGGCATGCTCCGGTGGCAAGCCAACGGGACAGTGGCGTGCTCCGGTGGCAAGCCAACGGGACAGTGGCGTGCTCCGGTGGCAAGCCAACGGGAAAGTGGCGTGCTTCGGTGGCAAGCCAACGGGAAAGTGGCGTGCTCCGGTGGCAAGCCAACGGGAAAGTGGCGTGCTCCGGTGGCAAGCCATCGGGACTGTGGCGTGCTCCGGTGGCAAGCCAAAGGGACAGTGGCGTGCTCCGGTGGCAAGCCAAAGGGACAGTGGCGTGCTCCGGTGGCAAGCCAACGGGACAGTGGCGTGCTCCGGTGGCAAGCCAACGGGATAGTGGCGTGCTCCGGTGGCAAGCCAACGGGACAGTGGCGAGCTCCGGTGGCAAGCCAACGGGACAGTGGCGTGCTCCGGTGGCAAGCCAACGGGACAGTGGCGTGCTCCGGTGGCAAGCCAACGGGACAGTGGCGTGCTCCGGTGGCAAGCCAACGGGAAAGTGGCGTGCTCCGGTGGCAAGCCAACGGGAAAGTGGCGTGCTCCGGTGGCAAGCCAACGGGAAAGTGGCGTGCTCCGGTGGCAAGCCAACGGGAAAGTGGCGTGCTCCGGTGGCAAGCCAACGGGACTGTGGCGTGCTCCGGTGGCAAGCCAAAGGGACAGTGGCGTGCTCCGGTGGCAAGCCAAAGGGACTGTGGCGTGCTCCGGTGGCAAGCCAACGGGACAGTGGCGTGCTCCGGTGGCAAGCCAACGGGACAGTGGCGTGCTCCGGTGGCAAGCCAACGGGACAGTGGCGAGCTCCGGTGGCAAGCCAACGGGACAGTGGCGTGCTCCGGTGGCAAGCCAACGGGACTGTGGCGTGCTCCGGTGGCAAGCCAACGGGACTGTGGCGTGCTCCGGTGGCAAGCCAACGGGACAGTGGCGTGCTCCGGTGGCAAGCCAACGGGACAGTGGCGTGCTCCGGTGGCAAGCCAACGGGAAAGTGGCGTGCTCCGGTGGCAAGCCAACGGGAAAGTGGCGTGCTCCGGTGGCAAGCCAACGGGAAAGTGGCGTGCTCCGGTGGCAAGCCAACGGGAAAGTGGCGTGCTCCGGTGGCAAGCCAACGGGAAAGTGGCGTGCTCCGGTGGCAAGCCAACGGGAAAGTGGCGTGCTCCGGTGGCAAGCCAACGGGAAAGTGGCGTGCTCCGGTGGCAAGCCAACGGGACAGTGGCGTGCTCCGGTGGCAAGCCAAAGGGACAGTGGCGTGCTCCGGTGGCAAGCCAACGGGACAGTGGCGTGCTCCGGTGGCAAGCCAACGGGACAGTGGCGTGCTCCGGTGGCAAGCCAACGGGAAAGTGGCGTGCTCCGGTGGCAAGCCAACGGGAAAGTGGCGTGCTCCGGTGGCAAGCCAACGGGACTGTGGCATGCTCCGGTGGCAAGCCAACGGGACTGTGGCGTGCTCCGGTGGCAAGCCAACGGGAAAGTGGCGTGCTCCGGTGGCAAGCCAACGGGAAAGTGGCGTGCTCCGGTGGCAAGCCAACGGGAAAGTGGCGTGCTCCGGTGGCAAGCCAAGGGGAAAGTGGCGTGCTCCGGTGGCAAGCCAACGGGAAAGTGGCGTGCTCCGGTGGCAAGCCAACGGGACAGTGGCGTGCTCCGCTGGCAAGCCAACGGGACAGTGGCGTGCTCCGGTGGCAAGCCAACGGGACAGTGGCGTGCTCCGGTGGCAAGCCAACGGGACAGTGGCGTGCTCCGGTGGCAAGCCAACGGGACAGTGGCGTGCTCCGGTGGCAAGCCAACGGGAAAGTGGCGTGCTCCGGTGGCAAGCCAACGGGACTGTGGCGTGCTCCGGTGGCAAGCCAACGGGACTGTGGCGTGCTCCGGTGGCAAGCCAACGGGAAAGTGGCGTGCTCCGGTGGCAAGCCAACGGGACTGTGGCGTGCTCCGGTGACAAGCCAACGGGAAAGTGGCGTGCTCCGGTGGCAAGCCAACGGGAAAGTGGCGTGCTCCGGTGGCAAGCCAACAGGACTGTGTCGTGCTCCGGTGGCAAGCCAACGGGACAGTGGCGTGCTCCGGTGGCAAGCCAACGGGACAGTGGCGTGCTCCGGTGGCAAGCCAACGGGAGAGTGGCGTGCTCCGGTGGCAAGCCAACGGGAAAGTGGCGTGCTCCGGTGGCAAGCCAACGGGAAAGTGGCGTGCTCCGGTGGCAAGCCAACGGGAAAGTGGCGTGCTCCGGTGGCAAGCCAACGGGACTGTGGCGTGCTCCGGTGGCAAGCCAACGGGACAGTGGCGTGCTCCGGTGGCAAGCCAACGGGACAGTGGCGTGCTCCGGTGGCAAGCCAACGGGACAGTGGCGTGCTCCGGTAGCAAGCCAACGGGACAGTGGCGTGCTCCGGTGGCAAGCCAACGGGAAAGTGGCGTGCTCCGGTGGCAAGCCAACGGGACAGTGGCGTCCTCCGGTGGCAAGCCAACGGGACAGTGGCGTGCTCCAGTGGCAAGCCAACGGGACAGTGGCGTGCTCCGGTGGCAAGCCAACGGGACAGTGGCGTGCTCCGGTGGCAAGCCAACGGGACAGTGGCGTGCTCCGGTGGCAAGCCAACGGGACTGTGGCGTGCTCCGGTGGCAAGCCAACGGGAAAGTGGCGTGCTCCGGTGGCAAGCCAATGGGAAAGTGGCGTGCTCCGGTGGCAAGCCAACGGGAAAGTGGCGTGCTCCGGTGGCAAGCCAACGGGACAGTGGCGTGCTCCGGTGGCAAGCCAACGGGACAGTGGCGTGCTCCGGTGGCAAGCCAACGGGAAAGTGGCGTGCTCCGGTGGCAAGCCAACGGGAAAGTGGCGTGCTCCGGTGGCAAGCCAACGGGACTGTGGCGTGCTCCAGTGGCAAGCCAACGGGACTGTGGCGTGCTCCGGTGGCAAGCCAACGGGACTGTGGCGTGCTCCGGTGGCAAGCCAACGGGACTGTGGCGTGCTCCGGTGGCAAGCCAACGGGAAAGTGGCATGCTCCGGTGGCAAGCCAACGGGAAAGTGGCGTGCTCCGGTGGCAAGCCAATGGGAAAGTGGCGTGCTCCGGTGGCAAGCCAACGGGACAGTGGCGTGCTCCGGTGGCAAGCCAACGGGACAGTGGCGTACTCCGGTGGCAAGCCAACGGGACAGTGGCGTGCTCCGGTGGCAAGCCAACGGGAAAGTGGCGTGCTCCGGTGGCAAGCCAACGGGAAAGTGGCGTGCTCCGGTGGCAAGCCAACGGGACTGTGGCGTGCTCCGGTGGCAAGCCAACGGGACTGTGGCGTGCTCCGGTGGCAAGCCAACGGGACTGTAGCGTGCTCCGGTGGCAAGCCAACGGGACTGTGGCGTGCTCCGGTGGCAAGCCAGCGGGAAAGTGGCGTGCTCCGCTGGCAAGCCAACGGGAAAGTGGCGTGCTCCGGTGGCAAGCCAACGGGACAGTGGCGTGCTCCGGTGGCAAGCCAACGGGACAGTGGCGTGCTCCGGTGGCAAGCCAACGGGACAGTGGCGTGCTCCGGTGGCAAGCCAACGGGAAAGTGGCGTGCTCCGGTGGCAAGCCAACGGGACTGTGGCGTGCTCCGGTGGCAAGCCAACGGGACTGTGGCGTGCTCCGGTGGCAAGCCAACGGGACTGTGGCGTGCTCCGGTGGCAAGCCAACGGGACTGTGGCGTGCTCCGGTGGCAAGCCAACGGGAAAGTGGCGTGCTCCGGTGGCAAGTCAACGGGAAAGTGGCGTGCTCCGGTGGCAAGCCAACGGGACTGTGGCGTGCTCCGGTGGCAAGCCAACGGGACAGTGGCGTGCTCCGGTGGCAAGCCAACGGGACAGTGGCGTGCTCCGGTGGCAAGCCAACGGGACAGTGGCGTGCTCCGGTGGCAAGCCAACGGGAAAGTGGCGTGCTCCGGTGGCAAGCCAACGGGAAAGTGGCGTGCTCCGGTGGCAAGCCAACGGGAAAGTGGCGTGCTCCGGTGGCAAGCCAACGGGAAAGTGGCGTGCTCCGGTGGCAAGCCAACGGGACTGTGGCGTGCTCCGGTGGCAAGCCAACGGGACAGTGGCGTGCTCCGGTGGCAAGCCAACGGGACGGTGGCGTGCTCCGGTGGCAAGCCAACGGGACGGTGGCGTGCTCCGGTGGCAAGCCAACGGGACGGTGGCGTGCTCCGGTGGCAAGCCAACGGGAAGGTGGCGTGCTCCGGTGGCAAGCCAACGGGACAGTGGCGTGCTCCGGTGGCAAGCCAACGGGACAGTGGCGTGCTCCGGTGGCAAGCCAACGGGACAGTGGCGTGCTCCGGTGGCAAGCCAACGGGACAGTGGCGTGCTCCGGTGGCAAGCCAACGGGACTGTGGCGTGCTCCGGTGGCAAGCCAACGGGACAGTGGCGTGCTCCGGTGGCAAGCCAACGGGACAGTGGCGTGCTCCGGTGGCAAGCCAACGGGACTGTGGCGTGCTCCGTTGGCAAGCCAACGGGAAAGTGGCGTGCTCCGGTGGCAAGCCAACGGGAAAGTGGCGTGCTCCGGTGGCAAGTCAACGGGAAAGTGGCGTGCTCCGGTGGCAAGCCAACGGGAAAGTGGCGTGCTCCGGTGGCAAGCCAACGGGAAAGTGGCGTGCTCCGGTGGCAAGCCAACGGGAAAGTGGCGTGCTCCGGTGGCAAGCCAACGGGAAAGTGGCGTGCTCCGGTGGCAAGCCAACGGGACTGTGGCGTGCTCCGGTGGCAAGCCAACGGGACTGTGGCGTGCTCCGGTGGCAAGCCAACGGGACAGTGGCGTGCTCCGGTCGCAAGCCAACGGGAAAGTGGCGTGCTCCGGTGGCAAGCCAACGGGAAAGTGGCGTGCTCCGGTGGCAAGCCAACGGGAAAGTGGCGTGCTCCGGTGGCAAGCCAACGGGAAAGTGGCGTGCTCCGGTGGCAAGCCAACGGGAAAGTGGCGTGCTCCGGTGGCAAGCCAACGGGAAAGTGGCGTGCTCCGGTGGCAAGCCAACGGGAAAGTGGCGTGCTCCGGAGGCAAGCCAACGGGAAAGTGGCGTGCTCCGGTGGCAAGCCAACGGGACAGTGGCGTGCTCCGGTGGCAAGCCAACGGGACAGTGGCGTGCTCTGGTGGCAAGCCAACGGGAAAGTGGCGTGCTCCGGTGGCAAGCCAACGGGACAGTGGCGTGCTCCGGTGGCAAGCCAACGGGAAAGTGGCGTGCTCCGGTGGCAAGCCAACGGGAAAGTGGCGTGCTCCGGTGGCAAGCCAACGGGACTGTGGCGTGCTCCGGTGGCAAGCCAACGGGACTGTGGCGTGCTCCGGTGGCAAGCCAACGGGAAAGTGGCGTGCTCCGGTGGCAAGCCAACGGGAAAGTGGCGTGCTCCGGTGGCAAGCCAACGGGAAAATGGCGTGCTCCGGTGGCAAGCCAACGGGAAAGTGGCGTGCTCCGGTGGCAAGCCAACGGGAAAGTGGCGTGCTCCGGTGGCAAGCCAACGGGAAAGTGGCGTGCTCCGGTGGCAAGGCAACGGGACTGTGGCGTGCTCCGGTGGCAAGCTAACGGGACTGTGGCGTGCTCCGGTGGCAAACCAACGGGACAGTGGCGTGCTCCGGTGGCAAGTCAACGGGACAGTGGCGTGCTCCGGTGGCAAGCCAACGGGAAAGTGGCCTGCTCCGGTGGCAAGCCAACGGGAAATTGGCGTGCTCCGGTGGCAAGCCAACGGGACTGTGGCGTGCTCCGGTGGCAAGCCAACGGGAAAGTGGCGTGCTCCGGTGGCAAGCCAACGGGAAAGTGGCGTGCTCCGCTGGCAAGCCAACGGGACAGTGGCGTGCTCTGGTGGCAAGCCAATGGGACAGTGGCGTGCTCCGGTGGCAAGCCAACGGGACAGTGGCGTGCTCCGGTGGCAAGCCAACGGGACAGTGACGTGCTCCGGTGGCAAGCCAACGGGACAGTGGCGTGCTCCGGTGGCAAGCCAACGGGACAGTGGCGTGCTCCGGTGGCAAGCCAACGGGAAAGTGGCGTGCTCCGGTGGCAAGCCAACGGGAAAGTGGCGTGCTCCGGTGGCAAGCCAACGGGACTGTGGCGTGCTCCGGTGGCAAGCCAACGGGACTGTGGCGTGCTCCGGTGGCAAGCCAACGGGAAAGTGGCGTGCTCCGGTGGCAAGCCAACGGGAAAGTGGCGTTCTCCGGTGGCAAGCCAACGGGAAAGTGGCGTGCTCCGGTGGCAAGCCAAGGGGAAAGTGGCATGCTCCGGTGGCAAGCCAACGGGAAAGTGGCGTGCTCCGGTGGCAAGCCAACGGGACAGTGGCGTGCTCCGCTGGCAAGCCAACGGGACAGTGGCGTGCTCCGGTGGCAAGCCAACGGGACAGTGGCGTGCTCCGGTGGCAAGCCAACGGGACAGTGGCGTGCTCCGGTGGCAAGCCAACGGGACAGTGGCGTGCTCCGGTGGCAAGCCAACGGGACAGTGGCGTGCTCCGGTGGCAAGCCAACGGGACAGTGGCGTGCTCCGGTGGCAAGCCAACAGGAAAGTGGCGTGCTCCGGTGGCAAGCCAACGGGAAAGTGGCGTGCTCCGGTGGCAAGCCAACGGGAAAGTGGCGTGCTCCGGTGGCAAGCAACGGGAAAGTGGCGTGCTCCGGTGGCAAGCCAACGGGAAAGTGGCGTGCTCCGGTGACAAGCCAACGGGAAAGTGGCGTGCTCCGGTGGCAAGCCAACGGGAAAGTGGCGTGCTCCGGTGGCAAGCCAACGGGACAGTGGCGTGCTCCGGTGACAAGCCAACGGGACTGTGGCGTGCTTCGGTGGCAAGCCAGCGGGAAAGTGGCGTGCTCCGGTGGCAAGCCAACGGGAAAGTGGCGTGCTCCGGTGGCAAGCCAACGGGAAAGTGGCGTGCTTCGGTGGCAAGCCAACGGCAAAGTGGCGTGCTCCGGTGGCAAGCCAACGGGAAAGTGGCGTGCTCCGGTGGCAAGCCAACGGGAAAGTGGCGTGCTCCGGTGGCAAGCCAACGGGAAAGTGGCGTGCTCCGGTGGCAAGCCAACGGGAAAGTGGCGTGCTCCGGTGGCAAGCCAACGGGAAAAGGTGTGCTCCGGTGGCATGCTAATGGTAAAGGTGTGCTCCAGTGGCATTCTAACGGTAAAGGTGTGCTGCGGTCACATGCTAATGGTAAAGGTGTGCTCCGGTGGCATGCTAACGGGAATAGGTGTGCTCCGATGGCATGCTAACGGGAATAGGTGTGCCCGGTGGCATACTAACGGGAAAAGGTGTGCTACTGTGGCATGCTAGCGGGAAATGGTGTGCTTCGGTGGCATGATAACGAGAAAAGGGGTACTCCATTGGCACCACAATGGTCAAGGGACTTGGAAATGTCACATGTGAAGTCATACTCGCATAGTGTCTGTTGTTGCAGGGATCAAAAGAGCGACCCGGTGGAACAAGATGTGGACACTGTGCGGCAGATGGTGGTTTAAGGACAGCAAACAGCAAAATAAGACCAAGCAACAGCAAGAAAACAATCCAAGAATTACCGCAGCAGACAAGTAAGTGATTGTGATTCTTTTAAACGGTGATGTATGATCAGATGAAGTGGAATGCAGTAAGTTTGGAAATATGATTAACATGTTAATAAAGTGTCTGAAATGTATGAGCGAGAAAGAGAAAAAGGTGGATTGTTACAGGGGGACAGCTGAGAGTAGGGAGTTGCAGAGAAAGTCCTTGTGACAGGTTTAGGATGTATACGGCTGTTTATTGCCTCCTCCACATACAAAGGCAGGAGATGAGACTATCAAACTATTGAACTTGGAGTTGTCAGTAATGTTGGAGGTGAAATTAATAAAGCAAGTAAAATGGGAAAGAAAAAAAGGGGTTGTATGTTTGCCTGGTCAGAGGGATGTTTGCCTGGTCATGGGGATGTTTGTCTGGTCATGGGGATGTTTGCCTGGTCAGGGGGATGTTTGCCTGGTCAGGGGGATGTTTGTCTGGTCAGGGGGATGTTTGCCTGGTCAGGGGGATGTTTGTCTGGTCAGGGGGATGTTTGTCTGGTCAGAGGGATGCTTGCTTCACGTTGGGGAAGAGGGAAAGGACTGAATGATCCGGCACCTGTCCTATCCACAGGATGGTCAGCTAGTGCCGCCATTGGGAAAGAGCTGACCTAGTGTCACTATCAATCATCAGAGTCTGCAGTACAACTGATTAGGGGTCCAGCAGGGGGGCGCTGATGACACAGGTGGACCTTGGGGCGGTTTTCCGGTTGCGGACGCTGCACCTTGAGGGTTTTCTTCATGTAATTATCCTCCTCACATTGCAGACTTGTGAACTTTATAAATATTCTTCATTTGCTTATTTTCTTCCTTCTCTCCCAAACACGTTGCTGAAGTGCTGTCTCACCCCCACTGCCCCCATCCAGAAGCTTCTTGTAGCTGCTGTTCAGCCAGATTTGTCCTCTATATACCAGCAGTCTGTGTATGGGCCTGTCCCTGTCTGATCCTCTCTGCTCTCCACCCCTGCACTCAGATATAGGAAACCCTGTACTCGGATTACTTCACATCTTGGTGAACAACAGCTGAAAGGACCCTATAAAGGAGCCTGTACCAGGCAGGTGACAGCGGTGCAGCATTGTGCTTGTGGGGGCAATGGGGCGGTGGAGTCAGAAATTGGGGAATACTTGGGTGCTCTCTGGGTGGACAATATTAGTGCTGCAGTAATTTCCCACAAGTTTTTGCACAGAGCGGCCACTAATATAGAATAAAGTAAAACAATTGTGCTCTGTAAATAATGGCTGTGCTTTGCTACAAATGCTTCATGTTCGCAGGAGGTTTTTTTTTCTTTAAAAAATTTTATTTAGTTTATAATTGATTTTTTCTCTTTCTGCTAGATATCAGCACATGATAGAGGCCGTACGGGACTGGTATAAGAAGTTCTTGGCTGAGAAGGAAAGAAGCTTCATTCCTCCATGAGCTGCAATTCTTTGTGTCCAGTCGGGAGCTCTATTAGTAAGTAGATTTTATCACCGGCGCAGACATTTCCGGGAAGGTTCCAATTGGCCGAATACAAGACGTTCATTAAACTCTTCATTTGAAATAAACGTCTGGTTATCATCCACAATACTTAATACCGGTCACTTGTCACAAATTTGTATATTTTTTACCTGTTATAAAATGCTGCTGATCCCTTGAATCTTTTCTTTTTTTTTTGTCATTTTAGACAAAACATTACATATTCCTGACAAGTCCCAGGTCTTTTCACACCACTCGTTTTGCAGGTTCTTTAATACTACAGCACTTACGTTATTGGGGTCATTTTTGTGCAGTTTGCAGTTACATGATTTTTTATACATGTTTTTTTTTAGCTTTGTCTTGTTATTACATCACATTCATCTTTTTCCTCTCTTGCTTTCCTGGACTGAAGGAAACATATCTCCAAGTCACTCTGAGCTGCCGGCAGGAGAGATGGACCCTCAGGAGCCTCCTAGTCTTCAGAATCCACATGAAGGAGAAGTCCAAGAACAAGAAAGGCCTCCGACAGCAGAGCAACCTGTCCGCCAAAAAGTCCCAGAAGAAGAAGCGATGGTCCCGCAGCTCATCTGTGTTTTTCCTAAATGTGGTTTATACTTTTACTGATTGTAATTTTCTTGGTCGATACCAGATAAAGTTTTGGATGACAACTGTCTGGACTTGTGTCTTATTTTACATTTCTCCTTTTTTCTTCTTGCTTCCCCTCCAGTGAGATCTGGCTTAGGTGATAAAAGCCTTTCTCTATCCAGCATTTTTGCAGCAGGCTGGAGAAAGACTTTCTGGATGATAACTTGCCTTAGTCTCAGGTGCCCATACACTAGTTAGCTTTACACCGGACGCTTGTCCACACAACACATCCCGACTCCCCCATATACATGAATGTGGTTATATGTGTGGGGGAGATGGCCCCATACACAGCACATGGTCGGCTGCTCCAGCAAAAATCCTTGGGTTTGACCTACCTTCCTGTAATATATATGGGGGGCCATTAGTTGGATGTTTGCAGGACCCCTCTTTGTCCGACAGCTTCCCTCCCCCACACATAGCAAGCAGTGTACATACAAGCTCCCTTCCCGCACATACAGTATATATAGCATATAAAGAAAAAACCTAGAAGTCTGAACTGAAACATAAATTGATGTGCATGCAAAATGTAAATGCATGTTCACACAAGGCCACTAGACAAAGAAAAACCAAAGACAAGCAAAATACCCAAGTAACCGGAAGTGAATGGGTAAATCGCAAAGTGCAAAAATAATAAATAATGAAGGGTATTTAGTTAACATAATTTTGATAAAAATAATGCAAAAGCTATCCCGCCACATCACGGCAACCCTTATGGGACAGTCCTAACTCTAATATTAAAACCTTACCATTTGTCAAGTGACGTACATATGGATAAGGGCAGAGAGACTGACCCCCTAGTAGAAGCATAGACCTGAGGCAGAATAAACATTTCAGCTCAGACAAAGGGTGGCCACACCCTAATATGCACTAAAGCACACTGAACTACAAAGAAAAAACCTAGAAGTCTGAACTGAAACATAAATTGCAGGCAAAATGTAAATGCATGTTCACATAAGGCCACTAGATAAAGAAAAACCAAAGGCAAGCAAAATACCCAAGTAACCGGAAGTAAATGGGTAAATCGCAAAGTGCAAAAATAATAAATAATGAAGGGTATTTAGTAGTGAAGAGCGAGCACTAAAATGCTCGGGTGCTCGAAGTTCGGGCCGAGCTCGCCATGATACTCGGGTGCTCGACCTGAGCCACGAGCCCAATGTTAGTCTATGGGAGACCCCAGCATTCTCGCGGCGGCATCCCCGGATGTCTTTTAAAAGCCTAACAAGTGCCCAAAACGATAGTGACAGTGCTCAAATGACATGGGGACAGCATGGGGATCGCCCCAGGAAGCATTTCTGACCCCCAGGTCACTGCTGTCAACAATGTGGTCAGAGGTATTAAGCCACTTTTAAGGGCTCACAATAAAACGTTCAAAAACTAAACTGAAACTGCTTTCCTGTGAAATATGTTAAGGAAGTTCCTTTCCAGGGTAAAGACTTGTGTATAAGGTAAAATAAATAACCAAAAAAAAAAATACTCCTCCACACCTTGGGCTATGTTCACAAGTAGCATTTTTAATGCGTTTTTGCACTTTTGTATTGCTTCAATCGTGACAAATGCATTCACTGGGAAATGTAATTTTAACATTTTACAACCTTATCTGGCCATGTGCTGTATGACACATGCATACAGTGCTGAAAAGACATGGGGACAGCATGGGAAAGACCCCTGGAAGCATCTCTGACTCCCCAGTCACTGCCTAAAAGTGTGCCCATCAGAAGTCATCCTTGCCGCATCAGAAGATGCAAACTTGCAACTATCCCCGTGCAAGTTCTTGTCCCAGGGCAGGGTTCAATTGTACCTCCCCCATTCCTTGCAATGCAAGCGCAAATATGCAGCCAACCACCCACCCACCCCCGGGCTGCAATACCATACTGCTTGCTTGCACTTGAACTTGGGCCTTTTCGGCATGTGGAGGCGGAATCTGGCCACCATGTCATGGCAGCGTTGGCGGCCTGGTATCCATACTCAGTCCCCAGCCGCCCGGCGGCGGGGTGTCCACACTCGGTCCCCAACCGCCAGGTGGCGGCCGGGAGTCCATACTCAGTCCCCAGCCGCCTGGGGGCAGCCGGGTGTCCATAAACGGTCCCCAGCCGCCCCTATTTCTCCTTGGAACATCCCCTCACACACTTTTCTTAGCCCGGCCTGCTTTAGGGCAGCATTGGACGAGCCCACCAGAGAACCAGACTCCTCCGGTGGGCCCTGGCTTCTCCATCAGGGGAGTTGAGAGTGACAAGGTGAGGACCATGATGATGATGATACAAGTTAGCATCTGCTTTGTTTTCTTGGAATGCAAGCGTAAGTGTGCAGCCTGCCACCCACCCACCGCCAGGCTGCATTACCATACTGCTTGCTTGCACTTGAAATTGGGCCTTTTTAGGCACGTGGAGGCGGAATCTGACCACCGAGTCATGGCAGCATTGGCGGCCTGGAATCCATACTCAGTCCCCAGCCGCCCGGCTGCCAGGTGTTCACACTCGGTCCCCAGCCGCCAGGGGGCGGCCGGGTGTCCATACTCGGTCCCCAGCCGCCCCGCGGCCGGGTGTTCACACACGGTCCCCAGCCCCCTGGGGGCAGCCGGGTGTCCATAAACGGTCCCCAGGGGCCCCTATTTCTCCTTGGAACATCCCCCCACACACTTTTCTTAGCCTGGCCTGCTTTAGGGCAGCATTGGACGAGCCCACCAGAGAACCAGACTCCTCCGGTGGGCCCTGGCTTCTCCATCAGGGGAGTTGAGAGTGCCAAGGTGAGGACCATGATGATGATGATACAAGTTAGCATCTGCTTTGTTTTCTTGGAATGCAAGCGCATGTATGTAGTAGCGACTAGGCCTGAGGTGGTCAGCGTTTTGGCGCATATCCTACCTCCTCCGAGGATTGCTGGATGTTTTCCTGCTACTATCCCAGTTCTATGACTCCCATTAAAACAAAGCTTCAGGTGATGAATGATGGATGAGGTGGTGGCAAAGGAGAAAGAGCAGGAGGAACAGGGACCATTCACATCAATATCAGGCCAGTCAACCACCTATGTCTTGTAGGATATGTTTCTGTAACAAAAGGAGCGGTTTGGCTACACAGTTATAGGGCATACAGTGAGTGCAATGCCTACCAAAAATTTTGAGGCACTCGAATGTACCTTGGAAATGACATGGAGGTCAGAGGGCCTTAACTAAACCGTTTTTTCCATTTATATCAACTGGGTCTCCTGTACACTGTTGGCCTAAACAGTGAATGGAAGGCTTTCCAAAAATTATGAGGAACTGCAATGCCCCTTGAAACAGACGTGGATTACAGCGTACTAAAAACCTTCTACCCACTATTGGGGAGTGGGTCTCCCTTAGTTTTCGCCTTTGCATTGAAAAGCAAAAGCTGACTAAAATTTGGAGGAAATGCAATGTCCGTTGGAAGAGTCGTGGAGGTTAGAGGTAATTAAAAACAACATTTCAATGCCCCTAGGAAGAGCTGTGGAGTTCAGAGTGGCTTAAGAAGACTTTTGATGTCCCTTTGAACAGACGTGGAGGTCACAGTAGCTTAACAAGATGGTTTTAATGCCCCTCGGAAAAGACGTGGCGGTCCCAGTAGCTTAACCAGACGTTTTGAATGCCCCTCGGAAAAGGGGCTTTTAATGCCCCTTCCAAGAGCCATACAGTCCAGCATAGTACAAACATTATTCCCATTATTGGGGAGTGTGTATCCCATAGTCATAGCTTATGCCTTCCAAGCAAAAGCTGCCAAAAATTAGGATGGAGAAACTTGCAATGCCCCTTACAAGAGCCATGCAGTACAGCATATTCCAAACATTATTCCCATTATTGGGGAGTGGGTCTCCCATAGTCTTTGCTTATGCCTTCCAAGCAAAAGCTGCCAAAAATTAGGACGAAGGAGCTTGCAATGCCCATTACAAGAGCCATGCAGTACAGCATATTACAAACATTATTCCCATTATTGGGGAGTTGGTCTCCCATAGTCTTTGCTTATGCCTTCCAAGCAAAAGCTGCCAAAAATTAGGACGGAGGAACTTGCAGTGCCCCTTACAAGAGCCATGCAGTACAGCATATTACAAACATTATTCCCATTAATGGGGAGTGGGTCTCCCATAGTATTTGCTTATGCCTTCCAAGAAAAAGCAGCCAAAAATTAAGAGGAAATGAAATGCCCGTTCGAAGAGTCGTGGAGGTTAGAGTTAATTAAAAACAACATATCAATGCCCCTTGGAAGAGTTGTGGAGTTCAGAGTGGTTTAACAAGACACTTTTAATGCCCCTCAAAAGAGATGTGGAGGTCCCAGTAGCTTAACAAGACGGTTTTAATGCCCCTCAGAAAAGTGGTGGAGGTCACAGTAGCTTAAGAAGACGCTTTTAATGCCCCTCAGAAGAAACGTGGAGATCCTAGTAGCTTAACAAGATGGTTTTAATGCCCCTTGGAAAAGTGGTGGAGGTCGCAGTAGCTTAACAAGACGGTTTGAATGATCCTTGGAAGAGACGTGGAGGTCACAGTAGCTTAACAAGACGGTTTGAATGCCCCTTGGAAGAGACGTGGAGGTCGCAGTAGCTTAAAAAGACGCTATTAATGCCCCTCAGAAGAGACGTGGAGGTCCCAGCAGCTTAACAAGATGGTTTTAATGCTCCTCAGAAAAGTGGTGGAGGTCCCAGTAGCTTAACAAGATGATTTTAATGCCCCTCAGAAACGTGGTAGAGGTCCCAGTAGCTTAACAAGACTGTTTGAATGCTCCTTGGAAGAGACGTGGAGGTCCCAGTAGCTTAACTGGCCGGTTTAAATGCCCCTCGGAAAAGTGGTGGATGTCACAGTAGCTTAACAAGACACTATTAATGCCCCTCAGAAGAGAAGTGGAGGTCCCAGTAGCTTAACAAGACAGTTTGAATGCCCCTTGGAAGAGACGAGGAGGTCCCAGTAGCTTAACAAGACGGTTTTAATGCTCCTCGGAAAAGTGGTGGAGGTCACAGTAGCTTAACAAGACGCTTTTAATGCCCCTCGGAAGAGACGTGGAGGTCCAAGTAGCTTAACAAGACGGTTTGAATGCCCCTTGGAAGAGACGTGGAGGTCCCAGTAGCTTAACAAGACGGTTTGAATGCCCCTCGGAAGAGACGTGGAGGTCCCAGTATCTTAGCAAGGTGGTTTTAATGCCCCTCGAAAAAGTGGTGGAGGTCACAGTAGCTTAACAAGACGCTTTTAATGTCCCTCAGAAGAGACGTGGAGGTCCCAGTAGCTTAACAAGACGGTTTGAATGCCCCTTGGAAGAGACGTGGAGGTCCCAGTAGCTTAACAAGACGGTTTTCATGCTCCTCAGAAAAGTGGTGGAGGTCCCAGTAGCTTAACAAGATGCTTTTAATGCCCATCGGAAAAGTGGTGGAGGTCCCAGAAGCTTAACAAGACGGTTTTAATGCCCCTTGGAAAAGTGGTGGAGGTCGCAGTAGCTTAACAAGACGGTTTGAATGCCCCTTGGAAGAGACGTGGAGGTCCCAGTAGCTTAACAAGACGGTTTGAATGCCCCTCGGAAGAGACGTGGAGGTCCCAGTAGCTTAACAAGACGGTTTTATTGCCCCTTGAAAAAGTGGTGGAGGTCACAGCAGCTTAACAAGACACTTTTAGTGCCCCTCAGATAAGTGGTGGAGGTCCCAGTAGCTTAACAAGACGGTTTGAATGCCCCTTGGTAGAGACGTGGAGGTCGCAGTAGCTTAACAAAACGGTTTGAATGCCCCTTGGAAGAGACGTGGAGGTCCCAGTAGCTTAACAAGACAGTTTGAATGCCCCTCGGAAGAGACGTGGAGGTCCCAGTAGCTTAACAAGACGGTTTGAATGCCCCTTGGAAGAGACGTGGAGACGTGACATGCTAATGGTAAAGGTGTGCTCCGGTGGCATGCTAACGGGAATAGGTGTGCTGCGATGTCATGCTAACGGGAATAGGTGTGCCCGGTGGCATACTAACGGGAAAAGGTGTGCTACGGTGGCATGCTAGCGGGAAATGGTGTGCTTCGGGGGCATGATAATGAGAAAAGGGGTACTCCATTGGCACCACAATGGTAAAGGGACTTGGAAATGTCACATGTGAAGTCATACTTGCATAGTGTCTGTTGTTGCAGGGATCAAAAGAGCGACCCGGTGGAACAAGATGTGGACACTGTGCGGCAGATGGTGGTTTAAGGACAGCAAACAGCAAAATAAGACCAAGTAACAGCAAGAAAACAATCCAAGAATTACAGCAGCAGACAAGTAAGTGATTGTGATTCTTTTAAACGGTGATGTATGATCAGATGAAGTGGAATGCAGTAAGTTTAGAAATATGATTAACATGTTAATAAAGTGTCTGAAATGTATGAGCGAGAAAGAGAAAAAGGTGGATTGTTAAAGGGGGACAGCTGAGAGTAGGGAGTTGCAGAGAAAGTCCTTGTGACAGGTTTAGGATGTATACGGCTGTTTATTGTCTCCTCCACATACAAAGGCAGGAGATGAGACTATCAAACTATCGAACTTGGAGTTGTCAGTAATGTTGGAGGAGAAATTAATAAAGGAAGTAAAATGGGAAAGAAAAAAAGGGGTTGTATGTTTGCCTGGTCAGAGGGATGTTTGCCTGGTCAGAGGGATGTTTGCCTGGTCAGGGGGATGTTTGCCTGGTCAGGGGGATGTTTGCCTGGTCAGGGGGATGTTTGTCTGGTCAGGGGGATGTTTGCCTGGTCAGGGGGAGGTTTGCCTGGTCAGGGGGATGTTTGCCTGGTCAGGGGGATGTTTGTCTGGTCAGGGGGATGTTTGTCTGGTCAGGGGGATGTTTGTCTGGTCAGAGGGATGTTTGCTTCACGTTGGGGAAGAGGGATAGGACTGAATAATCCGGCACCTGTACTATCCACAGGATGGTCAGCTAGTGCCGCCATAGGGAAAGAGCTGACCTAGTGTCACTATCAATCATCAGAGTCTGCAGTACAACTGATTAGGGGTCCAGCAGGGGGGCGCTGATGACACAGGTGGACCTTGGGCGGTTTTCCGGTTGCCGACGCTGCACCTAGAGGGTTTTCTTCATGTAATTATCCTCCTCACATTGCAGACTTGTGAACTTTATAAATATTTTTCATTTGCTTATTTTCTTCCTTCTCTCCCAAACACGTTGCTGAAGTGCTGTCTCACCCCCACTGCCCCCATCCAGAAGCTTCTTGTGGCTGCTGTTTAGCAAGATTTGTCCTCTATATACCAGCAGTCTGTGTATGGGCCTCTCCCTGTCTGATCCTCTCTGCTCTCCACCCCTGCACTCAGACATGGGAAACCCTGTACTCGGATTACTTCACATCTTGGTGAACAACAGCTGAAAGGACCCTATAAAGGAGCCTGTACCAGGCAGGTGACAGCGGTGCAGCATTGTGCTTGTGGGGGCTATCGGGCGGTGGAGTCAGAAATTGGGGAATACTTGGGTGCTCTCTGGACGGACAATATTAGTGCTGCAGTAATTACCCACAAGTTTTTGCACAGAGCGGCCACTAATATAGAATAAAGTAAAACAATTGTGCTCTGTAAATAATGGCTGTGCTTTGCTACAAATGCTTCATGTTTGCAGGAGGTTTTTTTTTCTTTAATAAATTTTATTTAGTTTATAATTGATTTTTTCTCTTTCTGCTAGATATCAGCACATGATAGAAGCCGTACGGGACTGGTATAAGAAGTTCTTGGCTGAGAAGGAAAGAAGCTTCATTCCTCCATGAGCTGCAGTTCTTTGTGTCCAGTCGGGAACTCTATTAGTAAGTAGATTTTATCACCGGCGCAGACATTTCCGGGAAGTTTCCATTTGGCCGAATACAAGACGTTCATTAAACTCTTCATTTGAAATAAACGTCTGGTTATCATCCACAATACTTAATACCGGTCACTTGTCACAAATTTGTACATTTTTTACCTGTTATAAAATGCTGCTGATCCCTTGAATCTTTTCTTTTTTTTTGTCATTTTAGACAAAACATTACATATTCCTGACAAGTCCCAGGTCTTTACACACCACTCGTTTTGCAGGTTCTTTAATGCTACAGCACTTATGTTATTGGGGTCATTTTTGTGCAGTTTGCAGTTACATGATTTTTTATACATGTTTTTTTTTAGGTTTGTCTTGTTATTACATCACATTCATCTTTTTCCTCTCTTGCTTTCCTGGACTGAAGGAAACATATCTCCAAGTCACTCTGAGCTGCCGGCAGGAGAGATGGACCCTCAGGAGCCTCCTAGTCTTCAGAATCCACATGAAGGAGAAGTCCAAGAACAAGAAAGGCCTCCGACAGCAGAGCAACCTGTCCGCCAAAAAGTCCCAGAAGAAGAAGCGATGGTCCCGCAGCTCATCTGTGTTTTTCCTAAATGTGGTTTATACTTTTACTGATTGTAATTTTCTTGGTCGATACCAGATAACGTTTTGGATGACAACTGTCTGGACTTGTGTCTTATTTTACATTTCTCCTTTTTTCTTCTTGATTCCCCTCCTGTGAGATCTGGCTTAGGTGATAAAAGCCTTTCTCTATCCGGCATTTTTTCAGCAGGCTGGAGAAAGACTTTCTGGATGATAACTTGCCTTAGTCTCAGATGCCCATACACTAGTTAGCTTTAGACCGGACGCTTGTCCACACAACACATCCCGACTCCCTCATATACATGAATGTGGTTATATGTGTGGGGGAGATGGCCCCATACACAGCACATGGTCGGCTGCTCCAGCAAAAATCCTTGGGTTTGACCTACCTTCCTGTAATATATATGGGGGGCCATTAGTTGGATGTTTGCAGGACCCCTCTTTGTCCGACAGCTTCCCTCCCCCATACATTGCAAGCAGTGTACATACAAGCTCCCTTCCCGCACATACAGCATATATAGCATATAAAGAAAAAACCTAGAAGTCTGAACTGAAACATAAATTGATGTGCATGCAAAATGTAAATGCATGTTCACACCAGGCCACTAGACAAAGAAAAACCAAAGACAAGCAAAATATCCAAGTAACCGGAAGTGAATGGGTAAATCGCAAAGTGCAAAAATAATAAATAATGAAGGGTATTTAGTAGTGAAGAGCGAGCACTAAAATGCTCGGGGGCTCGAAGCTCGGGCCGAGCTCGCCATGATACTCGGTTGCTCGACCTGAGCCACGAGCCCAATGTTAGTCAATGGGAGACCCGAGAACTTTCGCGGCGGCATCCCCGGCTGTCTGTTAAAAGCCTAACAAGTGCCCAAAACGATCGTGACAGTGCTAAAATGACATGGGGACAGCATGGGGATCGCCCCAGGAAGCATTTCTGACCCCCAGGTCACTGCTGTCAACAACGTGGTCAGAGGTATTAAGCCACTTTTAAGGGCTCACAATAAAACGTTCAAAAAACGAAATTGAAACTGCTTTCAGTTAAGGAAGTTCCTTTCCAGGGTAAAGACTCGTGTATAAGGTAAAATAAATACCAAAAAAAAAAAATACTCCTCCACTCCTTGGGCTATGTTCACAAGTGGCATTTTTTATGCGTTTTTGCACTTTTGTATTGCTTCAACCGTGACAAATGCATTCACCGGGAAATGTCATTTTAACATTTTACAACCTTATCTGGCCATGTGCTGTGTGACACATGCATACAGTGCTGAAAAGACATGGGGACAGCATGGGGAAGACCCCTGGAAGCATCTCTGACTCCCCGGTCACTGCCTAAAAGTGTGCCCATCAGAAGTCATCCTTGAAGCATCAGAAGATGCAGACTTGCAATTATCCCCGTGCAAGTTCTTGTCCCAGGGCAGGGTTCAATTGTACCTCTCCCATTCCTTGCAATGCAAGCGCAAATATGCAGCCAACCACACACCCACCCCCAGGCTGTAATACCATACTGCTTGCTTGCACTTGAAATTGGGCCTTTTAGGCATGTGGAGGCGGAATCTGGCCACCATGTCATGGCAGCGTTGGCGGCCTGGTATCCATACTCAGTCCCCGCCCGGCGGCGGGGTGTCCACACTCGATCCCCAACCGCCAGGGGGCGGCCGGGTGTCCATACTCGGTCCCCAGCCACCTGGGGGCAGCCGGGTGTCCATAAACGGCCCCCAGCCGCCCCTATTTCTCCTTGAAACATCCCCCCACACACTTTTCTTAGCCCGGCCTGCTTTAGGGCAGCATTGGACGAGCCCACCAGAGAACCAGACTCCTCCGGTGGGCCCTGGCTTCTCCATCAGGGGAGTTGAGAGTGACAAGGTGAGGACCATGATGATGATGATACAAGTTAGCATCTGCTTTGTTTTCTTGGAATGCAAGCGAAGTGTGCAGCCTGCCATCCACCCACCCACCGCCAGGCTGCAATACCATACTGCTTGCTTGCTTGCACTTGAAATTGGGCCTTTTTAGGCACGTGGAGGCGGAATCTGACCACCGCGTCAAGGCAGCATTGGTGGCCTGTAATCCATACTCAGTCCCCAGCCGCCCGGCTGCCAGGTGTCCACACTCGGTCCCCAGCCGCCAGGGGGCGGCCGGGAGTCCATACTCGGTCCCCAGCCGCCCCGCGGCCGGGTGTTCACACACGGTCCCCAGCCGCCTGGGGGCAGCCGGGTGTCCATAAACGGTCCCCCAGTCGCCCCTATTTCTCCTTGGAACATCCCCCTACACACTTTTCTTAGCCTGGCCTGCTTTAGGGCAGCATTGGACGAGCCCACCAGAGAACCAGACTCCTCCGGTGGGCCCTGGCTTCTCCATCAGGGGAGTTGAGAGTGACAAGGTGAGGACCATGATGATGATGATACAAGTTAGCATCTGCTTTGTTTTGTTGGAATGCAAGCGCATGTATGTAGTAGCGGCTAGGCCTGAGGTGGTCAGCGTTTTCGCGCATATCCTACCTCCTCCGAGGATTGCTGGATGTTTTCCTACTACTATCCCAGTTCTATGACTCCCGTTAAAACAAAGCTTCAGGTGATGAATGATGGATGAGGTGGTGGCAAAGGAGAAAGAGCAGGAGGAACAGGGACCATTCACATCAATATCAGGCCAGTCAACCACATATGTCTTGTAGGATATGTTTCTGTAACAAAAGGAGCAGTTTGGCTACACAGTTATAGGGCATACAGTGAGTGCAATGCCTACCAAAAATTTCGAGGCACTCCAATGTACCTTGGAAATGACATGGAGGTCAGAGGGCCTTAACTAAACCGTTTTTTTCCATTTATAGCAACTGGGTCTCCTGTACACTGTTGGCCTAAGCAGTGAATGGAAGGCTTTCCAAAAATTATGAGGAACTGCAATGCCCCTTGAAACAGACATGGATTACAGCGTACTAAAAACCTTCTACCCACTATTGGGGAGTGGGTCTCCCTTAGTTTTCGCCTTTGCATTGAAAAGCAAAAGCTGACTAAAATTTGGAGGAAATGCAATGTCCGTTGGAAGAGTCGTGGAGGTTAGAGGTAATTAAAAACAACATTTCAATGCCCCTAGGAAGAGCTGTGGAGTTCAGAGTGGCTTAAGAAGACTTTTGATGTCCCTTTGAACAGACGTGGAGGTCACAGTAGCTTAACAAGATGGTTTTAATGCCCCTCGGAAAAGACGTGGAGGTCCCAGTAGCTTAACCAGACGATTTGAATGCCCCTTCCAAGAGCCATACAGTACAGCATAGTACAAACATTATTCCCATTATTGGGGAGTGGGTCTCCCATAGTATTTGTTTATGCCTTCCAAGCAAAAGCTGCCAAAAATTAGGACGGAGGAACTAGCAATGCCCATTACACGAGCCATGCAGTACAGCATATTACAAACATTATTCCCATTATTGGGAATGTGTCTCCCATAGTCTTTCCTTATGCCTTCCAAGCAAAAGCTGCCAAAAATTAGGACGGAGGAACTTGCAATGCCCCTTACAAGAGCCATGCAGTACAGCATATTACAAACATTATTCCCATTATTGGGGAGTGGGTCTCCCATAGTCTTTGCTTATGCCTTCCAAGCAAAAGATGCCAAAAATTAGGACGGAGGAACTTGCAGTGCCCCTTACAAGAGCCTTGCAGTACAGCATATTACAAACATTATATTAAGAGGAAATGCAATGCCCGTTCGAAGAGTCGTGGAGGTTAGAGTTAATTAAAAACAACATATCAATGCCCCTTGGAAGAGCTGTGGAGTTCAGAGTGGTTTAACAAGACACTTTTAATGCCCCTCAAAAGAGATGTGGAGGTCCCAGTAGCTTAACAAGACGGTGTTAATACCCCTTGGTAAAGTGGTGGAGGTCCCAGTAGCTTAACAAGACGGTTTTAATGCTTCTCGGAAAAGTGGTGGAGGACCCAGTAGCTTAATAAGACGCTTTTACTGCCCCTTGAAAAAGTGGTGGAGGTCGCAGTAGCTTAACAAGACGGTTTGAATGCCCCTTGGTAGAGACGTGGAGGTCCCAGTGGCTTAACAAGACGGTTTGAATGCCCCTTGGAAGAGACGTTGAGGTCCCAGTAGCTTAAAAAGACGGTTTTAATGCCCCTCGGAAAAGTGGTGGAGGTCACAGTAGCTTAACACGTCGCTTTTAATGCCCCTCAGAAGAGAAGTGGAGGTCCCAGTAGCTTAACAAGACGGTTTGAATGCCCCTTGGAAGAGACGTGGAGGTCCCAGTAGCTTAACAAGACTGTTTTAATGCCCCTCGGAAAAGTGGTGGAGGTCCCAGTAGCTTAACAAGACGGTTTTAATGCCCCTTTGAATAATGGTGGAGGTCGCAGTAGCTTAACAAGACGGTTTGAATGCCCCTTGGAAGAGACGTTTAGGTCCCAGTAGCTTAACAAGACGGTTTGAATGCCCCTTTGAAGAGACGTGGAGGTCCCAGTAGCTTAACAAGTCGGTTTTAATGCCCCTTGCCAAAGTGGTGGAAGTCGCAGTAGCTTAGCAAGACGGTCAGAATGCCCCTTGGAAGAGACGTGGAGGTCACAGTAGCTTAACAAGATGGTTTTAATGCTCCTCGGAAAAGTGGTGGAGGTCCCAGTAGCTTAACAAGAAGGTTTTAAGGCTCCTCGGAAAAGTGGTGGAGGTCCCAGTAGCTTAACAAGACTGTTTGAATGCCCCTTGGAAGAGACGTGGAGGTCCCAGTAGCTTAACAAGACGGTTTGAATGCCCCTCGGAAAAGTGGTGGAGGTCACAGTAGCTTAACAAGACGCTATTAATGTCCTCAGAAGAGACGTGGAGGTCTAAGTAGCTTAACAAGACTGTTTGAATGCCCCTTGGAAGAGACGTGGAGGTCCCAGGAGCTTAACAAGACGGCTTGAATGCCCCTTGGAAGAGACGTGCAGGTCCCAGTAGCTTAACAAGATGGTTTTAATGCTTCTCGGAAAAGTGGTGGAGGACCCAGTAGCTTAATAAGAAGCTTTTACTGCCCCTCGAAAAAGTGGTGGAGGTCGCAGTAGCTTAACAAGACGGTTTGAATGCCCCTTGGTAGAGACATGGAGGTCCCAGTAGCTTAACAAGACGGTTTGAATGCCCCTTGGAAGAGACGTTGAGGTCCCAGTAGCTTAACAAGGCTGTTTTAATGCCCCTCGGAAAAGTGGTGGAGGTCACAGTAGCTTAACACGTCGCTTTTAATGCCCCTCAGAAGAGAAGTGGAGGTCCCAGTAGCTTAACACGTCGCTTTTAATGCCCCTCAGAAGAGAAGTGGAGGTCCCAGTAGCTTAACAAGACGGTTTCAATGCCCCTTGGAAGAGACGTGGAGGTCCCAGTAGCTTAACAAGACTGTTTTAATGTCCCTCGGAAAAGTGGTGGAGGTCCCAGTAGCTTAACAAGACGGTTTTAATGCCCCTTTGAATAGTGGTGGAGGTCGCAGTAGCTTAACAAGACGGTTTGAATGCCCCTTGGAAGAGACGTTTAGGTCCCAGTTGCTTAACAAGACGGTTTGAATGCCCCTTTGAAGAGACGTGGAGGTCCCAGTAGCTTAACAAGTCGGTTTTAATGCCCCTCGCCAAAGTGGTGGAGGTCGCAGTAGCTTAGCAAGACGGTCAGAATGCTCCTTGGAAGAGACGTGGAGGTCACAGTAGCTTAACAAGATGGTTTTAATGCTCCTCGGAAAAGTGGTGGAGGTCCCAGTAGCTTAACAAGATGGTTTTAATGCTCCTCGGAAAAGTGGTGGAGGTCCCAGTAGCTTAACAAGATGCTTTTAATGCCCCTCGGAAAAGTGGTGGAGGTCCCAGTAGCTTAACATGACGCTTTGAATGCCCCTTGGAAGAGACGTGGAGGTCCCAGTAGCTTAACAAGACTGTTTGAATGCCCCTTGGAAGAGACGTGGAGGTCCCAGTAGCTTAACAAGACAGTTTGAATGCCCCTCGGAAAAGTGGTGGAGGTCACAGTAGCTTAACAAGACGCTATTAATGTCCTCAGAAGAGACGTGGAGGTCTAAGTAGCTTAACAAGACTGTTTGAATGCCCCTTGGAAGAGACGTGGAGGTCCCAGTAGCTTAACAAGACGGTTTTAATGCTCCTCAGAAAAGTGGTGGAGGTCCCAATAGCTTAACAAGATGTTTTTAATGCCCCTCGGAAAAGTGGTGGAGGTCCCAGTAGCTTAACAAGACGGTTTTAATGCCCCTTGGAAAAGTGGTGGAGTTCGCAGTAGCTTAACAAGACTGTTTGAATGCCCCTTGGAAAAGTGCTGCAGGTCCCAGTAGCTTAACAAGACGGTTTGAATGCCCCTTGGAAGAGACGTGGAGGTACCAGTACCTTAAAAAGACGCTTTTAATGCCCCTTGGAAGAGACGTGGAGGTCCCAGTAGCTTAGCAAGACGGTTTTAATGCTTCTCGGAAAAGTGGTGGAGGTCCCAGTAGCTTAATAAGACGCTTTTAATGCCCCTCGAAAAAGAGGTGGAGGTCGCAGTAGCTTACCAAGACGGTTTGAATGCCCCTTGGAAGAGACGTGGATGTCCCAGCAGCTTAACAAGACAGTTTGAATTCCCCTTGGAAGAGACGTGGAGGTCCAACTAGCTTAACAAGACGTTTTTAATGCCCCTCGGAAAAGTGGTGGAGATCGCAGTAGCTTAACAAGACGGTTTGAATGCCCCTTGGAAGAGACGTGGAAGTCCCAGTAGATTAACAAGACGGTTTTAATGCTCCTCGGAAAAGTGGTGGACGTCCCAGTAGCTTAACAAGACGCTTTTAATGGCCCTCGGAAAAGTGGTGGAGGTCACAGTAGCTTAACAAGATGCTTTTCATGCTCCTCGGAATAGTGGTGGAGGTCGCAGTAGCTTAACAAGACGATTTTAATGCCCCTTACAAGAGCCATACAGTACAGCATTTTAAATATATTATTCCCATTATTGGGGAGTGGGTCTCCCACAGTCTTTGCTTATGCCTTCCAAGCAAAAGCTGACAAAAATAAGGACTGAGGAACTTTCAATAATGGCAACACGGACCACGGTCACCCTGGTGGTATAGTGGTGGTGGAGGCTGAGGATAAGGAGAAGAACATAAAACAGCCGAAATGAGGAAGCGTATACCCATGTGTGGGTGTGAAGTGGTGCATTTGAATACACCTCCCGAAATAACACAGTGGATTTGACTTTATGTTACTCTGCTGTCATTTGGTGGTGATGAGAAGTCTGGCCCAATCCAGCTCTTGTTCATTTTGATAAGGGTCAGCTTGTCAGCATTGTCAGTTGACAGGCGAGTGCGCTTATCAGTTATAATTACCCCAGCAGCACTAAAAACACGCTCCGATAACACGCTAGCGGCAGGGCAGGCCAGGACCTCCAAGGTGTACAGAGCGATTTCATTCCAAGTGTCCAGCTTGGATACCCAATAATTAAAAGGCACAGAGGAATCACGGAGGACGCTGGTACGGTCGGCAAGGTACTCCCTCACCATCTTTTGAAACTTTCCACTCCTTGTGAGAGTACCCCGCGCCTCAGGGCCTGTAAGCTGGGCAGGTCTCAGAAAACTGTCCCAGAATGTTGACAGTGTTCCCCTGCCTCTGCTGGATTGGAGTTGCCTCTCTCTCGCTTGTACGCCTTGGTTGGTCAACGAACTGTGACCTCTGCCGCTAGTGTCTTCAGATGGGAATTTTTTTTTAACAGTTCTGCAGCAAGGGCCTTCTGGTACTGCCCCATTTTTGTAGACCTCTCCACCTCAGGAATAAGAGAGTGAACGTTCTCCTTGTAGCGGGGGTCTAAAAGTGTCACCAACCAGTAATGACTGTCACCCAACATTTTGACAACGCGAGGGTCACGGTTAAGGCAGAGTAAGAAAGTCAGCCATGCGCGCCAGACTGGTAACGGGCAAGACTTCCGTGTCCACACCAAGATGACGAATGACCATGCTCTCCTCCTCCTCCTCCCCCCTGTCCTCAGGCCACCCACGCTGAACCGACGGTATGACAGTTGTACAGGTACTACCGCCTACAGCGCATGATACAAGCTCCTGTTCTTCCTCCTCCTCCTCTCCCTCATTGTCCCCCAATGCACGTTGGGATGAGATGAGGCTGGGCTGTGTGTAATCGACCGCTACGGCTTCTTGATCCATCTCATCATACTCTGGCTGCAATGCCTCCTCTTTAATTCTCTGCAGAGAGCATTGCAAAAGACAGACAAGTGGAATGCTGACGCTAATGATGGAGTCATCGCCACTCACCATCTTGGTGGACTTCTCAAAGTTGGTCAAGATGGTACATACAGTACAGACCAAAAGTTTGGACACACCTTCTCATTTAAAGATTTTTCTGTATTTTCATGACTATGAAAATTGTACATTCACACTGAAGGCATCAAAACTATGAATTAACACATGTGGAATTATATACTTAACAAAAAAGTGTGAAACAACTGAAAATATGTCTTATATTCTAGATTCTTCAAAGTAGCCACCTTTTGCTTTGATGACTGCTTTGCACACACTTGAGAGACTGCCATAAAGACTGAGAGGAGGGGGCATCTTTGCATGCAGTATGGACAGGGGATTGCCATGCACACACAACAGGTGACACCTGCTGACACTGGTCGTGGACCCTGGGGTTCGCCCCACAAAGTCGGGTGCTTTACTGCCATGTGCCTGATCATGCTGGTGGTGGTCAGGCTGGTAGTTTTGTCACCCCTGCTGATGCTGGCATGGCAGGTGGTACAAATGGCCTTTTTGGGGTTATCAGCAGAGTCTTTAAAAAAATTCCAGACTCTGGAAGACCCACAGGTTTTACTGGCAACGTCCCTCGTGTTGGTGTTACGGGGAACTGTTGCCGGCCTTCTGTGTGCGGCCACCACACTGCTTCTTCCTGCCTGTTGGGGTACTCTGTCTCCCTCACCCGGTCTGCTGCTGGCCTTGCTCTGCATGTCCTCCTGCCACGTTGGGTCAGTTACTAGATCATCCACCACCTCCTCCTCTTCCACTTGCGCACCACGATCCTCCTCCTCACTTCTTGGCAATTGTGTTTCGTCATCGTCAACCTCTTGTGACAAATTGCCAGCGTTGACTTCCTGTGGCCGTGGCTGTTCAAATATTTGGGCATCTCTACATGGGATCTCCTCTTCCACCACTTCAAGCGGAGCAGGCGAGGGGCACAAATCTGGAAATGGACCAGTGAACAGCTCTTCAGAGTGTCCAAGTGTGGGATCAGTTGCTGTCTGACGATACTCGGAATGGTGGGAGGAAGGAGCATCAGGGTGAGGAGGAGTATGCGGTCGAGACTCACGGCTACTAAGAGTTGACCGTGTGGAAGACAGACCGGAAGTGGTGGTCTGCTATCCAATTAATAACCTGTTCACACTGATCAGTTCGCAATACTGGTGTTGTTCTGTGCTTCCCTAGTAATTCGGTCAAGAAGTGGGAGCGAGAAGATATGGCTGTTGGTTGTGGCACATTTTCACCTTGGCCACGGCCCCGTCCTCTGCATGTACCATCACCAGAACGTCCACTTCCATGTCCCTTGCCACGCGCCTTGCCCATTGTAAAGTAAGTAAAATAGCTTACACTCGCACTATCAATGGAAAAAGGGTAATAAAGTAGATTAGAACCGTGGAAGAGGAAAATCACAGTTCTATTTCTCTGGCCTACACCCGACTCTTTTAAACAATCTGAACAATCAGGGAGAAACTATTACTGTTTTTCTTTACGGAAAAAATACCAAAAGGTGAATAATAGAGATTTTTACCGTGGAATGGCAAAACCACAGTTATTGTTTACTGGGGTATACCAGAAAATTTTGAATAGATATATTTGCGGCTGAACAATGAGCGACACACTCAAACTGTTTATTTTTAGGTAAAAATGGCCCAAAAGTGGATAATACAAAGATTTGACCCGTGGAACTGCAAAACCACACTTGTATTTCTCGGGCCCACACCAGACTATTTTCAACAGATATATTTGTGTCTGAAAAATCAGGGAGACACTATTAGTTTTTTTTTACGGCAAAAAATGCCAAGATCAGGATAATAGAGATTTTTACCGTGGAACAGCAAAACCACAGTTATAATTTAGTGGTGTATACCAGACTATTTTCAACAGATATATTTGTGTCTGAACAATCAGGAGACACTACTACTGTTTTTCTTTGCGGCAAAAAATGCCAAAAGCAGGATAATAGAGATTTTTTACCGTGGAACAGCAAAACCACAGTTATAATTTACTGGTGAATACCAGACTATTTTCAACAGATATATTTGTGTCTGAACAATCAGGAGACACTATTAGTTTTTTTTTTAAGGTGACACATATTACTATAACTTGCACCCATAGTGCAAAAAAAAAAAAAACCCTAAAAAAACACAATGGGTTCAACCGTACTCAAATTGTTAACTAGGAGCAATGATTATTGTGAATAATATAATATTTTGATTGGAGATGATCCACCCTCTGGTTCCACCACTGATCCTGAGAATGAAGGAATGGGGAACCTATCAGCTTTTTTTTTCCTGCACAGCTGTGCTCCCAACCACCCACAGTGCAAAAAAAAACCCTAAAAAAACAATAGGTATAACCGTACTCAAATTGATAATTGGGAGCAACGATTAGTGTGAAGGATATAATATTGTGATTGGCGATGTTCCATCCACTGATTCTGAGAATGAAGAAATGGGGAACCTATCAGCTTTTTTTCCTGCACAGCTGTGCTCCCACCCATTGAGCAAAAATACCCTAAAAAAAATACCCTAAAAAAATGCACGTACTCAAATTGTTAATTGTGAGCAATGATGAGTGTGAAGGGATATAATATCTTGATTGGCGATGGTCCGACCTGTGGTTCCGCCACCGATCCCAAGAATGAAGGAATTGAGAACCTGTAAGTTTTTTTTTTCCTGCACAGCTGTGCTCCCAACCACCCACCCACAGTGCAAAAAATAAAAAAAACAATAGATCCAACTGTACTCAAATTGTTAAATTGGGAGCGCGAAAAAAATAATGCATCCACTTCTTTCTAAATTAGGCTGTCAGACCCCCAAGAATGACATCCTAGTAATATGCCATGACTTATACCTCTTTAAATGTATGCAAAGGATAAACCTGGATATCCAGGTATACGTTCTATTGATTGATTTCTATAAGGGTATATTTACACATGTAAATGTGTATCTGCTACGGACATGAATGATCGGCTGCAGCCCTTCCACTTGGCCAGTCAATGGATCCGCAAATCACAACAAGTAATTCAAGGAAATGGAAAAGTAAAAAAAAAATTCTAGTAACATTGCATAGCGTACCGGCGATTGCGCTATTTAACTTGCCATCAGTGATTGACGGCATATAAATGGTTAAACAACAGTGATTGACGCTCCGCTCTGGCCGCTGCTGTTACAGCAAGATGTCAGCTGTGTAGGATGGGGGCTCTGCTCCTGAGCCCACCCGAAACAGCAATCCAATGGACGGTTTCACACAGCACATTATCCAGTGGTGTTTAATTTGCTTTTCTATTGAGGAAATAAAACCGTTTTAATAACGTTTTCCTTCTCTGGTATCTAGGAGCCATTTCAGCTATTTGTAAAGGGAATCTGTCAGCAGGTTTTTCTTGGCTATTCTGAGAGCAGCATGATGGGGTGAGCGCCACACTAGGAGTAGGACCACCGAGCCCAGAGCTATTGCAAGACGTGCAGACAATATATACCAGGTATGAATGAATCCAATACAACATTATTGTTACTTGGGAATTAACCTACTTGGATATAATACATCCCTTGATATGTATATACCAAAAGGTCATTATCTTGGGAATGCCTATATTGGCTTTTATTATTTGGGATTATATCCTTTTACTATGTGACCTAGGATATACTATCAGTATGCATTAGCACAATTGGAGCTACTACTATTTAGCCCTGGTGTCTCTGCAATTCAAATATTTACATTATACCTCCTCACTATTATATGGTATTACTATATATATGTGTGTGTGCTCTTTTCTTTCCCGCCATGTACCCAAATTGTTATAATAAAGGTCTTTTTTAACACATTGACCCCTTGTCGGATGTACTATATATTGGTTGTTGTTGAGAGCAGCATGATGTAGAGACAAAGACCCTGATTCTAGGGACGTCTCACTTACAGGGCTGCTGGTTGTAGTTTTGATAAAAATCACACTTTTATTAGCAAAAGATTATAACTAGAGGACTAGTAAACCTGCAGCCAGGTAGTCCAACCACGCCCCCCACCACTGATTGGCAGTTTATATACAGTGTACACAGAAAGCTGCCAATCAGTGGTGTGGGTGGGGTTATTATACAGAGCTCAGCATTCAGAGATCTGCATGAGAAAAAAAAAACTGCAATTTTATCAAAATAACACCAAGCAGCCCAGTAAGTGATACATCGTTGGAATCAGGGCCTCGGATTATGCTGCTCTCAAATGGGGTAGCAAAAGCCTGCTGACATATTCCATTTAAAGGGGCAGCTGCTACTAAATCCAGACATGGTGCAAAATGTAAATTCTGCTGCAGATTTACTGCTGTAGATTTTTAATTCCTAAAAATCCCTGTAGATTCAGAGGATCTCAACCTTTTCAATGCAAATTATTTTCAAGACTTATTCACAGATATTATGAAATATTACAGTAGAAATAAAAAAAAAAAAGCACAATACCTAAACCCCCTCCTTGGGAAAAATATACGGCAAGTATAAGAAAGACAAAAATTTATTCTGGAGTCATATTGAAGTCTAAATAGAATTGTAACCATACAATGTAAACAGCAGCGAATGTAAGTAGGATCCACTGGATCTATATAAGAGGAACGTTTTCCAAAGCTGATCTTCTGAGCCCACCGCTATGCTGGCTGCACCGGCATTGTGATCGTCAGCACCTGGAATATACGTCACGTTTTACTGCAGCTCATAGAACCAAATGATAAGACGCAGAGCAGTGCGAGGCTTGTGACTCGCTATACACAAAATATACGACATGTTTGATGAATGGCATAAAGGAAAGCCGATGCATTCAGATGTCTCTGGGCAACTATATGTTGTGATAGGTAAGTTCCTGTCAGGGTGAGGGGCAGCATCCTATCTGCTCACTCATCATGACAGGTTTACAACATGTTGACTCATGGACGTGATCAGTCAGTCAATCGATGACATAGATGCACGTTCTTGATTCCGACAGGTAGGTCAGAGAAGTCCGTCTCAAACAGTTTACTTTCACCCATCTAGGATGGATGGCTGCTGACATCGTTGGCCATTATGTCCATATGCAATTATTATCCCCTAATTGTGATGTACAGTACAAATTTATATTGTGGTACCGTGTTAGCCAGAAAATTTGATGGAAATAATTTTATGCCCAAAAATGGCAAAAGTATTCTCGGAGTGATACCTTTATTGGCTAACCAGAAAAAAATATATATATATGCAAACTTACAGAGCACACAGGCTCCTTCTTCAGGCAGGATTACAAATGTTATGAATTCATGTGTAATATTGCCTGAAGAAGGAGCCTCTGTGCTCTGAAAGCTTGCATATATTTTTTTTTTTTTCTGGTTAGCCAATAAAGGTATCACTCCGAGAATACTTTTGCCATTTTTGGGCATAAAAGTATTCACATAGAATTATTCACTAATTAAAACAATTTATTTTTGCTAAATAAATGTATACATTTTTTAAAATTTTATTTTATACATTTTCTCAGAGAACCTCTTTAAGAAGGAGATTTCAGAATGGGCTAGAAGACATGTCCAGCTTTGCTTAATTGTCTCACCTTACTGTCCTTGTTGAACTGAGCTCCACTTTGTTCTTGGATGATATTGTAAGGAATGAAGACGTCTAGATGATACAAATCGGGACGTCTGACTATTCTGTCTTCACCCAAGTCCAACACAAGAGATCTAGCAGAAGACTGTAAAGAGAAGACCAGCGTGGTAACGACGCTTATGTCGCTGAATGCTTCTGTACGGGAAAGAAAGTTGTAACCAACAAGTGCACAAAAATCTAAACTTTTATCTTAATACGTGGCCAACTAGAAGTTACTGTGTAGCTCCACACGTCTCCTACATTAAATCTGACACGTGGAGGAACTGCTCACAGAAAATGCTGAAAAATATTTTTTAGGATTCACACTGCATTAAAAGGGGTTGCCCACCACTTTAATACTAATGGAATATCCTTAGGATAGGTCATCAATATTAAAGTGCCAGGCAACCCCTTTAAGTGAGGCATAATGAATGGTACCAGAATTTCACATAATGTAGCCTTCATTAGGCAGAAGGCCCACTCGGTTATATGAAGAAATCTGGGGTCCCCAAAAGCAAACCCAGTAATCACCAGATTCCCGTGTGGTGACTACTTAATCTGCTTTTTGGGAAGACCAGAACTGACCCCTATATTTAACCAAGTGGGTCCCCTTAAGCTACATTATCCTGTCTGATGAAGGCTACATTAGCTGAAACATTCTTAATCTTCATTATGCCTCATTTAATGCAATGTGAATCATGGACATGAGAAAAATCAAATTAAAAAATAAATACATTTAAAGCATTTTCTGTGCGATTCCTCCAAATGTCGCATTAATATAGAAAAAATAAAGAGCGGCATGTTCTACACTATTGCAACAAGCCTCTTTCATCATTTATATCATCATTATAACATCATTTATATGCACCAGCACCATGGAATCAATGGCACTATATAATTAAATAATAATAATAATATATACATCTTCCCACCAGCTTGTTTTCCCTCTATCTCCTCTCTGGATCTATGAAGCCAGAACTGTCAAAGAAGAGGTGATGGTGGAGATGGAGGGGAAACAAGCAGGGGGGAGGCTTATATAAATGACTGGTCCCGCCGTGAAGCACTGGGCGTCTGTGCTTGGTTTGAACAGTCGTTCTCTGCTGACAGAGTCGTTTACAGAGATCTTCTTTCCCATTCCAACAGCTTGCAAACAACCCACCATGGTATGAAAAAAAAATTATATCATCATCATCCAGTAAATGTGTCACAGCTGCCAGCAATTGGCTACTGTGGACACATCAAAGCTGTGATGATAAAAGTTGGCAGAGGAGGACCGGTAGCACGAGGTTGGCACAGACTTTTAATAAGGGAAGACTATTGGAAATCACATGAAATGCAAAAAGGTCACAATCCTAAACCACATCTAAGGGTCTCACCATTTTAGGTAAAGAGATTTCAGCCACCAGAAAACTTGGGTGTCCTACAGGAGGTTCCGCCACAATCATGTAATCTGGTTTCACGGGTGAACTGATAAAAAAAAGGAAGGCAGCAGTATACTGCAAGGGTACACCATCAATTTATGATCTGTTGGGGTCGATCTCTACTATAATAAAGGGGCACTGATGCTGGTAATGAGGAACAGCCCCTTTCACAGTCATTCCCTGCACATCGGCATCATGGCCTCCACTGTGCAGCGGAACGACAGCATAGATCCAGCAAAGTGAATGGGCTTAGCTGCAGTTCTCCTGCATAGTGAATATCCGGGTAGCTGCCCCACACCAGCATATTCTTTAAAAAGGGCAGCGGGGTTACTTCCAGGCTGCAGCCCCCTTATTCTTGGAGTCCAAGAAGTTGGATATCCTATATCTTTTGTAAGATGGGATTCTAAAAAAAGTAAATGCATGCATTAAACCTCAAAGAAACCCAAACCTTTCAATTTCTGAGATTAGGGACTTGCTTGGAGTTAGCTGGGAGGGTCTGTAGGAAAAAAATAAAGAACATAAAGGCATAATAGTTAAAACAAAAACAAAAAAAAACAATGTCCACATTGTTCTTGCACCATAACAAGCCATTCTGCAACTTCCCCCATCTGTTGGGTTTAACCCATCACCACGAGGAGTGGGGCTCCCCCATCTGTTGGGTATAACCCATCACCACGAGGAGTGGCACTCCCCCATCTGTTGGGTATAACCCATCACCACGAGGAGTGGCGCTCCCCCATCTGTTGGGTATAACCCATCACCTCAAGGAGTGAAGCTCCCCCATCTGTTGGGTGTAACCCATCACCACAAGGAGTGGAGCTCCCCCATCTGTTGGGTGCAGCCCATCACCACGAGAAGTGGCGCTCCCCCATCTGTTGGGTATAACCCATCACCACGAGGAGTGGCGCTCCCCCATCTGTTGGGTATAACCTATCACCTCAAGGAGTGGCGCTCCCCCATCTGTTGGGTATAACCCATCACCAAGAGGAGTGGAGCTCCCCCATCTGTTGGGTGTAACCCATCACCTCGAGGAGTGGCGCTCCCCCATCTGTTGGGTGTAACCCATCACCACGAGGAGTGGCGCTGCCCCATCTGTTGGGTATAACCTATCACCAGGAGGAGTGGCGCTCGTCATACTTTGTGTCCCTAGGGGAAATGTGGTATTATAAGATATCCAATCAATTGAATGGCCGACTATGTACTGCATGGATGAGCGAGGAACATCAGAGAAGAAGCCGTCGATGCTCAACAGCACCCTACTCTGTCGTCTTTTACAGACTGTATGCCATAGGCTTGTACCTTAGAGTTGGGACTTACCCCTATTATGAATCATCGGTTTTGATTTGGTTCTGATATTCTGTTCAAAAATGGATCCCAGGAACTTCCGATTTTTCAGCATTTTCCACTCTGAAGGGAAACCATAGATGATTAACAGGGTCGGACTGGAACTGAAACTCAGCCCTGGCATGTGAGAGGACGCAGGCCCGCCCGACGCGCGTTGAATGTGAAATATTTTCATGAATGATTTGGGTATATGTCACAATAAAAATTGCTGCAAACTGCACTTTATCATCGATAGACAAAAACTGACATAATGTAAAATATAAACTTCCCTCCAGGAAAATGTTAATTTCTTTCAACTGGAGGGACGGACATATTTGTAATATAGAGCTCCATGTTCCCAAAAACGCTATGCTTGATAGTACCAGGAAAAGCAGGAAAAGTGAATCCTTGCAGATTTGAAGCAGTTTCATGTCTATTCTTTCAGTATTTTTGCAGCGTTTCTAAAGAAAGGGGAAAAAAAATCTCAAAAAACGCAACATCAACGGGATTTTCCTGCCGAGCGACACGTTTTTTGTGCAGAAATGTTCTTTCCTTTCTTTTTTGTTTATATTTTGTGTTATACACTAGTGGCCAAAATTGAGGCAACACCTTCAGTTTTTCACCATCACCAATATTTAATGGAGGATTTCACTGACCTACTTACTTGTACACACGCCCTCTTCTGCCATATGTATTCTATGTTGGTTTATAGTGACCTGGGTGTGGGTTGTAAGACAGATATTGTGCGATTAAAATGCGGTTTTTATATTTTAAAGCCAGTTTGTCATCAGAAGGTAAGCAATTACATGTTTCCGTTCTCAAAGTGTGTAAGCAGTTTCAAGAGACTGGTTCGATAAAGAATAAACCAGGTAGAGAAAGGAAGAAGGCTACAACTCCTCAGACTGATAGAAGAATTGTTAGAATCGCCCTAAATAACAGGAAATAAACGGCTGTTAACATCAACAAGGAGCTTGTCAACACCGGAGTGACAGTGTCTGACCGGACGGTTCGACGACGACTGGTAAACGCGGGGTTAAGAGCCAGAATACCAGGTAAAAAGCCATTTTTGAATGCCTCACAGCGTCAGAAACGTCTGCAGGGGCCAAAGAACATTGTAAATGGACCATTGAACAATGGTGAAATGTTATATGGAGCGATGAGACACGCATATCCATCTTTGGCAGCGACGGTGTCCGCTACGTTCGACGACGACCTGGAGAGGACTGGTTGCCAGAGGGTACAGTACCCACCATGAAGCCTCCTCTGAGTGTTATGGTAGGGGGCTGCGTGTCCAGAGATGCAGGTGGTCGGCTGCAGGTAATTGAAGGAACAGTTAATGCTGAAAAGTACATCAAGGAAGTCCTTCAGCCTAAACTCATTCCTTCGGCACGTGATGTATTTGGTGAAGGGACACCGTTTATTTTAAGATGGAGCCCCATGCCATACAGCTAAAAAATGGCTCTCTTGGTTCAAGGCCAAAAATGTCCAGCTATTGAATTGGCCAGGAAACAGCCCAGATCTCAATCCTATTGAGAATCTCTGGGCTCGGCTCAAAAGAGCGGTGTCAAAACAGCGGGCTTCACACAAGCAGGAACTCACTGCAGCCATCATCAAATCATGGCTTCATATCATCACACCATCTGATTTACACAAACTGGTAGATAGCATGCCAAGTAGATGCCAGGCAGTCATCAAGGCCGAGGGCTGTCCAACTGAGTATTAACATTTAGTGTTAGATATGAAAATAGGACAAATCAATGGCTTTTCTCCCACAGTCATCTGAGTGACAATAGTGTCCAATTTGTTGACAAATGAACAAATTTCCTGCTAATATTGTGTTTCTATATGAGATTTTATTTCTACTTAAAAACTTTACTGTGAAATCAAAAACATTCATGAAATTTGTATTTGTATTGGCAAAATGCTAAAAATTCATAAATCTTGGGGGTGTTGCCTCAATTTTGGCCACTAGTGTATAGAGTTCCTCAGTATATTTATATGTTGTCCCCCATCACCTTTTTCATCTCTCCTTACAAGTATGCCTTGTATCTTAGCTAAAACATGGTAGTAAGTAGCATATTAAACCCTTTTATAATAGATCGTGTAGAATCGCTGCATATTTCAGGGTTATGCGCTCCTGAGGACTCATTAGTGCTGCCCTCCTCAGGCGAAACCTGGTTGTGACCTTGTATAATATGGGGCTAGCCGGTCTCACCTACCAGTTTGGGTCACAAACCCTTTTTCGTTTGCTTTGATGTTTTACTCATTGTTTATTACGTTTACACCCCAAATCTCTCCTAATCCTGGAGATCAAACCTATGAAAGCAATTTATGAATGATCATAACACCTCTATGAAGGGTAATTATCATCTCCTTCATAAATATACATTTATATGTATAAATACATATGTGGTCAATGCATAGTACTGGCACATGACTTATCACTTTCCAGGACCTTACAAAGCACCAGGAACATTCATAACAAGCGGAGGAGAAGCGATTCTGGCAACTTAATAGGAAAGGATTCTTTACAGTTAGAGCAGTCAGACTGTGGAATGCCAACCACAAGATATAGTAATGGCAGATAGTATAACAGCATTTATAGAAGGGCTGGATACTTTTTTAACAAAACATGACATTGTGGGTTATAAATAATCTAGTAATAGAAAATGTATAACTTTGGAGATAGACCAAGGACATTAAAGTTAAAACTTTTTCAACCTATGTAACTATGCAAGTATGCAGAATGCACATTAGGAAAATGCTTGAAATGCAATTCTCTATAATATTATTTTACAAGTAATTTCCTCTTAATTTTCCGCTTTGTAAAGTGCTAGTTATAAGCCCAATCTATGGATCTAAAAAGTGCAAAACACTCCTGAAACACTTGTACGTATGTTCTATAATCTTTATTTCTTATGGTGCCTAAGGGAAGCCGTAATGATAAGACTCCTGCTTGGTAACAAGTGCAGTTATTTGCCTCCATAATGAAAGTGAATTACCAATGATGAAAGGGTTAATACTTGGACCCTGCATCAGTAATAGCCCTTGTAGTAACCATGACAACTATTGTGAGGGCATAAACAAGTGTCATAAAGAAGATTCCATAAAAGAATGCCGCGCTGCCATGATCAGCGCCATTACTGATGATGCGCCTGAGGACCTTGAGCTTGACCACCCCACGTAATGTGCCAATGTTGGTGTAATTTGGAGGTTCTAGCAGGGAAAGGGGTTGTCTTCTTAGACACCCCGGGGGGAAGGGAAGGTAACAGAGGGGGGGGTCCCCAAAACAGGATCCCCTTCTGTTACTATGTACAAAGAGCTGCTCTTCTTTGGGAGTTCATAGATGGATCCTTGACTTTAATGGGTGATAAATTGGGAGGGGGAGGGGATACTCATCCTATTAGGGGTTATCCATAATGAGCAACCCCTGTAACCAAGTACCCAACATCTTGAGAGACGGAGCTGGATCTGTAAGGGAGAAGTGGTAGATCCACCTGGGAAATCAGATCAACTAAATTCGTTCCAGCAATAAATGTGGTGACAGATATCGCAGCCAGATCTCTCCCACATCCAGTTTATCACATTAATAGTCTATATTTGTTATGTCGTTCTCTGTAAATATGTAGAAATTCTAAAACTCCGTCATATATCGGCACTAACTCTCTAAGCCCAAGGGAAGGGCAGCCCTCCAGCCATGGTTCCCTAGAGGTTTCCTCCACAGGGGGTTTTCCTCTCCTGAGAGCTGGAGGGTGACTCTTCGTGAGTCGAGGGTTGTGCCATTTTCGGTGTCATGTAAATTTAAATAAAGTTGAGAACGTTTGACACCTAATTGCAATGATTTGTGTATTTATTTTGTATGTGTCTGATTCATTTTGTTTGGGAGTCGGGGTCCATCACACATCACTGAGTCATACGTCTGGACATCTGCCGCCAGAAGTTTTGCTCCAGGGGTTGCCCCTGCTCTGGGGAGTTTGATGGAGCAGAGAAGACAAGAATTACAGAACTCATCCTCAGAATAAGGACTTCTATTACAGTACTACAAGCAGCTTCCTCGTCTCATTCACACAGTGAGTATTTTGGGCACTAATTTACATCAGTATTTGTAAGCTGAAAACCAGAGGGGAACAAACACAGTGAAAAATAGTAACTGAAACACTTTCACCTCTTCTGTTTTGGATCCACTCCTGGCGTCTGCTAACAAATACTGATGCAAAATATCGCCATGGAAGTTCCCTAAATTCTTACTGACTGATTTGACTGTTTGAGTAGCAGTCAAGCAACAGAGGTTGCAAGCGTTAAAGGAGTTTTCTGGTATCAAAAACCCCTGTCCCCCTTGCCATTTTTCTCTATCCTGAACCTGTGCTTCCTGCCCTGATCTCGGACTGTCTGACCTAGTCCTTGTCTTCGCTCTCCTGAGTCTGGTACCCTGGTACCTCCGGAATGCTGCTGCAGTCCCGGGAACTGCACTGAAGTGGTACCTGGTGTCTACCGGAGGCCCAGTCTATCCTCACCACCAGAGGTTCTAGTGGAGACCCAGTAGACACCTAGTCACAACCCTCCCATGGGGCAGTGGGTCCATATCCACCAGGGTTACACCCACATAGCAAATGTGGTACCAATATTCAAGAAGGGGATAACATCTGAGCCTGGAATTTATAGGTCGGTAAGTTTAACTTGTACTGTGGGCAACAACTTTGAGGGTTTTCTAAGAGATACTAACCTGGAGCACCTCAATAAGAATAACCTAAACATATGATTATGAGGGATCTGTCCTGCAAACTAATCTGAAAAGATTCTATGGGGAGGTAAGTTCAGGTTGGACCAGGGAAACTTAGTGGATGTTGTCTATCTGGACTTTTCAAAGGCATTTGATACGGTGCCATACAACAGGTTGGTACATAAAAATGTTCAATATATTATATGGTAAACTTGCTCCACGAAAGAACAAGTCCTTGTGTGGTCGATGGAAAAATCAAGGAAAAGATCAGTGATGCGGTCGTTACCTCTTGACAGCTCCATTTCGTACTTGTTCTCTAGTCCCTCCATGGCCACGGTGATAAAAAATTCCCTGAAAAGCTCATTATTCTAATAAAAAAAATACAAAGTAAGGAGCTGACACAAAGGAGAGCAGACAGCTCGTATGTCGGAATAAGCAATTGCAGTTACCGTAATTTTCTCAAAGAAGGTGCCATTAATCACTATGTCGTACGCCGAGCAGCCGCCTCTACCTGTAGGACAAAGTGCACCAGGACTTAGATACTTTGCGGTGCCGACTCAATCCATTGACCTTAGTAGGGCTGCTATGAATAAGTGGTATAAGTTCTTAAAGGGGAATCCAAGTAGTGGACAATCCCTCTAAGTCCCAAATCTAAACCAAAAAAGTTCAAAAGTCAACAACAAGATGTCAAACTTTATTCCGCAGACTGGAAGTGGACCTACCAGAACCTGTGGAGATGGCACCTTTGACCATTGAGGATTAGTAAGTTGTAATACTTGCTATTTTAACCCCTTTAAGGATATCTCTGGACTATCCCTTTAAAAAGAGAAGCGCTGTATTAAAAAAAAACGTACTATTATCAACTTCAACGTGGGGCTCTCCAAGGCTCATGGGGACTCGATAGCCGGAGGGATCATCAGATTCCAGGATGCTGACTAACTCCTGCTCCGTCAGGTCCGGGGCCGCTGGGATCTGGTTCGACTTGCAGATGTTAATAAAGATTTTGGTATTTTTGGATGTGCGAGTTTTAATGCAGAAACCTAACACAGAAATAAAAACAAAAAGTGAACAAAAACACAATAAAATCGGCAAAAGCCAAGCAGCATTTACATGTAATCAACTGCATAAGAAATTATGTGACCCCCCACGTTGGTTGCATCATGTGACCGTTGCAGTCAATAAGACCCCACTGCCCCACTGTGGTATCTGTCACATAATATGCACAAAGTAATCTGGATAATAATCAGAGGATGCCCATCTCACCCGGCTGGGGTCTGATCTCTCTGCTTTCTGGTAAGTTCGGTATTCTGCTCTCCATCTCCTGTTTGGCCTGAAATGAGGCAACAAGTGAGAATCAGTGAGTAACATGAACAGGATGGTTCTGCAAACTGATTTTTCCTGCACCAAAATAGTACAAATGTGAGGGGTCTAAAGCCAACAATACACATTAGGTAAATGTTGGAGACTGCCGCGCCCCCGGCGGCTGACGGAGGAGACATTCACCCGGTGATTGCTGGCCTCTCCAATTCATCTTCGTACCTTCATCAGCATCTGTTCATACAGCGCTTCCTCCATGTTTGTGTTCATTTCTGCAGACAGCAGCGACTTGTCAGAGGCCATTTTTTCGGTCAAAGACAGAAGCTCAGAGATCTTGTTTTATAAGAGAAAACCTGAAAAATGAAAATATGTATTAATCTTCTCCACAGACAACGACAAGGGGAGAGTGCGGGAGCCTGACAGCCGACGACATGAGGGGGTGCGGGAGCCTGACAGCCCTCGACACGAGGGGGTGCGGGAGCCTGGCAGCCCACGACAAGAGGGGGTGCGGGAGCCTGGCAGCCCACGACAAGATGGGGTGCGGGAGCCTGACAGCCCACGACACGAGGGGGTGCGGGAGCCTGACAGCCCACGACACGAGGGGGTGCGGGAGCCTGACAGCCCATGACACGACGGGGGGCGGGAGCCTGACAGCCCTCGACGCGAGGGGGTGCGGGAGCCTGGCAGCCCACGACACGAGGGGGTGCGGGAGCCTGGCAGCCCACGACACGAGGGGGTGCGGGAGCCTGGCAGCCCACGACACGAGGGGGTGCGGGAGCCTGACAGCCCACGACACGAGGGGGTGCGGGAGCCTGACAGCCCACGACACGAGGGGGTGCGGGAGCCTGGCAGCCCATGACACGAGGGAGTGCGGGAGCCCCGACAGCCCACGACACGAGGGGGTGCGGGAGCCTGACAGCCCACGACTCGAGGGGGTGCGGGAGCCTGACAGCCCACGACACGAGGGGGTGCGGGAGCCTGACAGCCCACGACACGAGGGTGTGCGGGAGCCTGACAGCCCACGACACGAGGGGGTGCGGGAGCCTGACAGCCCACGACACGAGGGGGTGCGGGAGCCTGACAGCCCACGACACGAGGGGGTGCGGGAGCCTGGCAGCCCACGACACGAGGGGGTGCGGGAGCCTCGCAGCCCACGACACGAGGGGGTGCGGGAGCCTGACAGCCCACAGCACGAGGGGATGCGGGAGCCTGGCAGCCCACGACACGAGGGGGTGCGGGAGCCTGACAGCCCACGACACGAGGGGGTGCGGGAGCCTGGCAGCCCACGACACGAGGGGGTGCGAGACCCTGACAATATTGGGAGTGGGATTCTGCACACCTACAGCTAGCTACTTATTGTCCTGAATGTAGTAATCACCTTGGCACATTCCCATCTTCTTACCTGTAGTACAGACGCCAAACACCACTACTCTGCCTGCAATCACCCAGCAACAGCGTCACCACGCCTCAGCAACAGGGGAGCGTCTAGATTGGAGTTGATTTCTTGAGGGGGAGGAGTGATTTCATGGAATCATGATGTCACCGGAAGGGGCGGGGCCTTCTCAGTCCAGTGGACACTATTCCACCTGCAGCTGCAGCAGTGCGCACATTGTGCCGGGACAGGAGGACTGGTGATGAGGAGCTCGTGTTCTGCGTTGTGCAGTGAGGACTGAGGCGGGGAGAACACAATATTAATTATAATAATTTTTTTTAGGCTGTGTGCCCACTATGCGTTTTTTAAGCGTTTCCGCGGTGGCAATTCCGCTGCAGAAACGCTTAAAAACGCTTGATAGAAGGTCGGCCATGTTCCCCAATGATAATCCGCATGTGCTGTGCACATGCTGTGTAAATTTCCGCTGCGAATTATCATTGCGGAAAAATCCGCTGCACTACCAATTATTTTGCGGAAGCACGGCGCTTTCGTCGCCATTGACTTGCATTAGAACACATGGAATCCGCATCACTGCATCTGTACATGCAGAATCCATGCGCTTCAATGTGCGGATGGTACCCGGGTTTGGAGAAGAGGAGACTGTCCTCCGGACCCGGGTACCATAGAACCTGTAAAAAAAGAATAAAATAAAAAATAAATATTATACTTACCTTCTGATGGCCCCCGGTGTCTTTATCCGATGCGTCCTGGCTTGCCAGCAGCTCGCGATGGTCTGAAAAGGACCTGCCGTGACGTCATTTAGTCATGTGACGGGTCACGCGACCGCTGACGTCGGCAGGCCATCAGAAGGTAATTATATATTTATTTTTTACCATTCTTTTATGGTCACACTATATAAATCCATGCCGGTTGCATGTATTTATATAGTGTGACCAAGTTGTCAAGCACTTTCCAAGTGATGCTAAAATCGCTTGGAAAGCGCTTGTCAACCCGCATGCGGAAATGCAAGTGAAGAACGCTTCACATCAGCAAGTCCCAGGCAGGAAAAAAGCATGTACAATCCGCATGTACAATCCACATGCGTTTTTTCTGCCAGGGAGATGCGGAAACACTCAAAAAAAATCCGGAGCATTTCTGCATCGTGGGCACATAGCCTTACATTAATTGTATGACTCAATATTGAGCACATGTAACCATCTATACACAGCTGGAGGCCGCACGTAGCCATCTATACACAGCAGGAGGCCGCACGTAGCCATCTATACACAGCGGGAGGCCGCACATAGCCATCTATACACAGCGGGAGGCCGCACGTAGCCATCTATACACAGCGGGATGCCGCACAAAGCCATCAATACACAGCGAGAGGCCGCACGTAGCCATCTATACACAGCGGGAGGCCGCACGTAGCCATCTATACACAGCGGGAGGCCGCACGTAGCCATCTATACACAGCGGGAGGCCGCACGGCGCCATCTATACACAGCGGGAGGCCACACGGCACCACCTATACATAGTGGGAGGCCCACAGCGCCCCCCCCAGAGAGAGCAGGAGGCCGCACGGCGCAATCTATACACAGCGGGAGGCCGCACAGCGCCCCCCTCACAGAGACAGCAGGAGGCCGCACGGCGCCATCTATACTCAGCAGGAGGCCGCACGGCGCACCCGACCCCAAAGACAGCAGGAGGCCGCATGGCGCCATCTATACTCAGCAGGAGGCCGCACGGCGTCACCTATACACAGCGGGAGGCCGCACGGCGCCACCTATACACAGCGGGAGGCCGCACGGCGCCACCTATACACAGCGGGAGGCCGCACGGCGCCACCTATACACAGCGGGAGGCCGCACGGCGCCACCTATACACAGCGGGAGGCAGCACGGCGCCACCTATACACAGCGGGAGGCCGCACGGCGCCACCTATACACAGCGGGAGGCGCCACCTATACACAGCGGGAGGCCGCACGGCGCCACCTATGCACAGCGGGCGGCGCCACCTATACACAGCGGGAGGCCGCACGGCGCCACCTATACACAGCGGGAGGCCCCACGGCGCCACCTATAAACAGCGGAAGGCCGCACGATGCCATCTATACACAGGGGGCCGCACAATGCCATCTATACACAGCGGGAGGCCGCACGGCGCAATCTATACACAGCGGGAGGCTGCACGGCGCCATATATACACAGCGGGAGGCTACACGGCGCCCCCACCCAAGAGACAGCAGTAGGCCGCACGGCGCCATCTATACACAGCGGGAGGCCGCACGGCGCCCCCCCCCAGAGACAGCAGGAGGCCGCACAGCGCCATCTATACACAGCGGGAGGCCGCACGGCCCCCCCCCCAGAGACAGCAGGAGGCCGCTCGGCGCCATCTATACTCAGCAGGAGGCCGCACGCAGTCACGCACACACAAACATATACAGACATATACATACACGCATAAACACATTTGAAACATAAAAATACATATAAACAGACATCACACAATTACATCTGCCTGCACACACACACACATACATACATATACATACACACACACACACTCACCATCCCCCGACTCGGCTCCAGCTCTTTTCCGGTGCAGCACTGCAGGCCGGGTGCGCACTGCGTGACGTCACAGCTAGGAGACACGGCCGCGCACAGGGCCGTGTCTCCTAGCAGTGACGCGGCCGGGCCAGCACAGGGAAGTTAACTGCTGCAGTGCTGGCCCGGCCGAAGAAGAAGCAGCGGCTGTGTGCCGCTGCTGGGGGAGCGATCCTGGGCCACCCCCCACTGTCTGCCGGTATGTGCCGTGGCGCCGCACATATAATGAGGACAATCTGGCCATAGACACCCCGGAGCCCCCTGGAGGTTCGGGGCCCCGGGCGGTAGCCCAGATCGTCCTCATTATAATCCGCCTATGCTTATATACATGTAACACTCACTACCCCCTATTCCTGTGTATTGCTGTAATATGTAACCTATACTCGTTATCCATCATTATAAATTAAGAAGATTTTCCACTTTATCCGATATATCCACACTCAATCAGTAGATTAGATGTCTGCTGAAGAGGCAATACACATGAACGTCTCCACATCATCCTCCCCGACTGTATCTATATGTGCTCCGTGACCCCCGATCAAGTGTCTCCATCACGTGCTCGCAGCATCACAGGTCACATAGTTTCCTCGTAGCGTTGGTGCGCGTTGTGTATCGCGCCACGCCTCCTCAGCACCCATTGGTTGGTGGAGACATACCTCCATCCTGATTGGCTATAGTTGGCCGTTTAACTCTTAGCTCTTTCCGAATGATGCCACCCCCTGACGAAGACAAGAAGCCGAAACATACGTCGGGTGGACGCCATTCAGGAGTGGGATCTGCATCTGCTATAGCGTGAGTACAATGCACATGTGGTCACCTTTTTTAAAAACGCTTAAAGTGGATACAAATACATATCTGTCAACAGCACATATGCCCAAGTCAGTGCACTGCTCTCTACAGGATTCACACCGACATCCAAATAATAAGGGACCAGCCCTTGTATATATACATATACAGGTGCATCTCACTAAAATAGAATATCATCAAAAAGTTAATTTATTTCAGTTCTTCAATACAAAAAAGTGAAACTCGTATAGCCATAATCATCAGCATTAACAGAAATAAACAATAACTGTTTGATTATATTCTAATTTAGTGAGAAACACCTGTATTTGTTCACATATGAGATATATAATTTATGTAGATTTATTCTTTGGAGGCACTTGCACTTTATGTAAAGTTTATGATAATTAAACAATCATACGTACAGATATATCTAACTAATGATATGTATATATATTTTTATATACTGGATTAATTTGTTGCTTGATTCTCTGTATTATCCCTTTGCTGTTCTAATCATGATCCATTCCCACTGGTGTTAATTGTAATTCCTGTCTCGACGTCCCCTTTGCGTATAGTTTTTAATTCCCCCCTTTTTCTGCATTTCCTCCTCTTCCACCTGGTTATCAATATAATAATTATGTGCATCACCCACATGCCTGGACTCTTCTGGTCGATGTCTCCTTTCTGCTATACACTAGAGTGGTATACTATGTGCACAGATACATGGAGTGCCATATACTTCTCAGGAGGTGCGCAGCGTCCACCTCCTCACCGCACAGGCCCACAAGCTCCTCTCCGGCAGGAAGAAGATGCATTCAGGCGGCTCCTACCACTGCAGCAGACGGCAGTGCACAAGTATACAGGGTGCAGTGTGGATGTGTCTGCACCACTGGGATGTGGCCGACCTGCATATATACATATGCCCCTCTGCAGGGGATACTGGCCGACCGGAGGATCGGGAAAACCCCCGGGTCCCGCCCCCTACCCCCCTGGGCCCTGTACAGAGAACAGAGGCCCCCCCCCCCCCCGGTTCGCAGCACTGCCGATATGATTAGTGATGGGCCCTCTGCCTCCTCTGCGCAGCGCGACACTGCCGGCGCGTGCGCAGGAGGTCAGTCTCAGGGCGATGACGTCATTGCCCTGGGACTGCTTCCTGTGCGCGCTGTGGAGTACGGACCCTGCGTCGCTCCAGGCAGCGGCTGCAGCTCATCTCGACGCGTCAGTATGAAAAGCAGGAAGCAGGGGGGGAGGGATAGGGGGGAGGGGTGACTGGGAGGACCCCTGGCCGAGGCTGGCAGTAAATACTACTGGACAATGGGCATGGTTCTCATCATGCCCATTGCCCAGCATGTCCTGCTGCCAGCCTCTGGTTACTGGTACTATGCCCAGCAGCATGTACTATCACCAGTGGCTGGCAGGACATAGTGGGTGGGCATGATAGTACCAAGGAGGCAGGCAGGACATACTTGGCATGAATCATGCCCAGCATGTCCTGCCAGCCACTGTTGGTACCATCATGCATGCCCATTACCCAGCCACTGGTGGTGTGGTGCTATCATGCTAGTACTAACACCAGTGGCTGGCTGGCAGGACATGCCATGTGAGCTTGAATGCTAATACCACAGAGGCTGGCAGTACATACTGGGCAATGGGCATGATAGTACCACCAGTAGACTGACTAGGCGGTCTCCAGGGCTCCGTCTCCCCTTCTCGCTGCTGTTAGGCTGGGTTAACATTGCGTTTATGCTGTGCGTTACAACGCATCCGTTGTAAATCAGCGCAGACGCAATGTACTGTAGACTTGCATAGCAAAAATAGGCATGTGTTTGAAAGTATGCATTATTTGCAACGCACAGGAAAACATGGTCGGCGGCTGGAGGCCAGCTGAGCACTTCTCTGACAACTGGGTTCTAGTGTCATTCTGTGCCTGCTCATCTCTGTCAGCAGGCATATTTGTCTGATGCCAAAGATGTAGCAGAGCTGGAGACAGAAGATCCGTGGATTACGTCAGAGCGAGGATTTTGTTTTTAATTAAAGATGGAGTCCCTACATGTGTTTTGTGTTTTATTTTTATTAAAAAAAAAATTCTGTGTTGTGTTTTTTTCTGTTTACTGGAAATTCATGGTGGCCATGTGTAGTTTGGCGTGACTCCATGAATTTCAGGCTTAGTGCCAGCTGATAATACAAAGCTGGTATTAACTCCATTATTACCCAGCGTGCCACCCCCCACCAGGGCTGTTGGAAGAGCCGGATAAAGTGCCTGGAAATGGCGCTACGATGAATGCGCCAATTCCAGGGGTGGCTGCAGGCTGCCATTTTCAGCGTGGGGGGCCCAGAATGCTTGGGCCTTACCATGCTGAGAATCCAGCCCCCAGCCCCCCCGATCAAAATATGGCGGGAGCCCACGCATTTTTTTTTTTAAATTATTTTTTTAAATAATTTAAAAAAAACATTGGGCTTTCCTGACTTTTGATCGCCAGTCAAGGTAAAACCAGGCAGATAAAGCAGACAGCTACGGGCTGCCACCTCTATCTGCACTGAGAATCAAAAATTCTGCAGAGCGCTATGTCATTTTTGTTTTATTATTTATTTATTTTCACACTTCTATATGTGACAGTCCCAACAGCTAATCACAGACGCTGACACAGAGAATGGGCGTCTGTGACTGGCTGCTTGAGTAACCTGAAAGCAGCCCATACATAGTATCATACTAGAATGTATGGGCTGATTGTACATTACTCAAACAGCCAATCACAGAAGCCCATCCTCTTTGACAGCATCTGCGATTGACTGTTGGGTCTGTCACATATAAAAGTGTGAAAAGAAAATTTTAAAAATGAATTTTTGATTCTCACTGCAGATAAAGCAGACAGCTACGTACTGCCACCCCCAGCTGCCTGGCTTTACCTTGGCTGGCGATCAAAAGACAGAGAAGCCGAATATTTGTTTTAAACTTAACTTTTTTTTTTCCCACCATATGTTGATCGCCAGCCAGATAAAACCAGGCAACTGGGGGCTGGGATTCGCAGCATGGTAAGGCGCAAGCGTTCTTGGCCCTCCACGCTGAAAATCGCAGCCCACAGCCACCCCTGAAAATGGCGCATTCATCATGGCACCATTTCCAAGTGCTTTACCCGGCTCTTCCAGCGGCCCTGGTGGTGAGTGGCAACCTGGGTAATAATAGGGTTAGTACCAGGCCATCTTTGCCTTATCAGCTGGTACTAAGCCCGAAATTCATGGTTTCACGCCAAATTAGACATAGCCACCATCAATTTCTAGTAAACAGAAAAAAAAAAGACAGAATTTTTTTTTTTTATTATTAAAAATAAAACACATTTAGGGACTCCATCTTTAATAAAGAAAAATCCTCACTCCCAACGGAATCCATAGGTCTTCTGTCTTCATCTCTCTTAGATCTTTGCCATCAGACAAATATGTCTGCTGACAGATGAGCAGGCACAGAATGACACTGGAGCACTGTTACTGTGTAGTGCAGTGCTATGTTTCTTTTTTTGTCATTTCATGCAGTGTAGAAATCTTGGGAAAAGTGTGGATTCTGCTCTGGAAGTGATCAGTTATAGCTAACTAGGTTATTTTCTGCAGAGATAAGTCCTGTATAGAAGATGTGATATATCGGTCTGCAGTTAAAGAACTTCACCTAGAGACATCACTGGTGAGTATGTGTATTACCTATACACACACACACTGACACTATATACAGAGCTCCTGTGCATAATGTCACTGGTGATCACTGTATTACCTGTACACTGACACTATATACAGAGCTCCTGTGTATAATGTCACTGGTGATCCCTGTATTTCCTATACACACACACACTGACACTATATACAGAGTGTAGCGTCGGCGTCCCTGCCTCCTGCTAGGCAGGGACGCTGTTCCCCTCACCTCTCCGCTCCGAGCCCGGCGTCCTCCTCCCGCTCTGCTGGCAGCGCGCGCTCCTTCCCGGCCACGGTGCTTAGGGCGCGCGCGCGCTCCCTCCCTCTTAAAGGGGCCGCACGCGCCGTCCTAAGGAGTCCCCGGCCAATGGCCGGAGGACTTCACCATATATAAGGCATCTCCTCCAAAATGGAGGTGCCCGAGCAATGTTGTTGCACTGTTCACTACTCTGCTTCAGCCCTCAGGTCCCGTTTCCAGTTACCTGCCAGTTTCCTGCCAGTTTGCTGTCTGATTCCTGCCTGTTATCCGCTTACCTGCTTGCTAGCCTGAGGTCCGACGGTCTGCCTTCCGACATCTGTCAGTCTGTCTATGGACCATCTTGCCCGCTCACCTGGGAGCGCTTACCTGCTACCAGTCTGCTAGCCTACCTGGAGGCTCCGCCGTCACGTGCTGTGACCACCTGCCAGTCCAGAGACTCTTGCCCGCTCACCTGGGAGCGCTCATCTGCTACCTGCCTGTTAGCCTACCTGGAGGCTCCGCCGTCACGTGCTGTGACCACCTGCCAGTCCAGAGACTCTTGCCCGCTCACCTGGGAGCGCTCATCTGCTACCTGCCTGTTAGCCTACCTGGAGGCTCCGCCGTCACGTGCTGTGACCACCTGCCAGTCCAGAGACTCTGGTCCGCTCACCTGGGAGCGCTCATCTGCTACCTGCCTGTTAACCTACCTGGAGGCTCCGCCGTCACATGCTGTGACCACCTGCTTATCCAGAGACTCTCGCCTGCTCACCTGGGAGCACACGTCTGCCATCTGCCTGCTAGCCTACCTGGAGGCTCAGCCGTCACAGGTCGTACCTACCCTTTACCCAGAGACTGTCACGGTCACTTGCCGTGACCTCCTGCCCGTTTACCCAGAGACTGTCCCGGTCACTTGCCGTGACCTCCTGCCCGTTCACCCAGAGACTGCCCCGGTCACTTGCTGTGACCTCCTGCCCATTTACCCAGAGACTGTCCCGGTCACTTGCCGTGACCTCCTGCCCGTTTACCCAGAGACTGTCCCGGTCACCTGCTGTGACTACCTGCCTGTCTTCCCTGGTTGCCACCCGCTTCCTTACAAGGACCGCCCCCTTGTATAAGTTGCTCAGAGGTTCCGCCTCCCAGACCCGTTACAGTTTGCTCGGGCCATGGAACCCGGTGGCACCCAAGCTCCCTCGCTCTCGGACCTTTGTCATGAACTGTCCCGTCAGAGGTCCCAACAGGAGTCCATCCTGAGTCACCTGCGGAATGTCAATTCTCGCCTGGACACTCTGACTGCTCCACCAGCAACCACCGCTAGTGTCATGACTCGCAACCCGGCAGCTCCGCTGCCCACCAATACCATGGTATCCTGCTCCGGACTCTGGCTTTCTGCACCTCCTCGCTTCGGAGGCGACCCCGCTCAGGCTCGGGGCTTCAGAAACCAGTGCACCCTGCACTTTGAACTCCTGTCCCACCAGTTTAACTCCGACCGGGCCAAAGTAGCCTTCATCATGTCCCACCTCACGGGGGAGGCACTGGCTTGGCTAAATCCTCTATGGGAGAGAGGAGACCCCCTGGTGTCCGACTTGCCTGCCTTTCTCACGGCTTTCCGGAAAGTCTTCGACGAACCCGGACGGAAGACCTCATCCGCATCGTCTCTGCTACGCCTCCGTCAGGGAAGTCTCACCGTGGGCCAATATGCCATACGGTTCCGTACCCTTGCCTCGGAGCTGGCCTGGGATAACGACGCTCTGGTATCTGTCTTCTGGGAGGGTCTGTCCGGCCGTATTAAAGATGAACTCGCCGGTCGAGACATTCCTACCACTCTCGATGACTTAATAACTCTTGCCACCCGGATTGACCTACGGTTCCAGGAGCGTGCCAAAGAGGTCACCCGTGAGAGGAGGATTCCACGTCTAGCTCCTACCTTCCAGAAACCCGTCACTCCCTCCGTTTCTCCCCAGGTACACTCTCCTGAGCCAATGCAGGTCGACCAGACCAAGATGGTCAAAACCTGTCAGGACTTACTCCGTGCCGAGGGGTGCTGCTTCTACTGTGGCAGCAAGGAGCACCGGATCCGTACCTGCCCGGAGAGGTCGGGAAACGCCTGTGTCTAGGTTCGCTCAGAGAGGTCGACCTAGAAAAGAATAAATCCTCTCCATCTCTGCTGCTGTCAGTCTCAATTATCTGCGGGGAGAACCGTTATTTCGAACTAGCCCAACTTGACTCTGGAGCAGCCGGGAATCTTATTTCACAGTCCCTGGTAGAAAAACACCGCATTCCCACCAAACCTCTGGCTGTACCCTTATCTGTCGCTGCCGTGGATGGGGGCCTCTTACCACGTCCCATCCAACTCATCACCGAATCCATTACTCTGCAGGTGGGAATGCTGCATTCTGAGAGCATCTCTTTTCATGTTCTGCCTGGACTCTCTCACGCCCTCTTACTAGGCCTACCTTGGCTCCAGAAACATGCACCCGTGCTTGACTGGAGGACCGGAGAAGTCCTTCGTTGGGGACAGGACTGCCATAAGACTTGTTTGGTTCCCGTTCATCCCATCCGTCCTTCTCCTACCCCAACTAATCTACCTGGACTTCCGATTCCTTATTGGGCATTTGCTGATGTCTTTAATAAAAAGGAGGCAGAGACATTACCCCCTCATAGGCCATACGACTGTCCTATCGACCTGTTACCCGGTACTACGCCTCCCCGTGGGCGTATTTACCCATTGTCCGCTGCTGAGACCCGGTCGATGTCCGAATATATTGAGGAGAATCTGGCCTGGGGATTCATCCGGAAATCTACCTCCCCGGCGGGAGCAGGCTTCTTTTTCGTTAAAAAGAAGGACGGCTCTCTCCGTCCCTGTATAGACTATAGAGGCCTTAACCAGATTACGGTGAAGAATAAGTACCCCCTTCCGCTCATTCCGGAATTATTTGATCGTCTGAGGGGGGCTAGAATCTTCACCAAACTAGACCTCCGTGGGGCGTACAACCTGGTCCGTATCCGTCAGGGGGATGAATGGAAGACGGCATTCAACACCCGGGACGGCCACTATGAATATCTGGTAATGCCCTTTGGTCTCTGTAACGCTCCTGCCGTCTTTCAAGAGTTGGTCAATGACATCTTCCGGGACCTTCTCTACTCCTGCGTAGTGGTGTACCTGGACGACATCTTGGTCTTCTCTCCGGATCTCCAGACTCACCGGAGGGATGTTCGTCAGGTCCTGCTCAGGCTCAGGCAGAATCACCTCTTCGCTAAATATGAGAAGTGCCTCTTTGAGCAGACCTCGCTTCCGTTTTTGGGCTACATTATTTCTCAGACCGGCCTCCGAATGGATCCAGAGAAACTGTCTGCCATCGAGAAATGGCCTCGACCGGAGGGGTTGAAGGCTATTCAGCGGTTCCTGGGCTTCGCCAACTACTACCGCCTCTTCATACCGCACTTCTCTTCCCGGACTGCCCCAATTTCCGCGCTCACCCATAAGGGCACTAATCCCAGAGAGTGGCCGCCCGAAGCAGAGGAGGCCTTTCTTTCTTTAAAACAGGCCTTCTCTTCCGCCCCGGTGCTGCATCGCCCGGACGGCAACAAGCAGTTCTTCCTGGAAGTTGACGCCTCCTCCTCTGGAGCCGGTGCGGTACTTACCCAAAAATCGTCTTCCGGGAGAATGGTAACTTGCGGCTTCTTCTCCAAACTCTTCTCCTCTTCTGAGCGCAACTATTCCATAGGAGACCGAGAGTTATTGGCCATCAAGCTGGCATTGGAGGAGTGGCGTTACCTACTCGAGGGGGCTCTTCACCCGGTAATAATTTACACCGACCACAAGTACTTGGCTTACCTCCAGCATGCCCAGAGACTTAACCCGCGCCAAGCCCGGTGGTCCTTGTTTTTTGCTCGCTTTGATTTTGTTCTTCATTTTCGCCCGGCTGACAAAAACATCAAAGCGGACGCCTTGTCCCGATCCTTTCTGGTGTCTGACCTCGAGGAAGAACCTAAACATATCATCGATCCCGCCAGAGTAATGCAGGTGGCTCCCGTGAGTCTAAATCGTCTCCCTCCCGGTAAGACGTTCGGATCGGTACCTGATCGGGAGAGGATCCTACACTGGGGTCATTCGTCTAAACTAGCTGGCCACGCTGGTCAGAAAAAGACCCTCCAGCTTATTACCCGGCACTACTGGTGGCCTACCCTGCACAAGGATGTAATAGACTTTGTTTCTGCCTGTGTGTCCTGCGCCCGCAACAAAGTCCCGAGACACCTGCCAGCCGGTCGCCTCCTTCCGCTTCCTGTACCTGCTGCCCCCTGGCAGCATATAGCTATGGATTTCATAACTGATCTCCCCGTCTCTGCCGGTTGTACGGTCATTTGGGTGGTCGCTGACCGCTTTTCCAAGATGGCTCATTTCGTTCCCCTGCCAGGCCTCCCGTCTGCACCCGAGCTGGCTAAAGACTTTTTCCGCCACATCTTCCGTCTTCATGGCCTGCCCCTCCACATCGTGTCGGATCGTGGGGTTCAGTTCACCTCACGTTTCTGGAGAGCCACTTGTAAATTGCTAGACGTCACCCTGGACTTCTCCTCCGCTTACCATCCACAGTCTAATGGTCAAGTGGAGCGGATCAATCAGATCCTGACCAGTTACCTCCGGCACTTCGTTAATGCCCACCATTCTGACTGGGTGGATCTCCTGCCATGGGCCGAATTCTCTTACAACAATCACGAGAGCGAATCTTCCTCCAAATCCCCGTTTTTTGTAGTCTTCGGTCAGCATCCTCAGATCCCATTTCCCGTCTCCACCTCGGTGGATAATCCGGCTGCGGAATCTCTTGTTAACAAATTTTCCTCCATGTGGGAGAGTACCCGGTCCGCACTCCTTCAGTCGTCTGAGCGTATGAAAAGACATGCTGACAAAAAACGTCTGGATCCTCCTCAATTCCGTCCAGGGGATAAGGTCTGGCTCTCGTCCAAGTATGTCCGGCTCAAGATTCCTTCCTATAAGTTAGGGCCTCGGTTCATCGGTCCTCTGGAGATCATCAGTCAGATCAACCCGGTGGCCTATAAATTGAAACTCCCGGCCAACTTGCGGATCCCTAACTCCTTCCATGTATCTCTCCTCAAACCCGTGGTACTTAACTCTTTTTCCAAGTCTACAGGTACGCCTCCTGCTCCGGTTTCCGCTGAAAACGAGTTTGAGGTAGAGAACATTCTGGCCACAAAAAGGGTAAGAGGAAAGACCTTTTTTCTAGTAGATTGGAGGGGGTTTGGTCCTGAGGAGAGAACGTGGGAGCCCCGGGAGAACATCCATGCCCCTCTCATCCTTGCTAAATTTCTGTCTGGCCTAAAAAAGGGGGGCCTAAAGGGGGGGGTACTGTAGCGTCGGCGTCCCTGCCTCCTGCTAGGCAGGGACGCTGTTCCCCTCACCTCTCCGCTCCGAGCCCGGCGTCCTCCTCCCGCTCTGCTGGCAGCGCGCGCTCCTTCCCGGCCACGGTGCTTAGGGCGCGCGCGCGCTCCCCCCCTCTTAAAGGGGCCGCGCGCGCCGTCCTAAGGAGTCCCCGGCCAATGGCCGGAGGACTTCACCATATATAAGGCACCTCCTCCAAAATGGAGGTGCCCGAGCAATGTTGTTGCACTGTTCACTACTCTGCTTCAGCCCTCAGGTCCCGTTTCCAGTTACCTGCCAGTTACCTGCCAGTTTGCTGTCTGATTCCTGCCTGTTATCCGCTTACCTGCTTGCTAGCCTGAGGTCCGACGGTCTGCCTTCCGACATCTGTCAATCTGTCTATGGACCAGCTTGCCCGCTCACCTGGGAGCGCTCACCTGCTACCTGTCTGCTAGCCTACCTGGAGGCTCCGCCGTCACGTGCTGTGACCACCTGCCAGTCCAGAGACTCTTGCCCGCTCACCTGGGAGCGCTCATCTGCTACCTGCCTGTTAGCCTACCTGGAGGCTCCGCCGTCACGTGCTGTGACCACCTGCCAGTCCAGAGACTCTTGCCCGCTCACCTGGGAGCGCTCATCTGCTACCTGCCTGTTAGCCTACCTGGAGGCTCCGCCGTCACGTGCTGTGACCACCTGCCAGTCCAGAGACTCTGGTCCGCTCACCTGGGAGCTCTCATCTGCTACCTGCCTGTTAACCTACCTGGAGGCTCCGCCGTCACATGCTGTGACCACCTGCTTATCCAGAGACTCTCGTCTGCTCACCTGGGAGCACACATCTGCCATCTGCCTGCTAGCCTACCTGGAGGCTCAGCCGTCACAGGTCGTACCTACCCTTTATCCAGAGACTGTCCCGGTCACTTGCCGTGACCTCCTGCCCATTTACCCAGAGACTGTCCCGGTCACTTGCCGTGACCTCCTGCCCGTTCACCCAGAGACTGCCCCGGTCACTTGCTGTGACCTCCTGCCCGTTTACCCAGAGACTGTCCCGGGCACTTGCCGTGACCTCCTGCCCGTTTACCCAGAGACTGTCCCGGTCACCTGCTGTGACTACCTGCCTGTCTTCCCTGGTCGCCACCCGCTTCCTTACAAGGACCGCCCCCTTGTATAAGTTGCTCAGAGGTTCCGCCTCCCAGACCCGTTACACAGAGCTGTGCATAATGTCACTGGTGATCCCTGTATTACCTGTACACTGACACCATACACAGAGCTCCTGTGTATAATGTCACTGGTGATCACTATATTACCTGTACACTGACACTATATACAGAGCTCCTGTGTATAATGTCACTGGTGATCACTATATTACCTGTACACTGACACTATATACAGAGCTCCTGTGCATAATGTCACTGGTGCTCACTATATTACCTGTACACTGACACTATATACAGAGCTCCTATGCATAATGTCACTGGTGATCACTATATTACCTGTACACTGACACTATATACAGAGCTCCTATGCATAATGTCACTGGTGATCACTATATTACCTGTACACTGACACTATGTACAGAGCTCCTATGCATAATGTCACTGGTGATCACTATATTACCTGTACACTGACACTATATACAGAGCTCCTGTGTATAATGTCACTGGTGATCCCTGTATTTCCTGTACACTGACACTATATACAGAGCTCCTATGTATAATGTCACTGGTGATCACTGTATTACCTGTACACTGACACTATATACAGAGCTTCTGTGTATAATGTCACTGATGATCACTGTATTACCTCTACACTGACACTATACACAGAGCTCCTGTGTATAATGTCACTGATAATCTCTACATTATCTGTACACTGACTCTATATACAGAGCTTTTTTACATTTTCATTATCAGTCACTATCTGGTGCCATTATGTGCCATGGTCATGGCGTGGCGGTATTTGTCCCTTGTATGTGGTATTATTCAGACAGTCACTATGTTGTGGTAATATGTGGTCTTCTCATGGTGTGGCAGTATATATACCTTGTACTTGGTAGTATTTGATTACTATGTGGTGGTATGTGTTCTGGTCATGGTGTGGCGGTATTTCTCTCTTCTATATGGTATTATTAGTCTAGGTATAGTGGATAGTTGTCAGTCATTTGTTTTTTCGGATATTAAGAATGGGAACATTCTTTATTTGCAATACATATTAAATACTTGGATGTTTAACCTCTCCCTGTGTTGTGACTACTACACAGCAGCAGAGATTTATTGGTTAATAAAGTTGATTCATTTTGAAAGAGTTTGTGGACTTATGTTATTCCTATGTACGGTAACTGCATGGTGCTGGTGGGCCCCAAGATTGATTTTTTCCTGGTGGGCCCAAGGTACTCCAGTCCGGCGCTGGTCCCAGACAGTTACCTCCTCATCTGTCCTGCTGCCGGCTGGGAGTCCTGTACAGTGCAGCATGTAGTGTGATGTGAATGCCACACTATGGAGATGCTGCTCCTACTACTGCCAAGTGAGGATCTCACCTCCCCAGTATGGTGCCCTCAGGAGCTCCCACAGGGCATCACAGGCCTTAGTATGAAGCAATTCCACAAGTCTTCTAGTATTGCTTCATACTAAGGCCTGTGATGCCCTGTGAGAGCTCCCTGAGGAGGTGAGAGCCTCACCTCATACGGCCCCATGATCTCTATGTACGATCCCTGACTGGGCCCCATGATCTCTATGTACGCCGCTGACTGGGCCCCATGATCTCTATGTACGCCGCTGACTGGGCCCCATGATCTCTATGTACGCCGCTGACTGGGCCCCATGATCTCTATGTACGCCGCTGACTGGGCCCCATGATCTCTATGTACTCCGCTGACTGGGCCCCATGATCTCTATGTACTCCGCTGACTGGGCCCCATGATCTCTATGTACGCCGCTGAGGGGGCCCCATGTTCTCTATGTACACCCCTAACCTGATTGGCCCCATGATCTCTATGTACGCCGCTGACTGGGCCCCATGATCTCTATGTACGCCGCTGACTGGGCCCCATGATCTCTATGTACGCCGCTGACTGGGCCCCATGATCTCTATGTACGCCGCTGACTGGGCCCCATGATCTCTATGTACGCCGCTGACTGGGCCCCATGATCTCTATGTACGCCGCTGACTGGGCCCCATGATCTCTATGTACGCCGCTGACTGGGCCCCATGATCTCTATGTACGCCGCTGACTGGGCCCCATGATCTCTATGTACGCCGCTGACTGGGCCCCATGATCTCTATGTACGCCGCTGACTGGGCCCCATGATCTCTTTGTACGCCGCTGACTGGGCCCCATGATCTCTATGTACACCGCTGACTGGGCCTCATGATCTCTATGTATGCCGCTGACTGGGCCCCATGATCTCTATGTACTCCGCTGACTGGGCCCCATGATCTCTATGTACGCCGCTGAGGGGGCCCCATGATCTCTATGTACACCCCTAACCTGATTGGCCCCATGATCTCTATGTACGCCGCTGACTGGGCCCCATGATCTCTATGTACGCCGCTGACTGGGCCCCATGATCTCTATGTACGCCGCTGACTGGGCCCCATGATCTCTATGTACACCCCTAACCTGATTGGCCCCATGATTTCTGTATACGCCCCTGACTGGGCCACATGATTTCTATGTACGATCCCTGACTGGGCCCCATAATCTCTGATCTCTCATGATGTTTTTTTTTTATTAAAGATGGAGTCCCTAAATGTATTTTGTGTTTTATTTTTACTGTGTAGTGCGGCACTATGTTGCATTTTGTCATTTCATGCAGTGTAGAAATCTTGGGAAAAGTGTGGATTGTGCTCTGGAAGTGATCAGTTATAGCTAACTATGTTATTTTCTGCAGAGATAAGTCCTGCATAGAAGATGTGATATATCGGTCTGCAGTTAAAGAACTTCACCTAGAGACATCACTGGTGAGTATGTGTATTACCTATACACACACACTGACACTATATACAGAGCTCCTGTGCATAATGTCACTGGTGATCACTGTATTACCTGTACACTGACACTATATACAGAGCTCCTGTGTATAATGTCACTGGTGATCACTGTATTACCTGTACACTATATACAGAGCTCCTGTGTATAATATCAATGGTGATCATTGCATTACCTGTACACTGACACTATATACAGAGCTTCTGTGTATAATGTCACTGGTGATGACTGTATAACCTGTACACTATATACAGAGCTCCTGTGCATAATGTCAATGGTGATCACTGTATAACCTGTACACTGACCCAATATACTGAGCTTTTTTACATTTTTATTATTTTAGCATTATTTGTCACTATGTGGTGGCATTATGTGCTTTGGTCATGACATGACGATATTTGTCCCTTCTATGTTGTATTATTCAGTCACTATGTGGTGGTAATATGTGGTCTCATGGTGTGTCAGTATTTATACCTTGTATCTGGTAGCATTTGATCACTATGTGGTGGTATTATGTGCTTTGGTCATGGTGTGGCGGTATTTGTGCCTTGTATGTGGCATTATTTGGGCACTATGTGGTGGTAATATGTGATCTGGTCACGGTGTGGTGGTATTTCTGCCTTCTATCTGGTAATATTGGTCTTGGTAGAGTGGATTGTGGTTGGTCATTTGTTTTATCTGATATCAATAAGGGGAAACCTCTTTATTTCCAATAGATATTAAATACTTGGATGTTTAACCCCTCCCTGCCCTGTGACTATTACACAGCAGCAGAGATGCAGTTACAGAGGTTCACCAGAGAAAGCAAGTTGGCATTTGGTGAGATTTTCACCTCTGTATTTATAAGACAAAACCAGGAGTGGGTGAGAAATGCATAAAACATTACCTCGGATTGCTCCACTCCTGGTTTTGTCTTATAAATACAGAGGTAAAAATCTCACCAAATAGTCAAAGTGCCACAATCTTCTGACAGTGCGGATTCCACCAATAAATATGTGATCACCTTCCCAACCTGTGCATCGCTGAGAACTTGTTTTCACCAATAAAAACCCTTTAATGCAAACTACAGTAATTGTACATCGCAGTTCTGGTGAGCGCACAGTGATGGGCAGGAGCCGCCAGTATAATGGGTATAACGGCTAACAGGTATTTGCAAATAGCTGAAGGGTGGGTGGGTCCCTGGAGTCAATGTCCCTGGTGGGCCCCAGACACCCCAGTCCGGCTCTGCCCCCGACCCAGTCCGCCCCTGATTTGTCACGCACGGACCCGAAGCGACTGTGCACTGCGATACACACATCCTGTTGAAATTTCTGCTAGCATTTACAAGCCCCAACCCCCCTGGGCCCGGTCGCAGTGACTGCCACTGCGACCGCGGACATTACGCTCCTGGCTACGTGAATCATATGTCCCATTTTGGTGCTCCTCACCATTTGCATGGCACAGTCATGCATGCTTCTCTATCACCATAGCATGCTGCAAACAATCAGGATGGCTTCTGCTACATCTCTATATTAAAAGATAGTACATCTGTATTTCTATGATACGTAGAGTGGATGGAAATCATACATCTTGCTAATATTTATTATATTACATTCATCTGATGCTCTGTAGTAACAATGTAAATTAAATTGGCGACTTAGTGCAGTTCTATTACTATTAGTAAATGTGGCACCTTGTGTTCCACAGAATATCTGAATATTACCTGAATATTTAATCTCAGCTAATGTTCATTTATCTCTTAAATATCATTGGTCAGATGCTGATCACATGACCAGTGGTGGTGCATGCATGATGATTCCATATGAAGTGCACTGAGTGACAGTTGTAAGTGACAGTTGGAATTGACCAACAACAGTGGAGGAGATGTCGGCTAAATCTAAGCAAAGCAATAATATGGATATAAAAGAGGAGGAGATTGTGGTGAACAGAGAAAGAGTGAAGACACGAAGACCTTCCCATGACACATCTGATGATGAGAGGAAGTCTTCAGTCAACAGGACAAAACCACCAGTCCAGAAGAAAGAAGTAGAGGAGAACGTGGTGAGGAGAGAAGGAGCGAAAAGACTAAGACCTTCCCATGACACATCTGATGATGAGAGGAAGTCTTCAGTCAACAGGACAAAACAACCAGTCCAGAAGAAAGAAGAAGTGGAAGAAAAGGAGAAGGTAGAAAGTCAGAAGATGGGAGCCAAGAAGAGAGGAGCCATCTTCATCTCATCAGGGGACAAAAAGGAGAAGAAAAGAAGAAGGATTACATTAGGACAGAAACCCATGGATCTAAACCAGAAGGCTGAAGAAGCTGAAGGAAGCAGCGGTGTTCGGCCAACCGGCTCCAAAAGCACAGTCTCTGATACCATCAAGAGGAGATTATTATTCCATCAAGTGCTTGGCCGGGGATGCTATGGAACGGTCCTGCTGGCGGAAGATTCATCTACCCGCAAACATTTTGCTGTTAAGATCATCTGCAAAAGAGCCCTGCTTGCTGACGGTGATGAGCGTGTGATGGTGGAGCAGCGGGTTTTACAGCTGGCATCTGGGAGCCCCTTCCTTGTCCACGCAGACTTTGCATTCCAGACCAAGGTACAGTATTGATTGCTCGATATTAGGAAATGTCACACGTACCACACACTGCTCTGCCTCATGGACCCCACTCATATCATATTACAAGTCCCCCTCACACAACATACAGTATATAGACAAGTCCCCCATACACAGCATACGGTATATAGACAAGTCCCCCACACACAGCATACAGTATATAGACAAGTCCCCCATACACAGCATACGGTATATAGACAAGTCCCCCACACACAGCATACAGTATATAGACAAGTCCCCCACACACAACATACAGTATATAGACAAGTCCCCCACACACAACATACAGTATATAGACAAGTCCCCCCCACACAGCATACGGTATATAGACAAGTCCCCCATACAGCATACGGTATATAGACAAGTCCCCCCCACACAGCATACAGTATATAGACAAGTCCCCCCCATACAGCATACGGTATATAGACAAGTCCCCCACACACAGCATACGGTATATAGACAAGTCCCCCACACACAGCATACAGTATATAGACAAGTCCCCCATACACAGCATACGGTATATAGACAAGTCCCCCACACACAACATACAGTATATAGACAAGTCCCCCCCACACAGCATACGGTATATAGACAAGTCCCCCACACACAGCATACGGTATATAGACAAGTCCCCCACACACAACATACAGTATATAGACAAGTCCCCCCCATACAGCATACGGTATATAGACAAGTCCCCCATACAGCATACGGTATATAGACAAGTCCCCCCCACACAGCATACAGTATATAGACAAGTCCCCCCCCACACAGCATACAGTATATAGACAAGTCCCCCACACACAGCATACGGTATATAGACAAGTCCCCCCCACACAGCATACGGTATATAGACAAGTCCCCCATACAGCATACGGTATATAGACAAGTCCCCCACACACAACATACAGTATATAGACAAGTCCCCCACACACAGCATACGGTATATAGACAAGTCCCCCATACAGCATACGGTATATAGACAAGTCCCCCACACACAGCATACGGTATATAGACAAGTCCCCCCCACACAGCATACGGTATATAGACAAGTCCCCCATACAGCATACGGTATATAGACAAGTCCCCCACACACAACATACAGTATATAGACAAGTCCCCCACACACAGCATACGGTATATAGACAAGTCCCCCATACAGCATACGGTATATAGACAAGTCCCCCCCACACAGCATACAGTATATAGACAAGTCCCCCATACAGCATACGGTATATAGACAAGTCCCCCACACACAGCATACGGTATATAGACAAGTCCCCCTCACAGCATACGGTATATAGACAAGTCCCCCACACACAGCATACAGTATATAGACAAGTCCCCCACACACAGCATACAGTATATAGACAAGTCCCCCATACAGCATACGATATATAGATAAGTCCCCCATACAGCATACAGTATATAGACAAGTCCCCCACACACAGCATACAGTATATAGACAAGTCCCCCATACAGCATACGATATATAGACAAGTCCCCCATACAGCATACAGTATATAGACAAGTCCCCTATACAGCATACGGTATATAGACAAGTCCCCCCCACACAGCATACAGTATATAGACAAGTCCCCCATACAGCATACGGTATATAGACAGGTCCCCACACACAGCATACAGTATATAGACAAGTCCCCAAACACACAACATGCAGTATATAGACAAGTCCCCCCCCACAGCATACGGTATATAGACAAGTCCCCCCCACACAGCATACAGTATATAGACAAGTCCCCCATACACAGCATACAGTATATAGACAAGTCCCCCACACACACAGCATACGGTATATAGACAAGTCCCCCACATACAGCATACAGTATATAGACAAGTCCCCCACACACACAGCATACGGTATATAGACAAGTCCCCCACACACAGCATACGGTATATAGACAAGTCCCCCATACAGCATACGGCATATAGACAAGTCCCCCACACACAGCATACGGTATATAGACAAGTCCCCCATACAGCATACGGTATATAGACAAGTCCCCCACACACAGCATACGGTATATAGACAAGTCCCCCATACAGCATACGGTATATAGACAAGTCCCCCACACACAGCATGCGGTATATAGACAAGTCCCCCACACACAGCATACGGCATATAGACAAGTCCCCCACACACAGCATACGGTATATAGACAAGTCCCCCACACACATCATACGGTATATAGACAAGTCCCCCACACACATCATACGGTATATAGACAAGTCCCCCCCTCCACACACACACAGCATACGGTATATAGACAAGTCAAACCACACACCACCACACACACAGCATACGGTATATAGACAAGCCCCCACACACAGCATACGGTATATAGACAAGTCCCCCACACACATCATACGGTATATAGACAAGTCCCCCCCTCCACACACACACAGCATACGGTATATAGACAAGTCAAACCACACACCACCACACACACAGCATACGGTATATAGACAAGCCCCCACACACAGCATACTGTATATAGACAAGTCCCCCCCACACAGCATACGGTATATAGACAAGTCCCCCACACAGCATACGGTATATAGACAAGTCCCCCACACACAGCATACCGTATATAGACAAGTCCCCCACACACAGCATACGGTATATAGACAAGTTCCCCACACACAGCATACGGTATATAGACAAGTCCCCCACACACAGCATACGGTATATAGACAAGTCCCCCATACACAGCATACGGTATATAGACAAGTCCCCAAACACACAGTATACAGTATATAGACAAGTCCCCCACACACAGCATACAGTATATAGACAAGTCCCCCATACACAGCATACGGTATATAGACAAGTCCCCCACACACAGTATACAGTATATAGACAAGTCCCCCACACACAGCATACGGTATATAGACAAGTCCCCCATACACAGCATACGGTATATAGACAAGTCCCCCACACACAGTATACAGTATATAGACAAGTCCCCCACACACAGCATACAGTATATAGACAAGTCCCCCACACACAGCATACGGTATATAGACAAGTCCCCCACACACAGCATACGGTATATAGACAAGTCCCCCACACACAGCATACGGTATATAGACAAGTCCCCCACACACAGCATACGGTATATAGACAAGTCCCCCACACACAGCATACAGTATATAGACAAGTCCCCCACACACAGCATACGGTATATAGACAAGTCCCCCACACACAGCATACGGTATATAGACAAGTCCCTCACACAGCATACAGTATATAGACAAGTCCCCCACACACAGCATACAGTATATAGACAAGTCCCCCACACACAGCATACAGTATATAGACAAGTCCCCACCCACACAGCATACGGTATATAGACAAGTCCCCCACACACAGCATACGGTATACAGACAGGTCCCCCACACACAGTATACGGTATATAGACAAGTCCCCCCCACACAGCATACGGTATATAGACAAGTCCCCCACACACAGCATACAGTATATAGACAAGTCCCCCATACACAGCATACAGTATATAGACAAGTCCCTCACACACAGCATACGGTATATAGACAAGTCCCCCACACACAACATACAGTATATAGACAAGTCCCCCATACACAGCATACGGTATATAGACAAGTCCCCCACACACAGCATACAGTATATAGACAAGTCCCCCATACACAGCATACGGTATATAGACAAGTCCCCCACACACAACATACAGTATATAGACAAGTCCCCCCCACACAGCATACGGTATACAGACAAGACCCCCACACACAGCATACGGTATATAGACAAGTCCCCCATACAGCATACGGTATATAGACAAGTCCCCCCCACACAGCATACGGTATATAGACAAGTCCCCCACACACAGGATACGGTATATAGACAAGACCCCCACACACAGCATACAGTATATAGACAAGTCCCCCACACACAGCATACGGTATATAGACAAGTCCCCCATACAGCATACGGTATATAGACAAGTCCCCCACACACAGCATACGGTATATAGACAAGTCCCCCTCACAGCATACGGTATATAGACAAGTCCCCCAGACACACAGCATACAGTATATAGACAAGTCCCCCTCACAGCATACGGTATATAGACAAGTCCCCCAGACACACAGCATACGGTATATAGACAAGTCCCCCTCACAGCATACGGTATATAGACAAGTCCCCCAGACACACAGCATACGGTATATAGACAAGTCCCCCACACACAACATACAGTATATAGACAAGTCCCCCACACACAGCATACGGTATATAGACAAGTCCCCCATACAGCATACGGTATATAGACAAGTCCCCCCCACACAGCATACAGTATATAGACAAGTCCCCCATACAGCATACAGTATATAGACAAGTCCCCCACACACAGCATACGGTATATAGACAAGTCCCCCTCACAGCATACGGTATATAGACAAGTCCCCCACACACAGCATACAGTATATAGACAAGTCCCCCATACAGCATACGGTATATAGACAAGTCCCCCATACAGCATACGGTATATAGACAAGTCCCCCCCACACAGCATACAGTATATAGACAAGTCCCCCTCACAGCATACAGTATATAGACAAGTCCCCCTCACAGCATACAGTATATAGACAAGTCCCCAAACACACAACATGCAGTATATAGACAAGTCCCCCCCCACAGCATACGGTATATAGACAAGTCCCCCCCACACAGCATACAGTATATAGACAAGTCCCCCACACACAGCATACAGTATATAGACAAGTCCCCCACACACAGCATACAGTATATAGACAAGTCCCCCTCACAGCATACGGTATATAGACAAGTCCCCCCCACACAGCATACGGTATATAGACAAGTCCCCCAGACACACAGCATACAGTATATAGACAAGTCCCCCTCACAGCATACGGTATATAGACAAGTCCCCCAGACACACAGCATACGGTATATAGACAAGTCCCCCACACACAACATACAGTATATAGACAAGTCCCCCACACACAGCATACGGTATATAGACAAGTCCCCCATACAGCATACGGTATATAGACAAGTCCCCCCCACACAGCATACAGTATATAGACAAGTCCCCCATACAGCATACGGTATATAGACAAGTCCCCCACACACAGCATACGGTATATAGACAAGTCCCCCTCACAGCATACGGTATATAGACAAGTCCCCCTCACAGCATACAGTATATAGACAAGTCCCCCCCCACACAGCATACAGTATATAGACAAGTCCCCCTCACAGCATACAGTATATAGACAAGTCCCCCTCACAGCATACAGTATATAGACAAGTCCCCAAACACACAACATGCAGTATATAGACAAGTCCCCCCCCACAGCATACGGTATATAGACAAGTCCCCCCCACACAGCATACAGTATATAGACAAGTCCCCCACACACAGCATACAGTATATAGACAAGTCCCCCACACACAGCATACAGTATATAGACAAGTCCCCCTCACAGCATACGGTATATAGACAAGTCCCCCCCACACAGCATACAGTATATAGACAAGTCCCCACACACAGCATACAGTATATAGACAAGTCCCCCTCCACAGCATACAGTATATAGACAAGTCCCCACACACAGCATACGGTATATAGACAAGTCCCCCTCACAGCATACAGTATATAGACAAGTCCCCCACACACAGCATACAGTATATAGACAAGTCCCCACACACAGCATACAGTATATAGACAAGTCCCCCTCCACAGCATACAGTATATAGACAAGCCCCCACACACAGCATACGGTATATAGACAAGTCCCCCTCACAGCATACGGTATATAGACAAGTCCCCCACACACAGCATACAGTATATAGACAAGTCCCCAAACACACAACATGCAGTATATAGACAAGTCCCCCTCCACAGCATACGGTATATAGACAAGTCCCCCCCACACAGCATACAGTATATAGACAAGTCCCCCACACACAGCATACAGTATATAGACAAGTCCCCCACACACACAGCATACGGTATATAGACAAGTCCCCCACACACAGCATACGGTATATAGACAAGTCCCCCACACACAGCATACAGTATATAGACAAGTCCCCCACACACAGCATACGGTATATAGACAAGTCCCCCACACACAGCATGCGGTATATAGACAAGTCCCCCACACACAGCATACAATATATAGACAAGTCCCCCACACACAGCATACGGTATATAGACAAGTCCCACACACACAGCATACGGTATATAGACAAGTCCCCCACACACAGCATACGGTATATAGACAAGTCCCCCACACACAGCATACGATATATAGACAAGTCCCCCACACACAGCATACGATATATAGACAAGTCCCCACACACAGCATACAGTATATAGACAAGTCCCCCTCACAGCATGCGGTATATAGACAAGTCCCCCACACACGGCATACGGTATATAGACAAGTCCCCCACACACAGCATACGATATATAGACAAGTCCCCCACACACAGCATACAGTATATAGACAAGTCCCCCACACACAGCATACGGTATATAGACAAGTCCCCCCCACACAGCATACAGTATATAGACAAGTCCCTCACACACAGCATACGGTATATAGACAAGTCCCCCACACACAGCATACGATATATAGACAAGTCCCCCACACACAGCATACGGCATATAGACAAGTCCCCCACACACAGCATGCGGTATATAGACAAGTCCCCCACACACAGCATACGATATATAGACAAGTCCCCCACACACAGCATACGGCATATAGACAAGTCCCCCACACACAGCATACGGTATATAGACAAGTCCCCCACACACAGCATACGGCATATAGACAAATCCCCCACACACAGCATACGGTATATAGACAAGTCCCCCACACACAGCATGCGGTATATAGACAAATCCCCCACACACAGCATACGGTATATAGACAAGTCCCCCACACACAGCATGCGGTATATAGACAAGTCCCCCACACACAGCATACGGCATATAGACAAGTCCCCCACACACAGCATACGGTATATAGACAAGTCCCCCACACACAGCATACAGTATATAGACAAGTCCCCCACACAGCATACGGTATATAGACAAGTCCCCCACACACACAGCATAAGGTATGTAGACAAGTCCCCCACACACAGCATACAGTATATAGACAAGTCCCCCCCACACACAGCATAAGGTATGTAGACAAGTCCCCCACACACAGCATACAGTATATAGACAAGTCCCCCCCACACACAGCATACAGTATATAGACAAGTCCCCCACACACAGCATACAGTATATAGACAAGTCCCCCATACACAGCATGCGGTATATAGACAAGTACCCTACACACAGCATACAGTATATAGACAAGTCCCCCACACACAGCATACAGTATATAGACAAGTCCCCCCCACACACAGCATAAGGTATGTAGACAAGTCCCCCACACACAGCATACAGTATATAGACAAGTCCCCCCCACACACAGCATAAGGTATATAGACAAGTCCCCCACACACAGCATACTGTATATAGACAAGTCCCCCATACACAACATACAGTATATAGACAAGTCCCCCATACACAGCATACGGTATATAGACAAGTCCCCCACACACAACATAAGGTATATAGACAAGTCCCCCGCACACAGCATACGGTATATAGACAAGTCCCCCCCACACACAGCATACGGTATATAGACAAGTCCCCCACACACAGCATACGGTATATAGACAAGTCCCCCACACAGCATACGGTATATAGACAAGTCCCCCACACACAGTATACAGTATATAGACAAGTCCCCCCCACACAGCATACGGTATATAGACAAGTCCCCCTCACACAGCATACAGTATATAGACAAGTCCCCCACCACACAGCATACGGTATATAGACAAGTCCCCCACACACAGCATACGGTATATAGACAAGTCCCCCACACACAGCATACAGTATATAGACAAGTCCCCCCCACACAGCATACGGTATATAGACAAGTCCCCCACACACAGTATACAGTATATAGACAAGTCCCCCCCACACAGCATACGGTATATAGACAAGCCCCCACACAGCATACAGTATATAGACAAGTCCCCCACGCAGCATACGGTATATAGACAAGTCCCCCACACAGCATACGGTATATAGACAAGTCCCCCACGCAGCATACGGTATATAGACAAGTCCCGCACACACAGCATACGGTATATAGACAAGTCCCCCCACGCAGCATACGGTATGAAGACAAGTCACCCACACACAGCATACAGTATATAGACAAGTCCCCCAGACACAGCATATGGTATATGGACAAGTCCCCCACACACAGCATACGGTATATAGACAAGTCCCCCACACACAGCATACGGTATATAGACAAGTCCCACACACAGCATACGGTATATAGACAAGTCCCCCACACACAGCATACAGTATATAGACAAGTCCCCCATACACAGCATACGGTATATAGACAAGTCCCCCACACACAGCATACGGTATATAGACAAGTCCCCCACACACAGCATACGGTATATAGAAAAGTCCCCCACACACAGTATACGGTATATAGACAAGTCCCCCCACGCAGCATACGGTATAAAGACAAGTCACCCACACACAGCATACAGTATATAGACAAGTCCCCCAGACACAGCATACGGTATATGGACAAGTCCCCCACACACAGCATACGGTATATAGACAAGTCCCCCACACACAGCATACGGTATATAGACAAGTCCCACACACAGCATACGGTATATAGACAAGTCCCCCACACACAGCATACGGTATATAGACAAGTCCCACACACAGCATACGGTATATAGACAAGTCCCCCACACACAGCATACAGTATATAGACAAGTCCCCCATACACAGCATACAGTATATAGACAAGTCCCCCACACACAGCATATGGTATATACACAAGTCCCCCACACACAGCATACGGTATATAGACAAGTCCCCCACACACAGCATACGGTTTATAGACAAGTCCCCCACACACAGCATACGGTATATAGACAAGTCCCCTACACACAGCATACGGTATATAGACAAGTCCCCCTACACACAGCATACAGTATATAGACAAGTCCCCCACACACAGCATACGGTATATAGACAAGCCCCCCACACACAGCATACGGTATATAGACAAGTCCCCCACACACAGCATACGGTATATAGACAAGTCCCTCACACACAGCATACGGTATATAGACAAGTCCCCCACACACAGCATACGGTATACAGACAGGTCCCCCACACACAGTATACGGTATATAGACAAGTCCCCCACACACAGCATACGGTATATAGACAAGTCCCCCACACACAGCATACGGTATATAGACAAGTCCCCCACACACAGCATACGGTATATAGACAAGTCCCTCACACACAGCATACGGTATATAGACAAGTCCCCCACACACAGCATACGGTATACAGACAGGTCCCCCACACACAGCATACAGTATATAGACAAGTCCCCCACACACAGCATACGGTATATAGACAAGTCCCTCACACACAGCATACGGTATATAGACAAGTCCCCCACACACAGCATACGGTATACAGACAGGTCCCCCACACACAGTATACGGTATATAGACAAGTCCCCCCCACACAGCATACGGTATTTAGACAAGTCCCCCACACACAGCATACGGTATATAGACAAGTCCCCCACACACAGCATACGGTATATAGACAAGTCCCTCACACACAGCATACGGTATATAGACAAGTCCCCCACACACAGCATACGGTATACAGACAGGTCCCCCACACACAGCATACAGTATATAGACAAGTCCCCCACACACAGCATACAGTATATAGACAAGTCCCCCACACACAGCATGCAGTATATAGACAAGTCCCCCATACACAGCATACGGTATATAGACAAGTCCCCCACACACAGCATACAGTATATAGACAAGTCCCCCATACACAGCATACGGTATATAGACAAGTCCCCCACACACAGCATACGGTATATAGACAAGTCCCCCACACACAACATACAGTATATAGACAAGTCCCCCCCACACAGCATACGGTATACAGACAAGACCCCCACACACAGCATACGGTATATAGACAAGTCCCCCATACAGCATACGGTATATAGACAAGTCCCCCCACGCAGCATACGGTATAAAGACAAGTCACCCACACACAGCATACAGTATATAGACAAGTCCCCCAGACACAGCATACGGTATATGGACAAGTCCCCCACACACAGCATACGGTATATAGACAAGTCCCCCACACACAGCATACGGTATATAGACAAGTCCCACACACAGCATACGGTATATAGACAAGTCCCCCACACACAGCATACGGTATATAGACAAGTCCCACACACAGCATACGGTATATAGACAAGTCCCCCACACACAGCATACAGTATATAGACAAGTCCCCCATACACAGCATACAGTATATAGACAAGTCCCCCACACACAGCATACGGTATATACACAAGTCCCCCACACACAGCATACGGTATATAGACAAGTCCCCCACACACAGCATACGGTTTATAGACAAGTCCCCCACACACAGCATACGGTATATAGACAAGTCCCCTACACACAGCATACGGTATATAGACAAGTCCCCCTACACACAGCATACAGTATATAGACAAGTCCCCCACACACAGCATACGGTATATAGACAAGCCCCCCACACACAGCATACGGTATATAGACAAGTCCCCCACACACAGCATACGGTATATAGACAAGTCCCTCACACACAGCATACGGTATATAGACAAGTCCCCCACACACAGCATACGGTATACAGACAGGTCCCCCACACACAGTATACGGTATATAGACAAGTCCCCCACACACAGCATACGGTATATAGACAAGTCCCCCACACACAGCATACGGTATATAGACAAGTCCCCCACACACAGCATACGGTATATAGACAAGTCCCTCACACACAGCATACGGTATATAGACAAGTCCCCCACACACAGCATACGGTATACAGACAGGTCCCCCACACACAGCATACAGTATATAGACAAGTCCCCCACACACAGCATACGGTATATAGACAAGTCCCTCACACACAGCATACGGTATATAGACAAGTCCCCCACACACAGCATACGGTATACAGACAGGTCCCCCACACACAGTATACGGTATATAGACAAGTCCCCCCCACACAGCATACGGTATTTAGACAAGTCCCCCACACACAGCATACAGTATATAGACAAGTCCCCCATACACAGCATACAGTATATAGACAAGTCCCTCACACACAGCATATGGTATATAGACAAGTCCCCCACACACAGCATACAGTATATAGACAAGTCCCCCACACACAGCATGCAGTATATAGACAAGTCCCCCATACACAGCATACGGTATATAGACAAGTCCCCCACACACAGCATACAGTATATAGACAAGTCCCCCATACACAGCATACGGTATATAGACAAGTCCCCCACACACAGCATACGGTATATAGACAAGTCCCCCACACACAACATACAGTATATAGACAAGTCCCCCCCACACAGCATACGGTATACAGACAAGACCCCCACACACAGCATACGGTATATAGACAAGTCCCCCATACAGCATACGGTATATAGACAAGTCCCCCCCACACAGCATACGGTATATAGACAAGTCCCCCACACACAGGATACGGTATATAGACAAGACCCCCTCACACAGCATACAGTATATAGACAAGTCCCCCACACACAGCATACGGTATATAGACAAGTCCCCCATACAGCATACGGTATATAGACAAGTCCCCCACACACAGCATACGGTATATAGACAAGTCCCCCTCACAGCATACGGTATATAGACAAGTCCCCCACACACAGCATACGATATATAGACAAGTCCCCCTCACAGCATACGGTATATAGACAAGTCCCCCACACACAGCATACGGTATATAGACAAGTCCCCCTCACAGGATACGGTATATAGACAAGACCCCCACACACAGCATACGGTATATAGACAAGTCCCCCTCACAGCATACGGTATATAGACAAGTCCCCCACACACAGCATACGGTATATAGACAAGTCCCCCTCACAGGATACGGTATATAGACAAGACCCCCACACACAGCATACAGTATATAGACAAGTCCCCCACACACAGCATACGGTATATAGACAAGTCCCCCATACAGCATACGGTATATAGACAAGTCCCCCCACACAGCATACGGTATATAGACAAGTCCCCCACACAGCATACAGTATATAGACAAGTCCCCCACACACAGCATACAGTATATAGACAAGTCCCCCACACACAGCATACAGTATATAGACAAGTCCCCCCCACACAGCATACAGTATATAGACAAGTCCCCCACACACAGCATACGGTATATAGACAAGTCCCCCACACAGCATACAGTATATAGACAAGTCCCCCCCACACAGCATACGGTATATAGACAAGTCCCCCACACAGCATACAGTATATAGACAAGTCCCCCCCACACAGCATACAGTATATAGACAAGTCCCCCCCACACAGCATACAGTATATAGACAAGTCACCCACATAGCATACAGTATATAGACAAGTCCCCCACACACAGCATACAGTATATAGACAAGTCCCCCACACACAGCATACAGTATATATACAAGTCCCCCATACAGCATACGATATATAGACAAGTCCCCCATACAGCATACGGTATATAGACAAGTCCCCCCCACACAGCATACAGTATATAGACAAGTCCCCCCACACACAGCATACAGTATATAGACAAGTCCCCCACACAGCATACGATATATAGACAAGTCCCCCATACAGCATACGGTATATAGACAAGTCCCCCCCACACAGCATACAGTATATAGACAAGTCCCCCATACAGCATACGGTATATAGACAAGTCCCCACACACAGCATACAGTATATAGACAAGTCCCCCACACACAGCATACAGTATATAGACAAGTCCCCCACACACAGCATACGGTATATAGACAAGTCCCCCATACAGCATACGGTATATAGACAAGTCCCCCCCACACAGCATACAGTATATAGACAAGTACCCCACACACAGCATACAGTATATAGACAAGTCCCCCACACACAGCATACGATATATAGACAAGTCCCCCACACACAGCATACAGTATATAGACAAGTCCCCCCCACACAGCATACAGTATATAGACAAGTCCCCCACACACAGCATACGGTATATAGACAAGTCCCCCACACACAGCATGCGGTATATAGACAAGTCCCCCACACACAGCATGCGGTATATAGACAAGTCCCCCACACACAGCATACGGCATATAGACAAGTCCCCCACACACAGCATACGGTATATAGACAAGTCCCCCACACAGCATACAGTATATAGACAAGTCCCCCACACACAGCATACGGTATATAGACAAGTACCCTACACACAGCATACAGTATATAGACAAGTCCCCCACACACAGCATACGGTATATAGACAAGTCCCCCACACACAGCATACGGTATAAAGACAAGTCCCCCACACACAGCATACGGTATATAGACAAGTCCCCCCCACACACAGCATACTGTATATAGACAAGTCCCCCACACACAGCATACTGTATATAGACAAGTCCCCCACACACAGCATACTGTATATAGACAAGTCCCCCATACACAGCATACGGTATATAGACAAGTCCCCCCCACACAACATAAGGTATATAGACAAGTCCCCGCACACAGCATACGGTATATAGACAAGTCCCCCGCACACAGCATACGGTATATAGACAAGTCCCCCCCACACAGCATGCGGTATATAGACAAGTCCCCCACACACGGCATACCGTATATAGACAAGTCCCCCACACACGGCATACCGTATATAGACAAGTCCCCCACACACGGCATACGGTATATAGACAAGTCCCCCACACACTGCATACGATATATAGACAAGTCCCCCACACACTGCATACGATATATAGACAAGTCCCCCACACACAGCATGCGGTATATAGACAAGTCCCCCACACAGCATACAGTATATAGACAAGTCCCCCACACACGGCATACGGTATATAGACAAGTCCCCCACACACTGCATACGATATATAGACAAGTCCCCCACACACTGCATACGATATATAGACAAGTCCCCCACACACTGCATACGATATATAGACAAGTCCCCCACACACAGCATACGGTATATAGACAAGTCCCCCACACACAGCATACGGTATATAGACAAGTCCCCCACACACAGTATACAGTATATAGACAAGTCCCCCCCACACAGCATACGGTATATAGACACGTCCCCCCCACACAGTATACGGTATATAGACAAGTCCCCCCCACACAGCATACGGTATATAGAAAAGTCCCCCTCACACAGCATACAGTATATAGACAAGTCCCCCACACACAGCATACAGTATATAGACAAGTCCCCCACCACACAGCATACGGTATATAGACAAGTCCCCCCCACACAACATAAGGTATATAGACAAGTCCCCCGCACACAGCATACGGTATATAGACAAGTCCCCCACACACAGTATACAGTATATAGACAAGTCCCCCATACACAGCATACGGTATATAGACAAGTCCCCCCCACACAACATAAGGTATATAGACAAGTCCCCCGCACACAGCATACGGTATATAGACAAGTCCCCAACACACAGCATACGGTATATAGACAAGACCCCCACACACAGCACACAGTATATAGACAAGTCCCCCACACACAGTATACAGTATATAGACAAGTCCCCCATACACAGCATACGGTATATAGACAAGTCCCCCCCACACAACATAAGGTATATAGACAAGTCCCCCGCACACAGCATACGGTATATAGACAAGTCCCCCACACACAGCATACAGTATATAGACAAGTCCCCCACACACAGCATACGGTATATAGACAAGTCCCCCACACACAGCATACGGTATATAGACAAGTCCCCCACACACAGCATACGGTATATAGACAAGTCCCCACACACAGCATATGGTATATAGACAAGTCCCCCACACACAGCATACGGTATATAGACAAGTCCCCCACACACAGTATACGGTATATAGACAAGTCCCCCCCACGCAGCATACGGTATATTGACAAGGCCCCCACACACAGCTTACAGTATATAGACAAGTCCCCACACACAGCATACAGTATATAGACAAGTCCCCCACACACAGTATACAGTATATAGACAAGTCCCCCCCACGCAGCATACGGTATATAGACAAGTCCCCCATACACAGCATACGGTATATTGACAAGGCCCCCACACACAGCATACGGTATATAGACAAGTCCCCACACACAGCATACGGTATATAGACAAGTCCCCCCCACGCAGCATACTGTATATAGACAAGTCCCCCATACACAGCATACAGTATATAGACAAGTCCCCCCCACACAGCATACGGTATATAGACAAGTCCCCCACACACAGTATACAGTATATAGACAAGTCCCCCCCACGCAGCATACGGTATATAGACAAGTCACCCACACACAGCATACAGTATATAGACAAGTCCCCCACACACAGTATACAGTATATAGACAAGTCCCCCCCACGCAGCATACGGTATATAGACAAGTCACCCACACACAGCATACGGTATATAGACAAGTCCCCCACACAGCATACGGTATATAGACAAGTCCCCCACACACAGCATACAGTATATAGACAAGTCCCCCCCACACAGCATACTGTATATAGACAAGTCCCCCATACACAGCATACAGTATATAGACAAGTCCCCCACACACAGCATATGGTATATACACAAGTCCCCCACACACAGCATACGGTATATAGACAAGTCCCCCACACAGCATACGGTATATAGACAAGTCCCCCACACACAGCATACGGTATATAGACAAGTCCCCCATACACAGCATACAGTATATAGACAAGTCCCCCACACACAACATACGGTATATAGACAAGTCCCCCACACACAGTATACAGTATATAGACAAGTCCCCCCCACGCAGCATACGGTATATAGACAAGTCACCCACACACAGCATACGGTATATAGACAAGTCCCCCACACAGCATACGGTATATAGACAAGTCCCCCACACACAGCATACAGTATATAGACAAGTCCCCCACACACAGCATACAGTATATAGACAAGTCCCCCACACACAACATACGGTATATAGACAAGTCCCCCACACACAGTATACAGTATATAGACAAGTCCCCCCCACGCAGCATACGGTATATAGACAAGTCACCCACACACAGCATACGGTATATAGACAAGTCCCCCATACACAGCATACAGTATATAGACAAGTCCCCCACACACAGCATATGGTATATACACAAGTCCCCCACACACAGCATACGGTATATAGACAAGTCCCCCACACAGAATACGGTATATAGACAAGTCCCCCACACACAGCATACAGTATATAGACAAGTCCCCCATACACAGCATACGGTATATAGACAAGTCCCCCACACACAGCATACAGTATATAGACAAGTTCCCCACACACAACATACGGTATATAGACATGTCCCCCACACACAGCATACGGTATATAGACAAGTCCCCCACACACAGCATACGGTATATAGACAAGTCCCCCACACACAGTATACAGTATATAGACAAGTCCCCCCCACGCAGCATACGGTATATAGACAAGTCACCCACACACAGCATACTGTATATAGACAAGTCCCCCATACACAGCATACAGTATATAGACAAGTCCCCCACACACAGCATATAGTATATACACAAGTCCCCCACACACAGCATACGGTATATAGACAAGTCCCCCACACAGCATACGGTATATAGACAAGTCCCCCACACACAGTATACGGTATATAGACAAGTCCCCCACACACAGCATACGGTATATAGACAAGTCCCCCATACACAGCATACAGTATATAGACAAGTCCCCCACACACAACATACGGTATATAGACAAGGCCCCCGCACACAGCATACGGTATATAGACAAGTCCCCCGCACACAGCATACGGTATATAGACAAGTCCCCCACACACAGCATACGGTATATAGACAAGTCCCCCACACAGCATACGGTATATAGAGAAGTCCCCCACACACAGTATACAGTATATAGACAAGTCCCACACACACAACATACGGTATATAGACAAGTCCCCCGCACACAGCATACGGTATATAGACAAGTCCCCCACACACAGCATACGGTATATAGACAAGTCCCCACACACAGCATACGGTATATAGACAAGTCCCCCACACACAGCATACGGTATATAGACAAGTCCCCCACACACAGCATACGGTATATAGACAAGTCCCCCACACACAGTATACGGTATATAGACAAGTCCCCCCCACGCAGCATACGGTATATAGACAAGTCCCCCATACACAGCATACGGTATATTGACAAGGCCCCCACACACAGCATACGGTATATAGACAAGTCCCCACACACAGCATACGGTATATAGACAAGTCCCCCACACACAGCATACGGTATATAGACAAGTCCCCCCCACACAGCATACGGTATATAGACAAGTCCCCCACACACAGCATACGGTATATAGACAAGTCCCCCACACACAGCATACGGTATATAGACAAGTCCCGCACACACAACATACGGTATATAGACAAGTCCCCCACACACAGCATACGGTATATAGACAAGTCCCCCACACACAGCATACGGTATATAGACAAGTCCCCACACACAGCATACGGTATATAGACAAGTCCCCACACACAGCATACGGTATATAGACAAGTCCCCCACACACAGCATACGGTATATAGACAAGTCCCCCACACACAGCATACGGTATATAGACAAGTCCCCCACACACGGCATACGGTATATAGACAAGTCCCCACACACAGCATACGGTATATAGACAAGTCCCCACACACAGCATACGGTATATAGACAAGTCCCCCACACACAGCATACGGTATATAGACAAGTCCCCCACACACAGCATACGGTATATAGACAAGTCCCCCACACACAGCACACAGTATATAGACAAGTCCCCCATACACAGCATACGGTATATAGACAAGTCCCCCACACACAGCATACAGTATATAGACAAGTCCCCCCCACACAGCATACAGTATATAGACAAGTCCCCCCCACACAGCATACAGTATATAGACAAGTCCCCCACACAGCATACAGTATATAGACAAGTCCCCCACACAGCATACGGTATATAGACAAGTCCCCCACACACAGCACACAGTATATAGACAAGTCCCCCACACACAGCATACAGTATATAGACAAGCCCCCACACACAGCATACGGTATATAGACAAGTCCCCCACACAGCATACGGTATATAGACAAGTCCCCCACACACAGCACACAGTATATAGACAAGTCCCCCACACACAGCATACGGTATATAGACAAGTCCCCCACACAGCATACGGTATACAGACAAGTCCCCCACACACAGCATACAGTATATAGACAAGTCCCCCATACAGCATACAGTATATAGACAAGTCCCCCACACAGCATACGGTATATAGACAAGTCCCCCACACACAGCACACAGTATATAGACAAGTCCCCCACACACAGCCTACAGTATATAGACAAGTCCCCCCCACACAGCATACAGTATATAGACAAGTCCCCCACACAGCATACAGTATATAGACAAGTCCCCCACACAGCATACGGTATACAGACAAGTCCCCCACACACAGCATACAGTATATAGACAAGTCCCCCATACAGCATACAGTATATAGACAAGTCCCCCCCACACACAACATACAGTATATAGACAAGTCCCCCATACACAGCATACAGTGTATAGACAAGTCCCCCCCACACAGCATACGGTATATAGACAAGCCCCCCACACACAGCATACGGTATATAGACAAGTCCCCCACACACAACATACAGTATATAGACAAGTCCCCCACACACAACATACAGTATATAAACAAGTCCCCCACACACAACATACAGTATATAGACAAGTCCCCCACACACAACATACAGTATATAGACAAGTCCCCCCCACACAGCATACGGTATATAGACAAGTCCCCCACACACAGCATACAGTATATAGACAAGTCCCCCACACAGCATACGGTATATAGACAAGTCCCCCACACACAGCATACAGTATATAGATAAGTCCCCCATACAGCATACAGTATATAGACAAGTCCACCACACACAGCATAGGGTATATAGACAAGACCCCCACATAGCATACTGTATATAGACAAGTCCCCCCCACACAGCATACGGTATATAGACAAGTCCCCCCCACACAACATACAGTATATAGACAAGTCCCCCACACACAACATACAGTATATAGACAAGTCCCCCACACACAACATACAGTATATAGACAAGTCCCCCCCACACAGCATACAGTATATAGACAAGTCCCCCACACAGCATACGGTATATAGACAAGTCCCCCACACACAGCATACAGTATATAGACAAGTCCCCCATACAGCATACAGTATATAGACAAGTCCCCCCCACACAGCATACAGTATATAGACAAGTCCCCCACACACAACATACAGTATATAGACAAGTCCCCCACACACAACATACAGTATATAGACAAGTCCCCCACACACAACATACAGTATATAGACAAGTCCCCCCCACACAGCATACGGTATATAGACAAGTCCCCCACACACACAGCATACAGTATATAGACAAGTCACCCACATAGCATACAGTATATAGACAAGTCCCCCCCACACAGCATACGGTATATAGACAAGTCCCCCCCACACAGCATACGGTATATAGACAAGTCCCCCACACACAACATACAGTATATAGACAAGTTCCCCACACACAGCATACAGTATATAGACAAGTCCCCCACATAGCATACAGTATATAGACAAGTCCCCCACACACAGCATACAGTATATAGACAAGTCACCCACATAGCATACAGTATATAGACAAGTCCCCCCCACACAGCATACTGTATATAGACAAGTCCCCCCCACACAGCATACGGTATATAGACAAGTCCCCCACACACAACATACAGTATATAGACAAGTCCCCCACACACAGCATACAGTATATAGACAAGTCCCCCCCACACAGCATACAGTATATAGACAAGTCCCCACACACAGCATACAGTATATAGACAAGTCACCCACACACAACATACAGTATATAGACAAGTCCCCCACACACAGCATACGGTATATAGACAAGTCCCCCCCACACAGCATACGGTATATAGACAAGTCCCCCACACACAACATACAGTATATAGACAAGTCCCCCCCACACAGCATACGGTATATAGACAAGTCCCCCACACACAGCATACAGTATATAGACAAGTCCCCCACACACAACATACAGTATATAGACAAGTCCCCCACACAGCATACAGTATATAGACAAGTCCCCCACACACAACATACAGTATATAGACAAGTCCCCCACACAGCATACAGTATATAGACAAGTCCCCACACACAGCATACAGTATATAGACAAGTCACCCACACACAACATACAGTATATAGACAAGTCCCCCACACACAGCATACGGTATATAGACAAGTCCCCCCCACACAGCATACGGTATATAGACAAGTCCCCCACACACAACATACAGTATATAGACAAGTCCCCCCCACACAGCATACGGTATATAGACAAGTCCCCCACACACAGCATACAGTATATAGACAAGTCCCCCACACACAGCATACGGTATATAGACAAGTCCCCCCACACAGCATACGGTATATAGACAAGTCCCCCACACACAGCATACGGTATATAGACAAGTCCCCACACACAGCATACAGTATATAGACAAGTCCCCCACACACAACATACAGTATATAGACAAGTCCCCCACACAGCATACAGTATATAGACAAGTCCCCCACACACAGCATACGGTATATAGACAAGTCCCCCACACACAGCATACGGTATATAGACAAGTCCCCCACACACAACATACAGTATATAGACAAGTCCCCCACACACAACATACAGTATATAGACAAGTCCCCCACACAGCATACGGTATATAGACAAGTCCCCCACACACAGGATACAGTATATAGACAAGTCCCCCACACACAGCATAGAGTATATAGACAAGTCCCCCACACACAGCATACGGTATATAGACAAGTCCCCCCCACACAGCATACAGTATATAGACAAGTCCCCCACACACAGCATACTGTATATAGACAAGTCCCCCACACACAGCATACAGTATATAGACAAGTCCCCCACACACAGCATACAGTATATAGACAAGTCCCCCACACACAACATACAGTATATAGACAAGTCCCCCACACACAACATACAGTATATAGACAAGTCCCCCACACACAACATACAGTATATAGACAAGTCCCCCCCACACAGCATACAGTATATAGACAAGTCCCCCACACACAGCATACGGTATATAGACAAGTCCCCCACACAGCATACAGTATATAGACAAGTCCCCCACACACAGCATACGGTATGAAGACAAGTACCCCACACACAGCATACGGTATATAGACAAGTCCCCCACACACAGCATACGGTATATAGACAAGTCCCCCCCACACAGCATACGGTATATAGACAAGTCCCCCACACAGCATACAGTATATAGACAAGTCCCCCACACACAGCATACGGTATATAGACAAGTACCCCCCCCCCACACACACACACAGCATACGATATATACACTGTGTTCCAAATTATTATGTAAATAATATTTTCTCAGATTTTCCCTAATTTCCTATATGAATTGCAGTCATTGTAATTTTCCAGTCAAATAACTATTAGAGTACAATTGAAAGGTTTTTGTACAAACTGCCTATGATAACAGTATATTTTTAAAAAACTAAAAAACTCAAACTGCACTCAAAATGCATGTTCCAAATTATTATGCACAGCAGAGTTTTCAAACTTTTCATTTTAATAAAGAACAAAAAAATGGTCATTTTTGAAATGATAAGCATTAGCAGGTTATTACAAACTGAAATCAAACAGTTTTCAACTCAAAACTTTATTCTAGGTGATGTTACATTTGCACATAGGACCCCTTGTTCGAAAGGAGCTTCTGAACTCTCTCGTCCATTGAATTTGTCAGGTTTTGGATGGTTTCTGCTTCAATTGTTTTGCATGAGGACAGAATACCCTCCCAGAGCTGTTGCTTAGATGTGAACTGCCTCCCGCCATCATAGACACTCCTTCTGATGATGCTCCAGAGGTTCTCAATGGGGTTGAGGTCAGGGGAGCATGGGGGCCACACCATAAGTTTGTCCCCTTTTATGCCCATAGCAGCCAGAGATGCAGATGTGTTATGTGCAGCATGAGACGGGGCATTATCATGCATGAAATGATCTTGCTGTGGAATGCACGGTTCTTCTTCTTGAACCATGGCAGGAAGTGCTATTTGAGAAACTCAACATACATTATGGAGTTAATCTTTACCCCTTCAGGGATCTTAAAGGGGCCAACAATCTCTCTCCCCATGATTCCAGCCCAAAACATTACTCCACCTCCTCCTTGTTGGTGCCGTAGCCGTGTTTGCATGGGGTGTCCATCAACCAGCCATCCTCCACTCCATCCATCTGGACCATCGAGATCATTTCATGCATGATAATGCCCCGTCTCATGCTGCACATAACACATCTGCATCTCTGGCTGTTATGGGCATAAAAGGGGACAAACTTATGGTGTGACCCCCATGCTCCCCTGACCTCTACCCCATTCAGAACCTCTGGAGCATCATCAAAAGGAGTGTCTATGATGGCGGGAGGCAGTTCACATCTAAGCAACAGCTCTGGGAGGGTATTCTGTCCTCATGCAAAACAATTGAAGCAGAAACCATCCAAAACCTGACAAATTCAATGGACGAGAGAGTTCAGAAGCTCCTTTCGAACAAGGGGTCCTATGTGCAAATCTAACATCACCTAGAATAAAGTTTTGAGTTGAAAACTGTTTGATTTCAGTTTGTGATAACCTGCTAATGCTTATAATTTCAAAAATGACCATTTTTTTGTTCTTTATTAAAATGAAAAGGTTGAAAACTCTGCTCTGCATAATAATTTGGAACATGCATTTTGAGTGCAGTTTGAGTTTTTTATTTTTTTAAAAATATACTGTTATCATAGGCAGTTTGTACAAAAACCTTTCAATTGTACTCTAATAGTTATTTGACTGGAAAATTCCAATGACTGCAATTCATATAGGAAATTTGGGAAAATCTGAGAAAATATTATTTACATAATAATTTGGAACACAGTGTAGACAAGTGCATAGCTGTGGTAGGGTAGGAGTGGGAGGAGCCTTCCTTCTCTTGTCAGTGCTGGCCCTGCAGTGGGGCCCACCGGGGAATTCCCCAGCAGGCCAGTCCGAGCCTGGTCACATGCTGACTAGAGTCTCAGACACCTCTCTGAGTAGCCCACTGATAGAAGTGGATGAGAATCTAGTCGGCATTTGATCTCAACTATTACATCATAACACCGGCTTTATCTTTTTAAAGCTTTGTAACCTTTACTCACTTTCTGAATCAGCCACAGATAAAACTCAATAAGGATGGGTTGCTACTGTGTGCAATTTGCCAGCCAGCCCAGAACAGCGGTGACCTGAGCCGACAGCAGCGACTTGAGTAGACTGTGGCCACCTGAGCCAACAGCGGCATTTAAATTGAGCTATCGCCAGGAAATGGATGACAATGGCAGTCAGGGGAATGGTGAAGGCCTGCATGGCTGCCATCTTGGTACTCCTGTGAAGTTCATCCACAGTCTGAACTTAATCTTATAAACTGTATACTGCATTACTAGAGGATTACTGTATATAGAATAAGCAGTCAAGAGATCGCAGGTTCAAGTGCCCTAAGGGGACATAAAAAAATAAAGTAAAAATGGAAAAAAAAGAAAAGTTTTACAAAGGAAAAAAAATAAACAAAAATGTTAAATCACCCCTATTTTCCGAGGTAAAAAAAAATAAATTAAAAAAGAAACATTTTATATTGTCATGTCTGTAAAAGTCCGACCTATCAAAGCCCAAATTATTTAAACCGCACGTTAAATAGCGGAAAAATAAATTAAGAAGCCAGAATTGCCGTATTATGGTGTCACCAAACAGTAATAAATAACCCGGTATTGTGTCACCATTTTGTGAGACCCTGCATTTGTTCCATGTTTCTGCTGATGAATCTGGGCGAGGTTCGCTTTCTGCTCGCCGACCTGCGGGGGTTATTGATGCCATTCTCTGCTGTCTACAAACTTTTCATCTCTTTTTGATGCATTTTTTGGGAGGTAAAATTACCCAAAAAGAAAAAAAAAACTGGGGTGTTTAGATTATCTTTGCTGTTGGGCATTTGCTGTAGGGGTTAATATATTTATGATTTGATAGATGGACTTTTTGTCAGTGTGTCAATACTAAATAAATAAATATATATATATAATCTTTTAGTCTTGCTTTGTATTGACAAATGGAGGTAGGAAATTTAAAAGGATTTTTTTTATATATATAAATTTCAATTTTAATCCTTTTCTATCACATTATTTTTTGGTCCCGTTGGGCAACTTGAATCAAAAATCCACAACTCATTGGAATTGCGACACTTAAATTCTGCAGATGTCGGGAAGGGGATAAAGAGAATAAAGTAACTTTGCAGAATGCTTCCGTTTTGTGTACACAGCTCCTGTGCTGACTTAGTGTTCTCTTTGGTTACACCACACACCCATTCTGTGTCCGGCCCCCACAGATCGCCATCTCCATAGATATGGGGGGATTTCCTCATGTGACGACCCCTCTGCCGATGTATACAGATCACATGTGGCTTCACCTTCAGCTTTGATCTCCGCAGTCTTCAGTTCCGGATCCTCCAGGATGAGGGATAAATCTTTCTTGCTCTTCATTCCCCTCCGTGGCTGATACAGCAGCTCCACCGCGCCGACGTTCCCCTCATAGGGAGGAATCGCTCCGCAAAGACTGTTCTCAGCCACAGGACGATCCGCCGGATACAGGAGGAAAGTTCTCCTCTCTGCAATGAAGGATTATTCCACTTTTCTGCCATTTGTAAGATCTCTGCTTGTTGTCTGAGAATAAAAACATTCTTCTTAATAACCAGAACCTGAAAAAAATCTAATCCTGACAGCAGCGGAGCATTTATTACAATGGTATTCAGTCTAGACGATCCCCCTCCTGTCCTGACCGTTTGCTACAATGTATCAGTGCAGGGAAAATCTATCAGTTTGGACTTGGTTTCCCTTACAGAGGATTGTCCAGGCCAGACACCATTGTACCCAGTGGCGTCCCGCCAATGGCGGCAGGCCACGCGACTGCTATGGGGCCCGTGAGCTGGGGGGGCCCCATAGCAGTGGCCTGCACTGTGTACCCCCGCATCGGGTCCCCCTCCTGCACCCAGGCAAGCGGCGGGGCCCTGAGCGCACTATGGGTCCCCCCGCCTGCTCAGGGCCCCGGCCGTCACAATAATTACCTCTTCCAGTGCCCTAGACGCTAGAATGTATGGGATCCTTCCAGGTGTGATGTCATTTCCGGGGGCGTGTTCTAGTTCAGCACCAGACGCCAGAGTCTCATGCAGAGACAGAGCTGCCGGTGAAGCTGCAGGAGGAGGTCAGTATCCTAAGCTGAGAAACAGGAGATTGTTCTATTAATTGCTGGTCTGATGTCTTTTCTTCTTGTTGTTTTTGGGGTGAGGGGGCTTGATACTTGCGAGTGAGGGATTTGGGGGGTTAATGCTGGAGGGCAGTCTGGTGGGGTTAATTAATGCTTGTGGAGATCTTAGGGGGCTCTGGGGAATAATGCAGGGATAATGTGTGCTTGTGGGTTCCCTAAGGGGATGCTGTGGTCTTTTGAGGGCTCTGGGGGGGGATGCTGCGGGCTTGTGGGGGCCCTAAGGGGGATTTTGCGGTCTTGTGGGGGCTCTGGGGGGGATGCTGCGAGCTTGTGGGGCCCTGGGGGAGATGCTGCGGGCTTGTGGGGCCCTGCGGGGGATGCTGTGGGCTTGTGGGTGCTCTGGGGGGGATGCTGCGGGCTTGTGGGGCCCTGAAGGGGTGCTGTGGGCTTGTGGGGGCCCTGGGGGGGATGCTGTTGGCTTCTGGGGCCCTGGGGGGGATGCTGTGGGTTTGTGGGGGCCCTTGGGGGGATACTCTGGGCTTGTGGGTGCTCTGGGGGGGGATGCTGCTTGCTTGTGGGGCCCTGGGGGGGGATGCTGTGGGCTTGTGGGTGCTCTCGGGGGGATATTGCAGGCTTGTGGGTGCTCTGGGGGGGATGCTGTGGGCTTATGGGGGCTCTGGGGGGGATGCTGCAGGCTTCTGGGTCCTCTGCGGGGGGGTGCTGCAGGCTTGTGGGGCCTCTGTATGGGGTCCAGCCTGCATATGGCATTACATGGGGACCAGGCAGTATTCTCTACGGTGAATTATATGGGATCCAGTATTTTGTATGGAGCATTATATGGGGCTCATAATACTGTATGGAGGACTATGTGGTGCCCATAATATTGTATGGAGGACATAGTGGTGCCATAACACTGTATGGAGGACTATACTGTCCGGTCTGCACTGTGCGCTGTGAGGATTCACCGGTTTCTGAGCTATTGTAGAATTTACAATAGATATCACTCATGAAATGTAAGAAGTCAGTGAAATGTTTGGCATTGTACTATATCTATATCTATAATTTCTCTGCTGTATCTGTGCATCATGAATGGTTGGATGTGTTAAAGGGGCCACTGAGACTCTTTCTCCCGGGGCCCACGAAAACCTGGAGGAGGGAGCATCATGTGACACTCCCTCTCCCATCATTCCTCCTCTGCGTCTGACGCAGCGGCATGATGACGCGCCACGCTGTGTCAGACAGTGGAGCTGGCAGCTGCTGAGGTGATCAGCTGCAGAGACTGAAGCAGCGGGGAACGAGGAGCGGTAAGTATGTATTTATTTTTAAATCAGTGTGTACTGATAATACTGGAGGACTGGGGCTGCATTTTACCCTATGGGGGAATGCATTATACTGAGTGGAGATCCATGGCGAGTGTCTTATACTGTGTGGAGGACCATGGGGGAGTGTATTGTACTGTGTGGAGGACCATGGGGGAGTGCATTGTACTGTGTGGAGGACCATGGGGGAGTGCATTACACTGTGTGGAGATCCATGGCGAGTGTCTTATACTGTGTGGAGGACCATGGGGGAGTGCATTGTACTGTGTGGAGGACCACGTGGGAGTGCATTATACTGCGTGGAGGACCACGGGAAGTGCATTGTACTGTGTGGAGGACCACGAGAGAGTGCATTATACTGCGTGGAGGACCACGAGGGAGTGTATTATACTGTGTGGAGGACCACGAGGGAGTGCATTATACTGCGTGGAGGACCATGGGGACTGTATTATACTGCGTGGAGGACCACGGCGAGTGCCTTATACTGTGTGGAGGACCATGGCGAGAGTCTTATACTGTGTGGAGGACCATGGCGAGTGCATTGTACTCTATGGAGTATGGAGAGGTGTGGGGCAGTTGGGGGATCATACTGTGTTGGTGTCATCATACTTTACCCTGGGAGTTGAGGTCGGGTACAGTAGGGTCATTATACTGCGCATATGGAGGAATTCACCATGGGGGTATCATACCATGTTTGTGGGGCACTTTTGTTGGCACCACACTTTATGGGCAATGAAAAAGGGATCTAGGACTTCAGCAGGAGGAAAATTACTATGTATAGGCTGGAAGGTTGTGAGATCTGCTCTTCTGTGACCCCGACAATTATTTACATTTTTACAATTTTTTGTTGTGGGGGGGGCCCAATTAGAACTTCTGCTATGGTGCCCCATGATTCCTATGTACGCCCCTGATTGTACCAAATCCTCAGCTGTGCTGGTACTAAGGATATGGACACTCAGACATTTTGGGCTAAATATATACATACAAATATTTTTTCACTAACGTTTCATAAACAATTTGGCTTTTTTATTTCCTTTGCATTGCTAGTTGCAGAATGAGCTCACTGAGAATTTATCAGTGAGCTCATTCTGACCTTCTCTGTGCTGATTATGTTCACAGACCAGCATGAAAGTTGGGCTGATCTCTGATTCAGTCATAAATCATCGCAGAAATAAAAGAGCTGGAAACTCCACATCATAAGGAGCTCACTGACTGAATCTCAAGTTAACTCATTCTGCAGCCATCAATGTGCTGCTGGGAAACAAAAAGCTGGTAAAGGCCGAACAGAGCAAATGTTACATGAAGCAAAATAGTAAAAAGTATTTTTAGACCAATATACATGTATTTAAAGGGATTGTCCGGTGTGAAGCTGAAGGCTGCAGTCATCTGTGTGACGCTCTGTGACTGCAGACTTGTAATCCTCACATCATGTAGACTGCGCGCTGCCAGCATTATTCTCAGCCCAGAGATGGCAGAAGCCCCTGTATCATGTGTACAGGAATTGTGCCCCCTCTCCCCGAGGAGCAGCAGCGCCTCGTCCTCCAGATACATGAGGGTCCCATCGGGGAGATCCGCATGTACCGGCCATGATGTCATCTCCATGGATACGGCAGAAGACCCCTGTAAGGGAGAGCTCAGACGTGGGGGGATTGATGTGGATGTGAGGAGCAGATCCCCCCATATTCACAGATTATCGCACAATACATGTGGCCTTGCACAGGAAAAACTGTGAGGAAAGAAGAAATCAGATTTCTTACAATATAGAATAATGTCCTCCTGCCCTCGCTCATGTCCAGTATTATTTATCCCCTGACCTTTTGGGTGGGGAACCCCTCCTGAGCCCCTTCCATTGTATAGGAGCCATATATCTGCTCCATTACTGGCAGAAGGTAAGGAGCCAATCACACTGCACGGCTTCTACTTCCTGCTCTAAGCCCCGCCCACCTGCCTTCCCTTGAGATCTCCATGACAACCCTTGTGTGACTACAGTGACAGGCCACGCCCCCGAGGATTCTGATCAGTGCGGATGTCTCCATATTGCTGAGGACTGTGAGCGGCTGATGGGCGGAGCCAGCAGCGATGTGAGGGGCGGAGCCAGCAGCGATATGAGAGGCGGAGCGCCAGCAGCGACATGAGGGGCGGAGCCAGCAGCGATATGAGGGGCGGAGTCAGCAGCGATATGAGGGGCGCTCACAGCACTGACAGGAGCAGGTGTGTGTGCAGCCAGTTCCTCTGCTGTGGGTGTTGTGGTGTGTGAGCTTCGCCGTGTATATAATATACACATATATATATATATATATACAGAGTTGAAATCAGAAGTTTCCATACACTGTATAAATAGACACATCTGCAGGTTTTTCTCAATATCTGACATGAAATCAGAATAAACCTTTCCCATTTTCGGTCAATTAGGATTACCATCATTTTTAATATTTGCCAAATGCCAGAATAATGAGAGAGAGAGAATGTTTTAGGACATTTTTATTACTTACTGCTAAGTCAAAAGTTTACCTCTTTCCCTCTCCTCATTCATTGGGAGTGGGGCGCGGAGGATGCTGGGTGGGACGTGCGGGGTAACCCCCGCCCACAGCCCAGCATCCACCGCGGGGTCCGCGACACTAATGTCACCCCTCATTTGACGTGACATCAGCGGAAGAAAGAGCCGGCTGCAGCCGGGGGTCACGTGATGCCTGTGAGTGGCGCTATCGCCAGTCCCTCCTACAGGAAATCAACCCCACATGATGCTGCCTCCCCCGTGTTTCACAGTTGGGATGGTGTTCTTAGGCTTCCAAGCTTCTCCTTTTTTCTTCCAAAAGTAACGATGGTCACTATGCCCAAAAAGTTCAATTTTAGTTTCATCAGACCACGGGACATGTCTCCAAAAATTAAGGTCTTTGTTCCTGTGTGCATTTGCAAACATTAATCTGGCTTTTTTATCTTTCTTTTGGAGTAATGGCTTCTTCCTGGCACAGTGGCCTTTCAGCCTATATTGATACAGTACTCATTTCACTGTGGATATTGACACAATCTTATCAGCTTCCCCTATCATCTTCACAAGATCTTTTGCTTTTGTCCTTGATATGCACATATCGGACCAAAGCACGTTCATCTCTGGGACACAGAACCCGTCTCCTTCCTGAGCGGTATGATGGCTGGACATTCCCATCTTGTTTGTACTTGCATATAATTGTTTGTACAGATTAACGAGGCACCTTCAGGTATCTTGAAATTGTACCCAAGGATGAGCCAGACTTGTGCAAGTCCACAAGTCTCTTCCTGATATCTTGGTTGATTTCTTTAGACTTTCCCATGATGCTACACAAAGAAGCAGTGTGTTTCAGGTGTGCATTAAAATACATCCACAGGTGTGTCTCTAATTAACTGAGATGTTGCCAAAAAAGCTATCAGAAGTTTCCAAACACATGACATCATCATATGGGCAGTCCAGAATTGTTTAAAGGTATAGCAATATTAGTGTATGTAAACTTATGACTTTGCAGTAAGTAATAAAAATGCTTTAAAACATTCTCTCTCTCTCTTATTATTCTGGCATTTGGCAAATCTTAAAAATTATGGTAATCCTAATTGACCTAAAACGGGAAGGTTTATTCTGATTTCATGTCAGATATTGAGAAAAACATGCAGATGTGTCTTTTTATTGTTATGATCTGCAACAAGTACTAAGGAAAGAAAGGAGAAAGCTATCCCTACAGTAAGACTAAGCTGAATCCCTACGATGTAGCGGCTGCCTGTTCCTAGCGAACAGACCCGCCTTAGTCCTCGGCTAGTCTGAACGAAGACCTATAGCATAAAGGAGAGGGGTCCCAAAAAGAACTAAGGACTGGAACAAAAATGGGACATCTCCTAAACAGAGAAGTTGTTACAAAACACAAAAAGATAAACTGACAAAAAGGTACTAGAGGTCCCAGAAGGACCAAGCGAACTGACAGAGAAAGGCACAGAAGCACCTGGCTAGAAAAGCAGTCAAACAACACTGAAGTCCAACACAGCCAAAAGGGCGGAGCTGGAATATAAAGGCAGATGGTCTTGTGACCGCAAAACACAAGATGGAAAAAACAAACAGGAGGGTTCTAACATTTATATAGTGTATGTAAATTTCTGGTTTCAACTGTGTATACAGGTGACAGGAGCAGGTGTGTGTGCAGCCAGGTCCGCTCTTTTGTGGCGCCGCAGCGGAGCGTGTTGTGGTGTGTGAGCTCTGCCGTGTATATAGTACAGAGGAGTATATATATATGTGTATGTATATATATATATACATACACACACACGCGGGGCATGCAGGAGTTTTTAGTTTACCAGTTTGGGTCCATGCGGAGCAGCTATAGGATTCACTGGGAACATTTTGGGGAACAGACAACGTTTTTATAATTTTTATTCCATTTTTCTTTTGCGTGAGATTAATAAAAAACAATTCTGCTGATGTTTTTTTATTTTTTCCAGCATTCAATGGCAAAACCCCAGGAATGGTTCTTATATTTTTTCTTTCCAGCGTTTATCGTGCAGTATAGAGACAAAATGAACAAAAGCTACAATTTTGCCATTAATTATTACTATTTTATTCTTGATGCTGTTTTTCGTGCCGGATAAATCATGTGATCGTTGTACAGTTTGGATTGTTGTTCTCTGCGATGTTAATCAGGTTTAGTTTTTTTGTTCTTGTTTTTTGGGGGTTTATTTTAATAAAATCTAGTTTTAATGTAAGAAAAAAAATTATATTTGAGTTTTTACTTTGTATATTTCCAAATATTTTATTGAAACGGAGTAAAGGAAAGAAGGATGAACTAGTGGGAGAGCAACTGTAAAGGACCCCTGCCAGTCCCTAAAACTAAAGGGGCCTGTGACGACACAGCATTTAATCGTAATTATCCAGATGTAAATTCCATAGGCCCAGAATGATAGACTATTGCCTGAATTATTAACTATTGAATTTATGTGTTTCTTTCTTCGGTTGGTCAACGCACATGATCTTTTGTCATTAGTCCGAATGTTGACTCATCTTGTAGGTTGAGGTGATATTTGTTAATTGATAAATGGTTATTTACCTCTTATATCAACTCTTCTGGTTTATTGTACTGTTATCTTCTTTGCAATACAGGGACGCAGGCTCTTTGAACAATGGATGTTTGCTAAATATGTTGATTACCATTTTAGAAGTCCATGCAATTTGTTGACTTGCATTGTTTCGGAATTTATAGTTTATCCTTCAATGCTTGCAATGTTTGCAAGTCAACATTGGGGGATGAACTGTTGATGCTCCAGTAATGGGAATTAGTAACACCACCCCTTTCTCTTGACCTGTGGATGAAGTCTTGAAGAAGGACAGTTGTGAACTACATAAAGGAGTCTTTTTACAAAACCACTGCCAGGAACACTCTATGGGACAGCTCTACAGAACACCATGACTCTATTAAGAGGGACATAGATTTGGTTTCTACAGGATGCCAGCTTAAGGGACCACAGCCCTGGCTGGAGGAATACAGATCTGCTCCATTGACTACTATAGAACCCATGGATACATCTGGGAAAACCAGGTTGGGACCCACCAGTCACCTGGTCCCATGGAGATGTTTGGAGTAGCCAGGTTGGGACACTCCGGCCACCTGGAACTCGTGAATATGCTCGGAAAAAGCCAAGTCGGGACCTTCCGGTCACCTAGTTCCATGGATATGTTCGGAGAAGCCAGGTTGGAACTTTCTGGTCTCCTGGCCACGTACCTCAATGGACTGTCAGCTTTCTAAGCTTGTTGTTACCTCCTCTTTGTGGGTGCTCTTTGGTGGGGGTGCCATTGGTGGGGGTAGTCAGCCCCAGAAGCCCCTCGGATTGGCAGCTGCTTCAATCCCAGCGAGTCAGCGGAAGGGTGAGACTCTGTAATTTGCACCATATTAGGTATTTGCTGGGACTGTTCGATATGTTTATTGTGTGTTTGGTGGCTCAATAAAATATTACCTCACTGTTTTACAATCATCCTGTGTTGTTGTTTATGTATCTTCTATCAGTGATGGATTATAATGAGTGTGATCTGCTCCACCATGAGGGGCCCGATCCTCCCGGGGGCCCACGTTCAAAGATCCCAGCACGGCTCAGGACGGATTCTTGTAGTGCTGATGTTTGATAAATAGGATAATAGAGTGCTCATAGAAAATAAATGTCTGACCTCTTCTTTCTGATGGGCATTTTAGAGCGAGGAGCTGCGCTCTGGACTCACCGCTGCACTCCCCATGCCATTGCGGTGGCCATCTTAATATCGATCTGTGCGGAGGAGACTGTGGGAGTCAGACGGAGGTGTCAAATGTACGGACCCTTTTAATCACAGGATGGAGGGTCACTGTGAATATTAATTCATGAACCACTGTGCATAGTGACTCGCCCCCAGGGCCGTGGGGCACTCGGAAGCCGGGCCTCTGGTTGCCGGGGGATATCACGGTGGCTGGCCCAGTCCGTGGCCCAGGGCGGTCACTCAAAGGGGGGGGGGAATGCTTATAGGGGAAATTGTCGTGACGCCACCTGTGGATTCTGGTAAGAGGTTACCAGCGCTGCGACAGTCCACTGAGGCTGATGTTAGGGGCAGCTATGATGGGACGGCTCCCCACAGGTAGAGCAGGCCTCAGGGCAGTGTGGAGGTGTAGAAAGATGGTGGAAGCAGGAGGGAGATGGCAGGACGGTTCCAGAGGAAGTACAGGCACACACACAAGGGTAAACTTCAATACCTTTACTGGTGGTGATGCAGGTACGGTCCAGGGCTTGTGGGGGCCCCGGGGGGATGCTGCGGGCTTGTGGGGGCCCTAAGGGGATGCTGCGGGCTTGTGGGGCCCTGGGGGGGATTCTGCGGGCTTGTGGGGCCCTGGAGGGGATGCTGTGGGCTTGTGGGTGCTCTGGGGGGGATGCTGCAGGCTTGTGGGGTCTATGGGGGGGATGCTGCAGGCATGTGGGGGCTCTGGGGGGGGTGATGCAGGCTTGAGGGGGGCCCTGGGGGGATGCAGCCGGCTTGTGGGGGCCCCGGGGAGGATGCAGCGGGCTTATGGGGCCTCTGTATGAGGTCCAGCCTGCATATGGCATTACATGGGGACCAGGCAGTATTCTCTATGGTGAATTATATGGGATCCAGTATCTTGTATGGAGCATTATATAGGGCTCATAATACTGTATGGAGGACTTAGTGGTGCCATAACACTGTATGGAGGACTATACTGTCCGGTCTGCACTGTGCGCTGTGAGGATTCACCGGTTTCTGAGCTATTGTAGAATTTACAGTAGATATCACTCATGAAATGTAAGGAGTCAGTGAAATTTTTGGCATTGTACTATATCTATATCTATAATTTCTCTGCTGTATCTGTGTATCATGAATGGTTGGATGTGTTAAAGGGGCCACTGAGACTCTTTCGCCCGGGGCCCACGAAAATCTGGAGGAGGGAGCATCATGTGACACTCCCTCTCCCATCATTCCTCCTCTGCGTCTGACGCAGCGGCATGATGACGCGCCACGCTGTGTCAGACAGTGGAGCTGGCAGCTGCTGTGGTGATCAGCTGCAGAGACTGAAGCAGCGGGGAACGAGGAGCGGTAAGTATGTATTTATTTTTTAAATCATTGTGTACTGATAATACTGGAGGACTGGGGCTGCATTTTACCCTACGGGTGGGGGGAGGGCTGCATTTTACCCTATGGGGGGCTGCATTATACTGCGTACAGGACCATGGGGGAATGCATTATACTGAGTGGAGAACCATGGCGAGTGTCTTAAGGCCCCGTCACACTAAGCGATGCAGCAGCGATCCCGACAACGATACGACCTGTCAGGGATCGTTGCTGCATCGCTAATACATCGCTGGGGAGCTGTCAAACAGGCAGGCTCACCAGCGATCAGGGGAGCAGCGATATCGTGGAAAGAATCGTTCCACGATGTCCTGCTCCTGTTACCAGCCTGCTGCTTAAGCAGGAGCAGGCTGGTAACTATGGTAAACATCGGGTTACTAAGTGCGCGTGTGCCCCTAGTAACCCGCTGTTTATCATGGATACGACTCTGCTAAGGTGAACGGTAGCCTCCGCGCACCGTAGCAGAGTGGTATCCATGGTAAACAGCGGGTTACTAAGTGCGCGCGTGCCCCTAGTAACCCGATGTTTACCATGGTTACCAGCCAGATCGTTGGTCCTGCTGGTCACACACAGCGATGTGTGCTGGCCAGCGGGAGGCCAACGACCAAAAAAATGGTCCAGGACACTTTGCAGCGATCAGCGACCTCACAGCAGGGGCCTGATCGTTGCAAAGTGTCACACATAGCGACATCTCTGGTGAGGTCGCTGGTGAGTCACCAAAACCGTGACACAGCAGCGATCTCGCTAGCGATATCGCTATGTGAGACGGGGCTTTATACTGTGTGGAGGACCATGGGGGAGTACATTGTACAGTGTGGAGGACCATGGGGGAGTGCATTGTACTGTGTGTAGGACCATGGGGGAGTGCATGGTACTGTGTGGAGGACCATGGGGGAGTGCATTATACTGTGTGGAGGACCACGGGGAGTGCATTGTACTGTGTGGAGGACCACGAGGGAGTGCATTATACTGCATGGCGGACCACGTGGGAGTGCATTATACTGCGTGGAGGACCACGAGGGAGTGCATTATACTGCGTGGAGGACCATGGCGAGTGCCTTATACTGTGTGGAGAACCATGGCGAGAGTCTTATACTGAGTGCATTATACTCTATGGAGTGTGGAGAGGTGTGGGGCAGTTGGGGGATCATACTTTACCCTGGGAGTTGAGGTCGGGTACAGTAGGGTCATTATACTGCGCATATGGAGGAATTCACCATGGGGGTATCATACCGTGTTTGGGGGGCACTTTTGTTGGCACCACACTTTATGGGCAATGAAAAAGGGATCTAGGACTTCAGCAGGAGGAAAATTACTATGTAAAGGCTGGAAGGTTGTGAGATCTGATCTTCTGCGACCCCGACAATTATTTACATTTTTGTTGCGGGGGGGGGGGCCCAATTAGAACTTCTGCGTCCTATGTACGCCCCTGATTATACCAAATCCTCAGCTGTGCTGGTACTAAGGATATGGACACTCAGACATTTTGGGCTAAATATATACATACAAATATTTTTTCAATAACGTTTCAAAAACAATTTGGCTTTTTTATTTCCTTTGCATTGCTAGTTGCAGAATGAGCTCACTGAGAATTTATCAGTGAGCTCATTCTGACCTTCTCTGTGCTGATTATGTTCACAGACCAGCATGAAAGTTGGGCTGATCTCTGATGCAGTCATAAATCATCGCAGAAATAAAAGCGCTGGAAACTCCACATCATAAGGAGCTCACTGACTGAATCTCAAGTTAACTCATTCTGCAGCCATCAATGTGCTGCTGGGAAACAATAAGCTGGTAAAGGCCGAACAGAGCAAATGTTACAAGAAGCAAAATAGTAAAAAGTATTTTTAGACCAATATACATGTATTTAAAGGGATTGTCCGGTGTGAAGCTGAAGGCTGCAGTCATCTGTGTGACTCTCTGTGACTGCAGACTTGTAATCCTCACATCATGTAGACTGCGCGCTGCCAGCATTATTCTCAGCCCAGAGATGGCAGAAGCCCCTGTATCATGTGTACAGGAATTGTGCCCCCTCTCCCCGAGGAGCAGCAGCGCCTCGTCCTCCAGATACATGAGGGTCCCATCGGGGAGATCCGCATGTACCGGCCATGATGTCATCTCCATGGATACGGCATCAATGTGCAGAGCAGAAGACCCCTGTAAGGGAGAGCTCAGACATGGGGGGATTGATGTGGATGTGAGGAGCAGATCCCCCCATATTCACAGATTATTGCACAATACATGTGGCCTTGCACAGGAAAAACTGTGAGGAAAGAAGAAATCAGATTTCTTACAATATAGAATAATGTCCTCCTGCCCTCGCTCATGTCCAGTATTATTTATCCCCTGACCTTTTGGGTGGGGAACCCCTCCTGAGCCCCCTCCATTATATAGGAGCCATATATCTGCTCCATTACTGGTAGAAGTTAAGGAGCCAATCACACTGCACGGCTTCTACTTCCTGCTCTAAGCCCCGCCCACCAGCCTTCCCTTGAGATCTCCATGACAACCCTTGTGTGACTACAGTGACAGGCCACGCCCCTGAGGATTCTGATCAGTGCGGATGTCTCCATATTGCTGAGGACTGTGAGCGGCTGATGGGCGGAGCCAGCAGCGATGTGAGGGGCGGAGCCAACAGCGATATGAGGGGCGGAGCCAGCAGCGATATGAGGGGCGCTCACAGCACTGACAGGAGCAGGTGTGTGTGCAGCCAGTTCCTCTGCTGTGGGTGTTGTGTTGTGTGAGCTTCGCCGTGTATATATTATACACATATATATATATATATATATATATATATATACATACACAGTTGAAATCAGAAGTTTCCATACACTGTATAAATAGACACATCTGCAGGTTTTTCTCAATATCTGACATGAAATCAGAATAAACCTTTCCCATTTTAGGTCAATTAGGATTACCATCATTTTTAATATTTGCCAAATGCCAGAATAATGAGCGTCTCTTGTAAGGGGCATTAAAAGAGTCTTGTTATACCACTCTGACCTCCACGTGTCTTGTAAGGGGCATTAAAACCGTCTTGTTATACCACTCTGACCTCCACGTGTCTTGTAAAGGGCATTAAAACCGTCTTGTTATACCACTCTGACCTCCACGTCTCTTCAGAGGGGCATTAAAACCGTCTTGTTATACCACTCTGACCTCCACGTCTCTTCTGAGGGGCATTAAAACCATCTTGTTATACCACTCTGACCTCCACGTCTCTTCAGAGGGGCATTAAAACCGTCTTGTTATACCACTCTGACCTCCACGTGTCTTGTAAAGGGCATTAAAACCGTCTTGTTATACCACTCTGACCTCCACGTCTCTTCAGAGGGGCATTAAAACCATCTTGTTATACCACTCTGACCTCCACGTCTCTTCTGAGGGGCATTAAAACAATCTTGTTATACCACTCTGACCTCCACGTCTCTTGTAAGGGGCATTAAAACCGTCTTGTTATACCACTCTGACCTCCACGTCTCTTCTGAGGGGCATTAAAAGCGTCTTGTTATACCACTCTGACCTCCACGTGTCTTGTAAGGGGCATTAAAACTGTCTTGTTATGCCACTCTGACCTCCACGTCTCTTGTGAGGGGCATTAAAAGCGTCTTGTTAAGCTACTGGGATCTCCACGACTCTTCGAACGGGCATTGCATTTCCTCATAATTTTTGGAAGCTTTTGCTTGGAAGGCATAATCAAATACTATGGGAGACCCACTCCCCAATAATGGGAATAATGTTTTTAAGATGCTGTACTGTATGGCTCTTGTAAGGGGCATTAAAACCGTCTTGTTAAGCTACTGTGACCTCCACGTGTCTTCAAAGGGGCATTAAAAGCGTCTTCTTAAGCCACTCTGAACTCCACAGCTCTTCCAAGGGGCATTGAAATGTTGTTTTTAATTACCTTACCTCTAATCTCCACGACTCTTCCAACGGGCATTGCATTTCCTCCTAATTTTAGTCAGCTTTTGCTTTTCAATGCAAAGGTGAAAACTAAGGGAGACACACTCCCCAATAATGGGTAGAAGGTTTTTAGTACGCTGTAATCCACGTCTGTTTCCAGGGGCATTGCAGTTCCTTATAATTTTTGGAAAGCCTTCCATTCACTGCTTAGGCCAACAGTGCACAGGAGACCCAGTTGCCATAAATGGAAAAAAAGGTTTAGTTAAGGCCCTCTGACCTCCATGTCATTTCCAAGGGGCATTGGAGTGCCTCAAAAGTTTTGGTAGGCATTGCACTCACTGTATGCCCTATAACTGTGTAGCCAAACCGCTCCTTTTGTTACAGAAACATATCCTACAAGACATATGTGGTTGACTGGCCTGATATTGATGTGAATGGTCCCTGTTCCTCCTGCTCTTTCTCCTTTGCCACTACCTCATCCATCATTTATCACTTGAAGCTTTGTTTTAACGAGAGTCATAGAACTTGGATAGTAGCAGGAAAACATCCAGCAATCCTCGGAGGAGGTAGGATATGCGCCAAAACGCTGACCACCTCAGGCCTAGCCGCTACTACATACATGCGCTTGCATTCCTTGAAAACAAAGCAGATGCTAACTTCTATCATTCTCATCATGCTCCTCACCTTGGCACTCTCAACTCCCCTGATAGAGAAGCCAGGGCCCACCGGAGAAGTCGGGTTCTTTGGTGGGCTCGTCCAATGCTGCCCTAAAGCAGGCCAGTCTAAGAAAAGTGTGTGGGGATGTTCCGCGGAGAAATCGGGGCGGCTTGGAACCGTTTATGGACACCTGGCCGCGGGGCGGCTGGGGACCGAGTGTGGACACCCGGCCGCCCCCTGGCGGCTGGGGACCGAGCATGGACACCCGGCCGCCGGGCGGCTGGGGACTGAGTATCGATACCTCGCTGCCGAAGCAGCCATGAGGTAGTGGTCAGCTCTGGCCTCCACATGCCTAAAACGCCCAATTTCAAGTGCACGCATGCTAGCAGTATGGTATTGCAGCCTCGGGGTGGGTTGGTGGCAGGTTGCACACTTATGCTTGCATTCCAACAAAACAAAGCAGATGCTAACTTCTATCATCATCATGCTCCTCACCTTGGCATTCTCACCTCCCCTGATGGAGTCGGGTTCTCTAGTGGGCTCGTCCAATGCTGCCCTAAAGCAGGCCAGTCTAAGAAAAGTGTGTGGGGATGTTCCGCGAAGAAATCGGGGTGGCTGGGGACCGTCTATGGACACCCCGCCGCCCCCAGGCGGCTGGGGACCAGGTGTGGACACCCGGCCGCCGGGCGGCTGGGGACTGAGTATGGATACCTCGCTGCCGAAGCAGCCATGAGGTAGTGGTCAGCTCTGGCCTCCACATGCCTAAAACGCCCAATTTCAAGTGCACGCATGCTAGCAGTATGGTATTGCAGCCTCGGGGTGGGTTGGTGGCAGGTTGCACACTTATGCTTGCATTCCAACAAAACAAAGCAGATGCTAACTTCTATCATCATCATGCTCCTCACCTTGGCATTCTCACCTCCCCTGATGGAGTCGGGTTCTCTAGTGGGCTCGTCCAATGCTGCCCTAAAGCAGGCCAGTCTAAGAAAAGTGTGTGGGGATGTTCCGCGAAGAAATCGGGGTGGCTGGGGACCGTCTATGGACACCCCGCCGCCCCCAGGCGGCTGGGGACCAGGTGTGGACACCCGGCCGCCGGGCGGCTGGGGACTGAGTATGGATACCTCGCTGCCGAAGCAGCCATGAAGTAGTGGCCAGCTTCGGCCTCCTCAAAACTAAAAGGCCCAATTTCAAGTGCAAGCTAGCAGTATGGTATTGCAGCCTGGGGGTGGGTGGGTGGTTGGCTGCATATTTGCGCTTGCATTGCAAGGAATGGGGGAGGTACAATTGAACACTGCCCTGGGACAAGGACTTGCACGGGGATAGTTGCAAGTCTGCATCTTCTGATGCGGCAAGGATCACTTCTGATGGGCACACTTTTAGGCAGTGACCTGGGAGTCAGAGATGCTTCCCCATGCTGTTCCCATGTCTTTTCAGCACTGTATGCATGTGTCACACAGCACATGGCCAGATAAGGTTGTAAAATGTTAAAATGACATTTCCCGGTGAATGCATTTGTCACAGTTGAAAGCAATACAAACGTGCAAAAACGCATAAAAAATGCTACTTGTGAACATAGCCCAAGGTGTGGAGGAGTATTTTTGTTTTTGGTTATTTATTTTACCTTATACACAAGTCTTTACCCTGGAAAAGAAATTCCTTAACATATTTCACAGGAAAAAAGTTTCACTTTCGTTTTTGAACATTTTCTTATGAGCCTGTAAAAGTGGCTTAATACCTCTGACCACGTTGTTGACAACAGTGACCTGGGGGTCAGAAATGCTTCCTGGGGCGATCCCCATGCTGTCCCCATGTCATCTGAGCACTGTCACTATCATTTTGGGCACTTTTTAGGCTTTCTACAGACTGCCGGGGGTGCCTCCGCAAAAATGCTCGGGTCTCCCATAGACTAACATGGGCTCGTTGCTCAGGTCGAGCACCCGAGTATCACGGCGAGCTCGGGCCGAGCTTCGAGCACCCGAGCATTTTAGTGCTCGCTCAACACTATTTATAATGGGAGCACAAGCTAGTGACTGATTTATATTCTCAGTGGAGCAGACTTCATTGCGGTGAATGATATACTCATGGGCACAGTGTGGCACATATTTGCATTTGGTGGCACAGTGGGCGACATTATTTATTTAAGTCGCTTATATTTGTAACATTTTTGTTTTTCAGGAGTGCGGTGATCTGCTGAAAAGTGCGGAGCAGCCGAAACCTGGACAGCAAACTGCAAAGACGAATCATGGCGGGAAGTCGTCACGAAAGACTGGACTAGGTAAAGAAGAGAAGAAAGAGAGCGACTGCAGTGTATAAACTGGAGGGTTAGGTGGGGCCCATTATATTATAATAAATCTATGTGCGGCCCATTATATTATAATAAATCTATGTGGGGTCCATAATATTATAATAAATCTATGTGGGGTCCATAATATTATAATAAATCTATGTGGGGCCCATTATATTATAATAAATCTATGTGGGGCCCATTATATTATAATAAATCTATGTGCGGTCCATAATATTAAAGGGACGGATATGTGGGGCCCATTATATTATAATAAATCTATGTGGTGCCCATTATATTAAAGGAAAAGCTATGTGGGGCCAATTATATTAAAGGGAAAGCTATGTGGGGCCAATTATATTAAAGGGAAAGCTATGTGGGGCCCATTATATTAAACAGAAAGCTATGTGGGGCCCATTATATTAAAGGGAAAGCTATGTGGGGCCCATTATATTAAAGAGAAAGCTATGTGGGGCCCATTATATTAAAGAGAAAGCTATGTGGGGCCCATTATATTAAAGGGAAAGCTATGTGGGGCCCATTATGTTAAAGAGAAAGCTATGTGGGGCCCATTATATTAAAGAGAAAGCTATGTGCGGCCCATTATATTAAAGAGAAAGCTATGTGGGGCCCATTATATTAAAGAGAAAGCTATGTGGGGCCCATTATATTAAAGAAAAAGCTATGTGAGGCCCATTATATTAAAGGGAAAGCTATGTGGGGCCCATTATATTAAAGGGAAAGCTATGTGGGGCCCATTATATTAAAGGGAAAGCTATGTGCGGCCCATTATATTAAAGAGAAAGCTATGTGGGGCCCATTTTATTAAAGAGAAAGCTATGTGGGGCCCATTATATTAAAGAGAAAGCTATGTGGGGCCCATTATATTAAAGGGAAAGCTATGTGGGGCCCATTATATTAAAGAAAAAGCTATGTGGGGCCCATTATATTAAAGGGAAAGCTATGTGGGGCCCATTATATTAAAGGGAAAGCTATGTGGGGCCCATTATATTAAAGGGAAAGCTATGTGGGGCCCATTATATTAAAGAGAAAGCTATGTGGGGCCCATTATATTAAAGGGAAAGCTATGTGGGGCCCATTATATTAAAGGGAAAGCTATGTGGGGCCCGTTATCTTAAAGGGACATCTACGTAGGGCCCATTATATTAAATGGATGGCTATGTGGGGCCCATTATATTAAAGAGAAAGCTATGTGGGGCCCATTATATTAAAGAGAAAGCTATGTGGGGCCCATTATATTAAAGAGAAAGCTATGTGGGGCCCATTATATTAAAGGGAAAGCTATGTGGGGCCCATTATATTAAAGAGAAAGCTATGTGGGGCCCATTATATTAAAGGGAAAGCTATGTGGGGCCCATTATATAATAATAAAATCTATGTGGGGCCCATTATATTAAAGGGAAAGCTATGTGGGGCCCGTTATCTTAAAGGGACATCTACGTATATGATAAATTCTATATGGGGCCCATGATATTTAATGGAAGGCTATGTGAGGCCCATTATATTAAATAGAGAGCTATGTGGGGACCAATACATTGAAAAGAAAGCTATATTGGGGCCCACTATGTTATCTGGAAGGTTTTGTGGGGCCCTCTGTATTAAATTGAGGGCTATGTGAGGCCTATTAAATTAAATGGAAAGCGTTGCGGGGCCCATAATATTATATGGAGGGCTATGTGAGGCGCATTTATCAAATAAAGGGCTATGTAGCGCCAATTATATTAAATGGAAGCCTGTGTTTTGTCCATTATATTAAATAGAGATGTATCTTGGCTCCATTATAATAAATGGAAGGCAATGTGGGGACCATTATATTAAATGGAGGGTTATGTGGGGCCCATTATATTAAATGGAAGCCTATATGGAGCCCAGTAAATTAAATGTAAAGCTATGTGGGGCCCAATATTTTAAATGGAAGGTTAAGTGGGGCCAATTGTATTAAATAGAGGGCTATGTGGTGCCCAATATAAAACATGGAAGGCTTTTTGGTGCCCATTATATTAAATAGAGGGATATTTTGGCCCCATTTTATTAAATGGAAGGCTATGTCAGGTCCAATATATTAAATGGAGTCCAGTGCGGCCTATTATATTAAATTGACGGTTATGTGGGGTTCAATAAATTAAATGAAAAGCTATGTGGAGCCCAATAAATTAAATTATAGTACATGGAAGGCAATGTGCGGCTCATTATACTATATAGAGGGCTATGTGGGGGCCATTATACTTTATAGAATTCTATGTGGGGGTCCATTATACTTTTGCCAATGGCAAATTGTGTGTTCCGGTGGCACTCCAAAGGTAAAGGGTGTGCTCCGGTGGCACTCCAACGTCATAGGGTGTGCTCTGGTGGCACACCAATGGCAAAAAGGCCAAAGAGTAGACTCTGGTGGCAGACTGAGCAGCCCTAGAGTGCGCCCCAGTGATAAGCAATAAGGCCAAAGAATGTACCCTGGTGGTAGGCTAAAAAGCCCTAGAGTGCGCCCCAGTGGTAAGCAATAAGGCCAAAAAGTGCACCCCGGTGGCAGGCTAAAAAAGCCTAAAATGAGTGCCCCGGTGGTAAGCAAAATGGTCAGAGTGTACCCCGGTCGCAGTTAAAAAGCCCAAGTTGGGTGCCCCGGTGGTAAGCTAAAAGGCCAAAGAGTGCACCCCGGTGGAAGCTAAAAAGCCCAAGATGGGTGCCCCGGTGGTAAGCAAAAAAGGTCACATATTGGGCCCCTCTGGTAGGCCTACGGGAAATAGAGTTCTCCGATGGCACACCAACGGTAAAGGGTGTGCCCGATGGTACTCCAATGGTAAAGGGTGTGCTTCAGTGGCATGCCAGTGGCAAAAAGTGTACTCCGGTGGCATGCTAATGGTGAAAGGTGTGCTCTGTTAGCACCCCAACTGTAAAGAGTGTGTTCCAGTGGCACCCCAGCAGCCAATGGTGTACTTCGGTGGCAGATCATCGGGAAATGGTGTGATATGTAAGGCTCATCATAAGAAAAGGGAGGGCTATGTGGGACCCATTATTTTATATGGAAAGCAAGGTGGGGCCCATTATATTAATTAGGGGCTTATGTGGGGCTCTTTATATTAAATAAAAACATATGTGGGTCCCATTAAATAAAATGGAAGGCTATGTGGACCCCATTAAATTAAATGGAAGGCTATGTGGACCCCATTAAATTAAATGGAAGGCTATGTGGGGCCCATTATATTAAATGGAAGCCTATATGGGGCCCAATAAATTAAATGAAAAGCTACAGTATGTACAGCAATAATAAAAATGGTAATAATACAGGGTGGGCTATTTATATGGATACACCTAAATTAAATGGGAATGGTTGGTGATGTCAACTTCCTGTTTATGGCACATTAGTATATGGGAGGGGGAAACTTTTCCAGATGGGTGGTGACTATGGTGGCCATTTTGAAGTCGGCCATTTTGGATCTAACTTTATTTTTTTCAATGGGAAGAGGGTGATGTGACACATCAAACTCATTGAGAATTTCATAAGAAAATACAATGGTGTGCTTGGTTTTAACATAACTTTATTCTTTCATGAATTTTTTACAAGTTTATGACCACTTATAAAATGTGTTTAAAGTGCTGCCCATTGTGTTGGATTGTCAATGCAACCCTCTTCTCCCACTCTTGACACACTGATACCAACACCGCAGAAGAAATGCTAGCACAGGCTTTCAGTATCCGTTGTTTCAGATGCTGAAAGGTTATATGGGGCCTATTAAAATAAATGGAAGACTATGCAGGACCTCTTGTAATAACTAGAAGGCAATTTGTGGCCCATTATATTAAACTAGATGGTGGCCTGATTCTAACTCATCGGGTATTCTAGAATATGTATGCGGCCGGCCGCGACCAATCAGCGAACCGTGTTAGTGAGGACCGGAGAGCATGTTTAAATTTGGCGCCAAAACCGGTGATTGGTCACGGCTGGCGGCTGCGACCAATCAGCGAATCGTATTAGTGAGAACCGGGGAGCGGGTACTTCCACTGTGAGCAGCCGGGAGATGACCGGCTGCTCGCAGCAGAAGTATCCCAACCGGCGGCGCCGCTCCCCGGTCCTCCCTTCACACTTGCCGTCGGGAGATCAGCGGCCCTAGCCGCTGATCTAGCGACGGTAGCCGCATGGAGGTCAGCGGCGCCGCAGGTCAGGGTACTTCTGCTGCAAGCAGCCGGGAGATGACCGGCTGCATCGCCACTGACCTCTGTGCAGAGCGGTGTTTAAATTTGGAGCCAATATCGCTGATTGGTCGTGGCCGCCGAATCGTATTAGTGAGGACAGGGGAGCGGCGCTGCCTGTGCGGGTACTTCCACTGCGAGCAGCCGGGAAATGACCGGCTGCTCGCAGCAGAAGTATCCGGACCGGTGGCGCCGCTCCCCGGTCCTCCCTTCACACTTTCCGTCGGAAGATCAGCGGCCCTAACCGCTGATCTCCCGACGGTAGCCGCATGGAGGTCAGCGGCGCCGCTGGTCGGGGTACTTCTGCTGCGAGCAACCGGGAGTTGACCGGCTAGCGCCGGTCATCTCCCGCCTACATCGCCGCTGACCTCCGTGCGGCAGATGAGCTGCTAATGGCCGCCATCTTTTTCTGAAATCCCACGTCGCTGATTGACCACGGTCTGACCAATCAGCGACGCAGGACTTCCTGGACAGAAGGACAGACAGACAGACATGATAAGACGATTATATATATTAAATGTAAGGTTATGTAGGGCCCAATATATTCAATGAAAAACTATATGGGCCCATTATATAAAAGAAAAAGCTAAGTGTGGCCCATTTTATTAAATGGATGATGGCGTGCTCCCTTGGCAAGCCAGCGGGAAAGTGGCGTGCTTCCGGTGGCAAGCCAGCGGGACAGTGGCGTGCTCCGGTGGCAAGCCAGCGGGAAAGTGGCGTGCTCCGGTGGCAAGCCAGCGGGAAAGTGGCGTGCTCCGGTGGCAAGCCAGCGGGAAAGTGGCGTGCTGCGGTGGCAAGCCAGCGGGAAAGTGGCGTGCTCCGGTGGCAAGCCAGCGGGAAAGTGGCGTGCTCCGGTGGCAAGCCAGCGGGAAAGTGGCGTGCTCCGGTGGCAAGCCAGCGGGAAAGTGGCGTGCTCAGGTGGCAAGCCAGCGGGACAGTGGCGTGCTCCGGTGGCAAGCCAGCGGGACAGTGGCGTGCTCCGGTGGCAAGACAGCGGGAAAGTGGCGTGCTCCGGTGGCAAGCCAACGGGAAAGTGGCGTGCTCCGGTGGCAAGCCAACGGGAAAGTGGCGTGCTCCGGTGGCAAGCCAACGGGAAAGTGGCGTGCTCCGGTGGCAAGCCAACGGGAAAGTGGCGTGCTCCGGTGGCAAGCCAACGGGAAAGTGGCGTGCTCCGGTGGCAAGCCAACGGGAAAGTGGCGTGCTCCGGTGGCAAGCCAACGGGACTGTGGCGTGCTCCGGTGGCAAGCCAACGGGAAAGTGGCGTGCTCCGGTGGCAAGCCAACGGGAAAGTGGCGTGCTCCGGTGGCAAGCCAACGGGAAAGTGGCGTGCTCCGGTGGCAAGCCAACGGGAAAGTGGCGTGCTCCGGTGGCAAGCCAACGGGAAAGTGGCGTGCTCCGGTGGCAAGCCAACGGGAAAGTGGCGTGCTCCGGTGGCAAGCCAACGGGAAAGTGGCGTGCTCCGGTGGCAAGCCAACGGGACAGTGGCGTGCTCCGGTGGCAAGCCAACGGGACAGTGGCGTGCTCCGGTGGCAAGCCAACGGGACAGTGGCGTGCTCCGGTGGCAAGCCAACGGGAAAGTGGCGTGCTCCGGTGGCAAGCCAACGGAAAAGTGGCGTGCTCCGGTGGCAAGCCAACGGAAAAGTGGCGTGCTCCGGTGGCAAGCCAACGGGAAAGTGGCGTGCTCCGGTGGCAAGCCAACGGGAAAGTGGCGTGCTCCGGTGGCAAGTCAACGGGAAAGTGGCGTGCTCCGGTGGCAAGCCAACGGGAAAGTGGCGTGCTCCGGTGGCAAGCCAACGGGAAAGTGGCGTGCTCCTGTGGCAAGCCAACGGGAAAGTGGCGTGCTCCGGTGGCAAGCCAACGGGAAAGTGGCGTGCTCCGGTGGCAAGCCAACGGGAAAGTGGCGTGCTCCGGTGGCAAGCCAACGGGAAAGTGGCGTGCTCCGGTGGCAAGCCAACGGGAAAGTGGCGTGCTCCGGTGGCAAGCCAACGGGAAAGTGGCGTGCTCCGGTGGCAAGCCAACGGGACAGTGGCGTGCTCCGGTGGCAAGCCAACGGGAAAGTGGCGTGCTCCGGTGGCAAGTCAACGGGAAAGTGGCGTGCTCCGGTGGCAAGCCAACGGGAAAGTGGCGTGCTCCGGTGGCAAGCCAACGGGAAAGTGGCGTGCTCCTGTGGCAAGCCAACGGGAAAGTGGCGTGCTCCGGTGGCAAGCCAACGGGAAAGTGGCGTGCTCCGGTGGCAAGCCAACGGGAAAGTGGCGTGCTCCGGTGGCAAGCCAACGGGAAAGTGGCGTGCTCCGGTGGCAAGCCAACGGGAAAGTGGCGTGCTCCGGTGGCAAGCCAACGGGAAAGTGGCGTGCTCCGGTGGCAAGCCAACGGGACAGTGGCGTGCTCCGGTGGCAAGCCAACGGGACAGTGGCGTGCTCCGGTGGCAAGCCAACGGGACAGTGGCGTGCTCCGGTGGCAAGCTAACGGGAAAGTGGCGTGCTCCGGTGGCAAGCCAACGGGAAAGTGGCGTGCTCCGGTGGCAAGCCAACGGAAAAGTGGCGTGCTCCGGTGGCAAGCCAACGGGAAAGTGGCGTGCTCCGGTGGCAAGCCAACGGGAAAGTGGCGTGCTCCGGTGGCAAGTCAACGGGAAAGTGGCGTGCTCCGGTGGCAAGCCAACGGGAAAGTGGCGTGCTCCGGTGGCAAGCCAACGGGAAAGTGGCGTGCTCCGGTGGCAAGCCAACGGGAAAGTGGCGTGCTCCGGTGGCAAGCCAACGGGAAAGTGGCGTGCTCCGGTGGCAAGCCAACGGGAAAGTGGCGTGCTCCGGTGGCAAGCCAACGGAACAGTGGCGTGCTCCGGTGGCAAGCCAACGGGACAGTGGCGTGCTCCGGTGGCAAGCCAACGGGACAGTGGCGTGCTCCGGTGGCAAGCCAACGGGACAGTGGCGTGCTCCGGTGGCAAGCCAACGGGACAGTGGCGTGCTCCGGTGGCAAGCCAACGGGACAGTGGCGTGCTCCGGTGGCAAGCCAACGGGAAAGTGGCGTGCTCCGGTGGCAAGCCAACGGGAAAGTGGCGTGCTCCGGTGGCAAGCCAACGGAAAAGTGGCGTGCTCCGGTGGCAAGCCAACGGGAAAGTGGCGTTCTCCGGTGGCAAGCCAACGGGACTGTGGCGTGCTCCGGTGGCAAGCCAACGGGACTGTGGCGTGCTCCGGTGGCAAGCCAACGGGACTGTGGCGTGCTCCGGTGGCAAGCCAACGGGACTGTGGCGTGCTCCGGTGGCAAGCCAACGGGACAGTGGCGTGCTCCGGTGGCAAGCCAACGGGAAAGTGGCGTGCTCCGGTGGCAAGCTAACGGGAAAGTGGCGTGCTCCGGTGGCAAGCCAACGGGAAAGTGGCGTGCTCCGGTGGCAAGCCAACGGGAAAGTGGCGTGCTCCGGTGGCAAGCCAACGGGAAAGTGGCGTGCTCCGGTGGCAAGCCAACGGGAAAGTGGCGTGCTCCGGTGGCAAGTCAACGGGAAAGTGGCGTGCTCCGGTGGCAAGCCAACGGGAAAGTGGCGTGCTCCGGTGGCAAGCCAACGGAAAAGTGGCGTGCTCCGGTGGCAAGCCAACGGGAAAGTGGCGTGCTCCGGTGGCAAGCCAACGGGAAAGTGGCGTGCTCCGGTGGCAAGCCAACGGGAAAGTGGCGTGCTCCGGTGGCAAGCCAACGGGAAAGTGGCGTGCTCCGGTGGCAAGCCAACGGGAAAGTGGCGTGCTCCGGTGGCAAGCCAACGGGAAAGTGGCGTGCTCCGGTGGCAAGCCAACGGGAAAGTGGCGTGCTCCTGTGGCAAGCCAACGGGAAAGTGGCGTGCTCCGGTGGCAAGCCAACGGGAAAGTGGCGTGCTCCGGTGGCAAGCCAACGGGAAAGTGGCGTGCTCCGGTGGCAAGCCAACGGGAAAGTGGCGTGCTCCGGTGGCAAGCCAACGGGAAAGTGGCGTGCTCCGGTGGCAAGCCAACGGGAAAGTGGCGTGCTCCGGTGGCAAGCCAACGGGACAGTGGCGTGCTCCAGTGGCAAGCCAACGGGACAGTGGCGTGCTCCGGTGGCAAGCCAACGGGAAAGTGGCGTGCTCCGGTGGCAAGCCAACGGAAAAGTGGCGTGCTCCGGTGGCAAGCCAACGGAAAAGTGGCGTGCTACGGTGGCAAGCCAACGGGAAAGTGGCGTGCTCCGGTGGCAAGCCAACGGGACTGTGGCGTGCTCCGGTGGCAAGCCAACGGGACTGTGGCGTGCTCCGGTGGCAAGCCAACGGGACTGTGGCGTGCTCCGGTGGCAAGCCAACGGGACAGTGGCGTGCTCCGGTGGCAAGCCAACGGGAAAGTGGCGTGCTCCGGTGGCAAGCCAACGGGAAAGTGGCGTGCTCCGGTAGCAAGCCAACGGGAAAGTGGCGTGCTCCGGTGGCAAGCCAACGGGAAAGTGGCGTGCTCCGGTGGCAAGCCAACGGGCAAGTGGCGTGCTCCGGTGGCAAGCCAACGGAAAAGTGGCGTGCTCCGGTGGCAAGCCAACGGGAAAGTGGCGTGCTCCGGTGGCAAGCCAACGGGAAAGTGGCGTGCTCCGGTGGCAAGCCAACGGGAAAGTGGCGTGCTCCGGTGGCAAGCCAACGGGAAAGTGGCGTGCTTCGGTGGCAAGCCAACGGAAAAGTGGCGTGCTCCGGTGGCAAGCCAACGGGAAAGTGGCGTGCTCCGGTGGCAAGCCAACGGGACTGTGGCGTGCTCCGGTGGCAAGCCAGCGGGACTGTGGCGTGCTTCGGTGGCAAGCCAGCGGGAAAGTGGCGTGCTCCGGTGGCAAGCCAACGGGAAAGTGGCGTGCTCCGGTGGCAAGCCAACGGGAAAGTGGCGTGCTCCGTGGCAAGCCAACGGGAAAGTGGCGTGCTCCGGTGGCAAGCCAACGGGACTGTGGCGTGCTCCGGTGGCAAGCCAACGGGACTGTGGCGTGCTTCGGTGGCAAGCCAGCGGGAAAGTGGCGTGCTCCGGTGGAAAGCCAACGGGAAAGTGGCGTGCTCCGGTGGCAAGCCAACGGGAAAGTGGCGTGCTCCGGTGGCAAGCCAACGGGAAAGTGGCGTGCTCCGGTGGCAAGCCAACGGGAAAGTGGCGTGCTCCGGTGGCAAGCCAACGGGAAAATGGCGTGCTCCGGTGGCAAGCCAACGGGAAAGTGGCGTGCTCCGGTGGCAAGCCAACGGGAAAGTGGCGTGCTCCGGTGGCAAGCCAACGGGAAAGTGGCGTGCTCCGGTGGCAAGCCAACGGGAAAGTGGCGTGCTCCGGTGGCAAGCCAACGGGAAAGTGGCGTGCTCCGGTGGCAAGCCAACGGGACTGTGGCGTGCTCCGGTGGCAAGCCAACGGGACTGTGTCGTGCTTCGGTGGCAAGCCACCGGGAAAGTGTCGTGCTCCGGTGGCAAGCCATCGGGAAAGTGGCGTGCTCCGGTGGCAAGCAAACGGGAAAGTGGCGTGCTCCGGTAGAAAGTGGCGTGCTCCGGTGGCAAGCCAACGGGAAAGTGGCGTGCTCCGATGGCAAGCCAACGGGAAAGTGGCGTGCTCCGGTGGCAAGCCAACGGGAAAGTGGCGTGCTCCGGTGGCAAGCCAACGGGAAAGTGGCGTGCTCCGGTGGCAAGCCAACGGGAAAAGGTGTGCTCCGGTGGCATGCTGATGGTAAAGGTGTGCTCCAGTGGCATTCTAACGGTAAAGGTGTGCTGCGGTCACATGCTAATGGTAAAGGTGTGCTCCGGTGGCATGCTAACGGGAATAGGTGTGCTTCGATGGCATGCTAACGGGAATAGGTGTGCCCGGTGGCATACTAACGGGAAAAGGTGTGCTACGGTGGCATGCTAGCGGGAAATAGTGTGCTTCGGTGGCATGATAACGAGAAATGGGGTACTCGATTGGCACCACAATCGTCAAGGGACTTGGAAATGTCACATGTGAAGTCATACTCGCATAGTGTCTGTTGTTGCAGGGATCAAAAGAGCGACCCGGTGGAACAAGATGTGGACACTGTGCGACAGATGGTGGTTTAAGGACAGCAAACAGCAAAATAAAACCAAGCAACAGCAAGAAAACAATCCAAGAATTACCGCAGCAGACAAGTAAGTGATTGTGATTCTTTTAAACGGTGATGTATGATCAGATGAAGTGGAATGCAGTAAGTTTGGAAATATGATTAACATGTTAATAAAGTGTCTGAAATGTATGAGCGAGAAAGAGAAAAAGGTGGATTGTTACAGGGGGACAGCTGAGAGTAGGGAGTTGCAGAGAAAGTCCTTGTGACAGGTTTAGGATGTATACGGCGGTTTATTGCCTCCTCCACATACAAAGGCAGGAGATGAGACTATCAAACTATTGAACTTGGAGTTGTCAGTAATGTTGGAGGTGAAGTTAATAAAGCAAGTAAAATGGGAAAGAAAAAAAGGGGTTGTATGTTTGCCTGGTCAGAGGGATGTTTGCCTGGTCATGGGGATGTTTGTCTGGTCAGGGGGATGTTTGCCTGGTCAGGGGGATGTTTGCCTGGTCAGGGGGATGTTTGCCTGGTCAGGGGGATGGTTGCCTGGTCAGGAGGATGTTTGCCTGGTCATGGGGATGTTTGTCTGGTCAGGGGGATGTTTGCCTGGTCAGAGGGATGTTTGCCTGGTCAGGGGGATGTTTGCCTGGTCAGGGGGATGTTTGCCTGGTCAGGGGGATGGTTGCCTGGTCAGGAGGATGTTTGTCTGGTCAGGGGGATGTTTGTCTGGTCAGAGGGATGTTTGCTTCACGTTGGGGAAGAGGGATAGGACTGAATGATCCAGCACCTGTACTATCCACAGGATGGTCAGCTAGTGCCGCCATAGGGAAAGAGCTGACCTAGTGTCACTATCAATCATCAGAGTCTGCAGTACAACTGATTAGGGGTCCAGCAGGGGGGCGCTGATGACACAGGTGGACCTTGGGCGGTTTTCTGGTTGCCGACGCTGCACCTAGAGGGTTTTCTTCATGTAATTATCCTCCTCACATTGCAGACTTGTGAACTTTATAAATATTCTTCATTTGCTTATTTTCTTCCTTCTCTCCCAAACACGTTGCTGAAGTGCTGTCTCACCCCCACTGCCCCCATCCAGAAGCTTCTTGTGGCTGCTGTTCAGTGAGATTTGTCCTCTATATACCAGCAGTTTGTGTATGGGCCTGTCTCTGTCTGATCCTCTCTGCTCTCCACCCCTGCACTCAGACATAGGAAACCCTGTACTCGGATTACTTCACATCTTGGTGAACAACAGCTGAAAGGACCCTATAAAGGAGCCTGTACCAGGCAGGGGACAGCGGTGCAGCATTGTGCTTGTGGGGGCTATCGGGCGGTGGAGTCAGAAATTGGGGAATACTTGGGTGCTCTCTGGACGGACAATATTAGTGCTGCAGTAATTTCCCACAAGTTTTTGCACAGAGCGGCCACTAATATAGAATAAAGTAAAACAATTGTGCCCTGTAAATAATGGCTGTGCTTTGCTACAAATGCTTCGTGTTTGCAGGAGGTTTTTTTTCTTTAATAAATTTTATTTAGTTTATAATTGATTTTTTCTCTTTCTGCTAGATATCAGCACATGATAGAGGCCGTACGGGACTGGTATAAGAAGTTCTTGGCTGAGAAGGAAAGAAGCTTCATTCCTCCATGAGCTGCAGTTCTTTGTGTCCAGTCGGGAACTCTATTAGTAAGTAGATTTTATCACCGGCGCAGACATTTCCGGGAAGGTTCCAATTGGCCGAATACAAGACGTTCATTAAACTCTTCATTTGAAATAAACGTCTGGTTATCATCCAAAATACTTAATACCGATCACTTGTCACAAATTTGTATATTTTTTACCTGTTATAAAATGCTGCTGATCCCTTGAATCTTTTCTTTTTTTTTTGTCATTTTAGACAAAACATTACATATTCCTGACAAGTCCCAGGTCTTTTCACACCACTCGTTTTGCAGGTTCTTTAATACTACAGCACTTACGTTATTGGGGTCATTTTTGTGCAGTTTGCAGTTACATGATTTTTTATACATGTTTTTTTTTAGCTTTGTCTTGTTATTACATCACATTCATCTTTTTCCTCTCTTGCTTTCCTGGACTGAAGGAAACATATCTCCAAGTCACTCTGAGCTGCCGGCAGGAGAGATGGACCCTCAGGAGCCTCCTAGTCTTCAGAATCCACATGAAGGAGAAGTCCAAGAACAAGAAAGGCCTCCGACAGCAGAGCAACCTGTCCGCCAAAAAGTCCCAGAAGAAGAAGCGATGGTCCCGTAGCTCATCTGTGTTTTTCCTAAATGTAGTTTATACTTTTACTGATTGTAATTTTCTTGGTCGATACCAGATAAAGTTTTGGATGACAACTGTCTGGACTTGTGTCTTATTTTACATTTCTCCTTTTTTCTTCTTGCTTCCCCTCCAGTGAGATCTGGCTTAGGTGATAAAAGCCTTTCTCTATCCAGCATTTTTGCAGCAGGCTGGAGAATTACTTTCTGGATGATAACTTGCCTTAGTCTCAGGTGCCCATACACTAGTTAGCTTTACACCGGACGCTTGTCCACACAACACATCCCGACTCCCCCATATACATGAATGTGGTTATATGTGTGGGGGAGATGGCCCCATACACAGCACATGGTCGGCTGCTCCAGCAAAAATCCTTGGGTTTGACCTACCTTCCTGTAATATATATGGGGGGCCATTAGTTGGATGTTTGCAGGACCCCTCTTTGTCCGACAGCTTCCCTCCCCCACACATAGCAAGCAGTGTACATACAAGCTCCCTTCCCGCACATACAGTATATATAGCATATAAAGAAAAAACCTAGAAGTCTGAACTGAAACATAAATTGATGTGCATGCAAAATGTAAATGCATGTTCACACAAGGCCACTAGACAAAGAAAAACCAAAGACAAGCAAAATACCCAAGTAACCGGAAGTGAATGGGTAAATCGCAAAGTGCAAAAATAATAAATAATGAAGGGTATTTAGTTAACATAATTTTGATAAAAATAATGCAAAAGCTATGCCGCAACATCACGGCAACCCTTATGGGACAGTCCTAACTCTAATATTAAAACCTTACCATTTGTCAAGTGACGTACATATGGATAAGGGCAGAGAGACTGACCCCCTAGTAGAAGCATAGACCTGAGGCAGAATAAACATTTCAGCTCAGACAAAGGGTGGCCACACCCTAATATGCACTAAAGCACACTGAACTACAAAGAAAAAACCTAGAAGTCTGAACTGAAACATAAATTGCAGGCAAAATGTAAATGCATGTTCACATAAGGCCACTAGATAAAGAAAAACCAAAGGCAAGCAAAATACCCAAGTAACCGGAAGTAAATGGGTAAATCGCAAAGTGCAAAAATAATAAATAATGAAGGGTATTTAGTAGTGAAGAGCGAGCACTAAAATGCTCGGGTGCTCGAAGTTCGGGCCGAGCTCGCCATGATACTCGGGTGCTCGACCTGAGCCACGAGCCCAATGTTAGTCTATGGGAGACCCCAGCATTCTCGCGGCGGCATCCCCGGATGTCTTTTAAAAGCCTAACAAGTGCCCAAAACGATAGTGACAGTGCTCAAATGACATGGGGACAGCATGGGGATCGCCCCAGGAAGCATTTCTGACCCCCAGGTCACTGCTGTCAACAATGTGGTCAGAGGTATTAAGCCACTTTTAAGGGCTCACAATAAAACGTTCAAAAACTAAACTGAAACTGCTTTCCTGTGAAATATGTTAAGGAAGTTCCTTTCCAGGGTAAAGACTTGTGTATAAGGTAAAATAAATAACCAAAAAAAAAAATACTCCTCCACACCTTGGGCTATGTTCACAAGTAGCATTTTTAATGCGTTTTTGCACTTTTGTATTGCTTCAATCGTGACAAATGCATTCACTGGGAAATGTAATTTTAACATTTTACAACCTTATCTGGCCATGTGCTGTATGACACATGCATACAGTGCTGAAAAGACATGGGGACAGCATGGGAAAGACCCCTGGAAGCATCTCTGACTCCCCAGTCACTGCCTAAAAGTGTGCCCATCAGAAGTCATCCTTGCCGCATCAGAAGATGCAAACTTGCAACTATCCCCGTGCAAGTTCTTGTCCCAGGGCAGGGTTCAATTGTACCTCCCCCATTCCTTGCAATGCAAGCGCAAATATGCAGCCAACCACCCACCCACCCCCGGGCTGCAATACCATACTGCTTGCTTGCACTTGAACTTGGGCCTTTTCGGCATGTGGAGGCGGAATCTGGCCACCATGTCATGGCAGCGTTGGCGGCCTGGTATCCATACTCAGTCCCCAGCCGCCCGGCGGCGGGGTGTCCACACTCGGTCCCCAACCGCCAGGTGGCGGCCGGGAGTCCATACTCAGTCCCCAGCCGCCTGGGGGCAGCCGGGTGTCCATAAACGGTCCCCAGCCGCCCCTATTTCTCCTTGGAACATCCCCTCACACACTTTTCTTAGCCCGGCCTGCTTTAGGGCAGCATTGGACGAGCCCACCAGAGAACCAGACTCCTCCGGTGGGCCCTGGCTTCTCCATCAGGGGAGTTGAGAGTGACAAGGTGAGGACCATGATGATGATGATACAAGTTAGCATCTGCTTTGTTTTCTTGGAATGCAAGCGTAAGTGTGCAGCCTGCCACCCACCCACCGCCAGGCTGCATTACCATACTGCTTGCTTGCACTTGAAATTGGGCCTTTTTAGGCACGTGGAGGCGGAATCTGACCACCGAGTCATGGCAGCATTGGCGGCCTGGAATCCATACTCAGTCCCCAGCCGCCCGGCTGCCAGGTGTTCACACTCGGTCCCCAGCCGCCAGGGGGCGGCCGGGTGTCCATACTCGGTCCCCAGCCGCCCCGCGGCCGGGTGTTCACACACGGTCCCCAGCCCCCTGGGGGCAGCCGGGTGTCCATAAACGGTCCCCAGGGGCCCCTATTTCTCCTTGGAACATCCCCCCACACACTTTTCTTAGCCTGGCCTGCTTTAGGGCAGCATTGGACGAGCCCACCAGAGAACCAGACTCCTCCGGTGGGCCCTGGCTTCTCCATCAGGGGAGTTGAGAGTGCCAAGGTGAGGACCATGATGATGATGATACAAGTTAGCATCTGCTTTGTTTTCTTGGAATGCAAGCGCATGTATGTAGTAGCGACTAGGCCTGAGGTGGTCAGCGTTTTGGCGCATATCCTACCTCCTCCGAGGATTGCTGGATGTTTTCCTGCTACTATCCCAGTTCTATGACTCCCATTAAAACAAAGCTTCAGGTGATGAATGATGGATGAGGTGGTGGCAAAGGAGAAAGAGCAGGAGGAACAGGGACCATTCACATCAATATCAGGCCAGTCAACCACCTATGTCTTGTAGGATATGTTTCTGTAACAAAAGGAGCGGTTTGGCTACACAGTTATAGGGCATACAGTGAGTGCAATGCCTACCAAAAATTTTGAGGCACTCGAATGTACCTTGGAAATGACATGGAGGTCAGAGGGCCTTAACTAAACCGTTTTTTCCATTTATATCAACTGGGTCTCCTGTACACTGTTGGCCTAAACAGTGAATGGAAGGCTTTCCAAAAATTATGAGGAACTGCAATGCCCCTTGAAACAGACGTGGATTACAGCGTACTAAAAACCTTCTACCCACTATTGGGGAGTGGGTCTCCCTTAGTTTTCGCCTTTGCATTGAAAAGCAAAAGCTGACTAAAATTTGGAGGAAATGCAATGTCCGTTGGAAGAGTCGTGGAGGTTAGAGGTAATTAAAAACAACATTTCAATGCCCCTAGGAAGAGCTGTGGAGTTCAGAGTGGCTTAAGAAGACTTTTGATGTCCCTTTGAACAGACGTGGAGGTCACAGTAGCTTAACAAGATGGTTTTAATGCCCCTCGGAAAAGACGTGGCGGTCCCAGTAGCTTAACCAGACGTTTTGAATGCCCCTCGGAAAAGGGGCTTTTAATGCCCCTTCCAAGAGCCATACAGTCCAGCATAGTACAAACATTATTCCCATTATTGGGGAGTGTGTATCCCATAGTCATAGCTTATGCCTTCCAAGCAAAAGCTGCCAAAAATTAGGATGGAGAAACTTGCAATGCCCCTTACAAGAGCCATGCAGTACAGCATATTCCAAACATTATTCCCATTATTGGGGAGTGGGTCTCCCATAGTCTTTGCTTATGCCTTCCAAGCAAAAGCTGCCAAAAATTAGGACGAAGGAGCTTGCAATGCCCCTTACAAGAGCCATGCAGTACAGCATATTACAAACATTATTCCCATTATTGGGGAGTTGGTCTCCCATAGTCTTTGCTTATGCCTTCCAAGCAAAAGCTGCCAAAAATTAGGACGGAGGAACTTGCAGTGCCCCTTACAAGAGCCATGCAGTACAGCATATTACAAACATTACTCCCATTAATGGGGAGTGGGTCTCCCATAGTATTTGCTTATGCCTTCCAAGAAAAAGCAGCCAAAAATTAAGAGGAAATGAAATGCCCGTTCGAAGAGTCGTGGAGGTTAGAGTTAATTAAAAACAACATATCAATGCCCCTTGGAAGAGTTGTGGAGTTCAGAGTGGTTTAACAAGACACTTTTAATGCCCCTCAAAAGAGATGTGGAGGTCCCAGTAGCTTAACAAGACGGTTTTAATGCCCCTCAGAAAAGTGGTGGAGGTCACAGTAGCTTAAGAAGACGCTTTTAATGCCCCTCAGAAGAAACGTGGAGATCCTAGTAGCTTAACAAGATGGTTTTAATGCCCCTTGGAAAAGTGGTGGAGGTCGCAGTAGCTTAACAAGACGGTTTGAATGATCCTTGGAAGAGACGTGGAGGTCACAGTAGCTTAACAAGACGGTTTGAATGCCCCTTGGAAGAGACGTGGAGGTCGCAGTAGCTTAAAAAGACGCTATTAATGCCCCTCAGAAGAGACGTGGAGGTCCCAGCAGCTTAACAAGATGGTTTTAATGCTCCTCAGAAAAGTGGTGGAGGTCCCAGTAGCTTAACAAGATGATTTTAATGCCCCTCAGAAACGTGGTAGAGGTCCCAGTAGCTTAACAAGACTGTTTGAATGCTCCTTGGAAGAGACGTGGAGGTCCCAGTAGCTTAACTGGCCGGTTTAAATGCCCCTCGGAAAAGTGGTGGATGTCACAGTAGCTTAACAAGACACTATTAATGCCCCTCAGAAGAGAAGTGGAGGTCCCAGTAGCTTAACAAGACAGTTTGAATGCCCCTTGGAAGAGACGAGGAGGTCCCAGTAGCTTAACAAGACGGTTTTAATGCTCCTCGGAAAAGTGGTGGAGGTCACAGTAGCTTAACAAGACGCTTTTAATGCCCCTCGGAAGAGACGTGGAGGTCCAAGTAGCTTAACAAGACGGTTTGAATGCCCCTTGGAAGAGACGTGGAGGTCCCAGTAGCTTAAGACGGTTTGAATGCCCCTCGGAAGAGACGTGGAGGTCCCAGTATCTTAGCAAGGTGGTTTTAATGCCCCTCGAAAAAGTGGTGGAGGTCACAGTAGCTTAACAAGACGCTTTTAATGTCCCTCAGAAGAGACGTGGAGGTCCCAGTAGCTTAACAAGACGGTTTGAATGCCCCTTGGAAGAGACGTGGAGGTCCCAGTAGCTTAACAAGACGGTTTTCATGCTCCTCAGAAAAGTGGTGGAGGTCCCAGTAGCTTAACAAGATGCTTTTAATGCCCATCGGAAAAGTGGTGGAGGTCCCAGAAGCTTAACAAGACGGTTTTAATGCCCCTTGGAAAAGTGGTGGAGGTCGCAGTAGCTTAACAGGACGGTTTGAATGCCCCTTGGAAGAGACGTGGAGGTCCCAGTAGCTTAACAAGACGGTTTGAATGCCCCTCGGAAGAGACGTGGAGGTCCCAGTAGCTTAACAAGACGGTTTTATTGCCCCTTGAAAAAGTGGTGGAGGTCACAGCAGCTTAACAAGACACTTTTAGTGCCCCTCAGATAAGTGGTGGAGGTCCCAGTAGCTTAACAAGATGGTTTGAATGCCCCTTGGAAGAGACGTGGAGGTCCCAATAGCTTAACAAGATGGTTTTAATGCCCCTCAGAAAAGTTGTGGAGGTCCCAGTAGCTTAACAAGATGCTTTTAATGCCTATCAGAAGAGACGTGGAGGTCCCAGTAGCTTAACAAGATGGTTTGAATGCCCCTTGGAAGAGACGTGGAGGTCCCAGTAGCTTAACAAGACGGTTTGAATGCCCCTTGGAAGAGACGTGGAGGTCCCAGTAGCTTAACAAGACGGTTTTAATGCTTCTCGGAAAAGTGGTGGAGGTCCCAGTAGCTTAATAAGACGCTTTTACTGCCCCTCGAAAAAGTGGTGGTCGCAGTAGCTTAACAAGACGGTTTGAATGCCCCTTGGTGGAGACGTGGAGGTCCCAGTAGCTTAACAAGACGGTTTGAATGCCCCTTGGAAGAGACGTGGAGGTCCCAGTAGCTTAACAAGACGGTTTTAATGCCCCTCGGAAAAGTGGTGGAGGTCACAGTAGCTTAACAAGTCGCTTTTAATGCCCCTGAGAAGAGAAGTGGAGGTCGCAGTAGCTTAACAAGACGGTTTGAATGCCCCTTGGAAGAGACGTGGAGGTCCCAGTAGCTTAACAAGACGGTTTTAATGCTTCTCAGAAAAGTGGTGGAGGTCCCAGTAGCTTAATAAGACGCTTTTACTGCCCCTCGAAAAAGTGGCGGAGGTCGCAGTAGCTTAACAAGACGGTTTGAATGCCCCTTGGTAGAGACGTGGAGGTCGCAGTAGCTTAACAAAACGGTTTGAATGCCCCTTGGAAGAGACGTGGAGGTCCCAGTAGCTTAACAAGACAGTTTGAATGCCCCTCGGAAGAGACGTGGAGGTCCCAGTAGCTTAACAAGACGGTTTTATTGCCCCTCGAAAAAGTGGTGGAGGTCACAGCAGCTTAACAAGAAGCTTTTAATGCCCCTCAGATAAGTGGTGGAGGTCCCAGTAGCTTAACAAGACGGTTTGAATGCCCCTTGGAAGAGACGTGGAGACGTGACATGCTAATGGTAAAGGTGTGCTCCGGTGGCATGCTAACGGGAATAGGTGTGCTGCGATGTCATGCTAACGGGAATAGGTGTGCCCGGTGGCATACTAACGGGAAAAGGTGTGCTACGGTGGCATGCTAGCGGGAAATGGTGTGCTTCGGGGGCATGATAATGAGAAAAGGGGTACTCCATTGGCACCACAATGGTAAAGGGACTTGGAAATGTCACATGTGAAGTCATACTCGCATAGTGTCTGTTGTTGCAGGGATCAAAAGAGCGACCCGGTGGAACAAGATGTGGACACTGTGCGGCAGATGGTGGTTTAAGGACAGCAAACAGCAAAATAAGACCAAGTAACAGCAAGAAAACAATCCAAGAATTACAGCAGCAGACAAGTAAGTGATTGTGATTCTTTTAAACGGTGATGTATGATCAGATGAAGTGGAATGCAGTAAGTTTAGAAATATGATTAACATGTTAATAAAGTGTCTGAAATGTATGAGCGAGAAAGAGAAAAAGGTGGATTGTTAAAGGGGGACAGCTGAGAGTAGGGAGTTGCAGAGAAAGTCCTTGTGACAGGTTTAGGATGTATACGGCTGTTTATTGTCTCCTCCACATACAAAGGCAGGAGATGAGACTATCAAACTATCGAACTTGGAGTTGTCAGTAATGTTGGAGGAGAAATTAATAAAGGAAGTAAAATGGGAAAGAAAAAAAGGGGTTGTATGTTTGCCTGGTCAGAGGGATGTTTGCCTGGTCAGAGGGATGTTTGCCTGGTCAGGGGGATGTTTGCCTGGTCAGGGGGATGTTTGCCTGGTCAGGGGGATGTTTGTCTGGTCAGGGGGATGTTTGCCTGGTCAGGGGGAGGTTTGCCTGGTCAGGGGGATGTTTGCCTGGTCAGGGGGATGTTTGTCTGGTCAGGGGGATGTTTGTCTGGTCAGGGGGATGTTTGTCTGGTCAGAGGGATGTTTGCTTCACGTTGGGGAAGAGGGATAGGACTGAATAATCCGGCACCTGTACTATCCACAGGATGGTCAGCTAGTGCCGCCATAGGGAAAGAGCTGACCTAGTGTCACTATCAATCATCAGAGTCTGCAGTACAACTGATTAGGGGTCCAGCAGGGGGGCGCTGATGACACAGGTGGACCTTGGGCGGTTTTCCGGTTGCGGACGCTGCACCTAGAGGGTTTTCTTCATGTAATTATCCTCCTCACATTGCAGACTTGTGAACTTTATAAATATTTTTCATTTGCTTATTTTCTTCCTTCTCTCCCAAACACGTTGCTGAAGTGCTGTCTCACCCCCACTGCCCCCATCCAGAAGCTTCTTGTAGCTGCTGTTTAGCGAGATTTGTCCTCTATATACCAGCAGTCTGTGTATGGGCCTCTCCCTGTCTGATCCTCTCTGCTCTCCACCCCTGCACTCAGACATGGGAAACCCTGTACTCGGATTACTTCACATCTTGGTGAACAACAGCTGAAAGGACCCTATAAAGGAGCCTGTACCAGGCAGGTGACAGCGGTGCAGCATTGTGCTTGTGGGGGCTATCGGGCGGTGGAGTCAGAAATTGGGGAATACTTGGGTGCTCTCTGGACGGACAATATTAGTGCTGCAGTAATTACCCACAAGTTTTTGCACAGAGCGGCCACTAATATAGAATAAAGTAAAACAATTGTGCTCTGTAAATAATGGCTGTGCTTTGCTACAAATGCTTCATGTTTGCAGGAGGTTTTTTTTTCTTTAATAAATTTTATTTAGTTTATAATTGATTTTTTCTCTTTCTGCTAGATATCAGCACATGATAGAGGCCGTACGGGACTGGTATAAGAAGTTCTTGGCTGAGAAGGAAAGAAGCTTCATTCCTCCATGAGCTGCAGTTCTTTGTGTCCAGTCGGGAACTCTATTAGTAAGTAGATTTTATCACCGGCGCAGACATTTCCGGGAAGTTTCCATTTGGCCGAATACAAGACGTTCATTAAACTCTTCATTTGAAATAAACGTCTGGTTATCATCCACAATACTTAATACCGGTCACTTGTCACAAATTTGTACATTTTTTACCTGTTATAAAATGCTGCTCATCCCTTGAATCTTTTCTTTTTTTTTGTCATTTTAGACAAAACATTACATATTCCTGACAAGTCCCAGGTCTTTTCACACCACTCGTTTTGCAGGTTCTTTAATACTACAGCACTTATGTTATTGGGGTCATTTTTGTGCAGTTTGCAGTTACATGATTTTTTATACATGTTTTTTTTTAGCTTTGTCTTGTTATTACATCACATTCATCTTTTTCCTCTCTTGCTTTCCTGGACTGAAGGAAACATATCTCCAAGTCACTCTGAGCTGCCGGCAGGAGAGATGGACCCTCAGGAGCCTCCTAGTCTTCAGAATCCACATGAAGGAGAAGTCCAAGAACAAGAAAGGCCTCCGACAGCAGAGCAACCTGTCCGCCAAAAAGTCCCAGAAGAAGAAGCGATGGTCCCGCAGCTCATCTGTGTTTTTCCTAAATGTGGTTTATACTTTTACTGATTGTAATTTTCTTGGTCGATACCAGATAACGTTTTGGATGACAACTGTCTGGACTTGTGTCTTATTTTACATTTCTCCTTTTTTCTTCTTGCTTCCCCTCCAGTGAGATCTGGCTTAGGTGATAAAAGCCTTTCTCTATCCGGCATTTTTTCAGCAGGCTGGAGAAAGACTTTCTGGATGATAACTTGCCTTACTCTCAGATGCCCATACACTAGTTAGCTTTAGACCGGACGCTTGTCCACACAACACATCCCGACTCCCTCATATACATGAATGTGGTTATATGTGTGGGGGAGATGGCCCCATACACAGCACATGGTCGGCTGCTCCAGCAAAAATCCTTGGGTTTGACCTACCTTCCTGTAATATATATGGGGGGCCATTAGTTGGATGTTTGCAGGACCCCTCTTTGTCCGACAGCTTCCCTCCCCCATACATTGCAAGCAGTGTACATACAAGCTCCCTTCCCGCACATACAGCATATATAGCATATAAAGAAAAAACCTAGAAGTCTGAACTGAAACATAAATTGATGTGCATGCAAAATGTAAATGCATGTTCACACCAGGCCACTAGACAAAGAAAAACCAAAGACAAGCAAAATATCCAAGTAACCGGAAGTGAATGGGTAAATCGCAAAGTGCAAAAATAATAAATAATGAAGGGTATTTAGTAGTGAAGAGCGAGCACTAAAATGCTCGGGGGCTCGAAGCTCGGGCCGAGCTCGCCATGATACTCGGTTGCTCGACCTGAGCCACGAGCCCAATGTTAGTCAATGGGAGACCCGAGAGCTTTCGCGGCGGCATCCCCGGCTGTCTGTTAAAAGCCTAACAAGTGCCCAAAACGATCGTGACAGTGCTAAAATGACATGGGGACAGCATGGGGATCGCCCCAGGAAGCATTTCTGACCCCCAGGTCACTGCTGTCAACAACGTGGTCAGAGGTATTAAGCCACTTTTAAGGGCTCACAATAAAACGTTCAAAAAACGAAACTGAAACTGCTTTCAGTTAAGGAAGTTCCTTTCCAGGGTAAAGACTCGTGTATAAGGTAAAATAAATACCAAAAAAAAAAAATACTCCTCCACTCCTTGGGCTATGTTCACAAGTGGCATTTTTTATGCGTTTTTGCACTTTTGTATTGCTTCAACCGTGACAAATGCATTCACCGGGAAATGTCATTTTAACATTTTACAACCTTATCTGGCCATGTGCTGTGTGACACATGCATACAGTGCTGAAAAGACATGGGGACAGCATGGGGAAGACCCCTGGAAGCATCTCTGACTCCCCGGTCACTGCCTAAAAGTGTGCCCATCAGAAGTCATCCTTGAAGCATCAGAAGATGCAGACTTGCAATTATCCCCGTGCAAGTTCTTGTCCCAGGGCAGGGTTCAATTGTACCTCTCCCATTCCTTGCAATGCAAGCGCAAATATGCAGCCAACCACCCACCCACCCCCAGGCTGTAATACCATACTGCTTGCTTGCACTTGAAATTGGGCCTTTTAGGCATGTGGAGGCGGAATCTGGCCACCATGTCATGGCAGCGTTGGCGGCCTGGTATCCATACTCAGTCCCCAGCCGCCCGGCGGCGGGGTGTCCACACTCGGTCCCCAACCGCCAGGGGGCGGCCGGATGTCCATACTCGGTCCCCAGCCGCCTGGGGGCAGCCGGGTGTCCATAAACGGCCCCCAGCCGCCCCTATTTCTCCTTGAAACATCCCCCCACACACTTTTCTTAGCCCGGCCTGCTTTAGGGCAGCATTGGACGAGCCCACCAGAGAACCAGACTCCTCCGGTGGGCCCTGGCTTCTCCATCAGGGGAGTTGAGAGTGACAAGGTGAGGACCATGATGATGATGATACAAGTTAGCATCTGCTTTGTTTTCTTGGAATGCAAGCGAAGTGTGCAGCCTGCCATCCACCCACCCACCGCCAGGCTGCAATACCATACTGCTTGCTTGCTTGCACTTGAAATTGGGCCTTTTTAGGCACATGGAGGCGGAATCTGACCACCGCGTCAAGGCAGCATTGGTGGCCTGTAATCCATACTCAGTCTCCAGCCGCCCGGCTGCCAGGTGTCCACACTCGGTCCCCAGCCGCCAGGGGGCGGCCGGGAGTCCATACTCGGTCCCCAGCCGCCCCGCGGCCGGGTGTTCACACACGGTCCCCAGCCGCCTGGGGGCAGCCGGGTGTCCATAAACGGTCCCCCAGTCGCCCCTATTTCTCCTTGGAACATCCCCCTACACACTTTTCTTAGCCTGGCCTGCTTTAGGGCAGCATTGGACGAGCCCACCAGAGAACCAGACTCCTCCGGTGGGCCCTGGCTTCTCCATCAGGGGAGTTGAGAGTGACAAGGTGAGGACCATGATGATGATGATACAAGTTAGCATCTGCTTTGTTTTGTTGGAATGCAAGCGCATGTATGTAGTAGCGGCTAGGCCTGAGGTGGTCAGCGTTTTCGCGCATATCCTACCTCCTCCGAGGATTGCTGGATGTTTTCCTACTACTATCCCAGTTCTATGACTCCCGTTAAAACAAAGCTTCAGGTGATGAATGATGGATGAGGTGGTGGCAAAGGAGAAAGAGCAGGAGGAACAGGGACCATTCACATCAATATCAGGCCAGTCAACCACATATGTCTTGTAGGATATGTTTCTGTAACAAAAGGAGCAGTTTGGCTACACAGTTATAGGGCATACAGTGAGTGCAATGCCTACCAAAAATTTCGAGGCACTCCAATGTACCTTGGAAATGACATGGAGGTCAGAGGGCCTTAACTAAACCGTTTTTTTCCATTTATAGCAACTGGGTCTCCTGTACACTGTTGGCCTAAGCAGTGAATGGAAGGCTTTCCAAAAATTATGAGGAACTGCAATGCCCCTTGAAACAGACATGGATTACAGCGTACTAAAAACCTTCTACCCACTATTGGGGAGTGGGTCTCCCTTAGTTTTCGCCTTTGCATTGAAAAGCAAAAGCTGACTAAAATTAGGAGGAAATGCAATGTCCGTTGGAAGAGTCGTGGAGGTAAGAGGTAATTAAAAACAACATTTCAATGCCCCTAGGAAGAGCTGTGGAGTTCAGAGTGGCTTAAGAAGACTTTTGATGTCCCTTTGAACAGACGTGGAGGTCACAGTAGCTTAACAAGATGGTTTTAATGCCCCTCGGAAAAGACGTGGAGGTCCCAGTAGCTTAACCAGACGATTTGAATGCCCCTTCCAAGAGCCATACAGTACAGCATAGTACAAACATTATTCCCATTATTGGGGAGTGGGTCTCCCATAGTATTTGCTTATGCCTTCCAAGCAAAAGCTGCCAAAAATTAGGACGGAGGAACTAGCAATGCCCATTACACGAGCCATGCAGTACAGCATATTACAAACATTATTCCCATTATTGGGAATGTGTCTCCCATAGTCTTTCCTTATGCCTTCCAAGCAAAAGCTGCCAAAAATTAGGACGGAGGAACTTGCAATGCCCCTTACAAGAGCCATGCAGTACAGCATATTACAAACATTATTCCCATTATTGGGGAGTGGGTCTCCCATAGTCTTTGCTTATGCCTTCCAAGCAAAAGATGCCAAAAATTAGGACGGAGGAACTTGCAGTGCCCCTTACAAGAGCCTTGCAGTACAGCATATTACAAACATTATATTAAGAGGAAATGCAATGCCCGTTCGAAGAGTCGTGGAGGTTAGAGTTAATTAAAAACAACATATCAATGCCCCTTGGAAGAGCTGTGGAGTTCAGAGTGGTTTAACAAGACACTTTTAATGCCCCTCAAAAGAGATGTGGAGGTCCCAGTAGCTTAACAAGACGGTGTTAATACCCCTTGGTAAAGTGGTGGAGGTCCCAGTAGCTTAACAAGACGGTTTTAATGCCCCTCGGAAAAGTGGTGGAGGTCACAGTAGCTTAAGAAAAAGCTTTTAATGCCCCTCAGAAGAAAAGTGGAGATCCCAGTAGCATAACAAGACGGTTTTAATGCCCCTTGGAAAAGTGGTGGCGGTCACAGTAGCTCAACAAGACGCTATTAATGCCCCTCAGAAGAGACGTGGAGGTCCCAGTAGCTTAACAAGACGGTTTGAATGCCCCTTGGAAGAGACGTGGAGGTCCCAGTAGCTTAACAAGACGGTTTTAATGCTCCTCAGAAAAGTGGAGGAGGTCCCAGTAGCTTAACAAGACGGTTTTAATGCCCCTCGGAAAAGTGGTGGAGGTCACAGTAGCTTAACAAGACGCTTTTAATGCCCCTCGGAAGAGACGTGGAGGTCCAAGTAGCTTAACAAGACGGTTTGAATGCCCCTCGGAAGAGACGTGGAGGTCCCAGTATCTTAACAAGACGGTTTTAATGCCCCTCGGAAAAGTGGTGGAGGTCACAGTAGCTTAACAAGACGCTTTTAATGCCCCTCAGAAGAGACGTGGAGTTCCCAGTAGCTTAACAAGACGGTTTGAATGCCCCTTGGAAGAGACGTGGAGGTCCCAGTAGCTTAACAAGATGGTTTAAATGCTCCTCAGAAAAGTGGTGGAGGTCCCAGTAGCTTAACAAGATGCTTTCAATGCCCCTCGGAAAAGTGGTGGAGGTCCCAGTAGCTTAACAAGACGGTTTTAATGCCCCTTGGAAAAGTGGTGGAGGTTGCAGTAGCTTTACAAGATGGTTTGAATGCCCCTTGGAAGAGACGTGGAGGTCCCAGTAGCTTAACAAGACGGTTTGAATGACCCTCGGAAGAGACGTGGAGGTCCCAGTAGCTTAACAAGACGGTTTTAATGCCCCTCGAAAAAGTGGTGGAGGTCACAGTAGCTTAACAAGACGCTTTTAATGCCCCGCAGATAAGTGGTGGAGGTCCCAGTAGCTTAACAAGACGGTTTGAATGCCCCTTGGAAGAGACATGGAGGTCCCAGTAGCTTAACAAGACGGTTTTAATGCCCCTCGGAAAAGTGGTGGAGGTCACAGTAGCTTAACAAGACGCTTTTAATGCCTCTCAGAAGAGACGTGGAGGTCCCAGTAGCTTAACAAGATGGTTTGAATGCCCCTTGGAAGAGACGTGGAGGTCCCAGGAGCTTAACAAGACGGCTTGAATGCCCCTTGGAAGAGACGTGGAGGTCCCAGTAGCTTAACAAGACGGTTTTAATGCTTCTCGGAAAAGTGGTGGAGGACCCAGTAGCTTAATAAGACGCTTTTACTGCCCCTTGAAAAAGTGGTGGAGGTCGCAGTAGCTTAACAAGACGGTTTGAATGCCCCTTGGTAGAGACGTGGAGGTCCCAGTGGCTTAACAAGACGGTTTGAATGCCCCTTGGAAGAGACGTTGAGGTCCCAGTAGCTTAAAAAGACGGTTTTAATGCCCCTCGGAAAAGTGGTGGAGGTCACAGTAGCTTAACACGTCGCTTTTAATGCCCCTCAGAAGAGAAGTGGAGGTCCCAGTAGCTTAACAAGACGGTTTGAATGCCCCTTGGAAGAGACGTGGAGGTCCCAGTAGCTTAACAAGACTGTTTTAATGCCCCTCGGAAAAGTGGTGGAGGTCCCAGTAGCTTAACAAGACGGTTTTAATGCCCCTTTGAATAATGGTGGAGGTCGCAGTAGCTTAACAAGACGGTTTGAATGCCCCTTGGAAGAGACGTTTAGGTCCCAGTAGCTTAACAAGACGGTTTGAATGCCCCTTTGAAGAGACGTGGAGGTCCCAGTAGCTTAACAAGTCGGTTTTAATGCCCCTTGCCAAAGTGGTGGAGGTCGCAGTAGCTTAGCAAGACGGTCAGAATGCCCCTTGGAAGAGACGTGGAGGTCACAGTAGCTTAACAAGATGGTTTTAATGCTCCTCGGAAAAGTGGTGGAGGTCCCAGTAGCTTAACAAGAAGGTTTTAAGGCTCCTCGGAAAAGTGGTGGAGGTCCCAGTAGCTTAACAAGATGCTTTTAATGCCCCTCGGAAAAGTGGTGGAGGTCCCAGTAGCTTAACATGACGCTTTGAATGCCCCTTGGAAGAGACGTGGAGGTCCCAGTAGCTTAACAAGACTGTTTGAATGCCCCTTGGAAGAGACGTGGAGGTCCCAGTAGCTTAACAAGACGGTTTGAATGCCCCTCGGAAAAGTGGTGGAGGTCACAGTAGCTTAACAAGACGCTATTAATGTCCTCAGAAGAGACGTGGAGGTCTAAGTAGCTTAACAAGACTGTTTGAATGCCCCTTGGAAGAGACGTGGAGGTCCCAGGAGCTTAACAAGACGGCTTGAATGCCCCTTGGAAGAGACGTGGAGGTCCCAGTAGCTTAACAAGATGGTTTTAATGCTTCTTGGAAAAGTGGTGGAGGACCCAGTAGCTTAATAAGAAGCTTTTACTGCCCCTCGAAAAAGTGGTGGAGGTCGCAGTAGCTTAACAAGACGGTTTGAATGCCCCTTGGTAGAGACATGGAGGTCCCAGTAGCTTAACAAGACGGTTTGAATGCCCCTTGGAAGAGACGTTGAGGTCCCAGTAGCTTAACAAGGCTGTTTTAATGCCCCTCGGAAAAGTGGTGTAGGTCACAGTAGCTTAACACGTCGCTTTTAATGCCCCTCAGAAGAGAAGTGGAGGTCCCAGTAGCTTAACACGTCGCTTCTAATGCCCCTCAGAAGAGAAGTGGAGGTCCCAGTAGCTTAACAAGACGGTTTCAATGCCCCTTGGAAGAGACGTGGAGGTCCCAGTAGCTTAACAAGACTGTTTTAATGTCCCTCGGAAAAGTGGTGGAGGTCCCAGTAGCTTAACAAGACGGTTTTAATGCCCCTTTGAATAGTGGTGGAGGTCGCAGTAGCTTAACAAGACGGTTTGAATGCCCCTTGGAAGAGACGTTTAGGTCCCAGTTGCTTAACAAGACGGTTTGAATGCCCCTTTGAAGAGACGTGGAGGTCCCAGTAGCTTAACAAGTCGGTTTTAATGCCCCTCGCCAAAGTGGTGGAGGTCGCAGTAGCTTAGCAAGACGGTCAGAATGCTCCTTGGAAGAGACGTGGAGGTCACAGTAGCTTAACAAGATGGTTTTAATGCTCCTCGGAAAAGTGGTGGAGGTCCCAGTAGCTTAACAAGATGGTTTTAATGCTCCTCGGAAAAGTGGTGGAGGTCCCAGTAGCTTAACAAGATGCTTTTAATGCCCCTCGGAAAAGTGGTGGAGGTCCCAGTAGCTTAACATGACGCTTTGAATGCCCCTTGGAAGAGACGTGGAGGTCCCAGTAGCTTAACAAGACTGTTTGAATGCCCCTTGGAAGAGACGTGGAGGTCCCAGTAGCTTAACAAGACAGTTTGAATGCCCCTCGGAAAAGTGGTGGAGGTCACAGTAGCTTAACAAGACGCTATTAATGTCCTCAGAAGAGACGTGGAGGTCTAAGTAGCTTAACAAGACTGTTTGAATGCCCCTTGGAAGAGACGTGGAGGTCCCAGTAGCTTAACAAGACGGTTTTAATGCACCTCAGAAAAGTGGTGGAGGTCCCAATAGCTTAACAAGATGCTTTTAATGCCCCTCGGAAAAGTGGTGGAGGTCCCAGTAGCTTAACAAGACGGTTTTAATGCCCCTTGGAAAAGTGGTGGAGTTCGCAGTAGCTTAACAAGACTGTTTGAATGCCCCTTGGAAAAGTGCTGCAGGTCCCAGTAGCTTAACAAGACGGTTTGAATGCCCCTTGGAAGAGACGTGGAGGTACCAGTACCTTAAAAAGACGCTTTTAATGCCCCTTGGAAGAGACGTGGAGGTCCCAGTAGCTTAGCAAGACGGTTTTAATGCTTCTCGGAAAAGTGGTGGAGGTCCCAGTAGCTTAATAAGACGCTTTTAATGCCCCTCGAAAAAGAGGTGGAGGTCGCAGTAGCTTACCAAGACGGTTTGAATGCCCCTTGGAAGAGACGTGGATGTCCCAGCAGCTTAACAAGACAGTTTGAATTCCCCTTGGAAGAGACGTGGAGGTCCAACTAGCTTAACAAGACGTTTTTAATGCCCCTCGGAAAAGTGGTGGAGATCGCAGTAGCTTAACAAGACGGTTTGAATGCCCCTTGGAAGAGACGTGGAAGTCCCAGTAGATTAACAAGACGGTTTTAATGCTCCTCGGAAAAGTGGTGGACGTCCCAGTAGCTTAACAAGACGCTTTTAATGGCCCTCGGAAAAGTGGTGGAGGTCACAGTAGCTTAACAAGATGCTTTTCATGCTCCTCGGAATAGTGGTGGAGGTCGCAGTAGCTTAACAAGACGATTTTAATGCCCCTTACAAGAGCCATACAGTACAGCATTTTAAATATATTATTCCCATTATTGGGGAGTGGGTCTCCCACAGTCTTTGCTTATGCCTTCCAAGCAAAAGCTGACAAAAATAAGGACTGAGGAACTTTCAATAATGGCAACACGGACCACGGTCACCCTGGTGGTATAGTGGTAGTGGAGGCTGAGGATAAGGAGAAGAACATAAAACAGCCGAAATGAGGAAGCGTATACCCATGTGTGGGTGTGAAGTGGTGCATTTGAATACACCTCCCGAAATAACACAGTGGATTTGACTTTATGTTACTCTGCTGTCATTTGGTGGTGATGAGAAGTCTGGCCCAATCCAGCTCTTGTTCATTTTGATAAGGGTCAGCTTGTCAGCATTGTCAGTTGACAGGCGAGTGCGCTTATCAGTTATAATTACCCCAGCAGCACTAAAAACACGCTCCGATAACACGCTAGCGGCAGGGCAGGCCAGGACCTCCAAGGTGTACAGAGCGATTTCATTCCAAGTGTCCAGCTTGGATACCCAATAATTAAAAGGCACAGAGGAATCACGGAGGACGCTGGTACGGTCGGCAAGGTACTCCCTCACCATCTTTTGAAACTTTCCACTCCTTGTGAGAGTACCCCGCGCCTCAGGGCCTGTAAGCTGGGCAGGTCTCAGAAAACTGTCCCAGAATGTTGACAGTGTTCCCCTGCCTCTGCTGGATTGGAGTTGCCTCTCTCTCGCTTGTACGCCTTGGTTGGTCAACGAACTGTGACCTCTGCCGCTAGTGTCTTCAGATGGGAATTTTTTTTTAACTGTTCTGCAGCAAGGGCCTTCTGGTACTGCCCCATTTTTGTAGACCTCTCCACCTCAGGAATAAGAGAGTGAACGTTCTCCTTGTAGCGGGGGTCTAAAAGTGTCACCAACCAGTAATGACTGTCACCCAACATTTTGACAACGCGAGGGTCACGGTTAAGGCAGAGTAAGAAAGTCAGCCATGCGCGCCAGACTGGTAACGGGCAAGACTTCCGTGTCCACACCAAGATGACGAATGACCATGCTCTCCTCCTCCTCCTCCCCCCTGTCCTCAGGCCACCCACGCTGAACCGACGGTATGACAGTTGTACAGGTACTACCGCCTACAGCGCATGATACAAGCTCCTGTTCTTCCTCCTCCTCCTCTCCCTCATTGTCGCCCAATGCACGTTGGGATGAGATGAGGCTGGGCTGTGTGTAATCGACCGCTACGGCTTCTTGATCCATCTCATCATACTCTGGCTGCAATGCCTCCTCTTTAATTCTCTGCAGAGAGCATTGCAAAAGACAGACAAGTGGAATGCTGACGCTAATGATGGAGTCATCGCCACTCACCATCTTGGTGGACTTCTCAAAGTTGGTCAAGATGGTACATACAGTACAGACCAAAAGTTTGGACACACCTTCTCATTTAAAGATTTTTCTGTATTTTCATGACTATGAAAATTGTACATTCACACTGAAGGCATCAAAACTATGAATTAACACATGTGGAATTATATACTTAACAAAAAAGTGTGAAACAACTGAAAATATGTCTTATATTCTAGATTCTTCAAAGTAGCCACCTTTTGCTTTGATGACTGCTTTGCACACACTTGAGAGACTGCCATAAAGACTGAGAGGAGGGGGCATCTTTGCATGCAGTATGGACAGGGGATTGCCATGCACACACAACAGGTGACACCTGCTGACACTGGTCGTGGACCCTGGGGTTCGCCCCACAAAGTCGGGTGCTTTACTGCCATGTGCCTGATCATGCTGGTGGTGGTCAGGCTGGTAGTTTTGTCACCCCTGCTGATGCTGGCATGGCAGGTGGTACAAATGGCCTTTTTGGGGTTATCAGCAGAGTCTTTAAAAAAATTCCAGACTCTGGAAGACCCACAGGTTTTACTGGCAACGTCCCTCGTGTTGGTGTTACGGGGAACTGTTGCCGGCCTTCTGTGTGCGGCCACCACACTGCTTCTTCCTGCCTGTTGGGGTACTCTGTCTCCCTCACCCGGTCTGCTGCTGGCCTTGCTCTGCATGTCCTCCTGCCACGTTGGGTCAGTTACTAGATCATCCACCACCTCCTCCTCTTCCACTTGCGCACCACGATCCTCCTCCTCACTTCTTGGCAATTGTGTTTCGTCATCGTCAACCTCTTGTGACAAATTGCCAGCGTTGACTTCCTGTGGCCGTGGCTGTTCAAATATTTGGGCATCTCTACATGGGATCTCCTCTTCCACCACTTCAAGCGGAGCAGGCGAGGGGCACAAATCTGGAAATGGACCAGTGAACAGCTCTTCAGAGTGTCCAAGTGTGGGATCAGTTGCTGTCTGACGATACTCGGCATGGTGGGAGGAAGGAGCATCAGGGTGAGGAGGAGTATGCGGTCGAGACTCACGGCTACTAAGAGTTGACCGTGTCGAAGACAGACCGGAAGTGGTGGTCTGCTATCCAATTAATAACCTGTTCACACTGATCAGTTCGCAATACTGGTGTTGTTCTGTGCTTCCCTAGTAATTCGGTCAAGAAGTGGGAGCGAGAAGATATGGCTGTTGGTTGTGGCACATTTTCATCTTGGCCACGGCCCCGTCCTCTGCATGTACCATCACCAGAACGTCCACTTCCATGTCCCTTGCCACGCGCCTTGCCCATTGTAAAGTAAGTAAAATAGCTTACACTCGCACTATCAATGGAAAAAGGGTAATAAAGTAGATTAGAACCGTGGAAGAGGAAAATCACAGTTCTATTTCTCTGGCCTACACCCGACTCTTTTAAACAATCTGAACAATCAGGGAGAAACTATTACTGTTTTTCTTTACGGAAAAAATACCAAAAGGTGAATAATAGAGATTTTTACCGTGGAATGGCAAAACCACAGTTATTGTTTACTGGGGTATACCAGAAAATTTTGAATAGATATATTTGCGGCTGAACAATGAGCGACACACTCAAACTGTTTATTTTTAGGTAAAAATGGCCCAAAAGTGGATAATACAAAGATTTGACCCGTGGAACTGCAAAACCACACTTGTATTTCTCGGGCCCACACCAGACTATTTTCAACAGATATATTTGTGTCTGAAAAATCAGGGAGACACTATTAGTTTTTTTTTACGGCAAAAAATGCCAAGATCAGGATAATAGAGATTTTTACCGTGGAACAGCAAAACCACAGTTATAATTTAGTGGTGTATACCAGACTATTTTCAACAGATATATTTGTGTCTGAACAATCAGGAGACACTACTACTGTTTTTCTTTGCGGCAAAAAATGCCAAAAGCAGGATAATAGAGATTTTTTACCGTGGAACAGCAAAACCACAGTTATAATTTACTGGTGAATACCAGACTATTTTCAACAGATATATTTGTGTCTGAACAATCAGGAGACACTATTAGTTTTTTTTTTAAGGTGACACATATTACTATAACTTGCACCCATAGTGCAAAAAAAAAAAAAACCCTAAAAAAACACAATGGGTTCAACCGTACTCAAATTGTTAACTAGGAGCAATGATTATTGTGAATAATATAATATTTTGATTGGAGATGATCCACCCTCTGGTTCCACCACTGATCCTGAGAATGAAGGAATGGGGAACCTATCAGCTTTTTTTTTCCTGCACAGCTGTGCTCCCAACCACCCACAGTGCAAAAAAAACCCCTAAAAAAACAATAGGTATAACCGTACTCAAATTGATAATTGGGAGCAACGATTAGTGTGAAGGATATAATATTGTGATTGGCGATGTTCCATCCACTGATTCTGAGAATGAAGAAATGGGGAACCTATCAGCTTTTTTTCCTGCACAGCTGTGCTCCCACCCATTGAGCAAAAATACCCTAAAAAAAATACCCTAAAAAAATGCACGTACTCAAATTGTTAATTGTGAGCAATGATGAGTGTGAAGGGATATAATATCTTGATTGGCGATGGTCCGACCTGTGGTTCCGCCACCGATCCCAAGAATGAAGGAATTGAGAACCTATAAGCTTTTTTTTTCCTGCACAGCTGTGCTCCCAACCACCCACCCACAGTGCAAAAAATAAAAAAAACAATAGATCCAACTGTACTCAAATTGTTAAATTGGGAGCGCGAAAAAAATAATGCATCCACTTCTTTCTAAATTAGGCTGTCAGACCCCCAAGAATGACATCCTAGTAATATGCCATGACTTATACCTCTTTAAATGTATGCAAAGGATAAACCTGGATATCCAGGTATACGTTCTATTGATTGATTTCTATAAGGGCCTATTTACACATGTAAATGTGTATCTGCTACGGACATGAATGATCGGCTGCAGCCCTTCCACTTGGCCAGTCAATGGATCCGCAAATCACAACAAGTAATTCAAGGAAATGGAAAAGTAAAAAAAAAATTCTAGTAACATTGCATAGCGTACCGGCGATTGCGCTATTTAACTTGCCATCAGTGATTGACGGCATATAAATGGTTAAACAGCAGTGATTGACGCTCCGCTCTGGCCGCTGCTGTTACAGCAAGATGTCAGCTGTGTAGGATGGGGGCTCTGCTCCTGAGCCCACCCGAAACAGCAATCCAATGGACGGTTTCACACAGCACATTATCCAGTGGTGTTTAATTTGCTTTTCTATTGAGGAAATAAAACCGTTTTAATAACGTTTTCCTTCTCTGGTATCTAGGAGCCATTTCAGCTATTTGTAAAGGGAATCTGTCAGCAGGTTTTTCTTGGCTATTCTGAGAGCAGCATGATGGGGTGAGCGCCACACTAGGAGTAGGACCACCGAGCCCAGAGCTATTGCAAGACGTGCAGACAATATATACCAGGTATGAATGAATCCAATACAACATTATTGTTACTTGGGAATTAACCTACTTGGATATAATACATCCCTTGATATGTATATACCAAAAGGTCATTATCTTGGGAATGCCTATATTGGCTTTTATTATTTGGGATTATATCCTTTTACTATGTGACCTAGGATATACTATCAGTATGCATTAGCACAATTGGAGCTACTACTATTTAGCCCTGGTGTCTCTGCAATTCAAATATTTACACTATACCTCCTCACTATTATATGGTATTACTATATATATGTGTGTGTGCTCTTTTCTTTCCCGCCATGTACCCAAATTGTTATAATAAAGGTCTTTTTTAACACATTGACCCCTTGTCGGATGTACTATATATTGGTTGTTGTTGAGAGCAGCATGATGTAGAGACAAAGACCCTGATTCTAGGGACGTCTCACTTACAGGGCTGCTGGTTGTAGTTTTGATAAAAATCACACTTTTATTAGCAAAAGATTATCACTAGAGGACTAGTAAACCTGCAGCCAGGTAGTCCAACCACGCCCCCCACCACTGATTGGCAGTTTATATACAGTGTACACAGAAAGCTGCCAATCAGTGGTGTGGGTGGGGTTATTATACAGAGCTCAGCATTCAGAGATCTGCATGAGAAAAAAAAAACTGCAATTTTATCAAAATAACACCAAGCAGCCCAGTAAGTGATACATCGTTGGAATCAGGGCCTCGGATTATGCTGCTCTCAAATGGGGTAGCAAAAACCTGCTGACATATTCCATTTAAAGGGGCAGCTGCTACTAAATCCAGACATGGTGCAAAATGTAAATTCTGCTGCAGATTTACTGCTGTAGATTTTTAATTCCTAAAAATCCCTGTAGATTCAGAGGATCTCAACCTTTTCAATGCAAATTATTTTCAAGACTTATTCACAGATATTATGAAATATTACAGTAGAAATAAAAAAAAAAAAGCACAATACCTAAACCCCCTCCTTGGGAAAAATATACGGCAAGTATAAGAAAGACAAAAAATTATTCTGGAGTCATATTGAAGTCTAAATAGAATTGTAACCATACAATGTAAACAGCAGCGAATGTAAGTAGGATCCACTGGATCTATATAAGAGGAACGTTTTCCAAAGCTGATCTTCTGAGCCCACCGCTATGCTGGCTGCACCGGCATTGTGATCGTCAGCACCTGGAATATACGTCACGTTTTACTGCAGCTCATAGAACCAAATGATAAGACGCAGAGCAGTGCGAGGCTTGTGACTCGCTATACACAAAATATACGACATGTTTGATGAATGGCATAAAGGAAAGCCGATGCATTCAGATGTCTCTGGGCAACTATATGTTGTGATAGGTAAGTTCCTGTCAGGGTGAGGGGCAGCATCCTATCTGCTCACTCATCATGACAGGTTTACAACATGTTGACTCATGGACGTGATCAGTCAGTCAATCGATGACATAGATGCACGTTCTTGATTCCGACAGGTAGGTCAGAGAAGTCCGTCTCAAACAGTTTACTTTCACCCATCTGGGATGGATGGCTGCTGACATCGTTGGCCATTATGTCCATATGCAATTATTATCCCCTAATTGTGATGTACAGTACAAATTTATATTGTGGTACCGTGTTAGCCAGAAAATTTGATGGAAATAATTTTATGCCCAAAAATGGCAAAAGTATTCTCGGAGTGATACCTTTATTGGCTAACCAGAAAAAAATATATATATATGCAAACTTACAGAGCACACAGGCTCCTTCTTCAGGCAGGATTACAAATGTTATGAATTCATTTGTAATATTGCCTGAAGAAGGAGCCTCTGTGCTCTGAAAGCTTGCATATATTTTTTTTTTTTTCTGGTTAGCCAATAAAGGTATCACTCCGAGAATACTTTTGCCATTTTTGGGCATAAAAGTATTCACATAGAATTATTCACTAATTAAAACAATTTATTTTTGCTAAATAAATGTATACAGTTTTTAAAATTTTATTTTATACATTTTCTCAGAGAACCTCTTTAAGAAGGAGATTTCAGAATGGGCTAGAAGACATGTCCAGCTTTGCTTAATTGTCTCACCTTACTGTCCTTGTTGAACTGAGCTCCACTTTGTTCTTGGATGATATTGTAAGGAATGAAGACGTCTAGATGATACAAATCGGGACGTCTGACTATTCTGTCTTCACCCAAGTCCAACACAAGAGATCTAGCAGAAGACTGTAAAGAGAAGACCAGCGTGGTAACAACGCTTATGTCGCTGAATGCTTCTGTACGGGAAAGAAAGTTGTAACCAACAAGTGCACAAAAATCTAAACTTTTATCTTAATACGTGGCCAACTAGAAGTTACTGTGTAGCTCCACACGTCTCCTACATTAAATCTGACACGTGGAGGAACTGCTCACAGAAAATGCTGAAAAATATTTTTTAGGATTCACACTGCATTAAAAGGGGTTGCCCACCACTTTAATACTAATGGAATATCCTTAGGATAGGTCATCAATATTAAAGTGCCAGGCAACCCCTTTAAGTGAGGCATAATGAATGGTACCAGAATTTCACATAATGTAGCCTTCATTAGGCAGAAGGCCCACTCGGTTATATGAAGAAATCTGGGGTCCCCAAAAGCAAACCCAGTAATCACCAGATTCCCGTGTGGTGACTACTTAATCTGCTTTTTGGGAAGACCAGAACTGACCCCTATATTTAACCAAGTGGGTCCCCTTAAGCTACATTATCCTGTCTGATGAAGGCTACATTAGCTGAAACATTCTTAATCTTCATTATGCCTCATTTAATGCAATGTGAATCATGGACATGAGAAAAATCAAATTAAAAAATAAATACATTTAAAGCATTTTCTGTGCGATTCCTCCAAATGTCGCATTAATATAGAAAAAATAAAGAGCGGCGTGTTCTACACTATTGCAACAAGCCTCTTTCATCATTTATATCATCATTATAACATCATTTATATGCACCAGCACCATGGAATCAATGGCACTATATAATTAAATAACAATAATAATATATACATCTTCCCACCAGCTTGTTTTCCCTCTATCTCCTCTCTGGATCTATGAAGCCAGAACTGTCAAAGAAGAGGTGATGGTGGAGATGGAGGGGAAACAAGCAGGGGGGGAGGCTTATATAAATGACTGGTCCCGCCGTGAAGCACTGGGCGTCTGTGCTTGGTTTGAACAGTCGTTCTCTGCTGACAGAGTCGTTTACAGAGATCTTCTTTCCCATTCCAACAGCTTGCAAACAACCCACCATGGTATGAAAAAAAAATTATATCATCATCATCCAGTAAATGTGTCACAGCTGCCAGCAATTGGCTACTGTGGACACATCAAAGCTGTGATGATAAAAGTTGGCAGAGGAGGACCGGTAGCACGAGGTTGGCACAGACTTTTAATAAAGGAAGACTATTGGAAATCACATGAAATACAAAAAGGTCACAATCCTAAACCACATCTAAGGGTCTCACCATTTTAGGTAAAGAGATTTCAGCCACCAGAAAACTTGGGTGTCCTACAGGAGGTTCCGCCACAATCATGTAATCTGGTTTCACGGGTGAACTGATAAAAAAAAGGAAGGCAGCAGTATACTGCAAGGGTACACCATCAATTTATGATCTGTTGGGGTCGATCTCTAATATAATAAAGGGGCACTGATGCTGGTAATGAGGAACAGCCCCTTTCACAGTCATTCCCTGCACATCGGCATCATGGCCTCCACTGTGCAGCGGAACGACAGCATAGATCCAGCAAAGTGAATGGGCTTAGCTGCAGTTCTCCTGCATAGTGAATATCCGGGTAGCTGCCCCACACCAGCATATTCTTTAAAAAGGGCAGCGGGGTTACTTCCAGGCTGCAGCCCCCTTATTCTTGGAGTCCAAGAAGTTGGATATCCTATATCTTTTGTAAGATGGGATTCTAAAAAAAGTAAATGCATGCATTAAACCTCAAAGAAACCCAAACCTTTCAATTTCTGAGATTAGGGACTTGCTTGGAGTTAGCTGGGAGGGTCTGTAGGAAAAAAATAAAGAACATAAAGGCATAATAGTTAAAACAAAAACAAAAAAAAACAATGTCCACATTGTTCTTGCACCATAACAAGCCATTCTGCAACTTCCCCCATCTGTTGGGTTTAACCCATCACCACGAGGAGTGGGGCTCCCCCATCTGTTGGGTATAACCCATCACCACGAGGAGTGGCACTCCCCCATCTGTTGGGTATAACCCATCACCACGAGGAGTGGCGCTCCCCCATCTGTTGGGTATAACCCATCACCTCAAGGAGTGAAGCTCCCCCATCTGTTGGGTGTAACCCATCACCACAAGGAGTGGAGCTCCCCCATCTGTTGGGTGCAGCCCATCACCACGAGAAGTGGCGCTCCCCCATCTGTTGGGTATAACCCATCACCACGAGGAGTGGCGCTCCCCCATCTGTTGGGTATAACCTATCACCTCAAGGAGTAGCGCTCCCCCATCTGTTGGGTATAACCCATCACCAAGAGGAGTGGAGCTCCCCCATCTGTTGGGTGTAACCCATCACCTCGAGGAGTGGCGCTCCCCCATCTGTTGGGTGTAACCCATCACCACGAGGAGTGGCGCTGCCCCATCTGTTGGGTATAACCTATCACCAGGAGGAGTGGCGCTCGTCATACTTTGTGTCCCTAGGGGAAATGTGGTATTATAAGATATCCAATCAATTGAATGGCCGACTATGTACTGCATGGATGAGCGAGGAACATCAGAGAATGCTCAACATCGATGCTCAACAGCACCCTACTCTGTCGTCTTTTACAGACTGTATGCCATAGACTTGTACCTTAGAGTTGGGACTTACCCCTATTATGAATCATCGGTTTTGATTTGGTTCTGATATTCTGTTCAAAAATGGATCCCAGGAACTTCCGATTTTTCAGCATTTTCCACTCTGAAGGGAAACCATAGATGATTAACAGGGTCGGACTGGAACTGAAACTCAGCCCTGGCATGTGAGAGGACGCAGGCCCGCCCGACGCGCGTTGAATGTGAAATATTTTCATGAATGATTTGGGTATATGTCACAATAAAAATTGCTGCAAACTGCACTTTATCATCGATAGACAAAAACTGACATAATGTAAAATATAAACTTCCCTCCAGGAAAATGTTAATTTCTTTCAACTGGAGGGACGGACATATTTGTAATATAGAGCTCCATGTTCCCAAAAACGCTATGCTTGATAGTACCAGGAAAAGCAGGAAAAGTGAATCCTTGCAGATTTGAAGCAGTTTCATGTCTATTCTTTCAGTATTTTTGCAGCGTTTCTAAAGAAAGGGGAAAAAAAATCTCAAAAAACGCAACATCAACGGGATTTTCCTGCCGAGCGACACGTTTTTTGTGCAGAAATGTTCTTTCCTTTCTTTTTTGTTTATATTTTGTGTTATACACTAGTGGCCAAAATTGAGGCAACACCTTCAGTTTTTCACCATCACCAATATTTAATGGAGGATTTCACTGACCTACTTACTTGTACACACGCCCTCTTCTGCCATATGTATTCTATGTTGGTTTATAGTGACCTGGGTGTGGGTTGTAAGACAGATATTGTGCGATTAAAATGCGGTTTTTATATTTTAAAGCCAGTTTGTCATCAGAAGGTAAGCAATTACATGTTTCCGTTCTCAAAGTGTGTAAGCGGTTTCAAGAGACTGGTTCGATAAAGAATAAACCAGGTAGAGAAAGGAAGAAGGCTACAGCTCCTCAGACTGATAGAAGAATTGTTAGAATCGCCCTAAATAACAGGAAATAAACGGCTGTTAACATCAAGGAGCTTGTCAACACCGGAGTGACAGTGTCTGACCGGACGGTTCGACGACGACTGGTAAACGCGGGGTTAAGAGCCAGAATACCAGGTAAAAAGCCATTTTTGAATGCCTCACAGCGTCAGAAACGTCTGCAGGGGCCAAAGAACATTGTAAATGGACCATTGAACAATGGTGAAATGTTATATGGAGCGATGAGACACGCATATCCATCTTTGGCAGCGACGGTGTCCGCTACGTTCGACGACGACCTGGAGAGGACTGGTTGCCAGAGGGTACAGTACCCACCATGAAGCCTCCTCTGAGTGTTATGGTAGGGGGCTGCGTGTCCAGAGATGCAGGTGGTCGGCTGCAGGTAATTGAAGGAACAGTTAATGCTGAAAAGTACATCAAGGAAGTCCTTCAGCCTAAACTCATTCCTTCGGCACGTGATGTATTTGGTGAAGGGACACCGTTTATTTTAAGATGGAGCCCCATGCCATACAGCTAAAAAATGGCTCTCTTGGTTCAAGGCCAAAAATGTCCAGCTATTGAATTGGCCAGGAAACAGCCCAGATCTCAATCCTATTGAGAATCTCTGGGCTCGGCTCAAAAGAGCGGTGTCAAAACAGCGGGCTTCACACAAGCAGGAACTCATTGCAGCCATCATCAAATCATGGCTTCATATCATCACACCATCTGATTTACACAAACTGGTAGATAGCATGCCAAGTAGATGCCAGGCAGTCATCAAGGCCGAGGGCTATCCAACTGAGTATTAACATTTAGTGTTAGATATGAAAATAGGACAAATCAATGGCTTTTCTCCCACAGTCATCTGAGTGACAATAGTGTCCAATTTGTTGACAAATGAACAAATTTCCTGCTAATATTGTGTTTCTATATGAGATTTTATTTCTACTTAAAAACTTTACTGTGAAATCAAAAACATTCATGAAATTTGTATTTGTATTGGCAAAATGCTAAAAATTCATAAATCTTGGGGGTGTTGCCTCAATTTTGGCCACTAGTGTATAGAGTTCCTCAGTATATTTATATGTTGTCCCCCATCACCTTTTTCATCTCTCCTTACAAGTATGCCTTGTATCTTAGCTAAAACATGGTAGTAAGTAGCATATTAAACCCTTTTATAATAGATCGTGTAGAATCGCTGCATATTTCAGGGTTATGCGCTCCTGAGGACTCATTAGTGCTGCCCTCCTCAGGCGAAACCTGGTTGTGACCTTGTATAATATGGGGCTAGCCGGTCTCACCTACCAGTTTGGGTCACAAACCCTTTTTCGTTTGCTTTGATGTTTTACTCATTGTTTATTACGTTTACACCCCAAATCTCTCCTAATCCTGGAGATCAAACCTATGAAAGCAATTTATGAATGATCATAACACCTCTATGAAGGGTAATTATCATCTCCTTCATAAATATACATTTATATGTATAAATACATATGTGGTCAATGCATAGTACTGGCACATGACTTATCACTTTCCAGGACCTTACAAAGCACCAGGAACATTCATAACAAGCGGAGGAGAAGCGATTCTGGCAACTTAATAGGAAAGGATTCTTTACAGTTAGAGCAGTCAGACTGTGGAATGCCAACCACAAGATATAGTAATGGCAGATAGTATAACAGCATTTATAGAAGGGCTGGATACTTTTTTAACAAAACATGACATTGTGGGTTATAAATAATCTAGTAATAGAAAATGTATAACTTTGGAGATAGACCAAGGACATTAAAGTTAAAACTTTTTCAACCTATGTAACTATGCAAGTATGCAGAATGCACATTAGGAAAATGCTTGAAATGCAATTCCCTATAATATTATTTTACAAGTAATTTCCTCTTAATTTTCCGCTTTGTAAAGTGCTAGTTATAAGCCCAATCTATGGATCTAAAAAGTGCAAAACACTCCTGAAACACTTGTACGTATGTTCTATAATCTTTATTTCTTATGGTGCCTAAGGGAAGCCGTAATGATAAGACTCCTGCTTGGTAACAAGTGCAGTTATTTGCCTCCATAATGAAAGTGAATTACCAATGATGAAAGGGTTAATACTTGGACCCTGCATCAGTAATAGCCCGTGTAGTAACCATGACAACTATTGTGAGGGCATAAACAAGTGTCATAAAGAAGATTCCATAAAAGAATGCCGCGCTGCCATGATCAGCGCCATTACTGATGATGCGCCTGAGGACCTTGAGCTTGACCACCCCACGTAATGTGCCAATGTTGGTGTAATTTGGAGGTTCTAGCAGGGAAAGGGGTTGTCTTCTTAGACACCCCGGGGGGAAGGGAAGGTAACAGAGGGGGGGGGTCCCCAAAACAGGATCCCCTTCTGTTACTATGTACAAAGAGCTGCTCTTCTTTGGGAGTTCATAGATGGATCCTTGACTTTAATGGGTGATAAATTGGGAGGGGGAGGGGATACTCATCCTATTAGGGGTTATCCATAATGAGCAACCCCTGTAACCAAGTACCCAACATCTTGAGAGACGGAGCTGGATCTGTAAGGGAGAAGTGGTAGATCCACCTGGGAAATCAGATCAACTAAATTCGTTCCAGCAATAAATGTGGTGACAGATATCGCAGCCAGATCTCTCCCACATCCAGTTTATCACATTAATAGTCTATATTTGTTATGTCGTTCTCTGTAAATATGTAGAAATTCTAAAACTCCGTCATATATCGGCACTAACTCTCTAAGCCCAAGGGAAGGGCAGCCCTCCAGCCATGGTTCCCTAGAGGTTTCCTCCACAGGGGGTTTTCCTCTCCTGAGAGCTGGAGGGTGACTCTTCGTGAGTCGAGGGTTGTGCCATTTTCGGTGTCATGTAAATTTAAATAAAGTTGAGAACGTTTGACACCTAATTGCAATGATTTGTGTATTTATTTTGTATGTGTCTGATTCATTTTGTTTGGGAGTCGGGGTCCATCACACATCACTGAGTCATACGTCTGGACATCTGCCGCCAGAAGTTTTGCTCCAGGGGTTGCCCCTGCTCTGGGGAGTTTGATGGAGCAGAGAAGACAAGAATTACAGAACTCATCCTCAGAATAAGGACTTCTATTACAGTACTACAAGCAGCTTCCTCGTCTCATTCACACAGTGAGTATTTTGGGCACTAATTTACATCAGTATTTGTAAGCTGAAAACCAGAGGGGAACAAACACAGTGAAAAATAGTAACTGAAACACTTTCACCTCTTCTGTTTTGGATCCACTCCTGGCGTCTGCTAACAAATACTGATGCAAAATATCGCCATGGAAGTTCCCTAAATTCTTACTGACTGATTTGACTGTTTGAGTAGCAGTCAAGCAACAGAGGTTGCAAGCGTTAAAGGAGTTTTCTGGTATCAAAAACCCCTGTCCCCCTTGCCATTTTTCTCTATCCTGAACCTGTGCTTCCTGCCCTGATCTCGGACTGTCTGACCTAGTCCTTGTCTTCGCTCTCCTGAGTCTGGTACCCTGGTACCTCCGGAATGCTGCTGCAGTCCCGGGAACTGCACTGAAGTGGTACCTGGTGTCTACCGGAGGCCCAGTCTATCCTCACCACCAGAGGTTCTAGTGGAGACCCAGTAGACACCTAGTCACAACCCTCCCATGGGGCAGTGGGTCCATATCCACCAGGGTTACACCCACATAGCAAATGTGGTACCAATATTCAAGAAGGGGATAACATCTGAGCCTGGAATTTATAGGTCGGTAAGTTTAACTTGTACTGTGGGCAACAACTTTGAGGGTTTTCTAAGAGATACTAACCTGGAGCACCTCAATAAGAATAACCTAAACATATGATTATGAGGGATCTGTCCTGCAAACTAATCTGAAAAGATTCTATGGGGAGGTAAGTTCAGGTTGGACCAGGGAAACTTAGTGGATGTTGTCTATCTGGACTTTTCAAAGGCATTTGATACGGTGCCATACAACAGGTTGGTACATAAAAATGTTCAATATATTATATGGTAAACTTGCTCCACGAAAGAACAAGTCCTTGTGTGGTCGATGGAAAAATCAAGGAAAAGATCAGTGATGCGGTCGTTACCTCTTGACAGCTCCATTTCGTACTTGTTCTCTAGTCCCTCCATGGCCACGGTGATAAAAAATTCCCTGAAAAGCTCATTATTCTAATAAAAAAAATACAAAGTAAGGAGCTGACACAAAGGAGAGCAGACAGCTCGTATGTCGGAATAAGCAATTGCAGTTACCGTAATTTTCTCAAAGAAGGTGCCATTAATCACTATGTCGTACGCCGAGCAGCCGCCTCTACCTGTAGGACAAAGTGCACCAGGACTTAGATACTTTGCGGTGCCGACTCAATCCATTGACCTTAGTAGGGCTGCTATGAATAAGTGGTATAAGTTCTTAAAGGGGAATCCAAGTAGTGGACAATCCCTCTAAGTCCCAAATCTAAACCAAAAAAGTTCAAAAGTCAACAACAAGATGTCAAACTTTATTCCGCAGACTGGAAGTGGACCTACCAGAACCTGTGGAGATGGCACCTTTGACCATTGAGGATTAGTAAGTTGTAATACTTGCTATTTTAACCCCTTTAAGGATATCTCTGGACTATCCCTTTAAAAAGAGAAGCGCTGTATTAAAAAAAAACGTACTATTATCAACTTCAACGTGGGGCTCTCCAAGGCTCATGGGGACTCGATAGCCGGAGGGATCATCAGATTCCAGGATGCTGACTAACTCCTGCTCCGTCAGGTCCGGGGCCGCTGGGATCTGGTTCGACTTGCAGATGTTAATAAAGATTTTGGTATTTTTGGATGTGCGAGTTTTAATGCAGAAACCTAACACAGAAATAAAAACAAAAAGTGAACAAAAACACAATAAAATCGGCAAAAGCCAAGCAGCATTTACATGTAATCAACTGCATAAGAAATTATGTGACCCCCCACGTTGGTTGCATCATGTGACCGTTGCAGTCAATAAGACCCCACTGCCCCACTGTGGTATCTGTCACATAATATGCACAAAGTAATCTGGATAATAATCAGAGGACGCCCATCTCACCCGGCTGGGGTCTGATCTCTCTGCTTTCTGGTAAGTTCGGTATTCTGCTCTCCATCTCCTGTTTGGCGTGAAATGAGGCAACAAGTGAGAATCAGTGAGTAACGTGAACAGGATGGTTCTGCAAACTGATTTTTCCTGCACCAAAATAGTACAAATGTGAGGGGTCTAAAGCCAACAATACACATTAGGTAAATGTTGGAGACTGCCGCGCCCCCGGCGGCTGACGGAGGAGACATTCACCCGGTGATTGCTGGCCTCTCCAATTCATCTTCGTACCTTCATCAGCATCTGTTCATACAGCGCTTCCTCCATGTTTGTGTTCATTTCTGCAGACAGCAGCGACTTGTCAGAGGCCATTTTTTCGGTCAAAGACAGAAGCTCAGAGATCTTGTTTTATAAGAGAAAACCTGAAAAATGAAAATATGTATTAATCTTCTCCACAGACAACGACAAGGGGAGAGTGCGGGAGCCTGACAGCCGACGACATGAGGGGGTGCGGGAGCCTGACAGCCCTCGACACGAGGGGGTGCGGGAGCCTGGCAGCCCACGACAAGAGGGGGTGCGGGAGCCTGGCAGCCCACGACAAGATGGGGTGCGGGAGCCTGACAGCCCACGACACGAGGGGGTGCGGGAGCCTGGCAGCCCACGACACGAGGGGGTGCGGGAGCCTGACAGCCCATGACACGACGGGGGGCGGGAGCCTGACAGCCCTCGACGCGAGGGGGTGCGGGAGCCTGGCAGCCCACGACACGAGGGGGTGCGGGAGCCTGGCAGCCCACGACACGAGGGGGTGCGGGAGCCTGGCAGCCCACGACACGAGGGGGTGCGGGAGCCTGACAGCCCACGACACGAGGGGGTGCGGGAGCCTGACAGCCCACGACACGAGGGGGTGCGGGAGCCTGGCAGCCCATGACACGAGGGAGTGCGGGAGCCCCGACAGCCCACGACACGAGGGGGTGCGGGAGCCTGACAGCCCACGACTCGAGGGGGTGCGGGAGCCTGACAGCCCACGACACGAGGGGGTGCGGGAGCCTGACAGCCCACGACACGAGGGTGTGCGGGAGCCTGACAGCCCACGACACGAGGGGGTGCGGGAGCCTGACAGCCCACGACACGAGGGGGTGCGGGAGCCTGACAGCCCACGACACGAGGTGGTGCGGGAGCCTGGCAGCCCACGACACGAGGGGGTGCGGGAGCCTCGCAGCCCACGACACGAGGGGGTGCGGGAGCCTGACAGCCCACAGCACGAGGGGATGCGGGAGCCTGGCAGCCCACGACACGAGGGGGTGCGGGAGCCTGACAGCCCACGACACGAGGGGGTGCGGGAGCCTGGCAGCCCACGACACGAGGGGGTGCGAGACCCTGACAATATTGGGAGTGGGATTCTGCACACCTACAGCTAGCTACTTATTGTCCTGAATGTAGTAATCACCTTGGCACATTCCCATCTTCTTACCTGTAGTACAGACGCCAAACACCACTACTCTGCCTGCAATCACCCAGCAACAGCGTCACCACGCCTCAGCAACAGGGGAGCGTCTAGATTGGAGTTGATTTCTTGAGGGGGAGGAGTGATTTCATGGAATCATGATGTCACCGGAAGGGGCGGGGCCTTCTCAGTCCAGTGGACACTATTCCACCTGCAGCTGCAGCAGTGCGCACATTGTGCCGGGACAGGAGGACTGGTGATGAGGAGCTCGTGTTCTGCGTTGTGCAGTGAGGACTGAGGCGGGGAGAGCACAATATTAATTATAATAATTTTTTTTAGGCTGTGTGCCCACTATGCGTTTTTTAAGCGTTTCCGCGGTGGCAATTCCGCTGCAGAAACGCTTAAAAACGCTTGATAGAAGGTCGGCCATGTTCCCCAATGATAATCCGCATGTGCTGTGCACATGCTGTGTAAATTTCCGCTGCGAATTATCATTGCGGAAAAATCCGCTGCACTACCAATTATTTTGCGGAAGCACGGCGCTTTCGTCGCCATTGACTTGCATTAGAACACATGGAATCCGCATCACTGCATCTGTACATGCAGAATCCATGCGCTTCAATGTGCGGATGGTACCCGGGTTTGGAGAAGAGGAGACTGTCCTCCGGACCCGGGTACCATAGAACCTGTAAAAAAAGAATAAAATAAAAAATAAATATTATACTTACCTTCTGATGGCCCCCGGTGTCTTTATCCGATGCGTCCTGGCTTGCCAGCAGCTCGCGATGGTCTGAAAAGGACCTGCCGTGACGTCATTTAGTCATGTGACGGGTCACGCGACCGCTGACGTCGGCAGGCCATCAGAAGGTAATTATATATTTATTTTTTACCATTCTTTTATGGTCACACTATATAAATCCATGCCGGTTGCATGTATTTATATAGTGTGACCAAGTTGTCAAGCACTTTCCAAGTGATGCTAAAATCGCTTGGAAAGCGCTTGTCAACCCGCATGCGGAAATGCAAGTGAAGAACGCTTCACATCAGCAAGTCCCAGGCAGGAAAAAAGCATGTACAATCCGCATGTACAATCCACATGCGTTTTTTCTGCCAGGGAGATGCGGAAACACTCAAAAAAAATCCAGAGCATTTCTGCATCGTGGGCACATAGCCTTACATTAATTGTATGACTCAATATTGAGCACATGTAACCATCTATACACAGCTGGAGGCCGCACGTAGCCATCTATACACAGCAGGAGGCCGCACGTAGCCATCTATACACAGCGGGAGGCCGCACGTAGCCATCTATACACAGCGGGAGGCCGCACGTAGCCATCTATACACAGCGGGAGGCCGCACTAAGCCATCTATACACAGCGAGAGGCCGCACGTAGCCATCTATACACAGCGGGAGGCCGCACGTAGCCATCTATACACAGCGGGAGGCCGCACGTAGCCATCTATACACAGCGGGAGGCCGCACGGCGCCATCTATACACAGCGGGAGGCCACACGGCACCACCTATACACAGTGGGAGGCCCACAGCGCCCCCCCCAGAGAGAGCAGGAGGCCGCACGGCGCAATCTATACACAGCGGGAGGCCGCACAGCGCCCCCCTCACAGAGACAGCAGGAGGCCGCACGGCGCCATCTATACTCAGCAGGAGGCCGCACGGCGCACCCGACCCCAAAGACAGCAGGAGGCCGCATGGCGCCATCTATACTCAGCAGGAGGCCGCACGGCGTCACCTATACACAGCGGGAGGCCGCACGGCGCCACCTATACACAGCGGGAGGCCGCACGGCGCCACCTATACACAGCGGGAGGCCGCACGGCGCCACCTATACACAGCGGGAGGCCGCACGGCGCCACCTATACACAGCGGGAGGCAGCACGGCGCCACCTATACACAGCGGGAGGCCGCACGGCGCCACCTATACACAGCGGGAGGCGCCACCTATACACAGCGGGAGGCCGCACGGCGCCACCTATGCACAGCGGGCGGCGCCACCTATACACAGCGGGAGGCCGCACGGCGCCACCTATACACAGCGGGAGGCCCCACGGCGCCACCTATAAACAGCGGAAGGCCGCACGATGCCATCTATACACAGGGGGCCGCACAATGCCATCTATACACAGCGGGAGGCCGCACGGCGCAATCTATACACAGCGGGAGGCTGCACGGCGCCATATATACACAGCGGGAGGCTACACGGCGCCCCCACCCAAGAGACAGCAGTAGGCCGCACGGCGCCATCTATACACAGCGGGAGGCCGCACGGCGCCCCCCCCCAGAGACAGCAGGAGGCCGCACAGCGCCATCTATACACAGCGGGAGGCCGCACGGCGCCCCCCCAGAGACAGCAGGAGGCCGCTCGGCGCCATCTATACTCAGCAGGAGGCCGCACGCAGTCACGCACACACAAACATATACAGACATATACATACACGCATAAACACATTTGAAACATAAAAATACATATAAACAGACATCACACAATTACATCTGCCTGCACACACACACACATACATACATATACATACACACACACACACTCACCATCCCCCGACTCGGCTCCAGCTCTTTTCCGGTGCAGCACTGCAGGCCGGGTGCGCACTGCGTGACGTCACAGCTAGGAGACACGGCCACGCACAGGGCCGTGTCTCCTAGCAGTGACGCGGCCGGGCCAGCACAGGGAAGTTAACTGCTGCAGTGCTGGCCCGGCCGAAGAAGAAGCAGCGGCTGTGTGCCGCTGCTGGGGGAGCGATCCTGGGCCACCCCCCACTGTCTGCCGGTATGTGCCGTGGCGCCGCACATATAATGAGGACAATCTGGCCATAGACACCCCGGAGCCCCCTGGAGGTTCGGGGCCCCGGGCGGTAGCCCAGATCGTCCTCATTATAATCCGCCTATGCTTATATACATGTAACACTCACTACCCCCTATTCCTGTGTATTGCTGTAATATGTAACCTATACTCGTTATCCATCATTATAAATTAAGAAGATTTTCCACTTTATCCGATATATCCACACTCAATCAGTAGATTAGATGTCTGCTGAAGAGGCAATACACATGAACGTCTCCACATCATCCTCCCCGACTGTATCTATATGTGCCCCGTGACCCCCGATCAAGTGTCTCCATCACGTGCTCGCAGCATCACAGGTCACATAGTTTCCTCGTAGCGTTGGTGCGCGTTGTGTATCGCGCCACGCCTCCTCAGCACCCATTGGTTGGTGGAGACATACCTCCATCCTGATTGGCTATAGTTGGCCGTTTAACTCTTAGCTCTTTCCGAATGATGCCACCCCCTGACGAAGACAAGAAGCCGAAACATACGTCGGGTGGACGCCATTCAGGAGTGGGATCTGCATCTGCTACAGCGTGAGTACAATGCACATGTGGTCACCTTTTTTAAAAACGCTTAAAGTGGATACAAATACATATCTGTCAACAGCACATATGCCCAAGTCAGTGCACTACTCTCTACAGGATTCACACTGACATCCAAATAATAAGGGACCAGCCCTTGTATATATACATATACAGGTGCATCTCACTAAAATAGAATATCATCAAAAAGTTAATTTATTTCAGTTCTTCAATACAAAAAAGTGAAACTCGTATAGCCATAATCATCAGCATTAACAGAAATAAACAATAACTGTTTGATTATATTCTAATTTAGTGAGAAACACCTGTATTTGTTCACATATGAGATATATAATTTATGTAGATTTATTCTTTGGAGGCACTTGCACTTTATGTAAAGTTTATGATAATTAAACAATCATACGTACAGATATATCTAACTAATGATATGTATATATATTTTTATATACTGGATTAATTTGTTGCTTGATTCTCTGTATTATCCCTTTGCTGTTCTAATCATGATCCATTCCCACTGGTGTTAATTGTAATTCCTGTCTCGACGTCCCCTTTGCGTATAGTTTTTAATTCCCCCCTTTTTTTGCATTTCCTCCTCTTCCACCTGGTTATCAATATAATAATTATGTGCATCACCCACATGCCTGGACTCTTCTGGTCGATGTCTCCTTTCTGCTATACACTAGAGTGGTATACTATGTGCACAGATACATGGAGTGCCATATACTTCTCAGGAGGTGCGCAGCGTCCACCTCCTCACCGCACAGGCCCACAAGCTCCTCTCCGGCAGGAAGAAGATGTATTCAGGCGGCTCCTACCACTGCAGCAGACGGCAGTGCACAAGGATACAGGGTGCAGTGTGGATGTGTCTGCACCACTGGGATGTGGCCGACCTGCATATATACATATGCCCCTCTGCAGGAGCGGACTGGCCCACCGGAGGATCGGGAAAACCCCCGGGTCCCGCCCCCTACCCCCCTGGGCCCTGTACAGAGAACAGAGGCCCCCCCCCCCCCCGGTTCGCAGCACTGCCGATATGATTAGTGATGGGCCCTCTGCCTCCTCTGCGCAGCGCGACACTGCCGGCGCGTGCGCAGGAGGTCAGTCTCAGGGTGATGACGTCATTGCCCTGGGACTGCTTCCTGTGCGCGCTGTGGAGTACGGACCCTGCGTCGCTCCAGGCAGCGGCTGCAGCTCATCTCGACGCGTCAGTATGAAACGGGGAGGGGTGGGGGGAAGGGATAGGGGGGAGGGGTGACTGGGAGGACCCCTGGCCGAGGCTGGCAGTAAATACTACTGGACAATGGGCATGGTTCTCATCATGCCCATTGCCCAGCATGTCCTGCTGCCAGCCTCTGGTTACTGGTACTATGCCCAGCAGCATGTACTACCACCAGTGGCTGGCAGGACATAGTGGGTGGGCATGATAGTACCAAGGAGGCAGGCAGGACATACTTGGCATGAATCATGCCCAGCATGTCCTGCCAGCCACTGTTGGTACCATCATACATGCCCATTACCCAGCCACTGGTGGTGTGGTGCTATCATGCTAGTACTAACACCAGTGGCTGGCTGGCAGGACATGCCATGTGAGCTTGAATGCTAATACCACAGAGGCTGGCAGTACATACTGGGCAATGGGCATGATAGTACCACCAGTAGACTGACTAGGCGGTCTCCAGGGCTCCGTCTCCCCTTCTCGCTGCTGTTAGGCTGGGTTAACATTGCGTTTATGCTGTGCGTTACAACGCATCCGTTGTAAATCAGCGCAGACGCAATGTACTGTAGACTTGCATAGCAAAAATAGGCATGTGTTTGAAAGTATGCATTATTTGCAACGCACAGGAAAACATGGTCGGCGGCTGGAGGCCAGCTGAGCACTTCTCTGACAACTGGGTTCTAGTGTTATTCTGTGCCTGCTCATCTCTGTCAGCAGGCATATTTGTCTGATGCCAAAGATGTAGCAGAGCTGGAGACAGAAGATCCGTGGATTACGTCAGAGCGAGGATTTTGTTTTTAATTAAAGATGGAGTCCCTACATGTGTTTTGTGTTTTATTTTTATTAAAAAAAAATTCTGTGTTGTGTTTTTTTCTGTTTACTGGAAATTCATGGTGGCCATGTGTAGTTTGGCGTGACTCCATGAATTTCAGGCTTAGTGCCAGCTGATAATACAAAGCTGGTATTAACTCCATTATTACCCAGCGTGCCACCCCCCACCAGGGCTGTTGGAAGAGCCGGATAAAGTGCCTGGAAATGGCGCTACGATGAATGCGCCAATTCCAGGGGTGGCTGCAGGCTGCCATTTTCAGCGTGGGGGGCCCAGAATGCTTGGGCCTTACCATGCTGAGAATCCAGCCCCCAGCCCCCCCGATCAAAATATGGCGGGAGCCCACGCATTTTTTTTTTTTTAATTATTTTTTTAAATAATTTAAAAAAAACATTGGGCTTTCCTGACTTTTGATCGCCAGTCAAGGTAAAACCAGGCAGATAAAGCAGACAGCTACGGGCTGCCACCTCTATCTGCACTGAGAATCAAAAATTCTGCAGAGCGCTATGTCATTTTTGTTTTATTATTTATTTATTTTCACACTTCTATATGTGACAGTCCCAACAGCTAATCACAGACGCTGACACAGAGAATGGGCGTCTGTGACTGGCTGCTTGAGTAACCTGAAAGCAGCCCATACATAGTATCATACTAGAATGTATGGGCTGATTGTACATTACTCAAACAGCCAATCACAGAAGCCCATCCTCTTTGACAGCATCTGCGATTGACTGTTGGGTCTGTCACATATAAAAGTGTGAAAAGAAAATTTTAAAAATGAATTTTTGATTCTCACTGCAGATAAAGCAGACAGCTACGTACTGCCACCCCCAGCTGCCTGGCTTTACCTTGGCTGGCGATCAAAAGACAGAGAAGCCGAATATTTGTTTTAAACTTAACTTTTTTTTTTCCCACCATATGTTGATCGCCAGCCAGATAAAACCAGGCAACTGGGGGCTGGGATTCGCAGCATGGTAAGGCGCAAGCGTTCTTGGCCCTCCACGCTGAAAATCGCAGCCCACAGCCACCCTTGAAAATGGCGCATTCATCATAGCACCATTTCCAAGTGCTTTACCCGGCTCTTCCAGCGGCCCTGGTGGTGAGTGGCAACCTGGGTAATAATAGGGTTAGTACCAGGCCATCTTTGCCTTATCAGCTGGTACTAAGCCCGAAATTCATGGTTTCACGCCAAATTAGACATAGCCACCATCAATTTCTAGTAAACAGAAAAAAAAAAAAGACAGAATTTTTTTTTTTTATTATTAAAAATAAAACACATTTAGGGACTCCATCTTTAATAAAGAAAAATCCTCACTCCCAACGGAATCCATAGGTCTTCTGTCTTCATCTCTCTTAGATCTTTGCCATCAGACAAATATGTCTGCTGACAGATGAGCAGGCACAGAATGACACTGGAGCACTATTACTGTGTAGTGCAGTGCTATGTTTCTTTTTTTGTCATTTCATGCAGTGTAGAAATCTTGGGAAAAGTGTGGATTCTGCTCTGGAAGTGATCAGTTATAGCTAACTAGGTTATTTTCTGCAGAGATAAGTCCTGTATAGAAGATGTGATATATCGGTCTGCAGTTAAAGAACTTCACCTAGAGACATCACTGGTGAGTATGTGTATTACCTATACACACACACACTGACACTATATACAGAGCTCCTGTGCATAATGTCACTGGTGATCACTGTATTACCTGTACACTGACACTATATACAGAGCTCCTGTGTATAATGTCACTGGTGATCCCTGTATTTCCTATACACACACACACTGACACTATATACAGAGTGTAGCGTCGGCGTCCCTGCCTCCTGCTAGGCAGGGACGCTGTTCCCCTCACCTCTCCGCTCCGAGCCCGGCGTCCTCCTCCCGCTCTGCTGGCAGCGCGCGCTCCTTCCCGGCCACGGTGCTTAGGGCGCGCGCGCGCTCCCTCCCTCTTAAAGGGGCCGCACGCGCCGTCCTAAGGAGTCCCCGGCCAATGGCCGGAGGACTTCACCATATATAAGGCACCTCCTCCAAAATGGAGGTGCCCGAGCAATGTTGTTGCACTGTTCACTACTCTGCTTCAGCCCTCAGGTCCCGTTTCCAGTTTCCTGCCAGTTTGCTGTCTGATTCCTGCCTGTTATCCGCTTACCTGCTTGCTAGCCTGAGGTCCGACGGTCTGCCTTCCGACATCTGTCAGTCTGTCTATGGACCATCTTGCCCGCTCACCTGGGAGCGCTTACCTGCTACCAGTCTGCTAGCCTACCTGGAGGCTCCGCCGTCACGTGCTGTGACCACCTGCCAGTCCAGAGACTCTTGCCCGCTCACCTGGGAGCGCTCATCTGCTACCTGCCTGTTAGCCTACCTGGAGGCTCCGCCGTCACGTGCTGTGACCACCTGCCAGTCCAGAGACTCTTGCCCGCTCACCTGGGAGCGCTCATCTGCTACCTGCCTGTTAGCCTACCTGGAGGCTCCGCCGTCACGTGCTGTGACCACCTGCCAGTCCAGAGACTCTGGTCCGCTCACCTGGGAGCGCTCATCTGCTACCTGCCTGTTAACCTACCTGGAGGCTCCGCCGTCACATGCTGTGACCACCTGCTTATCCAGAGACTCTCGCCTGCTCACCTGGGAGCACACGTCTGCCATCTGCCTGCTAGCCTACCTGGAGGCTCAGCCGTCACAGGTCGTACCTACCCTTTACCCAGAGACTGTCACGGTCACTTGCCGTGACCTCCTGCCCGTTTACCCAGAGACTGTCCCGGTCACTTGCCGTGACCTCCTGCCCGTTCACCCAGAGACTGCCCCGGTCACTTGCTGTGACCTCCTGCCCATTTACCCAGAGACTGTCCCGGTCACTTGCCGTGACCTCCTGCCCGTTTACCCAGAGACTGTCCCGGTCACCTGCTGTGACTACCTGCCTGTCTTCCCTGGTTGCCACCCGCTTCCTTACAAGGACCGCCCCCTTGTATAAGTTGCTCAGAGGTTCCGCCTCCCAGACCCGTTACAGTTTGCTCGGGCCATGGAACCCGGTGGCACCCAAGCTCCCTCGCTCTCGGACCTTTGTCATGAACTGTCCCGTCAGAGGTCCCAACAGGAGTCCATCCTGAGTCACCTGCGGAATGTCAATTCTCGCCTGGACACTCTGACTGCTCCACCAGCAACCACCGCTAGTGTCATGACTCGCAACCCGGCAGCTCCGCTGCCCACCAATACCATGGTATCCTGCTCCGGACTCCGGCTTTCTGCACCTCCTCGCTTCGGAGGCGACCCCGCTCAGGCTCGGGGCTTCAGAAACCAGTGCACCCTGCACTTTGAACTCCTGTCCCACCAGTTTAACTCCGACCGGGCCAAAGTAGCCTTCATCATGTCCCACCTCACGGGGGAGGCACTGGCTTGGCTAAATCCTCTATGGGAGAGAGGAGACCCCCTGGTGTCCGACTTGCCTGCCTTTCTCACGGCTTTCCGGAAAGTCTTCGACGAACCCGGACGGAAGACCTCATCCGCATCGTCTCTGCTACGCCTCCGTCAGGGAAGTCTCACCGTGGGCCAATATGCCATACGGTTCCGTACCCTTGCCTCGGAGCTGGCCTGGGATAACGACGCTCTGGTATCTGTCTTCTGGGAGGGTCTGTCCGGCCGTATTAAAGATGAACTCGCCGGTCGAGACATTCCTACCACTCTCGATGACTTAATAACTCTTGCCACCCGGATTGACCTACGGTTCCAGGAGCGTGCCAAAGAGGTCACCCGTGAGAGGAGGTTTCCACGTCTAGCTCCTACCTTCCAGAAACCCGTCACTCCCTCCGTTTCTCCCCAGGTACACTCTCCTGAGCCAATGCAGGTCGACCAGACCAAGATGGTCAAAACCTGTCAGGACTTACTCCGTGCCGAGGGGTGCTGCTTCTACTGTGGCAGCAAGGAGCACCGGATCCGTACCTGCCCGGAGAGGTCGGGAAACGCCTGTGTCTAGGTTCGCTCAGAGAGGTCGACCTAGAAAAGAATAAATCCTCTCCATCTCTGCTGCTGTCAGTCTCAATTATCTGCGGGGAGAACCGTTATTTCGAACTAGCCCAACTTGACTCTGGAGCAGCCGGGAATCTTATTTCACAGTCCCTGGTAGAAAAACACCGCATTCCCACCAAACCTCTGGCTGTACCCTTATCTGTCGCTGCCGTGGATGGGGGCCTCTTACCACGTCCCATCCAACTCATCACCGAATCCATTACTCTGCAGGTGGGAATGCTGCATTCTGAGAGCATCTCTTTTCATGTTCTGCCTGGACTCTCTCACGCCCTCTTACTAGGCCTACCTTGGCTCCAGAAACATGCACCCGTGCTTGACTGGAGGACCGGAGAAGTCCTTCGTTGGGGACAGGACTGCCATAAGACTTGTTTGGTTCCCGTTCATCCCATCCGTCCTTCTCCTACCCCAACTAATCTACCTGGACTTCCGATTCCTTATTGGGCATTTGCTGATGTCTTTAATAAAAAGGAGGCAGAGACATTACCCCCTCATAGGCCATACGACTGTCCTATCGACCTGTTACCCGGTACTACGCCTCCCCGTGGGCGTATTTACCCATTGTCCGCTGCTGAGACCCGGTCGATGTCCGAATATATTGAGGAGAATCTGGCCTGGGGATTCATCCGGAAATCTACCTCCCCGGCGGGAGCAGGCTTCTTTTTCGTTAAAAAGAAGGACGGCTCTCTCCGTCCCTGTATAGACTATAGAGGCCTTAACCAGATTACGGTGAAGAATAAGTACCCCCTTCCGCTCATTCCGGAATTATTTGATCGTCTGAGGGGGGCTAGAATCTTCACCAAACTAGACCTCCGTGGGGCGTACAACCTGGTCCATATCCGTCAGGGGGATGAATGGAAGACGGCATTCAACACCCGGGACGGCCACTATGAATATCTGGTAATGCCCTTTGGTCTCTGTAACGCTCCTGCCGTCTTTCAAGAGTTGGTCAATGACATCTTCCGGGACCTTCTCTACTCCTGCGTAGTGGTGTACCTGGACGACATCTTGGTCTTCTCTCCGGATCTCCAGACTCACCGGAGGGATGTTCGTCAGGTCCTGCTCAGGCTCAGGCAGAATCACCTCTTCGCTAAATATGAGAAGTGCCTCTTTGAGCAGACCTCGCTTCCGTTTTTGGGCTACATTATTTCTCAGACCGGCCTCCGAATGGATCCAGAGAAACTGTCTGCCATCGAGAAATGGCCTCGACCGGAGGGGTTGAAGGCTATTCAGCGGTTCCTGGGCTTCGCCAACTACTACCGCCTCTTCATACCGCACTTCTCTTCCCGGACTGCCCCAATTTCCGCGCTCACCCATAAGGGCACTAATCCCAGAGAGTGGCCGCCCGAAGCAGAGGAGGCCTTTCTTTCTTTAAAACAGGCCTTCTCTTCCGCCCCGGTGCTGCATCGCCCGGACGGCAACAAGCAGTTCTTCCTGGAAGTTGACGCCTCCTCCTCTGGAGCCGGTGCGGTACTTACCCAAAAATCGTCTTCCGGGAGAATGGTAACTTGCGGCTTCTTCTCCAAACTCTTCTCCTCTTCTGAGCGCAACTATTCCATAGGAGACCGAGAGTTATTGGCCATCAAGCTGGCATTGGAGGAGTGGCGTTACCTACTCGAGGGGGCTCTTCACCCGGTAATAATTTACACCGACCACAAGTACTTGGCTTACCTCCAGCATGCCCAGAGACTTAACCCGCGCCAAGCCCGGTGGTCCTTGTTTTTTGCTCGCTTTGATTCTGTTCTTCATTTTCGCCCGGCTGACAAAAACATCAAAGCGGACGCCTTGTCCCGATCCTTTCTGGTGTCTGACCTCGAGGAAGAACCTAAACATATCATCGATCCCGCCAGAGTAATGCAGGTGGCTCCCGTGAGTCTAAATCGTCTCCCTCCCGGTAAGACGTTCGGATCGGTACCTGATCGGGAGAGGATCCTACACTGGGGTCATTCGTCTAAACTAGCTGGCCACGCTGGTCAGAAAAAGACCCTCCAGCTTATTACCCGGCACTACTGGTGGCCTACTCTGCACAAGGACGTAATAGACTTTGTTTCTGCCTGTGTGTCCTGCGCCCGCAACAAAGTCCCGAGACACCTGCCAGCCGGTCGCCTCCTTCCGCTTCCTGTACCTGCTGCCCCCTGGCAGCATATAGCTATGGATTTCATAACTGATCTCCCCGTCTCTGCCGGTTGTACGGTCATTTGGGTGGTCGCTGACCGCTTTTCCAAGATGGCTCATTTCGTTCCCCTGCCAGGCCTCCCGTCTGCACCCGAGCTGGCTAAAGACTTTTTCCGCCACATCTTCCGTCTTCATGGCCTGCCCCTCCACATCGTGTCGGATCGTGGGGTTCAGTTCACCTCACGTTTCTGGAGAGCCACTTGTAAATTGCTAGACGTCACCCTGGACTTCTCCTCCGCTTACCATCCACAGTCTAATGGTCAAGTGGAGCGGATCAATCAGATCCTGACCAGTTACCTCCGGCACTTCGTTAATGCCCACCATTCTGACTGGGTGGATCTCCTGCCATGGGCCGAATTCTCTTACAACAATCACGAGAGCGAATCTTCCTCCAAATCCCCGTTTTTTGTAGTCTTCGGTCAGCATCCTCGGATCCCATTTCCCGTCTCCACCTCGGTGGATAATCCGGCTGCGGAATCTCTTGTTAACAAATTTTCCTCCATGTGGGAGAGTACCCGGTCCGCACTCCTTCAGTCGTCTGAGCGTATGAAAAGACATGCTGACAAAAAACGTCTGGATCCTCCTCAATTCCGTCCAGGGGATAAGGTCTGGCTCTCGTCCAAGTATGTCCGGCTCAAGATTCCTTCCTATAAGTTAGGGCCTCGGTTCATCGGTCCTCTGGAGATCATCAGTCAGATCAACCCGGTGGCCTATAAATTGAAACTCCCGGCCAACTTGCGGATCCCTAACTCCTTCCATGTATCTCTCCTCAAACCCGTGGTACTTAACTCTTTTTCCAAGTCTACAGGTACGCCTCCTGCTCCGGTTTCCGCTGAAAACGAGTTTGAGGTAGAGAACATTCTGGCCACAAAAAGGGTAAGAGGAAAGACCTTTTTTCTAGTAGATTGGAGGGGGTTTGGTCCTGAGGAGAGAACGTGGGAGCCCCGGGAGAACATCGATGCCCCTCTCATCCTTGCTAAATTTCTGTCTGGCCTAAAAAAGGGGGGCCTAAAGGGGGGGGTACTGTAGCGTCGGCGTCCCTGCCTCCTGCTAGGCAGGGACGCTGTTCCCCTCACCTCTCCGCTCCGAGCCCGGCGTCCTCCTCCCGCTCTGCTGGCAGCGCGCGCTCCTTCCCGGCCACGGTGCTTAGGGCGCGCGCGCGCTCCCCCCCTCTTAAAGGGGCCGCGCGCGCCGTCCTAAGGAGTCCCCGGCCAATGGCCGGAGGACTTCACCATATATAAGGCACCTCCTCCAAAATGGAGGTGCCCGAGCAATGTTGTTGCACTGTTCACTACTCTGCTTCAGCCCTCAGGTCCCGTTTCCAGTTACCTGCCAGTTACCTGCCAGTTTGCTGTCTGATTCCTGCCTGTTATCCGCTTACCTGCTTGCTAGCCTGAGGTCCGACGGTCTGCCTTCCGACATCTGTCAATCTGTCTATGGACCAGCTTGCCCGCTCACCTGGGAGCGCTCACCTGCTACCTGTCTGCTAGCCTACCTGGAGGCTCCGCCGTCACGTGCTGTGACCACCTGCCAGTCCAGAGACTCTTGCCCGCTCACCTGGGAGCGCTCATCTGCTACCTGCCTGTTAGCCTACCTGGAGGCTCCGCCGTCACGTGCTGTGACCACCTGCCAGTCCAGAGACTCTTGCCCGCTCACCTGGGAGCGCTCATCTGCTACCTGCCTGTTAGCCTACCTGGAGGCTCCGCCGTCACGTGCTGTGACCACCTGCCAGTCCAGAGACTCTGGTCCGCTCACCTGGGAGCTCTCATCTGCTACCTGCCTGTTAACCTACCTGGAGGCTCCGCCGTCACATGCTGTGACCACCTGCTTATCCAGAGACTCTCGTCTGCTCACCTGGGAGCACACATCTGCCATCTGCCTGCTAGCCTACCTGGAGGCTCAGCCGTCACAGGTCGTACCTACCCTTTATCCAGAGACTGTCCCGGTCACTTGCCGTGACCTCCTGCCCGTTTACCCAGAGACTGTCCCGGTCACTTGCCGTGACCTCCTGCCCGTTCACCCAGAGACTGCCCCGGTCACTTGCTGTGACCTCCTGCCCGTTTACCCAGAGACTGTCCCGGGCACTTGCCGTGACCTCCTGCCCGTTTACCCAGAGACTGTCCCGGTCACCTGCTGTGACTACCTGCCTGTCTTCCCTGGTCGCCACCCGCTTCCTTACAAGGACCGCCCCCTTGTATAAGTTGCTCAGAGGTTCCGCCTCCCAGACCCGTTACACAGAGCTGTGCATAATGTCACTGGTGATCCCTGTATTACCTGTACACTGACACCATACACAGAGCTCCTGTGTATAATGTCACTGGTGATCACTATATTACCTGTACACTGACACTATATACAGAGCTCCTGTGTATAATGTCACTGGTGATCACTATATTACCTGTACACTGACACTATATACAGAGCTCCTGTGCATAATGTCACTGGTGCTCACTATATTACCTGTACACTGACACTATATACAGAGCTCCTATGCATAATGTCACTGGTGATCACTATATTACCTGTACACTGACACTATATACAGAGCTCCTATGCATAATGTCACTGGTGATCACTATATTACCTGTACACTGACACTATGTACAGAGCTCCTATGCATAATGTCACTGGTGATCACTATATTACCTGTACACTGACACTATATACAGAGCTCCTGTGTATAATGTCACTGGTGATCCCTGTATTTCCTGTACACTGACACTATATACAGAGCTCCTATGTATAATGTCACTGGTGATCACTGTATTACCTGTACACTGACACTATATACAGAGCTTCTGTGTATAATGTCACTGATGATCACTGTATTACCTCTACACTGACACTATACACAGAGCTCCTGTGTATAATGTCACTGATAATCTCTACATTATCTGTACACTGACTCTATATACAGAGCTTTTTTACATTTTCATTATCAGTCACTATCTGGTGCCATTATGTGCCATGGTCATGGCGTGGCGGTATTTGTCCCTTGTATGTGGTATTATTCAGACAGTCACTATGTTGTGGTAATATGTGGTCTTCTCATGGTGTGGCAGTATATATACCTTGTACTTGGTAGTATTTGATTACTATGTGGTGGTATGTGTTCTGGTCATGGTGTGGCGGTATTTCTCTCTTCTATATGGTATTATTAGTCTAGGTATAGTGGATAGTTGTCAGTCATTTGTTTTTTCGGATATTAAGAATGGGAACATTCTTTATTTGCAATACATATTAAATACTTGGATGTTTAACCTCTCCCTGTGTTGTGACTACTACACAGCAGCAGAGATTTATTGGTTAATAAAGTTGATTCATTTTGAAAGAGTTTGTGGACTTATGTTATTCCTATATACGGTAACTGCATGGTGCTGGTGGGCCCCAAGATTGATTTTTTCCTGGTGGGCCCCAGGTACTCCAGTCCAGCGCTGGTCCCAGACAGTTACCTCCTCATCTGTCCTGCTGCCGGCTGGGAGTCCTGTACAGTGCAGCATGTAGTGTGATGTGAATGCCACACTATGGAGATGCTGCTCCTACTACTGCCAAGTGAGGATCTCACCTCCCCAGTATTGTGCCCTCAGGAGCTCCCACAGGGCATCACAGGCCTTAGTATGAAGCAATTCCACAAGTCTTCTAGTATTGCTTCATACTAAGGCCTGTGATGCCCTGTGAGAGCTCCCTGAGGTGGTGAGAGCCTCACCTCATACGGCCCCATGATCTCTATGTACGATCCCTGACTGGGCCCCATGATCTCTATGTACGCCGCTGACTGGGCCCCATGATCTCTATGTACGCCGCTGACTGGGCCCCATGATCTCTATGTACGCCGCTGACTGGGCCCCATGATCTCTATGTACGCCGCTGACTGGGCCCCATGATCTCTATGTACTCCGCTGACTGGGCCCCATGATCTCTATGTACTCCGCTGACTGGGCCCCATGATCTCTATGTACGCCGCTGAGGGGGCCCCATGTTCTCTATGTACACCCCTAACCTGATTGGCCCCATGATCTCTATGTACGCCGCTGACTGGGCCCCATGATCTCTATGTACGCCGCTGACTGGGCCCCATGATCTCTATGTACGCCGCTGACTGGGCCCCATGATCTCTATGTACGCCGCTGACTGGGCCCCATGATCTCTATGTACGCCGCTGACTGGGCCCCATGATCTCTATGTACGCCGCTGACTGGGCCCCATGATCTCTATGTACGCTGCTGACTGGGCCCCATGATCTCTATGTACGCCGCTGACTGGGCCCCATGATCTCTATGTACGCCGCTGACTGGGCCCCATGATCTCTATGTACGCCGCTGACTGGGCCCCATGATCTCTTTGTACGCCGCTGACTGGGCCCCATGATCTCTATGTACACCGCTGACTGGGCCTCATGATCTCTATGTATGCCGCTGACTGGGCCCCATGATCTCTATGTACTCCGCTGACTGGGCCCCATGATCTCTATGTACGCCGCTGAGGGGGCCCCATGATCTCTATGTACACCCCTAACCTGATTGGCCCCATGATCTCTATGTACGCCGCTGACTGGGCCCCATGATCTCTATGTACGCCGCTGACTGGGCCCCATGATCTCTATGTACGCCGCTGACTGGGCCCCATGATCTCTATGTACACCCCTAACCTGATTGGCCCCATGATTTCTGTATACGCCCCTGACTGGGCCACATGATTTCTATGTACGATCCCTGACTGGGCCCCATAATCTCTGATCTCTCATGATGTTTTTTTTTTATTAAAGATGGAGTCCCTAAATGTATTTTGTGTTTTATTTTTACTGTGTAGTGCGGCACTATGTTGCATTTTGTCATTTCATGCAGTGTAGAAATCTTGGGAAAAGTGTGGATTGTGCTCTGGAAGTGATCAGTTATAGCTAACTATGTTATTTTCTGCAGAGATAAGTCCTGCATAGAAGATGTGATATATCGGTCTGCAGTTAAAGAACTTCACCTAGAGACATCACTGGTGAGTATGTGTATTACCTATACACACACACTGACACTATATACAGAGCTCCTGTGCATAATGTCACTGGTGATCACTGTATTACCTGTACACTGACACTATATACAGAGCTCCTGTGTATAATGTCACTGGTGATCACTGTATTACCTGTACACTATATACAGAGCTCCTGTGTATAATATCAATGGTGATCATTGCATTACCTGTACACTGACACTATATACAGAGCTTCTGTGTATAATGTCACTGGTGATGACTGTATAACCTGTACACTATATACAGAGCTCCTGTGCATAATGTCAATGGTGATCACTGTATAACCTGTACACTGACCCAATATACTGAGCTTTTTTACATTTTTATTATTTTAGCATTATTTGTCACTATGTGGTGGCATTATGTGCTTTGGTCATGACATGACGATATTTGTCCCTTCTATGTTGTATTATTCAGTCACTATGTGGTGGTAATATGTGGTCTCATGGTGTGTCAGTATTTATACCTTGTATCTGGTAGCATTTGATCACTATGTGGTGGTATTATGTGCTTTGGTCATGGTGTGGCGGTATTTGTGCCTTGTATGTGGCATTATTTGGGCACTATGTGGTGGTAATATGTGATCTGGTCACGGTGTGGTGGTATTTCTGCCTTCTATCTGGTAATATTGGTCTTGGTAGAGTGGATTGTGGTTGGTCATTTGTTTTATCTGATATCAATAAGGGGAAACCTCTTTATTTCCAATAGATATTAAATACTTGGATGTTTAACCCCTCCCTGCCCTGTGACTATTACACAGCAGCAGAGATGCAGTTACAGAGGTTCACCAGAGAAAGCAAGTTGGCATTTGGTGAGATTTTCACCTCTGTATTTATAAGACAAAACCAGGAGTGGGTGAGAAATGCATAAAACATGACCTCGGATTGCTCCACTCCTGGTTTTGTCTTATAAATACAGAGGTAAAAATCTCACCAAATACTCAAAGTGCCACAATCTTCTGACAGTGCGGATTCCACCAATAAATAAGTGATCACCTTCCCAACCTGTGCATCGCTGAGAACTTGTTTTCACCAATAAAAACCCTTTAATGCAAACTACAGTAATTGTACATCGCAGTTCTGGTGAGCGCACAGTGATGGGCAGGAGCCGCCAGTATAATGGGTATAACGGCTAACAGGTATTTGCAAATAGCTGAAGGGTGGGTGGGTCCCTGGAGTCAATGTCCCTGGTGGGCCCCAGACACCCCAGTCCGGCTCTGCCCCCGACCCAGTCCGCCCCTGATTTGTCACGCACGGACCCGAAGCGACTGTGCACTGCGATACACACATCCTGTTGAAATTTCTGCTAGCATTTACAAGCCCCAACCCCCCTGGGCCCGGTCGCAGTGACTGCCACTGCGACCGCGGACATTACGCCCCTGGCTACGTGAATCATATGTCCCATTTTGGTGCTCCTCACCATTTGCATGGCACAGTCATGCATGCTTCTCTATCACCATAGCATGCTGCAAACAATCAGGATGGCTTCTGCTACATCTCTATATTAAAAGATAGTACATCTGTATTTCTATGATACGTAGAGTGGATGGAAATCATACATCTTGCTAATATTTATTATATTACATTCATCTGATGCTCTGTAGTAACAATGTAAATTAAATTGGCGACTTAGTGCAGTTCTATTACTATTAGTAAATGTGGCACCTTGTGTTCCACAGAATATCTGAATATTACCTGAATATTTAATCTCAGCTAATGTTCATTTATCTCTTAAATATCATTGGTCAGATGCTGATCACATGACCAGTGGTGGTGCATGCATGATGATTCCATATGAAGTGCACTGAGTGACAGTTGTAAGTGACAGTTGGAATTGACCAACAACAGTGGAGGAGATGTCGGCTAAATCTAAGCAAAGCAATAATATGGATATAAAAGAGGAGGAGATTGTGGTGAACAGAGAAAGAGTGAAGACACGAAGACCTTCCCATGACACATCTGATGATGAGAGGAAGTCTTCAGTCAACAGGACAAAACCACCAGTCCAGAAGAAAGAAGAAGTAGAGGAGAACGTGGTGAGGAGAGAAGGAGCGAAGAGACTAAGACCTTCCCATGACACATCTGATGATGAGAGGAAGTCTTCAGTCAACAGGACAAAACAACCAGTCCAGAAGAAAGAAGAAGTAGAGGAGAACGTGGTGAGGAGAGAAGGAGCGAAGAGACTAAGACCTTCCCATGACACATCTGATGATGAGAGGAAGTCTTCAGTCAACAGGACAAAACAACCAGTCCAGAAGAAAGAAGAAGTGGAAGAAAAGGAGAAGGTAGAAAGTCAGAAGATGGGAGCCATGAAGAGAGGAGCCATCTTCATCTCATCAGGGGACAAAAAGGAGAAGAAAAGAAGAAGGATTACATTAGGACAGAAACCCATGGATCTAAACCAGAAGGCTGAAGAAGCTGAAGGAAGCAGCGGTGTTCGGCCAACCGGCTCCAAAAGCACAGTCTCTGATACCATCAAGAGGAGATTATTATTCCATCAAGTGCTTGGCCGGGGATGCTATGGAACGGTCCTGCTGGCGGAAGATTCATCTACCCGCAAACATTTTGCTGTTAAGATCATCTGCAAAAGAGCCCTGCTTGCTGACGGTGATGAGCGTGTGATGGTGGAGCAGCGGGTTTTACAGCTGGCATCTGGGAGCCCCTTCCTTGTCCACGCAGACTTTGCATTGCAGACCAAGGTACAGTATTGATTGCTCGATATTAGGAAATGTCACACGTACCACACACTGCTCTGCCTCATGGACCCCACTCATATCATATTACAAGTCCCCCTCACACAACATACAGTATATAGACAAGTCCCCCATACACAGCATACGGTATATAGACAAGTCCCCCACACACAGCATACAGTATATAGACAAGTCCCCCATACACAGCATACGGTATATAGACAAGTCCCCCACACACAGCATACAGTATATAGACAAGTCCCCCACACACAACATACAGTATATAGACAAGTCCCCCACACACAACATACAGTATATAGACAAGTCCCCCCCACACAGCATACGGTATATAGACAAGTCCCCCATACAGCATACGGTATATAGACAAGTCCCCCCCACACAGCATACAGTATATAGACAAGTCCCCCCCATACAGCATACGGTATATAGACAAGTCCCCCACACACAGCATACGGTATATAGACAATTCCCCCACACACAGCATACGGTATATAGACAAGTCCCCCACACACAACATACAGTATATAGACAAGTCCCCCATACACAGCATACGGTATATAGACAAGTCCCCCACACACAACATACAGTATATAGACAAGTCCCCCCCACACAGCATACGGTATATAGACAAGTCCCCCACACACAGCATACGGTATATAGACAAGTCCCCCACACACAACATACAGTATATAGACAAGTCCCCCCCACACAGCATACGGTATATAGACAAGTCCCCCATACAGCATACGGTATATAGACAAGTCCCCCCCACACAGCATACAGTATATAGACAAGTCCCCCCCCACACAGCATACAGTATATAGACAAGTCCCCCACACACAGCATACGGTATATAGAAAAGTCCCCCCCACACAGCATACAGTATATAGACAAGTACCCCCCACACAGCATACGGTATATAGACAAGTCCCCCATACAGCATACGGTATATAGACAAGTCCCCCACACACAACATACAGTATATAGACAAGTCCCCCACACACAGCATACGGTATATAGACAAGTCCCCCATACAGCATACGGTATATAGACAAGTCCCCCCCACACAGCATACAGTATATAGACAAGTCCCCCATACAGCATACGGTATATAGACAAGTCCCCCACACACAGCATACGGTATATAGACAAGTCCCCCTCACAGCATACGGTATATAGACAAGTCCCCCACACACAGCATACAGTATATAGACAAGTCCCCCACACACAACATACAGTATATAGACAAGTCCCCCATACAGCATACGATATATAGATAAGTCCCCCATACAGCATACAGTATATAGACAAGTCCCCCACACACAGCATACAGTATATAGACAAGTCCCCCATACAGCATACGATATATAGACAAGTCCCCCATACAGCATACAGTATATAGACAAGTCCCCTATACAGCATACGGTATATAGACAAGTCCCCCCCACACAGCATACAGTATATAGACAAGTCCCCCATACAGCATACGGTATATAGACAAGTCCCCACACACAGCATACAGTATATAGACAAGTCCCCAAACACACAACATGCAGTATATAGACAAGTCCCCCCCCACAGCATACGGTATATAGACAAGTCCCCCCCACACAGCATACAGTATATAGACAAGTCCCCCATACACAGCATACAGTATATAGACAAGTCCCCCACACACACAGCATACGGTATATAGACAAGTCCCCCACACACAGCATACAGTATATAGACAAGTCCCCCACACACACAGCATACGGTATATAGACAAGTCCCCCACACACAGCATACGGTATATAGACAAGTCCCCCATACAGCATACGGCATATAGACAAGTCCCCCACACACAGCATACGGTATATAGACAAGTCCCCCATACAGCATACGGTATATAGACAAGTCCCCCACACACAGCATACGGTATATAGACAAGTCCCCCATACAGCATACGGTATATAGACAAGTCCCCCACACACAGCATGCGGTATATAGACAAGTCCCCCACACACAGCATACGGCATATAGACAAGTCCCCCACACACATCAAACGGTATATAGACAAGTCCCCCACACACATCATACGGTATATAGACAAGTCCCCCCCTCCACACACACACAGCATACAGTATATAGACAAGTCAAACCACACACCACCACACACACAGCATACGGTATATAGACAAGCCCCCACACACAGCATACGGTATATAGACAAGTCCCCCACACACATCATACGGTATATAGACAAGTCCCCCCCTCCACACACACACAGCATACGGTATATAGACAAGTCAAACCACACACCACCACACACACAGCATACGGTATATAGACAAGCCCCCACACACAGCATACTGTATATAGACAAGTCCCCCCCACACAGCATACGGTATATAGACAAGTCCCCCACACAGCATACGGTATATAGACAAGTCCCCCACACACAGCATACCGTATATAGACAAGTCCCCCACACACAGCATACGGTATATAGACAAGTTCCCCACACACAGCATACGGTATATAGACAAGTCCCCCACACACAGCATACGGTATATAGACAAGTCCCCCATACACAGCATACGGTATATAGACAAGTCCCCAAACACACAGTATACAGTATATAGACAAGTCCCCCACACACAGCATACAGTATATAGACAAGTCCCCCATACACAGCATACGGTATATAGACAAGTCCCCCACACACAGTATACAGTATATAGACAAGTCCCCCACACACAGCATACGGTATATAGACAAGTCCCCCACACACAGCATACGGTATATAGACAAGTCCCCCACACACAGTATACAGTATATAGACAAGTCCCCCACACACAGCATACAGTATATAGACAAGTCCCCCACACACAGCATACGGTATATAGACAAGTCCCCCACACACAGCATACGGTATATAGACAAGTCCCCCACACACAGCATACGGTATATAGACAAGTCCCCCACACACAGCATACGGTATATAGACAAGTCCCCCACACACAGCATACAGTATATAGACAAGTCCCCCACACACAGCATACGGTATATAGACAAGTCCCCCACACACAGCATACGGTATATAGACAAGTCCCTCACACAGCATACAGTATATAGACAAGTCCCCCACACACAGCATACAGTATATAGACAAGTCCCCCACACACAGCATACAGTATATAGACAAGTCCCCACCCACACAGCATACGGTATATAGACAAGTCCCCCACACACAGCATACGGTATACAGACAGGTCCCCCACACACAGTATACGGTATATAGACAAGTCCCCCCCACACAGCATACGGTATATAGACAAGTCCCCCACACACAGCATACAGTATATAGACAAGTCCCCCATACACAGCATACAGTATATAGACAAGTCCCTCACACACAGCATACGGTATATAGACAAGTCCCCCACACACAACATACAGTATATAGACAAGTCCCCCATACACAGCATACGGTATATAGACAAGTCCCCCACACACAGCATACAGTATATAGACAAGTCCCCCATACACAGCATACGGTATATAGACAAGTCCCCCACACACAACATACAGTATATAGACAAGTCCCCCCCACACAGCATACGGTATACAGACAAGACCCCCACACACAGCATACGGTATATAGACAAGTCCCCCATACAGCATACGGTATATAGACAAGTCCCCCCCACACAGCATACGGTATATAGACAAGTCCCCCACACACAGGATACGGTATATAGACAAGACCCCTACACACAGCATACAGTATATAGACAAGTCCCCCACACACAGCATACGGTATATAGACAAGTCCCCCATACAGCATACGGTATATAGACAAGTCCCCCACACACAGCATACGGTATATAGACAAGTCCCCCTCACAGCATACGGTATATAGACAAGTCCCCCAGACACACAGCATACAGTATATAGACAAGTCCCCCTCACAGCATACGGTATATAGACAAGTCCCCCAGACACACAGCATACGGTATATAGACAAGTCCCCCTCACAGCATACGGTATATAGACAAGTCCCCCAGACACACAGCATACGGTATATAGACAAGTCCACCACACACAACATACAGTATATAGACAAGTCCCCCACACACAGCATACGGTATATAGACAAGTCCCCCATACAGCATACGGTATATAGACAAGTCCCCCCCACACAGCATACAGTATATAGACAAGTCCCCCATACAGCATACGGTATATAGACAAGTCCCCCACACACAGCATACGGTATATAGACAAGTCCCCCTCACAGCATACGGTATATAGACAAGTCCCCCACACACAGCATACAGTATATAGACAAGTCCCCCATACAGCATACGGTATATAGACAAGTCCCCCATACAGCATACGGTATATAGACAAGTCCCCCCCACACAGCATACAGTATATAGACAAGTCCCCCTCACAGCATACAGTATATAGACAAGTCCCCCTCACAGCATACAGTATATAGACAAGTCCCCAAACACACAACATGCAGTATATAGACAAGTCCCCCCCCACAGCATACGGTATATAGACAAGTCCCCCCCACACAGCATACAGTATATAGACAAGTCCCCCACACACAGCATACAGTATATAGACAAGTCCCCCACACACAGCATACAGTATATAGACAAGTCCCCCTCACAGCATACGGTATATAGACAAGTCCCCCCCACACAGCATACGGTATATAGACAAGTCCCCCAGACACACAGCATACAGTATATAGACAAGTCCCCCAGACACACAGCATACGGTATATAGACAAGTCCCCCACACACAACATACAGTATATAGACAAGTCCCCCACACACAGCATACGGTATATAGACAAGTCCCCCCCACACAGCATACAGTATATAGACAAGTCCCCCATACAGCATACGGTATATAGACAAGTCCCCCACACACAGCATACGGTATATAGACAAGTCCCCCTCACAGCATACGGTATATAGACAAGTCCCCCTCACAGCATACAGTATATAGACAAGTCCCCCCCCACACAGCATACAGTATATAGACAAGTCCCCCTCACAGCATACAGTATATAGACAAGTCCCCCTCACAGCATACAGTATATAGACAAGTCCCCAAACACACAACATGCAGTATATAGACAAGTCCCCCCCCACAGCATACGGTATATAGACAAGTCCCCCCCACACAGCATACAGTATATAGACAAGTCCCCCACACACAGCATACAGTATATAGACAAGTCCCCCACACACAGCATACAGTATATAGACAAGTCCCCCTCACAGCATACGGTATATAGACAAGTCCCCCCCACACAGCATACAGTATATAGACAAGTCCCCACACACAGCATACAGTATATAGACAAGTCCCCCTCCACAGCATACAGTATATAGACAAGTCCCCACACACAGCATACGGTATATAGACAAGTCCCCCTCACAGCATACAGTATATAGACAAGTCCCCCACACACAGCATACAGTATATAGACAAGTCCCCACACACAGCATACAGTATATAGACAAGTCCCCCTCCACAGCATACAGTATATAGACAAGTCCCCACACACAGCATACGGTATATAGACAAGTCCCCCTCACAGCATACGGTATATAGACAAGTCCCCCACACACAGCATACAGTATATAGACAAGTCCCCAAACACACAACATGCAGTATATAGACAAGTCCCCCTCCACAGCATACGGTATATAGACAAGTCCCCCCCACACAGCATACAGTATATAGACAAGTCCCCCACACACAGCATACAGTATATAGACAAGTCCCCCACACACACAGCATACGGTATATAGACAAGTCCCCCACACACAGCATACGGTATATAGACAAGTCCCCCACACACAGCATACAGTATATAGACAAGTCCCCCACACACAGCATACGGTATATAGACAAGTCCCCCACACACAGCATGCGGTATATAGACAAGTTCCCCACACACAGCATACAATATATAGACAAGTCCCCCACACACAGCATACGGTATATAGACAAGTCCCACACACACAGCATACGGTATATAGACAAGTCCCCCACACACAGCATACGGTATATAGACAAGTCCCCCACACACAGCATACGATATATAGACAAGTCCCCCACACACAGCATACGATATATAGACAAGTCCCCACACACAGCATACAGTATATAGACAAGTCCCCCTCACAGCATGCGGTATATAGACAAGTCCCCCACACACGGCATACGGTATATAGACAAGTCCCCCACACACAGCATACGATATATAGACAAGTCCCCCACACACAGCATACAGTATATAGACAAGTCCCCCACACACAGCATACGGTATATAGACAAGTCCCCCCCACACAGCATACAGTATATAGACAAGTCCCTCACACACAGCATACGGTATATAGACAAGTCCCCCACACACAGCATACGATATATAGACAAGTCCCCCACACACAGCATACGGCATATAGACAAGTCCCCCACACACAGCATGCGGTATATAGACAAGTCCCCCACACACAGCATACGATATATAGACAAGTCCCCCACACACAGCATACGTCATATAGACAAGTCCCCCACACACAGCATACGGTATATAGACAAGTCCCCCACACACAGCATACGGCATATAGACAAATCCCCCACACACAGCATACGGTATATAGACAAGTCCCCCACACACAGCATGCGGTATATAGACAAGTCCCCCACACACAGCATACGGCATATAGACAAGTCCCCCACACACAGCATACGGTATATAGACAAGTCCCCCACACACAGCATACAGTATATAGACAAGTCCCCCACACAGCATACGGTATATAGACAAGTCCCCCACACACACAGCATAAGGTATGTAGACAAGTTCCCCACACACAGCATACGGTATATAGACAAGTCCCCCACACACAGCATACAGTATATAGACAAGTCCCCCACACAGCATACAGTATATAGACAAGTCCCCCCCACACACAGCATAAGGTATGTAGACAAGTCCCCCACACACAGCATACAGTATATAGACAAGTCCCCCCCACACACAGCATACAGTATATAGACAAGTCCCCCACACACAGCATACAGTATATAGACAAGTCCCCCATACACAGCATGCGGTATATAGACAAGTACCCTACACACAGCATACAGTATATAGACAAGTCCCCCACACACAGCATACAGTATATAGACAAGTCCCCCCCACACACAGCATAAGGTATGTAGACAAGTCCCCCACACACAGCATACAGTATATAGACAAGTCCCCCCCACACACAGCATAAGGTATATAGACAAGTCCCCCACACACAGCATACTGTATATAGACAAGTCCCCCATACACAACATACAGTATATAGACAAGTCCCCCATACACAGCATACGGTATATAGACAAGTCCCCCACACACAACATAAGGTATATAGACAAGTCCCCCGCACACAGCATACGGTATATAGACAAGTCCCCCCCACACACAGCATACGGTATATAGACAAGTCCCCCACACACAGCATACGGTATATAGACAAGTCCCCCACACACAGCATACGGTATATAGACAAGTCCCCCACACAGCATACGGTATATAGACAAGTCCCCCACACACAGTATACAGTATATAGACAAGTCCCCCCCACACAGCATACGGTATATAGACAAGTCCCCCTCACACAGCATACAGTATATAGACAAGTCCCCCACCACACAGCATACGGTATATAGACAAGTCCCCCACACACAGCATACGGTATATAGACAAGTCCCCCACACACAGCATACAGTATATAGACAAGTCCCCCCCACACAGCATACGGTATATAGACAAGTCCCCCACACACAGTATACAGTATATAGACAAGTCCCCCCCACACAGCATACGGTATATAGACAAGTCCCCCACACACAGCATACAGTATATAGACAAGTCCCCCTCACACAGCATACAGTATATAGACAAGTCCCCACACACAGCATATGGTATATAGACAAGTCCCCCACACACAGCATACAGTATATAGACAAGTCCCCCCCACGCAGCATACGGTATATAGACAAGTCCCCCATACGCAGCATACGGTATATAGACAAGTCCCCCACACACAGCATACGGTATATAGACAAGTCCCCCACACACAGCATACGGTATATAGACAAGTCCCCCACACACAGCATACGGTATATAGACAAGTCCCCCACACACAGCATACAGTATATCGACAAGTCCCCCACACACAGCATACAGTATATCGACAAGTCCCCCACACACGGCATACGGTATATCGACAAGTCCCCACACACAGCATACGGTATATAGACAAGTCCCCCCCACACAGCATATAGTATATAGACAAGTCCCCCACACAGCATACAGTATATAGACAAGTCCCCCACACACAGCATACGGTATATAGACAAGTCCCCCACACACAGCATACGGTATATAGACAAGTCCCCCTCACAGGATACGGTATATAGACAAGACCCCCACACACAGCATACAGTATATAGACAAGTCCCCCACACACAGGAGGCAGTATATAGACAAGTCCCCCACACACAGCATACGGTATATAGACAAGTCCCCCACACACAGTATACAGTATATAGACAAGTCCCCCACACACAGCATACGGTATATAGACAAGCCCCCACACAGCATACAGTATATAGACAAGTCCCCCACGCAGCATACGGTATATAGACAAGTCCCCCACACAGCATACGGTATATAGACAAGTCCCCCACGCAGCATACGGTATATAGACAAATCCCGCACACACAGCATACGGTATATAGACAAGGCCCCCACACACAGCATACAGTATATAGACAAGTCCCCCACACACAGCATACGGTATATAGACAAGTCTCCCCCACACAGCATATAGTATATAGACAAGTCCCCCACACAGCATACAGTATATAGACAAGTCCCCCACACACAGCATACGGTATATAGACAAGTCCCCCACACACAGCATACGGTATATAGACAAGTCCCCCTCACAGGATACGGTATATAGACAAGACCCCCACACACAGCATACAGTATATAGACAAGTCCCCCACACACAGGAGGCAGTATATAGACAAGTCCCCCACACACAGCATACGGTATATAGACAAGTCCCCCACACACAGTATACAGTATATAGACAAGTCCCCCACACACAGCATACGGTATATAGACAAGCCCCCACACAGCATACAGTATATAGACAAGTCCCCCATGCAGCATACGGTATATAGACAAGTCCCCCACACAGCATACGGTATATAGACAAGTCCCCCACGCAGCATACGGTATATAGACAAGTCCCGCACACACAGCATACGGTATATAGACAAGGCCCCCACACACAGCATACAGTATATAGACAAGTCCCCCACACACAGCATACGGTATATAGACAAGTCCCCCACACACAGCATACGGTATATAGAAAAGTCCCCCACACACAGTATACGGTATATAGACAAGTCCCCCCACGCAGCATACGGTATAAAGACAAGTCACCCACACACAGCATACAGTATATAGACAAGTCCCCCAGACACAGCATACGGTATATGGACAAGTCCCCCACACACAGCATACGGTATATAGACAAGTCCCCCACACACAGCATACAGTATATAGACAAGTCCCCCTCACAGCATACAGTATATAGACAAGTCCCCCTCACAGCATACAGTATATAGACAAGTCCCCAAACACACAACATGCAGTATATAGACAAGTCCCCCCCCACAGCATACGGTATATAGACAAGTCCCCCCCACACAGCATACAGTATATAGACAAGTCCCCCACACACAGCATACAGTATATAGACAAGTCCCCCACACACAGCATACAGTATATAGACAAGTCCCCCTCACAGCATACGGTATATAGACAAGTCCCCCCCACACAGCATACGGTATATAGACAAGTCCCCCAGACACACAGCATACAGTATATAGACAAGTCCCCCTCACAGCATACGGTATATAGACAAGTCCCCCAGACACACAGCATACGGTATATAGACAAGTCCCCCACACACAACATACAGTATATAGACAAGTCCCCCACACACAGCATACGGTATATAGACAAGTCCCCCCCACACAGCATACAGTATATAGACAAGTCCCCCATACAGCATACGGTATATAGACAAGTCCCCCACACACAGCATACGGTATATAGACAAGTCCCCCTCACAGCATACGGTATATAGACAAGTCCCCCTCACAGCATACAGTATATAGACAAGTCCCCCCCCACACAGCATACAGTATATAGACAAGTCCCCCTCACAGCATACAGTATATAGACAAGTCCCCCTCACAGCATACAGTATATAGACAAGTCCCCAAACACACAACATGCAGTATATAGACAAGTCCCCCCCCACAGCATACGGTATATAGACAAGTCCCCCCCACACAGCATACAGTATATAGACAAGTCCCCCACACACAGCATACAGTATATAGACAAGTCCCCCACACACAGCATACAGTATATAGACAAGTCCCCCTCACAGCATACGGTATATAGACAAGTCCCCCCCACACAGCATACAGTATATAGACAAGTCCCCACACACAGCATACAGTATATAGACAAGTCCCCCTCCACAGCATACAGTATATAGACAAGTCCCCACACACAGCATACGGTATATAGACAAGTCCCCCTCACAGCATACAGTATATAGACAAGTCCCCCACACACAGCATACAGTATATAGACAAGTCCCCACACACAGCATACAGTATATAGACAAGTCCCCCTCCACAGCATACAGTATATAGACAAGTCCCCACACACAGCATACGGTATATAGACAAGTCCCCCTCACATCATACGGTATATAGACAAGTCCCCCACACACAGCATACAGTATATAGACAAGTCCCCAAACACACAACATGCAGTATATAGACAAGTCCCCCCCCACAGCATACGGTATATAGACAAGTCCCCCCCACACAGCATACAGTATATAGACAAGTCCCCCACACACAGCATACAGTATATAGACAAGTCCCCCACACACAGCATACAGTATATAGACAAGTCCCCCTCACAGCATACGGTATATAGACAAGTCCCCCCCACACAGCATACGGTATATAGACAAGTCCCCCAGACACACAGCATACAGTATATAGACAAGTCCCCCTCACAGCATACGGTATATAGACAAGTCCCCCAGACACACAGCATACGGTATATAGACAAGTCCCCCACACACAACATACAGTATATAGACAAGTCCCCCACACACAGCATACGGTATATAGACAAGTCCCCCCCACACAGCATACAGTATATAGACAAGTCCCCCATACAGCATACGGTATATAGACAAGTCCCCCACACACAGCATACGGTATATAGACAAGTCCCCCTCACAGCATACGGTATATAGACAAGTCCCCCTCACAGCATACAGTATATAGACAAGTCCCCCCCCACACAGCATACAGTATATAGACAAGTCCCCCTCACAGCATACAGTATATAGACAAGTCCCCCTCACAGCATACAGTATATAGACAAGTCCCCAAACACACAACATGCAGTATATAGACAAGTCCCCCCCCACAGCATACGGTATATAGACAAGTCCCCCCCACACAGCATACAGTATATAGACAAGTCCCCCACACACAGCATACAGTATATAGACAAGTCCCCCACACACAGCATACAGTATATAGACAAGTCCCCCTCACAGCATACGGTATATAGACAAGTCCCCCCCACACAGCATACAGTATATAGACAAGTCCCCACACACAGCATACAGTATATAGACAAGTCCCCCTCCACAGCATACAGTATATAGACAAGTCCCCACACACAGCATACGGTATATAGACAAGTCCCCCTCACAGCATACAGTATATAGACAAGTCCCCCACACACAGCATACAGTATATAGACAAGTCCCCACACACAGCATACAGTATATAGACAAGTCCCCCTCCACAGCATACAGTATATAGACAAGTCCCCACACACAGCATACGGTATATAGACAAGTCCCCCTCACATCATACGGTATATAGACAAGTCCCCCCCACAGCATACAGTATATAGACAAGTCCCCACACACAGCATACAGTATATAGACAAGTCCCCAAACACACAACATGCAGTATATAGACAAGTCCCCCTCCACAGCATACGGTATATAGACAAGTCCCCCCCACACAGCATACAGTATATAGACAAGTCCCCCACACACAGCATACAGTATATAGACAAGTCCCCCACACACAGCATACAGTATATAGACAAGTCCCCCACACACAGCATGCGGTATATAGACAAGTCCCCCACACACAGCATACAATATATAGACAAGTCCCCCACACACAGCATACGGTATATAGACAAGTCCCACACACACAGCATACGGTATATAGACAAATCCCCCACACACAGCATACGGTATATAGACAAGTCCCCCACACACAGCATACGATATATAGACAAGTCCCCCACACACAGCATACGATATATAGACAAGTCCCCACACACAGCATACAGTATATAGACAAGTCCCCCTCACAGCATGCGGTATATAGACAAGTCCCCCACACACGGCATACGGTATATAGACAAGTCCCCCACACACAGCATACGATATATAGACAAGTCCCCCACACACAGCATACAGTATATAGACAAGTCCCCCACACACAGCATACGGTATATAGACAAGTCCCCCCCACACAGCATACAGTATATAGACAAGTCCCTCACACACAGCATACGGTATATAGACAAGTCCCCCACACACAGCATACGATATATAGACAAGTCCCCCACACACAGCATACGGCATATAGACAAGTCCCCCACACACAGCATGCGGTATATAGACAAGTCCCCCACACACAGCATACGATATATAGACAAGTCCCCCACACACAGCATACGGCATATAGACAAGTCCCCCACACACAGCATACGGTATATAGACAAGTCCCCCACACACAGCATACGGCATATAGACAAATCCCCCACACACAGCATACGGTATATAGACAAGTCCCCCACACACAGCATGCGGTATATAGACAAGTCCCCCACACACAGCATACGGCATATAGACAAGTCCCCCACACACAGCATACGGTATATAGACAAGTCCCCCACACACAGCATACAGTATATAGACAAGTCCCCCACACAGCATACGGTATATAGACAAGTCCCCCACACACACAGCATAAGGTATGTAGACAAGTTCCCCACACACAGCATACAGTATATAGACAAGTCCCCCCCACACACAGCATAAGGTATGTAGACAAGTCCCCCACACACAGCATACAGTATATAGACAAGTCCCCCCCACACACAGCATACAGTATATAGACAAGTCCCCCACACACAGCATACAGTATATAGACAAGTCCCCCATACACAGCATGCGGTATATAGACAAGTACCCTACACACAGCATACAGTATATAGACAAGTCCCCCACACACAGCATACAGTATATAGACAAGTCCCCCCCACACACAGCATAAGGTATGTAGACAAGTCCCCCACACACAGCATACAGTATATAGACAAGTCCCCCCCACACACAGCATAAGGTATATAGACAAGTCCCCCACACACAGCATACTGTATATAGACAAGTCCCCCATACACAACATACAGTATATAGACAAGTCCCCCATACACAGCATACGGTATATAGACAAGTCCCCCACACACAACATAAGGTATATAGACAAGTCCCCCGCACACAGCATACGGTATATAGACAAGTCCCCCCCACACACAGCATACGGTATATAGACAAGTCCCCCACACACAGCATACGGTATATAGACAAGTCCCCCACACACAGCATACGGTATATAGACAAGTCCCCCACACAGCATACGGTATATAGACAAGTCCCCCACACACAGTATACAGTATATAGACAAGTCCCCCCCACACAGCATACGGTATATAGACAAGTCCCCCTCACACAGCATACAGTATATAGACAAGTCCCCCACCACACAGCATACGGTATATAGACAAGTCCCCCACACACAGCATACGGTATATAGACAAGTCCCCCACACACAGCATACAGTATATAGACAAGTCCCCCCCACACAGCATACGGTATATAGACAAGTCCCCCACACACAGTATACAGTATATAGACAAGTCCCCCCCACACAGCATACGGTATATAGACAAGTCCCCCACACACAGCATACAGTATATAGACAAGTCCCCCTCACACAGCATACAGTATATAGACAAGTCCCCACACACAGCATATGGTATATAGACAAGTCCCCCACACACAGCATACAGTATATAGACAAGTCCCCCCCACGCAGCATACGGTATATAGACAAGTCCCCCATACGCAGCATACGGTATATAGACAAGTCCCCCACACACAGCATACGGTATATAGACAAGTCCCCCACACACAGCATACGGTATATAGACAAGTCCCCCACACACAGCATACGGTATATAGACAAGTCCCCCACACACAGCATACAGTATATCGACAAGTCCCCCACACACAGCATACAGTATATCGACAAGTCCCCCACACACGGCATACGGTATATCGACAAGTCCCCACACACAGCATACGGTATATAGACAAGTCCCCCCCACACAGCATATAGTATATAGACAAGTCCCCCACACAGCATACAGTATATAGACAAGTCCCCCACACACAGCATACGGTATATAGACAAGTCCCCCACACACAGCATACGGTATATAGACAAGTCCCCCTCACAGGATACGGTATATAGACAAGACCCCCACACACAGCAAACAGTATATAGACAAGTCCCCCACACACAGGAGGCAGTATATAGACAAGTCCCCCACACACAGCATACGGTATATAGACAAGTCCCCCACACACAGTATACAGTATATAGACAAGTCCCCCACACACAGCATACGGTATATGGACAAGCCCCCACACAGCATACAGTATATAGACAAGTCCCCCACGCAGCAAACGGTATATAGACAAGTCCCCCACACAGCATACGGTATATAGACAAGTCCCCCACGCAGCATACGGTATATAGACAAGTCCCGCACACACAGCATACGGTATATAGACAAGGCCCCCACACACAGCATACAGTATATAGACAAGTCCCCCACACACAGCATACGGTATATAGACAAGTCCCCCCCACACAGCATATAGTATATAGACAAGTCACCCAAACAGCATACAGTATATAGACAAGTCCCCCACACACAGCATACGGTATATAGACAAGTCCCCCACACACAGCATACGGTATATAGACAAGCCCCCACACAGCATACGGTATATAGACAAGTCCCCCTCACAGGATACGGTATATAGACAAGACCCCCACACACAGCATACAGTATATAGACAAGTCCCCCACACACAGGAGGCAGTATATAGACAAGTCCCCCACACACAGCATACGGTATATAGACAAGTCCCCCACACACAGTATACAGTATATAGACAAGTCCCCCACACACAGCATACGGTATATAGACAAGCCCCCACACAGCATACAGTATATAGACAAGTCCCCCACGCAGCATACGGTATATAGACAAGTCCCCCACACAGCATACGGTATATAGACAAGTCCCCCACGCAGCATACGGTATATAGACAAGTCCCGCACACACAGCATACGGTACATAGACAAGGCCCCCACACACAGCATACAGTATATAGACAAGTCCCCCACACACAGCATACGGTATATAGACAAGTCCCCCACACACAGCATACGGTATATAGAAAAGTCCCCCACACACAGTATACGGTATATAGACAAGTCCCCCCACGCAGCATACGGTATAAAGACAAGTCACCCACACACAGCATACAGTATATAGACAAGTCCCCCAGACACAGCATACGGTATATGGACAAGTCCCCCACACACAGCATACGGTATATAGACAAGTCCCCCACACACAGCATACGGTATATAGACAAGTCCCACACACAGCATACGGTATATAGACAAGTCCCCCACACACAGCATACGGTATATAGACAAGTCCCACACACAGCATACGGTATATAGACAAGTCCCCCACACACAGCATACAGTATATAGACAAGTCCCCCATACACAGCATACAGTATATAGACAAGTCCCCCACACACAGCATATGGTATATACACAAGTCCCCCACACACAGCATACGGTATATAGACAAGTCCCCCACACACAGCATACGGTTTATAGACAAGTCCCCCACACACAGCATACGGTATATAGACAAGTCCCCTACACACAGCATACGGTATATAGACAAGTCCCCCTACACACAGCATACAGTATATAGACAAGTCCCCCACACACAGCATACGGTATATAGACAAGCCCCCCACACACAGCATACGGTATATAGACAAGTCCCCCACACCCAGCATACGGTATATAGACAAGTCCCACACACAGCATACGGTATATAGACAAGTCCCCCACACACAGCATACGGTATATAGACAAGTCCCACACACAGCATACGGTATATAGACAAGTCCCCCACACACAGCATACAGTATATAGACAAGTCCCCCATACACAGCATACAGTATATAGACAAGTCCCCCACACACAGCATATGGTATATACACAAGTCCCCCACACACAGCATACGGTATATAGACAAGTCCCCCACACACAGCATACGGTTTATAGACAAGTCCCCCACACACAGCATACGGTATATAGACAAGTCCCCTACACACAGCATACGGTATATAGACAAGTCCCCCTACACACAGCATACGGTATATAGACAAGTCCCCCACACACAGCATACGGTATATAGACAAGCCCCCCACACACAGCATACGGTATATAGACAAGTCCCCCACACCCAGCATACGGTATATAGACAAGTCCCTCACACACAGCATACGGTATATAGACAAGTCCCCCACACACAGCATACGGTATACAGACAGGTCCCCCACACACAGTATACAGTATATAGACAAGTCCCCCACACACAGCATACGGTATATAGACAAGTCCCCCACACACAGCATACGGTATATAGACAAGTCCCCCACACACAGCATACGGTATATAGACAAGTCCCTCACACACAGCATACGGCATATAGACAAGTCCCCCACACACAGCATACGGTATATAGACAAGTCCCCCACACACAGCATACGGCATATAGACAAATCCCCCACACACAGCATACGGTATATAGACAAGTCCCCCACACACAGCATGCGGTATATAGACAAGTCCCCCACACACAGCATACGGCATATAGACAAGTCCCCCACACACAGCATACGGTATATAGACAAGTCCCCCACACACAGCATACAGTATATAGACAAGTCCCCCACACAGCATACGGTATATAGACAAGTCCCCCACACACACAGCATAAGGTATGTAGACAAGTTCCCCACACACAGCATACAGTATATAGACAAGTCCCCCCCACACACAGCATAAGGTATGTAGACAAGTCCCCCACACACAGCATACAGTATATAGACAAGTCCCCCCCACACACAGCATACAGTATATAGACAAGTCCCCCACACACAGCATACAGTATATAGACAAGTCCCCCATACACAGCATGCGGTATATAGACAAGTACCCTACACACAGCATACAGTATATAGACAAGTCCCCCACACACAGCATACAGTATATAGACAAGTCCCCCCCACACACAGCATAAGGTATGTAGACAAGTCCCCCACACACAGCATACAGTATATAGACAAGTCCCCCCCACACACAGCATAAGGTATATAGACAAGTCCCCCACACACAGCATACTGTATATAGACAAGTCCCCCATACACAACATACAGTATATAGACAAGTCCCCCATACACAGCATACGGTATATAGACAAGTCCCCCACACACAACATAAGGTATATAGACAAGTCCCCCGCACACAGCATACGGTATATAGACAAGTCCCCCCCACACACAGCATACGGTATATAGACAAGTCCCCCACACACAGCATACGGTATATAGACAAGTCCCCCACACACAGCATACGGTATATAGACAAGTCCCCCACACAGCATACGGTATATAGACAAGTCCCCCACACACAGTATACAGTATATAGACAAGTCCCCCCCACACAGCATACGGTATATAGACAAGTCCCCCTCACACAGCATACAGTATATAGACAAGTCCCCCACCACACAGCATACGGTATATAGACAAGTCCCCCACACACAGCATACAGTATATAGACAAGTCCCCCCCACACAGCATACGGTATATAGACAAGTCCCCCACACACAGTATACAGTATATAGACAAGTCCCCCCCACACAGCATACGGTATATAGACAAGTCCCCCACACACAGCATACAGTATATAGACAAGTCCCCCTCACACAGCATACAGTATATAGACAAGTCCCCACACACAGCATATGGTATATAGACAAGTCCCCCACACACAGCATACAGTATATAGACAAGTCCCCCCCACGCAGCATACGGTATATAGACAAGTCCCCCATACGCAGCATACGGTATATAGACAAGTCCCCCACACACAGCATACGGTATATAGACAAGTCCCCCACACACAGCATACGGTATATAGACAAGTCCCCCACACACAGCATACGGTATATAGACAAGTCCCCCACACACAGCATACAGTATATCGACAAGTCCCCCACACACAGCATACAGTATATCGACAAGTCCCCCACACACGGCATACGGTATATCGACAAGTCCCCACACACAGCATACGGTATATAGACAAGTCCCCCCCACACAGCATATAGTATATAGACAAGTCCCCCACACAGCATACAGTATATAGACAAGTCCCCCACACACAGCATACGGTATATAGACAAGTCCCCCACACACAGCATACGGTATATAGACAAGTCCCCCTCACAGGATACGGTATATAGACAAGACCCCCACACACAGCAAACAGTATATAGACAAGTCCCCCACACACAGGAGGCAGTATATAGACAAGTCCCCCACACACAGCATACGGTATATAGACAAGTCCCCCACACACAGTATACAGTATATAGACAAGTCCCCCACACACAGCATACGGTATATAGACAAGCCCCCACACAGCATACAGTATATAGACAAGTCCCCCACGCAGCATACGGTATATAGACAAGTCCCCCACACAGCATACGGTATATAGACAAGTCCCCCACGCAGCATACGGTATATAGACAAGTCCCGCACACACAGCATACGGTATATAGACAAGGCCCCCACACACAGCATACAGTATATAGACAAGTCCCCCACACACAGCATACGGTATATAGACAAGTCCCCCCCACACAGCATATAGTATATAGACAAGTCCCCCACACAGCATACAGTATATAGACAAGTCCCCCACACACAGCATACGGTATATAGACAAGTCCCCCACACACAGCATACGGTATATAGACAAGTCCCCCTCACAGGATACGGTATATAGACAAGACCCCCACACACAGCATACAGTATATAGACAAGTCCCCCACACACAGCATACAGTATATAGACAAGTCCCCCACACACAGCATACAGTATATAGACAAGTCCCCCACACACAGCATACGGTATATAGACAAGTCCCCCACACACAGTATACAGTATATAGACAAGTCCCCCACACACAGCATACGGTATATAGACAAGCCCCCACACAGCATACAGTATATAGACAAGTCCCCCACGCAGCATACGGTATATAGACAAGTCCCCCACACAGCATACGGTATATAGACAAGTCCCCCACGCAGCATACGGTATATAGACAAGTCCCGCACACACAGCATACGGTACATAGACAAGGCCCCCACACACAGCATACAGTATATAGACAAGTCCCCCACACACAGCATACGGTATATAGACAAGTCCCCCACACACAGCATACGGTATATAGAAAAGTCCCCCACACACAGTATACGGTATATAGACAAGTCCCCCCACGCAGCATACGGTATAAAGACAAGTCACCCACACACAGCATACAGTATATAGACAAGTCCCCCAGACACAGCATACGGTATATGGACAAGTCCCCCACACACAGCATACGGTATATAGACAAGTCCCCCACACACAGCATACGGTATATAGACAAGTCCCACACACAGCATACGGTATATAGACAAGTCCCCCACACACAGCATACGGTATATAGACAAGTCCCACACACAGCATACGGTATATAGACAAGTCCCCCACACACAGCATACAGTATATAGACAAGTCCCCCATACACAGCATACAGTATATAGACAAGTCCCCCACACACAGCATATGGTATATACACAAGTCCCCCACACACAGCATACGGTATATAGACAAGTCCCCCACACACAGCATACGGTTTATAGACAAGTCCCCCACACACAGCATACGGTATATAGACAAGTCCCCTACACACAGCATACGGTATATAGACAAGTCCCCCTACACACAGCATACAGTATATAGACAAGTCCCCCACACACAGCATACGGTATATAGACAAGCCCCCCACACACAGCATACGGTATATAGACAAGTCCCCCACACACAGCATACGGTATATAGACAAGTCCCTCACACACAGCATACGGTATATAGACAAGTCCCCCACACACAGCATACGGTATACAGACAGGTCCCCCACACACAGTATACGGTATATAGACAAGTCCCCCACACACAGCATACGGTATATAGACAAGTCCCCCACACACAGCATACGGTATATAGACAAGTCCCCCACACACAGCATACGGTATATAGACAAGTCCCTCACACACAGCATACGGTATATAGACAAGTCCCCCACACACAGCATACGGTATACAGACAGGTCCCCCACACACAGCATACAGTATATAGACAAGTCCCCCACACACAGCATACGGTATATAGACAAGTCCCTCACACACAGCATACGGTATATAGACAAGTCCCCCACACACAGCATACGGTATACAGACAGGTCCCCCACACACAGTATACGGTATATAGACAAGTCCCCCCCACACAGCATACGGTATTTAGACAAGTCCCCCACACACAGCATACAGTATATAGACAAGTCCCCCATACACAGCATACAGTATATAGACAAGTCCCTCACACACAGCATACGGTATATAGACAAGTCCCCCACACACAACATACAGTATATAGACAAGTCCCCCACACACAGCATACAGTATATAGACAAGTCCCCCACACACAGCATGCAGTATATAGACAAGTCCCCCATACACAGCATACGGTATATAGACAAGTCCCCCACACACAGCATACAGTATATAGACAAGTCCCCCATACACAGCATACGGTATATAGACAAGTCCCCCACACACAGCATACGGTATATAGACAAGTCCCCCACACACAACATACAGTATATAGACAAGTCCCCCCCACACAGCATACGGTATACAGACAAGACCCCCACACACAGCATACGGTATATAGACAAGTCCCCCATACAGCATACGGTATATAGACAAGTCCCCCCCACACAGCATACGGTATATAGACAAGTCCCCCACACACAGGATACGGTATATAGACAAGACCCCCTCACACAGCATACAGTATATAGACAAGTCCCCCACACACAGCATACGGTATATAGACAAGTCCCCCATACAGCATACGGTATATAGACAAGTCCCCCACACACAGGATACGGTATATAGACAAGTCCCCCTCACAGCATACGGTATATAGACAAGTCCCCCACACACAGCATACGATATATAGACAAGTCCCCCTCACAGCATACGGTATATAGACAAGTCCCCCACACACAGCATACGGTATATAGACAAGTCCCCCTCACAGGAAACGGTATATAGACAAGACCCCCACACACAGCATACGGTATATAGACAAGTCCCCCTCACAGCATACGGTATATAGACAAGTCCCCCACACACAGCATACGGTATATAGACAAGTCCCCCTCACAGGATACGGTATATAGACAAGACCCCCACACACAGCATACAGTATATAGACAAGTCCCCCACACACAGCATACGGTATATAGACAAGTCCCCCATACAGCATACGGTATATAGACAAGTCCCCCCACACAGCATACAGTATATAGACAAGTCCCCCCCACACAGCATACAGTATATAGACAAGTCCCCCACACACAGCATACGGTATATAGACAAGTCCCCCACACAGCATACAGTATATAGACAAGTCCCCCCCACACAGCATACGGTATATAGACAAGTCCCCCACACAGCATACAGTATATAGACAAGTCCCCCCCACACAGCATACAGTATATAGACAAGTCCCCCCCACACAGCATACAGTATATAGACAAGTCACCCACATAGCATACAGTATATAGACAAGTCCCCCACACACAGCATACAGTATATAGACAAGTCCCCCACACACAGCATACAGTATATATACAAGTCCCCCATACAGCATACGATATATAGACAAGTCCCCCATACAGCATACGGTATATAGACAAGTCCCCCCCACACAGCATACAGTATATAGACAAGTCCCCCCACACACAGCATACAGTATATAGACAAGTCCCCCACACAGCATACGATATATAGACAAGTCCCCCATACAGCATACGGTATATAGACAAGTCCCCCCCACACAGCATACAGTATATAGACAAGTCCCCCATACAGCATACGGTATATAGACAAGTCCCCACACACAGCATACAGTATATAGACAAGTCCCCCACACACAGCATACGGTATATAGACAAGTCCCCCATACAGCATACGGTATATAGACAAGTCCCCCCCACACAGCATACAGTATATAGACAAGTCCCCCACACACAGCATACAGTATATAGACAAGTCCCCCACACACAGCATACGATATATAGACAAGTCCCCCACACACAGCATACAGTATATAGACAAGTCCCCCCCACACAGCATACAGTATATAGACAAGTCCCCCACACACAGCATACGGTATATAGACAAGTCCCCCACACACAGCATGCGGTATATAGACAAGTCCCCCACACACAGCATGCGGTATATAGACAAGTCCCCCACACACAGCATACGGCATATAGACAAGTCCCCCACACACAGCATACGGTATATAGACAAGTCCCCCACACAGCATACAGTATATAGACAAGTCCCCCACACACAGCATACGGTATATAGACACGTACCCTACACACAGCATACAGTATATAGACAAGTCCCCCACACACAGCATACGGTATATAGACAAGTCCCCCACACACAGCATACGGTATAAAGACAAGTCCCCCACACACAGCATACAGTATATAGACAAGTCCCCCATACACAGCATACAGTATATAGACAAGTCCCTCACACACAGCATACGGTATATAGACAAGTCCCCCACACACAACATACAGTATATAGACAAGTCCCCCACACACAGCATACAGTATATAGACAAGTCCCCCACACACAGCATGCAGTATATAGACAAGTCCCCCATACACAGCATACGGTATATAGACAAGTCCCCCACACACAGCATACAGTATATAGACAAGTCCCCCATACACAGCATACGGTATATAGACAAGTCCCCCACACACAGCATACGGTATATAGACAAGTCCCCCACACACAACATACAGTATATAGACAAGTCCCCCCCACACAGCATACGGTATACAGACAAGACCCCCACACACAGCATACGGTATATAGACAAGTCCCCCATACAGCATACGTTATATAGACAAGTCCCCCCCACACAGCATACGGTATATAGACAAGTCCCCCACACACAGGATACGGTATATAGACAAGACCCCCTCACACAGCATACAGTATATAGACAAGTCCCCCACACACAGCATACGGTATATAGACAAGTCCCCCATACAGCATACGGTATATAGACAAGTCCCCCACACACAGCATACGGTATATAGACAAGTCCCCCTCACAGCATACGGTATATAGACAAGTCCCCCACACACAGCATACGATATATAGACAAGTCCCCCTCACAGCATACGGTATATAGACAAGTCCCCCACACACAGCATACGGTATATAGACAAGTCCCCCTCACAGGAAACGGTATATAGACAAGACCCCCACACACAGCATACGGTATATAGACAAGTCCCCCTCACAGCATACGGTATATAGACAAGTCCCCCACACACAGCATACGGTATATAGACAAGTCCCCCTCACAGGATACGGTATATAGACAAGACCCCCACACACAGCATACAGTATATAGACAAGTCCCCCACACACAGCATACGGTATATAGACAAGTCCCCCATACAGCATACGGTATATAGACAAGTCCCCCCACACAGCATACAGTATATAGACAAGTCCCCCCCACACAGCATACAGTATATAGACAAGTCCCCCACACACAGCATACGGTATATAGACAAGTCCCCCACACAGCATACAGTATATAGACAAGTCCCCCCCACACAGCATACGGTATATAGACAAGTCCCCCACACAGCATACAGTATATAGACAAGTCCCCCCCACACAGCATACAGTATATAGACAAGTCCCCCCCACACAGCATACAGTATATAGACAAGTCACCCACATAGCATACAGTATATAGACAAGTCCCCCACACACAGCATACAGTATATAGACAAGTCCCCCACACACAGCATACAGTATATATACAAGTCCCCCATACAGCATACGATATATAGACAAGTCCCCCATACAGCATACGGTATATAGACAAGTCCCCCCCACACAGCATACAGTATATAGACAAGTCCCCCCACACACAGCATACAGTATATAGACAAGTCCCCCACACAGCATACGATATATAGACAAGTCCCCCATACAGCATACGGTATATAGACAAGTCCCCCCCACACAGCATACAGTATATAGACAAGTCCCCCATACAGCATACGGTATATAGACAAGTCCCCACACACAGCATACAGTATATAGACAAGTCCCCCACACACAGCATACAGTATATAGACAAGTCCCCCACACACAGCATACGGTATATAGACAAGTCCCCCATACAGCATACGGTATATAGACAAGTCCCCCCCACACAGCATACAGTATATAGACAAGTCCCCCACACACAGCATACAGTATATAGACAAGTCCCCCACACACAGCATACGATATATAGACAAGTCCCCCACACACAGCATACAGTATATAGACAAGTCCCCCCCACACAGCATACAGTATATAGACAAGTCCCCCACACACAGCATACGGTATATAGACAAGTCCCCCACACACAGCATGCGGTATATAGACAAGTCCCCCACACACAGCATGCGGTATATAGACAAGTCCCCCACACACAGCATACGGCATATAGACAAGTCCCCCACACACAGCATACGGTATATAGACAAGTCCCCCACACAGCATACAGTATATAGACAAGTCCCCCACACACAGCATACGGTATATAGACAAGTACCCTACACACAGCATACAGTATATAGACAAGTCCCCCACACACAGCATACGGTATATAGACAAGTCCCCCACACACAGCATACGGTATAAAGACAAGTCCCCCACACACAGCATACGGTATATAGACAAGTCCCCCCCACACACAGCATACTGTATATAGACAAGTCCCCCACACACAGCATACTGTATATAGACAAGTCCCCCACACACAGCATACTGTATATAGACAAGTCCCCCATACACAGCATACGGTATATAGACAAGTCCCCCCCACACAACATAAGGTATATAGACAAGTCCCCCGCACACAGCATACGGTATATAGACAAGTCCCCCGCACACAGCATACGGTATATAGACAAGTCCCCCCCACACAGCATGCGGTATATAGACAAGTCCCCCACACACGGCATACCGTATATAGACAAGTCCCCCACACACGGCATACCGTATATAGACAAGTCCCCCACACACGGCATACGGTATATAGACAAGTCCCCCACACACTGCATACGATATATAGACAAGTCCCCCACACACTGCATACGATATATAGACAAGTCCCCCACACACAGCATGCGGTATATAGACAAGTCCCCCACACAGCATACAGTATATAGACAAGTCCCCCACACACGGCATACGGTATATAGACAAGTCCCCCACACACTGCATACGATATATAGACAAGTCCCCCACACACTGCATACGATATATAGACAAGTCCCCCACACACTGCATACGATATATAGACAAGTCCCCCACACACAGCATACGGTATATAGACAAGTCCCCCACACACAGCATACGGTATATAGACAAGTCCCCCACACACAGTATACAGTATATAGACAAGTCCCCCCCACACAGCATACGGTATATAGACACGTCCCCCCCACACAGTATACGGTATATAGACAAGTCCCCCCCACACAGCATACGGTATATAGAAAAGTCCCCCTCACACAGCATACAGTATATAGACAAGTCCCCCACACACAGCATACAGTATATAGACAAGTCCCCCACCACACAGCATACGGTATATAGACAAGTCCCCCCCACACAACATAAGGTATATAGACAAGTCCCCCGCACACAGCATACGGTATATAGACAAGTCCCCCACACACAGTATACAGTATATAGACAAGTCCCCCATACACAGCATACGGTATATAGACAAGTCCCCCCCACACAACATAAGGTATATAGACAAGTCCCCCGCACACAGCATACGGTATATAGACAAGTCCCCAACACACAGCATACGGTATATAGACAAGACCCCCACACACAGCACACAGTATATAGACAAGTCCCCCACACACAGTATACAGTATATAGACAAGTCCCCCATACACAGCATACGGTATATAGACAAGTCCCCCCCACACAACATAAGGTATATAGACAAGTCCCCCGCACACAGCATACGGTATATAGACAAGTCCCCCACACACAGCATACAGTATATAGACAAGTCCCCCACACACAGCATACGGTATATAGACAAGTCCCCCACACACAGCATACGGTATATAGACAAGTCCCCCACACACAGCATACGGTATATAGACAAGTCCCCACACACAGCATATGGTATATAGACAAGTCCCCCACACACAGCATACGGTATATAGACAAGTCCCCCACACACAGTATACGGTATATAGACAAGTCCCCCCCACGCAGCATACGGTATATTGACAAGGCCCCCACACACAGCTTACAGTATATAGACAAGTCCCCACACACAGCATACAGTATATAGACAAGTCCCCCACACACAGTATACAGTATATAGACAAGTCCCCCCCACGCAGCATACGGTATATAGACAAGTCCCCCATACACAGCATACGGTATATTGACAAGGCCCCCACACACAGCATACGGTATATAGACAAGTCCCCACACACAGCATACGGTATATAGACAAGTCCCCCCCACGCAGCATACTGTATATAGACAAGTCCCCCATACACAGCATACAGTATATAGACAAGTCCCCCCCACACAGCATACGGTATATAGACAAGTCCCCCACACACAGTATACAGTATATAGACAAGTCCCCCCCACGCAGCATACGGTATATAGACAAGTCACCCACACACAGCATACAGTATATAGACAAGTCCCCCACACACAGTATACAGTATATAGACAAGTCCCCCCCACGCAGCATACGGTATATAGACAAGTCACCCACACACAGCATACGGTATATAGACAAGTCCCCCACACAGCATACGGTATATAGACAAGTCCCCCACACACAGCATACAGTATATAGACAAGTCCCCCCCACACAGCATACTGTATATAGACAAGTCCCCCATACACAGCATACAGTATATAGACAAGTCCCCCACACACAGCATATGGTATATACACAAGTCCCCCACACACAGCATACGGTATATAGACAAGTCCCCCACACACAGTATACAGTATATAGACAAGTCCCCCCCACGCAGCATACGGTATATAGACAAGTCACCCACACACAGCATACTGTATATAGACAAGTCCCCCATACACAGCATACAGTATATAGACAAGTCCCCCACACACAGCATATAGTATATACACAAGTCCCCCACACACAGCATACGGTATATAGACAAGTCCCCCACACAGCATACGGTATATAGACAAGTCCCCCACACACAGTATACGGTATATAGACAAGTCCCCCACACACAGCATACGGTATATAGACAAGTCCCCCATACACAGCATACAGTATATAGACAAGTCCCCCACACACAACATACGGTATATAGACAAGGCCCCCGCACACAGCATACGGTATATAGACAAGTCCCCCGCACACAGCATACGGTATATAGACAAGTCCCCCACACACAGCATACGGTATATAGACAAGTCCCCCACACAGCATACGGTATATAGAGAAGTCCCCCACACACAGTATACAGTATATAGACAAGTCCCACACACACAACATACGGTATATAGACAAGTCCCCCGCACACAGCATACGGTATATAGACAAGTCCCCCACACACAGCATACGGTATATAGACAAGTCCCCACACACAGCATACGGTATATAGACAAGTCCCCCACACACAGCATACGGTATATAGACAAGTCCCCCACACACAGCATACGGTATATAGACAAGTCCCCCACACACAGTATACGGTATATAGACAAGTCCCCCCCACGCAGCATACGGTATATAGACAAGTCCCCCATACACAGCATACGGTATATTGACAAGGCCCCCACACACAGCATACGGTATATAGACAAGTCCCCACACACAGCATACGGTATATAGACAAGTCCCCCACACACAGCATACGGTATATAGACAAGTCCCCCCCACACAGCATACGGTATATAGACAAGTCCCCCACACACAGCATACGGTATATAGACAAGTCCCCCACACACAGCATACGGTATATAGACAAGTCCCGCACACACAACATACGGTATATAGACAAGTCCCCCACACACAGCATACGGTATATAGACAAGTCCCCCACACACAGCATACGGTATATAGACAAGTCCCCACACACAGCATACGGTATATAGACAAGTCCCCACACACAGCATACGGTATATAGACAAGTCCCCCACACACAGCATACGGTATATAGACAAGTCCCCCCCACACAGCATACAGTATATAGACAAGTCCCCCCCACACAGCATACAGTATATAGACAAGTCCCCCACACAGCATACAGTATATAGACAAGTCCCCCACACAGCATACGGTATATAGACAAGTCCCCCACACACAGCACACAGTATATAGACAAGTCCCCCACACACAGCATACAGTATATAGACAAGCCCCCACACACAGCATACGGTATATAGACAAGTCCCCCACACAGCATACGGTATATAGACAAGTCCCCCACACACAGCACACAGTATATAGACAAGTCCCCCACACACAGCATACGGTATATAGACAAGTCCCCCACACAGCATACGGTATACAGACAAGTCCCCCACACACAGCATACAGTATATAGACAAGTCCCCCATACAGCATACAGTATATAGACAAGTCCCCCACACAGCATACGGTATATAGACAAGTCCCCCACACACAGCACACAGTATATAGACAAGTCCCCCACACACAGCCTACAGTATATAGACAAGTCCCCCCCACACAGCATACAGTATATAGACAAGTCCCCCACACAGCATACAGTATATAGACAAGTCCCCCACACAGCATACGGTATACAGAAAAGTCCCCCACACACAGCATACAGTATATAGACAAGTCCCCCATACAGCATACAGTATATAGACAAGTCCCCCCCACACACAACATACAGTATATAGAATCATAGAATCATAGAATGGTAGAGTTGGAAGGGACCTCCTGGGTCATCTGGTCCAACCCCCTGCTCAAAGCAGGATTCACTAGATCATCTCAGACAGATGTCTGTCCAGCCTCTGTTTGAAGACGTCCATTGAAGGGGAACTCACCACCTCTTGTGGCAGCCTGTTCCACTCATTAATCACCCTAACTGTCAAAAAGTTTTTTCTAATATCTAATCTGTAAAGTTTTTTCTAATATCTAATATAGACAAGTCCCCCATACACAGCATACAGTGTATAGACAAGTCCCCCCCACACAGCATACGGTATATAGACAAGCCCCCCACACACAGCATACGGTATATAGACAAGTCCCCCACACACAACATACAGTATATAGACAAGTCCCCCACACACAACATACAGTATATAAACAAGTCCCCCACACACAACATACAGTATATAGACAAGTCCCCCACACACAACATACAGTATATAGACAAGTCCCCCCCACACAGCATACGGTATATAGACAAGTCCCCCACACACAGCATACAGTATATAGACAAGTCCCCCACACAGCATACGGTATATAGACAAGTCCCCCACACACAGCATACAGTATATAGATAAGTCCCCCATACAGCATACAGTATATAGACAAGTCCTCCACACAGCATACGGTATATAGACAAGTCCCCCACACACAGCATACAGTATATAGATAAGTCCCCCATACAGCATACAGTATATAGACAAGTCCACCACACACAGCATAGGGTATATAGACAAGACCCCCACATAGCATACTGTATATAGACAAGTCCCCCCCACACAGCATACGGTATATAGACAAGTCCCCCACACACAACATACAGTATATAGACAAGTCCCCCACACACAACATACAGTATATAGACAAGTCCCCCCCACACAGCATACAGTATATAGACAAGTCCCCCACACAGCATACGGTATATAGACAAGTCCCCCACACACAGCATACAGTATATAGACAAGTCCCCCATACAGCATACAGTATATAGACAAGTCCCCCACACACAGCATACAGTATATAGACAAGTCCCCCACACACAACATACAGTATATAGACAAGTCCCCCACACACAACATACAGTATATAGACAAGTCCCCCCCACACAGCATACAGTATATAGACAAGTCCCCCACACACAACATACAGTATATAGACAAGTCCCCCACACACAACATACAGTATATAGACAAGTCCCCCACACACAACATACAGTATATAGACAAGTCCCCCCCACACAGCATACGGTATATAGACAAGTCCCCCACACACACAGCATACAGTATATAGACAAGTCACCCACATAGCATACAGTATATAGACAAGTCCCCCCCACACAGCATACGGTATATAGACAAGTCCCCCCCACACAGCATACGGTATATAGACAAGTCCCCCACACACAACATACAGTATATAGACAAGTTCCCCACACACAGCATACGGTATATAGACAAGTCCCCCACATAGCATACAGTATATAGACAAGTCCCCCACACACAGCATACGGTATATAGACAAGTCCCCCTCACAGGATACGGTATATAGACAAGACCCCCACACACAGCAAACAGTATATAGACAAGTCCCCCACACACAGGAGGCAGTATATAGACAAGTCCCCCACACACAGCATACGGTATATAGACAAGTCCCCCACACACAGTATACAGTATATAGACAAGTCCCCCACACACAGCATACGGTATATAGACAAGCCCCCACACAGCATACAGTATATAGACAAGTCCCCCACGCAGCATACGGTATATAGACAAGTCCCCCACACAGCATACGGTATATAGACAAGTCCCCCACGCAGCATACGGTATATAGACAAGTCCCGCACACACAGCATACGGTATATAGACAAGGCCCCCACACACAGCATACAGTATATAGACAAGTCCCCCACACACAGCATACGGTATATAGACAAGTCCCCCCCACACAGCATATAGTATATAGACAAGTCCCCCACACAGCATACAGTATATAGACAAGTCCCCCACACACAGCATACGGTATATAGACAAGTCCCCCACACACAGCATACGGTATATAGACAAGTCCCCCTCACAGGATACGGTATATAGACAAGACCCCCACACACAGCATACAGTATATAGACAAGTCCCCCACACACAGGAGGCAGTATATAGACAAGTCCCCCACACACAGCATACGGTATATAGACAAGTCCCCCACACACAGTATACAGTATATAGACAAGTCCCCCACACACAGCATACGGTATATAGACAAGCCCCCACACAGCATACAGTATATAGACAAGTCCCCCACGCAGCATACGGTATATAGACAAGTCCCCCACACAGCATACGGTATATAGACAAGTCCCCCACGCAGCATACGGTATATAGACAAGTCCCGCACACACAGCATACGGTACATAGACAAGGCCCCCACACACAGCATACAGTATATAGACAAGTCCCCCACACACAGCATACGGTATATAGACAAGTCCCCCACACACAGCATACGGTATATAGAAAAGTCCCCCACACACAGTATACGGTATATAGACAAGTCCCCCCACGCAGCATACGGTATAAAGACAAGTCACCCACACACAGCATACAGTATATAGACAAGTCCCCCAGACACAGCATACGGTATATGGACAAGTCCCCCACACACAGCATACGGTATATAGACAAGTCCCCCACACACAGCATACGGTATATAGACAAGTCCCACACACAGCATACGGTATATAGACAAGTCCCCCACACACAGCATACGGTATATAGACAAGTCCCACACACAGCATACGGTATATAGACAAGTCCCCCACACACAGCATACAGTATATAGACAAGTCCCCCATACACAGCATACAGTATATAGACAAGTCCCCCACACACAGCATATGGTATATACACAAGTCCCCCACACACAGCATACGGTATATAGACAAGTCCCCCACACACAGCATACGGTTTATAGACAAGTCCCCCACACACAGCATACGGTATATAGACAAGTCCCCTACACACAGCATACGGTATATAGACAAGTCCCCCTACACACAGCATACAGTATATAGACAAGTCCCCCACACACAGCATACGGTATATAGACAAGCCCCCCACACACAGCATACGGTATATAGACAAGTCCCCCACACACAGCATACGGTATATAGACAAGTCCCTCACACACAGCATACGGTATATAGACAAGTCCCCCACACACAGCATACGGTATACAGACAGGTCCCCCACACACAGTATACGGTATATAGACAAGTCCCCCACACACAGCATACGGTATATAGACAAGTCCCCCACACACAGCATACGGTATATAGACAAGTCCCCCACACACAGCATACGGTATATAGACAAGTCCCTCACACACAGCATACGGTATATAGACAAGTCCCCCACACACAGCATACGGTATACAGACAGGTCCCCCACACACAGCATACAGTATATAGACAAGTCCCCCACACACAGCATACGGTATATAGACAAGTCCCTCACACACAGCATACGGTATATAGACAAGTCCCCCACACACAGCATACGGTATACAGACAGGTCCCCCACACACAGTATACGGTATATAGACAAGTCCCCCCCACACAGCATACGGTATTTAGACAAGTCCCCCACACACAGCATACAGTATATAGACAAGTCCCCCATACACAGCATACAGTATATAGACAAGTCCCTCACACACAGCATACGGTATATAGACAAGTCCCCCACACACAACATACAGTATATAGACAAGTCCCCCACACACAGCATACAGTATATAGACAAGTCCCCCACACACAGCATGCAGTATATAGACAAGTCCCCCATACACAGCATACGGTATATAGACAAGTCCCCCACACACAGCATACAGTATATAGACAAGTCCCCCATACACAGCATACGGTATATAGACAAGTCCCCCACACACAGCATACGGTATATAGACAAGTCCCCCACACACAACATACAGTATATAGACAAGTCCCCCCCACACAGCATACGGTATACAGACAAGACCCCCACACACAGCATACGGTATATAGACAAGTCCCCCATACAGCATACGGTATATAGACAAGTCCCCCCCACACAGCATACGGTATATAGACAAGTCCCCCACACACAGGATACGGTATATAGACAAGACCCCCTCACACAGCATACAGTATATAGACAAGTCCCCCACACACAGCATACGGTATATAGACAAGTCCCCCATACAGCATACGGTATATAGACAAGTCCCCCACACACAGGATACGGTATATAGACAAGTCCCCCTCACAGCATACGGTATATAGACAAGTCCCCCACACACAGCATACGATATATAGACAAGTCCCCCTCACAGCATACGGTATATAGACAAGTCCCCCACACACAGCATACGGTATATAGACAAGTCCCCCTCACAGGAAACGGTATATAGACAAGACCCCCACACACAGCATACGGTATATAGACAAGTCCCCCTCACAGCATACGGTATATAGACAAGTCCCCCACACACAGCATACGGTATATAGACAAGTCCCCCTCACAGGATACGGTATATAGACAAGACCCCCACACACAGCATACAGTATATAGACAAGTCCCCCACACACAGCATACGGTATATAGACAAGTCCCCCATACAGCATACGGTATATAGACAAGTCCCCCCACACAGCATACAGTATATAGACAAGTCCCCCCCACACAGCATACAGTATATAGACAAGTCCCCCACACACAGCATACGGTATATAGACAAGTCCCCCACACAGCATACAGTATATAGACAAGTCCCCCCCACACAGCATACGGTATATAGACAAGTCCCCCACACAGCATACAGTATATAGACAAGTCCCCCCCACACAGCATACAGTATATAGACAAGTCCCCCCCACACAGCATACAGTATATAGACAAGTCACCCACATAGCATACAGTATATAGACAAGTCCCCCACACACAGCATACAGTATATAGACAAGTCCCCCACACACAGCATACAGTATATATACAAGTCCCCCATACAGCATACGATATATAGACAAGTCCCCCATACAGCATACGGTATATAGACAAGTCCCCCCCACACAGCATACAGTATATAGACAAGTCCCCCCACACACAGCATACAGTATATAGACAAGTCCCCCACACAGCATACGATATATAGACAAGTCCCCCATACAGCATACGGTATATAGACAAGTCCCCCCCACACAGCATACAGTATATAGACAAGTCCCCCATACAGCATACGGTATATAGACAAGTCCCCACACACAGCATACAGTATATAGACAAGTCCCCCACACACAGCATACGGTATATAGACAAGTCCCCCATACAGCATACGGTATATAGACAAGTCCCCCCCACACAGCATACAGTATATAGACAAGTCCCCCACACACAGCATACAGTATATAGACAAGTCCCCCACACACAGCATACGATATATAGACAAGTCCCCCACACACAGCATACAGTATATAGACAAGTCCCCCCCACACAGCATACAGTATATAGACAAGTCCCCCACACACAGCATACGGTATATAGACAAGTCCCCCACACACAGCATGCGGTATATAGACAAGTCCCCCACACACAGCATGCGGTATATAGACAAGTCCCCCACACACAGCATACGGCATATAGACAAGTCCCCCACACACAGCATACGGTATATAGACAAGTCCCCCACACAGCATACAGTATATAGACAAGTCCCCCACACACAGCATACGGTATATAGACAAGTACCCTACACACAGCATACAGTATATAGACAAGTCCCCCACACACAGCATACGGTATATAGACAAGTCCCCCACACACAGCATACGGTATAAAGACAAGTCCCCCACACACAGCATACAGTATATAGACAAGTCCCCCATACACAGCATACAGTATATAGACAAGTCCCTCACACACATCATACGGTATATAGACAAGTCCCCCACACACAACATACAGTATATAGACAAGTCCCCCACACACAGCATACAGTATATAGACAAGTCCCCCACACACAGCATGCAGTATATAGACAAGTCCCCCATACACAGCATACGGTATATAGACAAGTCCCCCACACACAGCATACAGTATATAGACAAGTCCCCCATACACAGCATACGGTATATAGACAAGTCCCCCACACACAGCATACGGTATATAGACAAGTCCCCCACACACAACATACAGTATATAGACAAGTCCCCCCCACACAGCATACGGTATACAGACAAGACCCCCACACACAGCATACGGTATATAGACAAGTCCCCCATACAGCATACGTTATATAGACAAGTCCCCCCCACACAGCATACGGTATATAGACAAGTCCCCCACACACAGGATACGGTATATAGACAAGACCCCCTCACACAGCATACAGTATATAGACAAGTCCCCCACACACAGCATACGGTATATAGACAAGTCCCCCATACAGCATACGGTATATAGACAAGTCCCCCACACACAGCATACGGTATATAGACAAGTCCCCCTCACAGCATACGGTATATAGACAAGTCCCCCACACACAGCATACGATATATAGACAAGTCCCCCTCACAGCATACGGTATATAGACAAGTCCCCCACACACAGCATACGGTATATAGACAAGTCCCCCTCACAGGAAACGGTATATAGACAAGACCCCCACACACAGCATACGGTATATAGACAAGTCCCCCTCACAGCATACGGTATATAGACAAGTCCCCCACACACAGCATACGGTATATAGACAAGTCCCCCTCACAGGATACGGTATATAGACAAGACCCCCACACACAGCATACAGTATATAGACAAGTCCCCCACACACAGCATACGGTATATAGACAAGTCCCCCATACAGCATACGGTATATAGACAAGTCCCCCCACACAGCATACAGTATATAGACAAGTCCCCCCCACACAGCATACAGTATATAGACAAGTCCCCCACACACAGCATACGGTATATAGACAAGTCCCCCACACAGCATACAGTATATAGACAAGTCCCCCCCACACAGCATACGGTATATAGACAAGTCCCCCACACAGCATACAGTATATAGACAAGTCCCCCCCACACAGCATACAGTATATAGACAAGTCCCCCCCACACAGCATACAGTATATAGACAAGTCACCCACATAGCATACAGTATATAGACAAGTCCCCCACACACAGCATACAGTATATAGACAAGTCCCCCACACACAGCATACAGTATATATACAAGTCCCCCATACAGCATACGATATATAGACAAGTCCCCCATACAGCATACGGTATATAGACAAGTCCCCCCCACACAGCATACAGTATATAGACAAGTCCCCCCACACACAGCATACAGTATATAGACAAGTCCCCCACACAGCATACGATATATAGACAAGTCCCCCATACAGCATACGGTATATAGACAAGTCCCCCCCACACAGCATACAGTATATAGACAAGTCCCCCATACAGCATACGGTATATAGACAAGTCCCCACACACAGCATACAGTATATAGACAAGTCCCCCACACACAGCATACAGTATATAGACAAGTCCCCCACACACAGCATACGGTATATAGACAAGTCCCCCATACAGCATACGGTATATAGACAAGTCCCCCCCACACAGCATACAGTATATAGACAAGTCCCCCACACACAGCATACAGTATATAGACAAGTCCCCCACACACAGCATACGATATATAGACAAGTCCCCCACACACAGCATACAGTATATAGACAAGTCCCCCCCACACAGCATACAGTATATAGACAAGTCCCCCACACACAGCATACGGTATATAGACAAGTCCCCCACACACAGCATGCGGTATATAGACAAGTCCCCCACACACAGCATGCGGTATATAGACAAGTCCCCCACACACAGCATACGGCATATAGACAAGTCCCCCACACACAGCATACGGTATATAGACAAGTCCCCCACACAGCATACAGTATATAGACAAGTCCCCCACACACAGCATACGGTATATAGACAAGTACCCTACACACAGCATACAGTATATAGACAAGTCCCCCACACACAGCATACGGTATATAGACAAGTCCCCCACACACAGCATACGGTATAAAGACAAGTCCCCCACACACAGCATACGGTATATAGACAAGTCCCCCCCACACACAGCATACTGTATATAGACAAGTCCCCCACACACAGCATACTGTATATAGACAAGTCCCCCACACACAGCATACTGTATATAGACAAGTCCCCCATACACAGCATACGGTATATAGACAAGTCCCCCCCACACAACATAAGGTATATAGACAAGTCCCCCGCACACAGCATACGGTATATAGACAAGTCCCCCGCACACAGCATACGGTATATAGACAAGTCCCCCCCACACAGCATGCGGTATATAGACAAGTCCCCCACACACGGCATACCGTATATAGACAAGTCCCCCACACACGGCATACCGTATATAGACAAGTCCCCCACACACGGCATACGGTATATAGACAAGTCCCCCACACACTGCATACGATATATAGACAAGTCCCCCACACACTGCATACGATATATAGACAAGTCCCCCACACACAGCATGCGGTATATAGACAAGTCCCCCACACAGCATACAGTATATAGACAAGTCCCCCACACACGGCATACGGTATATAGACAAGTCCCCCACACACTGCATACGATATATAGACAAGTCCCCCACACACTGCATACGATATATAGACAAGTCCCCCACACACTGCATACGATATATAGACAAGTCCCCCACACACAGCATACGGTATATAGACAAGTCCCCCACACACAGCATACGGTATATAGACAAGTCCCCCACACACAGTATACAGTATATAGACAAGTCCCCCCCACACAGCATACGGTATATAGACACGTCCCCCCCACACAGTATACGGTATATAGACAAGTCCCCCCCACACAGCATACGGTATATAGAAAAGTCCCCCTCACACAGCATACAGTATATAGACAAGTCCCCCACACACAGCATACAGTATATAGACAAGTCCCCCACCACACAGCATACGGTATATAGACAAGTCCCCCCCACACAACATAAGGTATATAGACAAGTCCCCCGCACACAGCATACGGTATATAGACAAGTCCCCCACACACAGTATACAGTATATAGACAAGTCCCCCATACACAGCATACGGTATATAGACAAGTCCCCCCCACACAACATAAGGTATATAGACAAGTCCCCCGCACACAGCATACGGTATATAGACAAGTCCCCAACACACAGCATACGGTATATAGACAAGACCCCCACACACAGCACACAGTATATAGACAAGTCCCCCACACACAGTATACAGTATATAGACAAGTCCCCCATACACAGCATACGGTATATAGACAAGTCCCCCCCACACAACATAAGGTATATAGACAAGTCCCCCGCACACAGCATACGGTATATAGACAAGTCCCCCACACACAGCATACAGTATATAGACAAGTCCCCCACACACAGCATACGGTATATAGACAAGTCCCCCACACACAGCATACGGTATATAGACAAGTCCCCACACACAGCATATGGTATATAGACAAGTCCCCCACACACAGCATACGGTATATAGACAAGTCCCCCACACACAGTATACGGTATATAGACAAGTCCCCCCCACGCAGCATACGGTATATTGACAAGGCCCCCACACACAGCTTACAGTATATAGACAAGTCCCCACACACAGCATACAGTATATAGACAAGTCCCCCACACACAGTATACAGTATATAGACAAGTCCCCCCCACGCAGCATACGGTATATAGACAAGTCCCCCATACACAGCATACGGTATATTGACAAGGCCCCCACACACAGCATACGGTATATAGACAAGTCCCCACACACAGCATACGGTATATAGACAAGTCCCCCCCACGCAGCATACTGTATATAGACAAGTCCCCCATACACAGCATACAGTATATAGACAAGTCCCCCCCACACAGCATACGGTATATAGACAAGTCCCCCACACACAGTATACAGTATATAGACAAGTCCCCCCCACGCAGCATACGGTATATAGACAAGTCACCCACACACAGCATACAGTATATAGACAAGTCCCCCACACACAGTATACAGTATATAGACAAGTCCCCCCCACGCAGCATACGGTATATAGACAAGTCACCCACACACAGCATACGGTATATAGACAAGTCCCCCACACAGCATACGGTATATAGACAAGTCCCCCACACACAGCATACAGTATATAGACAAGTCCCCCCCACACAGCATACTGTATATAGACAAGTCCCCCATACACAGCATACAGTATATAGACAAGTCCCCCACACACAGCATATGGTATATACACAAGTCCCCCACACACAGCATACGGTATATAGACAAGTCCCCCACACACAGTATACAGTATATAGACAAGTCCCCCCCACGCAGCATACGGTATATAGACAAGTCACCCACACACAGCATACTGTATATAGACAAGTCCCCCATACACAGCATACAGTATATAGACAAGTCCCCCACACACAGCATATAGTATATACACAAGTCCCCCACACACAGCATACGGTATATAGACAAGTCCCCCACACAGCATACGGTATATAGACAAGTCCCCCACACACAGTATACGGTATATAGACAAGTCCCCCACACACAGCATACGGTATATAGACAAGTCCCCCATACACAGCATACAGTATATAGACAAGTCCCCCACACACAACATACGGTATATAGACAAGGCCCCCGCACACAGCATACGGTATATAGACAAGTCCCCCGCACACAGCATACGGTATATAGACAAGTCCCCCACACACAGCATACGGTATATAGACAAGTCCCCCACACACAGCATACGGTATATAGACAAGTCCCCCACACAGCATACGGTATATAGAGAAGTCCCCCACACACAGTATACAGTATATAGACAAGTCCCACACACACAACATACGGTATATAGACAAGTCCCCCGCACACAGCATACGGTATATAGACAAGTCCCCCACACACAGCATACGGTATATAGACAAGTCCCCACACACAGCATACGGTATATAGACAAGTCCCCCACACACAGCATACGGTATATAGACAAGTCCCCCACACACAGCATACGGTATATAGACAAGTCCCCCACACACAGTATACGGTATATAGACAAGTCCCCCCCACGCAGCATACGGTATATAGACAAGTCCCCCATACACAGCATACGGTATATTGACAAGGCCCCCACACACAGCATACGGTATATAGACAAGTCCCCACACACAGCATACGGTATATAGACAAGTCCCCCACACACAGCATACGGTATATAGACAAGTCCCCCCCACACAGCATACGGTATATAGACAAGTCCCCCACACACAGCATACGGTATATAGACAAGTCCCCCACACACAGCATACGGTATATAGACAAGTCCCGCACACACAACATACGGTATATAGACAAGTCCCCCACACACAGCATACGGTATATAGACAAGTCCCCCACACACAGCATACGGTATATAGACAAGTCCCCACACACAGCATACGGTATATAGACAAGTCCCCACACACAGCATACGGTATATAGACAAGTCCCCCACACACAGCATACGGTATATAGACAAGTCCCCCCCACACAGCATACAGTATATAGACAAGTCCCCCCCACACAGCATACAGTATATAGACAAGTCCCCCACACAGCATACAGTATATAGACAAGTCCCCCACACAGCATACGGTATATAGACAAGTCCCCCACACACAGCACACAGTATATAGACAAGTCCCCCACACACAGCATACAGTATATAGACAAGCCCCCACACACAGCATACGGTATATAGACAAGTCCCCCACACAGCATACGGTATATAGACAAGTCCCCCACACACAGCACACAGTATATAGACAAGTCCCCCACACACAGCATACGGTATATAGACAAGTCCCCCACACAGCATACGGTATACAGACAAGTCCCCCACACACAGCATACAGTATATAGACAAGTCCCCCATACAGCATACAGTATATAGACAAGTCCCCCACACAGCATACGGTATATAGACAAGTCCCCCACACACAGCACACAGTATATAGACAAGTCCCCCACACACAGCCTACAGTATATAGACAAGTCCCCCCCACACAGCATACAGTATATAGACAAGTCCCCCACACAGCATACAGTATATAGACAAGTCCCCCACACAGCATACGGTATACAGAAAAGTCCCCCACACACAGCATACAGTATATAGACAAGTCCCCCATACAGCATACAGTATATAGACAAGTCCCCCCCACACACAACATACAGTATATAGAATCATAGAATCATAGAATGGTAGAGTTGGAAGGGACCTCCTGGGTCATCTGGTCCAACCCCCTGCTCAAAGCAGGATTCACTAGATCATCTCAGACAGATGTCTGTCCAGCCTCTGTTTGAAGACGTCCATTGAAGGGGAACTCACCACCTCTTGTGGCAGCCTGTTCCACTCATTAATCACCCTAACTGTCAAAAAGTTTTTTCTAATATCTAATCTGTAAAGTTTTTTCTAATATCTAATATAGACAAGTCCCCCATACACAGCATACAGTGTATAGACAAGTCCCCCCCACACAGCATACGGTATATAGACAAGCCCCCCACACACAGCATACGGTATATAGACAAGTCCCCCACACACAACATACAGTATATAGACAAGTCCCCCACACACAACATACAGTATATAAACAAGTCCCCCACACACAACATACAGTATATAGACAAGTCCCCCACACACAACATACAGTATATAGACAAGTCCCCCCCACACAGCATACGGTATATAGACAAGTCCCCCACACACAGCATACAGTATATAGACAAGTCCCCCACACAGCATACGGTATATAGACAAGTCCCCCACACACAGCATACAGTATATAGATAAGTCCCCCATACAGCATACAGTATATAGACAAGTCCTCCACACAGCATACGGTATATAGACAAGTCCCCCACACACAGCATACAGTATATAGATAAGTCCCCCATACAGCATACAGTATATAGACAAGTCCACCACACACAGCATAGGGTATATAGACAAGACCCCCACATAGCATACTGTATATAGACAAGTCCCCCCCACACAGCATACGGTATATAGACAAGTCCCCCACACACAACATACAGTATATAGACAAGTCCCCCACACACAACATACAGTATATAGACAAGTCCCCCACACACAACATACAGTATATAGACAAGTCCCCCCCACACAGCATACAGTATATAGACAAGTCCCCCACACAGCATACGGTATATAGACAAGTCCCCCACACACAGCATACAGTATATAGACAAGTCCCCCATACAGCATACAGTATATAGACAAGTCCCCCACACACAGCATACAGTATATAGACAAGTCCCCCACACACAACATACAGTATATAGACAAGTCCCCCACACACAACATACAGTATATAGACAAGTCCCCCCCACACAGCATACAGTATATAGACAAGTCCCCCACACACAACATACAGTATATAGACAAGTCCCCCACACACAACATACAGTATATAGACAAGTCCCCCACACACAACATACAGTATATAGACAAGTCCCCCCCACACAGCATACGGTATATAGACAAGTCCCCCACACACACAGCATACAGTATATAGACAAGTCACCCACATAGCATACAGTATATAGACAAGTCCCCCCCACACAGCATACGGTATATAGACAAGTCCCCCCCACACAGCATACGGTATATAGACAAGTCCCCCACACACAACATACAGTATATAGACAAGTCCCCCACACACAGCATACGGTATATAGACAAGTCCCCCACACAGCATACGGTATATAGACAAGTCCCCCACACACAGCATACAGTATATAGACAAGTCCCCCACACACAGCATACGGTATATAGACAAGTCCCCCACACACAGCATACGGTATATAGACAAGTCCCCCCCACACAGCATACGGTATATAGACAAGTCCCCCACACAGCATACAGTATATAGACAAGTCCCCCACACACAGCATACGGTATATAGACAAGTACCCCCCCCCCCACACACACAGCATACGATATATACACTGTGTTCCAAATTATTATGTAAATAATATTTTCTCAGATTTTCCCTAATTACCTATATGAATTGCAGTCATTGTAATTTTCCAGTCAAATAACTATTAGAGTACAATTGAAAGGTTTTTGTACAAACTGCCTATGATAACAGTATATTTTTAAAAAACTAAAAAACTCAAACTGCACTCAAAATGCATGTTCCAAATTATTATGCACAGCAGAGTTTTCAAACTTTTCATTTTAATAAAGAACAAAAAAATGGTCATTTTTGAAATGATAAGCATTAGCAGGTTATTACAAACTGAAATCAAACAGTTTTCAACTCAAAACTTTATTCTAGGTGATGTTACATTTGCACATAGGACCCCTTGTTCGAAAGGAGCTTCTGAACTCTCTCGTCCATTGAATTTGTCAGGTTTTGGATGGTTTCTGCTTCAATTGTTTTGCATGAGGACAGAATACCCTCCCAGAGCTGTTGCTTAGATGTGAACTGCCTCCCGCCATCATAGACACTCCTTCTGATGATGCTCCAGAGGTTCTCAATGGGGTTGAGGTCAGGGGAGCATGGGGGCCACACCATAAGTTTGTCCCCTTTTATGCCCATAGCAGCCAGAGATGCAGATGTGTTATGTGCAGCATGAGACGGGGCATTATCATGCATGAAATGATCTTGCTGTGGAATGCACGGTTCTTCTTCTTGAACCATGGCAGGAAGTGCTATTTGAGAAACTCAACATACATTATGGAGTTAATCTTTACCCCTTCAGGGATCTTAAAGGGGCCAACAATCTCTCTCCCCATGATTCCAGCCCAAAACATTACTCCACCTCCTCCTTGTTGGTGCCGTAGCCGTGTTTGCATGGGGTGTCCATCAACCAGCCATCCTCCACTCCATCCATCTGGACCATCGAGATCATTTCATGCATGATAATGCCCCGTCTCATGCTGCACATAACACATCTGCATCTCTGGCTGTTATGGGCATAAAAGGGGACAAACTTATGGTGTGACCCCCATGCTCCCCTGACCTCTACCCCATTCAGAACCTCTGGAGCATCATCAAAAGGAGTGTCTATGATGGCGGGAGGCAGTTCACATCTAAGCAACAGCTCTGGGAGGGTATTCTGTCCTCATGCAAAACAATTGAAGCAGAAACCATCCAAAACCTGACAAATTCAATGGACGAGAGAGTTCAGAAGCTCCTTTCGAACAAGGGGTCCTATGTGCAAATCTAACATCACCTAGAATAAAGTTTTGAGTTGAAAACTGTTTGATTTCAGTTTGTGATAACCTGCTAATGCTTATAATTTCAAAAATGACCATTTTTTTGTTCTTTATTAAAATGAAAAGGTTGAAAACTCTGCTCTGCATAATAATTTGGAACATGCATTTTGAGTGCAGTTTGAGTTTTTTATTTTTTTAAAAATATACTGTTATCATAGGCAGTTTGTACAAAAACCTTTCAATTGTACTCTAATAGTTATTTGACTGGAAAATTCCAATGACTGCAATTCATATAGGAAATTTGGGAAAATCTGAGAAAATATTATTTACATAATAATTTGGAACACAGTGTAGACAAGTGCATAGCTGTGGTAGGGTAGGAGTGGGAGGAGCCTTCCTTCTCTTGTCAGTGCTGGCCCTGCAGTGGGGCCCACCGGGGAATTCCCCAGCAGGCCAGTCCGAGCCTGGTCACATGCTGACTAGAGTCTCAGACACCTCTCTGAGTAGCCCACTGATAGAAGTGGATGAGAATCTAGTCGGCATTTGATCTCAACTATTACATCATAACACCGGCTTTATCTTTTTAAAGCTTTGTAACCTTTACTCACTTTCTGAATCAGCCACAGATAAAACTCAATAAGGATGGGTTGCTACTGTGTGCAATTTGCCAGCCAGCCCAGAACAGCGGTGACCTGAGCCGACAGCAGCGACTTGAGTAGACTGTGGCCACCTGAGCCAACAGCGGCATTTAAATTGAGCTATCGCCAGGAAATGGATGACAATGGCAGTCAGGGGAATGGTGAAGGCCTGCATGGCTGCCATCTTGGTACTCCTGTGAAGTTCATCCACAGTCTGGACTTAATCTTATAAACTGTATACTGCATTACTAGAGGATTACTGTATATAGAATAAGCAGTCAAGAGATCGCAGGTTCAAGTGCCCTAAGGGGACATAAAAAAATAAAGTAAAAATGGAAAAAAAAGAAAAGTTTTACAAAGGAAAAAAAATAAACAAAAATGTTAAATCACCCCTTTTTCCCGAGGTAAAAAAAAATAAATTAAAAAAGAAACATTTTATATTGTCATGTCTGTAAAAGTCCGACCTATCAAAGCCCAAATTATTTAAACCGCACGTTAAATAGCGGAAAAATAAATGAAGAAGCCAGAATTGCCGTATTATGGTGTCACCAAACAGTAATAAATAACCCGGTATTGTGTCACCATTTTGTGAGACCCTGCATTTGTTCCATGTTTCTGCTGATGAATCTGGGCGAGGTTCGCTTTCTGCTCGCCGACCTGCGGGGGTTATTGATGCCATTCTCTGCTGTCTACAAACTTTTCATCTCTTTTTGATGCATTTTTTGGGAGGTAAAATTACCCAAAAAGAAAAAAAAAACTGGGGTGTTTAGATTATCTTTGCTGTTGGGCATTTGCTGTAGGGGTTAATATATTTATGATTTGATAGATGGACTTTTTGTCAGTGTGTCAATACTAAATAAATAAATATATATATATAATGGTTTAGTCTTGCTTTGTATTGACAAATGGAGGTAGGAAATTTAAAAGGATTTTTTTATATATATAAATTTCAATTTTAATCCTTTTCTATCACATTATTTTTTGGTCCCGTTGGGCAACTTGAACCAAAAATCCACAACTCATTGGAATTGCGACACTTAAATTCTGCGGATGTCGGGAAGGGGATAAAGAGAATAAAGTAACTTTGCAGAATGCTTCCGTTTTGTGTACACAGCTCCTGTGCTGACTTAGTGTTCTCTTTGGTTACACCACACACCCATTCTGTGTCCGGCCCCCACAGATCGCCATCTCCATATATATGGGGGGATTTCCTCATGTGACGACCCCTCTGCCGATGTATACAGATCACATGTGGCTTCACCTTCAGCTTTGATCTCCGCAGTCTTCAGTTCCGGATCCTCCAGGATGAGGGATAAATCTTTCTTGCTCTTCATTCCCCTCCGTGGCTGATACAGCAGCTCCACCGCGCCGACGTTCCCCTCATAGGGAGGAATCGCTCCGCAAAGACTGTTCTCAGCCACAGGACGATCCGCCGGATACAGGAGGAAAGTTCTCCTCTCTGCAATGAAGGATTATTCCACTTTTCTGCCATTTGTAAGATCTCTGCTTGTTGTCTGAGAATAAAAACATTCTTCTTAATAACCAGAACCTGAAAAAAATCTAATCCTGACAGCAGCGGAGCATTTATTACAATGGTATTCAGTCTAGACGATCCCCCTCCTGTCCTGACCGTTTGCTACAATGTATCAGTGCAGGGAAAATCTATCAGTTTGGACTTGGTTTCCCTTACAGAGGATTGTCCAGGCCAGACACCATTGTACCCAGTGGCGTCCCGCCAATGGCGGCAGGCCACGCGACTGCTATGGGGCCCGTGAGCTGGGGGGGCCCCATAGCAGTGGCCTGCACTGTGTACCCCCGCATCGGGTCCCCCTCCTGCACCCAGGCAAGCGGCGGGGCCCTGAGCAGGCGGGGGGCTTACTCGCCGTCGGGCATCCCGGCGCACTATGGGCCCCCCCGCCTGCTCAGGGCCCCGGCCGTCACAATAATTACCTCTTCCAGTGCCCTAGACGCTAGAATGTATGGGATCCTTCCAGGTGTGATGTCATTTCCGGGGGCGTGTTCTAGTTCAGCACCAGACGCCAGAGTCTCATGCAGAGACAGAGCTGCCGGTGAAGCTGCAGGAGGAGGTCAGTATCCTAAGCTGAGAAACAGGAGATTGTTCTATTAATTGCTGGTCTGATGTCTTTTCTTCTTGTTGTTTTTGGGGTGAGGGGGCTTGATACTTGCGAGTGAGGGATTTGGGGGGTTAATGCTGGAGGGCAGTCTGGTGGGGTTAATTAATGCTTGTGGAGATCTTAGGGGGCTCTGGGGAATAATGCAGGGATAATGTGTGCTTGTGGGTTCCCTAAGGGGATGCTGTGGTCTTGTGAGGGCTCTGGGGGGGGATGCTGCGGGCTTGTGGGGGCCCTAAGGGGGATTTTGCGGTCTTGTGGGGGCTCTGGGGGGGATGCTGCGAGCTTGTGGGGCCCTGGGGGAGATGCTGCGGGCTTGTGGGGCCCTGCGGGGGATGCTGTGGGCTTGTGGGTGCTCTGGGGGGGATGCTGCGGGCTTGTGGGGCCCTGAAGGGGTGCTGTGGGCTTGTGGGGGCCCTGGGGGGGATGCTGTTGGCTTCTGGGGCCCTGGGGGGGATGCTGTGGGTTTGTGGGGGCCCTTGGGGGGATACTCTGGGCTTGTGGGTGCTCTGGGGGGGGATGCTGCTTGCTTGTGGGGCCCTGGGGGGGGATGCTGTGGGCTTGTGGGTGCTCTCGGGGGGATATTGCAGGCTTGTGGGTGCTCTGGGGGGGATGCTGTGGGCTTATGGGGGCTCTGGGGGGGATGCTGCAGGCTTCTGGGTCCTCTGCGGGGGGGTGCTGCAGGCTTGTGGGGCCTCTGTATGGGGTCCAGCCTGCATATGGCATTACATGGGGACCAGGCAGTATTCTCTACGGTGAATTATATGGGATCCAGTATTTTGTATGGAGCATTATATGGGGCTCATAATACTGTATGGAGGACTATGTGGTGCCCATAATATTGTATGGAGGACATAGTGGTGCCATAACACTATATGGAGGACTATGTGGTGCCATAACACTGTATGGAGGACTATACTGTCCGGTCTGCACTGTGCGCTGTGAGGATTCACCGGTTTCTGAGCTATTGTAGAATTTACAATAGATATCACTCATGAAATGTAAGAAGTCAGTGAAATGTTTGGCATTGTACTATATCTATATCTATAATTTCTCTGCTGTATCTGTGCATCATGAATGGTTGGATGTGTTAAAGGGGCCACTGAGACTCTTTCTCCCGGGGCCCACGAAAACCTGGAGGAGGGAGCATCATGTGACACTCCCTCTCCCATCATTCCTCCTCTGCGTCTGACGCAGCGGCATGATGACGCGCCACGCTGTGTCAGACAGTGGAGCTGGCAGCTGCTGAGGTGATCAGCTGCAGAGACTGAAGCAGCGGGGAACGAGGAGCGGTAAGTATGTATTTATTTTTAAATCAGTGTGTACTGATAATACTGGAGGACTGGGGCTGCATTTTACCCTATGGGGGAATGCATTATACTGAGTGGAGATCCATGGCGAGTGTCTTATACTGTGTGGAGGACCATGGGGGAGTGTATTGTACTGTGTGGAGGACCATGGGGGAGTGCATTGTACTGTGTGGAGGACCATGGGGGAGTGCATTACACTGTGTGGAGATCCATGGCGAGTGTCTTATACTGTGTGGAGGACCATGGGGGAGTGCATTGTACTGTGTGGAGGACCACGTGGGAGTGCATTATACTGCGTGGAGGACCACGGGAAGTGCATTGTACTGTGTGGAGGACCACGAGAGAGTGCATTATACTGCGTGGAGGACCACGAGGGAGTGTATTATACTGTGTGGAGGACCACGAGGGAGTGCATTATACTGCGTGGAGGACCATGGGGACTGTATTATACTGCGTGGAGGACCACGGCGAGTGCCTTATACTGTGTGGAGGACCATGGCGAGAGTCTTATACTGTGTGGAGGACCATGGCGAGTGCATTGTACTCTATGGAGTATGGAGAGGTGTGGGGCAGTTGGGGGATCATACTGTGTTGGTGTCATCATACTTTACCCTGGGAGTTGAGGTCGGGTACAGTAGGGTCATTATACTGCGCATATGGAGGAATTCACCATGGGGGTATCATACCGTGTTTGGGGGGCACTTTTGTTGGCACCACACTTTATGGGCAATGAAAAAGGGATCTAGGACTTCAGCAGGAGGAAAATTACTATGTAAAGGCTGGAAGGTTGTGAGATCTGCTCTTCTGCGACCCCGACAATTATTTACATTTTTACAATTTTTTGTTGTGGGGGGGGGCCCAATTAGAACTTCTGCTATGGTGCCCCATGATTCCTATGTACGCCCCTGATTGTACCAAATCCTCAGCTGTGCTGGTACTAAGGATATGGACACTCAGACATTTTGGGCTAAATATATACATACAAATATTTTTTCACTAACGTTTCATAAACAATTTGGCTTTTTTATTTCCTTTGCATTGCTAGTTGCAGAATGAGCTCACTGAGAATTTATCAGTGAGCTCATTCTGACCTTCTCTGTGCTGATTATGTTCGCAGACCAGCATGAAAGTTGGGCTGATCTCTGATCCAGTCATAAATCATCGCAGAAATAAAAGCGCTGGAAATTCCACATCATAAGGAGCTCACTGACTGAATCTCAAGTTAACTCATTCTGCAGCCATCAATGTGCTGCTGGGAAACAAAAAGCTGGTAAAGGCCGAACAGAGCAAATGTTACATGAAGAGAAATAGTAAAAAGTATTTTTAGAGCAATATACATGTATTTAAAGGGATTGTCCAGTGTGAAGCTGAAGGCTGCAGTCATCTGTGTGACTCTCTGTGACTGCAGACTTGTAATCCTCACATCATGTAGACTGCGCGCTGCCAGCATTATTCTCAGCCCAGAGATGGCAGAAGCCCCTGTATCATGTGTACAGGAATTGTGCCCCCTCTCCCCGAGGAGCAGCAGCGCCTCGTCCTCCAGATACATGAGGGTCCCATCGGGGAGATCCGCATGTACCGGCCATGATGTCATCTCCATGGATACGGCAGAAGACCCCTGTAAGGGAGAGCTCAGACGTGGGGGGATTGATGTGGATGTGAGGAGCAGATCCCCCCATATTCACAGATTATCGCACAATACATGTGGCCTTGCACAGGAAAAACTGTGAGGAAAGAAGAAATCAGATTTCTTACAATATAGAATAATGTCCTCCTGCCCTCGCTCATGTCCAGTATTATTTATCCCCTGACCTTTAGGGTGGGGAACCCCTCCTGAGCCCCCTCCATTATATAGGAGCCATATATCTGCTCCATTACTGGCAGAAGGTAAGGAGCCAATCACACTGCACGGCTTCTACTTCCTGCTCTAAGCCCCGCCCACCTGCCTTCCCTTGAGATCTCCATGACAACCCTTGTGTGACTACAGTGACAGGCCACGCCCCCGAGGATTCTGATCAGTGCGGATGTCTCCATATTGCTGAGGACTGTGAGCGGCTGATGGGCGGAGCCAGCAGCGATGTGAGGGGCGGAGCCAGCAGCGATATGAGAGGCGGAGCGCCAGCAGCGACATGAGGGGCGGAGCCAGCAGCGATATGAGGTGCGGAGTCAGCAGCGATATGAGGGGCGCTCACAGCACTGACAGGAGCAGGTGTGTGTGCAGCCAGTTCCTCTGCTGTGGGTGTTGTGGTGTGTGAGCTTCGCCGTGTATATAATATACACATATATATATATATATACAGAGTTGAAATCAGAAGTTTCCATACACTGTATAAATAGACACATCTGCAGGTTTTTCTCAATATCTGACATGAAATCAGAATAAACCTTTCCCATTTTCGGTCAATTAGGATTACCATCATTTTTAATATTTGCCAAATGCCAGAATAATGAGAGAGAGAGAATGTTTTAGGACATTTTTATTACTTACTGCTAAGTCAAAAGTTTACCTCTTTCCCTCTCCTCATTCATTGGGAGTGGGGCGCGGAGGATGCTGGGTGGGACGCGCGGGGTAACCCCCGCCCACAGCCCAGCATCCACCGCGGGGTCCGCGACACTAATGTCACCCCTCATTTGACGTGACATCAGCGGAAGAAAGAGCCGGCTGCAGCCGGGGGGTCACGTGATGCCTGTGAGTGGCGCTATCGCCAGTCCCTCCTACAGGAAATCAACCCCACATGATGCTGCCTCCCCCGTGTTTCACAGTTGGGATGGTGTTCTTAGGCTTCCAAGCTTCTCCTTTTTTCTTCCAAAAGTAACGATGGTCACTATGCCCAAAAAGTTCAATTTTAGTTTCATCAGACCACGGGACATGTCTCCAAAAATTAAGGTCTTTGTTCCTGTGTGCATTTGCAAACATTAATCTGGCTTTTTTATCTTTCTTTTGGAGTAATGGCTTCTTCCTGGCACAGTGGCCTTTCAGCCTATATTGATACAGTACTCATTTCACTGTGGATATTGACACAATCTTATCAGCTTCCCCTATCATCTTCACAAGATCTTTTGCTTTTGTCCTTGATATGCACATATCGGACCAAAGCACGTTCATCTCTGGGACACAGAACCCGTCTCCTTCCTGAGCGGTATGATGGCTGGACATTCCCATCTTGTTTGTACTTGCATATAATTGTTTGTACAGATTAACGAGGCACCTTCAGGTATCTTGAAATTGTACCCAAGGATGAGCCAGACTTGTGCAAGTCCACAATTCTCTTCCTGATATCTTGGTTGATTTCTTTAGACTTTCCCATGATGCTACACAAAGAAGCAGTGTGTTTCAGGTGTGCATTAAAATACATCCACAGGTGTGTCTCTAATTAACTGAGATGTTGCCAAAAAAGCTATCAGAAGTTTCCAAACACATGACATCATCATATGGGCAGTCCAGAATTGTTTAAAGGTATAGCAATATTAGTGTATGTAAACTTATGACTTTGCAGTAAGTAATAAAAATGCTTTAAAACATTCTCTCTCTCTCTTATTATTCTGGCATTTGGCAAATCTTAAAAATGATGGTAATCCTAATTGACCTAAAACGTGAAGGTTTATTCTGATTTCATGTCAGATATTGAGAAAAACATGCAGATGTGTCTTTTTATTGTTATGATCTGCAACAAGTACTAAGGAAAGAAAGGAGAAAGCTATCCCTACAGTAAGACTAAGCTGAATCCCTACGATGTAGCGGGCTGCCTGTTCCTAGCGAACAGACCCGCCTTAGTCCTCGGCTAGTCTGAACGAAGACCTATAGCATAAAGGAGAGGGGTCCCTAAAAGAACTAAGGACTGGAACAAAAATGGGACATCTCCTAAACAGAAAAGTTGTTACAGAACACAAAAAGATAAACTGACAAAAAGGTACTAGAGGTCCCAGAAGGACCAAGCGAACTGACAGAGAAAGGCACAGAAGCACCTGGCTAGCAAAGCAGTCAAACAACACTGAAGTCCAACACAGCCAAAAGGGCGGAGCTGGAATATAAAGGCAGATGGTCTTGTGACCGCAAAACACACGATGGAAAAACAAACAGGAGGGTTCTAACATTTATATAGTGTATGTAAATTTCTGGTTTCAACTGTGTATACAGGTGACAGGAGCAGGTGTGTGTGCAGCCAGGTCCGCTCTTTTTGTGGCGCCGCAGCGGAGCGTGTTGTGGTGTGTGAGCTCTGCCGTGTATATAGTACAGAGGAGTATATATATATGTGTATGTATATATATATACATACACACACACACACGGGGCATGCAGGAGTTTTTAGTTTACCAGTTTGGGTCCATGCGGAGCAGCTATAGGATTCACTGGTAACATTTTGGGGAACAGACAAAGTTTTTATAATTTTTATTCCATTTTTCTTTTGCGTGAGATTAATAAAAAAACAATTCTGCTGATGTTTTTTTATTTTTTCCAGCATTCAATGGCAAAACCCCAGGAATGGTTCTTATATTTTTTCTTTCCAGCGTTTATCGTGCAGTATAGAGACAAAATGAACAAAAGCTACAATTTTGCCATTAATTATTACTATTTTATTCTTGATGCTGTTTTTCGTGCCGGATAAATCATGTGATCGTTGTACAGTTTGGTTTGTTGTTCTTTGCGATGTTAATCAGGTTTAGTTTTTTGTTCTTGTTTTTTGGGGGTTTATTTTAATAAAATCTAGTTTTAATGTAAGAAAAAAAATTATATTTGAGTTTTTACTTTGTATATTTCCAAATATTTTATTGAAACGGAGTAAAGGAAAGAAGGATGAACTAGTGGGAGAGCAACTGTAAAGGACCCCTGCCAGTCCCTAAAACTAAAGGGGCCTGTGACGACACAGCATTTAATCGTAATTATCCAGATGTAAATTCCATAGGCCCAGAATGATAGACTATTGCCTGAATTATTAACTATTGAATTTATGTGTTTCTTTCTTCGGTTGGTCAACGCACATGATCTTTTGTCATTAGTCCGAATGTTGACTCATCTTGTAGGTTGAGGTGATATTTGTTAATTGATAAATGGTTATTTACCTCTTATATCAACTCTTCTGGTTTATTGTACTGTTACCTTTGCAATACAGGGACGCAGGCTCTTTGAACAATGGATGTTTGCTAAATATGTTGATTACCATTTTATAAGTCCATGCAATTTGTTGACTTGCATTGTTTCGGAATTTATAGTTTATCCTTCAATGTTTGCAATGTTTGCAATTCAACATTGGGGGATGAACTGTGGATGCTCCAGTAATGGGAATTAGTAACACCACCCCTTTCTCTTGACCTGTGAATGAAGTCTTGAAGAAGGACAGTTGTGAACTACATAAAGGAGTCTTTTTACAAAACCACTGCCAGGAACACTCTATGGGACAGCTCTACAGAACACCATGAATCCATTAAGAGGGACACAGATTTGGTTTCTACAGGATGCCAGCTTAAGGGACCACAGCCCTGGCTGGAGGAATACAGATCTGCTCCATTGACTACTATAGAACCCATGGATACATCTGGGAAAACCAGGTTGGGACCCACCAGTCACCTGGTCCCATGGAGATGTTTGGAGTAGCCAGGTTGGGACACTCCGGCCACCTGGAACTCGTGAATATGCTCGGAAAAAGCCAAGTCGGGACCTTCCGGTCACCTAGTTCCATGGATATGTTCGGAGAAGCCAGGTTGGAACTTTCTGGTCTCCTGGCCACGTACCTCAATGGACTGTCAGCTTTCTAAGCTTGTTGTTACCTCCTCTTTGTGGGTGTTCTTTGGTGGGGGTGCCATTGGTGGGGGTAGTCAGCCCCAGAAGCCCCTCGGATTGGCAGCTGCTTTAATCCCAGTGAGTCAGCGGAAGGGTGAGACTCTGTAATTTGCACCATATTAGGTATTTGCTGGGACTGTTCGATATGTTTATTGTGTGTTTGGTGGCTCAATAAAATATTACCTCACTGTTTTACAATCATCCTGTGTTGTTGTTTATGTATCTTCTATCAGTGATGGATTATAATGAGTGTGATCTGCTCCACCATGAGGGGCCCGATCCTCCCGGGGGCCCACGTTCAAAGATCCCAGCACGGCTCAGGACGGATTGTTGTAGTGCTGATGTTTGATAAATAGGATAATAGAGCGCTCATAGAAAATAAATGTCTGACCTCTTCTTTCTGATGGGCATTTTAGAGCGAGGTGCTGCGCTCTGGACTCACCGCTGCACTCCCCATGCCATTGCGGTGGCCATCTTAATATCGATCTGTGCGGAGGAGACTGTGGGAGTCAGACGGAGGTGTCAAATGTACGGACCCTTTTAATCACAGGATGGAGGGTCACTGTGAATATTAATTCATGAACCACTGTGCATAGTGACTCGCCCCCAGGGCCGTGGGGCACTCGGCAGCCGGGCCTCTGGTTGCCGGGGGATATCACGGTGGCTGGCCCAGTTCGTGGCCCAGGGCGGTCACTCAAAGGGGGGGGGGGGATGCTTATAGGGGAAATTGTCGTGACGCCACCTGTGGATTCTGGTAAGAGGTTACCAGTGCTGCGACAGTCCACTGAGGCTGATGTTAGGGGCAGCTATGATGGGATGGCTCCCCACAGGTAGAGCAGGCCTCAGGGCAGTGTAGAGGTGTAGAAAGATGGTGGAAGCAGGAGGGAGACGGCAGGACGGTCCCAGAGGAAGTACAGGCACACACACAAGGGTAAACTTCAATACCTTTACTGGTGGTGATGCAGGTACGGTCCAGGGCTTGTGGGGGCCCCGGGGGGATGCTGCGGGCTTGTGGGGGCCCTAAGGGGATGCTGCGGGCTTGTGGGGCCCTGGGGGGGATTCTGCGGGCTTGTGGGGCCCTGGAGGGGATGCTGTGGGCTTGTGGGTGCTCTGGGGGGGATGCTGCAGGCTTGTGGGGTCTATGGGGGGGATGCTGCAGGCATGTGGGGGCTCTGGGGGGAGTGATGCAGGCTTGAGGGGGGCCCTGGGGGGATGCAGCCGGCTTGTGGGGGCCCCGGGGAGGATGCAGCGGGCTTGTGGGGCCTCTGTATGGGGTCCAGCCTGCATATGGCATTACATGGGGACCAGGCAGTATTCTCTATGGTGAATTATATGGGATCCAGTATTTTGTATGGAGCATTATATAGGGCTCATAATACTGTATGGAGGACTATGTGGTGCAATAACACTGTATGGAGGACTATACTGTCCGGTCTGCACTGTGCGCTGTGAGGATTCACCGGTTTCTGAGCTATTGTAGAATTTACAATAGATATCACTCATGAAATGTAAGAAGTCAGTGAAATGTTTGGCATTGTACTATATCTATATCTATAATTTCTCTGCTGTATCTGTGTATCATGAATGGTTGGATGTGTTAAAGGGGCCACTGAGACTCTTTCGCCCGGGGCCCACGAAAATCTGGAGGAGGGAGCATCATGTGACACTCCCTCTCCCATCATTCCTCCTCTGCGTCTGACGCAGCAGCATGATGACGCGCCACGCTGTGTCAGACAGTGGAGCTGGCAGCTGCTGAGGTGATCAGCTGCAGAGACTGAAGCAGCGGGGAACGAGGAGCGGTAAGTATGTATTTATTTATAAATCAGTGTGTACTGATAATACTGGAGGACTGGGGCTGCATTTTACCCTACGGGTGGGGGGGGCTGCATTTTACCCTATGGGGGGCTGCATTATACTGCGTACAGGACCATGGGGGAATGCATTATACTGAGTGGAGAACCATGGCGAGTGTCTTAAGGCCCCGTCACACTAAGCGATGCAGCAGCGATCCCGACAACGATACGACCTGTCAGGGATCGTTGCTGCATCGCTAATACATCGCTGGTGAGCTGTCAGACAGGCAGGCTCACCAGCGATCAGGGGAGCAGCGATATCGTGGAAAGAATCGTTCCACGATGTCCTGCTCCTGTTACCAGCCTGCTGCTTAAGCAGGAGCAGGCTGGTAACTATGGTAAACATCGGGTTACTAAGTGCGCGTGTGCCCCTAGTAACCCGCTGTTTATCATGGATACGACTCTGCTAAGGTGAACGGTAGCCTCCGCGCACCGTAGCAGAGTGGTATCCATGGTAAACAGCGGGTTACTAAGTGCGCGCGTGCCCCTAGTAACCCAATGTTTACCATGGTTACCAGCCAGATCGTTGGTCCTGCTGGTCACACACAGCGATGTGTGCTGGCCAGCGGGAGGCCAACGACCAAAAAATGGTCCAGGACACTTTGCAGCGATCAGCAACCTCACAGCAGGGGCCTGATCGTTGCAAAGTGTCACACATAGCGACATCGCTGGTGAGGTCGCTGGTGAGTCACCAAAACCGTGACTCAGCAGCGATCTCGCTAGCGATATCGCTATGTGAGACGGGGGCTTTATACTGTGTGGAGGACCATGGGGGAGTACATTGTACAGTGTGGAGGACCATGGGGGAGTGCATGGTACTGTGTGGAGGACCATGGGGGAGTGCATTATACTGTGTGGAGGACCACGGGGAGTGCATTGTACTGTGTGGAGGACCACGTGGGAGTGCATTATACTGCGTGGAGGACCACGAGGGAGTGCATTATACTGCGTGGAGGACCACGAGGGAGTGCATTATACTGCGTGGAGGACCATGGCGAGTGCCTTATACTGTGTGGAGAACCATGGCGAGAGTCTTATACTGAGTGCATTATACTCTATGGAGTGTGGAGAGGTGTGGGGCAGTTGGGGGATCATACTTTACCCTGGGAGTTGAGGTCGGGTACAGTAGGGTCATTGTACTGCGCATATGGAGGAATTCACCATGGGGGTATCATACCGTGTTTGGGGGGCACTTTTGTTGGCACCATACTTTATGGGCAATGAAAAAGGGATCTAGGACTTCAGCAGGAGGAAAATTACTATGTAAAGGCTGGAAGGTTGTGAGATCTGATCTTCTGCGACCCCGACAATTATTTACATTTTTATTGCTGGGGGGGGGCCCAATTAGAATTTCTGCGTCCTATGTACGCCCCTGATTATACCAAATCCTCAGCTGTGCTGGTACTAAGGATATGGACACTCAGACATTTTGGGCTAAATATATACATACAAATATTTTTTCAATAACGTTTCATAAACAATTTGGCTTTTTTATTTCCTTTGCATTGCTAGTTGCAGATTGAGCTCACTGAGAATTTATCAGTGAGCTCATTCTGACCTTCTCTGTGCTGATTATGTTCACAGACCAGCATGAAAGTTGGGCTGATCTCTGATGCAGTCATAAATCATCGCAGAAATAAAAGCGCTGGAAACTCCACATCATAAGGAGCTCACTGACTGAATCTCAAGTTAACTCATTCTGCAGCCATCAATGTGCTGCTGGGAAACAAAAAGCTGGTAAAGGCCGAACAGAGCAAATGTTACAAGAAGCAAAATAGTAAAAAGTCTTTTTAGACCAATATACATGTATTTAAAGGGATTGTCCAGTGTGAAGCTGAAGGCTGCAGTCATCTGTGTGACTCTCTGTGACTGCAGACTTGTAATCCTCACATCATGTAGACTGCGCGCTGCCAGCATTATTCTCAGCCCAGAGATGGCAGAAGCCCCTGTATCATGTGTACAGGAATTGTGCCCCCTCTCCCCGAGGAGCAGCAGTGCCTCGTCCTCCAGATACATGAGGGTCCCATCGGGGAGATCCGCATGTACCGGCCATGATGTCATCTCCATGGATACGGCATCAATGTGCAGAGCAGAAGACCCCTGTAAGGGAGAGCTCAGACGTGGGGGGATTGATGTGGATGTGAGGAGCAGATCCCCCCATATTCACAGATTATCGCACAATACATGTGGCCTTGCACAGGAAAAACTGTGAGGAAAGAAGAAATCAGATTTCTTACATATAGAATAATGTCCTCCTGCCCTCGCTCATGTCCAGTATTATTTATCCCCTGACCTTTAGGGTGGGGAACCCCTCCTGAACCCCCTCCATTATATAGGAGCCATATATCTGCTCCATTACTGGCAGAAGGTAAGGAGCCAATCACACTGCACGGCTTCTACTTACTGCTCTAAGCCCCGCCCACCTGCCTTCCCTTGAGATCTTCATGACAACCCTTGTGTGACTACAGTGACAGGCCACGCCCCCGAGGATTCTGATCAGTGCGGATGTCTCCATATTGCTGAGGACTGTGAGCGGCTGATGGGCGGAGCCAGCAGCGATGTGAGGGGCAGAGCCAGCAGCGATATGAGGGGCGGAGCCAGCAGCGACATGAGGGGCGGAGCCAGCAGTGATATGAGATGCGGAGCCAGCAGCGATGTGAGGGGCAGAGCCAGCAGCGATATGAGGGGCGGAGCCAGCAGCGATATGATGGGCGGAGCCAGCAGCGATATGAGGGGCGGAGCCAGCAGCGATATGAGGAGCGCTCACAGCACTGACAGGAGCAGGTGTGTGTGCAGCCAGTTCCTCTGCTGTGGGTGTTGTGTTGTGTGAGCTTCGCCGTGTATATATTATACACATATATATATATATATACAGAGTTGAAATCAGAAGTTTCCATACACTGTATAAATAGACACATCTGCAGGTTTTTCTCAATATCTGACATGAAATCAGAATAAACCTTTCCCATTTTAGGTCAATTAGGATTACCATCATTTTTAATATTTGCCAAATGCCAGAATAATGAGCGTCTCTTGTAAGGGGCATTAAAAGCGTCTTGTTATACCACTCTGACCTCCACGTGTCTTGTAAGGGGCATTAAAACCGTCTTGTTATACCACTCTGACCCCCACGTCTCTTCAGAGGGGCATTAAAACCATCTTGTTATACCACTCTGACCTACACGTCTCTTCTGAGGGGCATTAAAACCATCTTGTTATACCACTCTGACCTCCACGTCTCTTGTAAGGGGCATTAAAACCGTCTTGTTATACCACTCTGACCTCCACGTCTCTTCTGAGGGGCATTAAAAGCGTCTTGTTATACCACTCTGACCTCCACGTGTCTTGTAAGGGGCATTAAAACCGTCTTGTTATGCCACTCTGACCTCCACGTCTCTTCTGAGGGGCATTAAAAGCGTCTTGTTAAGCTACTGGGACCTCCACAACTCTTTGAACGGGCATTGCATTTCCTCATAATTTTTGGAAGCTTTTGCTTGGAAGGCATAAGCAAATACTATGGGAGACCCACTCCCCAATAATGGGAATAATGTTTTTAAGATGCTGTACTGTATGGCTCTTGTAAGGGGCATTAAAACCGTCTTGTTAAGCTACTGTGACCTCCACGTCTCTTCAAAGGGGCATTAAAAGCGTCTTCTTAAGCCACTCTGAACTCCACAGCTCTTCCAAGGGGCATTGAAATGTTGTTTTTAATTACCTTACCTCTAATCTCCACGACTCTTCCAACGGGCATTGCATTTCCTCCTAATTTTAGTCAGCTTTTGCTTTTCAATGCAAAGGTGAAAACTAAGGGAGACACACTCCCCAATAATGGGTAGAAGGTTTTTAGTACGCTGTAATCCACATCTGTTTCCAGGGGCATTGCAGTTCCTTATAATTTTTGGAAAGCCTTCCATTCACTGCTTAGGCCAACAGTGCACAGGAGACCCAGTTGCCATAAATGGAAAAAAAGGTTTAGTTAAGGCCCTCTGACCTCCATGTCATTTCCAAGGGGCATTGGAGTGCCTCAAAAGTTTTGGTAGGCATTGCACTCACTGTATGCCCTATAACTGTGTAGCCAAACCGCTCCTTTTGTTACAGAAACATATCCTACAAGACATATGTGGTTGACTGGCCTGATATTGATGTGAATGGTCCCTGTTCCTCCTGCTCTTTCTCCTTTGCCACTACCTCATCCATCATTTATCACTTGAAGCTTTGTTTTAACGAGAGTCATAGAACTTGGATAGTAGCAGGAAAACATCCAGCAATCCTCGGAGGAGGTAGGATATGCGCCAAAACGCTGACCACCTCAGGCCTAGCCGCTACTACATACATGCGCTTGCATTCCTTGAAAACAAAGCAGATGCTAACTTCTATCATCCTCATCATGCTCCTCACCTTGGCACTCTCAACTCCCCTGATAAAGAAGCCAGGGCCCACCGGAGAAGTCGGGTTCTTTGGTGGGCTCGTCCAATGCTGCCCTAAAGCAGGCCAGTCTAAGAAAAGTGTGGGGGGATGTTCCGCGGAGAAATCGGGGCGGCTTGGAACCGTTTATGGACACCTGGCCGCGGGGCGGCTGGGGACTGAGTGTGGACACCCGGCCGCCCCCCGGCGGCTGGGGACCGAGCATGGACACCCGGCCGCCGGGCGGCTGGGGACTGAGTATCGATACCTCGCTGCCGAAGCACCCATGAGGTAGTGGCCAGCTCTGGCCTCCACATGCCTAAAAGGCCCAATTTCAAGTGCACGCATGCTAGCAGTATGGTATTGCAGCCTCGGGGTGGGTTGGTGGCAGGTTGCACACTTATGCTTGCATTCCAACAAAACAAAGCAGATGCTAACTTCTATCATCATCATGCTCCTCACCTTGGCATTCTCACCTCCCCTGATGAAGTCGGTTTCTCTAGTGGGCTTGTCCAATGCTGCCCTAAAGCAGGCCAGTCTAAGAAAAGTGTGTGGGGATGTTCCGCGGAGAAATCGGGGTGGCTGGGGACCGTCTATGGACACCCCGCCGCCCCCAGGCGGCTGGGGACCAGGTGTGGACACCCGGCCGCCGGGCGGCTGGGGACTGAGTATGGATACCTCGCTGCCGAAGCAGCCATGAGGTAGTGGCCAGCTTCGGCCTCCTCAAAACTAAAAGGCCCAATTTCAAGTGCAAGCTAGCAGTATGGTATTGCAGCCTGGGGGTGGGTGGGTGGTTGGCTGCATATTTGCGCTTGCATTGCAAGGAATGGGGGAGGTATAATTGAACACTGCCCTGGGACAAGGACTTGCACGGGGATAGTTGCAAGTCTGCATCTTCTGATGCGGCAAGGATCACTTCTGATGGGCACACTTTTAGGCAGTGACCTGGGAGTCAGAGATCCTTCCAGGGGTCTTCCCCATGCTGTTCCCATGTCTTTTCAGCACTATATGCATGTGTCACACAGCACATGGCCAGATAAGGTTGTAAAATGTTAAAATGACATTTCCCGGTGAATGCATTTGTCACAGTTGAAAGCAATACAAAAGTGCAAAAACGCATAAAAAATGCTACTTGTGAACATAGCCCAAGGTGTGGAGGAATATTTTTGTTTTTGGTTATTTATTTTACCTTATACACAAGTCTTTACCCTGGAAAAGAAATTCCTTAACATATTTCACAGGAAAAAAGTTTCACTTTCGTTTTTGAACATTTTCTTATGAGCCTGTAAAAGTGGCTTAATACCTCTGACCACGTTGTTGACAACAGTGACCTGGGGGTCAGAAATGCTTCCTGGGGCGATCCCCATGCTGTCCCCATGTCATCTGAGCACTGTCACTATCATTTTGGGCACTTTTTAGGCTTTCTACAGACTGCCGGGGGTGCCTCCGCAAAAATGCTCGGGTCTCCCATAGACTAACATGGGCTCGTTGCTCGGGTCGAGCACCCGAGTATCACGGCGAGCTCGGGCCGAGCTTCGAGCACCCGAGCATTTTAGTGCTCGCTCAACACTATTTATAACGGGGGCACAAGCTAGTGACTGATTTATATTCTCAGTGGAGCAGACTTCATTGCGGTGAATGATATACTCATGGGCACAGTGTGGCACATATTTGCATTTGGTGGCACAGTGGGCAGCATTATTTATTTAAGTCGCTTATATTTGTAACATTTTTGTTTTTCAGGAGTGCGGTGATCTGCTGAAAAGTGCGGAGCAGCCGAAACCTGGACAGCAAACTGCAAAGACGAATCATGGCGGGAAGTCGTCACGAAAGACTGGACTAGGTAAAGAAGAGAAGAAAGAGAGCGACTGCAGTGTATAAACTGGAGGGTTAGGTGGGGCCCATTATATTATAATAAATCTATGTGGGGCCCATTATATTATAATAAATCTATGTGGGGCCCATTATATTATAACAAATCTATGTGGGGCCCATTATATTATAATAAATCTATGTGGGGTCCATAATATTATAATAAATCTATGTGGGGTCCATAATATTAAAGGGACGGATATGTGGGGCCCATTATATTATAATAAATCTATGTGGTGCCCATTATATTAAAGGGAAAGCTATGTGGGGCCAATTATATTAAAGGGAAAGCTATGTGGGGCCAATTATATTAAGGGGAAAGCTATGTGGGGCCCATTATATTAAAGGGAAAGCTATGTGGGGCCCGTTATATTAAAGGGAAAGCTATGTGGGGCCCATTATATTAAAGAGAAAGCTATGTGGGGCCCATTATAGTAAAGAGAAAGCTATGTGGGGCCCATTATATTAAAGAGAAAGCTATGTGGGGCCCATTATATTAAAGAGAAAGCTATGTGGGGCCCATTATATTAAAGAGAAAGCTATGTGGGGCCCATTATATTAAAGAGAAAGCTATGTGGGGCCCATTATATTAAAGGGAAAGCTATGTGGGGCCCATTATGTTAAAGAGAAAGCTATGTGGGGCCCATTATATTAAAGAGAAAGCTATGTGGGGCCCATTATATTAAAGAGAAAGCTGTGTGGGGCCCATTATATTAAAGAGAAAGCTATATGGGGCCCATTATATTAAAGAGAAAGCTATATGGGGCCCATTATATTAAAGAGAAAGCTATGTGGGGCCCATTATATTAAAGAGAAAGCTATGTGGGGCCCATTATATTAAAGAGAAAGCTATGTGCGGCCCATTATATTAAAGAGAAAGCTATGTGGGGCCCATTATATTAAAGAGAAAGCTATGTGGGGCCCATTATATTAAAGAAAAAGCTATGTGGGGCCCATTATATTAAAGAAAAAGTTATGTGGGACCCATTATATTAAAGGGAAAGCTATGTGGGGCCCATTATATTAAAGGGAAAGCTATGTGGGGCCCATTATATTAAAGGGAAAGCTATGTGCGGCCCATTATATTAAAGAGAAAGCTATGTGGGGCCCATTATATTAAAGAGAAAGCTATGTGGGGCCCATTATATTAAAGAGAAAGCTATGTGGGGCCCATTATATTAAAGGGAAAGCTATGTGGGGCCCATTATATAATAATAAAATCTATGTGGTGCCCATTATATTAAAGGGAAAGCTATGTGGGGCCCATTATATTAAAGAGAAAGCTATGTGGGGCCCATTATATTAAAGGGAAAGCTATGTGGGGCCCATTATATTAAAGGGAAAGCTATGTGGGGCCCGTTATCTTTAAGGGACATCTACGTAGGGCCCATTATATTAAATGGATGTCTATGTGGGGCCCATTATATTAAAGAGAGAGCTATGTGGGGCCCATTATATTAAAGAGAAAGCTATGTGGGGCCCATTATATTAAAGAGAAAGCTATGTGGGGCCCATTATATTAAAGGGAAAGCTATGTGGGGCCCATTATATTAAAGAGAAAGCTATGTGGGGCCCATTATATTAAAGGGAAAGCTATGTGGGGCCCATTATATAATAATAAAATCTATGTGGGGCCCATTATATTAAAGGGAAAGCTATGTGGGGCCCGTTATCTTAAAGGGACATCTACGTATATGATAAATTCTATATGGGGCCCATGATATTTAATGGAAGGCTATGTGAGGCCCATTATATTAAATAGAGGACTATGTGGGGACCAATACATTAAAAAGAAATCTATATTGGGGCCCACTATGTTATCTGGAAGGTTTTGTGGGGCCCTCTGTATTAAATTGAGGGCTATGTGAGGCCTATTAAATTAAATGGAAAGCGTTGCGGGGCCCATAATATTATATGGAAGGCTATGTGAGGCGCATTTATCAAATAAAGGGCTATGTAGCGCCAATTATATTAAATGGAAGCCTGTGTTTTGTCCATTATATTAAATAGAGATGTATCTTGGCTCCATTATAATAAATGGAAGGCAATGTGGGGACCATTATATTAAATGGAGGGTTATGTGGGGCCCATTATATTAAATGGAAGCCTATATGGAGCCCAGTAAATTAAATGTAAAGCTATGTGGGGCCCAATATTTTAAATGGAAGGTTAAGTGGGGCCAATTGTATTAAATAGAGGGCTATGTGGTGCCCAATATAAAACATGGAAGGCTTTTTGGTGCCCATTATATTAAATAGAGGGATATTTTGGCCCCATTTTATTAAATGGAAGGCTATGTCAGGTCCAATATATTAAATGGAGTCCAGTGCGGCCTATTATATTAAATTGACGGTTATTGGGGTTCAATAAATTAAATGAAAAGCTATGTGGAGCCCAATAAATTAAATTATAGTACATGGAAGGCAATGTGCGGCTCATTATACTATATAGAGGGCTATGTGGGGGCCATTATACTTTATAGAATTCTATGTGGGGGTCCATTATACTTTTGCCAATGGCAAATTGTGTGTTCCGGTGGCACTCGAAAGGTAAAGGGTGTGCTCCGGTGGCACTCCAACGTCATAGGGTGTGCTCTGGTGGCACACCAATGGCAAAAAGGCCAAAGAGTAGACTCTGGTGGCAGACTGAGCAGCCCTAGAGTGCGCCCCAGTGATAAGCAATAAGGCCAAAGAATGTACCCTGGTGGTAGGCTAAAAAGCCCTAGAGTGCGCCCCAGTGGTAAGCAATAAGGCCAAAGAGTGCACCCCGGTGGCAGGCTAAAAAAGCCTAAAATGAGTGCCCCGGTGGTAAGCAAAATGGTCAGAGTGTACCCCGGTCGCAGTTAAAAAGCCCAAGTTGGGTGCCCCGGTGGTAAGCTAAAAGGCCAAAGAGTGCACCCCGGTGGAAGCTAAAAAGCCCAAGATGGGTGCCCCGGTGGTAAGCAAAAAAGGTCACATATTGGGCCCCTCTGGTAGGCCTACGGGAAATAGAGTTCTCCGATGGCACACCAACGGTAAAGGGTGTGCCCGATGGTACTCCAATGGTAAAGGGTGTGCTTCAGTGGCATGCCAGTGGCAAAAAGTGTACTCCGGTGGCATGCTAATGGTGAAAGGTGTGCTCTTTTGGCACCCCAACTGTAAAGAGTGTGTTCCAGTGGCACCCCAGCAGCCAATGGTGTACTTCGGTGGCAGACCATCGGGAAATGGTGTGATATGTAAGGCTCATCATAACAAAAGGGAGGGCTATGTGGGACCCATTATTTTATATGGAAAGCAAGGTGGGGCCCATTATATTAATTAGGGGCTTATGTGGGGCTCTTTATATTAAATAAAAACATATGTGGGCCCCATTAAATAAAATGGAAGGCTATGTGGACCCCATTAAATTAAATGGAAGGCTATGTGGACCCCATTAAATTAAATGGAAGGCTATGTGGGGCCCATTATATTAAATGGAAGCCTATATGGGGCCCAATAAATTAAATGAAAAGCTACAGTATGTACAGCAATAATAAAAATGGTAATAATACAGGGTGGGCTATTTATATGGATACACCTAAATTAAATGGAATGGTTGGTGATGTCAACTTCCTGTTTATGGCACATTAGTATATGGGAGGGGGAAACTTTTCCAGATGGGTGGTGACTATGGCGGCCATTTTGAAGTCGGCCATTTTGGATCTAACTTTATTTTTTTCAATGGGAAGAGGGTGATGTGACACATCAAACTCATTGAGAATTTCATAAGAAAATACAATGGTGTGCTTGGTTTTAACATAACTTTATTCTTTAATGAATTTTTTACAAGTTTATGACCACTTATAAAATGTGTTTAAAGTGCTGCCCATTGTGTTGGATTGTCAATGCAACCCTCTTCTCCCACTCTTGACACACTGATAGCAACACCGCAGAAGAAATGCTAGCACAGGCTTTCAGTATCCGTTGTTTCAGATGCTGAAAGTTTATATGGGGCCTATTAAAATAAATGGAAGACTATGCAGGACCTCTTGTAATAACTAGAAGGCAATTTGTGGCCCATTATATTAAACTAGATGGTGGCCCGATTCTAACTCATCGGGTATTCTAGAATATGTATGCGGCCGGCCGCGACCAATCAGCGAACCGTGTTAGTGAGAACCGGAGAGCATGTTTAAATTTGGCGCCAAAACCGGTGATTGGTCACGGCTGGCGGCCGCGACCAATCAGCGAATCGTATTAGTGAGAACCGGGGAGCGGGTACTTCCACTGTGAGCAGCCGGGAGATGACCGGCTGCTCGCAGCAGAAGTATCCCAACCGGCGGCGCCGCTCCCCGGTCCTCCCTTCACACTTGCCGTCGGGAGATCAGCGGCCCTAGCCGCTGATCTAGCGAAGGTAGCCGCATGAAGGTCAGCGGCGCCGCAGGTTGGGGTACTTCTGCTGCGAGCAGCCGGGAGATGACCGGCTGCATCGCCACTGACCTCTGTGCAGAGCGGTGTTTAAATTTGGAGCCAATATCGCTGATTGGTCGTGGCCGCCGAATCGTATTAGTGAGGACAGGGGAGCGGCGCTGCCTGTGCGGGTACTTCCACTGCGAGCAGCCGAGAAATGACCGTCTGCTCGCAGCAGAAGTATCCCGACCGGTGGCGCCGCTCCCCGGTCCTCCCTTCACACTTTCCGTCGGAAGATCAGCGGCCCTAACCGCTGATCTCCCAACGGTAGCCGCATGGAGGTCAGCGGCGCCGCTGGTCGGGGTACTTCTGCTGCTAGCGCCGGTCATCTCCCGGCTACATCGCCGCTGACCTCCGTGCGGCAGATGAGCTGCTAATGGCCGCCATCTTTTTCTGAAATCCCACGTCGCTGATTGACCACGGTCGGACCAATCAGCGACGCAGGACTTCCTGGACAGAAGGACAGACAGACATGATAAGACGATTATATATATTAAATGTAAGGTTATGTAGGGCCCAATATATTCAATGAAAAACTATATGGACCCATTATATAAAAGAAAAAGCTAAGTGTGGCCCATTTTATTAAATGGATGATGGCGTGCTCCCTTGGCAAGCCAGCGGGAAAGTGGCGTGCTTCCGGTGGCAAGCCACCGGGACAGTGGCGTGCTCCGGTGGCAAGCCACCGGGAAAGTGGCGTGTTCCGGTGGCAAGCCAGCGGGAAAGTGGCGTGCTCCGGTGGCAAGCCAGCGGGAAAGTGGCGTGCTCCGGTGTCAAGCCAGCGGGACAGTGGCGTGCTCCGGTGGCAAGCCAGCGGGAAAGTGGCGTGCTCCGGTGGCAAGCCAACGGGAAAGTGGCGTGCTCCGGTGGCAAACCAACGGGAAAGTGGCGTGCTCCGGTGGCAAGCCAACGGGAAAGTGGCGTGCTCCGGTGGCAAGCCAACGGGAAAGTGGCGTGCTCCGGTGGCAAGCCAACGGGAAAGTGGCGTGCTCCGGTTGCAAGCCAGCGGGAAAGTGGCGTGCTCCGGTGGCAAGCCAGCGGGAAAGTGGCGTGCTCCGGTGGCAAGCCAGCGGGAAAGTGGCGTGCTCCGGTGGCAAGCCAACGGGAAAGTGGCGTGCTCCGGTGGCAAGCCAACGGGAAAGTGGCGTGCTCCGGTGGCAAGCCAACGGGAAAGTGGCGTGCTCCGGTGGCAAGCCAACGGGAAAGTGGCGTGCTCCGGTGGCAAGCCAACGGGACTGTGGCGTGCTCCGGTGGCAAGCCAACGGGAAAGTGGCGTGCTCCGGTGGCAAGCCAACGGGAAAGTGGCGTGCTCGGGTGGCAAGCCAACGGGAAAGTGGCGTGCTCCGGTGGCAAGCCAACGGGAAAGTGGCGTGCTCCGGTGGCAAGCCAACGGGAAAGTGGCGTGCTCCGGTGGCAAGCCAACGGGAAAGTGGCGTGCTCCGGTGGCAAGCCAACGGGACTGTGGCGTGCTCCGGTGGCAAGCCAACGGGAAAGTGGCGTGCTCCGGTGGCAAGCCAACGGGAAAGTGGCGTGCTCCGGTGGCAAGCCAACGGGAAAGTGGCGTGCTCCGGTGGCAAGCCAACGGGAAAGTGGCGTGCTCCGGTGGCAAGCCAACGGGAAAGTGGCGTGCTCCGGTGGCAAGCCAGCGGGAAAGTGGCGTGCTCCGGTGGCAAGCCAACGGGAAAGTGGCGTGCTCCGGTGGCAAGCCAACGGGAAAGTGGCGTGCTCCGGTGTCAAGCCAACGGGAAAGTGGCTTGCTCCGGTGGCAAGCCAACGGGAAAGTGGCGTGCTCCGGTGGCAAGCCAACGGGACTGTGGCGTGCTCCGGTGGCAAGCCAACGGGAAAGTGGCGTGCTCCGGTGGCAAGCCAACGGGAAAGTGGCGTGCTCCGGTGGCAAGCCAACGGGAAAGTGGCGTGCTCCGGTGGCAAGCCAACGGGAAAGTGGCGTGCTCCGGTGGCAAGCCAACGGGAAAGTGGCGTGCTCCGGTGGCAAGCCAACGGGAAAGTGGCGTGCTCCGGTGGCAAGCCAACGGGAAAGTGGCGTGCTCCGGTGGCAAGCCAACGGGAAAGTGGCGTGCTCCGGTGGCAAGCCAACGGGAAAGTGGCGTGCTCCGGTGGCAAGCCAACGGGAAAGTGGCGTGCTCCGGTGGCAAGCCAACGGGACTGTGGCGTGCTCCGGTGGCAAGCCAACGGGACTGTGGCGTGCTCCGGTGGCAAGCCAACGGGAAAGTGGCGTGCTCCGGTGGCAAGCCAACGGGAAAGTGGCGTGCTCCGGTGGGAAGCCAACGGGAAAGTGGCGTGCTCCGGTGGCAAGCCAACGGGACAGTGGCGTGCTCCGGTGGCAAGCCAACGGGACAGTGGCGTGCTCCGGTGGCAAGACAACGGGACAGTGGCGTGCTCCGGTGGCAAGCCAACGGGACAGTGGCGTGCTCCGGTAGCAAGCCAACGGGACAGTGGCGTGCTCCGGTGGCAAGCCAACGGGAAAGTGGCGTGCTCCGGTGGCAAGCCAACGGGAAAGTGGCGTGCTCCGGTGGCAAGCCAACGGGAAAGTGGCGTGCTCCGGTGGCAAGCCAACGGGACTGTGGCGTGCTCCGGTGGCAAGCCAACGGGACTGTGGCGTGCTCCGGTGGCAAGCCAACGGGAAAGTGGCGTGCTCCGGTGGCAAGCCAACGGGAAAGTGGCGTGCTCCGGTGGCAAGCCAACGGGAAAGTGGCGGGCTCCGGTGGCAAGCCAACGGGAAAGTGGCGGGCTCCGGTGGCAAGCCAACGGGAAAGTGGCGTGCTCCGGTGGCAAGCCAACGGGAAAGTGGCGTGCTCCGGTGGCAAGCCAACGGGACTGTGGCGTGCTCCGGTGGCAAGCCAACGGGAAAGTGGCGTGCTCCGGTGGCAAGCCAACGGGAAAGTGGCGTGCTCGGGTGGCAAGCCAACGGGAAAGTGGCGTGCTCCGGTGGCAAGCCAACGGGAAAGTGGCGTGCTCCGGTGGCAATCCAACGGGAAAGTGGCGTGCTCCGGTGGCAAGCCAACGGGAAAGTGGCGTGCTCCGGTGGCAAGCCAACGGGAAAGTGGCGTGCTCCGGTGGCAAGCCAACGGGAAAGTGGCGTGCTCCGGTGGCAAGCCAACGGGAAAGTGGCGTGCTCCGGTGGCAAGCCAACGGGAAAGTGGCGTGCTCCGGTGGCAAGCCAACGGGAAAGTGGCGTGCTCCGGTGGCAAGCCAACGGGACTGTGTCGTGCTCCGGTGGCAAGCCAACGGGAAAGTGGCGTGCTCCGGTGGCAAGCCAACAGGAAAGTGGCGTGCTCCGGTGGGAAGCCAACGGGAAAGTGGCGTGCTCCGGTGGCAAGCCAACGGGACAGTGGCGTTCTCCGGTGGCAAGCCAACGGAACAGTGGCGTGCTCCGGTGGCAAGCCAACGGGACAGTGGCGTGCTCCGGTGGCAAGCCAACGGGACAGTGGCGTGCTCCGGTGGCAAGCCAACGGGACAGTGGCGTGCTCCGGTGGCAAGCCAACGGGACAGTGGCGTGCTCCGGTGGCAAGCCAACGGGAAAGTGGCGTGCTCCGGTGGCAAGCCAACGGGAAAGTGGCGTGCTCCGGTGGCAAGCCAACGGGACTGTGGCGTGCTCCGGTGGCAAGCCAACGGGACTGTGGCGTGCTCCGGTGGCAAGCCAACGGGAAAGTGGCGTGCTCCGGTGGCAAGCCAACGGAAAATTGGCGTGCTCCGGTGGCAAGCCAACGGGAAAGTGGCGTGCTCCGGTGGCAAGCCAACGGGAAAGTGGCGTGCTCCGGTGGCAAGCCAACGGGAAAAGTAGCGTGCTCCGGTGGCAAGCCAACGGGAAAAGTGGCGTGCTTCGGTGGCAAGCCAACGGGAAAGTGGCGTGCTCCGGTGGCAAGCCAACGGGAAAGTGGCGTGCTCCGGTGGCAAGCCAACGGGAAAGTGGCGTGCTCCGGTGGCAAGCCAACGGGACTGTGGCGTGCTCCGGTGGCAAGCCAACGGGACTGTGGCGTGCTCCGGTGGCAAGCCAACGGGACTGTGGCGTGCTCCGGTGGCAAGCCAACGGGACTGTGGCGTGCTCCGGTGGCAAGCCAACGGGACAGTGGCGTGCTCCGGTGGCAAGCCAACGGGAAAGTGGCGTGCTCCGGTGGCAAGCCAACGGGAAAGTGACGTGCTCCGGTGGCAAGCCAACGGGAAAGTGGCGTGCTCCGGTGGCAAGCCAACGGGAAAGTGGCGTGCTCCGGTGGCAAGCCAACGGAAAAGTGGCGTGCTCCGGTGGCAAGCCAACGGGAAAGTGGCGTGCTCCGGTGGCAAGCCAACGGGAAAGTGGCGTGCTCCGGTGGCAAGCCAACGGGAAAGTGGCGTGCTCCGGTGGCAAGCCAGCGTGAAAGTGGCGTGCTACGGTGGCAAGACAACGGGAAAGTGGCGTGCTCCGGTGGCAAGCCAACGGGAAAGTGGCGTGCTCCGGTGGCAAGCCAACGGGAAAGTGGCGTGCTCCGGTGGCAAGCCAACGGGAAAGTGGCGTGCTCCGGTGGCAAGCCAACGGGAAAGTGGCGTGCTTCGGTGGCAAGCCAACGGGAAAGTGGCGTGCTCCGGTGGCAAGCCAACGGGAAAGTGGCGTGCTCCGGTGGCAAGCCAACGGGAAAGTGGCGTGCTCCGGTGGCAAGCCAACGGGACTGTGGCGTGCTCCGGTGGCAAGCCAACGGGAAAGTGGCGTGCTCCGGTGGCAAGCCAACGGGAAAGTGGCGTGCTCCGGTGGCAACCCAACGGGAAAGTGGCGTGCTCCGGTGGCAAGCCAACGGGAAAGTGGCGTGCTCCGGTGGCAAGCCAACGGGAAAGTGGCGTGCTCCGGTGGCAAGCCAACGGGACTGTGGCGTGCTCTGGTGGCAAGCCAACGGGACTGTGGCGTGCTTCGGTGGCAAGCCAGCGGGAAAGTGGCGTGCTCCGGTGGCAAGCCAACGGGAAAAGGTGTGCTCCGGTGGCATGCTAATGGTAAAGGTGTGCTCCAGTGGCATTCTAACGGTAAAGGTGTGCTGCGGTCACATGCTAATGGTAAAGGTGTGCTCCGGTGGCATGCTAACGGGAATAGGTGTGCTCCGATGGCATGCTAACGGGAATAGGTGTGCCCGGTGGCATACTAACGGGAAAAGGTGTGCTACGGTGGCATGCTAGCGGGAAATGGTGTGCTTCGGTGGCATGATAACGAGAAAAGGGGTACTCCATTGGCACCACAATGGTCAAGGGACTTGGAAATGTCACATGTGAAGTCATACTCGCATAGTGTCTGTTGTTGCAGGGATCAAAAGAGCGACCCGGTGGAACAAGATGTGGACACTGTGCGGCAGATGGTGGTTTAAGGACAGCAAACAGCAAAATAAGACCAAGCAACAGCAAGAAAACAATCCAAGAATTACCGCAGCAGACAAGTAAGTGATTGTGATTCTTTTAAACGGTGATGTATGATCAGATGAAGTGGAATGCAGTAAGTTTGGAAATATGATTAACATGTTAATAAAGTGTCTGAAATGTATGAGCGAGAAAGAGAAAAAGGTGGATTGTTACAGGGGGACAGCTGAGAGTAGGGAGTTGCAGAGAAAGTCCTTGTGACAGGTTTAGGATGTATACGGCTGTTTATTGCCTCCTCCACATACAAAGGCAGGAGATGAGACTATCAAACTATTGAACTTGGAGTTGTCAGTAATGTTGGAGGTGAAATTAATAAAGCAAGTAAAATGGGAAAGAAAAAAAGGGGTTGTATGTTTGCCTGGTCAGAGGGATGTTTGCCTGGTCATGGGGATGTTTGTCTGGTCAGAGGGATGTTTGCCTGGTCAGAGGGATGTTTGCCTGGTCAGGGGGATGTTTGCCTGGTCAGGGGGATGTTTGTCTGGTCAGGGGGATGTTTGTCTGGTCAGAGGGATGTTTGCTTCACGTTGGGGAAGAGGGAAAGGACTGAATAATCCGGCACCTGTCCTATCCACAGGATGGTCAGCTAGTGCCGCCATTGGGAAAGAGCTGACCTAGTGTCACTATCAATCATCAGAGTCTGCAGTACAACTGATTAGGGGTCCAGCAGGGGGGCGCTGATGACACAGGTGGACCTTGGGGTGGTTTTCCGGTTGCGGACGCTGCACCTAGAGGGTTTTCTTCATGTAATTATCCTCCTCACATTGCAGACTTGTGAACTTTATAAATATTCTTCATTTGCTTATTTTCTTCCTTCTCTCCCAAACACGTTGCTGAAGTGCTGTCTCACCCCCACTGCCCCCATCCAGAAGCTTCTTGTAGCTGCTGTTCAGTGAGATTTGTCCTCTATATACCAGCAGTCTGTGTATGGGCCTGTCTCTGTCTGATCCTCTCTGCTCTCCACCCCTGCAGTCAGACATGGGAAACCCTGTACTCGGATTACTTCACATCTTGGTGAACAACAGCTGAAAGGACCCTATAAAGGAGCCTATACCAGGCAGGTGACAGCGGTGCAGCATTGTGCTTGTGGGGGCTATCGGGCGGTGGAGTCAGAAATTGGGGAATACTTGGGTGCTCTCTGGACGGACAATATTACTGCTGCAGTAATTTCCCAAAAGTTTTTGCACAGAGCGGCCACTAATATAGAATAAAGTAAAACAATTGTGCCCTGTAAATAATGGCTGTGCTTTGCTACAAATGCTTCATGTTCGCAGGAGGTTTTTTTTTCTTTAATAAATTTTATTTAGTTTATAATTGATTTTTTCTCTTTCTGCTAGATATCAGCACATGATAGAGGCCGTACGGGACTGGTATAAGAAGTTCTTGGCTGAGAAGGAAAGAAGCTTCATTCCTCCATGAGCTGCAGTTCTTTGTGTCCAGTCGGGAACTCTATTAGTAAGTAGATTTTATCACCGGCGCAGACATTTCCGGGAAGGTTCCAATTGGCCGAATACAAGACGTTCATTAAGCTCTTCATTTGAAATAAACGTCTGGTTATCATCCACAATACTTAATACCGGTCACTTGTCACAAATTTGTATATTTTTACCTGTTATAAAATGCTGCTCATCCCTTGAATCTTTTCTTTTTTTTTGTCATTTTAGACAAAACATTACATATTCCTGACAAGTCCCAGGTCTTTTCACACCACTCGTTTTGCAGGTTCTTTAATACTACAGCACTTACGTTATTGGGGTCATTTTTGTGCAGTTTGCAGTTACATGATTTTTTATACATGTTTTTTTTTAGCTTTGTCTTGTTATTACATCACATTCATCTTTTTCCTCTCTTGCTTTCCTGGACTGAAGGAAACATATCTCCAAGTCACTCTGAGCAGCCGGCAGGAGAGATGGACCCTCAGGAGCCTCCTAGTCTTCAGAATCCACATGAAGGAGAAGTCCAAGAACAAGAAAGGCCTCCGACAGCAGAGCAACCTGTCCGCCAAAAAGTCCCAGAAGAAGAAGCGATGGTCCCGCAGCTCATCTGTGTTTTTCCTAAATGTGGATTATACTTTTACTGATTGTAATTTTCTTGGTCGATACCAGATAAAGTTTTGGATGACAACTGTCTGGACTTGTGTCTTATTTTACATTTCTCCTTTTTTCTTCTTGCTTCCCCTCCAGTGAGATCTGGCTTAGGTGATAAAAGCCTTTCTCTATCCGGTATTTTTGCAGCAGGCTGGAGAATGACTTTCTGGATGATAACTTGCCTTAGTCTCAGATGCCCATACACTAGTTAGCTTTAGACCGGACGCTTGTCCACACAACACATCCCGACTCCCCCATATACATGAATGTGGTTATATGTGTGGGGGAGATGGCCCCATACACAGCACATGGTCGGCTGCTCCAGCAAAAATCCTTGGGTTTGACCTACCTTCCTGTAATATATATGGGGGGCCATTAGTTGGATGTTTGCAGGACCCCTCTTTGTCCGACAGCTTCCCTCCCCCACACATAGCAAGCAGTGTACAGACAAGCTCCCTTCCCGCACATACAGCATATATATCATATAAAGAAAAAACCTAGAAGTCTGAACTGAAACATAAATTGATGTGCATGCAAAATGTAAATGCATGTTCACACACGGCCACTAGACAAAGAAAAACCAAAGACAAGGAAAATACCCAAGTAACTGGAAGTAAATGGGTAAATCGCACAGTGCAAAAATAATAAATAATGAAGGGTATTTAGTTAACATAATTTTGATCAAAATAATGTAAAAGCTATCCCGCCACGTCATAGCAACCCTTATGGGACAGTCCTAACTCTAATATTAAAACCTTACCATTTGTCAAGTGACGTACATATGGATAAGGGCAGAGAGACTAACCCCCTAGTAGAAGCATAGACCTGAGGCAGAATAAACATTTCAGCTCAGACAAAGGGTGGCCACACCCTAATATGTACTAAAGCACACTGAACTACAAAGAAAAAACCTAGAAGTCTGAACTGAAACATAAATTGATGTGCATGCAAAATGTAAATGCATGTTCACACAAGGACACTAGACAAAGAAAAACCAAAGGCAAGCAAAATACCCAAGTAACTAGAAGTAAATGGGTAAATCGCAAAGTGCAAAAATAATAAATAATGAAGGGTATTTAGTAGTGAAGAGCGAGCACTAAAATGCTCGGATGCTCAAAGCTCGGGCCGAGCTCGCCATGATACTCGGTTGCTCGACCTGAGCCACGAGCCCAATGTTAGTCTATGGGAGACCCGAGCATTTTCGCGGCGGCATCCCCGGCTGTCTTTTAAAAGCCTAACAAGTGCCCAAAACGATAGTGACAGTGCTCAAATGACATGGGGACAGCATGGGGATCGCCCCAGGAAGCATTTCTGACCCCCAAGTCACTTCTGTCAACAACGTGGTCAGAGGTATTAAGCCACTTTTAAGGGCTCACAATAAAACGTTCAAAAACTAAACTGAAACTGCTTTCCTGTGAAATATGTTAAGGAAGTTCCTTTCCAGGGTAAAGACTTGTGTATAAGGAAAAATAAATAACAAAAAAAAAAAAATACTCCTCCACACCTTGGGCTATGTTCACAAGTAGCATTTTTAATGTGTTTTTGCACTTTTGTATTGCTTCAACCGTGACAAATGCATTCACCGGGAAATGTCATTTTAACATTTTACAACCTTATCTGGCCATGTGCTGTGTGACACATGCATACAGTGCTGAAAAGACATGGGGACAGCATGGGGAAGACCCCTGGAAGCATCTCTGATTCCCCGGTCACTGACTAAAAGTGTGCCCATCAGAAGTCATCCTTGCAGCATCAGAAGATGCAGACTTGCAACTATCCCCGTGCAAGTTCTTGTCCCAGGGCAGGGTTCAATTGTACCTCCCCCATTCCTTGCAATGCAAGCGCAAATATGCAGCCAACCACCCACCCACCCCCAGGCTGCAATACCATACTGCTTGCTTGCACTTGAAATTGGGCCTTTTAGGCATGTGGAGGCGGAATCTGGCCACCATGTCATGGCAGCGTTGGCGGCCTGGTATCCATACTCAGTCCCCAGCCGCCCGGCGGCGGGGTGTCCACACTCGGTCCCCAACCGCCAGGGGGCGGCCGGGTGTCCATACTCGGTCGCCAGCCGCCTGGGGGCAGCCGGGTGTCCATAAACGGTCCCCAGCCGCCCCTATTTCTCCTTGGAACATCCACCCACACACTTTTCTTAGCCTGGCCTGCTTTAGAGCAGCATTGGACGAGCCCACCAGAGAACCAGACTCCTCCGGTGGGCCCTGGCTTCTCCATCAGGGGAGTTGAGAGTGCCAAGGTGAGGACCATGATGATGATACAAGTTAGCATCTGCTTTGTTTTGTTGGAATGCAAGCGCATGTATGTAGTAGCGGCAAGGCCTGAGGTGGTCAGCGTTTTGGCGCATATCCTACCTCCTCCGAGGATTGCTGGATGTTTTCCTGCTACTATCCCAGTTCTATGACTCCCGTTAAAACAAAGCTTCAGGTGATGAATGATGGATGAGGTGGTGGCAAAGGAGAGCAGGAGGAACAGGGACCATTCACATCAATATCAGGCCAGTCAACCACATATGTCTTGTAGGATATGTTTCTGTAACAAAAGGAGCGGTTTGGCTACACAGTTATAGGGCATACAGTGAGTGCAATGCCTACCAAAAATTTCGAGGCACTCCAATGTACCTTGGAAATGACATGGAGGTCAGAGGGCCTTAACTAAACAGTTTTTTCCATTTATAGCAACTGGGTCTCCTGTACACTGTTGGCCTAAACAGTGAATGGAAGGCTTTCCAAAAATTATGAGGAACTGCAATGCCCCTTGAAACAGACGTGGATTACAGCGTACTAAAAACCTTCTACCCACTATTGGGGAGTGGGTCTCCCTTAGTATTCGCCTTTGCATTGAAAAGCAAAAGCTGACTAAAATTAGGAGGAAATGCAATGTCCGTTGGAAGAGTTGTGGAGGTTAGAGGTAATTAAAAACAACATTTCAATGTAGCTTAACAAGATGGTTTTAATGCCCCTCGGAAAAGACGTGGAGGTCCCAGTAGCTTAACCAGACGGTTTGAATGCCCCTCGGAAGAGGGGATTTTAATGCCCCTTCCAAGAGCCATACAGTACAGCATAGTACAAACATTATTCCCATTATTGGGGAGTGTGTATCCCATAGTCATTGCTTATGCCTTCCAATCAAAAGCTGCCAAAAATTGGGACGGAGGAACTTGCAATGCCCCTTACAAGAGCCATGCAGTACAGCATATTCCAAACATTATTCCCATTATTGGGGAGTGGGTCTCCCATAGTATTTGCTTATGCCTTCCAAGCAAAAGCTGCCAAAAATTAGGACGAAGGAGCTTGCAATGCCCCTTACAAGAGCCATGCAGTACAGCATATTACAAACATTATTCCCATTATTGGGGAGTGGGTCTCCCATAGTATTTGCTTATGCCTTCCAAGAAAAAGCTGCCAAAAATTAAGAGGAACTGCAATGCCCGTTCGAAGGGTCGTGGAGGTTAGAGTTAATTAAAAACAACATATCAATGCCCCTTGGAAGAGCAGTGGAGTTCAGAGTGGTTTAACAAGACGCTATTAATGCCCCTCAAAAGAGATGTGGAGGTCCTAGTAGCTTAACAAGACGGTTTTAATACCCCTTGGAAAAGTGGTGGAGGTCCCAGTAGCTTAACAAGATGGTTTTAATACCCCTCGGAAAAGTGGTGGAGGTCACAGTAGCTTAAGAAGACGCTTTTAATGCCCCTCAGAAGAAACGTGGAGATCCCAGTAGCTTAACAAGACGGTTTTAATGCCCCTTGGAAAAGTGGTGGAGGTCGCAGTAGCTTAACAAGACGCTATTAATGCCCCTCAGAAGAGACGTGGAGGTCCCAGCAGCTTAACAAGACGGTTTGAATGCCCCTTGGAAGAGACGTGGAGGTCACAGTAGCTTAACAAGACGCTATTAATGCCCCTCAGAAGAGACGTGGAGGTTCCAGCAGCTTAACATGACGGTTTTAATGCTCCTCAGAAAAGTGGTGGAGGTCCCAGTAGCTTAACAAGATGGTTTTAATGCCCCTCAGAAACGTAGTGGAGGTCCCAGTAGCTTAACAAGACTGTTTGAATGCCCCTTGGAAGAGACGTGGAGGTCCCAGTAGCTTAACTGGCCGGTTTAAATGCCCCTTGGAAAAGTGGTGGAGGTCACAGTAGCTTAACAAAACGCTATTAATGCCCCTCAGAAGAGACGTGGAGGTCTCAGTAGCTTAACAAGATGGTTTTAATGCTCCTCAGAAAAGTGGTGGAGGTCCCAGTAGCTTAACAAGACGGTTTTAATGCCCCTTGGAAAAGTGGTGGAGGTCGCAGTAGCTTAACAAGACGGTTTGAATGCCCCTTGGAAGAGACGTGGAGGTCCCAGTACCTTAACAAGACGGTTTTAATGCTCCTCAGAAAAGTGGTGGAGGTCCCAGTAGCTTAACAAGACGGTTTTAATGCCCCTTGGAAAAGTGGTGGAGGTCGCAGTAGCTTAACAAGACGGTTTGAATGCCCCTTGGAAGAGACGTGGAGGTCCCTGTAGCTTAACAAGACGGTTTGAATGCCCCTTGGAAGAGACGTGGAGGTCCCAGTAGCTTAACAAGACTGTTTTAATGCCCCTCGGAAAAGTGGTGGAGGTCACAGTAGCTTAACAAGACGCTTTTAATGCCCCTCGGAAGAGACGTGGAGGTCCAAGTAGCTTAACAAGACGGTTTGAATGCCCCTTGGAAGAGACGTGGAGGTCCCAGTAGCTTAACAAGACGGTTTGAATGCCCCTTGGAAGAGACGTGGAGGTCCCAGTAGCTTAACAAGACAGTTTTAATGCCCCTCGGAAAAGTTGTGGAGGTCACAGTAGCTTAACAAGATGCTTTTAATGCCTCTCAGAAGAGACGTGGAGGTCCCAGTAGCTTAACAAGATGGTTTGAATGTCCCTTGGAAGAGAAGTGGAGGTCCCAGTAGCTTAACAAGACGGTTTTAATGCTTCTCGGAAAAGTGGTGGAGGTCCAAGTAGCTTAAAAAGACGCTTTTACTGCCCCTCGAAAAAGTGGTGGAGGTCGCAGTAGCTTAACAAGACGGTTTGAATGTCCCTTGGTAGAGACGTGGAGGTCCCAGTAGCTTAACAAGACAGTTTGAATGCCCCTTGGAAGAGACGTGGAGGTCCCAGTAGCTTAACAAGACGGTTTTAATGCCCCTCGGAAAAGTGGTGGAGGTCACAGTAGCTTAACAATTCGCTTTTAATGCCCCTCAGAAGAGAAGTGGAGATCCCAGTAGCTTAACAAGACGGTTTGAATGCCCCTTGGAAGAGACGTGGAGGTCACAGTAGCTTAACAAGACGGTTAGAATGCCCCTTGGAAGAGACGTGGAGGTCACAGTAGCTTAACAAGATGGTTTTAATGCTCCTCGGAAAAGTGGTGGAGGTCCCAGTAACTTAACAAGATGCTTTTAATGCCCCTCGGAAAAGTGGTGGAGGTCCCAGTAGCTTAACAAGACGCTTTGAATGCCCCTTGGAAGAGACGTGGAGGTCACAGTAGCATAACAAGATGGTTTTAATGCTCCTCGGAAAAGTGGTGGAGGTCCCAGTAGCTTAACAAGATGCTGTTAATGCCCCTCGGAAAAGTGGAGGTCCCAGTAGCTTAACAAGACGGTTTTAATGCCCCTTGGAAAAGTGGTGGAGGTCGTAGTAGCTTAACAAGACTGTTTGAATGCCCCTTGGAAAAGTGGTGCAGGTCCCAGTAGCTTAACAAGATGGTTTGAATGCCCCTTGGAAGAGACGTGGAGGTACCAGTAGCTTAAAAAGACGGTTTTAATGCCCCTCGGAAAAGTGGTGGAGGTCCCAGTAGCTTAACTAGACGGTTTTAATGCCCCTCGGAAAAGTGGTGGAGGTCCCAGTAGCTTAACAATACGCTTTTAATGCCTCTCAGAAGAGACGTGGAGGTCCCAGTAGCTTAACAAGACGGTTTGAATGCCCCTTGGAAGAGACATGGAGGTCCCAGTAGCTTAACAAGACGGTTTTAATGCTTCTCGGAAAAGTGGTGGAGGTCGCAGTAGCTTAACAAGACGCTTTTAATGCCCCTTACAAGAGCCATACAGTACAGCATTTTAAAAATATTATTCCCATTATTGGGGAGTGGGTCTCCCACAGTCTTTGCTTATGCCTTCCAAGCAAAAGCTGACAAAAATAAGGACGGAGGAACTTTCAATAATGGCAACACGGACCACGGTCACCCTGGTGGTATAGTGGTGGTGGAGGCTGAGGATAAGGAGAAGAACATAAAACAGCCGAAATGAGGAAGCGTATATCCATGTGTGGGTGTGAAGCGGTGCATGTGAATACACCTTCCGAAATAACACAGTGGATTTGACTTTATGTTACTCTGCTGTCATTTGGTGGTGATGAGAAGTCTGGCCCAATCCAGCTACTGTTCATTTTGATAAGGGTCAACTTGTCAGCATTGTCAGTTGACAGGCGAGTGCGCTTATCAGTTATAATTACCCCAGCAGCACTAAAAACACGCTCTAATAACACGCTAGCGGCAGGGCAGGCCAGGACCTCCAAGGCGTACAGAGCGATTTCATTCCAAGTGTCCAGCTTGGATACCCAATAATTAAAAGGCACAGAGGAATCACGGAGGACGCTGGTACGGTCGGCAAGGTACTCCCTCACCATCTTTTGAAACTTTCCACTGCTTGTGAGAGTACCCCGCGCCTCAGGGCCTGTAAGCTGGGCAGGTCTCAGAAAACTGTCCCAGAATGTTGACAGTGTTCCCCTGCCTCTGCTGGATTGGAGTTGCCTCTCTCTCGCTTGTACGCCTTGGTTGGTCAACGAACTGTGACCTCTGCCGCTAGCGTGTTCAAATGGGAATTTTTTTTTAACAGTTCTGCAGCAAGGGCCTTCTGGTACTGCCCCATTTTCGTAGACCTCTCCACCTCAGGAATAAGAGAGTGAAAGTTCTCCTTGTAGCGGGGGTCTAAAAGTGTCACCAACCAGTAATGACTGTCACCCAACATTTTGACAACGCGAGGGTCACGGTTAAGGCAGAGTAACATAAAGTCAGCCATGCGTGCCAGACTGGTAACGGGCAAGACTTCCGTGTCCTCACTAAGATGACGACTGACCATGCTCTCCTCCTCCTCCTCCTCCCCCCCCCCCGTCCTCAGGCCACCCACGCTGAACTGACAGTATGACAGTTGTACAGGTACTACCGTCTACAGCGCATGATACAAGCTCCTGTTCTTCCTCCTCCTCCTCTCCCTCATTGTCCCCCAATGCACGTTGGGATGAGATGAGGCTGGGCTGTGTGTAATCGACCGCTACGGCTTCTTGATCCATTTCATCATACTCTGGCTGCAATGCCTCCTCTTTAATTCTCTGCAGAGAGCATTGCAAAAGACAGACAAGTGGAATGCTGACGCTAATGATGGCGTCATCGCCACTCACCATCTTGGTGGACTCCTCAAAGTTTGTCAAGATGGTACATACAGTACAGACCAAAAGTTTGGACACACCTTCTCATTTAAAGATTTTTCTGTATTTTCATGACTATGAAAATTGTACATTCACACTGAAGGCATCAAAACTATGAATTAACACATGTGGAATTATATACTTAACAAAAAAGTGTGAAACAACTGAAAATATGTCTTATATTCTAGGTTCTTCAAAGTAGCCACCTTTTGCTTTGATGACTGCTTTGCACTCTTGAGAGACTGCCATAAAGACTGAGAGGAGGGGGCATCTTTGCATGCAGTATGGACAGGGGATTGCCATTCACACACAACAGGTGACACCCGCTGACACTGGTCATGGACCCTGGGGTTCGCCCCACAAAGTCGGGTGCTTTGCTGCCATGTGCTTGATCATGCTGGTGGTGGTCAGGCTGGTAGTTTTGTCACCCCTGCTGATGCTGGCATGGCAGGTGGTACAAATGGCCTTTTTGGGGATATCAGCAGAGTCTTTAAAAAAATTCCAGACTCTGGAAGACCTACAGGTTGTACTGGCAACGTCCCTCGTGTTGGTGTTACGGGGAACTGTTCCCGGCCTTCTGTGTGCGGCCACCACACTGCTTTTTTCTGCCTGTTGGGATACTCTGCCTCCCTCACCCTGTCTGCTGCTGGCCTCGCTCTGCATGTCCTCCTGCCACATTGGGTCAGTTACTAGATCATCCACCACCTCCTCCTCTTCCACTTGCGCACCACGATCCTCCTACTCACTTCCTGGCAATTGTGTCTCGTCATCGTCAACCTCTTGTGACAAATTGCCAGCGTTGACTTCCTCTGGCCGTGGCTGTTCAAATATTTGGGCATCTCTACATGGGATCTCCTCTTCCACCACTTCAAGCGGAGCAGGCGAGGGGCACAAATCTGGAAATGGACCAGTGAACAGCTCTTCAGAGTGTCCAAGTGTGGGATCAGTTGCTGTCTGACGACACTCGGCATGGTGGGAGGGAGGAGCATCAGGGTGAGGAGGAGTATGCGGTCGAGACTCATGGCTACTAAGAGTTGACCGTGTGGAAGACAGACCGGAGGTGGTGGTGCCCAGGTAACTGGAAGTATTATCTGCTATCCAATTAATAACCTGTTCACACTGATCTGGTGTTGTTCTGTGCTTCCCTAGTAATTCGGTCAAGAAGTGGGAGCGAGAAGATATGGCTGTTGGTTGTGGCACATTTTCACCTTGGCCACGGCCCCGTCCTCTGCATGCACCAACACCAGAACGTCCACTTCCATGTCCCTTGCCACGCGCCTTGCCCATTGTAAAGTAAGTAAAATAGCTTACACTCGCACCATCAATGGAAAAAGGGTAATAAAGTAGATTAGAACCGTGGAAGAGGAAAACCACAGTTCTATTTCTCTGGCCTACACCCGACTCTTTTAAACAATCTGAACAATCAGGGAGAAACTATTACTGTTTTTCTTTACGGAAAAAATACCAAAAGGTGAATAATAGAGATTTTTTACCGTGGAATGGCAAAACCACAGTTATTGTTTACTGGGGTATACCAGAAAATTTTAAATAGATATATTTGTGTCTGAACAATCAGGAGACAGTACTGTTTTTCTTTACAGCAAAAAATGCAAAAAAGCAGGATAATACAGAGATTTGACCCGTGGAACTGCAAAACCACACTTGTATTTCTCGGGCCTACACCAGACTATTTTCAACAGATATATTTGTGTCTGAACAATCAGGAGACACTACTACTGTTTTTCTTTGCGGCAAAAAATGCCAAAAGCAGGATAATAGAGATTTTTTACCGTGGAACAGCAAAACCACAGTTATAATTTACTGGTGTATACCAGACTATTTTCAACAGATATATTTGTGTCTGAACAATCAGGAGACACTATTAGTTTTTTTTTTTACGGTGACACATATTACGATAACTTGCACCTATAGTGCAAAAAAAACAAAAACCCTAAAAAAAACACAATGGGTTCAACCGTACTCAAATTGTTAACTAGGAGCAATGATTAGTGTGAATAATATAATATTTTGATTGGAGATGATCCAACCTCTGGTTCCACCACTGATCCTGAGAATGAAGGAATGGGGAACCTATCAGCTTTTTTTTTCCTGCACAGCTGTGCTCCCAACCACCCACAGTGCAAAAAAAACCCTAAAAAAACAATAGGTATAACCGTACTCAAATTGATAATTGGGAGCAGCGATTAGTGTGAAGGATATAATATTGTGATAGGCGATGTTCCATCCACTGATTCTGAGAAAGAAGGAATGGGGAACCTATCAGCTTTTTTTCCTGCACAGCTGTGCTCCCACCCATTGCGCAAAAATACCCTAAAAAAATGCACGTACTCAAATTGTTAATTGGGAGCAATGATGAGTGTGAAGGGATATAATATCTTGATTGGCGATGGTCCGACCTGTGGTTCCGCCACCGATCCCAAGAATGAAGGAATTGAGAACCTGTAAGCTTTTTTTTTCCTGCACAGCTGTGCTCCCAACCACCAACCATAGTGCAAAAAATAAAAAAAACAATAGATCCAACTGTACTCAAATTGTTAAATTGGGAATGTGAAAAAAATAATGCATCCACTTCTTTCTAAATTAGGCTGTCAGACCCCCAAGAATGACATCCTAGTAATATGCCATGACTTATACCTCTTTAAATGTATGCAAAGGATAAACCTGGATATCCAGGTATACGTTTTATTGATTGATTTCTATAAGGGCCTATTTACACATGTAAATGTGTATCTGCTACGGACATGAATGATCGGCTGCAGCCCTTCCACGTGGCCAGTCAATGGATCCGCAAATCACAACAAGTAATTCAAGGAAATGGAAAAGTAAAAAAAAAAATTCTAGTAACATTGTATAGCGTACCGGTGATTGCGCTATTTAACTTGCCATCAGTGATTGACGGCATATAAATGGTTAAACAGCAGTGATTGACGCTCCGCTCTGGCCGCTGCTGTTACAGCAAGATGTCAGCTGTGTAGGATGGGGGCTCTGCTCCTGAGCCCACCCGAAACAGCAATCCAATGGACGGTTTCACACACCACATTATCCAGTGGTGTTTAATTTGCTTTTCTATTTAGGAAACAAAACCGTTTTAATAACGTTTTCCTTCTCTGGTATCTAGGAGCCATTTCAGCTATTTGTAAAGGGAATCTGTCAGCAGGTTTTCTTGGCTATTCTGAGAGCAGCATGATGGGGTGAGCGCCACACTAGGAGTAGGACCACCGAGCCCAGAGCTATTGCAAGACGTGCAGACAATATATACCAGGTATGAATGAATCCAATACAACATTATTGTTACTTGGGAATGAACCTACTTGGATATAATACATCCCTTGATATGTATATACCAAAAGGTCATTATCTTGGGAATGCCTATATTGGCTTTTATTATTTGGGATTATATCCTTTTACTATGTGACCTAGGATATACTATCAGTATGCATTAGCACAATTGGAGCTACTACTATTTAGCCCTGGTGTCTCTGCAATTCAAATATTTACATTATACCTCCTCACTATTATATGGTATTACTATATATATGTGTGTGTGCTCTTTTCTTTGCCGCCATGTACCCAAATTATTATAATAAAGGTCTTTTTTAACACATTGACCCCTTGTCGGATGTACTATATATTGGTTGTTGTTGAGAGCAGCATGATGTAGAGACAAAGACCCCTTACAGGTCTTTTATTAGCAGAAGATTATCACTAGAGGACTAGTAAACCTGCTGCCAGGTAGTCCAACCACGCCCCCCACCACTGATTGGCAGTTGAAATACAGTGTACAAAGAAAGCTGCCAATCAGAGGTGTGGGTGGGGTTATTATACAGAGCTCAGCATTCAGAGATCTGCATGAGAAAAAAAAACCTGCAATTTTATCAAAATAACACCAAGCAGCCCAGTAAGTGATACATCGTTGGAATCAGGGCCTCGGATTATGCTGCTCTCAAATGGGATAGCAAAAACCTGCTGACATATTCCATTTAAAGGGGCAGCTGCTACTAAATCCAGACATGGTGCAAAATTTAAATTCTGCTGCAGATTTACTGCTGTAGATTTTTAATTCCTAAAAATCCCTGTAGATTCAGAGGATCTCAACCTTTTCAATGCAAATTATTTTCAAGACTTATTCACAGATATTATGAAATATTACAGTAGAAATAAAAAAAAAAAAAGCACAATACCTAAACCCCCTCCTTGGGAAAAATATACGGCAAGTATAAGAAAGACAAAAATTTATTCTGGAGTCATATTGAAGTGTAAATAGAATTGTAACCATACAATGCAAACAGCAGCGAATGTAAGTAGGATCCACTGGATCTATATAAGAGGAACGCTTTCCAAAGCCGATCTTCTGAGCCCACCGCTATGCTGGCTGGACCGGCATTGTGATCGTCAGCACCTGGAATATACGTCACGTTTTACTGCAGCTCATAGAACCAAATGATAAGACGCAGAGCAGTGCGAGGCTTGTGACTCGCTATACACAAAATATACGACATGTTTGATGAATGGCATAAAGGAAAGCCGATGCATTCAGATGTCTCAGGGCAACTATATGTTGTGATAGATAAGTTCCTGTCAGGGTGAGGGGCAGCATCCTATCTGCTCACTCATCATGACAGGTTTACAACATGTTGACTCATGGACGTGATCAGTCAGTCAATCAATGACAGATGCACGTTCTTGATTCCGACAGGTAGGTCAGAGATGTCCGTCTCAATCAGTTTACCTTCACCCATCTAGGATGGATGGCTGCTGACATCGTTGGCCATTATGTCCATATGCAATTATTATCCCCTAATTGTGATGTACAGTACAAATTTATATTGTGGTACCGTGTTAGCCAGAAAATTTGATGGAAATAATTTTATGCCCAAAAATGGCAAAAGTATTCTCGGAGTGATACCTTTATTGGCTAACCAGAAAAAAAATATATATATGCAAACTTACAGAGCACACAGGCTCCTTCTTCAGGCAGGATTACAAATGTTAAGAATTCATGTGTAATATTGCCTGAAGAAGGAGCCTCTGTGCTCTGAAAGCTTGCATATATTTTTTTTTCTGGTTAGCCAATAAAGGTATCACTCCAAGAATACTTTTGCCATTTTTGGGCATAAAAGTATTCACATAGAATTATTCACTAATTAAAACAATTTATTTTTGCTAAATAAATGTATACAGTTTTTTAAATTTTATTTTATACATTTTCTCAGAGAACCTCTTTAAGAAGGAGATTTCAGAATGGGCTATAAGACATGTCCAGCTTTGCTTAATTGTCTCACCTTACTGTCCTTGTTGAACTGAGCTCCACTTTGTTCTTGGATGATATTGTAAGGAATGAAGACGTCTAGATGATACAAATCGGGACGTCCGACTATTCTGTCTTCACCCAAGTCCAACACAAGAGATCTAGCAGAAGACTGTAAAGAGAAGACCAGCGTGGTAACAACGCTTATGTCGCTGAATGCTTCTGTACGGGAAAGAAAGTTGTAACCAACAAGTGCACAAAAATCTAAACTTTTATCTTGATACGTGGCCAACTAGAAGTTACTGTGTAGCTCCACACGTCTCATACATTAAATCTGACACGTGGAGGAACTGCTCACAGAAAATGCTGAAAAATATTTTTTAGGATTCACACTGCATTAAAAGGGGTTGTCCACCACTTTAATACTAATGGAATATCCTTAGGATAGGTCATCAATATTAAAGTGCCAGGCAACCCCTTTAAGTGAGGCATAATGAATGGTACCAGAATTTCAGATAATGTAGCCTTCATTAGGCAGAAGGCCCACTCGGTTATATGAAGAAATCTGGGGTCCCCAAAAGCAAACCCCGTAATCACCAGATTCCCGTGTGGTGACTACTTAATCTGCTTTTTGGGAAGACCAGAACTGACCCCTATATTTAACCAAGTGGGTCCCCTTAAGCTACATTATCCTGTCTGATGAAGGCTACATTAGCTGAAACATTCTTAATCTTCATTATGCCTCATTTAACGCAATGTGAATCATGGACATGAGAAAAATCAAATTAAAAAATAAATACATTTAAAGCATTTTCTGTGCGATTCCTCCAAATGTCGCATTAATATAGAAAAAATAAAGAGCGGCGTGTTCTACACTATTGCAACAAGCCTCTTTCATCATTTCTATCATCATTATAACATCATTTATATGCACCAGCACCATGGAATCAATGGCACTATATAATTAAATAATAATAATAATATATACATCTTCCCACCAGCTTGTTTTCCCTCTATCTCCTCTCTGGATCTATGAAGCCAGAACTGTCAAAGAAGAGGTGATGGTGGAGATGGAGGGGAAACAAGCAGGGCGGAAGGCTTATATAAATGACTGGTCCCGCAGTGAAGCACTGGGCGTCTGTGCTTGGTTTGAACAGTCATTCTCCGCTGACAGAGTCGTTTACAGAGATCTTCTTTCCCATTCCAACAGCTTGCAAACAACCCACCATGGTATGAAAAAAAAAATTATATCATCATCATCCAGTAAATGTATCACAGCTGCCAGCAATTGGCTACTGTGGACACATCAAAGCTGTGATGATAAAAGTTGGCAGAGGAGGACCGGTAGCACGAGGTTGGCACAGACTTTTAATAAGGGAAGACTTTTGGAAATCACATGAAATGCAAAAAGGTCACAATCCTAAACCACATCTAAGGGTCTCACCATTTTAGGTAAAGAGATTTCAGCCACCAGAAAACTTGGGTGTCCTACAGGAGGTTCCGCCACAATCATGTAATCTGGTTTCACGGGTGAACTGATAAAAAAAAGGAAGGCAGCAGTATATTGCAAGGGTACACCATCAATTTATGATCTGTTGGGGTCAATCTCTAATATAATAAAGGGGCACTGATGCTGGTAATGAGGAACAGCCCCTTTCAGGGTCATTCCCTGCACATTGGCATCATGGCCTCCACTGTGCAACGGAACGACAGCATAGATCCAGCAAAGTGAATGGGATTAGCTGCAGTTCTCCTGCACAGTGAAAATCTGGGTAGCTGCCCCACACCAGCATATTCTTTAAAAAGGGCAGCGGGGTTACTTCCAGGCTGCAGCCCCCTTATTCTTGGAGTCCAAGAAGTTGGATATCCTATATCTTTTGTAAGATGGGATTCTAAAAAAAGTAAATGCATGCAATAAACCTCAAAGTAACCCAAACCTTTCAACTTCTGAGATGAGGGACTTGCTTGGAGTTAGCTGGGAGGGTCTGTAGGAAAAAAATAAAGACCATAAAGGCATAATAGTTAAAACAAAAAAAAAAACAATGTCCACATTGTTCTTGCACCATAACAAGCCATTCTGCAACTTCCCCCATCTGTTGGGTTTAACCCATCACCACGAGGAGTGGCGCTCCCCCATCTGTTGGGTGTAACCCATCACCATGAGGAGTGGCGCTCCCCCATCTGTTGGGTGTAACCCATCACCATGAGGAGTGGCGCTGCCGCTTCTGTTGGGTATAACCTATCACCAGGAGGAGTGGCGCTCTTCATACTTTGTGTACCTAGAGGAAATGTGGTATTATAAGACATCCAATCAATTGAATGGCCGACCATGTACTGCATGGATGAGCGAGGAACATCAGAGAAGAAGCCGCCGATGCTCAACAGCAGCCTACTCTGTCGTCTTTTACAGACTGTATGCCATAGACTTGTACCTTAGAGTTGGGACTTACCCCATTATGTTCATTTCCTGAATCATCGGTTTTGATTTGGTTCTGATATTCTGTTCAAAAATGGATCCCAGGAACTTCCGATTTTTCGGCATTTTCCACTCTGAAGGGAAACCATAGATGATTAACAGGGTCGGACTGGAACTGAAACTCAGCTCTGGCATGTGAGAGCACGCAGGCCCGCCCGACGCGCGTTGAATGTAAAATATTTTCGTGAATGATTTGGGTATATGTCACAATAAAAATTGCTGCAAACTGCACTTTATCATCGATAGACAAAAACTGACATAATGTAAAATATAAACTTCCCTCCAGGAAAATGTTAATTTCTTTCAACTGGAGGGACGGACATATTTGTAATATAGAGCTCCAAGTTCCCAAAAACGCTATGTTTGATAGTACCAGGAAAAGCAGGAAAAGTGAATCCTTGCAGATTTGAAGCAGTTTCATGTCTATTCTTTCAGTATTTTTGCAGCGTTTCTAAAGAACGGGACAAAAAAAATCTCAAAAAACGCAATATCAAGGGGATTTTCCTGCCGAGCGACAGGTTTTTTGTGCAGAAATGTTCTTCCCTTTCTTTTTTGTTTATATTTTGTGTTATACACTAGTGGCCAAAATTGAGGCAACACCTTCAGTTCTTCACCATCACCAATATTTAATGGAGGTTTTCACTGACCTACTTACATGTACACACGCCCTCTTCTGCGATATGTAGTCTATGTTGGTTTATAGTGACCTGGGTGTGATTTAAGACAGATATTGTGCGATTAAAATGCGGTTTTTATATTTTAAAGCCAGTTTGTCATCAGAAGGTAAGCAATTACATGTTTTCGTTCTCAAAGTGTGTAAGCGGTTTCAAGAGACTGGTTCGATAAAGAATAAACCAGGTAGAGAAAGGAAGAAGGCTACAAGTCCTCAGACTGATAGAAGAATTGTTAGAATCGCCCTAAATAACAGGAAATAAACGGCTGTTAACATCAACAAGGAGCTTGTCAACACCGGAGTGACAGTGTCTGACCGGACGGTTCGACGACGACTGGTAAATGCAGGGTTAAGAGCCAGAATACCAGGTAAAAAGCCATTTCTGAATGCCTCACAGCATCAGAAACGTCTGCAGGGGCCAAAGAACATTGTAAATGGACCATTGAACAATGGAGAAATGTTATATGGAGCGATGAGACACGCATATCCATCTTTGGCAGCGACGGTGTCCGCTACGTTCGACGACGACCTGGAGAGGACTGGTTGCCATTGGGTACAGTACCCACCATGAAGCCTCCTCTGAGTGTTATGGTAGGGGGCTGCGTGTCCAGAGATGCAGGTGGTCGGCTGCAGGTAATTGAAGGAACAGTTAATGCTGAAAAGTACATCAAGGACGTCCTTCAGCCTAAACTCATTCCTTCGGCACGTGATGTATTTGGTGAAGGGACACCGTTTATTTTAAGATGGAGCCCCATGCCATACAGCTAAAAAATGTCTCTCTTGGTTCAAGGACAAAAATGTCCAGCTATTGAATTGGCCAGGAAACAGCCCAGATCTCAATCCTATTGAGAATCTCTGGGCTCGCCTCAAAAGAGAGGTGTCAAAACAGCGGGCTTCACACAAGCAGGAACTCATTGCAGCCATCATCACATCATGGCTTCATATCATCACACCATCTGATTTACACAAACTGGTAGATAGCATGCCAAGTAGATGCCAGGCCGTCATCAAGGCCGAGGGCTGTCCAACTGAGTATTAACATTTAGTGTTAGATATGAAAATAGGACAAATCAATGGCTTTTCTCCGACAGTCATCTGAGTGACAATAGTCTCCAATTTGTTGACAAATGAACAAATTTCCTGCTAATATTGTGTTTCTATATGAGATTTTATTTCTACTTAAAAACTTTACTGTGAAATCAAAAACATTCATGAAATTAGTATTTGTATTGGCAAAATGCTAAAAATTCATAAATCTTGGGGGTGTTGCCTCAATTTTGGCCACTAGTGTATAGAGTTCCTCAGTATATTTATATGTTGTCCCCCATCACCTTTTTCATCTCTCCTTACAAGTATGCCTTGTATCTTAATTAAAACATGGTAGTAAGTAGCATATGAAACCCTTTTATAATGGGTAGTGTAGAATCGCTGCATATTTCAGGGTTATGCGCTCCTGAGGACTCATTAGTGCTGCCCTCCTCAGGCGAAACCTGGTTGTGACCTCGTATAATATGGGGCTAGCCGGTCTCACCTACCAGTTTGGGTCACAAACCCTTTTTCGTTTGCTTTGATGTTTTACTCATTGTTTATTACGTTTACACCAAAAATCTCTCCTAATCCTGGAGATCAAACCTATGAAAGCAATTTATGAATGATCGTAACACCTCTATGAAGGGTAATTATCACATCCTTCATAAATATACATTTATATGTATAAATACATATGTGGTCAATGCATAGTACTGGCACATGACTTATCACTTTCCAGGACCTTACAAAGCACCAGGAACATTCGTAACAAGCGGAGGAGAAGCGATTCTGGCAACTTAATAGGAAAGGATTCTTTACAGTTAGAGCAGTCAGACTGTGGAATGCCAACCACAAGATATAGTAATGGCAGATAGTATAACAGCATTTATAGAAGGGCTGGATACTTTTTTAACAAAACATGACATTGTGGGTTATAAATAATCTAGTAATAGAAAATGTATAACTTTGGAGATAGACCAAGGACATTAAAGTTAAAACTTTTTCAACCTATGTAACTATGCAAGTATGCAGAATGCACATTAGGAAAATGCTTGAAATGCAATTCCCTATAATACTATTTTACAAGTAATTTCCTCTTAATTTTCCGCTTTGTAAAGTGCTAGTTATAAGCCCAATCTATGGATCTAAAAAGTGCAAAACACTCCTGAAACACTTGTACGTATGTTCTATAATCTTTATTTCTTATGGTGCCTAAGGGAAGCCGTAATGATAAGACTCCTGCTTGGTAACAAGTGCAGTTATTTGCCTCCATAATGAAAGTGAATTACCAATGATGAAAGGGTTAATACTTGGACCCAGCATCAGTAATAGCCCTTGTAGTAACCATGACAACTATTGTGAGGGCATAAACAAGTGTCATAAAGAAGATTCCATAAAAGAATGCCGCGCTGCCATGATCAGCGCCATTACTGATGATGCGCCTGAGGACCTTGAGCTTGACCACCCCACGTAATGTGCCAATGTTGGTGTAATTTGGAGGTTCTAGCAGGGAAAGGGGTTGTCTTCTTAGACACCCCGGGGGGAAGGGAAGGTAACAGAGGGGGGGTCCCCAAAACAGGATCCCCTTCTGTTACTATGTACAAAGAGCTGCTCTTCTTTGGGAGTTCATGGATGGATCGTTGACTTTAATGGGTGATAAATTGGGAGGGGGGGGGGATACGCATCCTATTAGGGGTTATCCATAATGAGCAACCCCTGTAACCAAGTACCCAACATCTTGAGAGACGGAGCTGGATCTGTAAGGGAGAAGTGGTAGATCCACCTGGGAAATCAGATCAACTAAATTCGTTCCAGCAATAAATGTGGTGACAGATATCGCAGCCAGATCTCTCCCACATCCAGTTTATCACATTAATAGTCTATATTTGTTATGTCGTTCTCTGTAAATATGTAGAAATTCTAAAACTCCGTCATATATCGGCACTAACTCTCTAAGCCCAAGGGAAGGGCAGCCCTCCAGCCATGGTTCCCTAGAGGTTTCCTCCACAGGGGGTTTTCCTCTCCTGAGCGCTGGAGGGTGACTCTTCGTGAGTCGAGGGTTGTGCCATTTTCGGTGTCATGTAAATTTAAATAAAGTTGAGAACGTTTGACACCTAATTGCAATGATTTGTGTATTTATTTTGTATGTGTCTGATTCATTTTGTTTGGGAGTCGGGGTCCATCACACATCACTGGGTCATACGTCTGGACATCTGCCGCCAGAAATTTTGCTCCAGGGGTTGCCCCTGCTCTGGGGAGTTTGATGGAGCAGAGAAGACAAGAATTACAGAACTCATCTTCAGAATAAGGACTTCTATTACAGTACTACAAGCAGCAGTGTTTCAGTATTTGTAAGCTGAAAACCAGAGGGGAACAAACACAGTGAAAAATAGTAACTGAAACACTTTCACCTCTTCTGTTTTGGATCCACTCCTGGCGTCTGCTAACAAATACTGATGCAAAATATCGCCATGGAAGTTCCCTAAATTCTTACTGACTGATTTGACTGTTTGAGTAGCAGTCAAGCAACAGAGGTTGCAAGCGTTAAAGGAGTTTTCTGGTATCAAAAACCCCTGTCCCCCTTGCCATTTTTCTCTATCCTGAACCTGTGCTTCCTGCCCTGATCTCAGACTGTCTGACCTAGTCCTTGTCTTCGCTCTCCTGAGTCTGGTACCCTGGTACCTCCGGAATGCTGCTGCAGTCCCGGGAACTGCACTGAAGTGGTACCTGGTGTCTACCGGCGGCCCAGTCTATCCTCACCACCAGAGGTTCTAGTGGAGACCCAGTAGACACCTAGTCACAACCCTCCCGTGGGGCAGTGGGTCCATATCCACCAGGGTTACACCCACATAGCAAATGTGGTACCAATATTCAAGAAGGGGATAACATCTGAGCCTGGAATTTATAGGTTGGTAAGTTTAACTTGTACTGTGGGCAACAACTTTGAGGGTTTTCTAAGAGATACTAACCTGGAGCACCTCAATAAGAATAACCTAAACATATGATTATGAGGGATCTGTCCTGCAAACTAATCTGAAAAGATTCTATGGGGAGGTAAGTTCAGGTTGGACCAGGGAAACTTAGTGGATGTTGTCTACCTGGACTTTTCAAAGGCATTTGATACGGTGCCATACAACAGGTTGGTACATAAAAATGTTCAATATATTATATGGTAAACTTGCTCCACGAAAGAACAAGTCCTTGTGTGGTCGATGGAAAAAACAAGGAAAATATCAGTGATGCGGTCGTTACCTCTTGACAACTCCATTTCGTACTTGTTCTCTAGTCCCTCCATGGCCACGGTGATAAAAAATTCCCTGAAAAGCTCATTATTCTAATAAAAAAAATACAAAGTAAGGAGCTGACACAAAGGAGAGCAGACAGCTCGTATGTCGGAATAAGCAATTGCAGTTACCGTAATTTTCTCAAAGACGGTGCCATTAATCACTATGTCGTACGCCGTGCAGCTGCCTCCACCTGTAGGACAAAGTGCACCAGGACTTAGATACTTTGCGGTGCCGACTCAATCCATTGACCTTAGTAGGGCTGCTATGAATAAGTGGTATAAGTTCTTAAAGGGGAATCCAAGTAGTGGACAATCCCTCTAAGTCCCAAATCTAAACCAAAAAAGTTCAAAAGTCAACAACAAGATGTCAAACTTTATTCCGCAGACTGGAAGTGGACCTACCAGAACCTGTGGAGATGGCACCTTTGACCATTGAGGATTAGTAAGTTGTAATACTTGCTATTTTAACCCCTTTAAGGATATCTCTGGACTATCCCTTTAAAAAGAGAAGCGCTGTATTAAAAAAAAACGTACTATTATCAACTTCAACGTGGGGCTCTCCAAGGCTCATGGGGACTCGATAGCCGGAGGGATCATCAGATTCCAGGATGCTGACTAACTCCTCCTCCGTCAGGTCCGGGGCCGCTGGGATCTGGTTCGACTTGCAGATGTTAATAAAGATTTTGGTATTTTTGGATGTGCGAGTTTTAATGCAGAAACCTAACACAGAAATAAAAACAAAAAGTGAACAAAAACACAATAAAATCGGCAAAAGCCAAGCAGCATTTACATGTAATCAACTGCATAAGAAATTATGTGACCCCCCACGTTGGTTGCATCATGTGACCGTTGCAGTCAATAAGACCCCACTGCCCCACTGTGGTATCTGTCACATAATATGCACAAAGTAATCTGGATAATAATCAGAGGATGCCCATCTCACCCGGCTGGGGTCTGATCTCTCTGCTTTCTGGTAAGCTCGGTATTCTGCTCTGTATCTCCTGTTTGGCCTGAAATGAGGCAACAAGTGTGAATCAGTGAGTAACATGAACAGGATGGTTCTGCAAACTGATTTTTCCTGCACCAAAATAGTACAACTGTGAGGGGTCTAAAGCCAACAATACACATTAGGTAAATGTTGGAGACTGCCGCGCCCCCGGCGGCTGACGGAGGAGACATTCACCCGGTGATTGCTGGCCTCTCCAATTCATCTTTCGTACCTTCATCAGCATCTGTTCATACAGCGCTTCCTCCATGTTTGTGTTAATTTCTGCAGACAGCAGCGACTTGTCAGACGCCACTTTTTCGGTCAAAGACAGAAGCTCAGGGATCTTGTTTTATAAGAGAAAACCTGAAAAATGAAAATATGTATTAATCTTCTCCACAGACAACGACAGGGGGAGAGTGCGGGAGCCTGACAGCCGACGACACGAGGGGGTGCGGGAGCCTGACAGCCCTTGACACGAGGGGGTGCGGGAGCCTGGCAGCCCACGACAAGAGGGGGTGCGGGAGCCTGGCAGCCCACGACAAGAGGGGGTGCGGGAGCCTGACAGCCCACGACACGAGGGGGTGCGGGAGCCTGACAGCCCACGACACGAGGGGGTGCGGGAGCCTGACAGCCCACGGCATGACGGGGGGCGGGAGCCTGACAGCCCTCGACGCGAGGGGGTGCGGGAGCCTGGCAGCCCACGACACGAGGGGGTGCGGGAGCCTGGCAGCCCACGACACGAGGGGGTGCGGGAGCCTGGCAGCCCACGACACGAGGGGGTGCGGGAGCCTGACAGCCCTCGACACGAGGGGATGCGGGAGCCTGGCAGCCCACGACACGAGGGGGTGCGGGAGCCTGACAGCCCATGACACGAGGGGATGCGGGAGCCCGACAGCCCACGACACGAGGGGGTGCGGGAGCCCGACAGCCCACGACACGAGGGGTGCGGGAGCCCCGACAGCCCATGACACAAGGGGGTGCGGGAGCCTGACAGCCCACGACATGAAGGGGTGCGGGAGCCTGACAGCCCACGACACGAGGGGGTGCGGGAGCCTGGCAGCCCACTACACGAGGGGGTGCGGGAGCCTGGCAGCCCACGACACGAGTGGGTGCTGGAGCCTGGCAGCCCACTACACGAGGGGGTGCGGGAGCCTGGCAGCCCACGACACGAGGGGGTGCGGGAGCCTGACAGCCCACGACATGAAGGGGTGCGGGAGCCTGACAGCCCACGACACGAGGGGGTGCGAGACCCTGACAGCCCACGAAACGAGGGGGTGCGAGACCCTGACAGCCCACGAAACGAGGGGGTGCGAGACCCTGACAGCCCACGAAACGAGGGGGTGCGGGAGCCTGGCAGCTCACGACACGAGGGGGTGCGGGAGCCTGACAGCCCACAGCACGAGGGGATGCGGGAGCCTGACAGCCCACGACATGAGGAGGTGCGAGACCCTGACAATATTGGGAGTGGGATTCTGCACACCTACAGCTAGCTACTTATTGTCCTGAATGTAGTAATCACCTTGGCACATTCCCATCTTCTTACCTGTAGTGCAGACACCAAACACCACTACTCTGACTGCAATCACCCAGCTACAGCGTCACCACGCCTCAGCAGCAGCGCAGTGTCTAGATTGGAGTTGATTTCTTGAGGGGGAGGAGTGATTTCATGGAACCATGATGTCACCGGAAGGGGCGGGGCCTTCTCAGTCCAGTGGACACTATTCCACCTGCTGCTGCAGCAGTGCGCGCATTGTGCCGGGACAGGAGGACTGGTGATGAGGAGCTCGTGTTCAGCGTTGTGCAGTGAGGACTGAGGCGGGGAGAACACAATATTAATTATAATAATTTTTTTTAGGCTGTGTGCCCACTATGCGTTTTTTAAGCGTTTCCGCGGTGGCAATTCCGCTGCAGAAACGCTTAAAAACGCTTGATAGAAGGTCTGCCATGTTCCCCAATGATAATCTGCATGTGCTTTGCACATGCTGTGTAAATTTCTGCTGCGGATTATCATTGCGGAAAAATCCGCTGCACTACCAATTATTTTGCGGAAGCCGCCATTGACTTGCATTAGAACACATGGAATCCGCATCACTGCATCTGTACATGCAGAATCCATGCGCTTCAATGTGCGGATGGTACCCTGGTTTGGAGAAGAGGAGACTCTCCTCCGGACCCGGGTACCATAGAACCTGTAAAAAAAGAATAAAATAAAAAATAAATATTATACTTACCTTCTGATGGCCCCCGGTGTCTTTATCCGATGCGTCCAGGCTTGCCAGCAGCTCGCGATGGTCTGAAAAGGACCTGCCGTGACGTCATTTAGTCATGTGACGGGTCACGCGACCGCTGACGTCGGCAGGCCATCAGAAGGTAATTATATATTTATTTTTTACCATTCTTTAATGGTCACACTATATAAATCCATGCCGGTTGCATGTATTTATATAGTGTGACCAAGTTGTCAAGCACTTTCCAAGTGATGCTAAAATCGCTTGTCAACCCGCATGCGGAAATGCAAGTGAAGAACGCTTCACATCAGCAAGTCCCAGGCAGGAAAAAAGCATGTACAATCCGCATGTACAATCCACATGTACAATCCGCATGTACAATCCGCATGTACAATCCACATGCGTTTTTTCTGCCAGGGAGACGCGGAAACGCTCAAAAAAAATCCGGAGCATTTCTGCATCGTGGGCACATAGCCTTACATTAATTGTATGACTCAATATTGAGCACACGTAACCATCTATACACAGCTGGAGGCCGCACGTAGCCATCTATACACAGCAGGAGGCCGCACGTAGCCATCTATACACAGCGGGAGGCCGCACGTAGCCATCTATACACAGCAGGAGGCTGCACGTAGCCATCTATACACAGCAGGAGGCTGCACGTAGCCATCTATACACAGCAGGAGGCCGCACGTAGCCATCTATACACAGCGGGAGGCCGCACGTAGCCATCTATACACAGCGGGAGGCCGCATGTAGCCATCTATACACAGCGGGAGGCCGCACGTAGCCATCTATACACAGCGGGAGGCCGCACGTAGCCATCTATACACAGCAGGAGGCCGCACGTAGCCATCTATACACAGCGGGAGGCCGCACGTAGCCATCTATACACAGCGGGAGGCCGCACGTAGCCATCTATACACAGCGGGAGGCCGCACGTAGCCATCTATACACAGCGGGAGGCCGCACGTAGCCATCTATACACAGCGGGAGGCCGCACGGCGCCATCTATACACAGCGGGAGGCCACACGGCGCCACCTATACACAGCGGGAGGCCCACAGGGCCCCCCCAGAGAGAGCAGGAGGCCGCACGGCGCAATCTATACACAGCGGGAGGCCGCACAGCGCCCCCCCCACAGAGACAGCAGGAGGCCGCACGGCGCCATCTATACTCAGCAGGAGGCCGCACGGCGCCCCCGACCCCAAAGACAGCAGGAGGCCGCACGGCGCCATCTATACTCAGCAGGAGGCCGCACGGCGTCACCTATACACAGCGGGAGGCCGCACGGCGCCACCTATACACAGCGGGAGGCCGCACGGCGCCACCTATACACAGCGGGAGGCCGCACGGTGCCACCTATACACAGCGGGAGGCAGCACGGCGCCACCTATACACAGCGGGAGGCCGCACGGCGCCACCTATACAGCGGGAGGCGCCACCTATACACAGCGGGAGGCCGCACGGCGCCACCTATGCACAGCGGGCGGCGCCACCTATACACAGCGGGAGGCCGCACGGCGCCACCTATACACAGCGGGAGGCCCCACGGCGCCACCTATAAACAGCGGAAGGCCGCACGATGCCATCTATACACAGGGGGCCGCACAATGCCATCTATACACAGCGGGAGGCCGCACGGCGCCATCTATACACAGCGGGAGGCTGCACGGCGCCATATATACACAGCGGGAGGCTGCTCGGCGCCCCCCCCCAGAGACAGCAGTAGGCCGCACGGCGCCATCTATACACAGCGGGAGGCCGCACGGCGCCCCCCCCAGAGACAGCAGGGGGCCGCACGGCGCCATCTATACACAGCGGGAGGCCGCACGGCGCCCCCCCAGAGACAGCAGGAGGCCGCACGGCGCCATCTATACTCAGCAGGAGGCCGCACGCAGTCACGCACACACAAACATATACATACACGCATAAACACATTTGAAACACAAAAATACATATAAACAGACATCACACAATGACATCTGCCTGCACACACACACACATACATACATATACATACACACACACACACTCACCATCCCCCGACTCGGCTCCAGCTCTTTTCCGGTGCAGCACTGCAGGCCGGGTGCGCACTGCGTGACGTCACAGCTAGGAGACACGGCCGCGCACAGGGCCGTGTCTCCTAGCAGTGACGCGGCCGGGCCAGCACAGGGAAGTTAACTGCTGCAGTGCTGGCCCGGCCGAAGAAGAAGCAGCGGCTGTGTGCCGCTGCTGGGGGAGCGATCCTTGCCCCCCCCCCCCCACTGTCTGCCGGTATGTGCCGTGGCGCTGCACATATAATGAGGACAATCTGGCCATAGACACCCCGGAGCCCCGGGCCCCCTGGAGGTTCGGGGCCCCGGGCGGTAGCCCAGATCGTCCTCATTATAATCCGCCTATGCTTATATACATGTAACACTCACTACCCCCTATTCCTGTGTATTGCTGTAATATATAACCTATACTCGTTATCCATCATTATAAATTAAGAAGATTTTCCACTTTATCCGATATATCCACACTCAATCAGTAGATTAGATGTCTGCTGAAGAGGCAATACACATGAACGTCTCCACATCATCCTCCCCGACTGTATCTATATGTGCCCCGTGACCCCCGATCAAGTGTCTCCATCACGTGCTCGCAGCATCACAGGTCACATAGTTTCCTCGTAGCGTTGGTGCGCGTTGTGTATCGAGCCACGCCTCCTCAGCACCCATTGGTTGGTGGAGACATACCTCCATCCTGATTGGCTATAGTTGGCCGTTTAACTCTTAGCTCTTTCCGAATGATGCCACCCCATGACGAAGACAAGAAGCCGAAACATACATCGGGTGGACGCCAATCAGGAGTGGGATCTGCATCTGCTATAGCATGAGTACAATGCACATGTGGTCACCTTTTTTAAAAACGCTTAAAGTGGATACAAATACATATCTGTCAACAGCACATATGCCCAAGTCAGTGCACTACTCTCTACAGCAGAGGTCCCCAACCGCCGGTCCGCGGACCAGGACCGGGCCGTTGGGGTTTTTCAGCCGGTCCGCAGCGCCGCTGACAGTTGTAGAGGATCAGCAGAGAGAAAGCCAGCATGTGACCAGCAGCCTATAAGAAAAGAGGAGGAGGGACTGGCAGTGAATAGATAATTAGCCATGCGGCCCTACTCGCAGAATGTGCTCAGGCAGGAGCAGGGACAAGCAGGTCATGTGTGTCCAGCGCTCCTTTCCCTCCTGCTAGCTGCGAGTTGGAGGGGGAGGGGCTCTGGATGCTAATGGGCAGCTAGATATGACGTCAGGTGTCCCACCCTTATGACTCCTGTAGCTGTGTTCTGGTGTCGTGCGGCCCAGCAGCAGATTTTCTGGTTAAAGTGAAAAAAGCAAATAACAGTGAAAATTCATAGCAGCAGTGGCTGTGTCCAGTAGCAGTAGTAGTGGTCATCATCATCAGATGGGACCTAGATGGGATCGTCTTGTTGCAGGAAAACAAGCCCAGTGCTCCCACTGATCCAGGGAAACAAGCCTGGTGCTCCCACTCATTCTGAACCTATGGTAAGTTGAATCACATTCTCATTATAAATGTCATAATTATATGATAAGTATGCACTAAGCTCCACCCCTCCATAACCCCACCCACATATGACCAAAGCCCCGCCCCCACCCCCACCGGGCCATTGAAAACTGGTCTTGCTTAAAGCGGGTCCCTGGTGCAAAAAAGTTTGCCGACCACTGCTCTACAGGATTCACACCGACAGCCAAATAATAAGGGACCAGCCCTTGTATATATACATACACAGGTGCATCTCACTAAAATAGAATATCATCAAAAAGTTACTTTATTTCAGTTCTTCAATACAAAAAAGTGAAACTCGTATAGCCATAATCATCAGCATTAATAGAAATAAACAATAACTGTTTGATTATATTCTAATTTAGTGAGAAACACCTGTATTTGTTCACATATGAGATATATAATTTATGTAGATTTATTCTTTGGAGGCACTTGCACTTTATGTAAAGTTTATGATAATTAAACAATCATATGTACAGATATATCTAACTAATGATATGTATATATATTTTTATATACTGGATTAATTTGTGGCTTGATTCTCTGTATTATCCCTTTGCTGTTCTAATCATGATCCATTCCCACTGGTGTTAATTGTAATTCCTGTCTCGACGTCCCCTTTGCGTATAGTTAATTCCCCCCTTTTTCTGCATTTCCTCCTCTTCCACCTGGTTATCAATATAATAATTATGTGCATCACCCACATGCCTGGACTCTTCTGGTCGATGTCTCCTTTCTGCTATATACTAGAGTGGTATACTATGTGCACAGATACATGGAGTGCCATATACTTCTCAGGAGGTGCGCAGCGTCCACCTCCTCACCGCACAGGCCCACAAGCTCCTCTCCGGCAGGAAGAAGATGCATTCAGGCGGCTCCTACCACTGCAGCAGACGGCAGTGCACAAGTATACAGGGTGCAGTGTGGATGTGTCTGCACCACTGGGATGTGGCCGACCAGCATGTATACATATGCCCCTCTGCAGGGGCGGACTGGCCCACCGGAGGATCGGGAAAACCCCCGGGTCCCGATGGCCCCGCCCCCTACCCCCCTGGGCCCTGTACAGTGAACAGAGGGCCCCCCCCCCCCCGGTTCGCAGCACTGCCGATATGATTAGTGATGGGCCCTCTGCCTCCTCTGCGCAGCACGACACTGCCGGCGCGTGCGCAGGAGGTCAGTCTCAGGGTGATGACGTCATTGCCCTGGGACTGCTTCCTGTGCGCGCTGTGGAGTACGGACCCTGCGTCGCTCCAGGCAGCGGCTGCAGCTCATCTCGACGCGTCAGTATGAAACGGGGAGGGGTGGGGGGAAGGGATAGGGGGGAGGGGTGACTGGGAGGACCCCTGGCCGAGGCTGGCAGTAAATACTACTGGACAATGGGCATGGTTCTCATCATGCCCATTGCCCAGCTTGTCCTGCTGCCAGCCTCTGGTTACTGGTACTATGCCCAGCAGCATGTACTATCACCAGGGGCTGGCAGGACATAGTGGGTGGGCCTGATAGTACCAAGGAGGCTGGCAGGACATACTAGGCATGAATCATGCCCAGCATGTCCTGCCAGCCACTGGTGGTACCATCATGCATGCCCATTGCCCAGCCACTGGTGGTGTGGTACTATCATGCTAGTACTAACACCAGTGGCTGGCTGGCAGGACATGCCATGTGAGCTTGAATGCTAATACCACAGAGGCTGGCAGTACATACTGGGCAATGGGCATGATAGTACCACCAGTAGACTGACTAGGCGGTCTCCAGGGCTCCGTCTCCCCTTCTCGCTGCTGTTAGGCTGGGTTATCATTGCGTTTATGCTGTGCGTTACAACGCATCCGTTGTAAATCAGTGCAGACGCAATGTACCGTAGACTTGCATAGCAAAAATAGGCATGCGTTTGAAAGTATGCATTATTTGCAACGCACAGCAAAACATGGTCGGCGGCTGGAGGCCAGCTGAGCGCTTCTCTGACAACTGGGTTCTAGTGTCATTCTGTGCCTGCTCATCTGTCAGCAGGCATATTTGTCTGATGGCAAAGATGTAGCAGAGCTGGAGACAGAAGATCCGTGGATTACGTCAGAGCAAGGGTTTTGTTTTTAATTAAAGATGGAGTCCCTACATGTGTTTTGTGTTTTATTTTTATTAAAAAAAAAATTCTGTGTTGTATTTTTTCTGTTTACTAGAGATTCATGGCGGCCATGTGTAGTTTGGCGTGACTCCATGAATTTCAGGCTTAGTTCCAGCTGATAATACAAAGCTGGTATTAACCCCATTATTACCCAGCGTGCCACCCCCCACCAGGGCCATTGGAAGAGCCGGATAAAGTGCCTGGAAATGGCGCTACGATGAATGCGCCAATTCCAGGGGTGGCTGCAGGCTGCCATTTTCAGCGTGGGGGGCCCAGAATGCTTGGGCCTTACCATGCTGAGAATCCCAGCCCCCAGCCCCCCCCGATCAAAATATGGCGGGAGCCCACGCATTTTTTTTTTAAATTATTTTTTTAAATAATTTAAAAAAAACATTGGGCTTTCCTGACTTTTGATCGCCAGTCAAGGTAAAACCAGGCAGATAAAGCAGACAGCTACGGGCTGCCACCTCTATCTGCGCTGAGAATCAAAATTTCTGCAGAGTGCTATGTCATTTTTGTTTTATTATTTATTTATTTTCACACTTCTATATGTGTGACAGTCCCAACAGCCAATCACAGACGCTGACACAGAGAATGGGCGTCTGTGACTGGCTGGGGGCTGGGATTCGCAGCATGGTAAGGCCCATGCGTTCTTGGCCCTCCACGCTGAAAATCGCAGCCCACAGCCACCCCTGAAAATGGCGCATTGATCATGGCACCATTTCCAGGTGCTTTACCCGGCTCTTCCAGCGGCCCTGGTGGTGAGTGGCAACCTGGGTAATAATAGGGTTAGTACCAGGCCATCTTTGCCTTATCAGCTGGTACTAAGCCCGAAATTCATGGTTTCACGCCAAATTAGACATAGCCACCATCAATTTCTAGTAAACAGAAAAAAAAAAGACAGAATTTTTTTTTTTTATTATTAAAAATAAAACACATTTAGGGACTCCATCTTTAATAAAGAAAAATCCTCACTCCCAACGGAATCCATAGGTCTTCTGTCTTCATCTCTCTTAGATCTTTGCCATCAGACAAATATGTCTGCTGACAGATGAGCAGGCACAGAATGACACTGGAGCACTGTTACTGTGTAGTGCAGTGCTATGTTTCTTTTTTTGTCATTTCATGCAGTGTAGAAATCTTGGGAAAAGTGTGGATTGTGCTCTGGAAGTGATCAGTTATAGCTAACTAGGTTATTTTCTGCAGAGATAAGTCCTGTATAGAAGATATGATATATCGGTCTGCAGTTAAAGAACTTCACCTAGAGACATCACTGGTGAGTATGTGTATTGCCTATACACACACACACTGACACTATATACAGAGCTCCTGTGCATAATGTCACTGGTGATCACTGTATTACCTGTACACTGACACTATATACAGAGATCCTGTGTATAATGTCACTAGTGATCCCTGTATTTCCTATACACACACACACTGACACTATATACAGAGCTGTGCATAATGTCACTGGTGATCCCTGTATTACCTGTACACTGACACCATACACAGAGCTCCTGTGTATAATGTCACTGGTGATCACTATATTACCTGTACACTGACACTATATACAGAGCTCCTGTGTATAATGTCACTGGTGATCACTATATTACCTGTACACTGACACCATATACAGAGCTCCTGTGCATAATGTCACTGGTGATCACTATATTACCTGTACACTGACACTATATACAGAGCTCCTATGCATAATGTCACTGGTGATCACTATATTACCTGTACACTGACACTATATACAGAGCTCCTATGCATAATGTCACTGGTGATCACTATATTACCTGTACACTGACACTATATACAGAGCTCCTGTGTATAATGTCACTGGTGATCCCTGTATTTCCTGTACACTGACACTATATACAGAGCTCCTATGTATAATGTCACTGGTGATCACTATATTACCTATACACTATATACAGAGCTCCTGTGTATAATGTCACTGGTGATCACTGTATTACCTATACACTATATACACAGCTCCTGTGTATAATGTCACTGGTGATCACTGTATTACCTGTACACTGACACTATATACAGAGCTCCTGTGTATAATGTCACTGATGATCACTGTATTACCTCTACACTGACACTATACACAGAGCTCCTGTGTATAATGTCACTGATAATCTCTACATTATCTGTACACTGACTCTATATACAGAGCTTTTTTACATTTTCATTATCAGTCACTATCTGGTGCCATTATGTGCCATGGTCATGGCGTGGCGGTATTTGTCCCTTGTATGTGGTATTATTCAGACAGTCACTATGTTGTGGTAATATGTGGTCTTCTCATGGTGTGGCAGTATATATACCTTGTACTTGGTAGTATTTGATCACTATGTGGTGGTATGTGTTCTGGTCATGGTGTGGCGGTATTTCTCTCTTCTATATGGTATTATTAGTCTAGGTATAGTGGATTGTTGTCAGTCATTTGTTTTTTCGGATATTAAGAATGGGAACATTCTTTATTTGCAATACATATTAAATACTTGGATGTTTAACCTCTCCCTGTGTTGTGACTACTACACAGCAGCAGAGATTTATTGGTTAATAAAGTTGATTCATTTTGAAAGAGTTTGTGGACTTATGTTATTCCTATATACGGTAACTGCATGGTGCTGGTGGGCCCCAAGATTGATTTTTTCCTGGTGGGCCCCAGGTACTCCAGTCCGGCGCTGGTCCCAGACAGTTACCTCCTCATCTGTCCTGCTGCCGGCTGGGAGTCCTGTACAGTGCAGCATGTAGTGTGATGTGAATGCCACACTATGGAGATGCTGCTCCTACTACTGCCAAGTGAGGATCTCACCTCGCCAGTATGGTGCCCTCAGGAGCTCCCACAGGGCATCATAGGCCTTAGTATGAAGCAATACCACAAGTCTTCTAGTATTGCTTCATACTAAGGCCTGTGATGCCCTGTGAGAGCTCCCTGAGGAGGTGAGAGCCTCACCTCATAGGGCCCCATGATCTCTATGTGCGATCCCTGACTGGGCCCCATGATCTCTATGTACGATCCCTGACTGGGCCCCATGATCTCTATGTACGCCGCTGACTCGGCCCCATGATCTCTATGTACGCCGCTGACTCGGCCCCATGATCTCTTTGTACGCCGCTGACTGGGCCCCATGATCTCTATGTACACCGCTGACTGGGCCCCATGATCTCTATGTACGCCGCTGACTGGGCCCCATGATCTCTATGTACTCCGCTGACTGGGCCCCATGATCTCTATGTACGCCGCTGAGGGGGTCCATGATCTCTATGTACACCCCTAACCTGATTGGCCCCATGATCTCTATGTACGCCGCTGACTGGGCCCCATGATCTCTATGTACGCCGCTGACTGGGCCCCATGATCTCTATGTACACCCCTAGCCTGATTGGCCCCATGATTTCTGTATAAGCCCCTGACTGAGCCACATGATTTCTATGTACGATCCCTGACTGGGCCCCATAATCTCTGATCTCTCATGATGTTTTTTTTTTATTAAAGATGGAGTCCCTAAATGTATTTTGTGTTTTATTTTTACTGTGTAGTGCGGCACTATGTTGCATTTTGTCATTTCATGCAGTGTAGAAATCTTGGGAAAAGTGTGGATTGTGCTCTCGAAGTGATCAGTTATAGCTAACTATGTTATTTTCTGCAGAGATAAGTCCTGCATAGAAGATGTGATATATCGGTCTGCAGATAAAGAACTTCACCTAGAGACATCACTGGTGAGTATGTGTATTACCTATACACACACACTGACACTATATACAGAGCTCCTGTGCATAATGTCACTGGTGATCACTGTATTACCTGTACACTGACACTATATACAGAGCTCCTGTGTATAATGTCACTGGTGATCACTGTATTACCTGTACACTATATACAGAGCTCCTGTGTATAATATCAATGGTGATCATTGCATTACCTGTACACTGACACTATATACAGAGCTTCTGTGTATAATGTCACTGGTGATGACTGTATAACCTGTACACTATATACAGAGCTCCTGTGCATAATGTCACTGGTTATCACTGTATAACTTGTACACTGACCCAATATACTGAGCTTTTTTACATTTTTATTATTTTAGCATTATTTGTCACTATGTGGTGGCATTATGTGCTTTGGTCATGACATGACGATATTTGTCCCTTCTATGTTGTATTATTCAGTCACTATGTGGTGGTAATATGTGGTCTCATGGTGTGTCAGTATTTATACCTTGTATCTGGTAGCATTTGATCACTATGTGGTGGTATTATGTGCTTTGGTCATGGTGTGGCGGTATTTGTGCCTTGTATGTGGCATTATTTGGGCACTATGTGGTGGTAATATGTGATCTGGTCACGGTGTGGTGGTATTTCTGCCTTCTATCTGGTAATATTGGTCTTGGTAGAGTGGATTGTGGTTGGTCATTTGTTTTATCTGATATCAATAAGGGGAAACCTCTTTATTTCCAATAGATATTAAATACTTGGATGTTTAACCCCTCCCTGCCCTGTGACTATTACACAGCAGCAGAGATGCAGTTACAGAGGTTCACCAGAGAAAGCAAGTTGGCATTTGGTGAGATTTTCACCTCTGTATTTATAAGACAAAACCAGGAGTGGGTGAGAAATGCATAAAACATGACCTCGGATTGCTCCACTCCTGATTTTGTCTTATAAATACAGAGGTAAAAATCTCACCAAATACTCAAAGTGCCACAATCTTCTGACAGTGCGGATTCCACCAATAAATAAGTGATCACCTTCCCAACCTGTGCATCGCTGAGAACTTGTTTTCACCAATAAAAACCCTTTAATGCAAACTACAGTAATTGTACATCGCAGTTCTGGTGAGCGCACAGTGATGGGCAGGAGCCGCCAGTATAATGGGTATAACGGCTAACAGGTATTTGCAAATAGCTGAAGGGTGGGTGGGCCCGGGTGGGCCCCTGGAGTCAATGTCCCTGGTGGGCCCCAGACACCCCAGTCCGGCTCTGCCCCCGACCCAGTCCGCCCCTGATTTGTCACGCACGGACCCGAAGCGACTGTGCACTGCGATACACACATCCTGTTGAAATTTCTGCTGGCGTTTACAAGCCCCAACCCCCCTGGGCCCGGTCGCAGTGACTGCCACTGCGACCGCGGACATTACGCCCCTGGCTACGTGAATCATATGTCCCATTTTGGTGCTCCTCACCATTTGCATGGCACAGTCATGCATGCTTCTCCATCACCATAGCATGCTGCAAACAATCAGGATGGCTTCTGCTACATCTCTATATAAAAAGATAGTACATCTGTATTTCTATGATACGTAGAGTGGATGGAAATCATACATCTTGCTAATATTTATTATATTACATTCATCTGATGCTCTGTAGTAACAATGTAAATTAAATTGGCGACTTAGTGCAGTTCTATTACTCTTAGTAAATGTGGCACCTTGTGTTCCACAGAATATCTGAATATTACCTGAATATTTAATCTCAGCTAATGTTCATTTATCTCTTAAATATCATTGGTCAGATGCTGATCACATGACCAGTGGTGGTGCATGCATGATGATTCCATATGAAGTGTACTGAGTGACAGTTGGAAGTGACAGTTGGAATTGACCAACAACAGTGGAGGAGATGTCGGCTAACTCTAAGCAAAGCAATAATATGGATATAAAAGAGGAGGAGATTGTGGTGAGCAGAGAAAGAGTGAAGACACGAAGACCTTCCCATGACACATCTGATGATGAGAGGAAGTCTTCAGTCAACAGGACAAAACCACCAGTCCAGAAGAAAGAAGAAGTAGAGGAGAACGTGGTGAGGAGAGAAGGAGCGAAGAGACTAAGACCTTCCCATGACACATCTGATGATGAGAGGAAGTCTTCAGTCAACAGGACAAAACAACCAGTCCAGAAGAAAGAAGAAGTGGAAGAAAAGGAGAAGGTAGAAAGTCAGAAGATGGGAGCCAAGAAGAGAGGAGCCATCTTCATCTCATCAGGGGACAAAAAGGAGAAGAAAAGAAGAAGGATTACATTAGGACAGAAACCCATGGATCTAAAGCAGAAGGCTGAAGAAGCTGAAGGAAGCAGCGGTGTTCGGCCAACCAGCTCCAAAAGCACAGTCTCTGATACCATCAAGAGGAGATTATTATTCCATCAAGTGCTTGGCCGGGGATGCTATGGAACGGTCCTGCTGGCGGAAGATTCATCTACCCGCAAACATTTTGCTGTTAAGATCATCGGCAAAAGAGCCCTGCTTGCTGACGGTGATGAGCGTGTGATGGTGGAGCGACGGGTTTTACAGCTGGCATCTGGGAGCCCCTTCCTTGTCCACGCAGACTTTGCATTCCAGACCAAGGTACAGTATTGATTGCTCGATATTAGGAAATGTCACACGTACCACACACTGCTCTGCCTCATGGACCCCACTGATATCATCTAACATTTCAATATAACATGTCCCAAGGTAACCGCTGACAATAAGATGAATGTGATGACTATACACATGGGATATTGTGGCCCCTACTGTAATCAATAACATTTATGGCGGGGCTTGGTACATTGGGAATCATTTATTAAAACAGCCTTTTTACTTATCCCAGCCAATCACAGAACAGCTTTTACTTTTCCAGGTCAGTTAAAACAACCTTAGCTGAGCTCTAATTGGTTAGTATGGGCTACTAGTTTTCTAGTGAGCAGATTTATTAATGAGGCCCAATGTACCCCGCTCTATAAATGATTGAAAATATTAGATGTCATCATAGAGGTCAATGAACTGTAGAAAATCACTTGCCCGGACCTCATGTTTCTAATTGGGTGACTGGTAATATTTGTATCATTTGCAGCATTCGCTGGGCATTATCTTGTTCGTAGGCATCATCGCCATGTAGTAGTCTCTAGCTCATTTCTTTGACACTGTAGAATTTTACATATTATTATCTTGCATAGACATGGGATTTCAGAATAGATTAAATGTATTTGTTATTTTTTGTTATTTCCTGGATGACATTGTATTTTGTGTATACCATGTGGGGGACCCTGTGTACACTATATGTCAGGGCTATTGACTTTTGTGCACTTTATATACAATTTGAGAATGTGTTAATATTTTTGTATACAAGTATTATCTGTATCTTAAAGGCTTTTTTTAATTAATGTTGGGACATTTTTATGCACGTGCATCTACTTGTTTTTCATTGCCATGTTTTCTATGTATAAATATACTGGAATAAAGTACAAAATCCACTGTCTTGGAGTGAAATTTCTTCTAACCTCACCAGCTAATGAAAAAGATGGTATCATATTGACCAGGGGCGAGGTGGGCCAGAGGGGCACATGCCCTCCAAGCCGGTCGCCAAGCAGCTGCTTCTTTACAGACTGCAGGGCGGCCCTGTATCTTTCATTGTGTACATGTGCCAGCTGGGCATCTGCAGCCCAGAACAGCCGGCACAGGCCACGTTCTTATGCCTGCCGGAGAGAAGCTTCAGCCGCTGAGCAGTACGAGAGGGCAGACATCTTTGATTCTTGTAAGGCCACGACCACACTATCAGTATTTGGTCAGTATTCGGTCAGTATTTTATCACAGGAGTGGGAGACAAAACCAGGAGTTGGTGATAAATGCAGAATTGGTGACTTGTTTCTATTATACCTTTTCTCTGATTGTTACTGACCTGGTTTTGGCTCCCACTCCTGAGAAAATATACTGACCAAATACTGATAGTGGGGCCGTGGCCTTAGCCTGAGCTCCGGATAGTGGTCAGGACAGGAGATTTATACTTTTTGTAGAGTGTGGAAGTGGCAGGATGCTGCTCACCTCCTGACAAGTCCAGGGCCAGATCCTGAATGTTATCTATGGTCGCTCTGCTGAGGATCAGAAAGATTTATTGTAGCAGATGGACCCTTCAAGCAGGTTGGGGTCGTGCTGTCAGTGTGAGATCATCGGCTCTCGATCTGTATGAATGTTCAAATCACATCGGACCTGAGATAGAGACACTTCAGACCTTACTATACAGACCCCTGCCCCAGACTGATCCTGCACCAGCTACAGGGCCAGAGCCGGCATATCCACCCATTGCACCAGGGCAAGTGCCAGGGCCCCGGGCAAGAGGGGGGCCCCACTCACAGTTGGGGACACTGGAACGCTATTGGGCCTGTGAGTTGGGGGGGCCCGGTGTAACCCCCCCCCCCCCCGTGCTTTACGGTGTTTGAAATACTCACCTCTCGTCATACCCTGCTGGCCGCAGGAAAAATCCGCATCATGGGCACAGTACATGCGGATTTCAATTGGGGAACATTGCTTCCCTTCTACCATGCGTTTTTCATGCTTTTCCGCGGCGTTTACGCAACTGCAAAAACGCCGCGGAAACGCACGAAAAACGCATCGTGTGAACTCAGCCTAATAGTTTGAATTATTTTTGTCCAGAAGGGCTAATCAATGTACAGTTCCACCACATGTGGAGCATAGTGCCCACATCAGAAGAGCATCTCCAGCAGTTAGGATCAAGTCCTTTGTAACATTTCTGAAGTTTTGATGGAGTCATATACCACCTGGAGAGAACTTTATAGCCATTCTCTTGTACTCTAACACATCTAGAGGAGACTTTAGGTGCTAGTAGTCATCTTTTAATTTCAGATGGGGTGAAAGGCCTATTCAGATCCTGTTCCCACTTCATTACATATGGCAGTTTCTTAGGGGTTCTGGCTAGGCATAATTGTTTTTGTAGAGCTGATAACGTTCTTTTTTAGGGGTTTTTTGCAGCTATAAGTTTTTCAAAATCAGTCATTTCCCTAATATAATTTGGAGTTTTAAAGACTAGTTTTAAGTTAGACATAAATTTCTGGTACATAAAGGGGTGAAAAGAGATAGTATCTAGCATTTGATTGAGTTCTGCCAAGCAGGGCATGACCCCATTATCTGTAATTTTTTGGAGTGGTGTTATCAAGTTGCGAATTGAGTTGTGTATTGTGGCATTATGGGCTGGAGAAAGGAGAGAACTAGGTCTGTAACTTGTAGGAGAGGGGAGGGAAACGGGGAGCATATTTGTCTTATATGGGGATTGGACCAGATTTTAAAAGTAGTGGCGGTGAAAGGGTTTTTAATTGATGTATACCTAGTACTACTTGAGGGCGTGAGGATGAGCTGTCTAAGGGGGAATTTAAGGATTGTTTCTTCTACTTTAATCCATTGCTTCTGTGGTGGGAGCCTGATCCATCCACGACTCTTTGGAGATGAGTGGCTTGTTGAAGTATCTTTAGATCTGGCAGATCTATACCTCCTTCAGAGTGGGGGAGGGATAATATTTGTAAGGGAAGTCTGGGTTTTTGGTTGTGCCACAAAAAACGGCTGAGGAGTTTTTGTATGTCAATGAAAAAATAATTAGGTAGGTGGATTGGAAGGGCTTGCACTAGATAAGTTATTTTTGGCCATATCATACATTTAAGGAGATTTTTCCTACCCAACCAGGAGATGTATGAGATATTCCAGTTGGGGGTAAGTTTCTGGATTTTCTGCAATAGCGGTGGGAAGTTTAACTTATAAAGTTCTTGTAGGTTTGGAGAAATCTCAACTCCCAAGAAACGTATTGATGGGGGGGACCAGGTAAAGGGGGACCCGATTGCCATTTGTGTTTTTTGTGGTTCTGGGATATTTATATTTAAGACTTGAGATTTGCTAAGATTCACCTTAAAATTTGATAGTGCACCGTATTCCTTGAGTAATGTCAGGATAACTGGGACAGATATTCTCGGGTTAGAGGTCATGATCAGTAGATCGTCTGCGTATGCTGCGATTTTATGTTCAGTACCAGCTGATTTGATGCCAACGATCCTCCCCTCCTCTCTGAGCTTTTGTAGTAAAGGTTCTAGTGTAAGAATAAAAAGGAGAGGGGAAAGCGGGCATCCCTGCCTGGTGCCGTTAGAAATATTAAAAGATGAAGACATAACATGAGAGAGGATTAGATACACTGCTCAGCAGACAGTATCACACCGGATAGGATTAGATACACAGCTCAGCAGACAGTATCACACCGGATAGGATTAGATACACAGCTCAGCAGACAGTATCACACAGGAGAAGATTAGATACACAGCTCAGCAGACAGTATCACACAGGAGAGGATTAGATACACAGCTCAGCAGATGGTATCACACAGGAGAGGATTAGATACACAGCTCAGCAGACAGTATCACACAGGAGAGGATTAGATACACAGCTCAGCAGACAGTTTCACACAGGAGAGGATTAGATACACTGCTCAGCAGACAGTATCACACCGGAGAAGATTAGATACACAGCTCAGCAGACAGTATCACACCGGATAGGATTAGATACACAGCTCAGCAGACAGTATCACACCGGATAGGATTAGATACACAGCTCAGCAGACAGTATCACACAGGAGAAGATTAGATACACAGCTCAGCAGACAGTATCACACAGGAGAAGATTAGATACACAGCTCAGCAGACAGTATCACACAGGAGAGGATTAGATACACAGCTCAGCAGACAGTATCACACCGGATAGGATTAGATACACAGCTCAGCAGACAGTATCACACCGGATAGGATTAGATACACAGCTCAGCAGACAGTATCACACCGGATAGGATTAGATACACAGCTCAGCAGAGAGTATCACACCGGATAGGATTAGATACACGGCTCAGCAGACAGCATCACACCGGATAGGATTAGATACACAGCTCAGCAGACAGTATCACACCGGATAGGATTAGATACACAGCTCAGCAGACAGTATCACACCGGATAGGATTAGATACACAGTTCAGCAGACAGTATCACACAGGAGAAGATTAGATACACGGCTCAGCAGACAGTATCACACAGGAGTGGATTAGATACACTGCTCAGCAGACAGTATCACACAGGAGAGGATTAGATACACAGCTCAGCAGACAGTATCACACAGGAGAGGATTAGATACACAGCTCAGCAGACAGTATCACACCGGATAGGATTAGATACACAGCTCAGCAGACAGTATCACACCGGATAGGATTAGATACACAGCTCAGCAGACAGTATCACACCGGATAGGATTAGATACACAGCTCAGCAGACAGTATCACACCGGATAGGATTAGATACACAGCTCAGCTGACAGTATCACACAGGAGAAGATTAGATACACGGCTCAGCAGACAGTATCACACAGGAGTGGATTAGATACACAGCTCAGCAGACAGTATCACACAGGAGAGGATTAGATACACAGCTCAGCAGACAGTATCACACAGGAGAAGATTAGATACACAGCTCAGCAGACAGTATCACACAGGAGAAGATTAGATACACTGCTCAGCAGACAGTATCACACCGGATAGGATTAGATACACAGCTCAGCAGACAGTATCACACAGGAGAAGATTAGATACACAGCTCAGCAGACAGTATCACACAGGAGAAGATTAGATACACAGCTCAGCAGACAGTATCACACAGGAGAGGATTAGATGCACAGCTCAGCAGACAGTATCACACAGGAGTGGAATAGATACAAGGCTCAGCAGACAGTATCGCACATGGCGGTATTAGATACATGGCTCAACAGACAGTATCACACAGGAGAGGATTAGATACACAGCTCAGCAGACAGTATCACACAGGAGAAGATTAGATACACTGCTCAGCAGACAGTATCACACCGGATAGGATTAGATACACAGCTCAGCAGACAGTATCACACAGGAGAAGATTAGATACACAGCTCAGCAGACAGTATCACACAGGAGAAGATTAGATACACAGCTCAGCAGACAGTATCACACAGGAGAAGATTAGATACACAGCTCAGCTGACAGTATCACACAGGAGAGGATTAGATACACAGCTCAGCAGACAGTATCACACAGGAGAGGATTAGATACACAGCTCAGCAGACAGTATCACACAGGAGAAGATTAGATACACTGCTCAGCAGACAGTATCACACAGGAGAAGATTAGATACACAGCTCAGCTGACAGTATCACACAGGAGAGGATTAGATACACAGCTCAGCAGACAGTATCACACAGGAGAAGATTAGATACACTGCTCAGCAGACAGTATCACACCGGATAGGATTAGATACACAGCTCAGCAGACAGTATCACACAGGAGAAGATTAGATACACAGCTCAGCAGACAGTATCACACAGGAGAGGATTAGATACACGGCTCAGCAGACGGTATCACACAGGAGAGGATTAGATACACGGCTCAGCAGACAGTATCACACAGGAGAGGATTAGATACACGGCTCAGCAGACAGTATCACACAGGAGAGGATTAGACACACGGCTCAGCAGACAGTATCATACAGGAGAGGATTAGATACACAGCTCAGCAGACAGTATGACACAGGAGAGGATTAGATACACGGCTCAGCCGACAGTATCACACCGGATAGGATTAGATACAAAGCTCAGCAGACAGTATCACACAGGAGAGGATTAGATACACGGCTCAGCAGATAGTATCACTCAAGATAGGATTAGATGCACGGCTCAGCAGACAGTATCACACATGACAGGATTAGATACATAGCTCAGCAGACAATATCACACAGGGTAGGATTAGATACACAGCTCAGCAGACGGTATCACACAGGAGAGGATTAGATACACAGCTCAGCAGACATTATCACACAGGAGAGGATTAGATACACAGCTCAGCAGACATTATCACACAGGAGGGGATTAGATACATAGCTCAGCAGACGGTATCACACAGGAGAGGATTAGATACACGGCTCAGCAGACAGTATCACACAGGAGGGGATGAGATACACAGCTCAGCAGACAGTACCACACAGTATAAGATTAGATACACTGCTCAGCAGACAGTATCACACAGGAGAGGATTAGATACACAGCTCAGCAGACAGTATCACACAGTATAAGATTAGATACACTGCTCAGCAGATTATCACAGCATAGGATTAGATACACGGCTCAGCAGACAGTATCACACAGGAGAGGATTAGATACACAGCTCAGCAGACAGTATCACACAGGAGAGGATTAGATACACGGCTCAGCAGACAGTATCACACAGGAGTGGATTAGATACACTGCTCAGCAGACAGTATCACACAGGAGAGGATTAGATACACAGCTCAGCAGACAGTATCACACAGGAGAGGATTAGATACACAGCTCAGCAGACAGTATCACACCGGATAGGATTAGATACACAGCTCAGCAGACAGTATCACACAGGAGAAGATTAGATACACGGCTCAGCAGACAGTATCACACAGGAGTGGATTAGATACACTGCTCAGCAGACAGTATCACACAGGAGAGGATTAGATACACAGCTCAGCAGACAGTATCACACAGGAGAGGATTAGATACACAGCTCAGCAGACAGTATCACACCGGATAGGATTAGATACACAGCTCAGCAGACAGTATCACACCGGATAGGATTAGATACACAGCTCAGCAGACAGTATCACACCGGATAGGATTAGATACACAGCTCAGCAGACAGTATCACACCGGATAGGATTAGATACACAGCTCAGCTGACAGTATCACACAGGAGAAGATTAGATACACGGCTCAGCAGACAGTATCACACAGGAGTGGATTAGATACACAGCTCAGCAGACAGTATCACACAGGAGAGGATTAGATACACAGCTCAGCAGACAGTATCACACAGGAGAAGATTAGATACACAGCTCAGCAGACAGTATCACACAGGAGAAGATTAGATACACTGCTCAGCAGACAGTATCACACCGGATAGGATTAGATACACAGCTCAGCAGACAGTATCACACAGGAGAAGATTAGATACACAGCTCAGCAGACAGTATCACACAGGAGAAGATTAGATACACAGCTCAGCAGACAGTATCACACAGGAGAGGATTAGATGCACAGCTCAGCAGACAGTATCACACAGGAGTGGAATAGATACAAGGCTCAGCAGACAGTATCGCACAGGAGAGGATTAGATACACAGCTCAGCAGACAGTATCACACAGGAGAGGATTAGATGCACAGCTCAGCAGACAGTATCACACAGGAGTGGAATAGATACATGGCTCAACAGACAGTATCACACAGGAGAGGATTAGATACACAGCTCAGCAGACAGTATCACACAGGAGAAGATTAGATACACTGCTCAGCAGACAGTATCACACCGGATAGGATTAGATACACAGCTCAGCAGACAGTATCACACAGGAGAAGATTAGATACACAGCTCAGCAGACAGTATCACACAGGAGAAGATTAGATACACAGCTCAGCAGACAGTATCACACAGGAGAAGATTAGATACACAGCTCAGCTGACAGTATCACACAGGAGAGGATTAGATACACAGCTCAGCAGACAGTATCACACAGGAGAGGATTAGATACACAGCTCAGCAGACAGTATCACACAGGAGAAGATTAGATACACTGCTCAGCAGACAGTATCACACAGGAGAAGATTAGATACACAGCTCAGCTGACAGTATCACACAGGAGAGGATTAGATACACAGCTCAGCAGACAGTATCACACAGGAGAAGATTAGATACACTGCTCAGCAGACAGTATCACACCGGATAGGATTAGATACACAGCTCAGCAGACAGTATCACACAGGAGAAGATTAGATACACAGCTCAGCAGACAGTATCACACAGGAGAGGATTAGATACACGGCTCAGCAGACGGTATCACACAGGAGAGGATTAGATACACGGCTCAGCAGACAGTATCACACAGGAGAGGATTAGATACACGGCTCAGCAGACAGTATCACACAGGAGAGGATTAGACACACGGCTCAGCAGACAGTATCATACAGGAGAGGATTAGATACACAGCTCAGCAGACAGTATGACACAGGAGAGGATTAGATACACGGCTCAGCCGACAGTATCACACCGGATAGGATTAGATACAAAGCTCAGCAGACAGTATCACACAGGAGAGGATTAGATACACGGCTCAGCAGATAGTATCACTCAAGATAGGATTAGATGCACGGCTCAGCAGACAGTATCACACATGACAGGATTAGATACATAGCTCAGCAGACAATATCACACAGGGTAGGATTAGATACACAGCTCAGCAGACGGTATCACACAGGAGAGGATTAGATACACAGCTCAGCAGACATTATCACACAGGAGAGGATTAGATACACAGCTCAGCAGACATTATCACACAGGAGGGGATTAGATACATACACAGCTCAGCAAACAGTATCACACAGGACAGGATTAGATACATAGCTCAGCAGACAGTATCACACAGGACAGGATTAGATACACGGCTCAGCAGACAGTATCACACAGGAGGGGATGAGATACACAGCTCAGCAGACAGTATCACACAGGAGAGGATTAGATACACAGCTCAGCAGACAGTATCACACAGTATAAGATTAGATACACTGCTCAGCAGATTATCACAGCATAGGATTAGATACACGGCTCAGCAGACAGTATCACACAGGAGAGGATTAGATACACAGCTCAGCAGACAGTATCACACAGGAGAGGATTAGATACACAGCTCAGCAGACAGTATCACACAGGAGAGGATTAGATACACAGCTCAGCAGACAGTATCACACAGTATAAGATTAGATACACTGCTCAGCAGACAGTATCACACAGGAGAGGATTAGATACACAGCTCAGCAGACAGTATCGCACAGGAGAGGATTAGATACACAGCTCAGCAGACGGTATCGCACAGGAGAGGATTAGATACACAGCTCAGCAGACAGTATCACACAGGAAAGGATTAGATACATAGCTCAGCAGACGGTATCACACAGGACAGGATTAGATGCACAGCTCAGCAGACAGTATCACACAGCAGAGGATTAGATACACAGCTCAGCTGACAGTATCACATAGGACAGGATTAGATACACAGTTCATCAGACAGTATCACACAGGAGTGGATTAGATACACGGCTCAGCAGACAGTATCACGAAAGATAGGATTAGATACACAGTTCATCAGACAGTATCACACAGGAGACGATTAGATACACAGCTCAGCAGACAGTATCACACATTACATGATTAGATACACAGCTCAGCAGACAGTATCACACAGGATGGGATTAGATACACGGCTCAGCAGACAGTATCTCACAGGAGAGGATTAGATACACGGCTCAGCAGACAGTATCACACAGGAGAGGATTAGATACACAGCTCAGCAGACAGTATCACACAGGAGAGGATTAGATACACAGCTCAGCAGACAGTATCACACAGGAGAGGATTAGATACACAGCTCAGCACACAGTATCACACAGGAGAGGATTAGATACACGGCTCAGCAGACCGTATCACACAGGAGAGGATTAGATACACAGCTCAGCAGACAGTATCACACAGGATAGGATTAGATACACTGCTCAGCAGATGGTATTACACAGTATAGGATTAGATACACAGCTCAGCAGACATTATCACACAGGAGATGATTAGATACACAGCATAGGATTAGATACACAGCTCAGCAGACAGTATCACACAGGACAGGATTAGATACACAGCTCACCAGACAGTATCACACAGCATAGGATTAGATACACAGGTCAGCAAACAGTATCACACAGGATAGGATTAGATACACGGCTCAGCAGACAGTATCACACAGGAGAGGATTAGATACACGGCTCAGTAGACAGTATCACACAGGAGAGGATTAGATACACAGCATAGGATAAGATACACATCTCAGCAGACAGTATCACACAGCATAGGATTAGGTACACGGCGCAGCAGACAGTATCACACAGGAGAGGATTAGATACACAGCTCAGCACACAGTATCACACAGGAGAGGATTAGAGACACAGCTCATCTGACAGTATCACACAGGAGGGGATTAGATACACAGCTCAGCAGACAGTATCACACAGGATAAGATTAGATACACTGCTCAGCAGACAGTATCACACAGGAGAGTATTAGATACACAGCTCAGCAGACAGTATCACACAGGAGAGGATTAGATACACGGCTCAACACACAGTATTACACAGAGGATTAGATACACGGCTCAGCAGACAGTATCACACAGGAGAGGATTAGATACATGGCTCAGAAGACAACATCACACAGTAGAGGATTAGATACACTGCTCTGCAGATAGTATCACACAGGAGAGGATTAGATACATGGCTCAGCAGACAGTATCACACAGGAGAGGATTAGAAACACAGCTCAGCAGACAGTATCACACAGGAGAGGATTAGATACACAGCTCAGCAGACAGTATCACACAGGAGAGGATTAGATACACAGCTCAGCAGACAGTATCACACAGGAGGGGATTAGATACACAGCTCAGCAGACAGTATCACACAGTATAAGATTAGATACACTGCTCAGCAGACTATCACACAGCATAGGATTAGATACACGGCTCAGCAGACAGTATCACACAGGAGATGATTAGATACACAGCTCAGCAGACAGTGTCACACAGGAGGGGATTAGATACACAGCTCAGGAGACAGTATCACAGAGTATAAGATTAGATACACTGCTCAGCAGACAGTATCACACAGGAGAGGATTAGATACACAGCTCAGCAGACAGTATCGCACAGGAAAGGATTAGACACACTGCTCAGCAGACAGTATCACACAAGAGAGGATTAGAGATAGAGCTCAGCAGACAGTATCACACAGGAAAGGATTAGATACACGGCTCAGCTGACAGTATCACATAGGACAGGATTAGATACACAGTTCATCAGACAGTATCACACAGGAGAGGATTAGATACACAGCTCAGTAGACAGTATCATACAGGGTAGGATTAGATACACAGCTCAGCAGACAGTATCACACAGGAGAGGATTAGATACACAGCTCAGCAGATGGTATCACACAGGAGAGTATTAGATACACTGCTCAGCAGACAGTATCACATAGGATAGGATTAGATACACAGCTCAGCACACAGTATCACACAGTAGAGGATTAGATACACAGCTCAGCAGTCAGTATCACACAAGATAGGATTAGATACACTGCTCAGCAGATGGTATTACACAGGATAGGATTAGATACACAGCTCAGCAGACAGTATCACACAGGATAGGATTAGATACACGGCTCAGCAGACATTATCACACAGGAGATGATTAGATACACAGCATAGGATTAGATACACAGCTCAGCAGACAGTATCACACAGCATAGGATTAGATACACGGCTCAGCAGACAGAATCACACAGGAGGGGATTAGATACACAGCTCAGCAGACAGTATCACAGGATAAGATTAGATACACTGCTCAGCAGACAGTATCACAAAAGAGAGGATTAGATACACGGCTCAGCAGACAGTATCACACAGGACAGGATTAGATACACAGCTCAGCAGACAGCATCACACAGGAGAGGATTAGATACACAGTTCATCAGACAGTATCACACAGGAGTGGATTAGATACACGGCTCAGCAGACAGTATCGCACAGGGCGGGATTAGATACACGACTCAGCAGACGGTATCACACAAGATAGGATTAGATACACAGTTCATCAGACAGTATCACACAGGAGAGGATTAGATACACAGCTCAGCAGAGTGTATCACATGGGTGGATTAGATACACGGCTCAGCAGACAGTATCGCACAGGGCGGGATTAGATACACGGCTCAGCAGACAGTATCACACAGGATAGGATTAGATACACAGTTCATCAGACAGTATCACACAGGAGATAATTAGATACACAGCTCAGCAGACAGTATCACACAGGAGAGGATTAGATACATAGCTCAGTAGACAGTATCACACAGGAGAGGATAAGATACACAGCTCAGCACACAGTATCACACAGGATAGAATTAGATACACAGCTCAGTAGACAGTATCACACAGGACAGGATTAGATACACATCTCAGCACACAGTATCACACAGGAGAGGATTAGATACACGGCTCAGCACACAGTATCACACAGGAGAGGATTAGATACACTGCTCAGCAGACGGTATCACACAGCATAGGATTAGATACACGGCTCAGCTGACAGTATCACACATGAGAGGATTAGATACACAGCTCAGCTGACAGTATCACACAGGAGAGGATTAGATACACAGCTCAGCAGACAGTATCACACAGGAGAGGATTAGATACACAGCTCAGCTGACAGTATCACACAGGACAGGATTAGATACACAGCTCATCAGACAGTATCACACAGAGGATTACATACACAGCTCAGCACACAGTATCACACAGGAAAGGATTAGATACACAGCTCAGCAGACAGTATCACACAGGAGAGGATTAGATACACTGCTCAGCAGACGGTATCACACAGGAGAGGATTAGATACACTGCTCAGCAGACGGTATCACACAGGAGAGGATTAGATACACGGTTGAGCAGACAGTATCACACAGGGTAGGATTAGAGATACAGCTCAGCAGACATTATCACACAGCATAGGATTAGATACACAGCTCAGCAGACAGTATCACACAGCATAGGATTAGATACACGGCTCAGCAGACAGTATCACACAGGATAGGCTTAGATACACAGCTCAGCAGGCAGTATCACACAGGAGAGGATTAGATACATAGCTCAGCAGACAGTATCACACAGGAGAGGATTAGATACACAGCTCAGCAGATGGTATCACACAGGATAGGATTAGATACACAACTCAGCTGACAGTATCACACAGCACAGGATTAGATACAAAGCTCAGCAGATAGTATCACACAGGAGTGGATTAGATACACGGCTCAGCAGACAGTATCGCACAGGGCGGGATTAGATACACGGCTCAGCAGACAGTATCACACAGGAGAGGATTAGATACACGGCTCAGCAGACAGTATCACACAGGAGAGGATTAGATACACGGCTCAGCAGACAGTATCGCACAGGGCGGGATTAGATACACAGCTCAGCAGACAGTATCACACAGGAGTGGATTAGATACACGGCTCAGCAGACAGTATCACACAGGAGAGGATTAGATACACGGCTCAGCAGACAGTATCACACAGCACAGGATTAGATACAAAGCTCAGCAGATAGTATCACACAGGAGTGGATTAGATACACGGCTCAGCAGACAGTATCGCACAGGGCGGGATTAGATACACAGCTCAGCAGACAGTATCACACAGGAGGGGATTAGATACACAGCTCAGCAGACAGTATCACACAGGAGAGGATTAGATACACGGCTCAGCAGACAGTATCGCACAGGGCGGGATTAGATACACGGCTCAGCAGACAGTATCACACAGGATAGGATTAGATACACTGCTCAGCAGATAGTATCACACAGGATAGGATTAGATGCACAGCTCAGCAGACAGTATCACACAGGAGAGGATTAGAGACACAGCTCAGCAGATGGTATCACACAGGAGAGGATTAGATACACAGCTCAGCAGACAGTATCACACAGGAGAGGATTAGATACACAGCTCAGCAGACAGTATCACACAGGACAGGATTAGATACACAGCTCAGCAGACAGTATCACACAGGACAGGATTAGATACACAGCTCAGCAGATAGTATCACACAGTAAAGGATTAGATACACAGCTCAGCAGACAGTATCACACAGGAGAGGATTAGATACACTGCTCAGCAGATAGTATCACACAGGAGAGGATTAGATACACAGCTCAGCAGACAGTATCACAAAGGATAGGATTAGATACACAGCTCAGCAGCTGGTATCACACAGGATAGGTTTAGATACACGGCTCAGCAGATGGTATCACACAGGATATGATTAGATACAGGGCTCAGCAGACAGTATCACACAGGAGAGGATTAGTTACACGGCTCAGCAGACAGTATCACACAGGAGAGGATTAGATACACATCTCAGTAGACAGTTTAGCACAGCATAGAATTAGATACAAAGCTCAGCAGACAGTATCACACAGGAGAGGATTAGATACACATCTCAGCAGATGGTATCACACAGGATAGGATTAGATACACGGCTCAGCAAACAGTATCACACAGGATAGGATTAGATACACGGCTCAGCAGACAGTATCACACAGGGCAGGATTAGATACACGGTTCAGCAGACAGTATCGCACAGGGTAGGATTAGATACACGGCTCAGCAGACAGTATCACACAGGAGAGGATTAGATACACAGCTCAGCAGACAGTATCACACAGGAGAGGATTAGATACACGGCTCAGCAGACAGTATCACACAGGAGAGGATTAGATACACTGCTCAGCAGATAGTATAACACAGGATAGGATTAGATGCACAGCTCAGCAGATAGTATCACACAGGATAGGATTAGATACACGGCTCAGCAGACAGTATCACACAGGAGAGGATTAGATACACAGCTCAGCAGACAGTATCACACAGGAGAGGATTAGATACACGGCTCAGCAGACAGTATCACACAGGAGAGGATTAGATACACTGCTCAGCAGATAGTGTCACACAGGATAGGATTAGATGCACAGCTCAGCAGATAGTATCACACAGGATAGGATTAGATACACGGCTCAGCAGACAGTATCACACAGGAGAGGATTAGATACACAGCTCAGCAGATAGTATCACACAGGATAGGATTAGATACACAGCTCAGCAGATAGTATCACACAGGATAGGATTAGATACACAGCTCAGCAGACAGTATCACACAGGAGAGGATTAGATACACGGCTCATCAGACAGTATCGCACAGGAGAGGATTAGATACACAGCTCATCAGACAGTATCACACAGGACAGGATTAGATACACAGCTCAGTAGACAGTATCACACAGCATAGGATTAGATACACGGCTCAGCAGACAGTATATAGACAAGTCCCCCACACACAGCATACGGTATATAGACAAGTCCCCCACACAGCATACAGTATATAGACAAGTCCCCCACACACAGCATACAGTATATAGACAAGTCCCCCACACACAGCATACGGTATATACACAAGTCCCCCCCACACAGCATACGGTATATAGACAAGTCCCCCACACACAGCATACAGTAGAATCATAGAATCATAGAATGGTAGAGTTGGAGGGGACCTCCTGGGTCATCTGGTCCAACCCCCTGCTCAAAGCAGGATTCACTAGATCATCTCAGACAGATGTCTGTCCAGCCTCTGTTTGAAGACGTCCATTGAAGGGGAACTCACCACCTCTCGTGGCAGCCTGTTCCACTCATTAATCACCCTAACTGTCAAAAAGTTTTTTCTAATATCTAATCTGTGTCTCCTCCCATTTAGTTTCATCCCATTGCTTCTAGTCTTTCCTTGTGCAAATGAGAATAAAGATGATCCTTCTACAATGTGACAGCCCTTGACATATTTGTAGACAGCTATTAAGTCTCCTCTCAGTCTTCTTTTTTGCAAGCTAAACATTCCCAAATCCTGCAACCGTTCCTCATAGGACATAGTTTGCAGACCAGTCACCATTCTGGTCGCTCTTCTCTGAACTTGCTCCAGTTTGTCTATGTCTTTTTTAAAATGTGGTGCCCAAAACTGTACACAGTATTCCAGATGAGGTCTGACCAAAGAGGAGTAAAGACCGATAATGACTTCACGTGATCTAGACTGTATGCTTCTGTTAATACATCCCAGAATTGTATTTGCCTTTTTTGCTGCTGCATCACACTGTTGACTCATGTTCAGTCTATGATCTATTAGTATACCTAAGTCTTTTTCACATGTACTGTTGCTTAGCTCTATTCCTCCCATTCTGTATATGCTTTTTTCATTTTTATTGCCCAGATGTAGTACTTTGCATTTTTCCCTGTTAAAAACCATTCTGTTGGTTGCTGCCCAATGCTCCAGTTTATTTAGGTCTTTTTGAATCCTCTCTCTCTCTTCTCTAGTATTAGCTATCCCTCCTAGCTTTGTGTCATCAGCAAATTTAATCAGCTTACCCTCAATTCCTTCATCTAAATCATTGATAAAGATGTTGAACAATACAGGTCCCAGGACGGAGCCCTGTGGTACCCCACTTGAGACATTCATCCAGCTGGATGTGAAGCCATTTACAACCACCCTTTGAGTCCGATCACTAAGCCAGTTATGAATCCACCTAACAGTTGCCTGGTCCATTGCATACTTGGTCATTTTTTCAATAAGGATGGTGTGAGATACTTTGTCAAATGCTTTGCTGAAGTCAAGATATACTATATCTACAGCATTTCCCTGATCCACCCAGTCAGTGATTCTGTCATAGAAGGAAATTAAGTTAGTCTGACATGACTTGTTAGTTACAAACCCATGCTGACTCTGGTTAATCACTTCATTCTTATCCATGTACTTACATACATGTTGTTTAATAATTTGTTCAAAGATCTTTCCTGGTATAGAAGTCAGACTCACCGGCCTATAGTTCCCTGGGTCCACCTTCTTCCCCTTTTTGAAGATAGGAACAACATTTGCTCTTCTCCAGTCTTCTGGGACTTCTCCTGTTCTCCAAGAATTTTCAAAGATTATGGAGAGTGGTTCTAAAATTTCTTCTACGATCTCCTTCAGTACTCTGGGGTGTAATTCATCTGGACCTGGAGACTTGAACTCATTTATGTTAGCTAAATATTCCCTCACAATCTTTCGGTTTACAGATAACTTGGATTCCTCTATTCCTTTAAAAGGACAGTGAAGATCAGTTGATGTTACATTTTCTTTCTGAGAGAAAACAGATGCAAAATAGGAATTAAAAAGTTCGGCCTTCTCAACATCCTCTCTTACCATTTCTCCATTTTCATCCTGTAAAAATCCTATAGCATCTTTGACTTTTCTTTTACTTTTGACATACCCCCAAAATCCTTTTTTATTGCTTTTGACATCTCTTGCAAGCCTTAATTCATTGTCAGCTTTAGCTAACCTGATACGTGCCCTACAGGATCTGCAGACTGCATTATAATCTTCTTTAGATATGCCTCCCTCTTTCCATTTAATAAACATTTCTTTCTTTCTTTTTAGCATGTGTTTAAGTTCTGTGTTCATCCATCCTGGTTTCCTTAAATGCTTCCCATTCTTCCTACTTTTCGGGATTGTTAACGATTGTGCTTTGAGAATCTCATTTTTAAAAATTTCCCATCCTTCCTGGACATTTTTGTCCTTAAGGACATCCAGCCATTGGATCCCTCCTATTCTCTTTCTGAGTCTCTTAAAATCTGCCTTTCTAAAATCTAACCTTGAAGTTTGAGTCTTCACATGTCTTCCTCCTCTAGTTATCCAAAATTCTATAATAGCATGATCGCTGCCTCCTAGGGTCCCAGCCACCTTTACCTCCTCAACCATTTCCTCCCTGTTTATAAGGATTAGATCCAAAGTAGCAGATCCCCTTGTTTTCTCCCCTACCTTTTGGAAGATAAAGTTGTCAGCAAGAGAGGATAAGAATTTGCTTGACCTGTTAGTTTTACTTGAGAGAGATTCCCAACAAATGTCTGGATAGTTGAAATCTCCCATGACCACTACGTCATATTTTTTGGAGAACTTGGTCATTTGATACATAAAGAGTTCATCCATATCTTCAGCTTGCCCAGGTGGCCTGTAGTAAATGCCTACAATGGTGTCCTTTCCGTTGTTCTCTCCTTGTATTCTTACCCAAACAGTTTCCACAGAACTCCCAGTCTCTGAAGCTTCAATCTCTGTGCAGATATACGCTTTTCTAACATACAATGCAACACCTCCTCCTCGTTTATCAAGTCTGTTTCTTGCAAATAAGTTGTATCCTTTTAGCCTTTTAGTCCAATCATGTGTATCGTCCCACCAAGTTTCAGTGATTCCAATGACATCATATTCCTTTTCCTTCATTAGTAGTTCCAATTCTCCTTGTTTGTTGCCCATGCTTTGTGCATTTGTATAAAAACATTTTAGTTTGTGATTGGTTTCTCTTCCTCCCATATTTTTATTATTTAAATTGTTTTGTCTTTGTTCTTCTTTTCCACTTCCAGTAGCAGAGATCTCAATAGTATTTGTCAGCTGTATGGCTTTTTCAGGCCTTTTGCTTCCCTTCCCACATTGTTCTAGTTTAAAGCTCTTCTGATGAGTGTAGCAAGACGACTTCCAAATACATGTTTTCCAGTCTTCGTAAGGTGCACCCCATCTCTAGCAAGTAGTCCATCGTATAGGTAATTCATTCCGTGATCCAGAAATCCAAATCCTTGTTGACGGCACCATCGACGTAGCCAGTTGTTCACCTGTAGAATCTTATTCCACCTCATTGTTCCATGGCCATCCACTGGGAGGATGGATGAGAAGACCACCTGCGCTCCCAATTCTTTCACTTTCTTGCCTAAGTCTTCAAAGTCACTGCAGATGGTTTCCAGGTCCTTTCCTGCGGTGTCATTTGTCCCCACATGTATTAGCAGGAATAGGTAGTGATCTGTAGGTCTGAAGAGTCTTGATATCCTGTCAGACACATCTTTAATTTTTGCTCCTGGAAGACAGCACATTTCTCTTGAGGTTATGTCTGGTCTGCAGATAGTGGCCTCTGTTCCTCTTAACAGGGAATCCCCCATAACCACCACTCTCCGTTTTTTCTTCACAACATTCTTCTTTCTCCATCCAGGAGGATTCTGAGGGCTTACAAGGTTATTCATTGCTGGCAAAGTCTTATTTTGCTGTATTTCTTCATGGTTCTCCTGCGTGAGAGCCTGGTACTGGTTCCTGAGCAGTATGGGTGCTGACTGCCTCTCGATCCTCCTGCTTCTGTGGGTCACATGCTTCCATTTCTCTGTTTCGTCAGGTGCAGTTCGAATTTCTTCTCTTTCTGAATCATGAAGAGATAATTCTGCTCTGTCTAAGAACTCTTCACCTTCCTTAATGATTTTCAAGGTAGTTAACCTCTCTTCTAGATTTCGCAACTTTTCCTCCAACAGGGACACAAGCTTGCATTTCTGGCATGTGAAGTTTGGCTTTTCCACTGGCAAGTCTGTGAACATGTAGCAGGATATGCAGCTCACCAAATGGCTCCTGGACTCTTCCATGTTCTTACTGTTAATGTTCTGAAAACAGTGAAAAAAGCTTAAAAAAAAAAAAGCTGCAAAATGCCGGCGCGCGGTTTACCGATGTCCTCTTTTCAGCTCCAACAGCCAAAATCCAGTGTTCTTTGAGCTCGCGGAGACTCTTCACTTACCCCAAAATGCAGTGGGAATATGCAAATTATCTCCTCAGGACTCCTCCCCTGGTTTACCGATGTCCTCTTTTCAGCTCCAACAGCCAAAATCCAGTGTTCTTTGAGCTCGCGGAGACTCTTCACTTACCCCAAAATGCAGTGGGAATATGCAAATTATCTCCTCAGGACTCCTCCCCTGGTTTACCGATGTCCTCTTTTCAGCTCCAACAGCCAAAATCCAGTGTTCTTTGAGCTCGCGGAGACTCTTCACTTACCCCAAAATGCAGTGGGAATATGCAAATTATCTCCTCAGGACTCCTCCCCTGGTTTACCGATGTCCTCTTTTCAGCTCCAACAGCCAAAATCCAGTGTTCTTTGAGCTCGCGGAGACTCTTCACTTATATACACAAGTCCCCCCCACACAGCATACAGTATATAGACAAGTCCCCACACACAGCATACGGTATATAGACAAGTCCCCCACACACAGCATACGGTATATAGACAAGTCCCCCACACACAGCATACAGTATATAGACTAGTCCCCCACACACATAGCATACAGTATATACACAAGTCCCCCCCACACAGCATACGGTATATAGACAAGTCCCCCACACACAGCATACAGTATATAGACAAGTCCCCCATACACAGCTTACGGTATATAGACAAGTCCCCCCCATACGGTATATAGACAAGTCCCCCCCACACAGCATACGGTATATAGACAAGTCCCCCCACACAGCATACGGTATATAGACAAGTCCCCCACACACAGCATACAGTATATAGACAAGTCCCCCTCACACAGCATACGGTATATAGACAAGTCCCCCACACACAGCATACAGTATATAGACAAGTCCCCCACACACAGCATACAGTATATAGACAAGTCCTCCTCACACAGCATACGGTATATAGACAAGTCCCCCCCACACAGCATACAGTATATAGACAAGTCCCCCTCACACAGCATACGGTATATAGACAAGTCCCCCACATACAGTATATAGACAAGTCCCCCACACACAGCATACGGTATATAGACAAGTCCCCCCCACACAGCATACGGTATATAGACAAGTCCCCCCCACACAGCATACGGTATATAGACAAGTCCCCCCCACACAGCATACGGTATATAGACAAGTCCCCCCCACACAGCATACGGTATATAGACAAGTCCCCCCCACACAGCATACAGTATATAGACAAGTCCCCCTCACACAGCATACAGTATATAGACAAGTCCCCCACACACAGCATACGGTATATAGACAAGTCCCCCACACACAGCATACGGTATATAGACAAGTCCCCCACACACAGCATACGGTATATAGACAAGTCCCCCCCACACAGCATACAGTATATAGACAAGTCCCCCCCACACAGCATACGGTATATAGACAAGTCCCCCCCACACAGCATACGGTATATAGGCAAGTCCCCCCCACACAGCATACGGTATATAGACAAGTCCCCCACATAGCATACGGTATATAGACAAGTCCCCCACACAGCATACAGTATATAGACAAGTCCCCCATACACAGCATACAGTATATAGACAAGTCCCCCACACACAGCATACGGTATATAGACAAGTCCCCCCCACACAGCATACGGTATATAGACAAGTCCCCCACACACAGCATACGGTATATAGACAAGTCCTCCACACACAGCATACGGTATATAGACAAGTCCCCCACATAGCATACGGTATATAGACAAGTCCCCCACACACAGCATACGGTATATAGACAAGTCCCCCACATAGCATACGGTATATAGACAAGTCCCCCACACAGCATACAGTATATAGACAAGTCCCCCATACACAGCATACAGTATATAGACAAGTCCCCCACACACAGCATACGGTATATAGACAAGTCCCCCACACACAGCATACGGTATATAGACAAGTCCCCCACACACAGCATACGGTATATAGACAAGTCCCCCACACACAGCATACGGTATATAGACAAGTCCCCCACACACAGCATACGGTATATAGACAAGTCCCCCACACACAGCATACGGTATATAGACAAGTCCCCCATACACAGCATACAGTATATAGACAAGTCCCCCACACAGCATACGGTATATAGACAAGTCCCCCCTACACAGCATACAGTATATAGACAAGTCCCCCACACACAGCATACGGTATATAGACAAGTCCCCCACACACAGCATACGGTATATAGACAAGTCCCCCGTACACAGCATACAGTATATAGACAAGTCCCCCCCACACAGCATACGGTACATAGACAAATCCCCCACACACAGCATACAGTATATAGACAAGTCCCCCACACACAGCATACGGTATATAGACAAGCCCCCCCCCACACACACAGCATACGGTATATAGACAAGTCCCCCCCCACACACACAGCATACAGTATATAGACAAGTCCCCCCCACACACAGCATACGGTATATAGACAAGTCAAACCACACCCCCCCACACACACAGCATACGATGTATAGACAAGTGCATAGCTGTGCTAGGGTAGGAGTGGGAGGAGCCTTCCTTCTCTTGTCAGTGCTGGCCCTGCAGTGGAGCCCAACGGGGAATTCCCCAGCAGGCCAGTCCGAGCCTGGTCACATGCTGACTAGAGTCTCAGACACCTCTCTGAGTAGCCCACTGATAGAAGTGGATGAGAATCTAGTCGGCATTTGACCTCAACTATTACATCATAACACCGGCTTTATCTTTTTAAAGCTTTGTAACCTTTACTCACTTTATGAATCAGCCATAGATAAAACTCAATAAGGATGGGTTGCTACTGTGTGCAATTTGCCAGTCAGCCCAGAACAGCGGTGACCTGAGCCGACAGCAGCGACTTGAGTAGACTGTGGCCACCTGAGCCAACAGCGGCATTTATATTGAGCTATCGCCAGGAAATGGATGACAATGGCAGTCAGGGGAATGGTGAAGGCCTGCATGGCTGCCATCTTGGTACTCCTGTGAAGTTCATCCACAGTCTGGACTTAATCTTATAAACTGTATACTGCATTACTAGAGGATTACTGTATATAGAATAAGCAGTCAAGAGATGGCAGGTTCAAGTGCCCTAAGGGGACATAAAAAAATAAAGTAAAAATGGAAAAAAAAGAAAAAAGTTTTATAAAAGAAAAAAAATAAACAAAAATGTTAAATCACCCCTATTTTCCGAGGTAAAAAAAAAGAAATTAAAAAAGAAACATTTTATATTGTCGTGTCTGTAAAAGTCCGACCTATCAAAGCCCAAATTATTTAAACCGCACGTTAAATAGCGGAAAAATAAATTAAGAAGCCAGAATTGCCGTATTATGGTGTCACCAAACAGTAATAAATAACCCGGTATTGTGTCACCATTTTGTGAGACCCTGCATCTGTTCCATGTTTCTGCTGATGAATCTGGGCGAGGTTCGCTTTCTGCTCGCCGACCTGCGGGGGTTATTGATGCCATTCTCTGCCGTCTACAAACTTTTCATCTCTTTTTGATGCATTTTTTGGGAGGTAAAATTACCCAAAAAGAAAAAAAAATTGGGTGTTTAGATTATCTTTGCTGTTGGGCATTTGCTGTAGGGGTTAATATATTTATGATTTGATAGATTGGACTTTTTGTCAGTGTGTCAATACTAAATAAATAAATATATATATATAATCTTTTAGTCTTGCTTTGTATTGACAAATGGAGGTAGGAAATTTAAAAGGATTTTTTTTATATATATAAATTTTAATTTTAATCCTTTTCTATCACATTATTTTTTGCTCCCGTTGGGCAACTTGAACCAAAAATCCACAACTCATTGGAATTGCGACACTTAAATTCTGCGGATGTCGGGAAGGGGATAAAGAGAATAAAGTAACTTTGCAGAATGCTTCCGTTTTGTGTACACAGCTCCTGTGCTGACTTAGTGTTCTCTTTGGTTACACCACACACCGATTCTGTGTCCGGCCCCCACAGATCGCCATCTCCATATATATATGGGGGGATTTCCTCATGTGACGACCCCTCTGCCGATGTATACAGATCACATGTGGCTTCACCTTCAGCTTTGATCTCCGCAGTCTTCAGTTCCGGATCCTCCAGGATGAGGGATAAATCTTTCTTGCTCTTCATTCCCCTCCGTGGCTGATACAGCAGCTCCACCGCGCCGACGTTCCCCTCATAGGGAGGAATCGCTCCGCAAAGACTGTTCTCAGCCACAGGACGATCCGCCGGATACAGGAGGAAAGTTCTCCTCTCTGCAATGAAGGATTATTCAACTTTTCTGCCATTTGTAAGATCTCTGCTTGTTGTCTGAGAATAAAATCATTCTTGTTAATATCCAGAACCTGAAAAAAATCTAATCCTGACAGCAGCGGAGCATTTATTACAATGGTATTCAGTGTAGACAATCCCCCTCCTGTCCTGACCGTTTGCTACAATGTATCAGTGCAGGGAAAATCTATCAGTTCGGACTTGGTTTCCCTTACAGAGGATTGTCCAGGCCAGACACCATTGTACCCAGTGGCGTCCCGCCAATGGCGGCAGGCCACGCGACTGCTATGGGGCCCGTGAGCTGGGGGGGCCCCATAGCAGTCGCCTGCACTGTGTACCCCCGCATCGGGTCCCCCTCCTGCACCCAGGCAAGAGGCGGGGCCCTGAGCAGGCGGGGGGCTTACTCGCCGTCGGGCATCCCGGCGCGCCATGGGCCCCCCCTCCTGCTCAGGGCCCCGGCCGGCACAATACTTACCTCTTCCCGTGCCCTAGACGCTAGAATGTATGGGATCCTTCCAGGTATGATGTCATTTCCGGGGGCGTGTTCTAGTTCAGCACCAGACGCCAGAGTCTCATGCAGAGACAGAGCTGCCGGTGAAGCTGCAGGAGGAGGTCAGTATCCTAAGCTGAGAAACAGGAGATTGTTCTATTAATTGCAGGTCTGATGTCTTTTCTTCTTGTTGTTTTTGGGGTGAGGGGGCTTGATACTTGCGAGTGAGGGATTTGGGGGGGTTAATGCTGGAGGGCAGTCTGGTGGGGTTAATTAATGCTTGTGGAGATCTTAGGGGCTCTGGGGAATAATGCAGGGATAATGTGTGCTTGTGGGGGCCCTAAGGGGATGCTGTGGGCTTGTGAGGGATCTGGGGGGGATGCTGCGGGCTTGTGGGGGCCCTAAGGGGGATTTTGCGGTCTTGCGGGGGCTCTGGGGGGGATGCTGCGAGCTTGTGTGGCCCTGGGGGAGATGCTGCGGGCTTGTGGGGCCCTGGAGGGGATGCTGTGGGCGTGTGGGTGCTCTGGGGGGGATTCTGCGGGCTTGTGGGGCCCTGGGGGGGATGCTGTGGGCTTGTGGGGGCCCTGGGGGGGATGCTGTGGGCTTCTGGGGCCCTGGGGGGGATGCTGTGGGTTTGTGGGGGCCCTTGGGGGGATACTGTGGGCTTGTGGGTGCCCTGGGTGGGATGCTGCGGGCTTGTGGGGCCCTGGGAGGGATGCTGTGGGCTTGTGGGTGCTCTGGGGGGGGGTGCTGCAGGCTTGTGGGTGCTCTGGGGGGGATGCTGTGGGCTTGTGGGTGCTCTGGGGGGGGATCCTGCGGGCTTGTGGGTGCTCCGGGGGGATGCTGCGGGCTTGTGGGGGCTCTGGGGGGGATGCTGCAGGCTTCTGGGTCCTCTGGGGGGGGGGGTGCTGCAGGCTTGTGGGGGCCCCTGGGGGATGCAGCCGGCTTGTGGGCGCCCCGGGGAGGATGCAGCGGGCTTGTGGGGCCTCTGTATGGGGTCCAGTCTGCATATGGCATTACATGGGGACCAGGCAGTATTCTCTATGGTGAATTATATGGGATCCAGTATTTTGTACGGAGCATTATATGGGGCTCATAATACTGTATGGAGGACTATGTGGTACCCATAATATTGTATGGAGGACTATGTGGTGCAATTACACTGTATGGAGGACTATACTGTCCGGTCTGCACTGTGCGCTGTCAGGATTCACCGGTTTCTGAGCTATTGTAGAATTTACAGAAGATATCACTCATGAAATGTAAGAAGTCAGTGAAATTTTTGGCATTGTACTATATCTATATCTATAATTTCTCTGCTGTATCTGTGCATCATGAATGGTTGGATGTGTTAAAGGGGCCACTGAGACTCTTTCGCCCGGGGCCCACGAAAACCTGGAGGAGGAAGCATCATGTGACACTCCCTCTCCCATCATTCCTCCTCTGCGTCTGACGCAGCGGCATGATGACGCGCCACGCTGTGTCAGACAGTGGAGCTGGCAGCTGCTGAGGTGATCAGCTGCAGAGACTGAAGCAGCGGGGAACGAGGAGCGGTAAGTATGTATTTATTTTTTAAATCATTGTGTACTGATAATACTGGAGGACTGGGGCTGCATTTTACCCTACGGGTGGGGGGGGCTGCATTTTACCCTATGGGGGGCTGCATTATACTGCGTACAGGACCATAGGGGAATGCATTATACTGTGTGGAGAACCATGGCGAGTGTCTTATACTGTGTGGAGGACCATGGGGGAGTGCATTATACTGTGTGGAGGACCATGGGGGAGTGCATTGTACTGTGTGGAGGACCATGGGGGAGTGCATTGTACTGTGTGGAGGACCATGGGGGAGTGCATTATACTGTGTGAAGGACCACGGGGAGTGCATTGTACTGTGTGGAGGACCACGTGGGAGTGCATTATACTGCGTGGAGGACCACGAGGGAGTGCATTATACAGCGTGGAGGACCACGAGAGAGTGCATTATACTGCGTGGAGGACCATGGGGACTGTATTATACTGCGTGGAGGACCATGGCGAGTACCTTATACTGTGTGGAGGACCATGGCAAGAGTCTTATACTGTGTGGAGGACCATGGGGGAATGCATTGTACTGTGTGGAGGACCATGGGGGAGTGCATTGTACTGTGTGGAGGACCATGGGGGAGTGCATTGTACTGTGTGGAGGGCCATGGGGGAGTGCATTGTACTGTGTGGAGGACCATGGGGGAGTGCATTGTACTGTGTGGAGGACCATGGGGGAGTGCATTGTACTGTGTGGAGGACCACGTGGGAGTGCATTATACTGCGTGGAGGACCACGAAGGAATGCATTATACTGTGTGGAGGACCACGAGGGAGTGCATTATACTGCGTGGAGGACCATGGGGACTGTATTATACTGCGTGGAGGACCATGGCGAGTGCCTTATACTGTGTGGAGGACCATGGCGAGTGCCTTATACTGTGTGGAGGACCATGGCGAGTGCATTGTACTCTATGGAGTATGTAGAGGTGTGGGGCGGTTGGGGGATCATACTGTGTTGGTGTCATCATACTTTACCCTGGGAGTTGAGGTGGGGTACAGTAGGGTCATTATACTGTGCATATGGAGGAATTCACCATGGGGGTATCATACCGTGTTTGGGGGGCACTTTTGTTGGCACCACACTTTATGGGCAATGAAAAAGGGATCTAGGACTTCAGCAGGAGGAAAATTACTATGTAAAGGCTGGAAGGTTGTGAGATCTCCTCTTCTGTGACTCCGACAATTATTTACATTTTTAAATTTTTTTTTGGGGGGGGGCCCAATTAGAACTTCTGCTATGGGGCCCCATGATTCCTATGTACGCCCCTAATTATACCAAATCCTCAGCTGTGCTGGTACTAAGGATATGGACACTCAGACATTTTGGGCTAAATATATACATACAAATATTTTTTCAATAACGTTTCATAAACAATTTGGCTTTTTTATTTCCTTTGCATTGCTAGTTGCAGAATGAGCTCACTGAGAATTTATCAGTGAGCTCATTCTGACCTTCTCTGTGCTGATTATGTTCACAGACCAGCATGAAAGTTGGGCTGATCTCTGATGCAGTCATAAATCATCGCAGAAATAAAAGCGCTGGAAACTCCACATCATAAGGAGCTCACTGACTGAATCTCAAGTTAACTCATTCTGCAGCCATCAATGTGCTGCTGGGAAACAAAAAGCTGGTAAAGGCCGAACAGAGCAAATATTACATGAAGAGAAATAGTAAAAAGTATTTTTAGACCAATATACATGTATTTAAAGGGATTGTCCGGTGTGAAGCTGAAGGCTGCAGTCATCTGTGTGACTCTCTGTGACTGCAGACTTGTAATCCTCACATCATGTAGACTGCGCGCTGCCAGCATTATTCTCAGCCCAGAGATGGCAGAAGCCCCTGTATCATGTGTACAGGAATTGTGCCCCCTCTCCCCGAGGAGCAGCAGTGCCTCGTCCTCCAGATACATGAGGGTCCCATCGGGGAGATCCGCATGTACCGGCCATGATGTCATCTCCATGGATACGGCATCAATGTGCAGAGCAGAAGACCCCTGTAAGGGAGAGCTCAGACGTGGGGGGATTGATGTGGATGTGAGGAGCAGATCCCCCCATATTCACAGATTATCGCACAATACATGTGGCCTTGCACAGGAAAAACTGTGAGGAAAGAAGAAATCAGATTTCTTACAATATAGAATAATGTCCTCCTGCCCTCGCTCATGTCCAGTATTATTTATCCCCTGACCTTTTGGGTGGGGAACCCCTCCTGAGCCCCCTCCATTATATAGGAGCCATATATCTGCTCCATTACTGGCAGAAGGTAAGGAGCCAATCACACTGCACGGCTTCTACTTCCTGCTCTAAGCCCCGCCCACCTGCCTTCCCTTGAGATCTCCATGACAACCCTTGTGTGACTACAGTGACAGGCCACGCCCCCGAGGATTCTGATCAGTGCGGATGTCTCCATATTGCTGAGGACTGTGAGCGGCTGATGGGCGGAGCCAGCAGCGATGTGAGGGGCAGAGCCAGCAGCGATATGAGGGGCGGAGCCAGCAGCGACATGAGGGGCGGAGCCAGCAGTGATATGAGATGCGGAGCCAGCAGCGATGTGAGGGGCGGAGCCAGCAGCGATATGAGGGGCGGAGCCAGCAGCGATGTGAGGGGCGGAGCCAGCAGCGATGTGAGGGGCGGAGCCAGCAGCGATATGAGGAACGGAGCCAGCAGCGATATGAGGAGCGCTCACAGCACTGACAGGAGCAGGTGTGTGTGCAGCCAGTTCCTCTGCTGTGGGTGTTGTGTTGTGTGAGCTTCGCCGTGTATATATTATACACATATATATATATATATATATATATATATATATATATATATATATACAGAGTTGAAATCAGAAGTTTCCATACACTGTATAAATAGACACATCTGCATGTTTTTCTCAATATCTGACATGAAATCAGAATAAACCTTTCCCATTTTAGGTCAATTAGGATTACCATCATTTTTAATATTTGCCAAATGCCAGAATAATGAGCGTCTCTTGTAAGGGGCATTAAAACCGTCTTGTTATACCACTCTGACCTCCACGTGTCTTGTAAGGGGCATTAAAACCGTCTTGTTATACCACTCTGACCTCCACGTGTCTTGTAAGGGGCATTAAAACCGTCTTGTTATACCACTCTGACCCCCACGTCTCTTCAGAGGGGCATTAAAACCGTCTTGTTATACCACTCTGACCTCCACGTCTCTTCTGAGGGGCATTAAAACCATCTTGTTATACCACTCTGACCTCCACGTCTCTTGTAAGGGGCATTAAAACCGTCTTGTTATACCACTCTGACCTCCACGTCTCTTCTGAGGGGCATTAAAAGCGTCTTGTTATACCACTCTGACCTCCACGTGTCTTGTAAGGGGCATTAAAACCGTCTTGTTATGCCACTCTGACCTCCACGTCTCTTCTGAGGGGCATTAAAAGCGTCTTGTTAAGCTACTGGGACCTCCACGACTCTTCGAACGGGCATTGCATTTCCTCATAATTTTTGGAAGCTTTTGCTTGGAAGGCATAAGCAAATACTATGGGAGACCCACTCCCCAATAATGGGAATAATGTTTTTAAGATGCTGTACTGTATGGCTCTTGTAAGGGGCATTAAAACCGTCTTGTTAAGCTACTGTGACCTCCACGTCTCTTCAAAGGGGCATTAAAAGCGTCTTCTTAAGCCACTCTGAACTCCACAGCTCTTCCAAGGGGCATTGAAATGTTGTTTTTAATTACCTTACCTCTAATCTCCATGACTCTTCCAACGGGCATTGCATTTCCTCCTAATTTTAGTCAGCTTTTGCTTTTCAATGCAAAGGTGAAAACTAAGGGAGACACACTCCCCAATAATGGGTAGAAGGTTTTTAGTACGCTGTAATCCACATCTGTTTCCAGGGGCATTGCAGTTCCTTATAATTTTTGGAAAGCCTTCCATTCACTGCTTAGGCCAACAGTGCACAGGAGACCCAGTTGCCATAAATGGAAAAAAAGGTTTAGTTAAGGCCCTCTGACCTCCATGTCATTTCCAAGGGGCATTGGAGTGCCTCAAAAGTTTTGGTAGGCATTGCACTCACTGTATGCCCTATAACTGTGTAGCCAAACCGCTCCTTTTGTTACAGAAACATATCCTACAAGACATATGTGGTTGACTGGCCTGATATTGATGTGAATGGTCCCTGTTCCTCCTGCTCTTTCTCCTTTGCCACTACCTCATCCATCATTTATCACTTGAAGCTTTGTTTTAACGAGAGTCATAGAACTTGGATAGTAGCAGGAAAACATCCAGCAATCCTCGGAGGAGGTAGGATATGCGCCAAAACGCTGACCACCTCAGGCCTAGCCGCTACTACATACATGCGCTTGCATTCCTTGAAAACAAAGCAGATGCTAACTTCTATCATCCTCATCATGCTCCTCACCTTGGCACTCTCAATTCCCCTGATAAAGAAGCCAGGGCCCACCGGAGAAGTCGGGTTCTTTGGTGGGCTCGTCCAATGCTGCCCTAAAGCAGGCCAGTCTAAGAAAAGTGTGTGGGGATGTTCCGCGGAGAAATCGGGGCGGCTTGGAACCGTTTATGGACACCTGGCCGCGGGGCGGCTGGGGACCGAGTGTGGACACCCGGCCGCCCCCTGGCGGCTGGGGACCGAGCATGGACACCCGGCCGCCGGGCGGCTGGGGACTGAGTATCGATACCTCGCTGCCGAAGCACCCATGAGGTAGTAGCCAGCTCTGGCCTCCACATGCCTAAAAGGCCCAATTTCAAGTGCACGCATGCTAGCAGTATGGTATTGCAGCCTCGGGGTGGGTTGGTGGCAGGTTGCACACTTATGCTTGCATTCCAACAAAACAAAGCAAATGCTAACTTCTGTCATCATCATGCTCCTCACCTTGGCATTCTCACCTCCCCTGATGGAGTCGGTTTCTCTAGTGGGCTTGTCCAATGCTGCCCTAAAGCAGGCCAGTCTAAGAAAAGTGTGTCGGGATGTTCCGCGGAGAAATCGGGGTGGCTGGGGACCGTCTATGGACACCCCGCCGCCCCCAGGCGGCTGGGGACCAGGTGTGGACACCCGGCCGCCGGGCGGCTGGGGACTGAGTATGGATACCTCGCTGCCGAAGCAGCCATGAGGTAGTGGCCAGCTTCGGCCTCCTCAAAACTAAAAGGCCCAATTTCAAGTGCAAGCTAGCAGTATGGTATTGCAGCCTGGGGGTGGGTGGGTGGTTGGCTGCATATTTGCGCTTGCATTGCAAGGAATGGGGGAGGTATAATTGAACACTGCCCTGGGACAAGGACTTGCACGGGGATAGTTGCAAGTCTGCATCTTCTGATGCGGCAAGGATCACTTCTGATGGGCACACTTTTAGGCAGTGACCTGGGAGTCAGAGATCCTTCCAGGGGTCTTCCCCATGCTGTTCCCATGTCTTTTCAGCACTATATGCATGTGTCACACAGCACATGGCCAGATAAGGTTGTAAAATGTTAAAATGACATTTCCCGGTGAATGCATTTGTCACAGTTGAAAGCAATACAAAAGTGCAAAAACGCATAAAAAATGCTACTTGTGAACATAGCCCAAGGTGTGGAGGAGTATTTTTGTTTTTGGTTATTTATTTTACCTTATACACAAGTCATTACCCTGGAAAAGAAATTCCTTAACATATTTCACAGGAAAAAAGTTTCACTTTCGTTTTTGAACATTTTCTTATGAGCCTGTAAAAGTGGCTTAATACCTCTGACCACGTTGTTGACAACAGTGACCTGGGGGTCAGAAATGCTTCCTGGGGCGATCCCCATGCTGTCCCCATGTCATCTGAGCACTGTCACTATCATTTTGGGCACTTTTTAGGCTTTCTACAGACTGCCGGGGGTGCCTCCGCAAAAATGCTCGGGTCTCCCATAGACTAACATGGGCTCGTTGCTCAGGTCGAGCACCCGAGTATCACGGCGAGCTTGGGCCGAGCTTCGAGCACCCGAGCATTTTAGTGCTCGCTCAACACTATTTATAACGGGGGCACAAGCTAGTGACTGATTTATATTCTCAGTGGAGCAGACTTCATTGCGGTGAATGATATACTCATGGGCACAGTGTGGCACATATTTGCATTTGGTGGCACAGTGGGCGGCATTATTTATTTAAGTCGCTTATATTTGTAACATTTTTGTTTTTCAGGAGTGCGGTGATCTGCTGAAAAGTGCGGAGCAGCCGAAACCTGGACAGCAAACTGCAAAGACGAATCATGGCGGGAAGTCGTCACGAAAGACTGGACTAGGTAAAGAAGAGAAGAAAGAGAGCGACTGCAGTGTATAAACTGGAGGGTTAGGTGGGGCCCATTATATTATAATAAATCTATGTGGGGCCCATCATATTATAATAAATCTATGTGGGGTCCATAATATTAAAGGGACGGATATGTGGGGCCCATTATATAATAATAAAATCTATGTGGGGTCCATAATATTATAATAAATCTATGTGGGGTCCATAATATTATAATAAATCTATGTGGGGTCCATAATATTATAATAAATCTATGTGGGGTCCATAATATTAAAGGGACGGATATGTGGGGCCCATTATATAATAATAAATCTATGTGGGGCCCATTATATTATAATAAATCTATGTGGGGCCCATTATATTATAATAAATCTATGTGGGGCCCATTATATTATAATAAATCTATGTGGGGTCCATAATATTATAATAAATCTATGTGGGGCCCATTATATTATAATAAATCTATGTGGGGCCCATAATATTAAAGGGACGGATATGTGGGGCCCATTATATTATAATAAATCTATGTGGGGCCCATTATATTATAATAAATCTATGTGGGGTCCATAATATTATAATAAATCTATGTGGGGTCCATAATATTATAATAAATCTATGTGGGGTCCATAATATTAAAGGGACGGATATGTGGGGCCCATTATATTATAATAAATCTATGTGGTGCCCATTATATTAAAGGGAAAGCTATGTGGGGCCAATTATATTAAAGGGAAAGCTATGTGGGGCCAATTATATTAAGGGGAAAGCTATGTGGGGCCTTTTATATTAAAGGGAAAGCTATGTGGGGCCCATTATATTAAAGAGAAAGCTATGTGGGGCCCATTATATTAAAGAGAAAGCTATGTGGGGCCCATTATATTAAAGAGAAAGCTATGTGGGGCCCATTATATTAAAGAGAAAGCTATGTGGGGCCCATTATATTAAAGAGAAAGCTATGTGGGGCCCATTATATTAAAGAGAAAGCTATGTGGGGCCAATTATATTAAAGGGAAAGCTATGTGGGGCCCATTATGTTAAAGAGAAAGCTATGTGGGGCCCATTATATTAAAGAGAAAGCTATGTGGGGCCCATTATATTAAAGAGAAAGCTGTGTGGGGCCCATTATATTAAAGAGAAAGCTATATGGGGCCCATTATATTAAAGAGAAAGCTATATGGGGCCCATTATATTAAAGAGAAAGCTATGTGGGGCCCATTATATTAAAGAGAAAGCTATGTGGGGCCCATTATATTAAAGAGAAAGCTATGTGGGGCCCATTATATTAAAGAGAAAGCTATGTGGGGCCCATTATATTAAAGAGAAAGCTATGTGGGGCCCATTATATTAAAGAGAAAGCTATGTGCGGCCCATTATATTAAAGAGAAAGCTATGTGGGGCCCATTATATTAAAGAGAAAGCTATGTGGGGCCCATTATATTAAAGAAAAAGTTATGTGGGACCCATTATATTAAAGGGAAAGCTATGTGGGGCCCATTATATTAAAGGGAAAGCTATGTGGGGCCCATTATATAATAATAAAATCAATGTGGTGCACATTATATTAAAGGGAAAGCTATGTGGGGCCCATTATATTAAAGAGAAAGCTATGTGGGGCCCATTATATTAAAGGGAAAGCTATGTGGGGCCCATTATATTAAAGGGAAAGCTATGTGGGGCCCGTTATCTTAAAGGGACATCTACGTATATGATAAATTCTATATGGGGCCCATGATATTTAATGGAAGGCTATGTGAGGCCCATTATATTAAATAGAGGACTATGTGGGGACCAATACATTAAAAAGAAAGCTATATTGGGGCCCACTATGTTATCTGGAAGGTTTTGTGGGGCCCTCTGTATTAAATTGAGGGCTATGTGAGGCCTATTAAATTAAATGGAAAGCGTTGCGGGGCCCATAATATTATATGGAGGGCTATGTGAGGCGCATTTATCAAATAAAGGGCTATGTAGCGCCAATTATATTAAATGGAAGCCTGTGTTTTGTCCATTATATTAAATAGAGATGTATCTTGGCTCCATTATAATAAATGGAAGGCAATGTGGGGACCATTATATTAAATGGAGGGTTATGTGGGGCCCATTATATTAAATGGAAGCCTATATGGAGCCCAGTAAATTAAATGTAAAGCTATGTGGGGCCCAATATTTTAAATGGAAGGTTAAGTGGGGCCAATTGTATTAAATAGAGGGCTATGTGGTGCCCAATATAAAACATGGAAGGCTTTTTGGTGCCCATTATATTAAATAGAGGGATATTTTGGCCCCATTTTATTAAATGGAAGGCTATGTCAGGTCCAATATATTAAATGGAGTCCAGTGCGGCCTATTATATTAAATTGACGGTTATGTGGGGTTCAATAAATTAAATGAAAAGCTATGTGGAGCCCAATAAATTAAATTATAGTACATGGAAGGCAATGTGCGGCTCATTATACTATATAGAGGGCTATGTGGGGGCCATTATACTTTATAGAATTCTATGTGGGGGTCCATTATACTTTTGCCAATGGCAAATTGTGTGTTCCGGTGGCACTCCAAAGGTAAAGGGTGTGCTCCGGTGGCACTCCAACGTCATAGGGTGTGCTCTGGTGGCACACCAATGGCAAAAAGGCCAAAGAGTAGACTCTGGTGGCAGACTGAGCAGCCCTAGAGTGCGCCCCAGTGATAAGCAATAAGGCCAAAGAATGTACCCTGGTGGTAGGCTAAAAAGCCCTAGAGTGCGCCCCAGTGGTAAGCAATAAGGCCAAAAAGTGCACCCCGGTGGCAGGCTAAAAAAGCCTAAAATGAGTGCCCCGGTGGTAAGCAAAATGGTCAGAGTGTACCCCGGTCGCAGTTAAAAAGCCCAAGTTGGGTGCCCCGGTGGTAAGCTAAAAGGCCAAAGAGTGCACCCCGGTGGAAGCTAAAAAGCCCAAGATGGGTGCCCCGGTGGTAAGCAAAAAAGGTCACATATTGGGCCCCTCTGGTAGGCCTACGGGAAATAGAGTTCTCCGATGGCACACCAACGGTAAAGGGTGTGCCCGATGGTACTCCAATGGTAAAGGGTGTGCTTCAGTGGCATGCCAGTGGCAAAAAGTGTACTCCGGTGGCATGCTAATGGTGAAAGGTGTGCTCTTTTGGCACCCCAACTGTAAAGAGTGTGTTCCAGTGGCACCCCAGCAGCCAATGGTGTACTTCGGTGGCAGACCATCGGGAAATGGTGTGATATGTAAGGCTCATCATAACAAAAGGGAGGGCTATGTGGGACCCATTATTTTATATGGAAAGCAAGGTGGGGCCCATTATATTAATTAGGGGCTTATGTGGGGCTCTTTATATTAAATAAAAACATATGTGGGCCCCATTAAATAAAATGGAAGGCTATGTGGACCCCATTAAATTAAATGGAAGGCTATGTGGACCCCATTAAATTAAATGGAAGGCTATGTGGGGCCCATTATATTAAATGGAAGCCTATATGGGGCCCAATAAATTAAATGAAAAGCTACAGTATGTACAGCAATAATAAAAATGGTAATAATACAGGGTGGGCTATTTATATGGATACACCTAAATTAAATTGAATGGTTGGTGATGTCAACTTCCTGTTTATGGCACATTAGTATATGGGAGGGGGAAACTTTTCCAGATGGGTGGTGACTATGGCGGCCATTTTGAAGTCGGCCATTTTGGATCTAACTTTATTTTTTTCAATGGGAAGAGGGTGATGTGACACATCAAACTCATTGAGAATTTCATAAGAAAATACAATGGTGTGCTTGGTTTTAACATAACTTTATTCTTTCATGAATTTTTTACAAGTTTATGACCACTTATAAAATGTGTTTAAAGTGCTGCCCATTGTGTTGGATTGTCAATGCAACCCTCTTCTCCCACTCTTGACACACTGATAGCAACACCGCAGAAGAAATGCTAGCACAGGCTTTCAGTATCCGTTGTTTCAGATTCTGAAAGGTTATATGGTGCCTATTAAAATAAATGGAAGACTATGCAGGACCTCTTGTAATAACTAGAAGGCAATTTGTGGCCCATTATATTAAACTAGATGGTGGCCCGATTCTAACTCATCGGGTATTCTAGAATATGTATGCGGCCGGCCGCGACCAATCAGCGAACCGTGTTAGTGAGGACCGGAGAGCATGTTTAAATTTGGCGCCAAAACCGGTGATTGGTCACGGCTGGCGGCCGCGACCAATCAGCGAATCGTATTAGTGAGAACCGGGGAGCGGGTACTTCCACTGTGAGCAGCCGGGAGATGACCGGCTGCTCGCAGCAGAAGTATCCCAACCAGCGGCGCCGCTCCCCGGTCCTCCCTTCACACTTGCCGTCGGGAGATCAGCGGCCCTAGCCGCTGATCTAGCGAAGGTAGCCGCATGAAGGTCAGCGGCGCCGCAGGTCGGGGTACTTCTGCTGCGAGCAGCCGGGAGATGACCGGCTGCATCGCCACTGACCTCTGTGCAGAGCGGTGTTTAAATTTGGAGCCAATATCGCTGATTGGTCGTGGCCGCCGAATCGTATTAGTGAGGACAGGGGAGCGGCGCTGCCTGTGCGGGTACTTCCACTGCGAGCAGCCGGGAAATGACCGGCTGCTCGCAGCAGAAGTATCCCGACCGGTGGCGCCGCTCCCCGGTCCTCCCTTCACACTTTCCGTCGGAAGATCAGCGGCCCTAACCGCTGATCTCCCGACGGTAGCCGCATGGAGGTCAGCGGCGCCGCTGGTCGGGGTACTTCTGCTGCTAGCGCCGGTCATCTCCCGGCTACATCGCCGCTGACCTCCGTGCGGTAGATGAGCTGCTAATGGCCGCCATCTTTTTCTGAAATCCCACGTAGCTGATTGACCACGGTCGGACCAATCAGCGACGCAGGACTTCCTGGACAGAAGGACAGACAGACATGATAAGACGATTATATATATTAAATGTAAGGTTATGTAGGGCCCAATATATTCAATGAAAAACTATATGGACCCATTATATAAAAGAAAAAGCTAAGTGTGGCCCATTTTATTAAATGGATGATGGCGTGCTCCCTTGGCAAGCCAGCGGGAAAGTGGGGTGCTTCCGGTGGCAAGCCAGCGGGACAGTGGCGTGCTCCGGTGGCAAGCCAGCGGGAAAGTGGCGTGCTCCGGTGGCAAGCCAGCGGGAAAGTGGCGTGCTCCGGTGGCAAGCCAACGGGAAAGTGGCGTGCTCCGGTGGCAAGCCAACGGAAAAGTGGCGTGCTCCGGTGGCAAGCCAACGGGAAAGTGGCGTGCTCCGGTGGCAAGCCAACGGAAAAGTGGCGTGCTCCGGTGGCAAGCCAACGAGAAAGTGGCGTGCTCCGGTGGCAAGCCAACGGGAAAGTGGCGTGCTCCGGTGGCAAGCCAACGGGAAAGTGGCGTGCTCCGGTGGCAAGCCAACGGGAAAGTGGCGTGCTCCGGTGGCAAGCCAACGGGAAAGTGGCGTGCTCCGGTGGCAAGCCAACGGGACTGTGGCGTGCTCCGGTGGCAAGCCAACGGGAAAGTGGCGTGCTCCGGTGGCAAGCCAACGGGAAAGTGGCGTGCTCCGGTGGCAAGCCAACGGGAAAGTGGCGTGCTCCGGTGGCAAGCCAACGGGAAAGTGGCGTGCTCCGGTGGCAAGCCAACGGGAAAGTGGCGTGCTCCGGTGGCAAGCCAACGGGAAAGTGGCGTGCTCCGGTGGCAAGCCAACGGGAAAGTGGCGTGCTCCGGTGGCAAGCCAGCGGGAAAGTGGCGTGCTCCGGTGGCAAGCCAACGGGAAAGTGGCGTGCTCCGGTGGCAAGCCAACGGGAAAGTGGCGTGCTCCGGTGGCAAGCCAACGGGAAAGTGGCGTGCTCCGGTGGCAAGCCAACGGGACTGTGGCGTGCTCCGGTGGCAAGCCAACGGGAAAGTGGCGTGCTCCGGTGGCAAGCCAACGGGAAAGTGGCGTGCTCCGTTGCCAAGCCAACGGTAAAGTGGCGTGCTTCGGTGGCAAGCCAACGGGAAAATGGCGTGCTCCGGTGGCAAGCCAACGGGAAAGTGGCGTGCTCCGGTGGCAAGCCAACGGGAAAGTGGCGTGCTCCGGTGGCAAGCCAACGGGAAAGTGGCGTGCTCCGGTGGCAAGCCAACGGGAAAGTGGCGTGCTCCGGTGGCAAGCCAACGGGACTGTGGCGTGCTCCGGTGGCAAGCCAACGGGAAAGTGGCATGCTCCGGTGGCAAGCCAACGGGAAAGTGGCGTGCTCCGGTGGCAAGCCAACGGGAAAGTGGCGTGCTCCGGTGGCAAGCCAACGGGACAGTGGCGTGCTCCGGTGGCAAGCCAACGGGACAGTGGCGTGCTCCGGTGGCAAGCCAACGGGACAGTGGCGTGCTCCGGTGGCAAGCCAACGGGACAGTGGCGTGCTCCGGTGGCAAGCCAACGGGACAGTGGCGTGCTCCGGTGGCAAGCCAACGGGACAGTGGCGTGCTCCGGTGGCAAGCCAACGGGAAAGTGGCGTGCTCCGGTGGCAAGCCAACGGGAAAGTGGCGTGCTCCGGTGGCAAGCCAACGGGAAAGTGGCGTGTTCCGGTGGCAAGCCAACGGGAAAGTGGCGTGCTCCGGTGGCAAGCCAACGGGACTGTGGCGTGCTCCGGTGGCAAGCCAACGGGACTGTGGCGTGCTCCGGTGGCAAGCCAACGGGAAAGTGGCGTGCTCCGGTGGCAAGCCAACGGGAAAGTGGCGTGCTCCGGTGGCAAGCCAACGGGACTGTGGCTTGCTCCGGTGGCAAGCCAACGGGAATGTGGCGTGCTCCGGTGGCAAGCCAACGGGACTGTGGCGTGCTCCGGTGGCAAGCCAACGGGAAAGTGGCGTGCTCCGGTGGCAAGCCAACGGGAAAGTGGCGTGCTCCGGTGGCAAGCTAACGGGAAAGTGGCGTGCTCCGGTGGCAAGCCAACGGGAAAGTGGCGTGCTCCGGTGGCAAGCCAACGGGAAAGTGGCGTGCTCCGGTGGCAAGCCAACGGGAAAGTGGCGTGCTCCGGTGGCAAGCCAACGGGACTGTGGCGTGCTCCGGTGGCAAGCCAACGGGACTGTGGCGTGCTCCGGTGGCAAGCCAACGGGACTGTGGCGTGCTACGGTGGCAAGCCAACGGGACAGTGGCGTGCTCCGGTGGCAAGCCAACGGGAAAGTGGCGTGCTCCGGTGGCAAGCCAACGGGAAAGTGGCGTGCTCCGGTGGCAAGCCAACGGGAAAGTGGCGTGCTCCGGTGGCAAGCCAACGGGAAAGTGGCGTGCTCCGGTGGCAAGCCAACGGGAAAGTGGCGTGCTCCGGTGGGAAGCCAACGGTTAAGTGGCGTGCTCCGGTGGCAAGCCAACGGGAAAGTGGCGTGCTCCGGTGGCAAGCCAACGGAAAAGTGGCGTGCTCCGGTGGCAAGCCAACGGGAAAGTGGCGTGCTCCGGTGGCAAGCCAACGAGAAAGTGGCGTGCTCCGGTGGCAAGCCAACGGGAAAGTGGCGTGCTCCGGTGGCAAGCCAACGGGAAAGTGGCGTGCTCCGGTGGCAAGCCAACGTGAAAGTGGCGTGCTCCGGTGGCAAGCCAACGTGAAAGTGGCGTGCTCCGGTGGCAAGCCAACGGGAGAGTGGCGTGCTCCGGTGGCAAGCCAACGGGAGAGTGGCGTGCTCCGTTGGCAAGCCAACGGGAAAGTGGCGTGCTCCGGTGGCAAGCCAACGGGAAAGTGGCGTGCTCCGGTGGCAAGCCAACGGGAAAGTGGCGTGCTTCGGTGGCAAGCCAACGGGAAAGTGGCGTGCTCCGGTGGCAAGCCAACGGGAAAGTGGCGTGCTCCGGTGGCAAGCCAACGGGACTGTGGCGTGCTCCGGTGGCAAGCCAACGGGAAAGTGGCGTGCTCCAAGGGCAAGCCAACGGGAAAGTGGCGTGCTCCGGTGGCAAGACAACGTGAAAGTGGCGTGCTCCGGTGGCAAGCCAACGTGAAAGTGGCGTGCTCCGGTGGCAAGCCAACGTGAAAGTGGCGTGCTCCGGTGGCAAGCCAACGGGAGAGTGGCGTGCTCCGGTGGCAAGCCAACGGGAAAGTGGCGTGCTCCGGTGGCAAGCCAACGGGAAAGTGGCGTGCTCCGGTGGCAAGCCAACGGGAAAGTGGCGTGCTTCGGTGGCAAGCCAACGGGAAAGTGGCGTGCTCCGGTGGCAAGCCAACGGGAAAGTGGCGTGCTCCGGTGGCAAGCCAACGGGAAAGTGGCGTGCTCCGGTGGCAAGCCAACGGGACTGTGGCGTGCTCCGGTGGCAAGCCAACGGGAAAGTGGCGTGCTCCGGTGGCAAGCCAACGGGAAAGTGGCGTGCTCCGGTGGCAAGACAACGGGAAAGTGGCGTGCTCCGGTGGCAAGCCAACGTGAAAGTGGCGTGCTCCGGTGGCAAGCCAACGTGAAAGTGGCGTGCTCCGGTGGCAAGCCAACGGGAGAGTGGCGTGCTCCGGTGGCAAGCCAACGGGAAAGTGGCGTGCTCCGGTGGCAAGCCAACGGGAAAGTGGCGTGCTTCGGTGGCAAGCCAACGGAAAAGTGGCGTGCTCCGGTGGCAAGCCAACGGGAAAGTGGCGTGCTCCGGTGGCAAGCCAACGGGAAAGTGGCGTGCTCCGGTGGCAAGCCAACGGGAAAGTGGCGTGCTCCGGTGGCAAGCCAACGGGAAAGTGGCGTGCTCCGGTGGCAAGCCAACGGGACTGTGGCGTGCTCCGGTGGCAAGCCAACGGGACTGTGGCGTGCTTCGGTGGCAAGCCAGCGGGAAAGTGGCGTGCTCCGGTGGCAAGCCAACGGGAAAGTGGCGTGCTCCGGTGGCAAGCCAACGGGAAAGTGGCGTGCTCCGGTGGCAAGCCAACGGGACTGTGGCGTGCTCCGGCGGCAAGCCAACGGGACTGTGGCGTGCTTCGGTGGCAAGCCAGCGGGAAAGTGGCGTGCACCGGTGGCAAGCCAACGGTAAAAGGTGTGCTCCGGTGGCATGCTAATGGTAAAGGTGTGCTCCAGTGGCATTCTAACGGTAAAGGTGTTCTGCGGTCACATGCTAATGGTAAAGGCGTGCTCCGGTGGCAAGCCAACGGGAAAGTGGCGTGCTCCGGTGGCAAGCCAACGGGAAAGTGGCGTGCTCCGGTGGCAAGCCAACGGGAAAGTGGCGTGCTCCGGTGGCAAGCCAACGGGAAAGTGGCGTGCTCCGGTGGCAAGCCAACGGGACTGTGGCGTGCTCCGGTGGCAAGCCAACGGGACTGTGGCGTGCTTCGGTGGCAAGCCAGCGGGAAAGTGGCGTGCTCCGGTGGCAAGCCAACGGTAAAAGGTGTGCTCCGGTGGCATGCTAATGGTAAAGGTGTGCTCCAGTGGCATTCTAACGGTAAAGGTGTTCTGCGGTCACATGCTAATGGTAAAGGTGTGCTCCGGTGGCATGCTAACGGGAATAGGTGTGCTCCGATGGCATGCTAACTGGAATAGGTGTGCCCGGTGGCATACTAACGGGAAAAGGTGTGCTACGGTGGCATGCTAGCTGGAAATGGTGTGCTTTGGTGGCATGATAACGAGAAAAGGGGTACTCCATTGGCACCACAATGGTCAAGGGACTTGGAAATGTCACATGTGAAGTCATACTCGCATAGTGTCTGTTGTTGCAGGGATCAAAAGAGCGACCCGGTGGAACAAGATGTGGACACTGTGCGGCAGATGGTGGTTTAAGGACAGCAAACAGCAAAATAAGACCAAGCAACAGCAAGAAAACAATCCAAGAATTACCGCAGCAGACAAGTAAGTGATTGTGATTCTTTTAAACGGTGATGTACGATCAGATGAAGTGGAATGCAGTAAGTTTGGAAATATGATTAACATGTTAATAAAGTGTCTGAAATGTATGAGCGAGAAAGAGAAAAAGGTGGATTGTTACAGGGGGACAGCTGAGAGTAGGGAGTTGCAGAGAAAGTCCTTGTGACAGGTTTAGGATGTATACGGCTGTTTATTGCCTCCTCCACATACAAAGGCAGGAGATGAGACTATCAAACTATCGAACTTGGAGTTGTCAGTAATGTTGGAGGTGAAATTAATAAAGCAAGTAAAATGGGAAAGAAAAAAAGGGGTTGTATGTTTGCCTGGTCAGAGGGATGTTTGCCTGGTCATGGGGATGTTTGTCTGGTCAGAGGGATGTTTGCCTGGTCAGAGGGATGTTTGCCTGGTCAGGGGGATGTTTGCCTGGTCAGGGGGATGTTTGTCTGGTCAGGGGGATGTTTGTCTGGTCAGAGGGATGTTTGCTTCACGTTGGGGAAGAGGGAAAGGACTGAATGATCCGGCACCTGTCCTTTCCACAGGATGGTCAGCTAGTGCCGCCATTGGGAAAGAGCTGACCTAGTGTCACTATCAATCATCAGAGTCTGCAGTACAACTGATTAGGGGTCCAGCAGGGGGGCGCTGATGACACAGGTGGACCTTGGGCGGTTTTCCGGTTGCGGACGCTGCACCTAGAGGGTTTTCTTCATGTAATTATCCTCCTCACATTGCAGACTTGTGAACTTTATAAATTTTCTTCATTTGCTTATTTTCTTCCTTCTCTCCCAAACACGTTGCTGAAGTGCTGTCTCACCCCCACTGCCCCCATCCAGAAGCTTCTTGTGGCTGCTGTTCAGCGAGATTTGTCCTCTATATACCAGCAGTCTGTGTATGGGCCTGTCTCTGTCTGATCCTCTCTGCTCTCCACCCCTGCACTCAGACATGGGAAACCCTGTACTCGGATTACTTCACATCTTGGTGAACAACAGCTGAAAGGACCCTATAAAGGAGCCTGTACCAGGCAGGTGACAGCGGTGCAGCATTGTGCTTGTGGGGGCAATCGGGCGGTGGAGTCAGAAATTGGGGAATACTTGGGTGCTCTCTGGGTGGACAATATTAGTGCTGCAGTAATTTCCCACAAGTTTTTGCACAGAGAGGCCACTAATATAGAATAAAGTAAAACAATTGTGCTCTGTAAATAATGGCTGTGCTTTGCTACAAATGCTTCATGTTCGCAGGAGGTTTTTTTTTCTTTAATAAATTTTATTTAGTTTATAATTGATTTTTTCTCTTTCTGCTAGATATCAGGACATGATAGAGGCCGTACGGGACTGGTATAAGAAGTTCTTGGCTGAGAAGGAAAGAAGCTTCATTCCTCCATGAGCTGCAGTTCTTTGTGTCCAGTCGGGAACTCTATTAGTAAGTAGATTTTATCACCGGCGCAGACATTTCCGGGAAGGTTCCAATTGGCCGAATACAAGACGTTCATTAAACTCTTCATTTGAAATAAACGTCTGGTTATCATCCACAATACTTAATACCGGTCACTTGTCACAAATTTGTATATTTTTTACCTGTTATAAAATGCTGCTGATCCCTTGAATCTTTTCTTTTTTTTTGTCATTTTAGACAAAACATTACATATTTCTGACAAGTCGCAGGTCTTTTCACACCACTCGTTTTGCAGGTTCTTTAATGCTACAGCACTTATGTTATTGGGGTCATTTTTGTGCAGTTTGCAGTTACATGATTTTTTATACATGTTTTTTTTTAGGTTTGTCTTGTTATTACATCACATTCATCTTTTTCCTCTCTTGCTTTCCTGGACTGAAGGAAACATATCTCCAAGTCACTCTGAGCTGCCGGCAGGAGAGATGGACCCTCAGGAGCCTCCTAGTCTTCAGAATCCACATGAAGGAGAAGTCCAAGAACAAGAAAGGCCTCCGACAGCAGAGCAACCTGTCCGCCAAAAAGTCCCAGAAGAAGAAGCGATGGTCCCGCAGCTCATCTGTGTTTTTCCTAAATGTGGATTATACTTTTACTGATTGTAATTTTCTTGGTCGATACCAGATAAAGTTTTGGATGACAACTGTCTGAACTTGTGTCTTATTTTACATTTCTCCTTTTTTCTTCTTGCTTCCCCTCCAGTGAGATCTGGCTTAGGTGATAAAAGCCTTTCTCTATCCGGTATTTTTGCAGCAGGCTGGAGAATGACTTTCTGGATGATAACTTGCCTTAGTCTCAGATGCCCATACACTAGTTAGCTTTAGACCGGACGCTTGTCCACACAACACATCCCGACTCCCCCATATACATGAATGTGGTTATATGTGTGGGGGAGATGGCCCCATACACAGCACATGGTCGGCTGCTCCAGCAAAAATCCTTGGGTTTGACCTACCTTCCTGTAATATATATGGGGGGCCATTAGTTGGATGTTTGCAGGACCCCTCTTTGTCCGACAGCTTCCCTCCCCCACACATAGCAAGCAGTGTACAGACAAGCTCCCTTCCCGCACATACAGCATATATATCATATAAAGAAAAAACCTAGAAGTCTGAACTGAAACATAAATTGATGTGCATGCAAAATGTAAATGCATGTTCACACACGGCCACTAGACAAAGAAAAACCAAAGACAAGCAAAATACCCAAGTAACTGGAAGTAAATGGGTAAATCGCACAGTGCAAAAATAATAAATAATGAAGGGTATTTAGTTAACATAATTTTGATCAAAATAATGTAAAAGCTATCCCGCCACGTCATAGCAACCCTTATGGGACAGTCCTAACTCTAATATTAAAACCTTACCATTTGTCAAGTGACGTACATATGGATAAGGGCAGAGAGACTGACCCCCTAGTAGAAGCATAGACCTGAGGCAGAATAAACATTTCAGCTCAGACAAAGGGTGGCCACACCCTAATATGTACTAAAGCACACTGAACTACAAAGAAAAAACCTAGAATTCTGAACTGAAACATAAATTGATGTGCATGCAAAATGTAAATGCATGTTCACACAAGGACACTAGACAAAGAAAAACCAAAGGCAAGCAAAATACCCAAGTAACTAGAAGTAAATGGGTAAATCGCAAAGTGCAAAAATAATAAATAATGAAGGGTATTTAGTAGTGAAGAGCGAGCACTAAAATGCTCGGGTGCTCAAAGCTCGGGCCGAGCTCGCCATGATACTCGGTTGCTCGACCTGAGCCACGAGCCCAATGTTAGTGTTATGTTCTGCTACCAAAGCTAAGGAAAGAGAGGAGATCTGTCCCTACTATAGGACTCAGCTGAATCCCTACGATGTAACAGGGAACCTGATCCTGCGATCAGACCTGCTAAAGTCCTAATCTAGTCTGTACGAAGACCTATAGATGTGGGGAGGGAATCCCTACAAGTACTAAGGACTGGGAGGAATATGGGACACCTCCTAACAGAAATGGTAGCAGACAGACGAACAAACAAAATAGATAGAACATAGAGGTCCGTAGACCAAGCAAACTAACAGAGTAGATACAGAGCACAGGCTAGCTAGAAAGTAGATATACAATGAAGTCCAGCAAAGCCAGAAGGGCGGAGCAGGATTAAATAGGCCAACAAGGTCATGTGACCAGCAAAGGAAAAAAAACCTAACAGCAAGGTTCTAACAGTACCCCCCCTTCTAAGAGGATCCTCCGGATCCCCTAGGACCAGGCTTATCAGGAAATCTCCTGTGAAACGCTCTGATAAGTCTGGACGCGGAAACATCATCTGACCTCACCCAAGAGTTATCCTCGGGTCCGAAACCTTTCCAGGCCACAAGATACTGCAAACTACCTCTATACCGTCTAGAGTCAAGGATGCGAGAAATTTCATATTCCCTGTCCTCCACCACCGGAGGAACAGAGGCATAGGCGTCACCATCCGACACAACAGCTTTTTTTAACAGAGAGACATGAAAGACCGGATTAATTCTCCAGGAGGTAGGAACCTCCAACCTAACAGCAGATTGGTTGACAACCTGAAGCACCTTAAAGGGCCCTACAAACTTGGGACCCAATTTCTTAGAAGGAATCCTTAACCGCAGATTCCTAGAGGACAACCAAACCATGTCACCAACAGCGAACAAAACCTCCTGTCGTTTCCTATCAAAGTAGTCTTTAGATTTTCTGTTGGCCTCCTGAAGATTACCACGCACATCCGTCCAAACTCTTTCCAAATCACCGGAAAAATTCTCCTCCTCAGGCACGGCAGATCCCAACTTGGAGAACGACCCAAACGACGGATGTCTCCCAGAACAACAAAAAAAAGGCGAACAACCAGCAGAAGAAGATGTATGATTGTTCAGAGCAAATTCGGCAAGTGGCAGAAACTCAGACCACCCCTCTTGATTGTCTGCCACAAAACAACGCAAGAACTGCTCAACATCCTGGTTTTTCCTTTCTGTCTGGCCATTAGATTCAGGATGATATCCGGACGAAAACGACAAATGAATTCCCAACCTGTCACAAAAGGCACGCCAAAAACGAGCCACGAACTGAGGACCCCTATCAGAAACAATGTCAGTCGGAACGCCATGAAGTCTGACAATTTCCTTGACAAAGGCCTTAGCGAGAGTTTTAGCGCAGGGCAGTTTGACGAAGGGAACCAAGTGACACATCTTGCTAAAACGGTCCACGACCACCCAGATGACAGTAAAACCCTCAGAGGGGGGAAGGTCAGTTATAAAGTCCATAGCCAAATGTGTCCAAGGAGCACTGGGGACCTCCAAAGGACAAAGCAACCCCGCAGCAGGAGTATGTGAGGACTTAGATCTAGCACATATAGTACATTGGCGCACCCACTTAATGACTTCCTTCTGCCATCCAGGCCACCAAAAACTGCGACCCACCAGTCTCTTGGTCTCAGAGATTCCGGGATGACCTGCCAACCGAGATTCGTGACACTCAACAAACAAATCTCTCCTAAAGGTCCCAGGCACAAACAACCTCCCATGAGGAGTGTTAGATGGGGCATTCTCCTGAGCTTTAAGAATCTCATCTTCCAAAACGGAGTCTAAAGCAGCTATCACAACACCTTCTTGTAAAATGTTTTCCTCTTTCTCAGCACCGACTATGGGAGAAAAACTGCGAGACAAGGCATCCGCCTTAACATTCTTAGTACCAGGGATGTAAGTAACGGAGAAATTAAACCGCGAGAAAAACAGTGCCCACCTAGCCTGACGGGCATTCAGGCGCTTGGCAGCGTCAAGATATATCAGATTTTTATGATCCGTAAGAACCTGAACGGGAAATTCCGCACCTTCCAAGAAGTGGCGCCAGTGTTCAAATGCGAGTTTAATAGCCAATAATTCCCGATTACCAATATCGTAATTCAATTCAGTCTCCGAAAATTTTTTTGAAAAAAAGGCACAGGGATGTAATCCATCCCCGTTATCCTGAGACAATACTGCGCCAACCCCCACAGAGGAAGCATCAACCTCAACCAAAAACGGCCTAGTAACATCAGGCTGCATAAGGATGGGAGCAGAGGTGAACCTCTCCTTGAGATACACAAAAGCTTCAATGGCCTCAGAAGACCACTGAACCGCATCAGCACCTTTCCTGGTGAGATCGGTCAGAGGTTTGACAATACTAGAAAAAATTTTTATGAATTTTCTATAGTAATTGGCGAAACCCAAAAACCTCTGTATCGATTTCAAACCAATAGGCCTAGGCCATTCCTGCACAGCCTGAACCTTAACCGGATCCATCTCAAAACCTTTGCTGGAGATAATGTAGCCCAAAAAACTAATTCTCTGTACAGCGAACTCACATTTCTCCAGCTTAGCAAAAAGCGAATTGTCCATTAATAACTGTAATACCTCACGCACGCTCCGCCAATGAGACTCCAGATCTGGCGAATAAATCAAAATGTCATCCAAATACACAACCACATTTTTACCGATCAAAGGTCTAAGGATGTCATTAATCAGATTCTGAAAAAATGCAGGAGCATTAGTAAGACCAAAAGGCATAACCAGATTCTCAAAATGACCCACAGGAGTGTTAAAAGCAGTCTTCCATTCATCACCCTCCTTCATGCGCAACAGATTGTATGCCCCCTTAAGGTCAATTTTAGAGAACCACTTGGCCCCCAATAACTGGTTAAACAGATCAGGAATCAATGGCAGTGGGTAAGGATTGCGTACCGTAATTTTGTTAATCTCACGAAAATCCAGACAAGGACGTAAACCGCCGTCCTTTTTTTTTACAAAAAAAAATCCAACCGCCACAGGAGACTTAGAGGGCCTAATGTGACCGGCGGCCAAACTTGTCTGTATGTATTCCTCCAAAGCCTTCCTCTCAGGAATAGTAAGGTTAAATAAACGACTTTTAGGAAGAGTCGCTCCAGGGACAAATTCAATAGAACAATCATAGTCTCTATGGGGAGGCAAAACCTGCGATTCTTTCTCAGAAAAAACTCTCCAAAAATCCTGAATAGGAACAGGCAATTCTCCCCTATCCAAAGCTGCAATACGCCCGTTACAACACTTGTCATAACATTTATGGCTCCAGGATTTAATTTCACTGGTAGACCAATCCAGTACAGGATTGTGAAATTTTAACCAGGGCAAACCCAATATTACTGGAGAAGGCAAGTTATTCAACACTACCAAATCCAATTTCTCATGGTGAACACCATTAATAGTGAGAGGAAATTCACAGACCTTGAGAGTAATATTCTTCAAAGGGGAGCCATCCACAGAAACCACAGCAATGGGGGATGATAAAGGTTCAGGTTTTAAATTGAGTTTTTCCACGAATCCCCCATCAATTACATTCAGTGTAGACCCGCAATCAACAAACACCCGAAATTCCATTAATTTTTCCTGAGCAATCGTGGAAGCAGCTAAAAATATACCCTTGGAATTTAAACAGGCAATACGGGCGTGACTGACCATTTTTTTTTCTTTCTTCATACGAAGCTCACAGCCTTTAATCAAATGACCAGATTTCCCGCAATAGAAACACAAGCCTTCTGAAAAACGACGGTGTTTTTCTTGAGAGCGAGGTGCCACCGATCCAATCTCCATCGGTTCACCACTGTTAGTACACACATTATCATAACCAGAAACTGACATAGCAGAGGATTTGCTCTCATTAACCCTAGCACGCAGTCTTCTATCCACCCGTATAGCTAATTGCATAGCCTGTTGCAAATCCTCAGGTGTAGGATAAGCAATTAGCAGGTCTTTAACCCTTTCACTGAGCCCAGCAAGAAATAGACTTTTCAGAGCAGAATCGTTCCACCCTGTTTGAGTGGACCAACGACGAAAATGTGTACAATATTTTTCCATATTACCTGATCCTTGTTTTAAACGTCTCAACTCAGTCTCAGCTGATGCCACACGGTCAGGATCATCATATAATAGTCCTAAAGCAGAAAAAAAACTATCCACTGATCTGAAGCATGTATCACTAGGTTGCAAAGAAAAGGCCCACTCCTGAGGCTCTTTGCGCAAAAGTGACATTATGAACCCTACGCGCTGGGATTCATCCCCAGAGGACTTGGGTCTCAAACGAAAATACAATAAGCAAGCATTTTTAAATGAAAAAAATTCTCGATGTTCACCAAAAAATAAATCCGGCAAACATACCTTAGGCTCCAAGAAATATGCTCCAGGACAGTTACTCACGTGCTGACGGAGCTCGGCCACTTCCAGAGAGAGTCCCTGCAGGTGTTTAGCCAAATCCTGAACCGACACCATGATGGAACAAAAAAAAATCTTTCCTTAGAGAATTTACAGGCTGGACTTACTGTTATGTTCTGCTACCAAAGCTAAGGAAAGAGAGGAGATCTGTCCCTACTATAGGACTCAGCTGAATCCCTACGATGTAACAGGGAACCTGATCCTGCGATCAGACCTGCTAAAGTCCTAATCTAGTCTGTACGAAGACCTATAGATGTGGGGAGGGAATCCCTACAAGTACTAAGGACTGGGAGGAATATGGGACACCTCCTAACAGAAATAGTAGCAGACAGACGAACAAACAAAATAGATAGAACATAGAGGTCCGTAGACCAAGCAAACTAACAGAGTAGATACAGAGCACAGGCTAGCTAGAAAGTAGATATACAATGAAGTCCAGCAAAGCCAGAAGGGCGGAGCAGGATTAAATAGGCCAACAAGGTCATGTGACCAGCAAAGGAAAAAAAACCTAACAGCAAGGTTCTAACAGTTAGTCTATGGGAGACCCGAGCATTTTCGCGGCGGCATCCCCGGCTGTCTTTTAAAAGCCTAACAAGTGCCCAAAACGATAGTGACAGTGCTCAAATGACATGGGGACAGCATGGGGATCGCCCCAGGAAGCATTTCTGACCCCCAGGTCACTTCTGTCAACAACGTGGTCAGAGGTATTAAGCCACTTTTAAGGGCTCACAATAAAACGTTCAAAAACTAAACTGAAACTGCTTTCCTGTGAAATATGTTAAGGAAGTTCCTTTCCAGGGTAAAGACTTGTGTATAAGGTAAAATAAATAACAAAAAAAATAAAAAATACTCCTCCACACCTTGGGCTATGTTCACAAGTAGCATTTTTAATGCGTTTTTGCACTTTAGTATTGCTTCAACCGTGACAAATGCATTCACCGGGAAATGTCATTTTAACATTTTACAACCTTATCTGGCCATGTGCTGTGTGACACATGCATACAGTGCTGAAAAGACATGGAGACAGCATGGGGAAGACCCCTGGAAGCATCTCTGACTCCCCGGTCACTGCCTAAAAGTGTGCCCATCAGAAGTCATCCTTGCCGCATCAGAAGATGCAGACTTGCAACTATCCCCGTGCAAGTTCTTGTCCCAGGGCAGGGTTCAATTGTACCTCCCCCATTCCTTGCAATGCAAGCGCAAATATGCAGCCAACCACCCACCCACCCCCAGACTGCAATACCATACTGCTTGCTTGCACTTGAAATTGGGCCTTTTAGGCATGTGGAGGCGGAATTTGGCCACCATGTCATGGCAGCGTTGGCGGCCTGGTATCCATACTCAGTCCCCAGCCGCCCGGGGGCGGGGTGTCCACACTCGGTCCCCAACCGCCAGGGGGCGGCCGGGTGTCCATAATCGGTCGCCAGCCGCCTGGGGGCAGCCGGGTGTCCATAAACGGTCCCCAGCCGCCCCTATTTCTCCTTGGAACATCCCCCCACACACTTTTCTTAGCCTGGCCTGCTTTAGGGCAGCATTGGACGAGCCCACCAGAGAACCAGACTCCTCCGGTGGGCCCTGGCTTCTCCATCAGGGGAGTTGAGAGTGCCAAGGTGAGGACCATGATGATGATACAAGTTAGCATCTGCTTTGTTTTGTTGGAATGCAAGCGCATGTATGTAGTAGCGGCAAGGCCTGAGGTGGTCAGCGTTTTGGCGCATATCCTACCTCCTCCGAGGATTGCTGGATGTTTTCCTGCTACTATCCCAGTTCTATGACTCCCGTTAAAACAAAGCTTCAGGTGATGAATGATGGATGAGGTGGTGGCAAAGGAGAGCAGGTGGAACAGGGACCATTCACATCAATATCAGGCCAGTCAACCACATATGTCTTGTAGGATATGTTTCTGTAACAAAAGGAGCGGTTTGGCTACACAGTTATAGGGCATACAGTGAGTGCAATGCCTACCAAAAATTTCGAGGCACTCCAATGTACCTTGGAAATGACATGGAGGTCAGAGGGCCTTAACTAAACAGTTTTTTTCATTTATAGCAACTGGGTCTCCTGTACACTGTTGGCCTAAACAGTGAATGGAAGGCTTTCCAAAAATTATGAGGAACTGCAATGCCCCTTGAAACAGACGTGGATTACAGCGTACTAAAAACCTTCTACCCACTATTGGGGAGTGGGTCTCCCTTAGTATTCGCCTTTGCATTGAAAAGCAAAAGCTGACTAAAATTAGGAGGAAATGCAATGTCCGTTGGAAGAGTTGTGGAGGTTAGAGATAATTAAAAACAACATTTCAATGCCCCTAGGAAGAGCTGTGGAGTTCAGAGTGGCTTAAGAAGACTGTTTTAATGTCCCTTTGAAGAGACATGGAGGTCACAGTAGCTTAACAAGATGGTTTTAATGCCCCTCGGAAAAGACGTGGAGGTCCCAGTAGCTTAACCATACGGTTTGAATGCCCCTCGGAAGAGGGGCTTTTAATGCCCCTTCCAAGAGCCATACAGTACAGCATAGTACAAACATTATTCCCATTATTGGGGAGTGTGTATCCCATAGTCATTGCTTATGCCTTCCAAGCAAAAGCTGCCAAAAATTGGGACGGAGGAACTTGCAATGCCCCTTACAAGAGCCATGCAGTACAGCATATTCCAAACATTATTCCCATTATTGGGGAGTGGGTCTCCCATAGTCTTTGCTTATGCCTTCCAAGCAAAAGCTGCCAAAAATTAGGACGAAGGAGCTTGCAATGCCCCTTACAAGAGCCATGCAGTACAGCATATTAGAAACATTATTCCCATTATTGGGGAGTGGGTCTCCCATAGTATTTGCTTATGCCTTCCAAGAAAAAGCTGCCAAAAATTAAGAGGAACTGCAATGCCCGTTCGAAGAGTCGTGGAGGTTAGAGTTAATTAAAAACAACATATCAATGCCCCTTGGAAGAGCTGTGGAGTTCAGAGTGGTTTAACAAGACGCTATTAATGCCCCTCAAAAGAGATGTGGAGGTCCCAGTAGCTTAACAAGACGGTTTTAATACCCCTTGGAAAAGTGGTGGAGGTCCCAGTAGCTTAACAAGACGGTTTTAATACCCCTCGGAAAAGTGGTGGAGGTCACAGTAGCTTAAGAAGACGCTTTTAATGCCCCACAGAAGAAACGTGGAGATCCCAGTAGCTTAACAAGACGGTTTTAATGCCCCTTGGAAAAGTGGTGGAGGTCGCAGTAGCTTAACAAGACGCTATTAATGCCCCTCAGAAGAGACGTGGAGGTCCCAGCAGCTTAACAAGACGGTTTGAATGCCCCTTGGAAGAGACGTGGAGGTCACAGTAGCTTAACAAGACGCTATTAATGCCCCTCAGAAGAGACGTGGAGGTTCCAGCAGCTTAACATGACGGTTTTAATGCTCCTCAGAAAAGTGGTGGAGGTTCCAGTAGCTTAACAAAATGGTTTTAATGCCCCTCAGAAACGTAGTGGAGGTCCCAGTAGCTTAACAAGACTGTTTGAATGCCCCTTGGAAGAGACGTGGAGGTCCCAGTAGCTTAACTGGCCGGTTTAAATGCCCCTTGGAAAAGTGGTGGAGGTCACAGTAGCTTAACAAAACGCTATTAATGCCCCTCAGTAGAGACGTGGAGGTCTCAGTAGCTTAACAAGACGGTTTTAATGCTCCTCAGAAAAGTGGTGGAGGTCCCAGTAGCTTAACAAGACGGTTTTAATGCCCCTAGGAAAAGTGGTGGAGGTCGCAGTAGCTTAACAAGGCGGTTTGAATGCCCCTTGGAAGAGACGTGGAGGTCCCAGTAGTTTAACAAGACGGTTTTAATGCTCCTCAGAAAAGTGGTGGAGGTCCCAGTAGCTTAACAAGACGGTTTTAATGCCCCTTGGAAAAATGGTGGAGGTCGCAGTAGCTTAACAAGACGGTTTGAATGCCCCTTGGAAGAGACGTGGAGGTCCCAGTAGCTTAACAAGACGGTTTGAATGCCCCTTGGAAGAGAAGTGGAGGTCCCAGTAGCTTAACAAGACTGTTTTAATGCCCCTCGGAAAAGTGGTGGAGGTCACAGTAGCTTAACAAGACGCTTTTAATGCCCCTCGGAAGAGACGTGGAGGTCCAAGTAGCTTAACAAGACGGTTTGAATGCCCCTTGGAAGAGACGTGGAGGTCCCAGTAGCTTAACAAGACGGTTTGAATGCCCCTTGGAAGAGATGTGGAGGTCCCAGTAGCTTAACAAGACGGTTTGAATGCCCCTTGGAAGAGACGTGGAGGTCCCAGTAGCTTAACAAGACAGTTTTAATGCCCCTCGGAAAAGTTGTGGAGGTCACAGTAGCTTAACAAGATGCTTTTAATGCCTCTCAGAAGAGACGTGGAGGTCCCAGTAGCTTAACAAGATGGTTTGAATGCCCCTTGGAAGAGAAGTGGAGGTCCCAGTAGCTTAACAAGAAGGTTTTAATGCTTCTCGGCAAAGTGGTGGAGGTCCCAGTAGCTAAAAATACGCTTTTACTGCCCCGCGAAAAAGTGGTGGAGGTCGCAGTAGCTTAACAAGATGGTTTGAATGCCCCTTGGTAGAGACGTGGAGGTCCCAGTAGCTTAACAAGACAGTTTGAATGCCCCTTGGAAGAGACGTGGAGGTCCCAGTAGCTTAACAAGACGGTTTTAATGCCCCTCGGAAAAGTGGTGGAGGTCACAGTAGCTTAACAAGTCGCTTTTAATGCCCCTCAGAAGAGAAGTGGAGATCCCAGTAGCTTAACAAGACGGTTTGAATGCCCCTTGGAAGAGACGTGGAGGTCACAGTAGCTTAACAAGACGGTTAGAATGCCCCTTGGAAGAGACGTTGAGGTCACAGTAGCTTAACAAGATGGTTTTAATGCTCCTCGGAAAAGTGGTGGAGGTCCCAGTAGCTTAACAAGATGCTTTTAATGCCCCTCGGAAAAGTGGTGGAGGTCCCAGTAGCTTAACAAGACGCTTTGAATGCCCCTTGGAAGAGACGTGGAGGTCACAGTAGCTTAAAAAGATGGTTTTAATGCTCCTCGGAAAAGTGGTGGAGGTCCCAGTAGCTTAACAAGATGCTTTTAATGCCCCTCGGAAAAGTGGAGGTCCCAGTAGCTTAACAAGACGGTTTTAATGCCCCTTGGAAAAGTGGTGGAGGTCGTAGTAGCTTAACAAGACTGTTTGAATGCCCCTTGGAAAAGTGGTGCAGGTCCCAGTAGCTTAACAAGATGGTTTGAATGCCCCTTGGAAGAGACGTGGAGGTACCAGTAGCTTAAAAAGACGGTTTTAATGCCCCTCGGAAAAGTGGTGGAGGTCTCAGTAGCTTAACAAGACGGTTTTAATGCCCCTCGGAAAAGTGGTGGAGGTCCCAGTAGCTTAACAATACGCTTTTAATGCCTCTCAGAAGAGACGTGGAGGTCCCAGTAGCTTAAAAAGACGGTTTGAATGCCCCTTGGAAGAGACGTGGAGGTCCCAGTAGCTTAAGAAGACAGTTTGAATGCCCCTTGGAAGAGACGTGGAGGTCCCAGTAGCTTAACAAGACGGTTTTAATGCTTCTCGGAAAAGTGGTGGAGGTCCCAGTAGCTTAATAAGACGCTTTTAATGCCCCTCGAAAAAGTGGTGGAGGTCGCAGTAGCTTACCAAGACGGTTTGAATGCCCCTTGGAAGAGACGTGGAGGTCCCAGTAGCTTAACAAGACAGTTTGAATGCCCCTTGGAAGAGACGTGGAGGTCCCACTAGCTTAACAAGACGTTTTTAATGCCCCTCGGAAAAGTGGTGGACGTACCAGTAGCTTAATAAGACGCTTTTAATGCCCCTCAGAAAAGTGGTGGAAGTCCCAGTAGCTTAACAAGATGCTTTTAATGCCCCTCGGAAAAGTGGTGGAGGTCCCAGTAGCTTAACAAGACGCTTTGAATGCCCCTTGGAAGAGACGTGGAGGTCACAGTAGCTTAACAAGATGGTTTTAATGCTCCTCGGAAAAGTGGTGGAGGTCCCAGTAGCTTAACAAGATGCTTTTAATGCCCCTCGGAAAAGTGGAGGTCCCAGTAGCTTAACAAGATGGTTTTAATGCCCCTTGGAAAAGTGGTGGAGGTCGTAGTAGCTTAACAAGACTGTTTGAATGCCCCTTGGAAAAGTGGTGCAGGTCCCAGTAGCTTAACAAGATGGTTTGAATGCCCCTTGGAAGAGACGTGGAGGTACCAGTAGCTTAAAAAGACGGTTTTAATGCCCCTCGGAAAAGTGGTGGAGGTCTCAGTAGCTTAACAAGACGGTTTTAATGCCCCTCGGAAAAGTGGTGGAGGTCCCAGTAGCTTAACAATACGCTTTTAATGCCTCTCAGAAGAGACGTGGAGGTCCCAGTAGCTTAAAAAGACGGTTTGAATGCCCCTTGGAAGAGACGTGGAGGTCCCAGTAGCTTAAGAAGACAGTTTGAATGCCCCTTGGAAGAGACGTGGAGGTCCCAGTAGCTTAACAAGACGGTTTTAATGCTTCTCGGAAAAGTGGTGGAGGTCCCAGTAGCTTAATAAGACGCTTTTAATGCCCCTCGAAAAAGTGGTGGAGGTCGCAGTAGCTTACCAAGACGGTTTGAATGCCCCTTGGAAGAGACGTGGAGGTCCCAGTAGCTTAACAAGACAGTTTGAATGCCCCTTGGAAGAGACGTGGAGGTCCCACTAGCTTAACAAGACGTTTTTAATGCCCCTCGGAAAAGTGGTGGACGTACCAGTAGCTTAATAAGACGCTTTTAATGCCCCTCAGAAAAGTGGTGGAAGTCCCAGTAGCTTAACAAGATGCTTTTAATGCCCCTCGGAAAAGTGGTGGAGGTCCCAGTAGCTTAACAAGACGCTTTGAATGCCCCTTGGAAGAGACGTGGAGGTCACAGTAGCTTAACAAGATGGTTTTAATGCTCCTCGGAAAAGTGGTGGAGGTCCCAGTAGCTTAACAAGATGCTTTTAATGCCCCTCGGAAAAGTGGAGGTCCCAGTAGCTTAACAAGATGGTTTTAATGCCCCTTGGAAAAGTGGTGGAGGTCGTAGTAGCTTAACAAGACTGTTTGAATGCCCCTTGGAAAAGTGGTGCAGGTCCCAGTAGCTTAACAAGATGGTTTGAATGCCCCTTGGAAGAGACGTGGAGGTACCAGTAGCTTAAAATGACGGTTTTAATGCCCCTCGGAAAAGTGGTGGAAGTCCCAGTAGCTTAACAAGACGGTTTTAATGCCCCTCGGAAAAGTGGTGGAGGTCCCAGTAGCTTAACAATACGCTTTTAATGCCTCTCAGAAGAGACGTGGAGGTCCCAGTAGCTTAACAAGACGGTTTGAATGCCCCTTGGAAGAAACGTGGAGGTCCCAGTAGCTTAAGAAGACGGTTTGAATGCCCCTTGGAAGAGACGTGGAGGTCCCAGTAGCTTAACAAGACGGTTTTAATGCTTCTCGGAAAAGTGGTGGAGGTCCCAGTAGCTTAATAAGACGCTTTTAATGCCCCTTGAAAAAGTGGTGGAGGTCGCAGTAGCTTACCAAGACGGTTTGAATGCCCCTTGGAAGAGACGTGGAGGTCCCAGTAGCTTAACAAGACAGTTTGAATGCCCCTTGGAAGAGACGTGGAGGTCCCACTAGCTTAACAAGACGTTTTTAATGCCCCTCGGAAAAGTGGTGGACGTACCAGTAGCTTAATAAGACGCTTTTAATGCCCCTCAGAAAAGTGGTGGAGGTCCCAGTAGCTTAACAAGATGCTTTTAATGCCCCTCGGAAAAGTGGTGGAGGTCCCAGTAGCTTAACAAGACACTTTGAATGCCCCTTGGAAGAGACGTGGAGGTCACGGTAGCTTAACAAGATGGTTTTAATGCTCCTCGGAAAAGTGGTGGAGGTCCCAGTAGCTTAACAAGATGCTTTTAATGCCCCTCGGAAAAGTGGAGGTCCCAGTAGCTTAACAAGATGGTTTTAATGCCCCTTGGAAAAGTGGTGGAGGTCGTAGTAGCTTAACAAGACTGTTTGAATGCCCCTTGGAAAAGTGGTGCAGGTCCCAGTAGCTTAACAAGATGGTTTGAATGCCCCTTGGAAGAGACGTGGAGGTACCAGTAGCTTAAAATGACGGTTTTAATGCCCCTCGGAAAAGTGGTGGAGGTCCCAGTAGCTTAACAAGACGGTTTTAATGCCCCTCGGAAAAGTGGTGGAGGTCCCAGTAGCTTAACAATACGCTTTTAATGCCTCTCAGAAGAGACGTGGAGGTCCCAGTAGCTTAACAATACGCTTTTAATGCCTCTCAGAAGAGACGTGGAGGTCCCAGTAGCTTAACAAGACGGTTTGAATGGCCCTTGGAAGAGATGTGGAAGTCCCAGTAGATTAACAAGACGGTTTTAATGCTCCTCGGAAAAGTGGTGGAGGTCGCAGTAGCTTAACAAGACGCTTTTAATGCCCCTTACAAGAGCCATACAGTACAGCATTTTAAAAATATTATTCCCATTATTGGGGAGTGGGTCTCCCACAGTCTTTGCTTATGCCTTCCAAGCAAAAGCTGACAAAAATAAGGACGGAGGAACTTTCAATAATGGCAACACGGACCACGGTCACCCTGGTGGTATAGTGGTGGTGGAGGCTGAGGATAAGGAGAAGAACATAAAACAGCCGAAATGAGGAAGCGTATACCCATGTGTGGGTGTGAAGCGGTGCATGTGAATACACCTTCCGAAATAACACATGGATTTGACTTTATGTTACTCTGCTGTCATTTGGTGGTGATGAGAAGTCTGGCCCAATCCAGCTACTGTTCATTTTGATAAGGGTCAGCTTGTCAGCATTGTCAGTTGACAGGCGAGTGCGCTTATCAGTTATAATTACCCCAGCAGCACTAAAAACACGCACCGATAACACGCTAGCGGCAGGGCAGGCCAGGACCTCCAAGGCGTACAGAGCGATTTCATTCCAGGTGTCCAGCTTGGATACCCAATAATTAAAAGGCACAGAGGAATCACGGAGGACGCTGGTACGGTCGGCAAGGTACTCCCTCACCATCGTTTGAAACTTTCCACTGCTTGTGAGAGTACCCCGCGCCTCAGGGCCTGTAAGCTGGGCAGGTCTCAGAAAACTGTCCCAGAATGTTGACAGTGTTCCCCTGCCTCTGCTGGATTGGAGTTGCCTCTCTCTCGCTTGTACGCCTTGGTTGGTCAACGAACTGTGACCTCTGCCGCTAGCGTGTTCAGATGGGAATTTTTTTTTAACAGTTCTGCAGCAAGGGCCTTCTGGTACTGCCCCATTTTCGTAGACCTCTCCACCTCAGGAATAAGAGAGTGAAAGTTCTCCTTGTAGCGGGGGTCTAAAAGTGTCACCAACCAGTAATGACTGTCACCCAACATTTTGACAACGCGAGGGTCACGGTTAAGGCAGAGTAACATAAAGTCAGCCATGCGTGCCAGACTGGTAACGGGCAAGACTTCCGTGTCCTCACCAAGATGACGACTGACCATGCTCTGCCCCCCCCCCCCCCCTGTCCTCAGGCCACCCACGCTGAACTGACAGTATGACAGTTGTACAGGTACTACCGTCTACAGCGCATGATACAAGCTCCTGTTCTTCCTCCTCCTCCTCTCCCTCATTGTCCCCCAATGCACGTTGGGATGAGATGAGGCTGGGCTGTGTGTAATCGACCGCTACGGCTTCTTGATCCATTTCATCATACTCTGGCAGCAATGCCTCCTCTTTAATTCTCTGCAGAGAGCATTGCAAAAGACAGACAAGTGGAATGCTGACGCTAATGATGGCGTCATCGCCACTCACCATCTTGGTGGACTCCTCAAAGTTTGTCAAGATGGTACATACAGTACAGACCAAAAGTTTGGACACACCTTCTCATTTAAAGATTTTTCTGTATTTTCATGACTATGAAAATTGTACATTCACACTGAAGGCATCAAAACTATGAATTAACACATGTGGAATTATATACTTAACAAAAAAGCGTGAAACAACTGAAAATATGTCTTATATTCTAGGTTCTTCAAAGTAGCCACCTTTTGCTTTGATGACTGCTTTGCACACTCTTGAGAGACTGCCATAAAGACTGAGAGGAGGGGGCATCTTTGCATGCAGTATGGACAGGGGATTGCCATGCACACACAACAGGTGACACCCGCTGACACTGGTCATGGACCCTGGGGTTCGCCCCACAAAGTCGGGTGCTTTGCTGCCATGTGCCTGATCATGCTGGTGGTGGTCAGGCTGGTAGTTTTGTCACCCCTGCTGATGCTGGCATGGCAGGTGGTACAAATGGCCTTTTTGGGGATATCAGCAGAGTCTTTAAAAAAATTCCAGACTCTGGAAGACCTACAGGTTGTACTGGCAACGTCCCTCGTGTTGGTGTTACGGGGAACTGTTGCCGGCCTTCTGTGTGCGGCCACCACACTGCTTTTTTTTGCCTGTTGGGGTACTCTGCCTCCCTCACCCTGTCTGCTGCTGGCCTCGCTCTGCATGTCCTCCTGCCACATTGGGTCAGTTACTAGATCATCCACCACCTCCTCCTCTTCCACTTGCGCACCACGATCCTCCTCCTCACTTCCTGGCAATTGTGTCTCGTCATCGTCAACCTCTTGTGACAAATTGCCAGCGTTGACTTCCTCTGGCCGTGGCTGTTCAAATATTTGGGCATCTCTACATGGGATCTCCTCTTCCACCACTTCAAGCGGAGCAGGCGAGGGGCACAAATCTGGAAATGGACCAGTGAACAGCTCTTCAGAGTGTCCAAGTCTGGGATCAGTTGCTGTCTGACGACACTCGGCATGGTGGGAGGGAGGAGCATCAGGGTGAGGAGGAGTATGCGGTCGAGACTCATGGCTACTAAGAGTTGACCGTGTGGAAGACAGACCGGAGGTGGTGGTGCCCAGGTAACTGGAAGTATTATCTGCTATCCAATTAATAACCTGTTCACACTGATCTGGTGTTGTTCTGTGCTTCCCTAGTAATTCGGTCAAGAAGTGGGAGCGAGAAGATATGGCTGTTGGTTGTGGCACATTTTCACCTTGGCCACGGCCCCGTCCTCTGCATGCACCATCACCAGAACGTCCACTTCCATGTCCCTTGCCACGCGCCTTGCCCATTGTAAAGTAAGTAAAATAGCTTACACTCGCACCATCAATGGAAAAAGGGTAATAAAGTAGATTAGAACCGTGGAAGAGGAAAACCACAGTTCTATTTCTCTGGCCTACACCCGACTCTTTTAAACAATCTGAACAATCAGGGAGAAACTATTACTGTTTTTCTTTACGGAAAAAATACCAAAAGGTGAATAATAGAGATTTTTTACCGTGGAATGGCAAAACCACAGTTATTGTTTACTGGGGTATACCAGAAAATTTTAAATAGATATATTTGTGTCTGAACAATCAGGAGACAGTACGGTTTTTCTTTACAGCAAAAAATGCAAAAAAGCAGGATAATACAGAGATTTGACCCGTGGAACTGCAAAACCACACTTGTATTTCTCGGGCCTACACCAGACTATTTTCAACAGATATATTTGTGTCTGAACAATGAGGAGACACTACTACTGTTTTTCTTTGCGGCAAAAAATGCCAAAAGCAGGATAATAGAGATTTTTTACCGTGGAACAGCAAAACCACAGTTATAATTTACTGGTGTATATCAGACTATTTTCAACAGATATATTTGTGTCTGAACAATCAGGAGACACTATTAGTTTTTTTTTTTACGGTGACACATATTACTATAACTTGCACCCATAGTGCAAAAAAAAAAAAAAAACCCCAAAAAAACACAATGGGTTCAACCGTACTCAAATTGTTAACTAGGAGCAATGATTAGTGTGAATAATATAATATTTTGATTGGAGATGATCCAACCTCTGGTTCCACCACTGATCCTGAGAATGAAGGAATGGGGAACCTATCAGCTTTTTTTTTTCCTGCACAGCTGTGCTCCCAACCACCCACAGTGCAAAAAAAAACCCTAAAAAAACAATAGGTATAACCGTACTCAAATTGATAATTGGGAGCAACGATTAGTGTGAAGGATATAATATTGTGATTGGCGATGTTCCATCCACTGATTCTGAGAAAGAAGGAATGGGGAACCTATCAGCTTTTTTTCCTGCACAGCTGTGCTCCCACCCATTGCGCAAAAATACCCTAAAAAAATGCACGTACTCAAATTGTTAATTGGGAGCAATGATGAGTGTGAAGGGATATAATATCTTGATTGGCGATGGTCCGACCTGTGGTTCCGCCACCGATCCCAAGAATGAAGGAATTGAGAACCTGTAAGCTTTTTTTTTCCTGCACAGCTGTGCTCTCAACCACCCACCCATAGTGCAAAAAATAAAAAAAACAATAGATCCAACTGTACTCAAATTGTTAAATTGGGAGCGTGAAAAAAATAATGCATCCACTTCTTTCTAAATTAGGCTGTCAGACCCCCAAGAATGACATCCTAGTAATATGCCATGACTTATACCTCTTTAAATGTATGCAAAGGATAAACCTGGATATCCAGGTATACGTTCTATTGATTGATTTCTATAAGGGCCTATTTACACATGTAAATGTGTATCTGCTACGGACATGAATGATCGGCTGCAGCCCTTCCACGTGGCCAGTCAATGGATCCGCAAATCACAACAAGTAATTCAAGGAAATGGAAAAGTAAAAAAAAAATTTCTAGTAACATTGCATAGCGTACCGGTGATTGCGCTATTTAACTTGCCATCAGTGATTGACAGCATATAAATGGTTAAACAGCAGTGATTGACGCTTCGCTCTGGCCGCTGCTGTTACAGCAAGATGTCAGCTGTGTAGGATGGGGGCTCTGCTCCTGAGCCCACCCGAAACAGCAATCCAATGGACGGTTTCACACACCACATTATCCAGTGGTGTTTAATTTGCTTTTCTATTTAGGAAACAAAACCGTTTTAATAACGTTTTCCTTCTCTGGTATCTAGGAGCCATTTCAGCTATTTGTAAAGGGAATCTGTCAGCAGGTTTTTCTTGGCTATTCTGAGAGCAGCATGATGGGGTGAGCGCCGCACTAGGAGTAGGACCACCGAGCCCAGAGCTATTGCAAGACGTGCAGACAATATATACCAGGTATGAATGAATCCAATACAACATTATTGTTACTTAGGAATTAACCTACTTGGATATAATACATCCCTTGATATGTATATACCAAAAGGTCATTATCTTGGGAATGCCTATATTGGCTTTTATTACTTGGGATTATATCCTTTTACTATGTGACCTAGGATATACTATCAGTATGCATTAGCACAATTGGAGCTACTACTATTTAGCCCTGGTGTCTCTGCAATTCAAATATTTACATTATACCTCCTCACTATTATATGGTATTACTATATATATGTGTGTCTGCTCTTTTCTTTCCCGCCATGTACCCAAATTATTATAATAAAGGTCTTTTGACACATTGACCCCTTGTCGGATGTACTATATATTGGTTGTTGTTGAGAGCAGCATGATGTAGAGACAAAGACCCTGATTCTAGGGACGTCTCACTTACAGGGCTGCTGGTTGTAGTTTTGATAAAAATCACACTTTTATTAGCAGAAGATTATCACTAGAGGACTAGTAAACCTGCAGCCAGGTAGTCCAACCACGCCCCCCACCACTGATTGGCAGTTTAAATACAGTGTACACAGAAAGCTGCCAATCAGAGGTGTGGGTGGGGTTATTATACAGAGCTCAGCATTCAGAGATCTGCATGAGAAAAAAAAAACTGCAATTTTATCAAAATAACACCAAGCAGCCCAGTAAGTGATACATCGTTGGAATCAGGGCCTCGGATTATGGTGCTCTCAAATGGGATAGCAAAAACCTGCTGACATATTCCATTTAAAGGGGCAGCGGCTACTAAATCCAGACATGGTGCAAAATTTAAATTCTGCTGCAGATTTACTGCTGTAGATTTTTAATTCCTAAAAATCCCTGTAGATTCAGAGGATCTCAACCTTTTCAATGCAAATTATTTTCAAGACTTATTCACAGATATTATGAAATATTACAGTAGAAATAAAAAAAAAAAAGCACAATACCTAAACCCCTTCCTTGGGAAAAATATACGGCAAGTTTAAGAACGACAAAAATTTATTCTGGAGTCATATTGAAGTCTAAATAGACTTGTAACCATACAATGTAAACAGCAGCAAATGTAAGTAGGATCCACTGGATCTATATAAGAGGAACGTTTTCCAAAGCTGATCTTCTGAGCCCACCGCTATGCTGGCTGCACCGGCATTGTGATCGTCAGCACCTGGAATATACGTCACGTTTTACTGCAGCTCATAGAACCAAATGATAAGACGCAGAGCAGTGCGAGGCTTGTGACTCGCTATACACAAAATATACGACATGTTTGATGAATGGCATAAAGGAAAGCCGATGCATTCAGATGTCTCTGGGCAACTATATGTTGTGATAGATAAGTTCCTGTCAGGATGAGGGGCAGCATCCTATCTGCTCACTCATCATGACAGGTTTACAACATGTTGACTCATGGACGTGATCAGTCAGTCAAACAATGACAGATGCACGTTCTTGATTCCGACAGGTAGGTCAGAGATGTCCGTCTCAATCAGTTTACCTTCACCCATCTAGGATGGATGGCTGCTGACATCGTTGGCCATTATGTCCATACGCAATTATTATCCCCTAATTGTGATGTACAGTACAAATTTATATTGTGGTACCGTGTTAGCCAGAAAATTTGATGGAAATAATTTTATGCCCAAAAATGGCAAAAGTATTCTCGGAGTGATACCTTTATTGGCTAACCAGAAAAAAAATATATATATATGCAAACTTACAGAGCACACAGGCTCCTTCTTCAGGCAGGATTACAAATGTTATGAATTCATTTGTAATATTGCCTGAAGAAGGAGCCTCTGTGCTCTGAAAGCTTGCATATATATTTTTTTTCTGGTTAGCCAATAAAGGTATCACTCCAAGAATACTTTTGCCATTTTTGGGCATAAAAGTATTCACATAGAATTATCCACTAATTAAAAGAATTTATTTTTGCTAAATAAATGTATACATTTTTTAAAATTTTATTTTATACATTTTCTTAGAGAACCTCTATAAGAAGGAGATTTCAGAATGGGCTATAAGACATGTCCAGCTTTGCTTAATTGTCTCACCTTACTGTCCTTGTTGAACTGAGCTCCACTTTGTTCTTGGATGATATTGTAAGGAATGAAGACGTCTAGATGGTACAAATCGGGACGTCTGACTATTCTGTCTTCACCCAAGTCCAACACAAGAGATCTAGCAGAAGACTGTAAAGAGAAGACCAGCGTGGTAACAACGCTTATGTCGCTGAATGCTTCTGTACGGAAAAGAAAGTTGTAACCAACAAGTGCACAAAAATCTAAACTTTTATCTTGATACGTGGCCAACTAGAAGTTACTGTGTAGCTCCAGACGTCTCCTACATTAAATCTGACACGTGGAGGAACTGCTCACAGAAAAGGCTGAAAAATATTTTTTAGGATTCACACTGCATTAAAAGGGGTTGCCCACCACTTTAATACTAATGGAATATCCTTAGGATAGGTCATCAATATTAAAGTGCCAGGCAACCCCTTTAAGTGAGGCATAATGAATGGTACCAGAATTTCAGATAATGTAGCCTTCATTAGGCAGAAGGCCCACTCGGTTATATGAAGAAATCTGGGGTCCCCAAAAGCAAACCCAGTAATCACCAGATTCCTGTGTGGTGACTACTTCATCTGCTTTTTGGGAAGACCAGAACTGACCCCTATATTTAACCAAGTGGGTCCCCTCAAGCTACATTATCCTGTCTGATGAAGGCTACATTAGCTGAAGCATTCTTAATCTTCATTATGCCTCATTTAACGCAATGTGAATCATGGACATGAGAAAAATCAAATTAAAAAATAAATACATTTAAAGCATTTTCTGTGCGATTCCTCCAAATGTCACATTAATATAGAAAAAATAAAGAGCGGCGTGTTCTACACTATTGCAACAAGCCTCTTTCATCATTTCTATCATCATTATAACATCATTTATATGCACCAGCACCATGGAATCAATGGCACTATATAATTAAATAATAATAATAATATATACATCTTCGCACCAGCTTGTTTTCCCTCTATCTCCTCTCTGGATCTATGAAGCCAGAACTGTCAAAGAAGAGGTGATGGTGGAGATGGAGGGGAAACAAGCAGGGGGGAAGGCTTATATAAATGACTGGTCCCGCCGTGAAGCACTGGGCATCTGTGCTTGGTTTGAACAGTCATTCTCCGCTGACAGAGTCGTTTACAGAGATCTTCTTTCCCATTCCAACAGCTTGCAAACAACCCACCATGGTATGAAAAAAATAATTATATCATCATCATCCAGTAAATGTGTCACAACTGCCAGCAATTGGCTACTGTGGACACATCAAAGCTGTGATGATAAAAGTTGGCAGAGGAGGACCGGTATCATGAGGTTGGCACAGACTTTTAATAAGGGAAGACTATTGGAAATCACATGAAATGCAAAAAGGTCACAATCCTAAACCACATCTGAGGGTCTCACCACTTTAGGTAAAGAGACTTCAGCCACCAGAAAACTTGGGTGTCCTACAGGAGGTTCCGCCACAATCATGTAATCTGGTTTCACGGGTGAACTGATAAAAAAAGGAAGGAAGCAGTATATTGCAAGGGTACACCATCAATTTATGATCTGTTGGGGTCAATCTCTAATATAATAAAGGGGCACTGATGCTGGTAATGAGGAACAGCCCCTTTCAGGGTCATTCCCTGCACATTGGCATCATGGCCTCCACTGTGCAGCGGAACGACAGCATAGATCCAGCAAAGTGAATGGGCTTAGCTGCAGTTCTCCTGCACAGTGAAAATCCGGGTAGCTGCCCCACACCAGCTTATTCTTTAAAAAGGGCAGCGGGGTTACTTCCAGGCTGCAGCCCCCTTATTCTTGGAGTCCAAGAAGTTGGATATCCTATATCTTTTGTAAGATGGGATTTTAAAAAAAGTAAATGCATGCATTAAACCTCAAAGTAACCCAAACCTTTCAACTTCTGAGATGAGGGACTTGCTTGGAGTTAGCTGGGAGGGTCTGTAGGAAAAAAATAAAGACCATAAAGGCATAATAGTTAAAACAAAAAAAAAAACAATGTCCACATTGTTCTTGCACCATAACAAGCCATTCTGCAACTTCCCCCATCTGTTGGGTTTAACCCATCACCACGAGGAGTGGCGCTCCCCCATCTGTTGGGTGTAACCCATCACCATGAGGAGTGGCGCTCCCCCATCTGTTGGGTGTAACCCATCACCATGAGGAGTGGCGCTGCCGCTTCTGTTGGGTATAACCTATCACCAGGAGGAGTGGCGCTCTTCATACTTTGTGTACCTAGAGGAAATGTGGTATTATAAGACATCCAATCAATTGAATGGCCGACCATGTACTGCATGGATGAGCGAGGAACATCAGAGAAGAAGCCGCCGATGCTCAACAGCAGCCTACTCTGTCGTCTTTTACAGACTGTATGCCATAGACTTGTACCTTAGAGTTGGGACTTACCCCATTATGTTCATTTCCTGAATCATCGGTTTTGATTTGGTTCTGATATTCTGTTCAAAAATGGATCCCAGGAACTTCCGATTTTTCGGCATTTTCCACTCTGAAGGGAAACCATAGATGATTAACAGGGTCGGACTGGAACTGAAACTCAGCTCTGGCATGTGAGAGCACGCAGGCCCGCCCGACGCGCGTTGAATTTGAAATATTTTCGTGAATGATTTGGGTATATGTCACAATAAAAATTGCTGCAAACTGCACTTTATCATCGATAGACAAAAACTGACATAATGTAAAATATAAAACTTCCTTCCAGGAAAATGTTAATTTCTTTCAACTGGAGGGACGGACATATTTGTAATATAGAGCTCCAAGTTCCCAAAAACACTATGTTTGATAGTACCAGGAAAAGCAGGAAAAGTGAATCCTTGCAGATTTGAAGCAGTTTCATGTCTATTCTTTCAGTATTTTTGCAGCGTTTCTAAAGAACGGGAAAAAAAAAATCTAAAAAAAAGCAATATCAAGGGGATTTTCCTGCTGAGCGACAGGTTTTTTGTGCAGAAATGTTCTTCCCTTTCTTTTTTGTTTATATTTTGTGTTATACACTAGTGGCGAAAATTGAGGTAACACCTTCAGTTTTTCACCATCACCAATATTTAATGGAGGATTTCACTGACCTACTTACTTGTACACACGCCCTCTTCTGCCATATGTATTCTATGTTGGTTTATAGTGACCTGAGTGTGATTTAAGACAGATATTGTGCGATTAAAATGCGGTTTTTATATTTTAAAGCCAGTTTGTCATCAAAAGGTAAGCAATTACATGTTTTCGTTCTCAAAGTGTGTAAGCGGTTTCAAGAGACTGGTTCGATAAAGAATAAACCAGGTAGAGAAAGGAAGAAGGCTACAAGTCCTCAGACTGATAGAAGAATTGTTAGAATCGCCCTAAATAACAGGAAATAAACTGATGTCAAGGAGCTTGTCAACACCGGAGTGACAGTGTCTGATCGGACGGTTCGACGACGATTGGTAAATGCAGGGTTAAGAGCCAGAATACCAGGTAAAAAGCCATTTTTGAAAACCTCACAGCGTCAGAAACGTCTGCAGGGGCCAAAGAACATTGTAAATGGACCATTGAACAATGGAGAAATGTTATATGGAGCGATGAGACACGCATATCCATCTTTGGCAGCGACGGTGTCTGCTACGTTCGACGACGACCTGGAGAGGACTGGTTGCCAGAGGGTACAATACCCACCATGAAGCCTCCTCTGAGTGTTATGGTGGGGGGCTGCGTGTCCAGAGATGCAGGTGGTCGGCTGCAGGTAATTGAAGAAACAGTTAATGCTGAAAAGTACATCAAGGACGTCCTTCAGCCTAAACTCATTCCTTCGGCACGTGATGTATTTAGTGAAGGGACACCGTTTATTTTAAGATGGAGCCCCATGCCATACAGCTAAAAAATGTCTCTCTTGGTTCAAGGACAAAAATGTCCAGCTATTGAATTGGCCAGGAAACAGCCCAGATCTCAATCCTATTGAGAATCTCTGGGCTCGGCTCAAAAGAGCGGTGTCAAAACAGCGGGCTTCACACAAGCAGGAACTCATTGCAGCCATCATCAAATCATGGCTTCATATCATCACACCATCTGATTTACACAAACTGGTAGATAGCATGCCAAGTAGATGCCAGGCAGTCATCAAGGCCGAGGGCTATCCAACTGAGTATTAACATTTAGTGTTAGATATGAAAATAGGACAAATCAATGGCTTTTCTCCCACAGTCATCTGAGTGACAATAGTGTCCAATTTGTTGACAAATGAACAAATTTACTGCTAATATTGTGTTTCTATATGAGATTTTATTTCTACTTAAAAACTTTACTGTGAAATCAAAAACATTCATGAAATTTGTATTTGTATTGGCAAAATGCTAAAAATTCATAAATCTTGGGGGTGTTGCCTCAATTTTGGCCACTAGTGTATAGAGTTCCTCAGTATATTTATATGTTGTCCCCCATCACCTTTTTCATCTCTCCTTACAAGTATGCCTTGTATCTTAGCTAAAACACGGTAGTAAGTAGCATATGAAACCCTTTTATAATAGATAGTGTAGAATCGCTGCATATTTCAGGGTTATGCGCTCCTGAGGACTCATTAGTGCTGCCCTCCTCAGGCGAAACCTGTTTGTGACCTCGTATAATATGGGGCTAGCCGGTCTCACCTACCAGTTTGGGTCACAAACCCTTTTTTATTTGCTTTGATGTTTTACTCATTGTTTATTACTAGTGTTGAGCGAGCACTAAAATGCTCGGGTGCTCGAAGCTCGGGCCGAGCTCGCCGTGATACTCGGGTGCTCGACCCGAGCAACGAGCCCAATGTTAGTCTATGGGAGACTCGAGCATTTTTGCGGTGGCACCCCGGGCAGTCTTTTAAAAGCCTAACAAGTGCCCAAAACGATAGTGACAGTGCACAAATGACATAGGGACAGCATGGGGATCGCCCCAGGAAGCATTTCTGACCCCCAGATCACTGCTGTTAACAACGTGGTCAGAGGTATTAAGCCACTTTTACGGGCTCACAATAAAACGTTCAAAAACGAAAGTGAAGCTTTTTTCCTGTGAAATATGTTAAGGAACATCCTTTCCAGGGAAAAGACTTGTGTATAAGTTAAAATAAATGACCAAAAACAAAAATACTCCTCCACACCTTCGGCTATGTTCACAAGTAGCATTTTTTATGCGTTTTTGCACTTTTGTATTGCTTTCAACTATGACAAATGCATTCACCGTGAAATGTCATTTTAACATTTTACAACCTTATCTGGCCATGTGCTGTGTGACACATGCATAAAGTGCTGAAAAGACAAGGGAACAGCATGGGGAAGACCCCTGGAAGCATCTCTGACTCCCAGGTCACTGTCTAAAAGTGTGCCCATCATAAGTGATCCTTACCGCATCAGAAGATGCAGACTTGCAACTATCCCCATGGAAGTTCTAGTCCCAGGGCAGTGTTCAATTGTACCTCCCCCATTCCTTGCAATACAAGCTCAAGTATGCAGCCTGCCACCCACCCACCCCCAGGCTGCAATACCATACTGCTTGCTTGCTTGAACTTGAAATTGGGCCTTTTAGGCATGTGGAGGCGGAATCTGGCCACCACGTCATGGCTGTGTTGGCGGCCTGGAATCCATACTCAGTCCCCAGCCGCCCGGCGGCCGGGTGTCCATACTCGGTCCCCAGCCGCCCCGCGGCCGGGTGTCCACACACGGTCCCCAGCCGCCTGGGGGCAGCCGGGTGTCCATAAACGGTCCCCAACAGCCCCTATTTCTCCTTGGAACATCCCCCCACACACTTTTCTTAGCCCGGCCTGCTTTAGGCAGCATTGGAAAAGCCCACCAGAGAACCAGACTCCTCCGGTGGGCCTTGACTTCTCCATCGGTGGAGTTGAGAGTGCCAAGGTGAGGAGCATGATGATGATGACAGAAGTTAGCATCTGCTATGTTTTCTTTTAATGCAAGTGTAAGTGTGCAGCCTGCCACCCACCCACCCCCAGACTGCAATTCCATACTGCTAGCTTCCATACTGCTAGCTTGCACTTGAAATGGGGCCTTTTAGTTTGGAGGAGGCCGAAGCTGGCCACTACCTCATGGCTGCTTCGGCAGCGAGGTATCCATACTCAGTCCCCAGCCGCCCATATTTGTCCTGGTGTGCCTTATACATAAGATTAAGCATGTATACCAAAACATTACCTGTGCCCTCCCCAGTGCATTTAGTGGGAAGGAGAGCCTATTCCGCTGTAGTGTGTGCATGCCAAACCCCTGTTCATGGTACATGCGAAGATGCCTCCCACCTTGCACCTGTCGTTGCAGACTTGCAACTATCCCCATTCAAGTCCTTGTCCCAGGGCAGTGTTCAATTGTACCTCTCCCATTCCTTGCAATGCAAGCGCAAGTATGCAGCCTGCCACCCACCCACCCCCAGGCTGCAATACCATACTGCTTGCTTGCTTGCACTTTAAATTGGGCCTTTTAGGCATGTGGAGGCGGAATCTGGCCACCACGCCATGGCTGTGTCGGCGGCCTGGTATCCATACTCAGTCCCCAGCCGCCTGGTGGCCGGGTGTCCCCGCTTGCTCCCCAGCCTCCAGGGGGTGGCCGGGTGTCCATACTCGGTCCCCAGCCACCCCTATTTGTACCGGTAACCTTTCCCACACTTTTCTTAGCCTGGCCTGCTTTAGGGCAGCATTGGCCGAGCCCACCGGACTATCAGACTCCTCCGGTGGGCCCTGGCTTCTCCATCAGGGGAGTTGAGAGTGCCAAGGTGAGGAGCATGATGAGGATGATAGAAGTTAGCATCTGCTTTGTTTTGTTGTAATGCAAGCGCATGTATGTAGTAGCGGCTAGGCCTGAGGAGGTCAGCGTTTTGGCGCATATCCTACCTCCTCCGAGGATTGCTGGATGTTTTCCTGCTACTATCCAAGTTCTATGACTCTCGTTAAAACAAAGCTTCAAGTGATAAATGATGGATGAGGTAGTGGCAAAGGAGAAAGAGCAGGAGGAACAGGGACCATTCACATCAATATCAGGCCAGTCAACCAGATATGTCTGGTAGGATATGTTTCTGTAACAAAAGGAGCGGTTCGGCTACACAGTTATAGGGCATACAGTGAGTGCAATGCCTACCAAAAATTTTCGAGGCACTCCAATGCCCCTTGGAAATGACATGGAGGTCAGAGGGCGTTAACTAAACCTTTTTTTTCCATTTATAGCAACTGGGTCTCCTGTGCACTGTTGGCCTAAGCAGTGAATGGAAGGCTTTCCAAAAATTATGAGGTACTGCAATGTCCCTTACAAGAGCCATGTGTGGCACCCCAGGGGTCTGGTCACCACAGTAATAGAGATTACGTCGGAGAGCAAGTGGGAGGTTTCCTGGTCAGGATCCCTTAAACATGCAACATCCTCCTGCCCCAGTCCTGGGAGGGGAGAATTCTGCCCTTATAAACTGGATCTGGGGCGGGGTTTAGTGAGTCAGAGAACAGTCAGAGTCAGAGTGAGAGCAAGGGAAAGTAACAGCAAGGAGCTCTGTAGGAGCTAGGAGCTAAAGACCAGGGGCTGGAAGCTGAGCAGAGCTCGCCCTGGCAGAAGACAATAGGAACCGGACACAGGAGTCCGAAGCTGTGAGGACTTATATATCCAGCAGCAGAAACCACCCGGCAGGGGATTTCAGGTCCTCTGGCCATAGAAGCCCGGAGGCTCAGTCACAAGCAAGGGACCAGCACCGCCTTCGTGGAGCGGAGGCTAACAGAAGGCCCCAAGTCACCAGCCATATGGGTGAGCACTACAAGGTACACTCAGGGACGTGGGCTACTTCTACCCGCTTACAGCAAGGTAGCCAGGAAGAGTGCAGACAGACGGGGAGGCCTACAACTCCACCTGGCCAGGGGAACTCCTGCTTGCTCACAGACTGACCAGGCCTCTTATGCTAGCCAGTACTCCCGGGAGGGTCTACCTTATAATCATCAGTAAAGACCCTGAACTGCACTGCAAAGACTCTGAGTCGTTCCTGCTGCGCTCGTGCACCATCACCCCCATCATCCACACTCACTGCCCTGAGGCTATACTCCTCCCGAGGGGAGTTATCCCATTCTATGCTGCGCGCACAACAACAGCCTCAGCGGACTGCCTCGCAGCGGTGGTACTCCCTGACCGCAATCCACGGGTGGCGCAGTCGGACAATTAACCTCAAAACCTAAGAAAGACTGCCACTGGTTTGACCAGCCTGAGCCACGGGACCGGGTCACTGCCACGGAGACTACAGACCCCAGAGACCCGGCACCGGGTATCCCACACACGTGTGCACACGGCCCAGGGGGCGAGTCACATGCAGTACAGCATATTACAAACATAAGTCCCATTATTGGGGAGTGGGTGTCCCATAGTATTTGCTTATGCTTTCCAAGCAAAAGCTGCCAAAAATTAGGACGGAGCAACTTGCAATGCCTCTTACAAGAGCCATGCAGTACAGCATATTACAAACATAAGTCCCATTATTCGGGAGTGGGTGTCCCATAGTATTTGCTTATGCCTTGCAAGCAAAAGCTGCCAAAAATAAGGACGGAGGAACTTGCAATGCTGGCACCCTGGTGGTATAGTGGTGCTGGAGGCTGAGGATAAGGAGAAGAAGATAAAACAGCCGAAACGAGGAAGCGTATACCTATGTGTGGGTGTGAAGCGGTGCATGTGAATACACCTCCCGAAATAACACAGTGGATTTGACTTTATGTTACTCTGCTGTCATTTGGTGGTGATGAGAAGTCTGGCCCAATCCAGCCCTTGTTCATTTTGATAAGGGTCAGCTTGTCAGCATTGTCAGTTGACAGGCGAGTGCGCTTATGAGTTATAATTCCCCCAGCGGCACTAAAAACACGCTCCGATAACACGCTAGCGGCAGGGCAGGCCAGGACCTCCAAGGCGTACAGAGCGAGTTCATTCCAAGTGTCCAGCTTGGATACCCAATAATTAAAAGGCACAGAGGAATCACGGAGGACGCTGGTACGATCGGCAAGGTACTCCCTCACCATCTTTTGAAACTTTCCACTGCTTGTGAGAGTACCCCCGCGCCTCAGGGCCTGTAAGCTGGGCGGGTGTCAGAAAACTGTCCCAGAACGTTGACAGTGTTCCCCTGCCTCTGCTGGATTGGAGTTGCATCTCTCTCGCCTGTACGCCTTGGTTGGTCAACGAACTGTGACCTCTGCCGCTAGCGTGTTCAGATGGGAATTTTTTTAAGAGTTCTGCAGCAAGGGCCTTCTGGTACTGCCCCATTTTTGTAGACCTCTCCACCTCAGGAATAAGAGAGTGAAAGTTCTCCGTGTAGCGGGGGTCTACAAGTGTCACCAACCAGTAATGACTGTCACCCAACATTTTGACAACGCGAGGGTCACGGTTAAGGCAGCATAACATAAAGTCAGCCATGCGTGCCAGACTGGTAATGGGCAAGATTTCCGTGTCCTCACCAAGATGACGACTGACCATGCTCTCCTGCTCCTCCTCCTCTTCCTCCTCCCCCCTGTCCTCAGGCCACCCACGCTGAACCGACGGTATGACACTTGTACAGGTACTACCGTCTACAACGCATGATAGCAGCTCCTGTTCTTCCTCCTCCTCCTCCTCCTCTCCCTCATTGTCCCCCAATGCATGTTGGGATGAGATGAGGCTGTGCTGTGTGTAATCGCCCGCTACGGCTTCTTGATCCATCTCATCATACTCTGGCTGCAATGCCTCCTCTTTAATTCTCTGCAGAGAGCGTTGCAAAAGACAGACAAGTGGGATGCTGACACTAATGATGGCGTCATCGCCACTCACCATCTTGGTGGCCTCCTCAAAGTTTGTCAGGATGGTACATAGTCAGACATCCAGGTCCACTCCTGAGGTCTTATGTGTGGAGTCTGACCTCAATATCGACGGCCTTGTTGCAGCTGGTACTCCACAACTGCTCTCTTCTGCTCACAAATCCTTTGCAACATGTGGAGGGTAGAGTTCCAACGTGTGGGGACATCACACATCAGTCGGTGTGCCGGAAGCTGCAAACGCTGCTGCAACAAAGCAAGGGCGGCGGAAGCTGTAGCCGACTTGCGAAAATGAGCTGACAGGCGGCGTACTTTCACGAGCAGATCTGGCAACTCGGGGTCCGATTTAAGAAACCGCTGAACCACGAGGTTAAGCACATGAGCCAGGCATGGTACGTGTGTGATCTCACCTCGCCTCAGAGCCGCCACCAGGTTACGGCCATTGTCACACACGACCATGCCGGGATGTAGGTTCAGCGGTCTCAGCCACAGATCTGCCTGCTCTTTCACAGCTGTCCACAACTCACAAGCAGTGTGAGGTTTATCACCTAAGCTTATGAGTTTCAGCACAGCCTGTTGCCGCTTGGCGGAGGCAGTACTGCAATGCTTCCAGCTTGTAACTGATGTGGTGATATCTGAGATGGAGGCTGAACATGAGGAGGATGCGCAGGAGGAGGAGGATGCGCAGGAGCTGTACACTGTGGGGGCAACTCTGACTGACATAGGGCCAGCAATCCTCGGTGTGGGGAGGATGTGTTCCGTCCCAAGGTCCGACTGGGTCCCGGCTTCTACTATGTTTACCCAGTGTGCCGTCAGAGAGATGTACCGATTGCGGTAGGATTCCGTCTCCATCAGCCTAAAAGGCAGCATTTCCAATGCAAGCAGTCGTGAAATGTGCGAATTTAGGACTGTGGCCTGTGGGGCGTTAGCTGCGAATTTCCGCTTTCGTTCAAAGGTCTGGGATATGGACAATTGAATGCTGCGGTGGGACGTGGACGTTGATGCTGTTTCTTGAGAAACTGCCATAACAAGTGAAGACTGAGAGGAGGGGGCATCTTTACATGCAGTATGGACAGGGGATTGCCTTGCACGCACAACAGTGGAAGAAGCAGTGGTGACATCCGCAGACACTGGTCGTGGACCCTGGGTTTCGCCCCACAAAGTCGGGTGCTTTGCTGCCATGTGCCTGATCATGCTGGTGGTGGTCAGGCTGGTAGTTTTGTCACCCCTGCTGATGCTGGCATGGCAGGTGGAACATATGGCCTTTTTGGGGTTATCAGCAGTCTTTAAAAAAATTCCAGACTCTGGAAGACCTACCGCTTGTACTGGCAACGTCCCTTGTGTTGGTGTTACGGGGAAAGGTTGCCTGTCTTCTGTCTGTGGCCACCACACTGCTTCTTCCTGCCTGTTGGGGTACTCTGCCTCCCTCCCCCTGTGTGCTGCTGGCCTCACTCTGCATGTCCTCCTTCCACGTTGGGTCAGTTACTAGATCATCCACCACCTCCTCCTCTTCCACTTGCGCACCACGATCCTCCTCCTCACTTCCTGGCAATTGTGTCTCGTCATCGTCCACCTCTTGTGACAGATTGCCAACGTCGACTTCCTGTGGCCGTGGCTGTTCAAATATTTGGGCATCGCAACATGGGATCTCCTCTTCCACCACTTCAAGCGTATCAGGCGAGGGGCCCAAATATGGAAATGGTCCAGTGAACAGCTCTTCAGAGTGTCCAAGTGTGGGATCACTTGCTGTCTGAAAAATATACAAGACCCAGCACCACCTTATGATAAGACATACACCTGTGCCAAAGTCCCTGAGAAATAAATGGGAGAAAAAAAGCAAAGGGTAGAGCAGGCACCAAGCATAGTAAATAATCAAATATAGAGGCAGTGTATTGAAAACATTGTAGAAATTTTATTATAGAAAAGACATACAGCACCACTTAATTAAAAAGTACAATTAAAAAACATATAAGACAAGAAAAAACAAAAAAACGCATGGACAAAAATAATTTTTTGTTTTTTCTTGTCTTATATGTTTTTTTACATACAGTTATTGTTTACTGGGGTATACCACACTTTTTTAAATAGAGATATTTGCAGCTGAACAGTGAGCGACACACTCAAACTGTTTTTTTTTTAGATACCAAAGGCCCAAAACTGGATAGTACAGCGATTTGACCCGTGGAACTGCGAAACCACACTGGGATGTCGGGCCTACACAAGACTATTTTCAACAGATATATTTTTGTGTCATAGAATGGTAGAATTGGAAGGGACCTCCTGGGTCATCTGGTCCAACCCCCTGCTCAAAGCAGGATTCACTAGATCATCTCAGACAGATGTCTGTCCAGCCTCTGTTTGAAGACGTCCATTGAAGGGGAACTCACCACCTCTCGTGGCAGCCTGTTCCACTCATTAATCACCCTAACTGTCAAAAAGTTTTTTCTAATATCTAATCTGTGTCTCCTCCCATTTAGTTTCATCCCATTGCTTCTAGTCTTTCCTTGTGCAAATGAGAATAAAGATGATCCTTCTACAATGTGACAGCCCTTGACATATTTGTAGACAGCTATTAAGTCTCCTCTCAGTCTTCTTTTTTGCAAGCTAAACATTCCCAAATCCTGCAACCGTTCCTCATAGGACATGGTTTGCAGACCAGTCACCATTCTGGTCGCTCTTCTCTGAACTTGCTCCAGTTTGTCTATGTCTTTTTTAAAATGTGGTGCCCAAAACTGTACACAGTATTCCAGATGAGGTCTGACCAAAGAGGAGTAAAGACCGATAATGACTTCACGTGATCTAGACTGTATGCTTCTGTTAATACATCCCAGAATTGTATTTTCCTTGTTTGCTGCTGCATCACACTGTTGACTCATGTTCAGTCTATGATCTATTAGTATACCTAAGTCTTTTTCACATGTACTGTTGCTTAGCTCTATTCCTCCCATTCTGTATATGCTTTTTTCATTTTTATTGCCCAGATGTAGTACTTTGCATTTTTCCCTGTTAAAAAACATTCTGTTGGTTGCTGCCCACTGCTCCAGTTTATTTAGGTCTTTTTGAATCCTCTCTTTCTCTTCTCTAGTATTAGCTATCCCTCCTAGCTTTGTGTCATCAGCAAATTTAATCAGTTTACCCTCAATTCCTTCATCTAAATCATTGATAAAGATGTTGAACAATACAGGTCCCAGGACGGAGCCCTGTGGTACCCCACTTGAGACATTCATCCAGCTGGATGTGAAGCCATTTACAACCACCCTTTGAGTCCGATCACTAAGCCAGTTATGAATCCACCTAACAGTTGCCTGGTCCATTGCATACTTGGTCATTTTTTCAATAAGGATGGTGTGAGATACTTTGTCAAATGCTTTGCTGAAGTCAAGATATACTATATCTACAGCATTTCCCTGATCCACCCAGTCAGTGATTCTGTCATAGAAGGAAATTAAGTTAGTCTGACATGACTTGTTAGTTACAAACCCATGCTGACTCTGGTTAATCACTTCATTCTTATCCATGTACTTACATACATGTTGTTTAATAATTTATTCAAAGATCTTTCCTGGTATAGAAGTCAGACTCACCGGCCTATAGTTCCCTGGGTCCACCTTCTTCCCCTTTTTGAAGATAGGAACAACATTTGCTCTTTTCCAGTCTTCTGGGACTTCTCCTGTTCTCCAAGAATTTTCAAAGATTATGGAGAGTGGTTCTAAAATTTCTTCTACGATCTCCTTCAGTACTCTGGGGTGTAATTCATCTGGACCTGGAGACTTGAACTCATTTATGTTAGCTAAATATTCCCTCACAATCTTTCTGTTTACAGATAACTTGGATTCCTCTATTCCTTTAAAAGGACAGTGAAGATCAGTTGATGTTACATTTTCTTTCTGAGAGAAAACAGATGCAAAATAGGAATTAAAAAGTTCGGCCTTCTCAACATCCTCTCTTACCATTTCTCCATTTTCATCCTGTAAAAATCCTATAGCATCTTTGACTTTTCTTTTACTTTTGACATACCCCCAAAATCCTTTTTTATTGCTTTTGACATCTCTTGCAAGCCTTAATTCATTGTCAGCTTTAGCTAACCTGATACGTGCCCTGCAGGATCTGCAGACTGCATTATAATCTTCTTTAGATATGCCTCCCTCTTTCCATTTAATAAACATTTCTTTCTTTCTTTTTAGCATGTGTTTAAGTTCTGTGTTCATCCATCCTGGTTTCCTTAAATGCTTCCCATTCTTCCTACTTTTCGGGATTGTTAACGATTGTGCTTTGAGAATCTCATTTTTAAAAATTTCCCATCCTTCCTGGACATTTTTGTCCCTAAGGACATCCAGCCATTGGATCCCTCCTATTCTCTTTCTGAGTCTCTTAAAATCTGCCTTTCTAAAATCTAACCTTGAAGTTTGAGTCTTCACATGTCTTCCTCCTCTAGTTATCCAAAATTCTATAATAGCATGATCGCTGCCTCCTAGGGTCCCAGCCACCTTTACCTCCTCAACCATTTCCTCCCTGTTTATAAGGATTAGATCCAAAGTAGCAGATCCCCTTGTTTTCTCCCCTACCTTTTGGAAGATAAAGTTGTCAGCAAGAGAGGATAAGAATTTGCTTGACCTGTTAGTTTTACTTGAGAGAGATTCCCAACAAATGTCTGGATAGTTGAAATCTCCCATGACCACTACGTCATATTTTTTGGAGAACTTGGTCATTTGATACATAAAGAGTTCATCCATATCTTCAGCTTGCCCAGGTGGCCTGTAGTAAATGCCTACAATGGTGTCCTTTCCGTTGTTCTCTCCTTGTATTCTTACCCAAACAGTTTCCACAGTACTCCCAGTCTCTGAAGCTTCAATCTCTGTGCAGATATATGCTTTTCTAACATACAATGCAACACCTCCTCCTCGTTTATCAAGTCTGTTTCTTGCAAATAAGTTGTATCCTTTTAGCCTTTTATTCCAATCATGTGTATCGTCCCACCAAGTTTCAGTGATTCCAATGACATCATATTCCTTTTCCTGCATTAGTAGTTCCAATTCTCCTTGTTTGTTGCCCATGCTTTGTGCATTTGTATAAAAACATTTTAGTTTGTGATTGGTTTCTCTTCCTCCCATATTTTTATTATTTAAATTGTTTTGTCTTTGTTCTTCCTTTCCACTTCCAGTAGCAGAGATCTCAATAGTATTTGTCAGCTGTATGGCTTTTTCTGGCCTTATGCTTCCCTTCCCACATTGTTCTAGTTTAAAGCTCTTCTGATGAGTGTAGCAAGGCGACTTCCAAATACATGTTTTCCAGTCTTCGTAAGGTGCACCCCATCTCTAGCAAGTAGTCCATCGTATAGGTAATTCATTCCGTGATCCAGAAATCCAAATCCTTGTTGACGGCACCATCGACGTAGCCAGTTGTTCACCTGTAGAATCTTATTCCACCTCATTGTTCCATGGCCATCCACTGGGAGGATGGATGAGAAGACCACCTGCGCTCCCAATTCTTTCACTTTCTTGCCTAAGTCTTCAAAGTCACTGCAGATGGTTTCCAGGTCCTTTCTTGCGGTGTCATTTGTCCCCACATGTATTAGCAGGAATGGGTAGTGATCTGTAGGTCTGAAAAGTCTTGATATCCTGTCAGACACATCTTTAATTTTTGCTCCTGGAAGACAGCACATTTCTCTTGAGGTTATGTCTGGTCTGCAGATAGCGGCCTCTGTTCCTCTTAACAGGGAATCCCCCATGACCACCACTCTCCGTTTTTTCTTCACAACATTCTTCTTTCTCCATCCAGGAGGATTCTGAGGGCTTACAAGGTTATTCATTGCTGGCAAAGTCTTATTTTGCTGTATTTCTTCATGGTTCTCCTGCGTGAGAGCCTGGTACTGGTTCCTGAGCAGTATGGGTGCTGACTGCCTCTCGATCCTCCTGCTTCTGTGGGTCACATGCTTCCATTCCTCTGTTTCGTCAGGTGCAGTTCGAATTTCTTCTCTTTCTGAATCATGAAGAGATAATTCTGCTCTGTCACAACAGTCAGGAGACACTACTGTTTTTCTTTACGGAAAAAAACTACCAAAAGCTGAATAATAGAGATTTTTTACCATGGGATGGCAAAACCACAGTTATTGTTTACTGGGGTATACCACACTTTTTTAAATAGAGATATTTGCGGCTGAACAGTGAGCGACACACTCAAACTGTTTTTTTTTTTAGATACAAATGGCCCAAAGTGGATAATACAGAGGTTTGAACCGTGGAAGTGCAAAACAACACTTCTGTTTCTCTAGCCTACACCAGACTATTTTCAACAGTTATATTTGTGTCTGAAAAATCAGAGACACGCTTTTTTTTTGGGGGGTGGGGGGGGACGGGGACACACCAAAAGGTTAATAAGACGGGTATTTGTACAGTGTGAAGGAGAAAAAAAAAAGGAGGATTTAGATGAAAAAAAAAAGGATTTTTCCTGGCCCCCGACACCTGGTGCTAAGTCCAGCAATTTCAGCAACAGGAGCACACAGGACTGTAATGCAGCGTTTGCTGGTATAACCACTGTGTCTCCTATACAGCCTTCCTGCCTGGTATCTGGGATGGATATTAGTCCTGAAAAGGACTGTTTGTTTGTTCTGGCAGCCTTTACAGACCCTACACTAACTATTTTGCAGTTTATATCTCTCCCTAAATCAGCAGCGCTGTCCCTACACTGTCTAATCCGGAGCGACTGTGTCCAAGATGGCGGCGCCCCATTTTAAATACTCGAGGTGACGCTGTGCGGCCAGCCAATCACTGTAATGCCCACAACCAACATGGCTGCGGCATTACAGTGACTGGCTGGCAATCCCTGCATGTTCATTGGCTCTGTAAAGAGCACCAAACATGCAGGGCGGAGACCCGAGCTCCCGCCCGAGTAACCCGGAAATGCTCGGTGCTCGCCGAACATCCCGAGTAGCGTGATGCTCGGGCGAGTACCGAGCAGTGTCGAGCATGTTCGCTCAACACTATTTATTACGTTTACACCCAAAATCTCTCCTAATCCTGGAGATCAAACCTATGAAAGCAATTTATGAATGATCGTAACACCTCTATGAAGGGTAATTATCATCGCCTTCATAAATATACATTTATATGTATAAATACATATGAGGTCAATGCATAGTACTGGCACATGACTTATCACTTTCCAGGACCTTACAAAGCACCAGGAACATTCATAACAAGCGGAGGTGAAGCGATTCTGGCAACTTAATAGGAAAGTATTCTTTACAGTTAGAGCAGTCAGACTGTGGAATGCCAACCACAAGATATAGTAATGGCAGATAGTATAACAGCATTTATAGAAGGGCTGGATACTTTTTTAACAAAACATGACATTGTGGGTTATAAATAATCTAGTAATAGAAAATGTATAACTTTGGAGATAGACCTAGGACATTAAAGTTCAAACTTTTTCAACCTATGTAACTATGCAAGTATGCAGAATGCACATTAGGAAAATGCTTGAAATGCAATTCCCTATAATATTATTTTACAAGTAATTTCCTCTTAACTTTCTGCTTTGTAAAGTGCTAGTTATAAGCCCAATCTATGGATCTAAAAAGTGCAAAACACTCCTGAAACACTTGTACGTATGTTCTATAATCTGTATTTCTTATGGTGCCTAAGGGAAGCCGTAATGATAAGACTCCTGCTTGGTAACAAGTGCAGTTATTTGCCTCCATAATGAAAGTGAATTACAAATGATGAAAGGGTTAATACTTGGACCCTGCATCAGTAATAGCCCTTGTAGTAACCATGACAACTATTGTGAGGGCATAAACAAGTGTCATAAAGAATATTCCATAAAAGAATGCCGCGCTGCCACGATCAGCGCCATTATTGATGATGCGCCTGAGGACCTTGAGCTTGACCACCCCACGTAATGTGCCAACGTTGGTGTAATTTGGAGGTTCTGGCAGGGAAAGGGGTTGTCTTCTTAGACACCCCGGGGGGAAGGGAATGTAACAGAGGGGGGGGTCCCCAAAACAAGATCCCCTTCTGTTACTATGTACAAATAGCTGCTCTTCTTTGGGAGTTCATGGATGGATCCTTGACTTTAATGGGTGATAAATTGGGAGGGGGAGGGGATATTCTTCCTAAGAGGGGTTATCCATAATGAGCAACCCCTGTAACCAAGTACCCAACTTCTTGAGAGACGGAGCTGGATCTGTAAGGGAGAAGTGGTAGATCCACCTGGGAAATCAGATCAACTAAATTCGTTCCAGCAATAAATGTGGTGACAGATATCGCAGCCAGATCTCTCCCACATCCAGTTTATCACATTAATAGTCTATATTTGTTATGTCGTTCCCTGTAAATATGTAGAAATTCTAAAACTCCGTCATATATCGGCACTAACTCTCTAAGACCAAGGGAAGGGCAGCCCTCCAGCCATGGTTCCCTAGAGGTTTCCTCCACAGGGGGTTTTCCTCTCCTGAGCGCTGCAGGGTGACTCTTCGTGAGTCGAGGGTTGTGCCATTTTCGGTGTCATGTAAATTTAAATAAAGTTGAGAACATTTGACACCTAATTGCAATGCTTTGTGTATTTATTTTGTATGTGTCTGATTTATTTTGTTTGGGAGTCGGGGTCCATCACACTTCACTGAGTCATACGTCTGGACATCTGCCGCCAGCAGTTTTGCCCCAGGGGTTGCCCCTGCTCTGGGGAGTTTGATGGAGCAGAGAAGACAAGAATTACAGCACTCATCCTCAGAATAAGGACTTCTATTACAGTACTACAAGCAGCTTCCTCACCTCATTCAAACAGTGAGTATTTTGGGCTCTAATTTACATCAGTATTTGTAAGCTGAAAACCAGAGGGGAACAAACACAGTGAAAAATAGTAACTGAAACACTTTCACCTCTTCTGTTTTGGATCCACTCCTGGCGTCTGCTAACAAATACTGATGCAAAATATCGCCATGGAAGTGCCCTAAATTCTTACGGACTGATTTGACTGTTTGAGTTGCAGTCAAGCAACAGAGGTTGCAAGCGTTAAAGGAGTAATCTGGTATCAAAAACCCCTGTCCCCCTTGCCATTTTTCTCTATCCTGAACCTGTGCTGCCTGCCCCGATCTCAGATTGTCTGACCTAGTCCTTGTCTTCGCTCTCCTGTGTCTGGTACCCTGGTACCTCCGGAATGCTGCTGCAGTCCAGGGGACTGCACTGAAGTGGTACCTGGTGTCTACCGGCGGCCCAGTCTAGCCTCACCACCAGAGGTTCTAGTGGAGACCCAATAGACATCTAGTCACAACCCTCCCGTGGGGCAGTGGGTCCATATCCACCAGCGCTACACCCACATAGCAAATGTGGTACCAATATTCAAGAAGGGGATAACATCTGAGCCTGGAATTTATAGGCCGGTAAGTTTAACTTGTACTGTGGGCAACATCTTTGAGGGTTTTCTAAGAGATACTAACCTGGAGCACCTCAATAAGATTAACTAATCTGCAAACTAATCTGAAAAGATTCTATGGGGAGGTAAGTTCTAGGTTGGACCAGGGAAACTTAGTGGATGTTGTCTATCTGGACTTTTCAAAGGCATTTGATACGGTGCCATACAACAGGTTGGTACATAAAAATGTTCAATATATTATATGGTAAACTTGCTCCACGAAAGAACAAGTCCTTGTGTGGTCGATGGAAAAATCAAGGAAAATATCAGTGATGCGGTCGTTACCTCTTGACAGCTCCATTTCGTACTTGTTCTCTAGTCCCTCCATGGCCACGGTGATAAAAAATTCCCTGAAAAGCTCATTATTCTAATAAAAAAAAATACAAAGTAAGGAGCTGACACAAAGGAGAGCAGACAGCTCGTATGTCGGAATAAGCAATTGCAGTTACCTTAATTTTCTCAAAGAAGGTGCCATTAATCACTATGTCGTACGCCGTACAGCCGCCTCCACCTGTAGGACAAAGTGCACCAGGACTTAGATACTTTGCGGTGCCGACTCAATCCATTGACCTTAGTAGGGCTGCTATGAATAAGTGGTATAAGTTCTTAAAGGGGAATCCAAGTATTGGACAATCCCTTTAAGTCCTAAATCTAAACCAAAAAAAGTTCAAAAGTCAACAACAAGATGTCAAACTTTATTCCGCAGACTGGAAGTGGACCTACCAGAACCTGTGGAGATGGCACCTTTGACCATTGAGGATTAGTAAGTTGTAATACTTGCTATTTTAACCCCTTTAAGGATATCTCTGGACTACCCCTTTAAAAAGAGAAGCGCTGTATTAAAAAAACAAACAAAAAAAAAACGTACTATTATCAACTTCAACGTGGGGCTCTCCAAGGCTCATGGGGACTCGATAGCCGGAGGGATCATCAGATTCCAGGATGCTGACTAACTCCTGCTCCGTCAGGTCCGGGGCCGCTGGGATCTGGTTTGACTTGCAGATGTTAATAAAGATTTTGGTATTTTTGGATGTGCGAGTTTTAATGCAGAAACCTAACACAGAAATAAAAACAAAAAGTGAACAAAAACACAATAAAATCGGCAAAAGCCAAGCAGCATTTACATGTAATCAACTGTATAAGAAAAAACGATGTGACCCCCCACGTTGGTTGCATCATGTGACCGTTGCAGTCAATAAGACCCCACTGCCCCACTGTGGTATCTGTCACATAATATGCACAAAGTAATCTGGATAATAATCAGAGGACGCCCATCTCACCAGGCTGGGGTCTGATCTGTCTGCTTTCTGGTAAGTTCGGTATTCTGCTCTGTATCTCCTGTTTGGCCTGAAATGAGGCAACAAGTGAGAATCAGTGAGTAACATGAACAGGATGGTTCTGCAAACTGATTTTTCCTGCAACAAAATAGTACAACTGTGAGGGGTCTAAAGCCAACAATACACATTAGGTAAATGTTGGAGACTGCCGCGCCCCCGGCGGATGACGGAGGAGACAATCACCCGGTGATTGCTGGCCTCTCCAATTCATCTTTCGTACCTTCATCAGCATCTGTTCATACAGCGCTTCCGCCATGTTTGTGTTCAGTTCTGCAGAGAGCAGCGACTTGTCAGACTCCATTTTTTCGGTCAAAGACAGAAGCTCAGGGATCTTGTTTTATAAGAGAAAACCTGAAAAATGAAAATATGTATTAATCTTCTCCACAGACAACGACAAGGGGAGAGTGCGGGAGCCCGACGGCCCGCGGCACGAGGGGGTGCGGGAGCCCGACAGCCCACGGCACGAGGGGGTGCGGGAGCCCGACAGCCCACGGCACGAGGGGGTGCGGGAGCCCGACAGCCCACGGCACGAGGGGGTGCGGGAGCCCGACAGCCCACGGCGCGAGGGGGTGCGGGAGCCCGACAGCCCACGGCACGAGGGGGTGCGGGAGCCCGACAGCCCACGGCACGAGGGGGTGCGGGAGCCCGACAGCCCACGGCACGAGGGGGTGCGGGAGCCCGACAGCCCACGGCACGAGGGGGCGCGGGAGCCCGACAGCCCACGGCACGAGGGGGTGCGGGAGCCCGACAGCCCACGGCACGAGGGGCTGCGGGAGCCCGACAGCCCACGGCACGAGGGGGTGCGGGAGTCCGACAGCCCTCGACACCAGGGGGTGCGGGAGCCCGACAGCCCACGACACCAGGGGGTGCGGGAGCCCGACAGCCCACGACACCAGGGGGTGCGGGAGCCCGACAGCCCACGACACCAGGGGGTGCGGGAGCCCGACAGCCCACGGCACGAGGGGGTGCGGGAGCCCGACAGTCCACGGCACGAGGGGGTGCGGGAGCCCGACAGCCCACGGCACAAGGGGGTGCGGGAGCCCGACAGCCCACGGCACGAGGGGGTGCGGGAGCCCGACAGCCCACGACACCAGGGGGTGCGGGAGCCTGACAGCCCACGACACTAGGGGGTGCGGGAGCCCGACAGCCCACGGCACGAGGGGGTGCGGGAGCCCGACAGCCCACGACACCAGGGGGTGCGGGAGCCCAACAGCCCACGGCACGAGGGGGTGCGGGAGCCCGACAGCCCACGGCACGAAGGGGTGCGGGAGCCCGACAGCCCACGACACCAGGGGGTGCGGGAGCCTGACAGCCCACGACACGAGGGGGTGCGGGAGCCCGACAGCCCACGACACCAGGGGGTGCGGGAGCCCGACAGCCCACGGCACCAGGGGGTGCGGGAGCCCGACAGCCCACGACACCAGGGGGTGCGGGAGCCCGACAGCCCACGACACCAGGGGGTGCGGGAGCCCGACAGCCCACGACACCAGGGGGTGCGGGAGCCCGACAGCCCACGACACCAGGGGGTGCGGGAGCCCGACAGCCCACGACACCAGGGGGTGCGAGACCCTGACAATATTGCGAGTGGGATTCTGCACACCTACAGCTAGCTACTTATTGTCCTGAATGTAGTAATCACCTTGGCACATTCCCATCTTCTTACCTGTAGTACATACGCCAAACACCACTACTCTGACTACAATCACCCAGCTACAGCGTCACCACGCCTCAGCAACAGGAGAGCGTCTAGATTGGAGTTGATTTCTTGAGGGGGAGGAGTCATGACATCACCAGAAGGGGCGGGGCCGTCTCAGTACAGTGGACACTATTCCACCTGCAGCTGCAGTAGTGTGCACATTGTGCCGGAACAGGAGGACTGGTGATGAGGAGCTCGTGTTCAGCGTTGTGCTGTGAGGACTGAGGCGGGGAGAACTGACCATGTGAATAAATGCTGTGCTGGCATAAAGGGGGGTGGTGTGAGGGGCATCCAGGGGGCTGTGTGGGTGGTGTGAGGGGGCCAGGGGTGGAACACACACACACACACACCTGATATATCACGTGACATGTCACATGATCCCCTGTGATAGATCATGTGATAGTTCATGTGAAATTAATTTGGCACAATATTAATTATAATAATTTTTTTTAGGCTGTGTGCCCACTATGCGTTTTTTAAGCGTTTCCGCGGTGGCAATTCCGCTGCAGAAACGCTTAAAAACGCTTGGTAGAAGGCCTGCCATGTTCCCCAATGATAATCCGCATGTGCTGTGCACATGCTGCGGAAATTTCCACTGCGGATTACCATTGCGGAAAAATCCGCAGCACTACCAATTATTTTGCGGAAGCGCGGCGTTTTCGCCGCCATTGACTTGCATTGGAACACATGGAATCCGCATGACTGCATCTGTACATGCGGATTCCATGCGTTTCAATGTGCGGATGGTACCCGGGTTTGGAGAAGAGGAGACTCTCCTCCGGACCCGGGTACCATAGAACCTGTAAAAAAAGAATAAAATAAAAAATAAATATTATACTTACCTTCTGATGGCCCACGGTGTCTTTATCCGATGCGTCCTGGCTTGCCGGCAGCTCGCGATGGTCTGAAAAGGACCTGCCGTGACGTCATTTAGTCATGTGACGGGTCACGCGACCGCTGACGTCGGCAGGCCATCAGAAGGTAATTATATATTTATTTTTTACCATTCTTTTATGGTCACACTATATAAATCCATGCCGGTTGCATGTATTTATATAGTGTGACCAAGTTGTCAAGCACTTTTCAAGTGATGCTAAAATCGCTTGGAAAGCGCTTGTCAACCCGCATGCGGAAATGCACGTGAAGAACGCTTCACATCAGCAAGTCCCTGGCAGGAAAAACGCATGTACAATCCACATGCGTTTTTTCTGCCAGGGAGATGAGGAAACGCTCAAAAAAAATCCGGAGAATTTCTGCATCGTGGGCACATAGCCTTACATTAATTGTATGACTCAATATTGAGCACACGTAACCATCTATACACAGCTGGAGGCCGCACGTAGCCATCTATACACAGCAGGAGGCCGCACGTAGCCATCTATACACAGCGGGAGGCCGCACGTAGCCATCTATACACAGCGGGAGGCCGCACGTAGCCATCTATACACAGCGGGAGGCCGCACGTAGCCATCTATACACAGCGGGAGGCCGCACGTAGCCATCTATACACAGTGGGAGGCCGCACGTAGCCATCTATACACAGCGGGAGACCACACGTAGCCATCTATACACAGCGGGAGGACGCACGTAGCCATCTATACACAGCGGGAGGCCTCACGTAGCCATCTATACACAGCGGGAGGCCACACGGCGCCATCTATACACAGCGGGAGGCCGCATGGCGCCACCTATACACAGCGGGAGGCCGCATGGTGCCCCCCCCAGAGACAGCGGGAGGCCGCACAGCGCCATCTATACACGGCGGGAGGCCCACGGCGCCCCCCCCAGAGACAGCAGGAGGCCGCACGGCGCCATCTATACATAGCGGGAGGCCGCACAGCGCCCCCCCACAGAGACAGCAGGAGGCCGCACAGCGACATCTATACTCAGCAGGAGGCCGCACGGCGCCCCCGACCCGAGACAGCAGGAGGCACGGCGCCATCTATACTCAACAGGAGGCCGCACAGCGCCACCTATACACAGCAGGAGGCTGCACGGCGCCACCTATATACAGCGGGAGGCCGCACGGCGCCACCTATACACAGCAGGAGGCCGCACGGCACCACCTATACATAGCGGGAGGCCGCACGGCGCCACCTATACACAGCGGGAGGCCGCACGGCGCCACCTATACACAGCGGGTGGCGCCACCTATACACAGCAGCAGGCAGCACGGCGCCACCTATACACAGCGGGAGGGCGCACGGCGTTACCTATAAACAGCGGAAGGCCGCACGATGCCATCTATACACAGGGGGCCGCACAATGCCATCTATACACAGCGGGAGGCCGCACGGTGCCATCTATACACGCGGGAGGCTGCACGGTGCCATCTATACACAGCGGGAGGCCGCATGGCGCCCCCCCCAGAGACAGCAGGAGGCCGCACGGTGCCATCTATACACAGAGGGAGGCTGCACGGCGCCCCCCCCCAGAGACAGCAGGAGGCCGCACGGCGCCATCTATACACAGCGGGAGGCCGCACGTAGCCATCTATACACAGCGGGAGGCCGCACGTAGCCATCTATACACAGTGGGAGGCCGCACGTAGCCATCTATACACAGCGGGAGACCACACGTAGCCATCTATACACAGCGGGAGGACGCACGTAGCCATCTATACACAGCGGGAGGCCTCACGTAGCCATCTATACACAGCGGGAGGCCGCACGGCGCCATCTATACACAGCGGGAGGCCGCATGGCGCCACCTATACACAGCGGGAGGCCGCATGGTGCCCCCCCCAGAGACAGCGGGAGGCCGCACAGCGCCATCTATACACGGCGGGAGGCCCACGGCGCCCCCCCCCCAGAGACAGCAGGAGGCCGCACGGCGCCATCTATACATAGCGGGAGGCCGCACAGCGCCCCCCCACAGAGACAGCAGGAGGCCGCACAGCGACATCTATACTCAGCAGGAGGCCGCACGGCGCCCCCGACCCCAGAGACAGCAGGAGGCCGCACGGCGCCATCTATACTCAGCAGGAGGCCGCACAGCGCCACCTATACACAGCAGGAGGCTGCACGGCGCCACCTATATACAGCGGGAGGCCGCACGGCGCCACCTATACACAGCAGGAGGCCGCACGGCGCCACCTATACATAGCGGGAGGCCGCACGGCGCCACCTATACACAGCGGGAGGCCGCACGGCGCCACCTATACACAGCGGGTGGCGCCACCTATACACAGCAGCAGGCAGCACGGCGCCACCTATACACAGCGGGAGGGCGCACGGCGTTACCTATAAACAGCGGAAGGCCGCACGATGCCATCTATACACAGGGGGCCGCACAATGCCATCTATACACAGCGGGAGGCCGCACGGCGCCATCTATACACGCGGGAGGCTGCACGGTGCCATCTATACACAGCGGGAGGCCGCATGGCGCCCCCCCCAGAGACAGCAGGAGGCCGCACGGTGCCATCTATACACAGAGGGAGGCTGCACGGCGCCCCCCCCAGAGACAGCAGGAGGCCGCACGGCGCCATCTATACACAGCGGGAGGCCACACGGCGCCCCCCCCAGAGACAGCAGGAGGCCGCACGGCGCCATCTATACTCAGCAGGAGGCCGCACGCAGTCACACACACACAAACATATACAGACATATACATACACGCATAAACACATTTGAAACACAAAAATACATATAAACAGACATCACACAATGACATCTGCCTGCACACACACACACACACATACATACATATACACACACACACACACACACACTCACCATCCCCCGACTCGCCTCCAGCTCTTTTCCGGTGCAGCACTGAAGGCCGGGTGCGCACTGCGTGACGTCACAGCTAGGAGACACGACCGCGCACAGGGCCGTGTCTCCTAGCAGTGATGCGGCCGGGCCAGCACAGGGAAGTTAACTGCTGCAGTGCTGGCCCGGCCAAAGAATATATATATATATAACCTATACTCGTTATCCATCATTATAAATTAAGAAGATTTTCCACTTTATCCGATATATCCACACTCAATCAGTAGATTAGATGTCTGCTGAAGAGGCGATACGCATGAACGTCTCCATGTCATCCTCCCCGACTGTATCTATATGTGCCCCGTGACCCCCGATCATGTGTCTCCATCACGTGCTCGCAGCGTCACAGGTGACATGTCGCCGTAGTTGCCTCGTAGCGTTGTGTATCGCGCCGCGCCTCCTCAGCACCCATTGGTTGGTGGAGACATACCCCCATCCCGATTAGCTATAGTTGGCCGTTTAACTCTTAGCTCTTTCCGAATGATGCCACCCCCTGACGAAGACAAGAAGCCGAAACATATGTCGGGTGGACGCCATTCAGGAGTGGGATCTGCATCTGCTATAGCGTGAGTACAATGCACATGTGGTCACCTTTTTTAAAAACGCTTAAAGTGGATACAAATACAGATCTGTCAACAGCACATATGCCCAAGTCAGTGCACTACTCTCTACAGGATTCACACCGACCTCCAAATAATAAGGGACCAGCCCTTGTATATATACATATACAGGTGCATCTCACTAAATTAGAATATCATCAAAAAGTTAATTTATTTCAGTTCTTCAGTACAAAAAAGTGAAACTCGTATAGCCATAATCATCAGCATTAACAGAAATAAACAATAACTGTTTGATTATATTCTAATTTAGTGAGAAACACCTGTATTTGTTCACATATGAGATATATAATTTATGTAGATTTATTCTTTGGAGGCACTTGCACTTTATGTAAAGTTTATGATAATTAAACAATCATATGTACAGATATATCTAACTAATGATATGTATATATATTTTTATATACTGGATTAATTTGTGGCTTGATTCTCTGTATTATCCCTTTGCTGTTCTAATCATGATCCATTCCCACTGGTGTTAATTGTAATTCCTGTCTCGACGTCCCCTTTGCGTATAGTTTTTAATTCCCCCCTTTTTTTGCATTTCCTCCTCTTCCACCTGGTTATCAATATAATAATTATTAGCATCACCCACATGCCTGGACTCTTCTGGTCGATGTCTCCTTTCTGCTATATACTAGAGTGGTACACTATGTGCACAGATACATGGAGTGCCATATACTTCTCAGGAGGTGCGCAGCGTCCACCTCCTCACCGCACAGGCCCACAAGCTCCTCTCCGGCAGGAAGAAGATGCATTCAGGCGGCTCCTACCACTGCAGCAGACGGCAGTGCACAAGTATACAGGGTGCAGTGTGGATGTGTCTGCACCACTGGGATGTGGCCGACCTGCATATATACATATGCCCCTCTGCAGGGGATACTGGCCGACCGGAGGATCGGGAAAACCCCCGGGTCCCGCCCCCTACCCCCCTGGGCCCTGTACAGAGAACAGAGGACCACCCGGTTCGCAGCACTGCCGATATGATTAGTGATGGGCCCTCTGCCTCCTCTGCGCAGTGCGACACTGCCGGCGCGTGCGCAGGAGGTCAGTCTCAGGGTGATGACGTCATCGCCCTGGGACTGCTTTCTGTGCGCGCAGTGGAGTACGGACCCTGCGTCGCTCCAGGCAGCGGCTGCAGCTCATCTCGACGCGTGAGTATGAAACGGGGAGGGGAGGGAGGAAGGGATAGGGGGGAGGGGTGACTGGGAGGACCCCTGGCCGGGGCTGGCAGTAAATACTACTGGGCAATGGGCATGATTATCATCATGCCCATTGCCTAGCATGTCCTGCTGCCAGCCTCTGGTTACTGGTACTATGCCTAGCAGCATGTACTACCACCAGGGGCTGGCAGGACATGCTGGGTGGGCATGATAGTACCAAGGGGGCTGGCAGGACATGCTGGATGGGCATGATAGTACCAAGTAGGCTGGCAGGACATACTAGGCATGAATCATGCCTGCCTAGTGTGTCTTGCCAGCCTCTGTGGTACATCATGCCCACCCGGCATGTTCTGCCAGCCACTGGTGGTGTGGTAGTCAGGGCCGGCGTCAGCACCCAGCGCACCTGGGCAAGTGCCGGGGCCCTGAGCAGGCAGGGGGCCCACTCGCCGTCGGGCTCCCCGCCGGGCTATGGGTGGAGAAGAGCGGTGCCACCACCCACCCTTCTCCCCCGCTTGCTCAGGGCCCCGGCAGCCGGATACTTATCTCTCCTCGTGCCTCCGCAGATCCGCTGTCTTTCTGCTGTGCGCTCCCTGTGACATCTCAGGTCAGAGGGTGCGGTGACGTCTTTACACCGCGCCCTCCCCTGAGCCGTCACAGGCAGCGCAGAGCGGGAAGACGCCGGCGACGCTGGAGTACAGACCTGAGCAGCGGCAGCAGGTGAGGAGGAGGGAGGTGAGTATTTGATTATTATTTTTTTAATGTATGGAGGCATGGGGCATCATATGGGGGGTGACAGCCTGCATGGGGCATTATATGGGGGGGGTAACAGCCTGCATGGGGCATTATATGGGGGGTTAACAGCCTGCATGGGCCATTATATGGGGGGTGATATCCTGCATGGGGCATTATATGGGGGAGGTGACATCCTGCATGGGGCATTATATGGGGGGTGACATCCTTCATGGTGCATTTTAAAGAGGGGGTGACCTCTTGCATTGACCATCATAAAGAGGGGGGGTGACATCCTGCATTGGGCATTATAAAGAGGGGGGGGTGACATCCTGCATTGGGCATTATAAAGAGGGGGGGTGACATCCTGCATGGGGTATTATATGGGGGATGGAAGGGACATCCTGCATGGGCATTATATGGGGGGGACTTCCTGCATGGGGCATTATATGGGGGGAAGTGACATCCTGCATGGGGCATTACATGGGGGGGGACATCCTGCATGGGGCATTATATGGGAGAAGTGACATCCTTCATGGGGCATTATATGGGGGGGGACCTCCTGCATGGGGCATTATAAGGGGGGGTGGACATCCTGCATGGGGCATTATATGGGGGGGTTGACATCCTGCATGGGGCATTATATGGGGGGGAAGGGACATCCTGCATGGGGCATTATAAGGGGGGGGACAGCCTGCAAAGGGCATTATGTGGGGGGAACAGCCTGCATGGAGCTTTATATGGGGACCAGTATCCTGTATGGAGCATTTTATGGGGGCCAGTATACTGTGTGGAGCGATTCGCCGGTTTCTGAGCTATTGTAGAATTTACAATAGATATCACTCATGTAATATAAGAAGTGAAATCTTTGCATTGTACTATACTTATATTTCTCTGCAGTATCTGTGCATCATGAATCGTGGTATGTGTTAAAAGGGGCCCACTGAGACTCTTTCGCCCGGGGCCAAGAAAAACCTGGAGCCGGCCCTTTGTGGTACTATCATGCTAGTACTACTACCACCAGTGGCTGGCTGGCAGGACATGCCGTGTGGGAATGATAGTACCACAGAGGCTGGCAAGACATGCAAGGCATGAATCATGCCCAGCATGTCCTGCCAGCCACTGGTGGTACCATCATGCATGCCCATTGCCCAGCCACTGGTGGTGTGGTACTATCATGCTAGTACTAACACCAGTGGCTGGCTGGCAGGACATGCCATGTGAGCTTGAATGCTAGTACCACATAGTTACATAGTTAGTAAAGCCGAATAAAGACTTGCGTCCATCAAGTTCGACCTGTTAGTTCTGTAATTGCTAAAGTTGATCCAGAGGAGGGCAAAAACCCCAAATGATTTGGCCAATCTTCACCTGAGGAAAAATTCCCTCCCGACTCTGAAACCAGCAGTCAGAATAAATCCCTGTATCAACCTACTATTTTATTCTATTTTTAAGTATATGCTGAAATCTGCTTGGTATCTAGAAATGCATCCAGTCCCCGCTTGAACTGGTGTAGTGAATCCGACATTACCGTCTCCTCACTCAGTGAATTCCATATTCTCACTGCTCTTACCGTAAAGAACCCCTTCCTATGCTGGTGCTGAAACCTTTTCTCTTCCAGTCTTAGTGAGTGCCCTCTTGTTACCGTAATATCCCTCCTTTTGAACAAATCCCGGGCAAGGTCTCTATACTGTCCCCTAACATATTTGTACACATTTATTATGTCCCCCCTCAACCTTCTCTTTTCCAGGCTGAATAGTCCTAGTTTTGCCAACCTCTCTGGGTATTGCAGTCCCTCCATTCCCCTTATTAATTTTGTTGCCCTCCTTTGTACTTTTTCAAGCTCATTTATATCCTTTCTATATATTGGGGCCCATAACTGAGCACAGTATTCCAAGTGTGGTCTGACCAGTGCTTTGTACAGTGGAAGAACAATGTTCTCATCCTTTGCAGCTATACCTCTTCTGATACATCCCATTACCCTGTTTGCCCTTACAGCAGCGGCCTGACTTTGGGCACTCCAATTTAGTTTGCTATCAATCAAGATGCCCAAGTCCTTCTCCATCTCTGAATTCCCCAATGGTTTCCCATTCAGTGAGTACTGGTAACTTCCATTTTTCCTTCCCATATGTATGACCTTACATTTCTCCTCGTTAAACCTCATTTGCCATTTAATGCTCCACCTACCCAGCTTATCCAAATCCCTCTGTAGGTCATCACTATCCTCTTTTGTATTAATTGTTTTACATAACTTTGTGTCATCTGCAAATATTGATATTTTACTATTTATCCCGTTGACTATGTCGTTAATAAAGATATTAAATAACATTGGGCCTAGTACAGACCCCTGTGGTACCCCACTAGTGACGCTTACCCAATCTGAGTATATTCCATTTATAACCACCCTCTGCCTTCTATCCTTTAGCCAGTTAGCTACCCACTTGCAGACATTTTCCCCCAGCCCCATCATTCTCATTTTGTATACCAACCTATTATGTGGCACGCTATCGAACGCTTTTGAGAAGTCGAGATACACGACATCCACTGGTTCCCCCTGATCTACTCGAGAACTAACCTCCTCGTAGAAGTCAATCAGGTTTGTTTGGCAGGAGCGATTCCTCATGAATCCATGTTGGTTCGGGGTTAATAGATTATTAGCATCAAGATGCTCCATGATTGCCTCATTAATAAAGCCTTCAAAAATTTTGCCCACAACGGACGTCAGACTCACCGGCAGATAGTTTCCGGCGTCACTTTTTGCTCCCTTTTTGAATATTGGCACTACATTCGCCTGTCGCCAATCAAGTGGTACAGACCCAGTCTCAACAGAGTCCTTAAATATAAGATATAACGGTCTGTCTATCACATTACTTAGTTCCCTTAGTACCCGTGGGTGTATGCCATCAGGTCCTGGTGATTTGTTTATTTTAATGTTACTGAGGCGTTTCTGTACCCCAGCTTGGGTTAGATTTGTCATACTTAGTGGAGGATTAAGTTTGTCACTTCTCATTTCGCCTGTTAGTTCTTTTTCCTTTGTGAAAGTTGACGAAAAAAATTTATTTAATAGATTAGCTTTATCCTCATCTTTCTCTATGATTTTGCCTTCATCACTTTTTATCGGTCCAATATTATTCGATTTAATCCTTTTACTATTTATATACGTAAAGAACAGTTTGGGATTTGATCTACTTTCCCTAGCAATACGTCTCTCTGTTTCCTCCTTTGCTATTTTTATTTGTTTTTTGCAGGTTCTCGTTTTTTCCTTGTAACATATTAGTGCCTCCTTGCTGTTTTCCTGTTTTAATCTCTTGAATGCCTCTTTTTTGCTATTTAACGCCCCTTTTACGTTCTTGTTCAACCATATTGGTTTCCTCTTATTTCTGGCCCTTTTATTCCCATACGGTATATACCTCTCGCACTGAGTATTCAGAATTCTTTTGAAGGTTTCCCATTTACTATTCGTATTTCCTTGATTAAGAACTTTGTCCCAGTCAATAAGTTGAAGGTTTTCTTTCAGCTGATCAAACTTCGCCCTCCTAAAGTTTAATGTTTTAGTTGTTCCCTTATTGATAACCCTACTGAAGGGCATTTTGAAATTGATAATATTATGATCGCTATTTCCTAGGTGCCCCCCTATCTGTACCTCAGTTATTCTATCAGGCCTATTAGTCAATATTAAGTCCAACACTGCCTTCCCTCTCGTTGGTTCCTGCACTAGTTGGGAGAGATAATTATCCTTGATATTTGTCAAGAACCTTTTTCCTTTCTGCGATCTACAGGTTTCTGTTTCCCAGTCAATATCCGGGTAGTTGAAGTCCCCCATTACAATCACCTCATTATGTTTTGCTACTTTGTCTATTTGTCCTAATAGCAGTTTCTCATTCTCCTCTGTTATATTAGGTGGCTTATAGCAGACCCCCAGTAATATTTTATTATTATTTTTTGCCCCCTCTATCTCTACCCACATGGACTCGACCCCCTCTTCTCCCTCTCCTATATCTTCCCTTAGTCTGGGCTTTAGACGTGACCTTACATATAAGCAGACTCCTCCGCCCTTCCCCTGTTTCCGGTCCCTTCTAAATAAACTATAATCTGTTAAATTTACCGCCCAGTCTTAGCTATCGTCTAGCCAAGTCTCTGTTATACCTACGATGTCATACCTCTCCTCCGATATAAGCGCCCGCAGCTCATCCGCCTTATTGGTCAGGCTTCTTGCGTTGGTCAGCATGCAAGATAAAACTTTGGGGTTATTTAGCATCCTATTCTTCTCTAACGATCTAACTGTACTATCCCCACCCCCCTCTCCACCCTCATTATATTCACTTCTCCCCTTCCCCCTTGCTTGCCTCACATCCCACCTATTTCCTTGGTTTCCCCCCCCGTCTCTAGTTTAAAAACTCCTCCAACCTATTAGCCATCTTCTTCCCCAGCACCGCTGCACCCTCCCCATTGAGGTGCAGCCCGTCCCTACGGTAGAGCCTGTAGCCGACAGCGAAGTCGGCCCAGTTCTCCATGAACCCAAACCCTTCTGCCTTGCACCAACTCTTTAGCCACTTATTCACCTCCCTAACCTCCTGTTGGCGCTCCTGTGTGGCTCGCGGGATTGGTAGTATTTCTGAGAAAACTACCTTGGAGGTCCTTGCCCTAAGCTTCCTACCTAGATCCCTGAAATCATTTTTAAGGACCCTCCATCTACCACTCACTTTGTCATTGGTGCCAATGTGGACCATGACCGCTGGGTCTTAGCCAGCCCCACCCAGTAACCTGTCAACCCGATCCGCGATGTGCCGGACTCGAGCGCCAGGGAGGCAGCACACCGTTTGGCGATCCCGGTCTTTGTGACAGATTGCCCTGTCTGTCCCCCTAATAATAGAGTCACCCACTACCAGGACCTGTCTAGCCTGCCCTACACTTCCCCCTTCCCCCTCATTACTGGAGCATACACTCCCCCGGCGGTCAGAGGATCTGTCGTGCTCCAATAATGCCGGTTCTGAACCAGCCTTCCTATACTTCTTCCCTCTATCCCTTCTAACTGTTACCCAGCTCCCTGCCTGTTCAGCCTGCACTTCCCCACTAAGCTCCACCCCCAGTGTTGACCCATTGAGTGTCTGCTCGGTGAGCAGCAAACTCCGTTCCATGTTGTCGATGCTCCTCAGTACCGCTATCTGAGCACTTAGATCCAGGATTTGGGCTTCCAAGTGCACGATATGCTCACATCTCTCGCAGCAGTATGGATCCCTGAGCGGTAGCTCAGGGAATGCATACATTGCGCAAGATGTACACTGCACGGCTCCGGCCAACATGGACGTCATTCTAAATATGGGGATACAGTCAGTATATATGTACAAGTACAAAACACAATTATTTATATATAGGTGTATGGACGGGGATCAATTAGGGATGTGCAAGTGTATCGATTAGATATCGGCGCGGGATCAGTTAAGTATGGACGGGGGATCAATTAAGTATCAATTAAGTATGGACGGGGGATCAGCTGAGTGGGTCAGGTGGATTAATTAAGTATGGACGGTGTGTCAATTAACTATGGACTGGGATCAATAAGTATGGACTGGGGAAATAATTAATTGTGGACTAGGGAATCAATCAATTAATTATGGACAGGGGGTTTAATTAAATAGGATGGGGGGTAAAGCAAATAAATAGGTATGGACGGTGGGTCAATTAACTAAGGACTGGGGATCAATAAGTATCAATAATATCAATAAATATGGACTGGGGAAATAATTAATTGTGGTCTGGGGAATCAATCAATTAATTATGGACAGGGGTTAATTAAATATGGTGGGGGATAAGGCAAATAGATAGGGACTGGGGATGAGTAAAAGTGGACAAGGGGAATCTATTAAATAGGACAAGGGGGATCAATCAATTATGGGCTGGGGGGGTCAATCATTTAAATGTGGTCAGGGGGATCACTTTAATATGGAAGGGGGGTGGTCGGGGATCAATTAAATGAGGACGGGGGGGTCAATTTAATGTGGTCAGAGGGATCAGTTAAATATGGACGGGGGTGTTCAGGGGAATCAATTTAAATATGGACGGGGGTGATCAATTAAATATGGACGGGGGGGTAATCAATTAAATATGGACTAGGGAATACAATACAATTACAATACAGATACAAATACAATACAGTACAGTACACACTTGGGTTCAGTAGGGCCGCTTATCGCGGCCTCCTGCCCCTCACTCACCTCCTCTAGGGACGCTGCACGCTATCACAGCGCGCTTGTCCCTCCGGTCGCCTCTTACTGGTCCTCCTGATCACCTCCTGGTCACCACCACCTGGCACCCTCCGCTGGCCGGCACTGCACGCTGCCACAGCGCTCTCTTGCGCTCGTCCCCCCGGTCGCCTCCTACTGGTCCTCCCGGTCCGCTCGGTCACCTCCGCCTGGCTCTCCTGCCAGCCACAGAGGCTGGCAGTACATACTGGGCAATGGGCATGATAGTACCACCAGTAGACTGACTAGGCGGTCTCCAGGGCTCCCTCTCCCCTTCTCGCTGCTGTTAGGCTGGGTTAACATTGCGTTTATGCTGTGCGTTACAACGGATCCGTTGTAAATCAGCGCAGACGCAATGTACCGTAGACTTGCATTGCAAAAATAGGCATGCGTTTGAAAGTATGCATTATTTGCAACGCACAGGAAAACATGGTCGGCGGCTGGAGGCCAGCTGAGCACTTCTCTGACAACTGGGTTCTAGTGTCATTCTGTGCCTGCTCATCTCTGTCAGCAGGCATATTTGTCTAATGGCAAAGATGTAGCAGAGCTGGAGACAGAAGATCCGTGGATTACGTCAGAGCCAGGATTTTGTTTTTAATTAAAGATGGAGTCCCTACATGTGTTTTGTGTTTTATTTTTATTAAAAAAAAATTCTGTGTTGTGTTTTTTTTTCTGTTTACTAGAAATTCATGGTGGCCATGTCTAGTTTGGCGTGACGCCATGAATTTCAGGCTTAGTGCTAGCTGATAATGCAAAGCTGGTACTAACCCCAGTATTACCCAGCGTGCCACCCCCCACCAGGGCCGTTGGAAGAGCCGGATAAAGTGCCTGGAAATGGCGCTACGATGAATGCGCCAATTCCAGGGGTGGCTGCGGGCTGCCGTTTTCAGCGTGGGGGGCCCAGAATGCTTGGGCCTTACCATGCTGAGAATCCCAGCCCCCAGCTGCCTGGTTTTACCAGACTGACGATCAAAATATGGCGGAAGCCCACGCATTTTTTTTTTTAATTATTTTTTTAAATAAAAAAAACATTGGGCTTTCCTGACTTTTGATCGCCAGTCAAGGTAAAACCAGGCAGATAAAGCAGACAGCTACGGGCTGCCACCTCTATCTGCGCTGAGAATCAAAATTTCTGCGGAGCGCTATGTCATTTTTGTTTTATTATTTATATATTTTCATACTTCTATATGTGTGACAGTCCCAACAGCCAATCACAGACGCTGACACAGAGAATGGGCGTCTGTGATTGGCTGCTTGAGTAACCTGAAAGCAGCCCATACATAGTACCATACTAGAATGTATGGGCTGATTGTACATTACTCAAACAGCCAATCACAGAAGCCCATCCTCTTTGACAGCGTCTGCGATTGGCTGTTGGGTCTGTCACATATAGAAGTGTGAAAAGAAATTTTTAAAAACGATGTAGCACTCCACAGAATTTTTGATTCTCACCGCAGATAAAGCAGACAGCTACGTACTGCCACCCCCAGCTGCCTGGCTTTACCTTGGCTGGCGATGAAAAGACAGAGAAGCCAAATATTTGTTTTAAACTTACTTAACTTTTTTTTTCCCGCCATATGTTGATCGCCAGCCAGATAAAACCATGCAGCTGGGGGCTGGGATTCTCAGCATGGTAAGACCCAAGCGTTCTTGGCCCTCCACGCTGAAAATCGCAGCCCACAGCCACCCCTGAAAATGGCGCATTCATCATGGCACCATTTCCTAGGTGCTTTACCCGGCCCTTCCAGCGGCCCTGGTGGTAAGTGGCACCCTGGGTAATAATAGGGTTAGTACCAGGCCAGCTTTGCATTATCAGCTGGTACTAAGCCCGAAATTCATGGTTTCACGCCAAATTAGACATAGCCACCATCAATTTCTAGTAAACAGAAAAAAAAGACAGATTTTTTTTTTTTAATTAAAAATAAAACACATTTAGGGACTCCATCTTTAATAAAGAAAAATCCTCACTCCAACGTAATCCATAGGTCTTCTGTCTTCATCTCTGTTAGATCTTTGCCATCAGACAAATATGTCTGCTGACAGATGAGCCGGCACAGAATGACACTGGAGCACTGTTACTGTGTAGTGCAGTGCTATGTTGCTTTTTTGTCATTTCATGCAGTGTAGAAATCTTGGGAAAAGTGTGGATTGTGCTCTGGAAGTGATCAGTTATAGCTAACTATGTTATTTTCTGCAGAGATAAGTCCGCATAGAAGATGTGATATATCGGTCTGCAGTTAAAGAACTTCACCTAGAGACATCACTGGTGAGTAGGTGTATTACCTATACACACACACACACACTGACACTATATACAGAGCTCCTGTGCATAATGTCACTGCTGATCCCTGTATTACCTATACACACACACACTGACACTATATACAGAGCTCCTGTGCATAATGTCACTGGTGATCACTGTATTACCTGTACACTGACACTATATACAGAGCTCCTGTGCATAATGTCACTGGTGATCACTGTATTACCTGTACACTGACACTATATACAGAGCTCCTGTGCATAATGTCACTGGTGATCCCTGTATTACCTGTACACTGACACCATATACAGAGCTCCTGTGCATAATGTCACTGGTGTTCCCTGTATTACCTGTACACTGACACTATATACAGAGCTCCTGTGCATAATGTCACTGGTGATCACTGTATTACCTGTACACTGACACTATATACAGAGCTCCTGTGCATAATGTCACTGGTGATCCCTGTATTACCTGTACACTGACACTATATACAGAGCTCCTGTGCATAATGTCACTGGTGATCCCTGTATTACCTCTACACTGACACTATATACAGAGCTCCTGTGCATAATGTCACTGGTGATCCCTGTATTACCTCTACACTAACACTATATACAGAGCTCCTGTGTATAATGTCACTGGTGATCACTATATTACCTGTACACTGACACTATATACAGAGCTCCTGTGCATAATGTCACTGGTGATCACTGTATTACCTGTACACTGACACTATATACAGAGGTCCTGTGTATAATGTCACTGGTGATCCATGTATTACCTATACACACACACACTGACACTATATACAGAGCTCCTGTGCATAATGTCACTGGTGATCCCTGTATTACCTGTACACTGACACCATACACAGAGCTCCTGTGTATAATGTCACAGGTGATCACTGTATTACCTGTACACTGACACTATATACAGAGCTCCTGTGCATAATGTCACTGGTGATCACTGTATTACCTGTACACTGACACTATATACAGAGCTCCTGTGTTTAATGTCACAGGTGATCACTGTATTACCTGTACACTGACACTATACACAGAGCTCCTGTGTGTAATGTCACTGATAATCTCTACATTATCTGTACACTGACTCTATATACAGAGCTTTTTACATTTTCATTATCAGTCACTATCTGGTGCCATTATGTGCCATGGTCATGGCGTGGCGGTATTTGTCCCTTGTATGTGGTATTATTCAGACAGTCACTATGTTGTGCTAATATGTGGTCTTATCATGGTGTGGCAGTATATATACCTTGTACTTGGTAGTATTTGATCACTATGTGGTGGTATGTGTTCTGGTCATGGTGTGGCGGTATTTCTCTCTTCTATATGGTATTATTAGTCTAGGTATAGTGGATTGTTGTCAGTCATTTGTTTTTTCGGATATTAAGAATGGGAACATTCTTTATTTGCAATACATATTAAATACTTGGATGTTTAACCTCTCCCTGTGTTGTGACTACTACACAGCAGCAGAGATTTATTGGTTAATAAAGTTGATTCATTTTGAAAGAGTTTGTGGACTTATGTTATTCCTATATACGGTAACTGCATGGTGCTGGTGGGCCCCAAGATTGATTTTTTCCTGGTGGGCCCCAGGTAGTCCAGTCCGGCGCTGGTCCCAGTTACCTCCTCATCTGTCCTGCTGCCGGCTGGGAGTCCTGTACAGTGCAGCATGTAGTGTGATGTGAATGCCACACTATGGAGATGCTGCTCCTACTACTGCCAAGTGAGGATCTCACCTCCCCAGTATGGTGCCCTCAGGAGCTCCCACAGGGCATCACAGGCCTTAGTATGAAGCAATTCCACAAGTCTTCTAGTATTGCTTCATACTAAGGCCTGTGATGCCCTGTGAGAGCTCCCTGAGGAGGTGAGAGCCTCACCTCATACGGCCCCATGATCTCTATGTACGATCCCTGACTGGGCCCCATGATCTCTATGTACGATCCCTGACTGGGCCCCATGATCTCTATGTACGCCGCTGACTCGGCCCCATGATCTCTATGTACGCCGCTGACTGGGCCCCATGATCTCTATGTACGCCGCTGACTGGGACCCATGATCTCTATGTACGATCCCTGACTGGGCCCCATGATCTCTATGTACACCGCTGACTGGGCCCCATGATCTCTATGTACACAGCTGACTGGGCCCCATGATCTCTATGTACGCCGCTGACTGGGCCCCATGATCTCTATGTATGCCGCTGACTGGGCCCCATGATCTCTATGTATGCCGCTGACTGGGCCCCATGATCTCTATGTACGCCGCTGACGGGGCCCCATGATCTCTATGTACGCCGCTGACGGGGCCCCATGATCTCTATGTACACTGCTGACTGGTCCCCATGATCTCTATGTACGCCCCTAACCTGATTGGCCCCATGATTTCTATATACGCCCCTGACTGGACCACATGATTTCTATGTACGATCCCTGACTGGGCCCCATAATCTCTGATCTCTCTCATGATTTTTTTTTTTTTTATTAAAGATGGAGTCCCTAAATGTATTTTGTGTTTTATTTTTACTGTGTAGTGCGGCACTATGTTGCTTTTTTGTCTTTTCATGCAGTGTAGAAATCTTGGGAAAAGTGTGGATTGTGCTCTGGAAGTGATTAGTTATAGCTAACTATGTTATTTTCTGCAGATATAAGTCCTGTATAGAAGATGTGATATATCGGTCTGCAGATAAAGAACTTCACCTAGAGACATCACTGGTGAGTATGTGTATTACCTATACACACACACTGACACTATATACAGAGCTCCTGTGTATAATGTCACTGGTGATCACTGTATTACCTGTACACTATATACCGAGCTCCTGTGTATAATATCAATGGTGATCATTGCATTACCTGTACACTGACACAATAAATAGAGCTCCTGTGTATAATGTCACTGGTGATCACTGTATTACCTGTACACTATATGCAGAGCTCCTGTGTATAATATCAATGGTGATCATTGCATTACCTATACACTGACACTATATACAGAGCTCCTGTGTATAATGTCACTAGTGATGACTGTATAACCTGTACACTATATACAGAACTCCTGTGTATAATGTCACTGGTGATCACTGTATAACCTGTACACTGACCCAATATACTGAGCTTTTTTACATTTTTATTATTTTAGCATTATTTGTCACTATGTGGTGGCATTATGTGCTTTGGTCATGACATGACGATATTTGTCCCTTGTATGTGGTATTATTCAGTCACTATGTGGTGGTAATATGTGGTCTCATGGTGTCAGTATTTATACCTTGTATCTGGTAGCATTTGATCACTATGTGGTGGTATTATGTGCTTTGGTCATGGTGTGGCGGTATTTGTGCCTTGTATGTGGCATTATTTGGGCACTATGTGGTGGTAATATGTGATCTGGTCACGGTGTGGTGGTATTTCTGCCTTCTATCTGGTAATATTGGTCTTGGTAGAGTGGATTGTGGTTGGTCATTTGTTTTATCTGATATCAATAAGGGGAAACCTCTTTATTTCCAATAGATATTAAATACTTAGATGTTTAACCCCTCCCTGTCCTGTGACTATTACACAGCAGCAGAGATGCAGTTACAGAGGTTCACCAGAGAAAGCAAGTTGGCATTTGGTGAGATTTTCACCTCTGTATTTATAAGACAAAACCAGGAGTGGGTGAGAAATGCATAAAACATGACCTCGGATTGCTCCACTCCTGGTTTTGTCTTACAAATACTGAGGTAAAAATCTCACCAAATACTCAAAGTGCCACAATCTTCTGACAGTGCGGATTCCACCAATAAATAAGTGATCACCTTCCCAACCTGTGCATCGCTGAGAACTTGTTTTCACCAATAAAAACCCTTTAATGCAAACTACAGTAATTGTACATCGCAGTTCTGGTGAGCGCACAGTGATGGGCAGGAGCCGCCAGTATAATGGGTATAACGGCTAACACGTATTTGCAAATAGCTGAAGGGTGGGTGGGCCCTGGTGGGCCCCAGACACCCCAGTCCGGCTCTGCCCCCGACCCAGTCCGCCCCTGATTTGTCACGCACGGACCCGAAGCGACTGTGCACTGCGATACACACATCCTGTTGAAATTTGTGCTGGCGTTTACAAGCCCCAATCCCCCCTGGGCCCGGTCGCAGTGACTGCCACTGCGACCGCGGACATTACGCCCCTGGCTACGTGAATCATATGTCCCATTTTGGTGCTCCTCACCATTTGCATGGCACAGTCATGCATGTTTCTCTATCACCATAGCATGCTGCAAACAATCAGGATGGCTTCTGCTACATCTCTATATAAAAAGATAGTACATCTGTATTTCTATGATACGTAGAGTGGATGGAAATCATACATCTTGCTAATATTTATTATATTACATTCATGTGATGCTCTGTAGTAACAATGTAAATTAAATTGGCGACTTAGTGCAGTTCTATTACTATTAGTAAATGTGGGACCTTGTGTTCCACAGAATATCTGAATATTGCCTGAATATTTAATCTCAGCTAATGTTCATTTATCTCTTAAATATCATTGGTCAGATGCTGATCACATGACCAGTGGTGGTGCATGCATGATGATTCCATATGAAGTGCACTGAGTGACAGTTGGAAGTGACAGTTGGAATTGACCAACAACAGTGGAGGAGATGTCGGCTAAATCTAAGCAAAGCAATAATATGGATATAAAAGAGGAGGAGATTGTGGTGAGCAGAGAAAGAGTGAAGACACGAAGACCTTCCCATGACACATCTGATGATGAGAGGAAGTCTTCAGTCAACAGGACAAAACCACCAGTCCAGAAGAAAGAAGAAGTAGAGGAGAACGTGGTGAGGAGAGAAGCAGCGAAGAGACTAAGACCTTCCCATGACACATCTGATGATGAGAGGAGGTCTTCAGTCAACAGGACAAAACAACCAGTCCAGAAGAAAGAAGAAGTAGAGGAGAACGTGGTGAGGAGAGAAGGAGCGAAGAGACTAAGACCTTCCCATGACACATCTGATGATGAGAGGAAGTCTTCAGTCAACAGGACAAAACAACCAGTCCAGAAGAAAGAAGAAGTGGAAGAAAAGGAGGAGGTAGAAAGTCAGAAGATGGGAGCCAAGAAGAGAGGAGCCATCTTCATCTCATCAGGGGACAAAAAGGAGAAGAAAAGAAAAAGGATTACATTAGGACAGAAACCCATGGATCTAAAGCAGAAGGCTGAAGAAGCTGAAGGAAGCAGCGGTGTTCGGCCAACCGGCTCCAAAAGCACAGTCTCTGATACCATCAAGAGGAGATTATTATTCCATCAAGTGCTTGGCCGGGGATGCTATGGAACGGTCCTGCTGGCGGAAGATTCATCTACCCGCAAACATTTTGCTGTTAAGATCATCGGCAAAAGAGCCCTGCTTGCTGACGGTGATGAGCGTGTGATGGTGGAGCGACGGGTTTTACAGCTGGCATCTGGGAGCCCCTTCCTTGTCCACGCAGACTTTGCATTCCAGACCAAGGTACAGTATTGATTGCTCGATATTAGGAAATGTCACACGTACCACACACTGCTCTGCCTCATGGACCCCACTGATATCATCTTACATTTCATTATAGCATGTCCCAAGGTAACCGCAGACAATAAGATGAATGTGATGACTATACACATGGGATATTGTGGCCCCTACTGTAATCAATAACATTTATGGCGGGGCTTGGTACATTGGGAATCATTTATTAAAACAGCCTTTTTACTTATCCCAGCCAATCACAGAACAGCTTTTACTTTTCCAGGTCAGTTAAAACAACCTTAGCTGAGCTCTAATTGGTTAGTATGGGCAACTAGTTTTCTAGTGAGCAGATTTATTAATGAGGCCCAATGTACCCCGCTCTATAAATGATTGAAAATATTAGATGTCATCATAGAGGTCAATGAACTGTAGAAAATCACTTGCCCGGACCTCATGTGTCTAATTGGGTGACTGGTAATATTTGTATCATTTACAGCATTAGCTGGGCATTATCTTGTTGGAGGCATCATCGCCATGTAGTAGTCTCTAGCTCATTTCTTTCACACTGTAGAATTTTACATATTATTATCTTGTATAGACATGGGATTTCAGAATAGATTAAATGTATTTGTTATTTTTTGTTATTTCCTGGATGACATTGTATTTTGTGTATACCATGTGGGGGGACGGGACCCTGTGTACACTATATGTCAGGGCTATTGACTTTTGTGCACTTTATATACAATTTGAGAATGTGTTAATATTTTTGTATACAAGTATTATCTGTATCTTAAAGGTTTTTTTAATTAATGTTGGGACATTTTTATGCACGTGCATCTACTTGTTTTTCATTGCCATGTTTTCTATGTATAAATATACTGGAATAAAGTACAAAATCCACTGTCTTGGAGTGAAATTTCTTCTAACCTCACCAACTAATGAAAAAGATGGTATCATATTGACCAGGGGCGAGGTGGGCCAGAGGGGCACATGCCCTCCAAGCCGGTGGCCAAGCAGCTGCTTCTTTACAGACTGCAGGGCGGCCCTGTATCTTTCATTGTGTACATGTGCCAGCTGGGCATCTGCAGCCCAGAACAGCCGGCACAGGCCACGTTCTTATGCCTGCCGGAGAGAAGCTTCAGCCGCTGAGCAGTACGAGAGGGCAGACATCTTTGATTCTTGTAAGGCCACGACCCCACTATCAGTATTTGGTCAGTATTCGATCAGTATTTTTTCACAGGAGTGGGAGACAAAACCAGGAGTTGGTGATAAATGCAGAATTGGTGACTTGTTTCTATTATACCTTTTCTCTGATTGTTACTGACCTGGTTTTGGCTCCCACTCCTGAGAAAATATACTGACCAAATACTGATAGTGGGGCCGTGGCCTTAGCCTGAGCTCCGGATAGTGGTCAGGACAGGAGATTTATACTTTTTGTAGAGTGTGGAAGTGGCAGGATGCTGCTCACCTCCTGACAAGTCCAGGGCCAGATCCTGAATGTTATCTATGGTCGCTCTGCTGAGGGTCAGAAAGATTTATTGTAGCAGATGGACCCTTCAAGCAGGTTGGGGTCGTGCTGTCAGTGTGAGATCATCGGCTCTCGATCTGTATGAATGTTCAAATCACATCGGACCTGAGATCGAGACACTTCAGACCTTACTATACAGACCCCTGCCCCAGACTGATCCTGCACCAGCTACAGGGCCAGAGCCGGCATAACCACCCATTGCACCAGGGCAAGTGCCAGGGCCCTGGGCAAGAGGGGGGCCCCACTCACAGTTGGGGACACTGGAACGCTATTGGGCCTGAGAGTTGGGGGGGCCGGGTAACCCCCCCCCCCTCCCCGTGCTTTACGGTGTTTCAAATACTCACCTCTCGTCATACCCTGCTGGCCGCAGGTCCAGTCTCTTCTGCGTCTTCTGACTCTGTGACGTCTCAGTGTTGAAGAGACAGGACCTGTAGCCAGCAGGGTATGAGGAGAGGTGAGTATTTTATTTATTTTTTATGTATGGAGCCCATTCTCTATGGAGCATTATATGGGGCCCATTCTCTATGGAGCATTATATGGGGCCCATTCTCTATGGAGCATTATATGGGGCCCATTATTCTGCATGGAGTAATATATGGGGTCAATTATGGTGTAATGAGCATTATATGGGGTTCATTATTGTGTATAGAGCATTTTATGGGGCCTATTATTCTTTATGGAACATTATATGGGGTCCATTATTCAGTATGGAGCCCATTCTGTATAGAGGACTATGTGGTGCCCATAATACTGTATGGAGTACTATGTAGTGCCCATAATACTGTATGGAGGACTATGTGGTGCCCATAATACTGTATGGAGTACTATGTAGTGCCCATAATACTGTATGGAGGACTATGTGGTGTCCATAATACTGTATGGAGGACTATGTGGTGCCCATAATACTGTATGGAATACTATGTAGTGCCCATAATACTGTATGGAGGACTATGTGGTCCCCATAATACTGTATGGAGGACTATAATGTACAGTCTAAAATGAAAACTTTTGAATCCCCACTTGACACGCCCCATGCACTGTGAGGATTCGCAGGTTTCTGAGCTATTATAGAATTTACAATAGATATCACTCATGTAATGTAAGAAGTACCGTATTTTTCGGACTATAAGATGCACCAGACCATAAGACGCACCTAGGTTTTAGAGGAGGAAAATAAAAAAATAAAAATTTAAGCCAAAAATGTGTTCATGATGCACTTTTAAGGGGGAGGGGGTCTTCTGCTGACACTGGTATAGGGGTAATGTCCCCCAATTCTGACAATATCCCCCATCCTGGTATATATGCCCCCCCCCTTCCTTTTATACGTGGTCCCCATCCTGGTATGCATGGAACCCCTCATCTCTATCCCGGTATGCATGGCACCCCTCATCCCTATCCCGGTATGCATGGCACCCCTCATCCCTATCCCGGTATGCATGGCACCCTTCATCCCTGTCCCGATATGCATGGCACCCCTCATCCCTGTCCCGGTATGCATGGCTCCCCTCATCCCTGTCCCGGTATGCATGGCTCCCCTCATCCCTGTCCCGGTATGCATGGCACCCCTCATCCCTGTCCCAGTATGCATGACACCCCACATCCCTGTCCCTGTATGCATGGCACCCCTCATCCCTGTCCCGGTATACATGGCACCCCTCATCCTTATCCTGGTATAGTGGTATGCATGGCACCCCTCATCGCTGTCCTGGTATGTATGGCACCCCTCATGCCTGTCCCGGTATGCATGGCACCCCTAATCCCCATCATGCTGCATATGGCCCCCTCAGCGTTACCCTGGTATGCATGGTACCCCTCATCCCTGTCCCGGTATGCATGACACCCCTCATCCCTGTCCCGGTATGCATGGCACCCCTCATCCCTGTCCTGGTATGCATGGCACCCCTCATCCCTGTCCCGGTATGCATGGCACCCCTCATCCCTGTCCCAGTATGCATGGCACCCCTCATCCCTGTCCCAGTATGCATGGCACCCCTCATCCCTGTCCCGGTATGCATGGCACCCCTCATCCCTGTCCCGGTATGCATGGCACCCCTCATCCTTATCCTGGTATAGTGGTATGCATGGCACCCCTCATCGCTGTCCTGGTATGTATGGCACCTCTAATCCCCATCATGCTGCACATGGCCCCCTCAGCGTTACCTTGGTATGTATGGCCCCCTTAGCGTTACCCTGGTATGTATGGCCCCCTCAGCATTACCCTGGTATGTATGGCCCCCTCAGCATTACCCTGGTATGTATGGCCCCCTCAGCGTTACCCTGGTATGTATTGCCCCCTCTTCCTTATCCTGGTATGCATGGTCCCCCTAATCCCCATCATGCTGCACATAAAAGAAAATAAACACTGATACTCACCTTTCTTCTCTCCTCCAGCGCTGCGTCCTGTCTGCCCGTACTGATCTCTCCATGTGAGCCGCGCATGACATCACTGCCATACGTGGCTCACAAGGAGAGATCAGCTGCCAGAAGTCACTGCCGGGACTGTGTGCGCTGGGAGCAGTGACTTCACTCTCCTTCATAGCCGGCACACACCGTAGCCGCGCTGCGGCTCCTGCTACTGCCGGGCTATCGCGTGTGCCCGCTTATTAAAGGGCATGAATATTCACCCCCTCACCATGCCCATGGACGTGGAGAGAGGTTGAATATTCATGCCCTTTAACAGCGGGCACAGGCGATTCTGGCAGGAGCCACAGCGCGGCTACACTGTGTGCTGCTAATAAGGAGCATGAATATTCATTTTCTTTAGCAGCGGGGACAGTGTAGGCTGCAGCGGGCGGCTGCTGCCTCCTGTGCCCCGCTCCTCTACCGCTCCCCCCACACACCACATATATATACCCCCCCCCAACATTTGGACTATAAAACGCACCCCCCATTTTCCTCCAAAATTTTGGAGGGAAAAAAGTGCGTCTTATAGTCCGAAAAATACTGTAAGTGAAATTTTTGGCATTGTACTATATCTATATTTCTCTGCCTTATCTGTGCATCATGAATTGTGGTATGTGTTAAAGGGGCCACTGAGACTCTTTTGAGCCTACGAAAACCTGGAGCCGGCCCTGTGCAGGACGTCACAGATTATATCTATACTGCCATCTATACAATGTGATGTCTGGTAGTCGGTGCAGGATCAGTCCAGGGCATATATGATCTAATGTCAGTGCACAATAAAGTACATACTGTACATTGCTGACATACTGTGACTACAGACATCAGATCTTATACAGTATATATATTGCTGTATGTATATACATGTATATGACTGTAGATACCACCAAAATGAAACAATAGGTGCTTATTGATACTAAAATAAATATTGCAAAAATTAAAAGACAATTCTACAGAGTATAACAATGGAGGACCTCAAGTCACCAACACATGAGTATCACATATATAGAGACAGTAGTGAATATATATATACTAGATGGTGGCACGATTCAAACGCATCGGGTATTCTAGAATATGTATGCGGTACACCGGGCGCAATCAGCACAGCGGTGTTTAAATTTGGCGCCAATATCGCTTATTGGTCCCGGCTGCGACCAATCAGTGAATTGTATTAGTGAGGATCGGGGAGCGGCGCTGCGGGAGATGACCGGCTGCTCGCAGCAGAAGTATCCCGACCGGCGGCGCCGCTCCCTGGTCCTCCCTTCACACTTGCCGTCGGGAGATCAGCGGCCCTAGCCTCTGATCTCCTGACTTTAGCCGCATGGAGGTCAGCGGCGCTGCCGGTCGGGGTACTTCGGCTGCATCGCCGCTGACCTCTGTGAAGAGCGGTGTTTAAATTTGGCGCCAATATCGCTGATTGGTCACTGCCGACGGCCGCGAACAATCAGCGATATTGTCGCCAAGTTTAAACACCGTTGTGCTGATTGGTCTCGGCCGCCGGCCCCGACCAATCAGCGATATTGGCGCCAATTTAAACACCGCTGTGCTGATTGGCGCAGAGCAGTGTTTAGACTTGGCGCCAATATAGCTGATTGGTCGCGGCCGTCGGTAGCGACCAATCAGTGTCATATTAGTGTGGGCCTGGGAGCGGCGCTGCTTATGCGGGTACTTCCGCTGCTAGCAGCTGGGAGATGACCGACTGCTCGCAGCAGAAGCATCCCGACCGGCGGCGCCGCCGCTCCCCGGTCCTCCCTTCACACTTACCGTCGGGAGATCAGCGGTCCTAGCCGCTGATCTCCCGACGGTAGCCGCGTGGAGGTCAGCGGCGCCGCCGGTCAGGGTAGTTCTGCTGCGATCAGCCGGGAGATGACCGGCTAGCGCCGGTCATCTCCCGGCTGCATCGCCGCTGACCTTCGTGCGGCAGATGAGCCGCTAACGCCTGCCATCTTTTTTCTGACATCCCGCGTCGCTGATTGGCCGCGGCCGAACCAATCAGCGACGCGGGATTTTCTAGACAGACAGACAGACGGGATAAGACAATTATATATATTGGATATATGCCTATAACATGGTTGCCAAAAAAAATCCTAATGATTGCACGCATATGTAGCACAATGTGAATGTTAATCTATATATATAATCGTCTTATCCCGTCTGTGTGTCTGTCTGTCCAGGAAATCCCGCGTCGCTCATTGGTCCGCCAGCGGCCAATCAGCGCCGCGGGATTTCTGAAAAAAGATGGCGGCCGTTAGCGGCTCATTTGCGGGACGGAGCTCAGCGGCGATGCAGCCGGTAGATGTCCGGCGCGTGGCGCTCATCTCCCGGCCGGTACCAGCAGAAGGAACCCGACCGCCGGACCCATCTGCGGGACTGAGATGCATCCGGGAGATGAGCGGCGCGAGGCGCTCATCTCCCGGCCGGTATCAGCGGAAGGACCGCCGGCGCCGCTGACCTCCATGCAGAAGGGAGGACCGGGGAGCGGCGCTGCGGGTCGGGATACTTCTCCTGCGAGCGCCCGCTATGTCCCGGGTTCTCGCAGCGTAAGTAGCCGAACAGGCAGCGCCGCTCCCCGGTCCTCACCAAGACGATTCGATGATTGGTCGCGGTCTTCGGACCCGACCAATCACTGATCTTAGCGCAAAACTTAAACACCGCTGTGCTGATTGGTCGCCGACGCTGCCCGCGACCAATCACCGATTTGGGCACCAAATTTAAATATCGGCCGCGACCAATCAGCACAGCGGTGTTTAAATGTGGAGCCAAGATCGGTGATTGGTCGCGGCCGATATTTAAATTTGGCGCCCAAATCGGTGATTGGTCGCGGGCCAAGACAGCGACCAATCACCGATTTGTGCGCCAGATTTAAATAGCGGCCGCGACCAATTGGATGTCAGCGGCGCTGCCTGTGCGGGTACTCCCGCTCCGAGAACCTGGGACATGAGCGGGCGCTCGGAGCAGAAGTATCCGGACCCGCAGCGCCGCTCCCCGGTCCTCCCTTCACACCCTAGCCGCTGATGTCCCCACAGTATCCGCATGGTGTTACAAAGGTCCGGACATTTGTGTTAAAAATCGCTGATTGGTCGCCGCCGCTGCCCGCGACCAATCAACGAGATTGGCGCCAAATTTAATCAACGCTCTGCTGATTGATCGCGGTCGCTGGCCGAGATCAATCAGCAGTATTGGCGCAAAATTTAAACACCGCTCTGCTGATTGGTCGCGGTTGTCGGCCGTGACCAGTCAGCAGTATTGGCGCCAAATTTAAACCTCACTCTGCTGATTGGTCGCAACCACCGGCCACGACCAATCTTCGTTTTTTGTGGCAAATTTAAACAACGCTCTGCTGATTGGTCGCGGTCGCTTGCCGCGACCCATTAGCAGTATTGGGGCCAAATTTAAACCCCGCTCTGCTGATTGGTCGCGGTCGCCGGCCGCGACCCATCAGCATTATTGGTGCCAAATTTAAACCCCGCTCTGCTGATTGGTCGCGGCCGCCGGCCGCGAACAATCAACGATTTTGGCGCCAAATTTAAACAACGCTCTGCTGATTCATCGCGGTCGCTGGCCGAGATCAATCAGCAGTATTGGCGCAAAATTTAAACACCGCTCTGCTGATTGGTTGCGGTTGTCGGCCGTGACCAGTCAGCAGTATTGGCGACAAATTTAAACCTCACTCTGCTAATTGGTCGCAACCACCGGCCGCGACCAATCTTCGTTTTTTGTGCCAAATTTAAACAATGCTCTGCTGATTGGTCGCGGTCGCTTGCCGCGACCAATTAGCAGTATTGGGGCCAAATTTAAACACCTCCCTCTTTGCTGATTGGTCGCGGTCGCGACTAATCAGCGATTTTGGCGCCAAATTTCAACCCCGCTCTGCATCGCTCTGCTGATTGGTCGCGGTCGCCGGCCGCGACCAATCAGCAGTATTGTCGCCAAATTTAAACACCTCTTTGCTGATTGGTCGCGGTCGCGACTAATCAGCGATTTTGGTGCCAAATTTAAACACGCTCTCCAGTCCTCACTACCACGGTTCGCCGATTGGTCGCGACCGCCGCCCGCGACCAATCAGCGCTTTTGGCCCAAAATTTAAACACCGCTTTGCCGATTGGTTGCGGCCACCAGCCTCGACCAATCAGCGAGATTGGTGCCAAATTTAAACACCGCTCTGCTGATTGGTCGCGGCCGCCATCCGCGACCAATCAGCGATTTTGGCGCCAAATTTAAACAACGCTCTGCTGATTGGTCGGCGGTCGCGACCAATCAGCAGTATCGGCGCCAAATTTAAAAACCGCTCTGCTGATTGGTCGCGACTAATCAGCGATTTTGGTGCCAAATTTAAACACGCTCTCCAGTTCTCACTAACACGGTTCGCTGATTGGTCGCGGTCGCCGCCCGTGACCAATCTCCGATATTGCCGCCAAATTTAAACACCGCTTTGCTGATTGGTCGCGGCCGCCATCCGCGGCCAATCAGCGATTTTGGCGCCAAATTTAAACAACGCTCTGCATCGCTCTGCTGATTGGTCGCGGTCGGCGGTCGCGACCAATCAGCAGTATCGGCGCCAAATTTAAAAACCGCTCTACTGATTGGTCGCGACTAATCAGCGATTTTGGTGCCAAATTTAAACACGCTCTCCAGTTCTCACTAACACGGTTCGCTGATTGGTCGCGGTCGCCGCCCGTGACCAATCTCCGATATTGCCGCCAAATTTAAACACCGCTTTGCTGATTGGTCGCGGTTGCCAAACGCAACCAATCAGCGATTTTGGCACCAAATTTAAACACCGCTCTGCTAATTGCGCCCGGTCGGCCGCATACATATTCTAGAATACCCGATGCGTTAGAATCGGGCCACCATCTAGTCTATATATAGTTGACAATAACCAAGGGGAAATGTAAGTGTTTTTAGAACTACTAAGAAGATAGCTTCTTACACTCACAAGCCCAAGTGAGTACACATATATAGTATATAATATTAAACTCTGTAAAGAATCTCCTATAAAATAATACATTCAAAATGGAGGAGCAGTAGTTACAAGGCAACTTAAATGTCCAAGTGAGTAAATGTGGGATGTGGTCCTATGTGCACCAATGTACCTTTCGTCCTTGCTTCATCAGGGGCCCCCAAAACATCCATTTTGGATGTTTTATTTTATAGGAGATTCCTTATAGAGCTTAATATTATATACTATATATGTGTACCCACTTGGGCTTGTGAGTCTATTGTGGTATAGCGACAAGCTCGGCTGTATGCGTAGGTAAAACACAAGATACTGTCTCTTTAAATTCTCAGGTTAGTTTATTTAGCAGTCATAAACTACCGTTGAGTCCATAAATAAAAACACAGCCCATTCAGCTAAAGAGACAAAACAAAATGCAAAACTTTCAGAACTTTCAGCAGAGTCCTTATCTCGGCCAAGATCTGGCCACTCAAAATTAGCTACACACAGGTTCATCACAGCATGTGCTAGCTCCTTCCTGGAACAAAGTTTCCCCAGGTACTGAACACACCTGAGTGTCAGGGCTGACTGTTTAAAGCCCAGACACTCCCCTGATTGGAAGGATGGTGGATAACGTTCCTCCCTACACTTTCGTTATCCACTGAAAACAGTCCCTTGTAAATGTGGTTCTATTAACTCTCTCTGCACCTACTTGTGCATGAGAACTTGCATGTTTTCACATCACTGAGTCTAAGAGTCTCCGCGACACATACCTCCCTTCTGACACACTACCAGTGACTTTGTCACACTATGAAGATATCCTTTTAGTAGTTCTACAGACGCTTACATTTCCCCTTAGTTAATGTCAATTATATAGATTAACATTCACATTGTGCTACGTATCTGTGCAATCATTAGGATTTTTTATTTTTTGCAACCATATTATAAATATATATATACAGTACAGACCAAAAGTTTGGACACACCTTCTCATTTAAAGATTTTCTGTATTTTCATGACTATGAAAATTGTACATTCACATTGCAGGCTTCAAAACTATGAATTAACACATGTGGAATTATATACTTAACAAAAAAAGTGTGAAACAACTGAAAATATGTCTTATATTCTAGGTTCTTCAAAGTAGCCACCTTTTGCTTTGATGACTGCTTTGCACACTCTTGGCATTCTCTTGATGAGCTTCAAGAGGTAGTCACCGGAAATGGTCTTCCAACAATCTTGAAGGAGTTCCCAGAGATGCTTAGCACTTGTTGGTCCTTTTGCCTTCACTCTGCGGTCCAGCTCACCCCAAACCATCTCGATTGGGTTCAGGTCTGGTGACTGTGGAGGCCAGGTCATCTGGCGTAGCACCCCATCACTCTCCATCTTGGTCAAATAGCCCTTACACAGCCTGGAGGTGTGTTCGGGGTCATTGTCCTATTGAAAAATAAATGATGGTCCAACTGAACGCAAACCGATGGAATAGCATGCCGCTGCAAGATGCTGTGGTAGCCATGCTGGTTCAGTATGCCTTCAATTTTGAATAAATCCCGAACAGTGTCACCAGCAAAGCACCCCCACACCATCACACCTCCTCCTCCATGCTTCACGGTGGGAACCAGGCATGTAGAGTCCATCCGTTCACCTTTTCTGTGTCGCACAAAGACACGGTGGTTGGAACCAAAGATCTCAAATTTGAACTCACCAGACCAAGGCACAGATTTCCACTGGTCTAATGTCCATTGCTTGTGTTCTTTAGCCCAAACAAGTCTCTTCTACTTGTTGCCTGTCCTTAGCAGTGGTTTCCTAGCAGCTATTTTACCATGAGGGCCTGCTGCACAAAGTCTCCTCTTAACAGTTGTTGAAGAGATGTGTCTGCTGCTAGAACTGTGTGGCATTGACCTGGTCTCTAATCTGAGCTGCTGTTACCTGCGATTTCTGAGGCTGGTGACTCGGATAAACTTATCCTCAGAAGCAGAGGTGACTCTTGATATTACTTTCCTGGGGCGGTCCTCATGTGAGCCAGTTTCTTTGTAGCGCTTGATGGTTTTTGCAACTGCACTTGGGGACCCATTCAAAGTTTGCCCAATTTTTCGGACTGACTGACCTTCATTTCTTAAAATAATGATGGCCACTCGTTTTTCTTTACTTAGCTGCTTCTTTCTTGCCATAATACAAATTCTAACAGTCTATTCAGTAGGACTATCAGCTGTGTATCCACCTGACTTCTGCACAACACAACTGATGGTCCCAACCCCATTTATAAGGCAAGAAATCCCACTTATTAAACCTGACAGGGCACACCTGTGAAGTGAAAACCATTTCCGGTGACTACCTCTTGAAGCTCATCAAGAGAATGCCAAGAGTGTGCAAAGCAGTCATCAAAGCAAAAGGTGGCTACTTTGAAGAACCTAGAATATAAGACATATTTTCAGTTGTTTCACACTTTTTTGTTAAGTATATGATTCCACATGTGTTAATTCATAGTTTTGATGCCTTCAGTGTGAATGTACAATTTTCAAAGTCATGAAAATACAGAAAAATCTTTAAATGAGAAGGTGTGTCCAAACTTTTGGTCTGTACTGTATGTGCTCATTTCTACAGTGGGGAAAATAAGTATTTGATACTTTGCCGATTTTGCAAATTTTCCCACCTACAAAGAATGGAGAGGTCTGTAATTTTTATCGTAGATCACTTCACTTGTGAGAGACAGAATCTAAAAGTAATCCAGAAAATTACTTTGTATGATTTTTACATAATTCATTTGTATATTATTGCATGAAATAAATTTTTATGCAATAGAAAAACAGAACTTAATATTTTGGTACAGAAACTTTTGTTTGCAATTACAGAGGTCAGACGATTCCTGTAGTTCTTGACCAGGTTTGCACGCACTGCAGCAGGGATTTTGGCCCCTTCCCCCATACAGATCTTCTCCAGATCTTTCAGGTTTCGGGGCTGTCACTGGGCAGCATTGAGTTTCAACTCCCTCCAAAGATTTTCTATTGGGTTCAGGTCTGGAGACTGGCTAGGCCACTCCAGGACCTTGAAATGCTTCTTACGGAGCCACACCTTAGTTGCCTGGCTGTATATTTCGGGTCATTGTCCTGCTGAAAGACCCATTCTTGACCTTTCTCAGAATTATCTCATGAGGCGAGATCTTGCATGGAGCCCCAGACTAAGGAAGATTAACAGTCATCAATCTATATAGCTATAATATATGACGCGCCCCCTGGGCCGTGGGGTACTCGGTGCAGGGCCGGTCGGTGCAGGGGAGATGTCACAGTGGCGGTGACCCGGTCCGTGACCCAGGGCGGTCAATATAAGGAGATATTTACAGGGGATATATAGTTTTTATATACAGTTCGTGACGCCATCTGTGGTATGCGGCTATATGGAGCTGCCGCTGCGGAGCAGGTCCTCTGGAGCTGGTGTAAATGCAGCACAGTTGGTTTACCCCTCCACAGGTAGAGCTTAGCTCCAGGGCTGTGCTGAGATGTTATGGATGTTGCTGTTGCAGTTGTAGTGCAGGGGGTGATGGCGCGGCCAGAATAATTCACAGAGACAGTGGGGTGCAGTCTTCAGGGCTTACTCACAGTTGTTTAGTTCCTCAGGTTACACTTTCTGGACTACGACCTCCCACATCGCGCTACTTTCACCAGGCAGGGGTGCAGCAAACTCCCAGGTGTTTCAAGAGTGCCTGACAGGACCCCGTTCTATATGACCTCCTCAGCCGTCTTTCTGCGCTGGCCCTCACCCTTCTTGCCCTGTGCCTCGCCAAACAATGTCCCTAGTCGGTATCCTCGGATCTTTCTGGGCAACCTGGAGTTCCCTGGATCCTATGTGGTTACCTTTTTGGCGACTTGAGTGCGGATGTGGCAACTGCACCCTGAAAGTACAGAAGCCTCCGGTTCCTAGTTGAACTTTGTAATTCTCACTAGTTAGGGGCCGGTCCCCTCTGCGGCTTGATCCCTCCACCGCCTGGCAGATTCGGCATACAGGTGGCCTCCAGCACTGCCCGTACCCCTGGGATCCCTTCCACGCTCCTGGAGCCTTTCTCCTGCTCCTCTCTCTCTCTTTTCAGTCTTGGGCCTCTCTGGCTAGGCCCTCCTCCTGAGCAGAGCTCCTACAGAGCTCCTGCTCCCAACTCTTCCTCTCACTGAAGAACCCTTCTAGATTGTTCCACCTTCTTTTTATATCACTTCTTACTGAGCTCCCCTGATTTACTTCCTCCACCCACACCCACTACATGGTTCCCCCTATTTTCGTTCCCCCCACTCCAGCCCGGGACAGGGCTCTTCAGGGAAGCGACGCATCTTGCCCCTCCTGCTGGTCTGGAGTAGTGTAGTGTTGGATGCAGGTGTTAGGGTCCCGGGCAGCACTCTATCCTTACCTGAGAGTGAGATACCACACCTCTGGGTGAGATGCAGTACCTCTGTGGCGACTGAACCCACTGGGGCGCAACATATACACACATATATAATTCTAGACAATCGTGTTAAAAATGATGGTCGGCTTCCAGAAGAAAAGAGATCTCCCAGACAAGTAAGCAAATGTCCCGGGCACAGCCAAAGTCTACTGAAACCTCTTGAAAAGCTGCTTTTCTAATACTTCTTGTATGAGAACCTGAGATGCTACGTTAACCACTTCGCGCCAGAGCCTGTTTTTGCCTTCGTGACCGAGCCAATTTTTTAAATTCTGACCACTGTCACTTTATGAAGTAATTACTCTGGAACGCTTCAACGGATTCCCCTGATTCTGAGATTGTTTTTTCGTGACATATTGTACTTCATGTTAGTGGTAAAATTTCTTCGATATCACTTGCGTTTATTTGTGAAAAAATCGGAAATTTGGCGAAAATGTTGAAAATTTTGCAATTTTCAAACTTTGAATTTTCATGCCCTTAAATCAGAGAGATATGTCACACAAAATAGTTAATAAATAACATTTCCCACATGTCTACTTCACATCAGCTCAATTTTGGAACCAAATTTTTTTTTTGTTAGGAAGCTATAAGGGTTAAAAGTTGACCAGCGATTTCTCATTTTTACAACAAAATTTACAAAAACATTTTTTTAGGGACCACATCTTATTTGATGTGACTTTGAGGGGCCTTTATACAGAAAATACCCAAAAGTGATACCATTCTAAAAACTGCACCCCTCAAGGTGCTCAAAACCACATTCAAGAAGTTTATTAACCCTTCAGGTGCTTCACAGGAATTTTTGGAATGTGGAAGAAAACAATGAACATTTAACTTTTTTTCACAAAAAATTACCTTAGACCCAATATTTTTTAATTTTCGCAAGGGTAACAGGAAAAAATGGACTCCAAAATATGTTGTGGAATTTCTCCTGAGTACGCTGATACCCCATGTTGCATTTGGAGAGCACCTGAGGTGCCTAAACAGAGGAAACCCCCAACAAGTGACCCCATTTTGGAAACTAGACCCCTCAAGGAACTTATCTAGATGTGTGGTGAGCACCTTGAACCCCCAGGGACTTCACAGAATTTTATAATGTTGAAGTGTGAAAATAAAAAACACATTTTTAACACAAAACTGCTACTTTAGCCTCAAATTTTTAATTTTCACAAGGGCAGCCAGAAAAATGGACCCCAAAATGTGTTGTGCTCTTTCTCCTGAGCACGCTGATACCCCATATGTGGTGCAAAACCACTGTTTGGGCGCACGGCATGGCTTGGAAGGTAAGGAGCGCCATTTGACTTTTGGAATGGAAATTTGGCTGGAATCGACAGCGGACGCCATGTTGCATTTGGAGAGCCCCTGAGGTGCCTAAACAGAGGAAACCCCCAACAAGTGACCGAATTTTACAATCTACTCCTCTGTATAAATTAATCTAGTGGTGGGAAAATAAGTAGATAGGTAAATGGTCACTAATCCCATAGATGAATTCCCAGAGAGGTGTCATTTCCAAAATGGGGTCACTTCCGGGGGGATTCTGCTGTTCTGGCACTTTTCAGAGGCGCTAGGTACCAGAACTAAAGAATCCCCCCTGAAGTGACCCCATTTTGGAAATGACACCCCTCTGGGAATTCATCTATGGGTTTAGTGACCATTTTAACTCAATGGATGATTTCCAGAAACAAGCACGTAATGGAAGGTTTAGATTCTGGAGAACCCCCCCCCCCACCCACCCCTGGAAATTAAGTTAGCTCTACTCGAATGTGTCATTCACTAAATGAACCAAATGTTTGAATGACAAAATGGGATACATTTTTACAGTTTAAAAACGTGGTTCTGTGTGGAAGATTTTAAAGCAGTCAGTGATGCATAAGGCTGGCAATGATGGGCATTGTGGGCAATAGTAGCGGGTATCACACCTTATTCCTCTATTAGTACATACACGACATCTTTTCTGGGGCTTCCTTCTCGTTTCCGTTGCTGGAATAAGTGCAATAAAATGTCGCTCAGTGAGTCTTTTCACATCCTCAGATTCTAATGGATGAGCGGGGCTAACACTTTCAAAAACAAGATTTTCAATTACCTTTTCTTGATAATCAAGAAAAGGATCTGAATTTCCTGCTTTCTTGTACAACACAAAAGGATTGTATGTGGCCACCTGAAACAAATAAATAACCAACTTTTTATACCAGGTATAGGACTTTCTTGATACCTGGCATGGCTGTAGAACCTGGTCTGCAAGGTCCACACCCCCCATGTGTTTGTTGTAGTCAATGACTGCCACAGGTTTTTGCTTCGGAGTGGTGGATCCTAGCTCTACAGTGGCCCTTGTGGCATCTGTGTGGATCGAGCTGAGGACAAAAATATCCCTCTTATCCCTATACTTCAGGGCAAGCAGCTCTCCGTTGCGTACAGCCCCTGACTGCCCCTTTTGGAACTTTTGGTTGACCAATGGTTGTGGAAACCCCTGATGGTTTTTACGAATGGTCCCACAAGCTCCGATGTTGTGTTCAACCAGACTTGCTGGTGTAATAATTGTCCACATATAGATTGTAGCCTTTTTGAAAAAATGGACTTATCAGCTCCCAAACAATTTTTCCAGATGTCCCCAGATAAGTAGGGCATCCTGGTGGGTTTAGTTGGCTGTCTTTCCCCTCATATATGCGAAAAGCGGATGTGTATCCGGTTGAACTTTCGCACATTTTATAGAGCTTTATTCCAAACCTTGCCCTTTTAGATGGGATAAATTGCTTGAGGTGCAGTCTTCCTTTGAATTTTTACAAGGGACTCATCTATAGAAATATTTTGTGTTGGGGTGTAGAGCCTTCAGAATTTTTCTGACAAATTTTCAATGATGGGTCTAATTTTATATAGCCTGTCATGTTCTGGGGTATTTCTGGGCAGGCATTGACTATTGTCGTTAAAATGCCAAAACAGCATGAGCATTTCATAACGGGTCCTAGGAAGAACGACTGAAAACATAGGGGTGGCTTGAACAGGGTGGTTGGACCAGTAGGATCGAATGCTCGGTTTTTTAACAAGCCCCATGGCAAATGTAAGTCCTAAATTTTTTTTGATTTCCGGGACATTAGTTGGTGTCCATAAATTTGCCCTAGCATAGTAAGATCGGGGATTCTGGCTTATGAATTGGGATGCGTATAAATTTGTTTACACGACAATATGCTCTAGCAAGCTGTCTGTAAAAAACAAATTAAAAAAATGAATTGGTCCAAAATCTTCCACCTCCACATTTATACCAGGAATGGCGTTGAAATCAGGGCTGAATGGAGCAGCCGAATCCGAAGCCTCCCATCTGGGAAATGCTATATCACGTGGCAAAGCCCCTTGTACACTGGCATGCGCCAATTCACTAGTAGCAGGGACAGCGCTTGTACTGGGCAGTGTTCCCTGATTTGGAGACGTTTCTCCAGTAGCGCTATTTGCCCCTATTGTTGTACTGGTCCTTGGGCTTGAGGATGGACCAGAATCACTGCTCATTTCTGAGCTCTCAGTGTCGCCGCTACTAAAGCCCTCAAAATCCACATCTCCATCTGAGATTGCACTGTCATCAGTGTCAGAACACAGCAGGGCATACACCTCCTCTGCGGTATAAGTCTGACGGGCCATTTTATTTGTTTTTATATTTTTTGACTGGACAGGACTGACGGGACTGACCTGCCAGGACTGACTGACCCGACAGGACTGACTGACAGGACTGACGGGACTGACCTGCCAGGACTGACTGACCTGACAGGACTGACTGACCTGACAGGACTGACTGACTGACAGGACTGACTAACCCTAACCTAACTCTTACTTTCTTTTTTTTTTCTACTTTCACAGTGGCAAGGCTGACACAGCTCTTGTCACACTGTTTCTCCTCTGCTCTCTCACTGAGATCGGAGGGGAAACCGTGTATTTATCAGGCAGATCGCCTGGGAAAGTTTGTTGCTAAAACAAACTTCCCTAGTGATCTCTCTGATTGGCTGGTGTGACGCTGACATCATCGAGACCTGAGCCAATCAAGTCTCGATGAGGTCAGAGGTCACAGCACCGGGATCCCCTCGCTGCTAAGGTATGTGGGGGTCCCGATCACCGACTGTCACTATCTTTTAAACGCCTCGATCGCTATGGATCGCGGCATCTAGAAGATAGGAGCAGGTTAACATTATGGGGACCTGATCCAATCAGGTCCCCATGATGTCACATGTCAGAGCTATCTCTCTGCACCGGAACCGCAGCGCTTGCAGGACCCTGGGTACAGTGGGCGGTCCTGAACCGGTTAACAGATGGAGCATCATGTCCTTCAGACCACCACTTTTATGGCCTGGTATTATTGTAGCTTGGATTAGGGTATACAACAACCATGCTTTGTGCACTGCAGTCTACACTCGTCCAGTCCAGTCGGGCCTCCCTGACTGTTGGTCAGTAAGATATGTGTAAGTATTTTCTGTATGATATATTATTCTGCTGATACAACTAGTGAGACCTCCGGGCACAAAGATTTCATTCTTTTGTCTGAGTTAAATGCTTTGAAAAACATGATGCAATCCGAGCACCATATCTAAGGAGTCTCACCACGTGAAGCTAGTTTCATGAAAACGTGCCTCCATTTTTTACTTATTAAAGTGTTGTACAAGGTCTGACCTCGTGTTTTTGCCATAAACCAGAATCATTTTATAATAAATCTGCCAGATGCTGCGGGGGAAGAGATACTGGCACCATGCCTGCCCTGTGCATCAGTAATCACAGGACACCCCTATAAATATCTGACATAAAAGGACATTGAACATTAACTGAACAACATGTACAGCAATTCTTTCTATCTCTGTATGCCCCTGAAGAAAATCATTCTACATATCCGCATATTTAAGTGACCCTCCACAGGAGCATCACTATGAACCCTAAGGTGTCATTACAGGGGTCTCATGGTCATCAGCTAGAACATTGAAACAAATGATGGGACATGTGAAATGTAATCCTTCTTACATGGGACATGTAGACCACCTTCCATTTATCCTGCCGCCTATAGTTATACGGAGCTATTCTGTAGTAGGTGTGTAGATATTGTGATCTTTTGGCCACTTTACCTGCATACAAATCTACTTCTGTATTTCTGTGCTCCAGCTCTGTGTGCTGCTTGGTCTGGAATACGTGAGCTGCGGGGACTTTAACACCTTCCTTCTGGAGAAGGGGCGGCTTGACATCCCCAGCGCAAGGTACATTTTATGTTACCTACAAACCTGATCATAACTGTATACAAATGTCTAGCATTGATCCGTTCACTTCCCTGCTGTATTATCTGCCTTTGGGTTCTGGTGTTTTTAATATAAAAAATACTGTAGATTGCAGCGAAATTAACCAGAACATTGACAGAAATCTGAGTGGCCTCATTATTCTTCAGTGGGATCTGGCAGGATTTGTTGTATGTTCTGCATATGGTCATCTTGTTCTAATCGTCCAGTCAATGTAGATAATATTGGCTGGAAGCAATATCTTTGTGTTTCTTGTCTTCTCCTCGGAAAGTTACACTCATTCATGTCTTTCTGTCAGATTCTATGCCGCTGAACTGGTCTGTGGAATCCAGTACCTCCACTCCAAGGGCGTCATCCACAGAGACCTCAAGCCCGAGAACATCTTGGTGGCTGAAACGGGCCATATTAAGATCACAGATTTCGGTCTCGCAATTGACAACATGCATGGAGACCGAACAGCCACCGAATACGCTGGAACTGCAGGCTACATGGCTCCTGAGGTGGGATAATAGTGCTTTCCTATTTAGTTTTCACTAAAATTACAGTCCATGGGAATGTTAACATTTTGACCTTTCTGTTCTCTCTTCCATGACAGATTTTTGCTGGCGAGGAGTATAACGCCGGAGTAGACTGGTATTCACTTGGTGTCATCTTAAAAGATATGGTTACCAGTGAGTGTACGTTCCATCTGACACTCGATGAGGCATCCTCCGGCATTGATGACATCATTAAACAGGTCAGTATAATTCCAGGTTATTAGTACTAGGGGTTGTACAATATTCATTTAAATGGTGAAGTTGTGAGAATGTTTTATTGCCTCTACCGCTTACCTTCATGGGTTTTACTTTATTGTTTTTAGCTCCTACAGAAAGATCCAGCCAGACGCTTAGGAGTCCATGGTAACATCCGAGAGCACGTGTTTTTCCAGTGTATTGATTGGGTCTCTGTGGAAGCCCTGAAAGTGCCTCCACCTCACATCCCTGTAGTAAGTATATGAGCAGATCACATTGCACCTCTGTTAAGTATTAGTTAGCGCTGACACTTAGGCTATGTGCCCACGATGCAGAAATGCCCAGGATTTTTTCCTGAGCGTTTCTGCATCTCCCTGGCAGAAAAAAACACATGTGGATTGTACATGCGGATTGTACATGCGGATTGTACATGCGGATCGTACATGCGGATTGTACTTGCGGATCGTACATGCGGATCGTACATGCGGATCGTACATGCGGATCGTACATGCGGATCGTACATGCGGATCGTACATGCGGATCGTACTTGTGGATCGTACATGCGGATCGTACATGCGGATCGTACATGCGGATCGTACATGCGGATTGTACATGCGGATCGTACATGCGGATCGTACATGCGGATCGTACATGCGGATTGTACATGCGTTTTTCCTGCCGGGGACATGCGGAAATGGAGCGTTATTCACTGACATTTCCGCATGCGGATTGTACATGTGGATTGTACATGCGGATCGTACATACGGATTGTACATGCGGATTGTACGTGCGGATCATACATGCGGATTGTACATGCGCATTGTACATGCGTTTTTCCTGCCAGGGACATGCGGATGTGAAGCGTTCTTCACATGCATTTCCGCCTGCGGATTGACAAGCGCTTTCCAAGCGATTTTAGCATCACTTGGAAAGTGCTTGTGACAACTAGGTCACACTATATAAATCCATGCAAACTGCATGGATTTATATAGTGTGACCCGAGAGAGTGCTTAAAAATAAAAAAAACAAATGTATACTTACCCTCCGATGGCCCGCGCTGGCTTGCTTCGCTCGGTGCCGGCACTTTGCAGTGGATTAAAAGACCTGCCGATGTCAGCGTCGCATGACCCGTCACATGACTCTGACGTCAGCGCAGGTCCTTCAATCCACTGCAAAGTGCCGGGAAGCAAGTAGGAGCGCAGCGCGGGCCGCCGGAAGGTAAGTATACATTTATTTTTTATTTTATTCTTTTTTTACAGATTTTTTAATGGTGCCTGGGTCCGGAGGAGAGTCTCCTCTCCTCTAGTCCTGGGTACCATCCGCACATTAGAACGCACCAATTACGCAAGTACAGATGCAGTCTTGCGGAATTGGCGCGTTCTAATGCAAGTCAATGGCGGCGATAAATGCAGCATTTCCGCAAAATAATTGGTAGTGCTGCGTTTTTTTCCGTAATGATAATCCACAGCGGATTTTTCCGCAGCATGTGCACAGCACATGCGGATTATCATTGCTGCCCTTCTACCATGCGTTTTTAATGCGTTTCCGCAGCTGCAAAAACGCTGCAGAAACGCATTAAAAACGCATCGTGGGCACACAGCCTAACATTGGAAAATCAACATCATCCAGAGCTGCTGGTCCTGGTCTGATGGTCCAGATCATTTCATATCATCCTTCTCCAGAACGTTTGAGATTTTGGTAATAATTATTTTTTTGTTTGTTTTATAGCCATCTAAAGCTCATCACAGTTCTCGACCACACCATCTGGAGAAATTAGAAGCAGCAGAGGCCAAAAAGTCACCTCTATCAGCAAAGGACCAGGCCATGTTCAAGGGATTTTCTTTTGTCAACTTGGAAACCCTTGACAAGACACCAGCTCCATAGTCATCAGAGCCAGCTGTCTTCCTCAGCCTCCAGTAGACCTTGAAGAACTGAAGATTGGACATCACTTTGATGATCATCTGAAAGCACTGCTGGAATGAAGATGACCATGGATACGACACTGAGGGACCCAAAACACAGACCCCAAAGATGAAGAAGCCAGACAATGTAATCATGCGCTGGCAGTAAGTATAAGCGCCACAACATCTGCGCTTCACTATACTCATAGACATGTGCAGAACATTTTACACTAACTGGTAATTGGATTTCCTCTTGCTCATGACAGCTCCATCTTTCGGTGCTGTCTTAGGCTAAGAAGAAATAACATGGTGTGCGATGGCCGGCTATTAAGGGGAGGAAGGAGGCTGGATTTTTTTTTTTTAAAACAAACATCATTGCACATGTCTATGATCATTTTTATCATTACCGGTAGTAAGATTTCCTCACACTCATGAAAGTGCTGTCATGGGTGTCGGGAAGAGGTGTGTGATGGCCGGCTATTAAGGGGAGGAAGGAGGCCGGATTTTTTTTTTTTTTTTTAATTACAGGTGAGCATAAAGATGACAGCAGATCCCAGTGGAGACATAGAAGATAGAGATGCCAGCAGATCTACTCCTATTCTGGCAGTAAGTATAAGCGCCACAACATCTGCGCTTCACTATACTCATAGACATGTGCAGAACTTTTTACACTAACCGGTAATTGGATTTCATCTTGCTCATGACAGCTCCATCTTTCGGTGCTGTCTTGGGCTAAGAAGAAATAACATGGTGTGTGATGGCCGGCTATTAAGGGGAGGAAGGAGGCCGGATTTTTTTTTTAACTAACATTGCACATGTCTATGATCATTTTTACCATTACCGGTAGTAAGATTTCCTCACACTCATGAAAGTGCTGTCATGGGTGTTGGGAAGAGGTGTGTGATGGCCGGCTATTAAGGGGAGGAAGGAGGCCGGATTTTTTTTTTTTTTTTTTTAAATGATCAGTTAATAATGAAGATAAGCATAGCAATGACAGAGGATCCCAATATATGACACCAAATACAGAGATGCCAGCAGATCTACTCCTATTCTGGCAGCAAGTATAAGCGCCACAACATCTGCGCTTCACTATACTCATAGGCATGTGCAGAACATTTTACACTAACCGGTAATTGGATTTCCTCTTGCTCATAACAGCTTCAGTCTTTGGTGCTGTCTTGGGCTAAGAAGAAATAACATGGTGTGCGATGGCCGGCTATTAAGGGGAGGAGGAGGCCAGATTTTTTTTTAACCAACATTGCACATGTCTATGATCATTTTTACCATTAACAGTAGTAAGATGACTTCTGAGACCCAGCAACAAAATTTCCCCAAAAAGTCCCATGTAATAACGACAACATACAGAATTTAACCAAAACTCCTTTTAATGGTTAGAGGTCGGTCACAGCCAAAAAGGACGTGCTCAACGCGTAACTGGTATAAAACCCGGTTAAGGCACTATTGGCCAGCTGAAACGGGTACAAATCCATATTCCACTGCCAGACTCCCGGCGCATATCTTACTTCGTACTGGAGAAAAACATCAAGATAGAGCAAATGACTGCTGCTGTGACTTAAATACAGAACAACCAAATAATACCAACAAAACACACTGTACATGGGAAAAAAGGGGAGGGGTGGTGGGAAACGCAGACTGCGGGTCTCATGCTTGTGTGGAGAGAGGCAGGAAGAGGCAGGTGACTAGCCCAGGGGATGGGGGAAGACTCGGTTACCCGGGCCTTTAGCCTTAAGGAGGTCGCGGTGGTCGGCTCCCGGGCCCGTACTCTGGGGTCTCTCTTTAAAAAGGCGTTGATAGATGTTAAGTTTATAAAAGTTCGTGACGCCACCTGTGGCTTCTGGTGAGGATCACCAGCGCTGCGCAGTCCACTGAGGCCGATGATAAGGCAGCTGGATGGTATAGCTCCCCACAGGTGGAGCTAGGCCTCAGGGCAGTGTATGACGGGGTATGCAGGACAAGGAGACTCAGCCGCGTCAGAGCAAGAACAGGGACAGACACGATAGTCACTTCAGTACCTTTTACTGATGGAAATTCAGGCACGTCCCGGAGCACTGTAGGGTGAAGAGTGTATGTCCGGATCCTCCCCAATGAGCGGGTTTTGGGCCTCCTGTTCCTTGCCTCTGCGTAGTAAGTTTCTGACCTGCCTGGAGCTAGGCCTAACTTTGTCTCTGTCCTGCACTGGCTGACCTTGTGGTAGGGCCTTCTCTTGGAGTGCACGCTCCCGACCTACGGGGCCTATGTGTCTCCTGGCTCTGGTACGTATCAGCACTTTAGCGATCCTGGGACTTGTAGTTCTCCAGGGATTCCGGTTATATCTTACTGGGTCGGGGATATCCCGGTAAGCTTCGGACCCGGTGTCCGGTAATTTCTTCTTCGGGGTGAGCTAGTTAAGCTCCTCTGCCCCCTATGTACTAACTCTCTCCTCTCGCCTTCGGCCTACTCGGGCCCTCAATAGGCTACTCACACTAACGGCAGCTTGCCGCGCTTCACCGATCTTATGGCGCCGGCACACCTAAGCTCACTATTCTGAGCTACGACTCAACCGGGCTCAACTCTGTTTTCAGGCTTGCACTAACTGAATTCTCCAGAGGAATTGCTGAGTCACTGAGCTCCACTGCAGACTGACCTGTTTCTGTGTCTCACTCTGCAGGAACTGACTGCCTGGCTCCACCTTCCCTTCTTTATATATCCCTAACGGGCTCCCTCTGGTGGTCTGAGATGGAAGGTGGAGATGTGTGAATGGTTATGGGGGCCTCTTGTGGAGGAATCCGTCAATACACCCTTCTAGGATCTGTCATACCAAGCACAGCTGGGCTTCACATTCCCCCCTAGTTAATCTCAGCACTCCCGAGCTGAAGTACATTTTATAAAACAATAACAATAGTAAACTTAAGCAATACATGAACAATATTCCCTTTATGGGAGGCACGAATCTTAAACGTTGCATAACAAAACAATTACAGAGTGTCCTCAGAATCCAAGTCTCCTGTGGTGAGGTTCCCAGCAAGGATGTCCATCTCACAAGGTAGAGTACTTTGGTAGTTTTGAGGGACCTGTCCTAAACCTTCTACGTTGGCCCTGGGGTAGCTGCAGGGCATGAAGATCCCGAGTTGGACCTCCAAAAGAGCCACTCCAAACAGGTTTTCCTTCTGAGGTCACCTAAAGGGCACTCCAGGGAGCGCTATTATATATAGTAAGAGTTTTTGGGCTGCACACAGTCCTCAGCCACGAAGTTCTTAGGCAAATAAAGAATTAATGAGAAAAAAGCACAAATGGATAAGCATGCATAAAAATAAACAGTCATGCAGTACATTACAATTTAATATACAATACCCCAGGGGTAACTATATATATTTTCAGAGATTTTTAACTATCTACTGAGTGTACCTAACAGGAGGTTTACCTCTTGTACTACATATTGACCTGCGTAGTGCTGTGGTTGGTGGAGTGTCAGTGTCTGTATCCTCAGTTACTCTACCAGTTCTACATGTAACCATGTTATAAAACTGCCTTAACCTCTCTCTTGGACTGGCAAGTCTACCATTGGCTAGGCCCTGTTGCTCTGCTCCTGCCGGGGATCCTTCATCCGGGGATACTTCTTGAGCTGGCTCTTCTACAGCACTTACAGGTTTAACTTGCTGTGGAGGGTTTGCTGGCTGTTCATAGAATTGGAGTACTGGAATGATTACTGCACCTCCTATTTGAGGCCAATCCGCTGGGAAGTCTCCTAGGTCAGTGTGGATCACTGCTTCTTTAGGTTCTTCCTGGGTTGTGAGAGGCACTTTTTCTTGGTGTTTCTGTAAGTCTGGACACAACTTTAGGTGGTCCCTGGACACTGTAGCAGATGTTCTTCCTCCATCACGACTAATTATGCATGTCTTTTTGTTGTTAAACCGTGACGGTAACACAGTGTAGGGGTCTTTTTCCCACTGGTCATCAAGTTTGTGGTTACTTCTTTTTCTTTTTAACACTGTTTCACCTGGTGTGAAAGGTTCTGCGGGTGCGTTTTTGTTGTATTAAACTTCCTGCTTTTCTCTCACCCGAGTAAGACTGTCCTTGACACAAGCTTGTACCCTTCTGTACTGCTCTTGTCTGGTTTTGTCCCAGTCCTCAGTGGTCATATCAGCTTCAGGTTCAACAACACCAAGCTCCAGATCCATGGGCTGCTTTCCTGGCCTTGCCCGCATGAGATATGCCGGAGTGCAGTTGGTGGAACTCACTGGTATATGATTCTACAGATCCACTAGGTCAGGTAGTAGGTCTGGCCACTGGTTTCTCTCCTCAAGTGGTATGGTCTTTAGCAGGTCGATGATAATGTTGTTCATCTTTTCGCAGAGACCGTTTGTTTGCGGGTGATACGGTGTAGTTCTTATCTTTTTACACCCGTAGAGATGGCAGAACTCCTTAAACAGCTCAGCCTCAAAGGCCGGGCCCTGGTCCGTCAGCACCTGCTCAGAGTAACCATGGGGTCTGCAGAAATACGCTTGGAACGTCTTTGCTGCTGTCTCTGCCGTCAGATCTTTGACGGGGGCGACCACCAAGAAACGTGAGTAGTGATCCACCATAGTCAGAGCATAGGAGTACCCTGGCCTGCTGGGGGAGAGCTCAACATGGTCCAGGGCCACGATCTCCAGGGGTCGAGTCGTCTTGATGGGTTGCAGGGGTGCCTTCTGGCTGCTGAAGTCTTTCCTTCTTAGGCCGCAGGGTCCACAGTCCCAGCACCACCTCTCAATGGAGCTGCGCATTTCTACCCAGTAGAATCGACATTTCAGCAGGGTCTCTAGCTTTTTCCAACCAAAGTGCCCCGCCTGATCGTGGTAAGCCTCTAATACCATCTGGATGTCTGTCTTAGGGACTACTATCTGCCATACCATCTCATGAGTCTTTGGATTGACGCACCTCCGGCACAGCTTCTCACGGTAGATAAACAGCCGACTTCGCTCATTCCACAGCTGCTTTGCTTGCAGAGACGCATCTTTCTCCAGGGAGGCACCTTCTTGAGTTATCAGCTGTTTGATGCGGCTGACAACCGGGTCGCTATCCTGGGTCTCTTTCCAGCTGTGCTGAGGCAGGGGGTTTAACGTTTTTCCACGCTGATTCCTGGAGGCTCGTTGCTCATGGATCATCCCACTTCGATGAAGGGCAGGTAGCTCAATCTCTTCCAGGTCATCCACTTCTTCTTCTGTGTCTGACTGGTGAGGCATCCTAGACAGGGCATCGGCTTTGGCGTTCTTGCGGCCCGCCCGGTATTTGATTGTAAATTGGTAGTTTGACAGCCGAGCCATCCATCGTTGTTCCGGAGCTCTCAACTTAGCTGTTTCAAGATGGGTCAAGGGGTTGTTATCAGTAAAGGCAGTGAACTTTCTGGAAGCCAGATAGTGCTTGAATCTTTCAGTGATGGCCCAGACCAAGGCCAGGAACTCCAACTTGAAGCTGCTATAGTTCTCTGGGTTCCTCTCAGTCGGGTGGAGCTTCCTACTTGCGTATGCGATCACCTTCTCCTGCCCATTCTGCTTCTGACTTAGAACAGCACCCAGGCCTTCGTTGCTGGCATCTGTATACAGCAGGAACGGTTGGCTGTAGTCAGGGTAGACTAGGATCTCATCACCTGTCAGGATCTCCTGAAACGACTCGGCTTGCTCCTTACCCCAGTGGAATGGGGGTTTTTTGCCTTTGGGGGACTGTCCTACCAGGAGGTCTTGCAGAGGAGCTGCTCTCTTAGTGTAGTCCTTTACGAACCTCCGGTAGTATCCTACTAGTCCCAAGAACTGACGCACCTCCTTGAGGTTCTTCGGCTCTGGCCACTTCTGGATGGCTGTGACTTTCTCCGGGTCTGGTGCTTCCCCTTCCGGACTGACAATGTGCCCCAAGTACTGTACCTTTCTCTAGAGCAGGTGGCACTTTGAGGGCTTCAACTTCATCCCATACCGGGACAGTGACTCAAATACCTCTGCCAGGTGTTTCAAGTGGTCCTCGTACGTTCTGGAGTACACAATTACATCGTCCAGGTAAAGTAACACAGTCTCGAAGTTGCGGTGTCCCAGGCAGCACTCCATCAATATCTGGAACGTTCCGGGGGCATTGCAGAGTCCAAACGGCATACTGTTGAACTCGCAGAGTCCCATCGGGGTGGTGAAGGCCGTCTTCTCCCGATCCTCCTCAGCCACAGCTACTTGCCAGTACCCACTAGTGAAGTCAAGGGTGGAAAAGTAATTTGCAGACTTTAAGGCAGCTAGGGACTCCTCTATGCGTGGTAAAGGGTATGCATCTTTATGTGTAATGCGATTTACTTGACGGTAATCTACACACATTCTCATGCTCCCGTCCTTGTTCCTAACCAGCACTAGGGGAGCTGCCCAGGGACTACAACTATCCCTTATCACTCCCGCCTTCCTCATGTCATGCAGCATTTCTTTTGCCTTCTGGTAGTGAGCTGGTGGTATAGGCCTATAACGTTCTTTGATTGGGGAATGGTTGCCTGTGGGGGTATGATGTTGAACCCCCTTAACCCTTCCGAAGTCTAGTGGATGTTTACTGAACACCTGCGAGTACTCTTGAACCACCCAGTGTACACCCTGTTTTTGGTGGGTAGGAGTGGTGTCCGACCCAACAGGGAGCGGTTGACACCAATCCTCCACCTGGGTTGCAGGGTCATTATCCTCCACTTCTTCTGGTGAAGTTAAGGACTCCGCCTCATGGATGCAGTTGTTGTTGACAGCATGTAATTTGGCAACAGTGGCATAACGTGGCAGTTTGACCTCATCTTCCCCTAAGTTGAGAAGATGGACGGGCACCCTCCCATTACGTACATCTACCACTCCCCTGGCAGTTAAGAGCGTGGGTCTGTGCTCAGAGCATAGGGGTTCTACTACCGCCTGGTAGCTCTGTCCTCTAAGACCTATGGCAGCTCTTCATCAGATGAGCATTTCACTCATTGGGGAAACGACAATGGGTATGGGGTCTGTTACCCGCACGTTACTGATTTCACCATCTGTTAACTTTACTTGCTGTTGATACATCAGGACGCGGATCTCCCTCTGCAGTGCCCTCCTCTCTCTCGGTCTGGCAGTGTCGGCGATCTGTTGGAGCAAGAATACAACTTCTCCCAAACAGTTACCAACAACGTTAGTGCCCAATACCATATACGGGTTGCTGTCATCAGGGTTATTCTCCACTACAATTAGTCCCTGGTCCTTCAGCTCCACTCTCCCCACCTTTACAGTCACATTCTTAACCCCGAGTAGGTTAAGGAGGAGTCCATTTGAGGCATACACAGACAGATTTGGAGCTGGCGGACGTAGGTCGTCCATGGACCAGAACCTCTTGTAGAGGACTTCAGGCATGATGGTTACCTGAGATCCTGTGTCCAGCAGGGCATGCGTCGGGATCCCGTCCAGTACAATGGACAGGAAAGGTCTTCCTCCGACGAACCTGTTGTACCAGTCTGATGGGCCTGGTGAGTCTACTCCTGGGTGTCGGCCCTCGGACCCAGGGTTTTCTCGTTTAAAGGACAATTCTGGGCGATGTGTCCGGTCTTGCGGCAGCGGTAGCAGGCTGGGTCCTTTGGTGGACGGCGCTAGTCACTGATCCTCGGCGAGGGTGGTGTTGGTCTCCTCCTCCTTCGCATCCAGGGGACATTCTCAGGGCTATCGGCTAACAGGATCTTCCCTCCTTCCTCAGGCTCCGTCCGCAACTGCAGAGCACTCAGCACAGTGGTCAGGGTTTTACTCAACTGACGCACCTCAGAGCGCAGACTGTCCAGTTCTTTAGGGGACGTTGCTGGAACTTTAGCTTCAGCAGCCACCGGGGAAAAGGTGGGTGTTGCAGGTACTGGGGTCGCCCCACCCTGGTAACGTTGGATGGCATTTGTTTCCAGGGGCTGCAGTCCTTTTATAGCCATGTCCTTAAGATTGTCAAAGGTAGCTTCTGGATGATCCAGGGACCACCAACGCACAGTCCTGCTCTCCTCTGGAGACCTCAGTCCCCGGACAAACTGTTCCTTCAGCATTTTGTTCTCATTTTCAACGCTGGTTGGACTAACCTGGTTTAGAGCCCGCAGGGCCCCCTGTAGACGCCAGGCGTAGTCCCGAACATTGTCCTCTGGTTGTTGGGAACAGCTGTAAAACCTCATCTGGAGGTCCGCCTCAGTAAGGTCCTCAAAGACAGTCTGTAGTTTTTGAAATATTGCGGACACTGACTCCTGGTCTGCGGCCGACCATGTTTCCACTTCCCGCTCCGCAGCACCGGTCAGCTGTCCTAATACAACGGCGGCTCTTTGTTTGCCGGTCATGGAGTACATGTCCAAGATACCACATATCTTCCGTTTGAATCCAGACAGGGTATTTGGTTTGCCGTTGTACTGGGGGAGCCACTTTGCTCCAGGAATGTACGGTAAAGTCATAGGAATTACGGGTGTTACAGGCGCTGCTGGTGGAGCGGCAGCTTCGGCCTGCTCATCATCGGGCTGAACTTCAGGGACGTTGACCGGTAGGTCGGCGTTCTGCTGCTTGTCGGACATCTTGGCACCCCCCTAGTTAACCGTGGCCTACCTTCTGTTTTTTTTCTTCCGGTAGGCCGCAGCTCCGCAGGTGACGGTTGTCTTCAGGACCTTGCGTCCTACGTCAGAGCGTTCAGCGATGCTCCTTACAGGAACTGGCGCTTCTAGCTTTGACGTCAAGGCGTGGGGCGTGTCCGGGGCTTAGCGCTCTTTTGAAGGTACGCCCCTTATTTTCCCGCGGTTACGCCCTTCTTCTTGCTCAACGGCCCAACAATGGCGGCAACTTTCACCACAATTTTACGTACACAGTTCAGAATAAAGGCGCACAGTACCCGGTGGCAACGGGCACAACACTCTGTCGTTGCAGCGGGCACGTAATCCTGTTCGTGACGCCAGTTGGAGATGACTAGCCCAGGGGATGGGGGAAGACTCGGTTACCCGGGCCTTTAGCCTTAAGGAGGTCGCGGTGGTCGGCTCCCGGGCCCGTACTCTGGGGTCTCTCTTTAAAAAGGCGTTGATAGATGTTAAGTTTATAAAAGTTTGTGACGCCACCTGTGGCTTCTGGTGAGGATCACCAGCGCTGCGCAGTCCACTGAGGCCAATGATAAGGCAGCTGGATGGTATAGCTCCCACAGGTGGAGCTAGGCCTCAGGGCAGTGTATGACGGGGTATGCAGGACAGAGAGACTCAGCCGTGTCAGAGCAAGAACAAGGACAGACACAATAGTCACTTCAGTACCTTTTACTGATGGAAATTCAGGCACTCCCCGGAGCACTGTAGTGTGAAGGGTGTATGTCCGGATCCTCCCCAATGAGCGGGTTTTGGGCCTCCTGTTCCTTGCCTCTGCTTAGTAAGTTTCTGACCTGCCTGGAGCTAGGCCTAACTTTGTCTCTGTCCTGCGCTGGCTGACCTTGTGGTAGGGCCTTCTCTTGGAGTGCATGCTCCCAACCTACGGGGCCTATGTGTCTCCTGGCTCTGGTAGGTATCAGCACTTTAGCGATCCTGGGACTTGTAGTTCTCCAGGGATTCCGGTTATATCTTACTGGGTCGTGGATATCCCGGTAAGCTTCGGACCCGGTGTCCGGTAAATTCTTCTTCGGGGTGAGCTAGTTAAGCTCCTCTGCCCCCTATGTACTAACTCTCTCTACTCGCCTTCGGCCTACTCGGGCCCTCAATAGGCTACTCGCACTAACGGCAGCTTGCCGCGCTTCACCGATCTTATGGCGCCGGCACACCTAAGCTCACTATTCTGAGCTACGACTCAACCGGGCTCAACTCTGTATTCAGGCTTGCACTAACTGAACTCTCCAGAGGAATTGCGGAGTCACTGAGCTCCACTGCAGACTGACCTGTTTCTGTGTCTCACTCTGCAGGAACTGACTGCCTGGCTCCACCTTCCCTTCTTTATATATCCCTAACAGCTCCCTCTGGTGGTCTGAGGTGGAAGGTGGAGATGTGTGAATGGTTATGGGGGCCTCTTGTGGAGGAATCCGTCAATACACCCTTCTAGGATCTGTGATACCAAGCACAGCTGGGCTTCACACAGGGTCTGGACTTATAAAGAGGGGAAGAGGGAGGAAGAAGAGGATTATTGGGTGAAAGCCAGGAGGAGAGGAGAAAAAGAACATGGGACACACAATTTAACCCCTTCAGCAGGGCACAGCAGTCAAGGGGCATTCAATTAAAGATTGACGTGCCCTGCAGACTGCTGAGACCCAACAACAATATTTCCTCAAAAAGTCCCATGGAATAACGACAACACACAGATCTTAACCAAAACTCCTTTTAATGGGTAGAAGTCGGTCACAGCCAAAAAGGACATGCTCAGTATTTAACCGGTATAAAACTCGGTTAAGGCACTATTGGCCAGCTGAAACGGGTGCAAATCCATATGCCACAGCTGGACTCCCAGCGCAAGTCAGACTTCGTCCCGGAAAAAAACATCAAGATGGAGCAAATGACCGCTAAGGAGGAGCGAAGTATTTATACTGCGCTCCGCCCCCCACCCATTTGGTAAAAAGCTTGTTCTATGCTATCCTGGAGACCGGAGAGAAAAATATCCAGCCCTATTTCCGTCAGATGGACTCCATCGGGTAGCATAAGACTGGAATTGTCTCCCTCAAGTTGGTGATGCCTCATGACCACTCCGGCCTTAAAACGGATAAAGCGGGACAAGTGGGCATTAAGCGTGCGCACAGAACGTTCAACTGCCGCCGCATCTCTCGCGCCCTGCCATGCAACACGTGACATGACCTCTGACCAAATCAGAGTAAGCTCTGGAAAAAGTCTGTGGAATTTATCCACGTCGGAGCGCATGATTGTGAGGAGCTCCGCTAGGTGAAAGGAGCAGAGATCATTCCCGCCCGCATGCAGGACTAGAATTAAGGGAGAGGAAGCAGTCTCAGCTATCCGCACCACCTCGGGAAGAACCTGAGGCCAGGTCAAGCCTCTTATTCCTCTCAAAAAAACGTTGATGCCGTGGAACCCAAGACCTCTGCCACCTGGTCGACGTTCTGCTCTTTGGGATGCCCAGAAGATGTAAGAGTGGCCCAGTATCCTCACTGTGTGTTTTACACCATCTATGAAGAGATAATAAAGTTAGTGAAGCAATAAATTCGGTCTGATGTATCTTGCAAAACAGGAGGAACGCCATCTACCAATGTGCTGGATCTCGGAGTTAGGCAAACCAGCACGGGCTGCTTCGGTAGCAGCTGCTATCCTAAAGGAGTACGTACCAAATACCTTGAGAGGAAGGCCTACGAAAGCTAAACATTTCCAAAAAAACTAGATTGAAATTGAAAAACCGTAAGAGGAGAACCATCCTCATGTGAGAAAAATGAGTCACCAGATCGCCAGAACGATAAGTAATTATTAACAAGGGTTAAAGGACAAATAGGACCGGGGATGGTAAGAAGGGGAACCCATGAACAAATACCGGACGGGTCAATTTTCGATTTCCGAAAGTGGATACGGAGACCTCGGTCACAGGGAGTGATACCATCATACTGGAGTCCTCCTGAAGTGCGCTTGGATGGGGACACCAATTCATTAATGCGCAAAGCACCAAAAAACGCGAGTCAAAAAGCGTCAGAGAGTAGAGCAGACTTGAAAGGAGAAGAGCGGACAGTGGGAGTGGGTTGATTAGGCGGGTAAGTAAACTGAAAGAAATGGGCCGTCTGTTCCCCTGACGAGTGTGCTCCCTCCTCCAACCCATAATAGCCTGCCGAATGATGAAAACCTTAGTAACATCGTTCCAACCTAAGAGGCGAAAATAAACACCGAGATCAGATAGGCGGTTCTGTGCAACGGCTCCTGAAACACCCATGCTACGCAAGTAAAGTAAATATTCGATTGTGACCTCCAGACGGGCAGCGTCGGATGCTGCTGCTGATCTATCCCCAAATAGGTTATGCCACTCATTCCATGCCTTACCGTAAGAACGCCATGTAGACGAGGCCACTGAAGATCTCACCAACTCCATCAATCTTTCTCTACCACCTCCCACATGAGGGATGGGCATGGATGCCCCTCTGGTTTGGCCGCGGGGAAACATTCCCGGAATTTCTGCCAATCGAAACGAGAAAGAGAATCAGCAATGACATTATTTGTACCCAGAACATGGCGGGCTTAAAACCAGATGTTTAAACGTAAGCATTTTAATACCAGGAATCTGAGTAATTTGATAACCAGGGGAGATGAGGACGACAAGTGATTTATGGCGTGTACAATACTCATATTGTCAGTCCAATAACAGATCCGTTTATCCCTGAGGGATGGGCCCCATAAAGAAATGGCTGTGATGATAGGAAATAACTCTAACCAAGTAAGGTTTTTAACCCAGCCCTCAGTGCGCCAAGATTCCGGCCAAGGTTCGGCACACCATTGGTCTCCAAAAATGACACTGAAACCAGTAGATCCAGCGGCATCGGAAAAAAGGGAGAGATCCTCATTAGTCAATTCCGATGACTAAAAGCATGTATATCCATTATAGGACAAGAGGAACTCCTTCCCAACCAGCAAGTCTGCTTTCAAAGGAGGTTTTATCCGAATTCTATGATGGGGAAGCTTGATGCTTTTGGTCGAGAGGGATAAACGTCTGGAAAAATTCTCCCCATAGGCATTACTGTGCAAGCAAAGTTAAGGAGGCCTAGCATGGACTGCATTTGACATAGTGTTACTTTGAGGACAGAACAAAATCCTTCAATCTGGGACAGCAATTTTGAATTTTTTTCTGAGGGAAGGCGAAAAACCATGGCAACGGAATCAATCTCAATTCCTAAAAAGGATAGCGAAGTAGTAGCAAAAGTTTTTCCACTGGATAAGGAAACGCCAAAATACGACGCGAAAAAAATAAAATTGTCCAGCAAAAATTGACAGGACCTGGAATCTGGTGGTCCCACAAAAAGAAAATCGTCAAGATAATGGATTATAGCGGAGGAACCTGTTTCATACTTAACCACCCATTCTAGGAAAGAACCAAATAATTCAAAATAATAGCAAGAGATGGAACAACCCATGGGAAGGCAGGTAGATCTCACATCACCGTTACTTTCTGAGTAGCAACGTCTTCGGAAAGTTTATGAAGCTACATTTACAGAAAACATGGGTCCACTGGCTTTACTAAACGCCATCTACAAATTCGAGCTTCAAGATTTGGAGAGGTGTGTATTGCAAGAATTTTTATCACCCAACCACTTTGAGTAGCAGAAGGAGAGATAGCATTAGCAAACTCTCAAGAACTATCTGCATTCTACAATGACGGAACAACGGTTAAACAGCCGAGCCCTTCTGTCAATTGAGCATGAGCTCGCCAGACACCTGAATATTAAAGACCTGATAAAGAATTTTTCTAACCAGCAGGTAAAACGACTGCCTGTTCCATACATGTAAATTTGCATCTTCACATCTTCTACATTGCAGCCAGTTTTACATTAGTGTGTTATTGCCATGTATGTTCCCCTGTATTATGGATGAGTGTCCTAGCCTGACTGCGGGATTACTGACCCAAAGTCCTAGCATTAGACAGATGTAACAGATCGGATAGTAATGTTTCAGTTCTGAGACCTGCACCTGACTGACCCTGCGATGCACTATCCGTACCCCAGATGGGAATACCCATTTAATATTAGGGCTCAGTTTTTAGGATAGAGCGCACTATTGTTTGTTGTTCTTGAATTTATGGAAATACGTCTTTATTATTATGGTTCATTCCTTAGATCGTGTGCAATACTGTTTGTTGTTTTAATATGTTTTCTAACCTCACAAAATGACCTTATTTTCATTGTATTAATTGGTTATACGTTTTGTCTTTGTTTTGTTTGTTTTGTTACATTATAATTTTGCACTTTACATAATTGACCAAAGGATTTAACTAAATGACTCTTATGAAAAATAGATTTAATTAGTGAAATGTTTAGTGGGAATGTTTTACAAAACTTTTATGTTAAGGGCATTGACCATGCTCTGGTTATTCTTAACCAATGTGTGTGTGAGATGAATAAAAGGCCCTTAATGCAGAAATTCAACATAGAAATATAGTCTATTTCCCATATTTCGTATTTAGTGCCGAAGTTCAAGAAAGACCATAATACTAAGTGCCTTATCATCATCTCAAACACATTGGTCAAGAATAACCAGAAAATTGGCAATCCTTTTAATCATAGTTTAACGTTTTGGAAGAATTTACTTTAAAGTTTGTCACCCCTTATATCACAAATAATAAACAGAAATTGCTTTTCTAATAGAATAACACGTCCAGAAGAGATTCCTTTTCAGCAGTCACCTCATTATCATAGCCAGCAGGATTACAATGAGAGATAACAGAATCCACCATTCACATTAGGTCGTGTCACAGCTCACCTCTTCCCCTTTCCTGCACAATGACATCTGCATGTCACTAAACATGAGAACATGTATAGAAAACTCTCCCTAGGAATTAGAGTCCCCTATTTTGTCTTGTAATATATATACATCCATATGTCTATTGTTCATATCTCCAAACAGGCAAGACAGCAGATTGCCATAAATGTACAGAAAGCAGGATACAATAATCTGAAGTCAGAAATACAGATTATAAAAAAATTATCACAATCTGGTTTCAATTAGTTTAAAAAATGTACGTCACTCATTCCCTTAAAGAAAAATAAGCAAAATATACCTAAAAAGAATATTGGATAGTTTAAGAAATGTTTAATAGGTTAGAGTAGAGTAGGGCCCTGCCAAAAGAGTCTACCTTGTCGTGGTGGCAGGCTTAAAAAATCTTTTGGCCAAAACAAAAGCTGATGGCTGTGTATGTGATATGGTTTTCGATGGGAACTGTTTATGTGTGATTGGTGAAACCGAGGTGCAGAAGCCGAGTTTTTCCAAGAGTGGGAGGTGGGACAGTGGAAAGTTCGAGGGGTGGAGGCGGGGCTGGTGTGGAATCTCAAGGGTGCCCGGAAATGTTGCCAGTATGGGGTGTTGAAATTCCTGGTGGCAACCCTGCTTCAGTATATAGCAAAAATCACAGTCTCCTACTCTCCACAGGCATGTGTTCAAAGGAGTATGTTACGGATCCGGGTGGTGGAACCTCTGTGCTGCGGTGCAAGGAGGGACCAGAGGGGCGTAACTAGGTATCAACTCGGACTGACCAAGGTCATACGGCGGCTCAATCGACTCCGTGACCAGGGAAGGACCGAGCAGAGGGACCAGGTGGTACTCTGGGACCGACCTTGTATGAGAGCAGGTGACTCCCACGGGTCAGAAGGCAGGAATTGACCGGTACATCAGATGAGCACGGCAGGCAGGCTGACGGGTGATCCGGGTAGGCGGACTGGCAGACACGGCAGGTAACAAGCAGGAGCCTCCAGGTAGGCTGGCTGGTAGGCACGGCAGGTAACAGGCAGGTGCTTCCAGGTAAGCGGGCTGGCAGGCACGGCAGGTAACAGGCAGGTGCTTCAATGTAAGCAGGCGGGCAAGGCCCATAGACAGACTGGCGGACGCGACTGTAGACAGACTGTCGGGCTGGAGAGTAGACAAGCTGGCGGACTGGACTTGTAGTCAGGCTGGCGGGCTGGACTTGTAGTCAGGCTGGCGGGCTGGACTTGTAGCCAGGCTGGCGGGCTGGACTTGTAGTCAGGATGGCGGGCTGGACTTGTAGTCAGGCTGGCGGGCTGGACTTGTAGTCAGGCTGGCGGACTGGACTTGTAGTTAGGCTGGTGGACTGGACTTGTAGTCAGGCTGGCGGGCTGGACTGGTAGTCAGGCTGGCAGTGGGACCTGAGGGCTGAAGCAGAGTTTAACACACAAAGCTACAACCTTGCACGGGCACCTCCATCTTGGAGGAGGTGCCTTTTATATGAGAGGTCCTCCGGCCATTGGCCGGGGACTCCTTAGGACGGCGCGCGGCCCCTTTTAGAGGGAGGGAGCGTGCACGCGCCCTAAGCACAGTGTTAGAGGCAGATGATGGCTGAATAACGCAGCCATCATTTGTCGGCTCAGTTCCCAAGTCCACATCAAAGAACGGGACCTGGGATTTGTGTTATTTTTTTCTATAAACCATTTTGTTTTTTACTTTTTTTATTTTAGTCCCTTTACAGAACATGAACCTGGTTGAGCTTTATTGCACGATGCTGCGAGGCATGATTTACAATTGCAGCTGTGGGGGCCATTGTGTAGAGTTGGTTGACTAAAAGAGCCCCCTACCTTTATTTGACAACCTAGATGCCACTGATACTATAGGTTGCGGCATCAAAGGCGTTAAAGATAACAGCTAGGATCAAAGACATTGACTGCTCAGTTCCTGCGGTAGCCCCTCAGTGATCCAGCTGGAATAGTGCCAGCACCGGAGGTGAGTATAGCTCCTATTATTTTACTTTGTGGAAACATAGTGATTGAGAAGGGTTGGTCCTAGTAGTGAACATCAGAGAGAGACTTGCGGCCTAGCCGGAAAACCCAGTGATCCCTGCTAGGGCCAGAGCTTCATAGAGAACTTACATGGAAACTCACACGACTGGGCACACCACCTTTGTGAAGAGAACATTAACGTTAAATAGTGAAAGACTTTCTCTGCTATCCCAAGCTTACTGATATTAGTTCTACTGTTGATTTGCCTTGTTACTAACACTTTACAGTTTAAAGTATATACCGTATATACTCGAGTATAAGCCAACTGTTTCCGCACACTGAACTCATCATCTTTCCTTCATCTCGCATATCTTCCCCACCTGATCTTTCTATCACAATAAATGACATCACAATTTTCCCTGTCCCCGGAGTAACCCTTGACTCTGCCCTGTCCTTCAAACCCCACATCCAAGCTCTTGCCACCTCCTGTGGCCTCCAGCTCAAAAGTATTCCCAGAATCCATCCTTTCCTCAACCCTCAATCTATTAAACTGCTTGTTCATGCCCTCATCATCTCCCGCCTCGACTACTGCAACACCCTCTGTAGCATCGGCGTCTCTGCCCTGTACTAGGCAGAGACGCCGTCCCTCTCACCTCCCTGCTCCTGGCGCGGCGTCCTCCAGCGCTTCTCTCCCCGCTGCTTCCGGCACGCGCTCCTTCCCCGGCAGTGTGCTTAGGGCGCGCGTGCGCTCCCCCTCTCTTAAAGGGACCGCGCGCGCCGTCCTAAGGAGTCCCCGGCCTATTGCCGGAGGACCTCCCATATATAAGGCACCTCCTCCAAAATGGAGGTGCCCGAGCAATGTTGTTGCAAAGCCTTCACTCTGCTTCAGCCCTCAGGTCCCGCTACCAGTTACCTGCCAGTCACCTGCCAGATTCCTGCCTGTTACCTGCCAGTCACCTGCCAGATTCCTGCTTGATACCTGCCTGATATCCGCTTACCTGCTTGCAAGCCTGCGGTCTGCCCTCCGACACCTGTCAGTCTGTCTATGGACCAGCCTGCCCACTCACCTGGGAGCGCTCACCTGTTACCTGCCTGCTAGCCTACCTGGAGGCTCTGCCGTCACTTGCCGTGACCACCTGCCTGTCCAGAGACTCTCGCCCGCTCACTTGGGAGCGCTCACCAGCCACCAGCCCGCTGCCCTTCTACCCAGAGACTGTCCCTGTCACTTGCCGTGACTACCTGCCCTTCTACCCAGAGACTGTTCCTGTCACTTGCCGTGACTACCTGCCCTTCTACCCCGAGACTGTCCCTGTCACTTGCCGTGACTACCTGCCCGTCTTCCCTGGGAGCCACCCGCTTCCTTACAAGGACTGCCCCCTTGTATAGTTGCTCAGAGGTTCCACCTCCCAGACCCGTTACACCCTCCTCTGTGGCCTACCTGTTAACACTCTCGCACCCCTCCAGTCCATCCTCAACTCTGCTGCTCGACTAGTTCATCTCTCGCCTCACTATTCCTCTGCTACCCCCCTTTGCAAATACCTTCACATGTTAATAATAATAATAAAAAGTAATTTTTCATTTAACTTTGCATGAAGCCCTGTGGGTTATACAAAATTTCTGAATACGGTTTTGAATATTTTGAGGTGTATACATGACATATAGATCCCTCAAAATCTTTTCAAATGTGTAGATGGTCCTGAAAAACTGAGGGATGGGACATTTCATTGGCATACAAAATTCAAAGTTCAAAAATTAGACTTTTTCTAAATATTTGTCAAATTTCCGATATTTTTTATATAAATGTCTATCATATTGACCTAAATTTACCACGAACATAAACTACAATGTGTCAAGAAAAAAATTATTACCACATAAAATGGCACATATTAGTTTAAAAAATCTGGCTTGGTCAGGAAAGTAAAAACTACCTTAAGTGGGAAGGGGTTAAAGAGTTATTCCCAATATATGTAATAACTCTGAAGTGGAGCAGACTCCACAATACAAACTGTTTATTTTATTAAAATAAATACATTTCTTAGACCTGATGAGGCTTGTTTGGTTGCATTAAAAATCCACTTGCTTTTGAGCCGAAACATTGGCACCTGTTCACACGGGCCAATAAATACACCATTTTTTATGTAATTTTCTATTAAGTGCTACCATCTTTTTTGCTTACTTATGTGCCGACACTGGGGTATCGTGTTCCGGGACTCTTGGAGCTCTCACAGCCATAAAAACTGAACGGCCGTGCAGTCCCTCCGCCTCTTATGGGACGTGCTGGTGAAGGTGCGTACGCAATGACATCATCGCGTACGCGTCTGCATAGAGGGCCAAGATGCAGAAGTGCAGCTGCAGGGGATTATATAAGAGGTAAGTATCACATTTTTTTTTTAATAGAATTAATTAAATAGTCTTGGGGGAGAGCACATGATGAACTGGGAGTGGGGGGGGGAGAGCACATGGTGAATTGGGGGTAGGGAGAGCAAGTGATGACTTTGGAGTGGGGGTGGGGAGAGCAAATGGTGAAGTGGGGGGTGGGGAAAGCACATGATGAACTGAGAGTCAGGGGTGGGGAGAGAACATCGAGAATTGGAAGTGGGGGGTGAGGAGAGCACATGGCGAACTGGAATTAAGGGGTGGGGAGAGCACATGGTGAACTGGGAGTGTGTGGTGAGGAGAGCACATGGTGAATTGGGAGTGAGGAGTGGATATAGCACATTATTAATTGGGGGTGGGGAGAGCACATGGTGTGTGGGGAGAGCAAATTATTAATTGAAGGTGGGGGTGGAGAGAGCAAATGGTGAATTGCGAGTGGGGGGTGGGGAGAGCACATGGTGAATTGGGGGTGGGGAGAACAGATAATGATCTGGAGGGTGGGGAGAGTACATGGTGAATTGGAAGTGGGGGGTGGGGAGAGCAAATGATGAATTGGGAGTGGGTGGGGAGAGCAAATGATTAATTGAGAGAGGTGAGTGGGGAGAGTAAATGATGAAGTTGGGGTGGGGAGAGCAAATGGTGAATTGGGGTGGGGAGAGCAAATGGTGAATTGGGAGTGGGGGGTGAGGAGAGCAAATGGTGCATTGGGAGTGGGGGTGGGGAGTGCTAATGGTAAATTGGGAGTGGGGAGAGCAAATGGTCAATTGGGAGGGAGCGGTAGTGAGAGCTAATGGTCAATTGGGAGTGTGGAGAGCACATGATGAATTGGGGGTGGGAAGAGCAAATGGTGAATTGGGAATAGGGGGTGGGGAGAACTAATGGTGAATGGAGCAAATAGTGAGTGGGGGGTGGGGAGAGCAAACGTTGAATTGGAAGTGGGGGGTAGAGAGCAGATGGTGAATTAGGAGTGCGGGTGGGGAGAGCAAATGGTGAATTGGGAGTGGAGGGTGGGGAGAGCAAATGGCGAATTGGGAGTGGAGGGTGGGGAGAACAAATGGTGAACTGGGAGTGGGGAGAGCAAATGATGAGTTGGGAGTGGGGGTGGGGAGAGCAAATGGGGAGTGGGGGTGGGGGGAGCAAATGGTGAATTGGGAGTGGGGGTGGGGAGAGGTAGTGGTGAATTGGGAGTGGGGAGAGCTAATGGTGAATTGGGAGTGGGGGAGAGCAAATAATGAATTGGGAGTGGGGGAGAGCAAATGATGAATTGGGAGTGGGGGAGAATAAATGATTATGAATAGAGGTTGGGAGAGAGCACGAATATGACATAATGAATTGGAGTGGAGGGGTTCATGTAAATATAATGAATTGGGGGAGCCGGAGGTACAGAGTTGGGGGTGTTGAGGATGCAGGAGTGTGACTGGTAATGAATTGGGAAAGAGTACAGGTGCTATTTAATTTATATATTTATTGGGTGGAGAAAGTGGCTATTTACAGTTAGTGGGGGGGCCGTGGTGGATTACAATTTGTATTTGGAATGGTGGGTTGCATAATAACTAATTATATATTAATGGTGGGTGCACATCTGTATTCAGCTGCGTAATGTAGAAATTGGGGAATGTACTCTAGATAATTGTGTGCTATTTTATGCAGAGACGAGTCCTGGCTGGAAGAAGTGAGGTCGGTCTGCGCTGGATGAAAGCAAAAAAAAGCGAAGATGAAGGACTTCAACTAGAGACCTCACTTGTGAGTCAATGTGTTCTCTGTACAATGACACTATATACTAATGTACAGAGCTCCTGTGTATGTCACTGGTGATCACTGTATTACCTGTACACTATACACTATATGCAGAGCTCCTGTGTATAATGTCACTGGTGATCACTGTATTACCTGTACACTGATACTATATACAGAGCTCCTGTATATAATGTCACTGGTGATAACTGTATTACCTGTACACTGACACTACATACAGAGCTCCTATGTATAATGTCACTGGTGATCCCTGTATTACCTGTACACTGACACTATATGCAAATCTCCTGTGCATAATGTCACTGGTGATCACTGTATTATCTGTACACTGACACTATATACAGAGCTCCTGTGTATAATGTCACTGGTGATCACTGTATTACCTCTACACTTACACTATACACCGTCTACTATGTAGAGAGCTCCTGTGTATAATGGCACTTATGGTAATATTAGTATTTTTTTTTTTTTTATTAATGATCAGTATTGTAGTATTCAGTCACTATGTGGTCTGGTCATGGTGTGGTGGTATTTGTTCCTTGCTTGTGGTATTATTCGGTCACTATGTGGTGGTAATATGTGGTCTGGCCATGGTGTGGCGGTATTTGTTCCTTGTATGTGGTATTATTTGATCACTATGTGGTGGTAATATGTGGTCTGGTCATGGTGTGGCAGTATACCTTGTATGTGGTATTATTTGGTGACTATGTGATGGTAAAATGTGGTCCGGCCATGGTGTGATGGTATTTGTTCCTTGAATGTGATATTATTAGTCATTTTAAAAAATTTGTGACACATTCCTTTAAAGAAAAAGAAATAAAAATATACCTAAAAAGAGTATTGGATATTTTAAGAAAGGTTTAATAAATTAGAGTAGAGTAGGGCTCAGCCAAAAGAGTCTAACTTGTCGTGGTGGTTGATTAAAAAAATCTTTTGGCCAAAACAAAAGTTGCTGGCTATGTATACGATATATGGTTGAGTGGGAACTGTAAATCTGTGATTGGTGAGGGCGTGGTGCAGAAGTGGAGTTTTTCCAAGATTTGGTGGTGGGACTGTGGAAGTTTCGAGGGGTGGAGTTGGAGCTGGGGTGGAGCCTGGGCGGAGTCTCAAGGGAGCTTGAAAATGTTGCCAATATTGGGCCCTGAAATTCCTGGTGGCAGCCCTCTATCTATCTGTCTATCTAAATAACAAAGTAAGGCTATGTGTGTTGTGATCTGCAAGAAGAACTAAGGAAAGATAGGGGAAAGCTGTCCCTACAGTAAGACTAAGCTGAATCCCTACGATGTAGCGGGCTGCCTGTTTTTAGTGAACAGACCCACCTTCGTCCTCGGCTAGTCTGAACGAAGACCTATAGAATTAAGGGAGGGGTCCCTAAAGAACTAAGGACTGGGACAAAAATGGGACACCTCCTAAACAGAAATTGTTGTAGAACACAAAAGACAAACTGACAAAAAGTACTAGAGGTCCAAGAGGACCAAGCGAACTGACAGAGAAAGGCACAGAAGCACCTGGCTAGCAAAGCAGTCAAACAACGCTGAAGTCCAGCAAAGCCAGAAGGGCAGAGCTGGAATATATAGGCAGATGGTCACGTGACCGCAAAACACAATATAGCAAAAATTAACAGGAGGATTCTAACAATGTGCCCACAATGCAGAAATGCTTCGGATTTTTCCTGAGCGTTTCTGCATCTCCCCTGGCAGAAGAAACGCATGCGGATTGTACATGCGGATTGTACATGCGGATTGTACATGTGTTTTTCCTGTCAGGGACATGTGGATGTCAAGCTTTCTTCACATGCATTTCCGCATGCGGGTTGACAAGCGCTTTCCAAGCGATTTTAGCATCACTTGGAAAGTGCTTGACAACTAGGTCACACTATATAAATCCATGCAAACGGCATGGATTTATATAGTGTGACCCGAGAGAATGTCAAAAAATAAAAAATAAATATATACTTGCCTTCCGATGGCCCCCGGTGTCTAGCTTCACTGTCCCGGCTGCCGGCAGATCATGTTACACTGAAGGACCTGCCGACGTCAGCATCGCGTGACCAGTCACACGACTATGACGTCAGCGCAGGTCCTTAAGTCCATCGTGAACTGCCGGCATGAGAGGAGGAGCGCATCGGGGGCCGCCAGAAGGTAAAAAATAAATACATACTTATTTTATTCTTTTTTTTTTTACAGCTTTCTATGGTACGCGGGTCCGGAGGAGAGTCTCTTCTTCTCTAGACCTGGGTACGATCCGCACATTAGAACGCATGGAATGCGCATCTACATATACAGTGATGCGTAATCCATGCGATCTAATGCAAGTCAATGGCGGCGAAAACGCAGCACTTCCGCAAAATAATTGGTAGTGCTGCGTTTTTTTCCGTAGTGGAAATTTCCGCAGCATGTGCACAGTACATGCGGATTATCATTGGGGAACATGGCAGGCCTTCTACCATGCGTTTTTTAAGCGTTTCTGCAGCGTTTTTGCCGCTGCGGAAAAGCTTAAAAAACGCATCGTGGGCACACAGCCTTATGGAGACCAATCTCTGTGATGGGGGAAGGGCACTAAAATAGTGTATGTCCTACACAACAAACTACCTGATAGAAGACTGAAGACGACACAGAGCCACCGAATACAAGAGACACAAGCAGTGTCTGACTGGTGCCAGGGGCCCCCACTATCCAACTCTAGGGCCCCACTTCTCAACTACATGCAAATGTGACATTATCCTCAATCACAAATTTATATAACAATGAACTGGGTAGATTGGTAAATGAATAAGATGCTGCCTTTGTCTGCACATAGTGAGTAAAGTTTATTGTGCCAAGTGCTGCTCATATAAGAGGGTGGTGGCCACTCTGCACAGGGGCCCACTGGAGGATTCTCCTGTTCTCCTGTCGGCCAGTCCAAGCCTGAGCACAGAGCTGGCACAAAAATGCTCCCATCCCATCCAAAGTTCTGGCCAGAAGTGGTCTTCATGGAAGAATTGTAATCAAAAACAATATCTTAGTCATAGAAACAAGGGTGCCAAAAAATGTCAGCCTTGGCTATGGACTAATGAGCAAAAATGTGAAATATTTGCCGGTCACAGAAGACAGTTAGTTTGTCAAAGGGCTGGAGAGTGGAACAATATAGAGGATCTGCAAGCAACAATTAAGTATGGTGAAGGTGTAAGGGACGAGACAAGGGGTTCCTCGTTGTGTGCACATATTACTGATTCAGCTGATGGCACATTCAGACTATGTTCTGCCACAGTTGGTGAGACACTGGGACTCTAACTCCGCAAAGAAGAAGACAGACATGTTTACAAAAATAAACTCTCATTTACTAGGTCTGGAAAAAATGTACAATGGGTAGCAGGAATAATGCTTTAAACTTTCATCTGTATAGTATGACAGAGGTTCACACTTGATGGTTGAGGACGGTGGCGCAATACTTGTGTAAAACTTTGCAAATGAACAACAAGCTCCACCGAGGGCCTTCATATTCCCAGTACAGGGCTACATGGGTTGATGTATTGCGCTGTGACCATTGTACCAGCCTGACTGATCCCATATTTCTTCACAAAGACCTCCAGGTCTGGCTAACACTGAGACTAGCTTTAAAATGATTTATTTTTCAGTGGGTGCCCCAACTTGCCTTTGGTATGGAGTACTGCTGCCACTGTTACTTGAATGCTGAAATGTATTCCCTAGTATGTCTGCTCTTCGCACACGCAAAATTATGGCTAGATCCGATTGAAGTTGTCCTTTCTTCTCTGCAGCTCTACTCAGACTCTCTATTAAAACAGGAACTAACTCCTGGTGCCCACTTACTCCTCCCCAAACTATGGGCTGGCCCTACAGTTAACCATGTCCACCCCTGTACAGAGGAAAACTGGAGCCTACATAAGGATAAAACACATAAAACCACAGGTCACACTAACTATACAGTCAGGAGTCTTCAGAGAGGGTGTTCAGACATCTTCTACACCATTACAGAGGGACCTAGCATATTTGGAACTCCAGTTCAACAAATGGAGTTGGGGATTTGGTCATCATTAATGGTGTCTTCAATGCAGAGAAATATAGCAGATAATTATTAGTGTTGAGCGAGTATGTTCTGTTAACCCTTTTGGCGAGTATGCTCGCGCCGAGCACCGAGTATTTACAGTTGCTCAGTGTTATGTTTGAATCACTCCCATGTGCATGATTTGCGACTGTTTGGACAACTTTAATACATTTGAGGAATGTGTAAAAAATAGACATTCCTTACATGTACTAAAGCTGTCAAACAGTCGCAAATCATGCACACAGGAGTGATTCAAACATAACACCGAGCAGCTGTAGCTACTCGGTGCTCGGCCAAAGCATACTCGGCGAAAGGGTTAACAGAACATACTCGCTCAACACTAATAATTATCCATCATGCAATACCATCAGTTAAGCGTCTGACTGGCTCTAAATTTATTATTCAGCAGTGTAATGCGCTAACGCAGAAAGACCCAGCAAGACTGGCACCAAACCAGCAAATCCGCAGGGACAGACGCACTTGGCACAAGCTGCCCAGCTAGGTGAGCTCTTTAGGACTGGGAACACTTTTCACTCATCTCCCAGTGATGGAAGGGGGACTTTGGCAGAGCCTTCCCAGGCCCACTGTCACTAGCCAGCTGGTGTCTGGTGACACGGCCGGTGCCTAGTCAAGAACCGGGTGGGTACCTCTGTAAGAACACCTAGGAAAAATTAAAAGGGAAAGAGAAGACTCCTAAGACAAAACGCTGGAAAGATAACAACTAATAATGATAGCACCCCTCACCACCACAGCACATTGAAACTGTAATAAACAGCAAAGGACTGAGCAGGGAACAGGGTTAAATAGCCCACCTAATGATCAGGTGTTGAATACCTCCCAATCATCCCAAGACAACCACTCCCTGCTAACTTGCACAGCAGCTTGGACCCAATCCCACCACTGCCTAGTGCCAGACACCGCAGTATCGTGTGTTGCCTGGCAACCGGTTGAACACAGCATCCCATGTTAACCGGGCATTATATCAGTGGGAGATACGGTGTCCCGCGTCCTCACAAATCCTACTACTCCAGAGCGCAATGCTCCATACGATTGAGACGGTTTTCCTGCATGCGTAGTAGCTTCGCCTGCAGTGTCAGGACAATGGTGGCCCCTGCGACCGGAGTAGCGTAGCACTGGACTTGATCCATTCCCAGGTGGGAGCACAGAACCACAATACCTAACAAGTAGGACAATGACCCCAAACATAAAGCCAATGTGACTAAGTACTATACAGTATAAAAAAGAACAACGAACCTGGAAGTGATGATATGGCCCCCACAGAACACTGATCTCAAAATCATCAAGTCTGTCTTGGATTACATAGAGAGACAGAAGTATTTTTGTCCAAGCCTACATCCACAGATCTGTGGTTATTTTTTAGTGAGCCAAGATATTGGGAACAGTCTCCCTGTTGAGGTCCTTTACAAAACTGTATGCAAGTGTACCTGATGCTTTGATGTTGTTTTGCAGCATTTTTCCATACCTGCTTAAAAATATTGCACAGTACTGTATGTACCCATTTGACTGACTGGTTATAGCTGCATGCAGTGGCGTAACTGGAGTCTTATGGGCCCAAGTGCAAGATCTGGACCGGGCCCCCCTTCCATCTTGAATAAATTATTATATTATATTATATATATATGCGCGTCCTCCATCCTGATATATACCGTATATCACTCATCCTGGTATATATGTACCTCATCCTGGCCCCATCCTGGTATTTATATCGCCCATTCTGGTATATGTCCCTTATCCCGGGCCCATTCTGGTATATACAGTATATCCCTCATCCTGGTACATTTTCCCCATTCTGCTACTGTTCTTTAATGTATAGAAGAAAATAAACTATGCTCATCAGGGGCGTACATAAAAGTCACGGGGCTCCATAGAAAAAGTATAATGGACATCTCATAGTCCTTTATATTGTATAATACATCCCATAGTACTCCATATAATACACTGCACAGCCCATAGTCATCCATATTAGCATGATACACAGCCCATATTCTTCATATAATATAATACACAGCCATTAGTCCTCCATAAAGTATAATGTACAGCCCATAGTCATCCATGTAGTATAGTGCACCCCATAGTCATCCATAAATTATAATGCACAATTCATAGTCATTCATAACGTATAATGCACAGCCCATAGTCATACATGTACTATAATGCAGCCCCATAGTCATCCATAAAGTATAATGCATCTCCATAGTCATTCATGTAGTAGCGTGGCGCCCCTGAGGGTTCGGTCGCCACAGAGGTACTGCACCTCACCCAGAGGTGTGGTGTCTCCCTTCTCTCAGGTAAGGAGGGAGTGCTGCACGGAACCTCAACACCTACATCCAACACTACACTACCCCAGGCCAGCAGGAGGGGCAAGAGGCAATGTAGTTTTCTGCTGAGCCCTGACCCTGGCTGGGGTGGGGGGAACCCAAAGTTAGGGGAAAACAGTAATGGGTGTGGGTGGAGGAAGTAGTTTATGGGAGCACTCATACTGTAGATATATAAAAGGGCAGACTTCTTAACAAGAGCGGGGAGTTGAGGAGTGTGGTTCAGAGGAACAGTCTGGGAGCAGAGTCTCTGTAGGAGCTCTGCTCCACTACAAGGGCCCAGGACTGAGGCCCAGGAGGGGAGCAGGGAGTAAGCTCTGTTCTGTAGAAGGGATCCTAGGGTAGTACGGCGAGTGCAGGCGGCACCCGTACACACCGAACCTGCCAAGTGTCAGGAGGATCTAGGCCGCAAGAAGTGGACCAGCCCCTGGCCCAGTCGTGCAGCTTCAGGCCTCGGCTGGAAAAACTGGATGCTTCTGACTGCTATAGCCAGGAGCCAATTCCCCACTTCAATCCAAGTAGGGTCAAGCAGGTCTGTGCAACTCCGACGGACAGGGGGGACCTCGCAGCCACCCGAACAGGATTCACAGTGGGAAGCGCAGGGGAGGAGGGAGTAAGACCCAGCGTGAAGTTGGTCTAGAGAGGTACATAAGAAAGTGGGGTTCTGCCAGGTACACCCGAGCTGCCTGAGGAAGGACTGAACCCCTGCCCGGTGAACGCGACGCGGGAGGCTTGCACCAGTACTGTGCACCTGTGGACTGTCTAAGACAGGGGTCTCAAACACGCGGCCCGCGGGCCGCATGCGGCCCCTGAGGCTGCTTTATGCGGCCCGCAGGCACAGACCCCTTGACGATCCCGACCTGGTCCAGGAGGAGCCGCCGACAGCAGCGCTGAATTGCCACACAGAGACTGTTTCCCAGCACTGCATTTCCAATGCCAGCCGCTGGCCAATCAGAGGCCAGCAGCTGATATCTGCGTGTCGGCGCAGCGAGTATGACGTCATTGCCATATGCAGATGTCAGCTGCTGGCCTCTGATTGGCCGGCGGCTGACATTGAAAATGCTGTGCTGGGAGACAGTCTCTGTGCGGCAATGCAGTGCTGCTGTCGGCGGCTCCTCCTGGACCAGGTCGGGATCGTCAAGGGGTCGGACTCTGTGGTGCCTGAGGGCCACATCTGCAGGAAGGCCGCCGAGGGAACGGAGGACAGGTGAGAATCATCTTTTTTTTTTTCTATTTTATGTGTGTGAAGAACAGCACAGGGGGCACATAGCCACAAGAGGGGACCTGGATGGGGCACATAGCCACAAGATGGGGACCTGGATGGGGAACATTGCCACAGGATGGGGACCTGGATGGGGCACAGAGCCTCAAGATGGGGACCTGGATGGGGCACATAGCCTCAAGATGTGGACCTGGATGGGGCACATAGCCACAAGATGGGGACCTGGATGGGGCACAGAGCCACAAGATGGGGACCTGGATGGGGCACAGAGCCACAAGATGGGGACCAGAGCCACAAGATGGGGACCTGGATGGGGAACATTGCCACAGGATGGGGACCTGGATGGGGCACATAGCCCCAAGATGGGGACCTGGATGAGGCACATTAGTACAAGATGGGCGCCAGGATGGGGAACGTTGACACAGGATGGGGACCTGGATGGGGCACATTAGTACAAGATGGGGACTTGGATGGGGAACATTACTACAAGATGTTTTCCATTATTACTATATGATGCTAATTGTAAGACAATATTACTGTATGTGGCCAATTGGGGGAAATAAAATTGTAAAAAAAATAAAAAATAAAATAAAGCATGAAAAAATATTGGGCACTAAAAATGCTGTTTTATATGTAAACTAAAGTAAACACAAAAAAGTGCACGTTTATTATCGCCACATCCATAACGACCCAAGCCATAAAAAAATAAACACGGCAAAAATGTTCAAAAGGTGTATACAAAAAAAATGGTATCACTAAAAATGTCACATTGAACAAAGAATGCGGCCCCCCAAATTCAAATTTTTTCCATGTGCGGCCCATATACCCAGCCGAGTTTGAGACCCCTGGTCTAAGAACTGTGAGTAAATCTTGGATGACTGCACTGAGCTGCCTCCGCTCCTACTTTTGCCGGTGCCATTTCCCTCCCTGCACTACAACGCCCAGCGCACCTCCATTTATTCTACACAGCCCTGAGGCCTGTTCCACCTGTGGGGAGCCGTTCCATCTCAAGCTGCCCTATCATCTGCCTCAGAGGACTGTCGCAGCGCTGGTGATCCTCACCAGACACCACAGGTGGCGTCACGACAAATCCCCTATAAATATCCCCTTTTTGCACTAACCGCCCTGGGTCACGGCAACGGGCCAGCCACCGTGATCTCTCCCCCGAAAGCAGCCATAAGGCCCGACTGCCGAGTACCCCACGGCCCTGGAGGCGAGTCACTAACATGACCACTGATTTAAAATAAATCATTAAATAAATCAATAAATACTCACCTGCCCCTCGCTCTCCCGCCGTGCATCGTCCTCTTGTAAAGCCGGCAGCTGACTTTGGCAGGTGACAGGAGTGTATGACGTCACTGCCATGCTCGCCTTCACATGCATGCCGACGTCAGCTGCTGGCCTCTGATAGGCCATCAGCATGTATTGTCGCCAGGGGCTCTCTGGCACAAAGAATTGGCCCATGATTGGCAATCTATATTGGCTCTGATTCATTAAAGGGGTGGTCCAAAACCAAATTTTATTTTACTCCTAAATCTCTAGCTATTTAATGTCATAATCTGATCTTTTTTCTAATATACTTTCTAATATATACTTTCTAATATACTTTTCTAATATATAAATTCCCTATCCTTCCCTCACTACTCTGATTTATTTATATTACTTTCTCTTTGATGATGAAACGAATCGTCATCAGGGGGCAGAGGTTACAGTCATTGCCACAGCCTTTGCCCACTCCCTGAAATGAAGCGTCATTAGTGGCCTCCGTTTCGGGGGCTGGGCTAGTCCCTGCTTTACCGAGCATGTGTTGGTTGTCAGTTCTGATATATGCTCAGTAGATTCCGGTCACTGTGCACTGTTCTTCTTCTCACCGATTAATATGGGTGAAAACTGCAGCAAAAACTCTGAAAGAATTGACATGCTGCAGATTTAAATCTGTAAGGAAAAAATAAGCAACATGTGCATGAGACTTCAGGATTCTCTTTCACTCTGCTGACATCCGGAAACCCTTCAGGTTTTGTGACAAATCTGTGCAGAAAAATCTGCAACAATCTGCAACGTCTGCACAGGCCCTCGCACATACAGGATAATATATGATTTATATGACTGACTGATTTGATATACTGTTATACATTATACACATTGTATGTATATACAGATATATGACAGTGCGTATAATGTATAGCAGCTGATGTCTGTATTATTCTTTATACTATAGTGTAAACACTAAGAGAGTACACATATGGATATTAATAAAAGAATTACATTGTTATGTTATTATGTATTGTAAGATGGCAGCCGGACAGGTCCTTGAGGGGAGATATGCGTTACCAAGGTTAGTAGCTTTGGTGATATAAACCCAGAGAGAGTTAATTGGGCGTATCAGGGCTGGTTTTACGAGCAGTCATTAGAGTTGGGAAGGATTGGCTGCTCACATATCCCCACCCAAGGGCCTGTGTATAAAATGGAGACAGAGTTTCTCATTCAGTGTCTGTGGCTGGAGGTGTGGAGACCTCCAGCGTGTCTGTGCTACAGGACACTGACCGTGAACAGGTGAACCTGCAGTATTGTATGGACTAGTTATTTTCTATTTTGTTACTTTGTGCTGGACAAGGCTGTCTTTTGTTCACTTTGCAAGTGCGGTTTATGAGGTCTGAATAAACTTGCCTTGGACATTTTTAAAGAAACAGTATCCTGTGCCTACCTCTAACGCGGCTGAGTGAGTACAATTCTCTACAGTATATATATGTATTAATATTATCTTTTTAGTTTTTCCTCACGTTCACCTTTTCCCCCCTCCCCAACCCTCCCCTCCTTTTTTTCCTTCCCCTCCTTTTTTTCCTTCCCTTCCCCTTTATTAATTGGTCACATGTCAGTGAAATTTTATTATTTTATATATTTTTCACCCTTTATTTATTGTTCACATGTCACTGCACTTTTATATATTTATATAAACATATTCACTATTGATTTTCACGATTTCGATATATGTATTAAAGGGGTTTTCCCACAAACAAAAGTAATTGTAATGAATGGCTGTGTCTGATGGTGTGCAGAACATGGTCTGATCATACCACATCTCCTGAGCAGGGGAGGAAGCAAAGGAGTATACAGACATTACAGCAGGGAATAACAGAGGATTCATTTTGTGAGGGAAAATATAGTTTAAATCAGGCAGTGAAATGTTTTACCTCAGAAAATGAATCCTCTGCGATCCCCGGCTGTAATGTCTGTATTGTCTTTTGCTCCCCCCCTGCCCAGGAGCTGTGGTATGTTCCGTACAGGGTCAGACACAGACAATGATTCAAATGAACTTTTGTTTGTGGGAAAACCCCTTTAATAATGACTTAGTATTTATTCCCCCTTTTTCTCCATCTATTATAATGGTTATTTTTAGTCTAATTCATTAATCTTTGTATTGTATATGGGGACTAATATCCGTATAATATAAAGTATATATTATTTATTTATCACCTGATCACACATAATAATTTATGATATTCTTTATATTCTTATATACATGTAACACTCACTACCCCCTATTCCTGTGTATTGCTGTAATATATAACCTATACTCGTTATCCATCATTATAAATTAAGAAGATTTTCCACTTTATCCGATATATCCACACTCAATCAGTAGATTAGATGTCTGCTGAAGAGGCGATACACATGAACGTCTCCACGTCATCCTCCCCGACTGTATCTATATGTGCCCCGTGACCCCCGATCATGTGTCTCCATCACGTGATCGCAGCGTCACAGGTCACATAGTTTCCTCGTAGCGTTGGTGCGCGTTGTGTATCGCGCCACGCCTCCTCAGCACCCATTGGTTGGTGGAGACATATCTCCATCCTGATTGGTTATAGTTGGCCGTTTAACTCTTAGCTCTTTCCGAATGATGCCACCCCCTGACGAAGACAAGAAGCCGAAACATACGTCGGGTGGACGCCATTCAGGAGTGGGATCTGCATCTGCTATAGCATGAGTACAATGCACATGTGGTCACCTTTTTTAAAAATGCTTAAAGTGGATACAAATACAGATCTGTCAACAGCACATATGCCCAAGTCAGTGCACTACTCTCTACAGGATTCACACCGACATCCAAATAATAAGGGACCAGCCCTTGTATATATACATATACAGGTGCATCTCACTAAATTAGAATATCATCAAAAAGTTACTTTATTTCAGTTCTTCAATGCAAAAAAGTGAAACTCGTATAGCCACAATCATCAGCATTAACAGAAATAAACAATAACTTTTTGATGATATTCTAATTTAGTGAGAAACACCTGTATTTGTTCACATATGAGATATATAATTTATGTAGATTTATTCTTTGGAGGCACTTGCACTTTATGTAAAGTTTATGATAATTAAACAATCATATGTACAGATATATCTAACTAATGATATGTATATATATTTTTAGATACTGGATTAATTTGGGCTTGATTCTCTGTATTATCCCTTTGCTGTTCTAATCATGATCCATTCCCACTGGTTTTAATTGTAATTCCTGTCTCGACGTCCCCTTTGCGTATAGTTTTTAATTCCCCCCTTTTTTTGCATTTCCTCCTCTTCCACCTGGTTATCAATATAATAATTATTAGCATCACCCACATTCCTGGACTCTTCTGGTTGATGTTTCCTTTCTGCTATATACTAGAGTGGTATACTATGTGCACAGATACATGGAGTGCCATATACTTCTCAGGAGGTGCGCAGCGTCCACCTCCTCACCGCACAGGCCCACAAGCTCCTCTCCGGCAGGAAGAAGATGCATTCAGGCGGCTCCTACCACTTCAGCAGACGGTAGTACACAAGTATACAGGGTGCAGTGTGGATGTGTCTGCACCACTGTGATGTGGCCGACCTGCATATATACATATGCCCCTCTGCAGGGGCGGACTGGCCCACCGGAGGATCGGGAAAACCCCCTGTGGGCCCCGATGGCCACGTCCCATGCCCCGCCCCTCTACACCCCCTGGGCCCTGTACAGAGAACAGAGGGCCCCCCGATTCGCTAATCATGTCGGCAGCACTGCCGATATGATTAGTGATGGCCCCTCTGCAGCAGTCTCCCTGCTCTGCCTGCTGCCGCAGTGCCCCTCTGCCTCCTCTGTGCAGCGACACTGCCGGCGCGTGCGCAGGAGGTCAGTCTCAGGGTGATGACGTCATCGCCCTGGGACTGCTTCCTGTGCGCGCTGTGGAGTACGGACCCTGCGTCGCTCCAGGCAGCGGCTGCAGCTCATCTCGACGCGTGACTATGAAAAGCAGGGGCCGGGAGGGGAGGAAGGGATAGGGGGGAGGGGTGACTGGGAGGACCCCTGGCCGAGGCTGGCAGTAAATACTACTGGGCAATGGGCATGATTATCATCATGCCCATTGCCTAGCATGTCCTGCTGCCAGCCTCTGGTTACTGGTACTATGCCTAGCAGCAGGTACTACCACCAGGGGCTGGCAGGACATGCTGGGTGGGCATGATAGTACCAAGGAGGCTGGCATGACATACTAGGCATGAATCATGCCTGCCTAGTGTGTCTTGCCAGCCTCTGTGGTACTATCATGCCCACCTAGCATGTTCTGCCAGCCACTGGTGGTGTGGTAGTCAGGGCCGGCGTCAGCATCTGGGCAAGTGCCGGGGCCCTGAGCAGACGGGGGGCCCACTCGCCATCGGGCTCCCTGCCGGGCTATGGGTGGAGAAGAGCAGTGCCATCGCCCGCCCTTCTCCCCCGCTTGCTCAGGGCCCCTGCAGCCGGATACTTACCTCTCCTCGTGCCTCCGCAGATCCACTGTCTTCCTGCTGTGCGCTCCCTGTGACGTCTCAGGTCAGAGGGTGCGGTGACGTCTTTACACCGCACCCTCCCCTGAGCCGTCACAGGCAGCGCAGAGCGGGAAGACGCCAGCGACGCTGAAGTGCAGACCTGAGCAGCGGCAGCAGGTGAGGAGGAGGGAGGTGAGTATTTGATTTTTTTTTTTCAATGTATGGAGGCATGGGGCATTATATGGGGGGTGACAGCTTGCATGGGGCATTATATGGGGGGTTAACAGCCTGCATGGGGCATTATATGGGGGGTTAACAGCCTGCATGGGCCATTATATGGGGGGGTGACCTCCTGCATGGGGCATTATATGGGGGAGGTGACATCCTGCATGGGGCATTATATGGGGGGTGGCATTCTGCATGGGGCATTATATGGGGGGGGAGTGATATCCTGCATGGGGCGTTATATGGGGGGGAGTGACATCTTGCATGGGGCATTATATGAGGGGTGACAATCTGCATGGGGCATTATATGGGGGGGGAGGGACATCCTACATGGGGCATTATATGGGGGGGAAAGGGACATCCTGCATAGGGCATTATATGAGGGGGAGAAGTGACATCCTGCAAGGGGCATTATATAGGAGGTGACATCCTACATGGGGCATTATAAGGGGGCCAGTATCCTGTATGGAACATTTTATGGGGGCCAGTATACTGTGTGGAGCGTTATATGGGGGCCAGTATCCTGTATGGAGCGTTATATGGGGGCCAGTATCCTGTATGGAGCATTTTGGGGGGGCCAGTGTCCTGTATGGAGCGTTATATGGTTATATGGGGACCAGTATCCTGTATGGAGCATTTTTTGGGGGCCAGTATCCTGTGTGGAGCGTTATATGGTTATATGGGGACCAGTATCCTGTATGGAGCGTTATATGGGGGCCAGTTCCCTGTATGGAGCATTCTTGGGGGGCCAGTATACTGTGTGGAGCGATTCGCCGGTTTCTGAGCTATTGTAGAATTTACAATAGATATCACTCATGTAATATAAGAAGTGAAATCTTTGCATTGTACTATACTTATATTTATCTGCAGTATCTGTGCATCATGAATCGTGGTATGTGTTAAAAGGGGCCCACTGAGACTCTTTCGCCCGGGGCCCAGAAAAACCTAGAGCTTGCCCTTTGTGGTACTATCATGCTAGTACTACTACCACCAGTGGCTGGCTGGCAGGACATGCCGGGTGGGCATGATAGTACCACAGAGGCTGGCAAGACATACAAGGCATGAATCATGCCCAGCATGTCCTGCCAGCCACTGGTGGTACCATCATGCATGCCCATTGCCCAGCCACTGGTGGTGTGGTACTATCATGCTAGTACTAACACCAGTGGCTGGCTGGCAGGATATGCCATGTGAGCTTGAATGCTAGTACCACAGAGGCTGGCAGTACATACTGGGCAATGGGCATGATAGTACCACCAGTAGACTGACTAGGCGGTCTCCAGGGCTCCGTCTCCCCTTCTCGCTGCTGTTAGGCTGGGTTAACATTGCGTTTATGCTGTGCGTTACAACGCATCCGTTGTAAATCAGTGCAGACGCAATGTACTGTAGACTTGCATTGCAAAAATAGGCATGCGTTTGAAAGTATGCATTATTTGCAACGCACAGGAAAACATGGTCGGCGGCTGGAGGCCAGCTGAGCACTTCTCTGACAACTGGGTTCTAGTGTTATTCTGTGCCTGCTCATCTCTGATATTTGTCTGATGGCAAAGATGTAGCAGAGCTGGAGACAGAAGATCCGTGGATTACGTCAGAGCGAGGATTTTGTTTTTTTATTAAAGATGGAGTCCCTACATGTGTTTTATTTTTATTAAAAAAAAAATTCTGTGTTCTGTTTTTCTTTTTTTCTGTTTACTAGAAATTCATGGTGGCCATGTCTAGTTTGGCGTGACTCCATGAATTTCAGGCTTAGTGCCAGCTGATAATACAAAGCTGGTATTAACTCCATTATTACCCAGCGTGCCACCCCCCACCAGGGCCGTTGGAAGAGCCGGATAAAGTGCCTGGAAATGGCGCTACGATGAATGCGCCAATTCCATGGGTCGCTGCGGGCTGCCGTTTTCAGCGTGGGGGGCCCAGAATGGGCATTACCATGCTGAGAATCCCAGCCCCCAGCTGCCTGGTTTCACCAGGCTGGCGATCAAAATATGGCGAGAGCCCACTCATTTTTTTTTTTTTTTTTTTTTTTTTAAATAAAAAAAAACATTGGGCTTTCCTGACTTTTGATCGCCAGCCAAGGTAAAACCAGGCAGATAAAGCAGACAGCTACGGGCTGCCACCTCTATCTGCGCTGAGAATCAAAATTTCTGCAGAGCGCTATGTCATTTTTGTTTTATTATTTATTTATTTTCACACTTCTATATGTGTGACAGTCCCAACAGCCAATCACAGACGCTGACACAGAGAATGGGCGTCTGTGATTGGCTGCTTGAGTAACCTGAAAGCAGCCCATACATAGTACCATACTAGAATGTATGGGCTGATTGTACATTACTCAAACAGCCAATCACAGTCGCCCATCCTCTTTGACAGCATCTGCGATTGGCTGTTGGGTCTGTCACATATAGAAGTGTGAAAAGAAATTTTTAGGGTATGTACACACGATGCAGAAATGCTCAGGATTTTTTCCTGAGCGTTTCTGCATCTCCCTGGCAGGAAAAAACGCATGCGGATTGTACATGCGGTTTCCTGCCAGGGACATGCGGAAATTAAGCGGTCTTCACTTTCATTTCCGCATGCGGGTTGACAAGCGCTTCCCAATCGATTTTAGCATCACTTGGAAAGTGCTTGTCTACTTCACACTATATAAATCCATGCAACCGGCATAGATTTATATAGTGTGTGAATGTCAAAAAATAAATATATACTTTACCCTCTGATGGCCCCCGGTGTCATAGTAACATAGTAACATAGTTTGTAAAGCCGAATAAAGACTTGTGTCCATCAAGTTCGACCTGTTAGTTCTGTAATTGCTAAAGTTGATCCAGAGGAGGGCAAAAACCCCAAATGATTTGGCCAATCTTCACCTGAGGAAAAATTCCCTCCCGACTCTGAAACCAGCAGTCAGAATAAATCCCTGTATCAACCTACTATTTTATTTTATTTTTAAGTATATGCTGAAATCTGCCTGGTATCTAGAAATGCATCCAGTCCCCGCTTGAACTGGTGTAGTGAATCTGACATCACCGTCTCCTCACTCAGTGAATTCCATATTCTCACTGCTCTTACCGTAAAGAACCCCTTCCTATGCTGGTGCTGAAACCTTTTCTCTTCCAGTCTTAGTGAGTGCCCTCTTGTTACCGTAATATCCCTCCTTTTGAACAAATCCCGGGCAAGATCTCTATACTGTCCCCTAACATATTTGTACACATTTATTATGTCCCCCCTCAACCTTCTCTTTTCCAGGCTGAATAGTCCTAGTTTTACCAACCTCTCTGGGTATTGCAGTCCCTCCATTCCCTTTATTAATTTTGTTGCCCTCCTTTGTACCTTTTCAAGCTCATTTATATCCTTTCTATATATTGGGGCCCATAACTGAGCACAGTATTCCAAGTGTGGTCTGACCAGTGCTTTGTACAGTGGAAGAACAATGTTCTCATCCTTTGCAGCTATACCTCTTCTGATACATCCCATTACCCTGTTTGCCCTTACAGCAGCCGCCTGACTTTGGGCACTCCAATTTAGTTTGCTATCAATCAAGATGCCCAAGTCCTTCTCCATCTCTGAATTCCCCAATGATTTCCCATTCAGTGAGTACTGGTGACTTCCATTTTTCCTTCCCATATGTATGACCTTACATTTCTCCTCGTTAAACCTCATTTGCCATTTAATGCTCCACCTACCCAGCTTATCCAAATCCCTCTGTAGGTCTGCACTGTCCTCTTTTGTATTAATTGTTTTACATAACTTTGTGTCATCTGCAAATATTGATATTTTACTATTTATCCCGTTGACTATGTCGTTAATAAAGATATTAAATAACATTGGGCCTAGTACAGACCCCTGTGGTACCCCACTAGTGACGCTTACCCAATCTGAGTATATTCCATTTATAACCACCCTCTGTCTTCTATCCTTTAGCCAGTTAGCTACCCACTTGCAGACATTTTCCCCCAGCCCCATCATTCTCATTTTGTATACCAACCTATTATGTGGCACGCTATCGAACGCTTTTGAGAAGTCGAGATACACGACATCCACTGGTTCCCCCTGATCTACTCGAGAGCTAACCTCCTCGTAGAAGTCAATCAGGTTTGTTTGGCGGGAGCGATTCCTCATGAATCCATGTTGGTTCGGGATTAAAAGATTATTAGCATCAAGATGCTCCGTAATTGCCTCTTTAATGAAGCTTTCAAAAATTTTGCCCACAACGGACGTCAGACTCACCGGCCGATAGTTTCCGGCGTCACTTTTCGCTCCCTTTTTGAATATTGGCACTACATTCGCCTGTCGCCAATCAAGTGGCACAGACCCAGTCTCAACAGAGTCCTTAAATATAAGATATACAGTCATATGAAAAAGTTTGGGCACCCCTATTAATCTTAAGCTTAATGTTCTATAAAAATTGGTGTTTTTGCAACAGCTATTTCAGTTTGATATATGTAATAACTGTTGGATACAGTAATGTTTCTGCCTTGAAATGAGGTTCATTGTACTAACAGAAAATGTGCAATCTGCATTCAAACAAAATTTGACAGGTGCATAAGTATGGGCACCTCACCAGAAAAGTGACATTAATAGTTAGTAGATCCTCCTTTTGCAAAAATAACAGCCTCTAGTAGCTTCCTGTAGCTTTTAATGAGTTCCTGGATCCTGGATGAAGGTATTTTTGACCATTCCTCTTTACAAAACAATTCCAGTTCAGTTAAGTTTGATGGTCGTCGAGCATGGACAGCCCTCTTCAAATGATCCCACAGATGTTCAATGATATTCAGGTCTGGGGACTGGGATGGCCATTCCAGAACATTGTAGTTGTTCCTCTGCATGAATGCCTGAGTAGATTTGGAGCGGTGTTTTGGATCATTGTCTTGCTGAAAGATCCATCCACTTTGTAACTTCATATTTATCACTGATTCTTGAACACTATTGTCAAGAATCTGCTGATACTGAGTGGAATCCATGCGTCCCTCAACTTTAACAAGATTCCCAGTGCCAGCATTGACCACACAGCCCCAAAGCATGATGGAACCTCCACCAAATTTTACTGTGGGTAGCAAGTGTTTTTCTTGGAATGCTGTGTTTTTTTGCCACCATACATAACGCCTTTTTGTATGACCAAATAACTCAATCTTAATTTCATCAGTCCACAGGACCTTCTTCCAAAAAGAAATTGGCTTCTCCAAATGTGCTTTTGCATACCTCAGCCAACTCTGTTTGTGGCGTGCTTGCAGAAACGGCTTCTTTCGCATCACTCTCCCATACAGCTTCTCCTTGTGCAAAGTGCCTTGTATAGTTGACCGATGCACAGTGACACCATCTGCAGCAAGTTGATGCTGCAGCTCTCTGGAGGTGGTCTGAGGATTGTCCTTGACTGATCTCACCATTCTTCTTCTCTGCCTTTCTGATGTTTTTCTTGGCCTGCCACTTCTGGCCTTAACAAGAACTGTCCCTGTGTTCTTCCATTTCCTTACTATGTTCCTCACAGTGGAAACTGACAGGTTAAATCTCTGAGGCAGCTTTTTGTTTCCTTCCCCTGAACAACTATGTTGAATAATCTTTGTTTTCAGATCATTTGACAGTTGTTTTGAGGAGCACATGATGCCACTCTTCAGAGGAGATTCAAACAGGAGAACAACTTGCAAGTGGCCACTTTAAGTAGCTTTTCTCATGATTGCATACACCTGGCTATAAAGTTCAAAGCTCCATGAGGTTACAAAACCAAAAAAAGTGCTTTAGTAAGTCAGTAAAAAGTAGGTAGGAGTATTTAAAACAAGAAAATGATAAGGGTGCCCATACTTATGCACCTTTCAAATTTTGTTTGAATGCAGATTGCACATTTTCTGTTAGTACAATAAACCTCATTTCAAGGCAGAAACATTACTGTGTCCAACAGTTATTACATATATCAAACTGAAATAGCTGTTGCAAAAACACCAATTTTTATAAAACATTAAGCTTAAGATTAATAGGGGTGCCCAAACTTTTTCATATGACTGTAACGGTCTGTCTATCACATTACTTAGTTCCCTTAGTACCCGTGGGTGTATGCCATCAGGTCCTGGTGATTTGTTTATTTTAATGTTACTGAGGCGTTTCTGTACCCCAGCTTGGGTTAGATTTGTCATACTTAGTGGAGGATTAAGTTTGTCACTTCTCATTTCTCCTGTTAGTTCGATTTCCTTTGTGAAAGTTGTCGAAAAAAAATTATTTAATAGATTAGCTTTATCCTCATCTTTCTCTATGATTTTGCCTTCCTCACTTTTTATCGGTCCAATATTATCCGATTTAATCCTTTTACTATTTATATACGTAAAGAACAGTTTGGGATTTGATCTACTTTCCCTAGCAATACGTCTCTCTGTTTCCTCCTTCGCTATTTTTATTTGTTTTTTACAGGTTCTCGTTTTTTCCTTGTAACACATTAGTGCCTCCTTACTGTTTTCCTGTTTTAATCTCTTGAATGCCTCTTTTTTGCTATTTAACGCCCCTTTTACGTTCTTGTTCAACCATATTGGTTTCCTCTTGTTTCTGGCCCTTTTATTCCCATACGGTATATATCTCTCGCACTGAGTATTCAGAATTCTTTTGAAGGTTTCCCATTTACTATTCGTATTCCTTTGATTAAGAACTTTGTCCCAGTCAATAAGTTGAAGGCTTTCTTTCAGCTGATCAAACTTCGCCCTCCTAAAGTTTAATGTTTTTGTTGTTCCCTTATTGATAACCCTACTGAAGGGCATTTTGAAGTCGATAATATTATGATCGCTATTACCTAGGTGCCCCCCTATCTGTACCTCAGTTATTCTATCAGGCCTATTAGTCAATATTAAGTCCAACACGGCCTTCCCTCTCATTGGTTCCTGCACTAGTTGGGAGAGATAATTATCCTTAATATTTGTCAAGAACCTTTTTCCTTTCTGAGATCTACAGGTTTCTGTTTCCCAGTCAATATCCGGGTAGTTGAAATCCCCCATTACAATCACTTCATTATGTTTTGCTACTTTGTCTATTTGTCCTAATAGCAGATTCTCATTCTCCTCTGTTATATTGGGTGGCTTATAGCAGACCCCCAGTAATATTTTATTATTATTTTTAGTTCCCTCTATCTCTACCCACATGGACTCGACCCCCTCTTCTCCCTCTCCTATATCTTCCCTTAGTCTGGGCTTTAGACGTGACTTTACATATAAGCAGACTCCTCCGCCCTTCTCCTGTTTCCGGTCCCTTCTAAATAAACTATAATCTGTTAAATTTACCGCCCAGTCGTAGCTATCGTCTAGCCAAGTCTCTGTTATACCTACGATGTCATACCTCTCCTCCGATATAAGCGCCCGCAGCTCATCCGCCTTATTGGTCAGGCTTCTTGCGTTGGTCAGCATGCAAGATAAAACTTTGGGGTTATTTAGCATCCTATTCTTCTCTAACGATCTAACTGTACTATCCCCACCCCCCTCTCCACCCTCATTATATTTACTTCTCCCCTTCCCCCTTGCTTGCCTCACATCCCACCTATTTCCTTGGTTTCCCCCCCCCCCCGTCTCTAGTTTAAAAACTCCTGCTTCGCTCGGTCCCGGCTACCGGCAGTGAAGACTGAAGGACCTGCCGACGTCAGCGTCACGTGACCCGTCACATGACTCTGACGTCAGCGAAGGTCCTTCTTCATTCAACCGCGAAGTGCCGGGAACCAAGCAGTAGCGGTGCGCGGGCTGTCAGAAGGTGAGTATATATATATATATATATATATTTTTTTTATTTTTTTTTTTAATGGTACCTGGGTCTGGATGAGAGTCCTCTCCTCCACACCCGGGTACCATCCGCACATTAGACCGCATGAAAAGCGCATCAACATATACAGTGATGCGTAATCCATGCGGTCTAATGCAAGTCAATGGCGCCAAAAAAGCAGCGTTTCCGCAAAATTAAATGACATGCTGCGGATTTTTGAGCGCAGCGTTTACGCTGCGGAAAAATCCGCATCATGGGCACAGCACATGCGGATTTCAATTGGGGAACATTGCTGCCCTTCTGCCATGCGTTTTTCATGCGTTTCTGCGGCGTTTACGCAACTGCAAAAACGCCGCGGAAACGCATGAAAAACGCATCGTGTGAACTCAGCCTTAAAACGATGTAGCGCTCCGCAGAATTTTTGATTCTCACCACAGATAAAGCAGACAGCTACGTACTGCCACCCCCATCTGCCTGGCTTTACCTTGGCTGGCGATCAAAAGACAGAGAAGCCGAATATTTGTTTTAAACTTACTTAACTTTTTTTTTTCCCGCCATATGTTGATCGCCAGCCAGATAAAACAAGGCAGCTGGGGGCTGGGATTCTCAGCATGGTAAGGCCCAAGCGTTCTTGGCCCCCCACGCTGAAAATCACAGCCCACAGCCACCCCTGAAAATGGCGCATTCATCATGGCACCATTTCCAGGTGCTTTACCCGGCTCTTCCAGCGGCCCTGGTGGTGAGTGGCACCCTAGGTAATAATAGGGTTAGTACCAGGCCAGCTTTGTATTATCATCTGGTTCTAAGCCCTAAAGTCATGGTTTCACACCAAATTAGACATAGCCACCATCAATTTCTAGTAAACAGAAAAAAAAGGACAGATTTATTTTTTTTTATTAAAAATAAAACACATTTAGGGACTCCATCTTTAATAAAGAAAAATCCTCACTCCAACGTAATCCATAGGTCTTCTGTCTTCAGCTCTGCTAGATCTTTGCCATCAGACAAATATGTCTGCTGACAGATGAGCAGGCACAGAATGACACTGGAGCACTGTTACTGTGTAGTGCAGTGCTATGTTTCCTTTTTTGTCATTTCATGCAGTGTAGAAATCTTGAGAAAAGTGTGGCTTGTGCTCTGGAAGTGATCAGTTATAGCTAACTATGTTATTTTCTGCAGAAATAAGTCCTGTATAGAAGATGTGATATATCGGTCTGCAGATAAAGAACTTCACCTAGAGACATCACTGGTAAGTATGTGTATTACCTATACACACAAATTGACACTATATACAGAGCTCCTGTGCATAATGTCACTGGTGATCCCTGTAGTACCTGTACACTAACACTATACACAGAGCTCCTGTGCATAATGTCACTGGTGATCACTGTATTACCTGTACACTGACACTATATACAGAGCTCCTGTGCATAATGTCACTGGTGATTACTGTATTACCTGTACACTAACACCATACACAGAGCTCCTGTGTATAATGTCACAGGTGATCACTGTATTACCTCTACACTGACACTATATACAGAGCTCCTGTGCATAATGTCACAGGTGATCATTGTATTACCTCTACACTGACACTATATACAGAGCTCCTGTGCATAATGTCACTGGTGATCCCTGTATTACTTCTACACTGACACTATACACAGAGCTCCTGTGTATAATGTCACTGGTGATCCCTGTATTACCTGTACACTGACACTATATACAGAGCTCCTGTGCATAATGTCACTGGTGGGTGATCACTGTATTACCTGTACACTGACACTATATACAGAGCTCCTGTGTATAATGTCACTGGTGATCCCTGTATTACCGGTACACTGACGCTATACACAGAGCTCCTGTGTATAATGTCACTGGGGATCACTGTATTACCTGTACACTGACACTATACACAGAGCTCCTGTGCATAATGTCACTGGTGATCCCTGTATTACCTGTACACTGACACTATACACAGAGCTCCTGTTTATAATGTCACTGATAATCTCTACATTATCTGTACACTGACACTATATACAGAGCTCCTATGTATAATGTCACTGGTGATCACTGTATTACCTCTACACTGACACTATATACAGAGCTCCTGTGTATAATGTCACTGATAATCTCTACATTATTTGTACACTGACTATATACAGAGCTCCTGTGTATAATGTCACTGATAATCTCTACATTATCTGTACACTGACTATATACAGAGCTTTTTTACATTTTCATTATCAGTCACTATCTGGTGCCATTATGTGCCATGGTCATGGCGTGGTGGTATTTGTCCCTTGTATGTGGTATTATTCAGACAGTCACTATGTGGTGGTAATATGTGGTCTTCTCATGGTGTGGCAGTATATATACCTTGTACTTGGTAGTATTTGATCACTATGTGGTGGTATGTGTTCTGGTCATGGTGTGGCGGTATTTCTCTCTTCTATATGGTATTATTAGTCTAGGTATAGTGGATGGTTGTCAGTCATTTGTTTTTTTCGGATATTAAGAATGGGAACATTCTTTATTTGCAATACATATTAAATACTTGGATGTTTAACCTCTCCCTGTGTTGTGACTACTACACAGCAGCAGAGATTTATTGGTTAATAAAGTTGATTCATTTTGAAAGAGTTTGTGGACTTATGTTATTCCTATATACGGTAACTGCATGGTGCTGGTGGGCCCCAAGATTGATTTTTTCCTGGTGGGCCCCTGGTACTCCAGTCCGGCGCTGGATAGAGTAACAAATAGATAAATAGATAGATATGAGCTAGATAGATAGAGATAGATATTAGATAGAATCTGCCTTATGTAGCAGCTTTTTGGCTACATTGTGTCTTGCTGCCGCGCTCTTTGGCCGACCACATCCAGCTTTACCTTGTACACAGACAATCTGTCTTACACCATTGTTCTCACTTATAACCTGCTCGGCACGGGTGAGATGTACTCTGTGTGTAGGACGAGTGACCTGCACGGTACACTGGCTCTAATTACTGAAGGTGGAAACTTGTGATCCAGAGAATTTGGCAGGGTATTTATTATACTTGCTAAATAAAGATCGAGAAGGGATTACTATCAAAATAATTACTATCACTCATTGGGGGGTTTATGGTTATCATGATAAGTACTTAATTCAATTCCTTCTTCACAAGGGACCCCATCTCTGGATCTTCATCACTAATTACCCTGTGTTTTACAGTCATGAAGTAATACATGTGGTGGACAGGATTATTAGACAAGGTAAATATGATTGGCACACATGATGCACTCCACTGAATTCACTGAAGATCCTGCACCTGGGGAAGAAGCTATAGGGGGACAGAAGTAGGGGGGACACCTCTTCCTCTGGGCTTGTAAGGGCCCAAAGGCCACTCTGCCCACAAGATGACCTAAGTGGTATCTGTGCGGATAATTGATTGGCATCACTGTAAATTCCTGTTATTATCTATTTCTATATGATTATCATATGTTATCCAAGTTCTCTGTTTACTGTCAGTAAATGCAAAATAATTGCCTGAATCCATATAGGATTAGAAACATACAATATGCAATACTATATATACAGTGTATACGAATAAAATGTAATATCTACAAGAAATGATGGCAAGAAGAGTATGCACTGCACATCTGCGGGGAGCACAAGGCAATGGTGCATCTGAGACAGGGGACGGATTTGAAGGCCGGACTTCATGACTACTTACAAAAAGTTCAATGATATATACAGTTGAAACCAGAAGATTACATACACTCTATAAAAAGACACATCTGCATGTTTTTATCAATATCTGACACGAAATCAGAATAAACCTTTCCTGTTTTAGGTCAGTTAGGATTACCATAATTTTTAATATTTGCCAAATGCCAGAATAATGAGAGAGAGAGAGAGAGAGAATGTTTTCAGGCATTTTTATTACTTACTGCAAAGTCAAAAGATTCCATACATTTAATTAGCATTTAGTACCATTGCCCTTAAACTGAATGACTTGGGTCAAACGTTTGGGATATCCTTCCAAAAGCTTCTCACAAAGTTTACATACACTAAGATTACTATGCCTTTAAACAATTCTGGACTGCCCATATGACAATGTCATGTGTTTGGAAGCTTCTGATATTTTTTTTTTTAGTTAATTAGAGACACACCTGTGGATGTATTTTAATGCACACCTGAAACACACTGCTTCTTTGTGTAGCATCATGGGAAAGTCTAAAGAAATCAACAAAGATATCAGGAAGAGAATTGTGGACTTGCACAAGTCTGGCTCTTCCTTGGGTACAATTTCAAGATACCCGAAGGTGTCTCGTTCATCTATACAAACAATTATACTCAAGTACAAACAAAATGGGAATGTCCAGCCATCATACCGCTCAGGAAGGAGACGGGTTCTGTGTCCCAGAGATAAACGTGCTTTGGTCCGATATGTGCATATCAACCCAAGGACCAAAGCAAAAGACCTTGTGAATATGATGGCGGAAGCTGGTAAGATTGTGTCAATATCCACAGTGAAACGAGTACTGTATCAACATGGGCTGAAAGGTCACTCTGCCAAGAAGAAGCCATTACTCCAAAAGAAACATAAAAAAGCCAGATTAATGTTTGCAAATACACACAGGAACAAAGACCTTAATTTTTGGAGATATGTCCTGTGGTCTGATGAAACTAAAATTTAACTTTTTGGGCATAATGACCTTCGTTACGTTTGGAGGTAAAAGGGAGAAGCTTGGAAGCCTAAGAACACCATCCCAACGGTGAAACACAGTGGTGTCAGCATCATGTTGTGGGGGTGTTTTGCTGCAGGAGGGACTGGTGCACTTCACAAAATAGATGGCATCATGAGAAAAGAAGATTATGTGGCAATACTGAAGCAACATCTCAAGACATCAACCGGGATGTTAAAGCTTGAGTGGAAATGGGTCTTCCAAATGGACAATGACCCGAAGCATACTGCCAAAATGGTAACAAAGTGGCTTAAGGATAACAAAGTCAATGTTTTGGAGTGGCCATCACAAAGCCCTGATCTCAATCCTATTGAAAATGTATGGGCAAAGCTGAAAAGACAGGTGCGAGCAAGGCGACCTACAAACCTGGATCAGTTACACCAGTTTTGTCAGGAATGGGCCAAAATTCCGACCAACTATTGTGAGAAGCTTGTGGAAGGAGATCCCAAACGTGTGACACAAGTCATTCAGTTTAAGGGCAATAGTACCAAATACTAATGAAATGTAGGGAAACTTACGTCTTGGCCGTAAGTAATAAAAATACCTTAAAACATTCTCTCTTTCTCTCTCATTATTCTGGCACTTGGCAAATATTAAAAATTATGGTAATCCTAATTGACATAAAACGGGAAAGGTTTATTCTGTTTTCATGTCACATACTGAGAAAAACCATGAATATGTGTCTTTTTATATAGTGTATGGAAACTTCTGGTTTCAACTGTATGCAGAAACTGACAATTTATACATTAACACACACGCATGCATATATATACACTGCGCAAAAAAATAAAGGGAACACTTAAACAACAGAATATAACTCCAAGTAAATCAAACTTCTGTGAAATCAAACTGTCCAATTAGGAAGCAACACTGATTGACAATCAATTTCACATGCTGTTGTGCAAATGGAATAGACAATAGATGGAAATTATTGGCAATTATCAAGACACACTCAATAAAGGAGTGGTTCTGCAGGTGGGGACCACAGACCACATCTCAGTACCAATGCTTTCTGGCTGATGTTTTGGTCACTTTTGAATGTTGGTTGTGCTTTCACACTCGTGGTAGCATGAAACGGACTCTACAACCCACAGAAGTTGCTCAGGTAGTGCTGCTCATCCAGGATAGCACATCAATGCGAGCTGTGGCTAGAAGGTTTGCTGTGTCTGTCAGCGTAGTGTCCAGAGACTGGAGGCGCTACCAGGAGACAGGCCAGTACACCAGGAGATGTGGAGGGGGCCGTAGGAGGGAAACAACCCAGCAGCAGGACCGCTACCTCTGCCTTTGGGCAAGGAGGAACAGGAGGAGCACTGCCAGAGCCCTGCAAAATGACCTCCAGCAGGCCACAAATGTGCATGTATCTGCACAAACGGTTAGAAACCGACTCCATGAGGGTGGTATGAGGGCCCGACGTCCACAGATGGGGGTTGTGCTCACAGTCCAACATCGTGCAGGACGCTTGCCACAGAACACCAGTCCAGATCTGGGAGGAGATCCCACAGGAGACCATCCACAACCTCATCACGAGCCTGGCCAAGGGGTGCAGGGAGGTCATACCGGCACGTGGAGGCCACACACAACACTGAGCCTCATTTTGACTTGTTTTAAGGACATTACATCAAAGTTGGATCAGCCTGTAGTGCGTTTTTCCACTTTAATTTGGGGGGTGACTCCAAATCCAGGCATCCATTGGTTAATAAATTTGATTTCCATTGATGATTTTTGAGTGATTTTGTTGTCAGCACATTCAACTTTGTACAGAACAAAGTATTCAATGAGAATATTTCATTCATTCAGATCTAGGATGTGTTATTTGAGTGTTCCCTTTATTTCTTTGAGCAGTATATATATATATATATATATATATATATATGAGCCCCAAACCTAAACCTTTGCAAATATATATATATATACATACACACTACCGTTAAAAAGTTTGGGGTCACCCAGACAATTTTGTTTTTTCCATGAAAACTCATACTTTTATTTATCAAATGAGTTGAAAAATGAATAGAAAATAGTCCAGACATTGACAAGGTTAGAAATAATGATTTTTATTAGAAAGAATAATTTCTGCTTCAAACTTTGCTTTCGTCACAGAATGCTCCATTTGCAGCAATTACAGCATTGCAGACCTTTGGCATTCTAGCTGTTAATTTGCTGATGTAATCTTGAGAAATTTACCCCCATGCTTCCTGAAGCCCCTCGCACAAGTTGGATTGGCTTGATGGGCATTTTTTGCGCACCATACGGTCAAGCTGCTCCCACAACAGCTCAATGGGGTTGAGATCTGGTGACTGCTGGCCACTCCATTACAGATAGAATACCAGCTGCCTGCTCCCTAAATAGTTCATGCATAATTTGAAGGTGTGCTTTGGGTCATCTTCCTGTTGTAGGATGAAATTGGCTCCAATCAAGCGCTATCCACAGGGTATGGCATGGCTTTGCAAAATGGAATGATATCCTTCCTTATTCTAAATCCCATTTACCTTGTACAAATCTCCCACTTTACCAGCACCAAAGCAACCGCAGACCATCACATTACCTCCACCATGCTTGACAGATGGCGTCAGGCACTCTTCCAGCATCTTTTCAGTTGTTCTGCATCTCACAAATGTTCTTCTATGTGATCCAAACACCTCAAGCTTTGATTCGTCTGTCCATAAAACTTTTTTCCAATCTTCCTCTGTCCAATGTCTGTGTTCTTTTGCCCATATTAATCTTTTCCTTTTATTAGCCAGTCTCAGATATGGCTTTTTCTTTGCCACTTTGCCCTGAAGGCCAGCATCCCGGAGTCGCCTCTTCACTGTAGACGTTGACACTGGTGTTTTGCGTGTACTATTTAATGAAGCTGCCAGTTGAGGAGCTGTGAGACGTCGATTTCTCACACTAGAGACTCTAATGTACTTGTCTTGTTGCTCAGTTGTGCAGCGGGGTCTCCCACTTCTCTTTCTACTCTGGTTAGAGCCTGTTTGTGCTCTCCTCTGAAGGGAGTAGTACACACCTTTGGAGGAAATCTTCAGTTTCTTGTCAATTTCTCACATGGAATAGCCTTCATTTCTAAGAACAAGAATAGACTGTCGAGTTTCACATGAAAGTTCTTTTTCTGGCCATTTTGAGAGTTTCATAGAAAAAACAAATGCAATGCTCCAGATTCTCAACTAGCTCAAAGGAAGGTCAGTTTTATAGCTTCTCAAATCAGCCAAACCGTTTTCAGCTGGGCTAACATACTTGTGCAAGGGTTTTCTAAACATCCATTAGCCTTCTTACACAGTTAGCAAACACAATGTACCATTAAAACACTGGAGTGGTGGTTGTTGGAAATGGGCCTCTATACACCTATGTAGATATTGCAATAAAAACAAGACGTTTGCAGCTAGAATAGTCATTTACCACATTAACAATGTATAGAGTGTATTTCTGATTCATTTAATGTTAGCTTCATTGAAAAAAATGTGCTTTTCTTTCAAAAATAATGAAAGGTTAATACATTTCCAGGAGGAACAATATGGGAACATCAATAAAAAAAAAATATATGTTCCAGAATAACTATTTCCCATGTTGTTCCTCTTGAAATGTCTTCACCTTACATTTCCAGGAGGAACAACATGGGAACAGAAAAAAAAATATGTTCCAGAATTGTTATTTTATAGGTTGCATCAGTGAGGTGTGTCCCTACACAATGTCCCTGTCCAATCACGGCTGACAATGCTAGTCATTCCCTATTATAAGGTAAATACATTTCCAAGAGGAACAACAGGGGGAATGACTATTTTAGAACACATTTTGTTTTTTATTTTTTTATTTATTTTTGCTGTTCACCTGTTGTTCCTCCTGGAAATGTACTAACCTTACAACAGGGCGTGACTAACATTGTCAGTAGTGATTAGAGAGGGACATTCTGTGTAGAGACACGCCCCATTGACACACCCACTTATCAATAGGGCGTGGCTATCGTAATCAGCAGCACTGATAGGACAGAAACATTCTCAAAGACAAAGGGACAAACATGTAGTTGTCAATTTGGTCATACATTTCCAGGAAGAATAACCAAGGAAAAATATTCCCAAATTATTGTTTTTTGGGGGAAGTATCAGTGATATGTCAGGACAGATCCTATGTGTAAATCCAATGCACTAAACTATAATATTGTCGATTTAGTCATACATTTCCAGGAAGAATAACAGAGGAGTGGCACAATTTTAAGAAGAAAAAAAATGCTGCAAAATTCATCTCACTAATCTATAACATTGGACCAATAAAATACCTGAAATGTTGGAAATAAGTGTCATTTTGGATCAAATACTGATTAATTCTCCTGTCTTGTCCTCTGTTATTCCTCTTGGAAATCTGTGCATCAATTTATAACTTGGCACAATCATTCCCATTTAAAACAGAGTGTGACTAATATTGTCAGTACTGATTGGACACTCATGAATAATGGAACGATAAGACCCAGTTGCCTATTTAGTCATTTCCAGGAGGAATAATAGAGGAATGGCACTTTTTTTTTTAAAGTCAAATTCTTTTCACTGATCTATATAACAATGGGCCGATAAAGTAAAATAAAATTTTAAAATATTTTATCTAAAGACTGATTATTTCTCCCGTCTTGTCCCCTCAAATTTTTTGAGTCACTCAATTAGTGCAGAAGTTGGAGAGACTTTGGGTGCAGTATTTCCTACATGCCAGGGGGGGCGCTGATCACAGCCTGCGTCCTGGCACTATGGGGTCTGGGAATAGTGCAGATTCCCTGGTGGTCACAGACAGGGGCTAGACCTGACCAGGCACTTGACTCAGTGACAAGGACAGATATAGCCCTGGAGGACGTATCCTCTGGGGGGCCGGACCAACCTGCGGACACAGGAGAATGCTCCTCTCTTAGTGCTGGGCTTATACTACACACTTTCTATACAATTCTGGAGCATTTTTTATGTTGTTCCTCTATTATTCCTCCTGGAAACGTGTAAATTACTTGACAAGAAGGGTGCTCTTTTTTTAATGTGTGGTGAGTCTCTACACAGTTTGATATTTTTACCATGAAATTGTATCACCCAGTTATCAGTTGAGACATTCATTTCCAGGAGGGATAACAGAGAATTCAAATTAAACTTAGCTCTTTTTTACATATCTGTTTCATTAAATTCCTTTGTTCTCCATGAAATACCAAATCGGGAGGCTTATTTCATAGAGCTCTATTTTGTGCACATGCCCTGTAATCCTTCCTGGAAATGTAAGGACTCTACTTTCTGCACTTCCTCTGTAAATCCTCCTGGAAATGTAAGAACTTTACTTTATGCACTTCCTCTGTAAATCCTCCTGGAAATGTAAGAACTTTACTTTATGTACTTCCTCTTTAATTCCTCCTGGAAATGTAAGAACTTTACTTTATGCACTTCCTCTGTAATCCCTCCTGGAAATGTAAGAATTTTACTTTATGCACTTCCTCTGTAATCTCTCCTGGAAATGTAAGAATTTTACTTTATTCACTTCCACTGTAAATCCTCCTGGAAATGTAAGAACTCTACTTTGTGCACATCCCCTGTAATCCCTGCTGGAAATGTAAGAACTCTACTTTCTGCACTTCCGCTGTAATCCTTCCTGGAAATGTAAGTACTCCACTTTCTGCACTTCCTCTGTAATTCCTCCTGGAAATGTAAGAACTTTACTTTCTGCACATTCTCTGTAATCCCTTCTGGAAATGTAAGAACTCTACTTTCTGCACTTCCTCGGTAATTCCTCCTGGAAATGTAAGAACTTTACTTTCTGCACTTCCTCTATAATTCCTCCTGGAAATGTAAGAACTCTACTTTCTGCACTTCCTCTATAATCCCTCCTGGAAATGTAAGGACTCTACTTTCTGCACTTCCTCTGAAATCCCTTCGGGAAATTTAAGAACTTTACTTAATGCACTTCCCCTGTAATCCCTCCTGGAAATGTAAGGACTCTACTTTATGCACGTCCTCTGTAATCCCTTATGGAAATGTAAGAACTTTACTTTGTGCACTTCCTCTGTAATCCCTCCTGGAAATGTAAGAACTTTTCTTTTTGCAATTCCTCTGTAAATCCTCCTGGAAATGTAAGAACGCTACTTTGTGCACATCCCCTGTAATCTCTCCTGGAAATGTAAGGACTCTACTTTCTGCACTTCCTCTTTAATTACCCCTGGAAATGTAAGAACTTTACTTTATGCACTTCCTCTGTAATCTCTCCTGGAAATGTATGAACTTTACTTTATGCACTTCCTCTGTAATCCCTCCTGGAAATGTAACAATTTTACTATATGCACTTCCTCTGTAATCCCTCCTGGAAATGTAAGAACTTTACTTTATGCACTTCCTCTGTAATCCCTCCTGGAAATGTATGAACTTTACTTTATGCACTTCCTCTGTAATCCCTCCTGGAAATGTAACAATTTTACTATATGCACTTCCTCTGTAATCCCTCCTGGAAGTGTAAGAACTTTACTTTATGCACTTCCTCTGTAATCCCTCCTGGAAATGTAAGAACTTTACTTTATGCACTTCCTCTGTAATCCCTCCTGGAAATGTAAGAACTCTACTTTATGCACTTCCTCTGTAATCCCTCCTGGAAATGTAAGAACTCTACTTTATGCACTTGCTCTGTAATTCCCCCTGGAAATGTAAGAACTATACTTTCTGCACTTCCTCTGTAATCCCTCCTGGAAATGTAAGAACTCTACTTTGTGCATTTCCTCTATAATTCCTCCTGGAAATGTAAGAACTTTATTTTATGCACTTCCTCTGTAATCCCTCCTGGAAATGTAAGAATTTTACTATATGCACTTCTTCTGTAAATCCTTCTGGAAATGTAAGAACTTTACTTTCTGCACTTCCTCTTTAATTCCCCCTGGAAATATAAGAACTTTACTTTTTGCACTTCCTCTGTAAATCCTCCTGGAAATGTAAGAACTTTACTTTATGCACTTACTCTGTAATCCCTCCTGGAAATGTAAGAACTTTACTTTATGCACTTCCTCTGTAATCCCTCCTGGAAATGTAAGAATTTTACTATATGCACTTCCTCTGTAATCCCTCCTGGAAATGTAAGAACTTTACTTTATGAACTTCCTCTGTAATCCCTCCTGGAAATGTAAGAACTCTACTTTATGCACTTCCTCTGTAATCCCTCCTGGAAATGTAATAACTCTACTTTGTGCATTTCCTCTATAATTCCTCCTGGAAATGTAAGAACTCTACTTTCTGCACATTCTCTGTAATCCCTTCTGGAAATGTAAGAACTCTACTTTCTGCACTTCCTCGGTAATTCCTCCTGGAAATGTAAGAACTTTACTTTCTGCACTTCCTCTATAATTCCTCCTGGAAATGTAAGAACTCTACTTTCTGCACTTCCTCTATAATCCCTCCTGGAAATGTAAGGACTCTACTTTCTGCACTTCCTCTGAAATCCCTTCGGGAAATTTAAGAACTTTACTTAATGCACTTCCCCTGTAATCCCTCCTGGAAATGTAAGGACTCTACTTTATGCACTTCCTCTGTAATCCCTTCTGGAAATGTAAGAACTTTACTTTGTGCACTTCCTCTGTAATCCCTCCTGGAAATGTAAGAACTTTTCTTTTTGCAATTCCTCTGTAAATCCTCCTGGAAATGTAAGAACGCTACTTTGTGCACATCCCCTGTAATCTCTCCTGGAAATGTAAGGACTCTACTTTCTGCACTTCCTCTTTAATTACCCCTGGAAATGTAAGAACTTTACTTTATGCACTTCCTCTGTAATCCCTCCTGGAAATGTATGAACTTTACTTTATGCACTTCCTCTGTAATCCCTCCTGGAAATGTAACAATTTTACTATATGCACTTCCTCTGTAATCCCTCCTGGAAATGTAAGAACTTTACTTTATGCACTTCCTCTGTAATCCCTCCTGGAAATGTATGAACTTTACTTTATGCACTTCCTCTGTAATCCCTCCTGGAAATGTAACAATTTTACTATATGCACTTCCTCTGTAATCCCTCCTGGAAATGTAAGAACTTTACTTTATGCACTTCCTCTGTAATCCCTCCTGGAAATGTAAGAACTTTACTTTATGCACTTCCTCTGTAATCCCTCCTGGAAATGTAAGAACTCTACTTTATGCACTTCCTCTGTAATCCCTCCTGGAAATGTAAGAACTCTACTTTATGCACTTGCTCTGTAATTCCCCCTGGAAATGTAAGAACTATACTTTCTGCACTTCCTCTGTAATCCCTCCTGGAAATGTAAGAACTCTACTTTGTGCATTTCCTCTATAATTCCTCCTGGAAATGTAAGAACTTTATTTTATGCACTTCCTCTGTAATCCCTCCTGGAAATGTAAGAATTTTACTATATGCACAATTTCTGTAAATCCTTCTGGAAATGTAAGAACTTTACTTTCTGCACTTCCTCTTTAATTCCCCCTGGAAATATAAGAACTTTACTTTATGCACTTCCTCTGTAAATCCTCCTGGAAATGTAAGAACTTTACTTTATGCACTTCCTCTGTAATCCCTCCTGGAAATGTAAGAACTTTACTTTATGCACTTCCTCTGTAATCCCTCCTGGAAATGTAAGAATTTTACTATATGCACTTCCTCTGTAATCCCTCCTGGAAATGTAAGAACTTTACTTTATGAACTTCCTCTGTAATCCCTCCTGGAAATGTAAGAACTCTACTTTATGCACTTCCTCTGTAATCCCTCCTGGAAATGTAATAACTCTACTTTGTGCATTTCCTCTATAATTCCTCCTGGAAATGTAAGAACTTTACTTTATGCACTTGCTCTGTAATCCCTCCTGGGAATGTAAGAATTTTAGTATATGCACTTCCTCTGTAATCCCTCCTGGAAATATAAGAACGTTACTATATGCACTTCCTCTGTAAATCCTCCTGGAAATGTAAGAACTCTACTTTGTGCACATCCCCTGTAATCCCTCCTGGAAATGTAAGGACTCTACTTTCTGCACTTACTCTTTAATTCCCCCTGGAAATGTAAGAACTTTACTTTATGCACTTCCTCTGTAAATCCTCCTGGAAATGTAAGAACTTTACTTTATGCACTTCCTCTGTAATCACTCCTGGAAATGTAATAACTTTACTTTATGCACTTCCTCTGTAATTCCTCCTGGAAATGTAAGAACTTTACTTTATGCACTTCCTCTGTAATCACTCCTGGAAATGTAATAACTTTACTTTTTGCACTTCCTCTGTAATTCCTCCTGGAAATGTAAGAACTTTACTTTATGCACTTCCTCTGTAATCCCTCCTGGAAATGTAAGAACTTTACTTTATGCACTTCCTCTGTAATTCCTCCTGGAAATGTAAGAACTTTACTCTATGCACTTCCTCTGTTAATCCTCCTGGAAATGTAAGAACTTTACTTTATGCACTTCCTCTGTAAATCCTCCTGGAAATGTAAGAAGTCTACTTTGTGCACTTCCTCTGTAATCCCTCCTGGAAATATTAGAACAATACTTTGTGCCCTTCCTCTGTAATCCCTCCTGGAAATGTAAAACTCTACTTTATGCACTTCCTCTGTAATCCCTCCTGGAAATGTAAGGACTCTACTTTCTGCACTTCCTCTTTAATTCCCCTTGGAAATGTAAGAACTTTACTTTATGCACTTCCTCTTTAATCCCTCCTGGAAATGTAAGAACTTTACTTTATGCACTTCCTCTGTAATTCCTCCTGGAAATGTAAGAACTTTACTTTATGCACTTCCTCTGTAATCCCTACTGGAAATGTAAGAACTTTACATTATGCACTTCCTCTGTAATCCCTCCTGGAAATGTAAGAACTCTACTTTATGCATTTCCTCTATAATTCCTCCTGGAAATGTAAGAACTTTACTTTAGGCACTTCCTCTGTAATCCCTCCTGGAAATGTAAGAATTTTACTTTATGCACTTCCTCTGTAAATCCTCCTGGAAATGTAAGATCTCTACTTTGTGCACATCCCCTGTAATCCCTCCTGGAAATTCAAGGACTCTACTTTCTGCACTTCCTCTGTAATTCCCCCATGGATATGAAAGAACTTTACTTTGTGCACTTCCTCTGTAAATACTCCTGGAAATGTAAGAACTCTACTTTGTGCACTTCCTCTGTAATCCCTCCTGGAAATGTAAGGACTCTACTTTCTGCACTTCCTCTTTAATTCCCCTGGAAATGTAAGAACTTTACTTTATGAACTTCCTCTATAATCCCTCCTGGAAATGTAAGGACTCTACTTTCTGCACTTCCTCTGTAATCCCTCCTGGAAATGTAAGAACTTTACTTTTTGCGCTTCCTCTGTAAATACTCCTGAAAATGTAAGAACTTTACTTTCTGCACTTCCTCTGTAAATCCTCCTGGAAATGTAAGGACTCTACTTTGTGCACTTCCTCTTTAATTACTCCTGGAAATGTAAGAACTTTACTTTATGCACTTCCTCTGTAATCCCTCCTGGAAATGTAAGAATTTTACTTTATGCACTTCCTCTGTAAATCCTCCTGGAAATGTAAGAACTTTACTTTATGCACTTCCTCTGTAATCCCTCCTGGAAATGTAAGAATTTTACTATATGCACTTCCTCTGTAATCCCTCCTGGAAATGTAAGAACTTTACTTTATGCACTTCCTCTATAATCCCTCCTGGAAATGTAAGAACTTTACTTTATGCACTTCCTCTGTAATCCCTCCTGGAAATGTAAGAACTTTACTAAATGCACTTCCTCTGTAATTCCTCCTGGAAATGTAAGAACTTTACTTTATGCACTTGCTCTGTAATCCCTCCTGGGAATGTAAGAATTTTACTTTATGCACTTCCTCTGTAAATCCTCCTGGAAATGTAAGAACTCTACTTTGTGCACATTCCCTGTAATCCCTCCTGGAAACGTAAGGACTCTACTTTCTGCACTTCCTCTGTAAATCCTCCTGGAAATGTAAGAACTTTACTTTATGCACTTCCTCTGTAATCACTCCTGGAAATGTAATAACTTTATGCACTTCCTCTGTAATTCCTCCTGGAAATGTTAGAGCTTTACTTTATGCAGTTCCTCTGTAATCCCTCCTGGAAATGTAAGAACTTTACTTTATGCACTTCCTCTGTAATTCCTCCTGGAAATGTAAGAACTCTACTTTGTGCACTTCCCCTGTAATCCCTCCTGGAAATGTAAAACTCTACTTTATGCACTTCCTCTGTAATCCCTCCTGGAAATGTAAGGACTCTACTTTCTGCACTTCCTCTTTAATTCCCCCTGGAAATGTAAGAACTCTACTTTATGCACTTCCTCTGTAATTCCTCCTGGAATTGTAAGAACTTTACTTTATGCACTTCCTCTGTAATACCTACTGGAAATGTAAGAACTTTACTTTATGCACCTCCTCTGTAATCCCTCCTGGAAATGTAAGAACTGTACTTTATGCATTTCCTCTATAATTCCTCCTGGAAATGTAAGAAATTTACTTTAGGCACTTCCTCTGTAATCCCTCCTGGAAATGTAAGAATTTTACTTTATGCACTTCCTCTGTAAATCCTCCTGGAAATGTAAGAACTCAACTTTGTGCACTTCCTCTGTAATCCCTCCTGGAAATGTAAGGACTCTACTTTCTGCACTTCCTCTTTAATTCCCCTGGAAATGTAAGAACTTTACTTTATGAACTTCCTCTATAATCCCTCCTGGAAATGTAAGGACTCTACTTTCTGCACTTCCTCTGTAATCCCTCCTGGAAATGTAAGAACTTTACTTTTTGCGCTTCCTCTGTAAATACTCCTGGAAATGTAAGAACTTTACTTTCTGCACTTCCTCTGTAAATCCTCCTGGAAATGTAAGGACTCTACTTTGTGCACTTCCTCTTTAATTACTCCTGGAAATGTAAGAATTTTACTTTATGCACTTCCTCTGTAATCCCTCCTGGAAATGTAAGAATTTTACTTTATGCACTTCCTCTGTAAATCCTCCTGGAAATGTAAGAACTTTACTTTATGCACTTCCTCTGTAATCCCTCCTGGAAATGTAAGAATTTTACTATATGCACTTCCTCTGTAATCCCTCCTGGAAATGTGAGAACTTTACTTTATGCACTTCCTCTGTAATCACTCCTGGAAATGTAATAACTTTATGCACTTCCTCTGTAATTCCTCCTGGAAATGTTAGAGCTTTACTTTATGCAGTTCCTCTGTAATCCCTCCTGGAAATGTAAGAACGTTACTTTATGCACTTCCTCTGTAATTCCTCCTGGAAATGTAAGAACTCTACTTTGTGCACTTCCCCTGTAATCCCTCCTGGAAATGTAAAACTCTACTTTATGCACTTCCTCTGTAATCCCTCCTGGAAATGTAAGGACTCTACTTTCTGCACTTCCTCTTTAATTCCCCCTGGAAATGTAAGAACTCTACTTTCTGCACTTCCTCTGTAAATCCTCCTGGAAATGTAAGAACTTTACTTTATGCACTTCCTCTGTAATAACTCCTGGAAATGTAATAACTTTATGCACTTCCTCTGTAATTCCTCCTGGAAATGTTAGAGCTTTAGTTTATGCAGTTCCTCTGTAATCCCTCCTGGAAATGTAAGATCTTTACTTTATGCACTTCCTCTGTAATTCCTCCTGGAAATGTAAGAACTCTACTTTGTGCACTTCCCCTGTAATCCCTCCTGGAAATGTAAAACTCTACTTTCTGCACTTCCTCTGTAATCCCTCCTGGAAATGTAAGGACTCTACTTTCTGCACTTCCTCTTTAATTCCCCCTGGAAATGTAAGAACTCTACTTTATGCACTTCCTCTGTAATTCCTCCTGGAATTGTAAGAACTTTACTTTATGCACTTCCTCTGTAATACCTACTGGAAATGTAAGAACTTTACTTTATGCACCTCCTCTGTAATCCCTCCTGGAAATGTAAGAACTGTACTTTATGCATTTCCTCTATAACTCCTCCTGGAAATGTAAGAAATTTACTTTAGGCACTTCCTCTGTAATCCCTCCTGGAAATGTAAGAATTTTACTTTATGCACTTCCTCTGTAAATCCTCCTGGAAATGTAAGAACTCAACTTTGTGCACATCCCCTGTAATCCCTCCTGGAAATGCAAGGACTCTACTTTCTGCACTTCTTCTGTAATTCCCCCATGGACATGTAAGAACTTTACTTTGTGCACTTCCTCTGTAAATACTCCTGGAAATGTAAGAACTCTACTTTGTGCACTTCCTCTGTAATCCCTCCTGGAAATGTAAGGACTCTACTTTCTGCACTTCCTCTGTAATCCCTCCTGGAAATGTAAGAACTTTACTTTTTGCACTTCCTCTGTAAATACTCCTGGAAATGTAAGAACTTTACTTTATGCACTTCCTCTGTAATCCCTCCTGGAAATGTAAGAACTTTACTTTATGCACTTCCTCTGTAATCCCTCCTGGAAATGTAAGAATTCTACTTTGTGCATTACCTCTTTAATCCCTCCTGGAAATGTAAGAACTCTACTTTGTGCACTTCCTCTTTAATCCCTCCTGGAAATGTAAAAACTCTTCTTTGTGCACTTCCTCTTTAATTACTCCTGGAAATGTAAGAACTTTACTTTATTCACTTCCTCTGTAATCCCTCCTGGAAATGTAAGAACTTTACTTTATGCACTTCCTCTGTAATCCCTTCTGGAAACGTAAGGACTCTACTTTCTGCACTTCCTCTGTAAATCCTCCTGGAAATGTAAGAACTTTACTTTATGCACTTCCTCTGTAATCACTCCTGGAAATGTAATAACTTTATGCACTTCCTCTGTAATTCCTCCTGGAAATGTAAGAACTTTACTTTATGCACTTCCTCTGTAATCCCTCCTGGAAATGTAAGAACTTTACTTTATGCACTTCCTCTGTAATTCCTCCTGGAAATGTAAGAGCTTTACTTTATGCAGTTCCTCTGTAATCCCTCCTGGAAATGTAAGAACTTTACTTTATGCACTTCCTCTGTAATACCTCCTGGAAATGTAAGAACTCTACTTTGTGCACTTCCTCTGTAATCCCTCCTGGAAATATTAGAACTCTACTTTGTGCACTTCCCCTGTAATCCCTCCTGGAAATGTAAAACTCTACTTTATGCACTTCCTCTGTAATTCCTCCTGGAAATTTAAGGACTCTACTTTCTGCACTTCCTCTTTAATTCCCCCTGGAAATGTAAGAACTCTACTTTATGCACTTCCTCTTTAATCCCTCCTGGAAATGTAAGAACTTTACTTTATGCACTTCCTCTGTAATTCCTCCTGGAATTGTAAGAACTTTACTTTATGCACTTCCTCTGTAATCCCTACTGGAAATGTAAGAACTTTACTTTATGCACCTCCTCTGTAATCCCTCCTGGAAATGTAAGAACTGTACTTTATGCATTTCCTCTATAATTCCTCCTGGAAATGTAAGAAATTTACTTTAGGCACTTCCTCTCTAATCCCTCCTGGAAGTGTAAGAATTTTACTTTATGCACTTCCTATGTAAATCCTCCTGGAAATATAAGAACTCTACTTTGTGCACATCCCCTGTAATCCCTCCTGGAAATGCAAGGACTCTACTTTCTGCACTTCTTCTGTAATTCCCCCATGGACATGTAAGAACTTTACTTTGTGCACTTCCTCTGTAAATACTCCTGAAAATGTAAGAACTCTACTTTGTGCACTTCCTCTGTAATCCCTCCTGGAAATGTAAGAATTTTACTTTATGCACTTCCTCTGTAAATCCTCCTGGAAATGTAAGAACTTTACTTTATGCACTTCCTCTGTAATCCCTCCTGGAAATGTAAGAATTTTACTATATGCACTTCCTCTGTAATCCCTCCTGGAAATGTGAGAACTTTACTTTATGCACTTCCTCTGTAAATCCTCCTGGAAATGTAAGAACTTTACTTTATGCACTTCCTCTATAATCCCTCCTGGAAATGTAAGAACTTTACTTTATGCACTTCCTCTGTAATCCCTCCTGGAAATATAAGAACTTTACTATATGCACTTCCTCTGTAGTTCCTCCTGGAAATGTAAGAACTTTAGTTTATGCACTTGCTCTGTAATCCCTCCTGGGAATGTAAGAATTTTACTTTATGCACTTCCTCTGTAAATCCTCCTGGAAATGTAAGAACTCTACTTTGTGCACATTCCCTGTAATCCCTCCTGGAAACGTAAGGACTCTACTTTCTGCACTTCCTCTGTAAATCCTCCTGGAAATGTAAGAACTTTACTTTATGCACTTCCTCTGTAATCACTCCTGGAAATGTAATAACTTTATGCACTTCCTCTGTAATTCCTCCTGGAAATGTTAGAGCTTTACTTTATGCAGTTCCTCTGTAATCCCTCCTGGAAATGTAAGAACTTTACTTTATGCACTTCCTCTGTAATTCCTCCTGGAAATGTAAGAACTCTACTTTGTGCACTTCCCCTGTAATCCCTCCTGGAAATGTAAAACTCTACTTTATGCACTTCCTCTGTAATCCCTCCTGGAAATGTAAGGACTCTACTTTCTGCACTTCCTCTTTAATTCCCCCTGGAAATGTAAGAACTCTACTTTATGCACTTCCTCTGTAATTCCTCCTGGAATTGTAAGAACTTTACTTTATGCACTTCCTCTGTAATACCTACTGGAAATGTAAGAACTTTACTTTATGCACCTCCTCTGTAATCCCTCCTGGAAATGTAAGAACTGTACTTTATGCATTTCCTCTATAATTCCTCCTGGAAATGTAAGAAATTTACTTTAGGCACTTCCTCTGTAATCCCTCCTGGAAATGTAAGAATTTTACTTTATGCACTTCCTCTGTAAATCCTCCTGGAAATGTAAGAACTCAACTTTGTGCACATCCCCTGTAATCCCTCCTGGAAATGCAAGGACTCTACTTTCTGCACTTCTTCGGTAATTCCCCCATGGACATGTAAGAACTTTACTTTGTGCACTTCCTCTGTAAATACTCCTGGAAATGTAAGAACTTTATTTTATGCACTTCCTCTGTAATCCCTCCTGGAAATGTAAGAATTTTACTATATGCACTTCTTCTGTAAATCCTTCTGGAAATGTAAGAACTTTACTTTCTGCACTTCCTCTTTAATTCCCCCTGGAAATATAAGAACTTTACTTTATGCACTTCCTCTGTAAATCCTCCTGGAAATGTAAGAACTTTACTTTATGCACTTACTCTGTAATCCCTCCTGGAAATGTAAGAACTTTACTTTATGCACTTCCTCTGTAATCCCTCCTGGAAATGTAAGAATTTTACTATATGCACTTCCTCTGTAATCCCTCCTGGAAATGTAAGAACTTTACTTTATGAACTTCCTCTGTAATCCCTCCTGGAAATGTAAGAACTCTACTTTATGCACTTCCTCTGTAATCCCTCCTGGAAATGTAATAACTCTACTTTGTGCATTTCCTCTATAATTCCTCCTGGAAATGTAAGAACTTTACTTTCTGCACATTCTCTGTAATCCCTTCTGGAAATGTAAGAACTCTACTTTCTGCACTTCCTCGGTAATTCCTCCTGGAAATGTAAGAACTTTACTTTCTGCACTTCCTCTATAATTCCTCCTGGAAATGTAAGAACTCTACTTTCTGCACTTCCTCTATAATCCCTCCTGGAAATGTAAGGACTCTACTTTCTGCACTTCCTCTGAAATCCCTTCGGGAAATTTAAGAACTTTACTTAATGCACTTCCCCTGTAATCCCTCCTGGAAATGTAAGGACTCTACTTTATGCACTTCCTCTGTAATCCCTTCTGGAAATGTAAGAACTTTACTTTGTGCACTTCCTCTGTAATCCCTCCTGGAAATGTAAGAACTTTTCTTTTTGCAATTCCTCTGTAAATCCTCCTGGAAATGTAAGAACGCTACTTTGTGCACACCCCCTGTAATCTCTCCTGGAAATGTAAGGACTCTACTTTCTGCACTTCCTCTTTAATTACCCCTAGAAATGTAAGAACTTTACTTTATGCACTTCCTCTGTAATCCCTCCTGGAAATGTATGAACTTTACTTTATGCACTTCCTCTGTAATCCCTCCTGGAAATGTAACAATTTTACTATATGCACTTCCTCTGTAATCCCTCCTGGAAATGTAAGAACTTTACTTCATGCACTTCCTCTGTAATCCCTCCTGGAAATGTAAGAACTTTACTTTATGCACTTCCTCTGTAATCCCTCCTGGAAATGTAAGAACTCTACTTTATGCACTTCCTCTGTAATCCCTCCTGGAAATGTAAGAACTCTACTTTATGCACTTGCTCTGTAATTCCCCCTGGAAATGTAAGAACTATACTTTCTGCACTTCCTCTGTAATCCCTCCTGGAAATGTAAGAACTCTACTTTGTGCATTTCCTCTATAATTCCTCCTGGAAATGTAAGAACTTTATTTTATGCACTTCCTCTGTAATCCCTCCTGGAAATGTAAGAATTTTACTATATACACTTCTTCTGTAAATCCTTCTGGAAATGTAAGAACTTTACTTTCTGCACTTCCTCTTTAATTCCCCCTGGAAATATAAGAACTTTACTTTATGCACTTCCTCTGTAAATCCTCCTGGAAATGTAAGAACTTTACTTTATGCACTTACTCTGTAATCCCTCCTGGAAATGTAAGAACTTTACTTTATGCACTTCCTCTGTAATCCCTCCTGGAAATGTAAGAATTTTACTATATGCACTTCCTCTGTAATCCCTCCTGGAAATGTAAGAACTTTACTTTATGAACTTCCTCTGTAATCCCTCCTGGAAATGTAAGAACTCTACTTTATGCACTTCCTCTGTAATCCCTCCTGGAAATGTAATAACTCTACTTTGTGCATTTCCTCTATAATTCCTCCTGGAAATGTAAGAACTTTACTTTCTGCACATTCTCTGTAATCCCTTCTGGAAATGTAAGAACTCTACTTTCTGCACTTCCTCGGTAATTCCTCCTGGAAATGTAAGAACTTTACTTTCTGCACTTCCTCTGTAATCCCTCCTGGAAATGTAAGAACTTTACTTTTTGCACTTCCTCTGTAAATACTCCTGGAAATGTAAGAACTTTACTTTATGCACTTCCTCTGTAATCCCTCCTGGAAATGTAAGAACTTTACTTTATGCACTTCCTCTGTAATCCCTCCTGGAAATGTAAGAATTCTACTTTGTGCATTACCTCTTTAATCCCTCCTGGAAATGTAAGAACTCTACTTTGTGCACTTCCTCTTTAATCCCTCCTGGAAATGTAAAAACTCTACTTTGTGCACTTCCTCTTTAATTACTCCTGGAAATGTAAGAACTTTACTTTATTCACTTCCTCTGTAATCCCTCCTGGAAATGTAAGAACTTTACTTTATGCACTTCCTCTGTAATCCCTCCTGGAAACGTAAGGACTCTACTTTCTGCACTTCCTCTGTAAATCCTCCTGGAAATGTAAGAACTTTACTTTATGCACTTCCTCTGTAATCACTCCTGGAAATGTAATAACTTTATGCACTTCCTCTGTAATTCCTCCTGGAAATGTAAGAACTTTACTTTATGCACTTCCTCTGTAATCCCTCCTGGAAATGTAAGAACTTTACTTTATGCATTTCCTCTGTAATTCCTCCTGGAAATGTAAGAGCTTTACTTTATGCAGTTCCTCTGTAATCCCTCCTGGAAATGTAAGAACTTTACTTTATGCACTTCCTCTGTAATACCTCCTGGAAATGTAAGAACTCTACTTTGTGCACTTCCTCTGTAATCCCTCCTGGAAATATTAGAACTCTACTTTGTGCACTTCCCCTGTAATCCCTCCTGGAAATGTAAAACTCTACTTTATGCACTTCCTCTGTAATTCCTCCTGGAAATTTAAGGACTCTACTTTCTGCACTTCCTCTTTAATTCCCCCTGGAAATGTAAGAACTCTACTTTATGCACTTCCTCTTTAATCCCTCCTGGAAATGTAAGAACTTTACTTTATGCACTTCCTCTGTAATTCCTCCTGGAATTGTAAGAACTTTACTTTATGCACTTCCTCTGTAATCCCTACTGGAAATGTAAGAACTTTACTTTATGCACCTCCTCTGTAATCCCTCCTGGAAATGTAAGAACTGTACTTTATGCATTTCCTCTATAATTCCTCCTGGAAATGTAAGAAATTTACTTTAGGCACTTCCTCTGTAATCCCTCCTGGAAGTGTAAGAATTTTACTTTATGCACTTCCTCTGTAAATCCTCCTGGAAATATAAGAACTCTACTTTGTGCACATCCCCTGTAATCCCTCCTGGAAATGCAAGGACTCTACTTTCTGCACTTCTTCTGTAATTCCCCCATGGACATGTAAGAACTTTACTTTGTGCACTTCCTCTGTAAATACTCCTGGAAATGTAAGAACTCTACTTTGTGCACTTCCTCTGTAATCCCTCCTGGAAATGTAAGAATTTTACTTTATGCACTTCCTCTGTAAATCCTCCTGGAAATGTAAGAACTTTACTTTATGCACTTCCTCTGTAATCCCTCCTGGAAATGTAAGAATTTTACTATATGCACTTCCTCTGTAATCCCTCCTGGAAATGTGAGAACTTTACTTTATGCACTTCCTCTGTAAATCCTCCTGGAAATGTAAGAACTTAACTTTATGCACTTCCTCTATAATCCCTCCTGGAAATGTAAGAACTTTACTTTATGCACTTCCTCTGTAATCCCTCCTGGAAATATAAGAACTTTACTATATGCACTTCCTCTGTAATTCCTCCTGGAAATGTAAGAACTTTACTTTATGCACTTGCTCTGTAATCCCTCCTGGGAATGTAAGAATTTTACTTTATGCACTTCCTCTGTAAATCCTCCTGGAAATGTAAGAACTCTACTTTGTGCACATTCCCTGTAATCCCTCCTGGAAACGTAAGGTCTCTACTTTCTGCACTTCCTCTGTAAATCCTCCTGGAAATGTAAGAACTTTACTTTATGCACTTCCTCTGTAATCACTCCTGGAAATGTAATAACTTTATGCACTTCCTCTGTAATTCCTCCTGGAAATGTTAGAGCTTTACTTTATGCAGTTCCTCTGTAATCCCTCCTGGAAATGTAAGAACTTTATGCACTTCCTCTGTAATTCCTCCTGGAAATGTAAGAACTCTACTTTGTGCACTTCCCCTGTAATCCCTCCTGGAAATGTAAAACTCTACTTTATGCACTTCCTCTGTAATCCCTCCTGGAAATGTAAGGACTCTACTTTCTGCACTTCCTCTTTAATTCCCCCTGGAAATGTAAGAACTCTACTTTATGCACTTCCTCTGTAATTCCTCCTGGAATTGTAAGAACTTTACTTTATGCACTTCCTCTGTAATACCTACTGGAAATGTAAGAACTTTACTTTATGCACCTCCTCTGTAATCCCTCCTGGAAATGTAAGAACTGTACTTTATGCATTTCCTCTATAATTCCTCCTGGAAATGTAAGAAATTTACTTTAGGCACTTCCTCTGTAATCCCTCCTGGAAATGTAAGAATTTTACTTTATGCACTTCCTCTGTAAATCCTCCTGGAAATGTAAGAACTCAACTTTGTGCACATCCCCTGTAATCCCTCCTGGAAATGCAAGGACTCTACTTTCTGCACTTCTTCTGTAATTCCCCCATGGACATGTAAGAACTTTACTTTGTGCACTTCCTCTGTAAATACTCCTGGAAATGTAAGAACTTTATTTTATGCACTTCCTCTGTAATCCCTCCTGGAAATCTAAGAATTTTACTATATGCACTTTGTCTGTAAATCCTTCTGGAAATGTAAGAACTTTACTTTCTGCACTTCCTCTTTAATTCCCCCTGGAAATATAAGAACTTTACTTTATGCACTTCCTCTGTAAATCCTCCTGGAAATGTAAGAACTTTACTTTATGCACTTACTCTGTAATCCCTCCTGGAAATGTAAGAACTTTACTTTATGCACTTCCTCTGTAATCCCTCCTGGAAATGTAAGAATTTTACTATATGCACTTCCTCTGTAATCCCTCCTGGAAATGTAAGAACTTTACTTTATGAACTTCCTCTGTAATCCCTCCTGGAAATGTAAGAACTCTACTTTATGCACTTCCTCTGTAATCCCTCCTGGAAATGTAATAACTCTACTTTGTGCATTTCCTCTATAATTCCTCCTGGAAATGTAAGAACTTTACTTTCTGCACATTCTCTGTAATCCCTTCTGGAAATGTAAGAACTCTACTCTCTGCACTTCCTCGGTAATTCCTCCTGGAAATGTAAGAACTTTACTTTCTGCACTTCCTCTATAATTCCTCCTGGAAATGTAAGAACTCTACTTTCTGCACTTCCTCTATAATCCCTCCTGGAAATGTAAGGACTCTACTTTCTGCACTTCCTCTGAAATCCCTTCGGGAAATTTAAGAACTTTACTTAATGCACTTCCCCTGTAATCCCTCCTGGAAATGTAAGGACTCTACTTTATGCACTTCCTCTGTAATCCCTTCTGGAAATGTAAGAACTTTACTTTGTGCACTTCCTCTGTAATCCCTCCTGGAAATGTAAGAACTTTTCTTTTTGCAATTCCTCTGTAAATCCTCCTGGAAATGTAAGAACGCTACTTTGCGCACATCCCCTGTAATCTCTCCTGGAAATGTAAGCACTCTACTTTCTGCACTTCCTCTTTAATTACCCCTGGAAATGTAAGAACTTTACTTTATGCACTTCCTCTGTAATCCCTCCTGGAAATGTATGAACTTTACTTTATGCACTTCCTCTGTAATCCCTCCTGGAAATGTAACAATTTTACTATATGCACTTCCTCTGTAATCCCTCCTGGAAATGTAAGAACTTTACTTTATGCACTTCCTCTGTAATCCCTCCTGGAAATGTATGAACTTTACTTTATGCACTTCCTCTGTAATCCCTCCTGGAAATGTAACAATTTTACTATATGCACTTCCTCTGTAATCCCTCCTGGAAATGTAAGAACTTTACTTTATGCACTTCCTCTGTAATCCCTCCTGGAAATGTAAGAACTTTACTTTATGCACTTCCTCTGTAATCCCTCCTGGAAATGTAAGAACTCTACTTTATGCACTTCCTCTGTAATCCCTCCTGGAAATGTAAGAACTCTACTTTATGCACTTGCTCTGTAATTCCCCCTGGAAATGTAAGAACTATACTTTCTGCACTTCCTCTGTAATCCCTCCTGGAAATGTAAGAACTCTACTTTGTGCATTTCCTCTATAATTCCTCCTGGAAATGTAAGAACTTTATTTTATGCACTTCCTCTGTAATCCCTCCTGGAAATGTAAGAATTTTACTATATGCACTTCTTCTGTAAATCCTTCTGGAAATGTAAGAACTTTACTTTCTGCACTTCCTCTTTAATTCCCCCTGGAAATATAAGAACTTTACTTTATGCACTTCCTCTGTAAATCCTCCTGGAAATGTAAGAACTTTACTTTATGCACTTCCTCTGTAATCCCTCCTGGAAATGTAAGAACTTTACTTTATGCACTTCCTCTGTAATCCCTCCTGGAAATGTAAGAATTTTACTATATGCACTTCCTCTGTAATCCCTCCTGGAAATGTAAGAACTTTACTTTATGAACTTCCTCTGTAATCCCTCCTGGAAATGTAAGAACTCTACTTTATGCACTTCCTCTGTAATCCCTCCTGGAAATGTAATAACTCTACTTTGTGCATTTCCTCTATAATTCCTCCTGGAAATGTAAGAACTTTACTTTATGCACTTGCTCTGTAATCCCTCCTGGGAATGTAAGAATTTTACTATATGCACTTCCTCTGTAATCCCTCCTGGAAATATAAGAACGTTACTATATGCACTTCCTCTGTAAATCCTCCTGGAAATGTAAGAACTCTACTTTGTGCACATCCCCTGTAATCCCTCCTGGAAATGTAAGGACTCTACTTTCTGCACTTACTCTTTAATTCCCCCTGGAAATGTAAGAACTTTACTTTATGCACTTCCTCTGTAAATCCTCCTGGAAATGTAAGAACTTTACTTTATGCACTTCCTCTGTAATCACTCCTGGAAATGTAATAACTTTACTTTATGCACTTCCTCTGTAATTCCTCCTGGAAATGTAAGAACTTTACTTTATGCACTTCCTCTGTAATCACTCCTGGAAATGTAATAACTTTACTTTTTGCACTTCCTCTGTAATTCCTCCTGGAAATGTAAGAACTTTACTTTATGCACTTCCTCTGTAATCCCTCCTGGAAATGTAAGAACTTTACTTTATGCACTTCCTCTGTAATTCCTCCTGGAAATGTAAGAACTTTACTTTATGCACTTCCTCTGTTAATCCTCCTGGAAATGTAATAACTTTACTTTATGCACTTCCTCTGTAAATCCTCCTGGAAATGTAAGAAGTCTACTTTGTGCACTTCCTCTGTAATCCCTCCTGGAAATATTAGAACAATACTTTGTGCACTTCCTCTGTAATCCCTCCTGGAAATGTAAAACTCTACTTTATGCACTTCCTCTGTAATCCCTCCTGGAAATGTAAGGACTCTACTTTCTGCACTTCCTCTTTAATTCCCCTTGGAAATGTAAGAACTTTACTTTATGCACTTCCTCTTTAATCCCTCCTGGAAATGTAAGAACTTTACTTTATGCACTTCCTCTGTAATTCCTCCTGGAAATGTAAGAACTTTACTTTATGCACTTCCTCTGTAATCCCTACTGGAAATGTAAGAACTTTACATTATGTACTTCCTCTGTAATCCCTCCTGGAAATGTAAGAACTCTACTTTATGCATTTCCTCTATAATTCCTCCTGGAAATGTAAGAACTTTACTTTAGGCACTTCCTCTGTAATCCCTCCTGGAAATGTAATAATTTTACTTTATGCACTTCCTCTGTAAATCCTCCTGGAAATGTAAGATCTCTACTTTGTGCACATCCCCTGTAATCCCTCCTGGAAATTCAAGGACTCTACTTTCTGCACTTCCTCTGTAATTCCCCCATGGATATGAAAGAACTTTACTTTGTGCACTTCCTCTGTAAATACTCCTGGAAATGTAAGAACTCTACTTTGTGCACTTCCTCTGTAATCCCTCCTGGAAATGTAAGGACTCTACTTTCTGCACTTCCTCTTTAATTCCCCTGGAAATGTAAGAACTTTACTTTATGAACTTCCTCTATAATCCCTCCTGGAAATGTAAGGACTCTACTTTCTGCACTTCCTCTGTAATCCCTCCTGGAAATGTAAGAACTTTACTTTTTGCGCTTCCTCTGTAAATACTCCTGGAAATGTAAGAACTTTACTTTCTGCACTTCCTCTGTAAATCCTCCTGGAAATGTAAGGACTCTACTTTGTGCACTTCCTCTTTAATTACTCCTGGAAATGTAAGAACTTTACTTTATGCACTTCCTCTGTAATCCCTCCTGGAAATGTAAGAATTTTACTTTATGCACTTCCTCTGTAAATCCTCCTGGAAATGTAAGAACTTTACTTTATGCACTTCCTCTGTAATTCCTCCTGGAATTGTAAGAACTTTACTTTATGCACTTCCTCTGTAATCCCTACTGGAAATGTAAGAACTTTACTTTATGCACCTCCTCTGTAATCCCTCCTGGAAATGTAAGAACTGTACTTTATGCATTTCCTCTATAATTCCTCCTGGAAATGTAAGAAATTTACTTCAGGCACTTCCTCTGTAATCCCTCCTGGAAGTGTAAGAATTTTACTTTATGCACTTCCTCTGTAAATCCTCCTGGAAATATAAGAACTCTACTTTGTGCACATCCCCTGTTATCCCTCCTGGAAATGCAAGGACTCTACTTTCTGCACTTCTTCTGTAATTCCCCCATGGACATGTAAGAACTTTACTTTGTGCACTTCCTCTGTAAATACTCCTGGAAATGTAAGAACTCTACTTTGTGCACTTCCTCTGTAATCCCTCCTGGAAATGTAAGAATTTTACTTTATGCACTTCCTCTGTAAATCCTCCTGGAAATGTAAGAACTTTACTTTATGCACTTCCTCTGTAATCCCTCCTGGAAATGTAAGAATTTTACTATATGCACTTCCTCTGTAATCCCTCCTGGAAATGTGAGAACTTTACTTTATGCACTTCCTCTGTAAATCCTCCTGGAAATGTAAGAACTTTACTTTATGCACTTCCTCTATAATCCCTCCTGGAAATGTAAGAACTTTACTTTATGCACTTCCTCTGTAATCCCTCCTGGAAATATAAGAACTTTACTATATGCACTTCCTCTGTAATTCCTCCTGGAAATGTAAGAACTTTACTTTATGCACTTGCTCTGTAATCCCTCCTGGGAATGTAAGAATTTTACTTTATGCACTTCCTCTGTAAATCCTCCTGGAAATGTAAGAACTCTACTTTGTGCACATTCCCTGTAATCCCTCCTGGAAACGTAAGGACTCTACTTTCTGCACTTCCTCTGTAAATCCTCCTGGAAATGTAAGAACTTTACTTTATGCACTTCCTCTGTAATCACTCCTGGAAATGTAATAACTTTATGCACTTCCTCTGTAATTCCTCCTGGAAATGTTAGAGCTTTACTTTATGCAGTTCCTCTGTAATCCCTCCTGGAAATGTAAGAACTTTACTTTATGCACTTCCTCTGTAATTCCTCCTGGAAATGTAAGAACTCTACTTTGTGCACTTCCCCTGTAATCCCTCCTGGAAATGTAAAACTCTACTTTATGCACTTCCTCTGTAATCCCTCCTGGAAATGTAAGGACTCTACTTTCTGCACTTCCTCTTTAATTCCCCCTGGAAATGTAAGAACTCTACTTTATGCACTTCCTCTGTAATTCCTCCTGGAATTGTAAGAACTTTACTTTATGCACTTCCTCTGTAATACCTACTGGAAATGTAAGAACTTTACTTTATGCACCTCCTCTGTAATCCCTCCTGGAAATGTAAGAACTGTACTTTATGCATTTCCTCTATAATTCCTCCTGGAAATGTAAGAAATTTACTTTAGGCACTTCCTCTGTAATCCCTCCTGGAAATGTAAGAATTTTACTTTATGCACTTCCTCTGTAAATCCTCCTGGAAATGTAAGAACTCAACTTTGTGCACATCCCCTGTAATCCCTCCTGGAAATGCAAGGACTCTACTTTCTGCACTTCTTCTGTAATTCCCCCATGGACATGTAAGAACTTTACTTTGTGCACTTCCTCTGTAAATACTCCTGGAAATGTAAGAACTTTATTTTATGCACTTCCTCTGTAATCCCTCCTGGAAATCTAAGAATTTTACTATATGCACTTTGTCTGTAAATCCTTCTGGAAATGTAAGAACTTTACTTTCTGCACTTCCTCTTTAATTCCCCCTGGAAATATAAGAACTTTACTTTATGCACTTCCTCTGTAAATCCTCCTGGAAATGTAAGAACTTTACTTTATGCACTTACTCTGTAATCCCTCCTGGAAATGTAAGAACTTTACTTTATGCACTTCCTCTGTAATCCCTCCTGGAAATGTAAGAATTTTACTATATGCACTTCCTCTGTAATCCCTCCTGGAAATGTAAGAACTTTACTTTATGAACTTCCTCTGTAATCCCTCCTGGAAATGTAAGAACTCTACTTTATGCACTTCCTCTGTAATCCCTCCTGGAAATGTAATAACTCTACTTTGTGCATTTCCTCTATAATTCCTCCTGGAAATGTAAGAACTTTACTTTCTGCACATTCTCTGTAATCCCTTCTGGAAATGTAAGAACTCTACTCTCTGCACTTCCTCGGTAATTCCTCCTGGAAATGTAAGAACTTTACTTTCTGCACTTCCTCTATAATTCCTCCTGGAAATGTAAGAACTCTACTTTCTGCACTTCCTCTATAATCCCTCCTGGAAATGTAAGGACTCTACTTTCTGCACTTCCTCTGAAATCCCTTCGGGAAATTTAAGAACTTTACTTAATGCACTTCCCCTGTAATCCCTCCTGGAAATGTAAGGACTCTACTTTATGCACTTCCTCTGTAATCCCTTCTGGAAATGTAAGAACTTTACTTTGTGCACTTCCTCTGTAATCCCTCCTGGAAATGTAAGAACTTTTCTTTTTGCAATTCCTCTGTAAATCCTCCTGGAAATGTAAGAACGCTACTTTGCGCACATCCCCTGTAATCTCTCCTGGAAATGTAAGCACTCTACTTTCTGCACTTCCTCTTTAATTACCCCTGGAAATGTAAGAACTTTACTTTATGCACTTCCTCTGTAATCCCTCCTGGAAATGTATGAACTTTACTTTATGCACTTCCTCTGTAATCCCTCCTGGAAATGTAACAATTTTACTATATGCACTTCCTCTGTAATCCCTCCTGGAAATGTAAGAACTTTACTTTATGCACTTCCTCTGTAATCCCTCCTGGAAATGTATGAACTTTACTTTATGCACTTCCTCTGTAATCCCTCCTGGAAATGTAACAATTTTACTATATGCACTTCCTCTGTAATCCCTCCTGGAAATGTAAGAACTTTACTTTATGCACTTCCTCTGTAATCCCTCCTGGAAATGTAAGAACTTTACTTTATGCACTTCCTCTGTAATCCCTCCTGGAAATGTAAGAACTCTACTTTATGCACTTCCTCTGTAATCCCTCCTGGAAATGTAAGAACTCTACTTTATGCACTTGCTCTGTAATTCCCCCTGGAAATGTAAGAACTATACTTTCTGCACTTCCTCTGTAATCCCTCCTGGAAATGTAAGAACTCTACTTTGTGCATTTCCTCTATAATTCCTCCTGGAAATGTAAGAACTTTATTTTATGCACTTCCTCTGTAATCCCTCCTGGAAATGTAAGAATTTTACTATATGCACTTCTTCTGTAAATCCTTCTGGAAATGTAAGAACTTTACTTTCTGCACTTCCTCTTTAATTCCCCCTGGAAATATAAGAACTTTACTTTATGCACTTCCTCTGTAAATCCTCCTGGAAATGTAAGAACTTTACTTTATGCACTTCCTCTGTAATCCCTCCTGGAAATGTAAGAACTTTACTTTATGCACTTCCTCTGTAATCCCTCCTGGAAATGTAAGAATTTTACTATATGCACTTCCTCTGTAATCCCTCCTGGAAATGTAAGAACTTTACTTTATGAACTTCCTCTGTAATCCCTCCTGGAAATGTAAGAACTCTACTTTATGCACTTCCTCTGTAATCCCTCCTGGAAATGTAATAACTCTACTTTGTGCATTTCCTCTATAATTCCTCCTGGAAATGTAAGAACTTTACTTTATGCACTTGCTCTGTAATCCCTCCTGGGAATGTAAGAATTTTACTATATGCACTTCCTCTGTAATCCCTCCTGGAAATATAAGAACGTTACTATATGCACTTCCTCTGTAAATCCTCCTGGAAATGTAAGAACTCTACTTTGTGCACATCCCCTGTAATCCCTCCTGGAAATGTAAGGACTCTACTTTCTGCACTTACTCTTTAATTCCCCCTGGAAATGTAAGAACTTTACTTTATGCACTTCCTCTGTAAATCCTCCTGGAAATGTAAGAACTTTACTTTATGCACTTCCTCTGTAATCACTCCTGGAAATGTAATAACTTTACTTTATGCACTTCCTCTGTAATTCCTCCTGGAAATGTAAGAACTTTACTTTATGCACTTCCTCTGTAATCACTCCTGGAAATGTAATAACTTTACTTTTTGCACTTCCTCTGTAATTCCTCCTGGAAATGTAAGAACTTTACTTTATGCACTTCCTCTGTAATCCCTCCTGGAAATGTAAGAACTTTACTTTATGCACTTCCTCTGTAATTCCTCCTGGAAATGTAAGAACTTTACTTTATGCACTTCCTCTGTTAATCCTCCTGGAAATGTAATAACTTTACTTTATGCACTTCCTCTGTAAATCCTCCTGGAAATGTAAGAAGTCTACTTTGTGCACTTCCTCTGTAATCCCTCCTGGAAATATTAGAACAATACTTTGTGCACTTCCTCTGTAATCCCTCCTGGAAATGTAAAACTCTACTTTATGCACTTCCTCTGTAATCCCTCCTGGAAATGTAAGGACTCTACTTTCTGCACTTCCTCTTTAATTCCCCTTGGAAATGTAAGAACTTTACTTTATGCACTTCCTCTTTAATCCCTCCTGGAAATGTAAGAACTTTACTTTATGCACTTCCTCTGTAATTCCTCCTGGAAATGTAAGAACTTTACTTTATGCACTTCCTCTGTAATCCCTACTGGAAATGTAAGAACTTTACATTATGTACTTCCTCTGTAATCCCTCCTGGAAATGTAAGAACTCTACTTTATGCATTTCCTCTATAATTCCTCCTGGAAATGTAAGAACTTTACTTTAGGCACTTCCTCTGTAATCCCTCCTGGAAATGTAATAATTTTACTTTATGCACTTCCTCTGTAAATCCTCCTGGAAATGTAAGATCTCTACTTTGTGCACATCCCCTGTAATCCCTCCTGGAAATTCAAGGACTCTACTTTCTGCACTTCCTCTGTAATTCCCCCATGGATATGAAAGAACTTTACTTTGTGCACTTCCTCTGTAAATACTCCTGGAAATGTAAGAACTCTACTTTGTGCACTTCCTCTGTAATCCCTCCTGGAAATGTAAGGACTCTACTTTCTGCACTTCCTCTTTAATTCCCCTGGAAATGTAAGAACTTTACTTTATGAACTTCCTCTATAATCCCTCCTGGAAATGTAAGGACTCTACTTTCTGCACTTCCTCTGTAATCCCTCCTGGAAATGTAAGAACTTTACTTTTTGCGCTTCCTCTGTAAATACTCCTGGAAATGTAAGAACTTTACTTTCTGCACTTCCTCTGTAAATCCTCCTGGAAATGTAAGGACTCTACTTTGTGCACTTCCTCTTTAATTACTCCTGGAAATGTAAGAACTTTACTTTATGCACTTCCTCTGTAATCCCTCCTGGAAATGTAAGAATTTTACTTTATGCACTTCCTCTGTAATCCCTCCTGGAAATGTAAGAATTTTACTATATGCACTTCCTCTGTAATCCCTCCTGGAAATGTAAGAACTTTACTTTATGAACTTCCTCTGTAATCCCTCCTGGAAATGTAAGAACTCTACTTTATGCACTTCCTCTGTAATCCCTCCTGGAAATGTAATAACTCTACTTTGTGCATTTCCTCTATAATTCCTCCTGGAAATGTAAGAACTTTACTTTCTGCACATTCTCTGTAATCCCTTCTGGAAATGTAAGAACTCTACTCTCTGCACTTCCTCGGTAATTCCTCCTGGAAATGTAAGAACTTTACTTTCTGCACTTCCTCTATAATTCCTCCTGGAAATGTAAGAACTCTACTTTCTGCACTTCCTCTATAATCCCTCCTGGAAATGTAAGGACTCTACTTTCTGCACTTCCTCTGAAATCCCTTCGGGAAATTTAAGAACTTTACTTAATGCACTTCCCCTGTAATCCCTCCTGGAAATGTAAGGACTCTACTTTATGCACTTCCTCTGTAATCCCTTCTGGAAATGTAAGAACTTTACTTTGTGCACTTCCTCTGTAATCCCTCCTGGAAATGTAAGAACTTTTCTTTTTGCAATTCCTCTGTAAATCCTCCTGGAAATGTAAGAACGCTACTTTGCGCACATCCCCTGTAATCTCTCCTGGAAATGTAAGCACTCTACTTTCTGCACTTCCTCTTTAATTACCCCTGGAAATGTAAGAACTTTACTTTATGCACTTCCTCTGTAATCCCTCCTGGAAATGTATGAACTTTACTTTATGCACTTCCTCTGTAATCCCTCCTGGAAATGTAACAATTTTACTATATGCACTTCCTCTGTAATCCCTCCTGGAAATGTAAGAACTTTACTTTATGCACTTCCTCTGTAATCCCTCCTGGAAATGTATGAACTTTACTTTATGCACTTCCTCTGTAATCCCTCCTGGAAATGTAACAATTTTACTATATGCACTTCCTCTGTAATCCCTCCTGGAAATGTAAGAACTTTACTTTATGCACTTCCTCTGTAATCCCTCCTGGAAATGTAAGAACTTTACTTTATGCACTTCCTCTGTAATCCCTCCTGGAAATGTAAGAACTCTACTTTATGCACTTCCTCTGTAATCCCTCCTGGAAATGTAAGAACTCTACTTTATGCACTTGCTCTGTAATTCCCCCTGGAAATGTAAGAACTATACTTTCTGCACTTCCTCTGTAATCCCTCCTGGAAATGTAAGAACTCTACTTTGTGCATTTCCTCTATAATTCCTCCTGGAAATGTAAGAACTTTATTTTATGCACTTCCTCTGTAATCCCTCCTGGAAATGTAAGAATTTTACTATATGCACTTCTTCTGTAAATCCTTCTGGAAATGTAAGAACTTTACTTTCTGCACTTCCTCTTTAATTCCCCCTGGAAATATAAGAACTTTACTTTATGCACTTCCTCTGTAAATCCTCCTGGAAATGTAAGAACTTTACTTTATGCACTTCCTCTGTAATCCCTCCTGGAAATGTAAGAACTTTACTTTATGCACTTCCTCTGTAATCCCTCCTGGAAATGTAAGAATTTTACTATATGCACTTCCTCTGTAATCCCTCCTGGAAATGTAAGAACTTTACTTTATGAACTTCCTCTGTAATCCCTCCTGGAAATGTAAGAACTCTACTTTATGCACTTCCTCTGTAATCCCTCCTGGAAATGTAATAACTCTACTTTGTGCATTTCCTCTATAATTCCTCCTGGAAATGTAAGAACTTTACTTTATGCACTTGCTCTGTAATCCCTCCTGGGAATGTAAGAATTTTACTATATGCACTTCCTCTGTAATCCCTCCTGGAAATATAAGAACGTTACTATATGCACTTCCTCTGTAAATCCTCCTGGAAATGTAAGAACTCTACTTTGTGCACATCCCCTGTAATCCCTCCTGGAAATGTAAGGACTCTACTTTCTGCACTTACTCTTTAATTCCCCCTGGAAATGTAAGAACTTTACTTTATGCACTTCCTCTGTAAATCCTCCTGGAAATGTAAGAACTTTACTTTATGCACTTCCTCTGTAATCACTCCTGGAAATGTAATAACTTTACTTTATGCACTTCCTCTGTAATTCCTCCTGGAAATGTAAGAACTTTACTTTATGCACTTCCTCTGTAATCACTCCTGGAAATGTAATAACTTTACTTTTTGCACTTCCTCTGTAATTCCTCCTGGAAATGTAAGAACTTTACTTTATGCACTTCCTCTGTAATCCCTCCTGGAAATGTAAGAACTTTACTTTATGCACTTCCTCTGTAATTCCTCCTGGAAATGTAAGAACTTTACTTTATGCACTTCCTCTGTTAATCCTCCTGGAAATGTAATAACTTTACTTTATGCACTTCCTCTGTAAATCCTCCTGGAAATGTAAGAAGTCTACTTTGTGCACTTCCTCTGTAATCCCTCCTGGAAATATTAGAACAATACTTTGTGCACTTCCTCTGTAATCCCTCCTGGAAATGTAAAACTCTACTTTATGCACTTCCTCTGTAATCCCTCCTGGAAATGTAAGGACTCTACTTTCTGCACTTCCTCTTTAATTCCCCTTGGAAATGTAAGAACTTTACTTTATGCACTTCCTCTTTAATCCCTCCTGGAAATGTAAGAACTTTACTTTATGCACTTCCTCTGTAATTCCTCCTGGAAATGTAAGAACTTTACTTTATGCACTTCCTCTGTAATCCCTACTGGAAATGTAAGAACTTTACATTATGTACTTCCTCTGTAATCCCTCCTGGAAATGTAAGAACTCTACTTTATGCATTTCCTCTATAATTCCTCCTGGAAATGTAAGAACTTTACTTTAGGCACTTCCTCTGTAATCCCTCCTGGAAATGTAATAATTTTACTTTATGCACTTCCTCTGTAAATCCTCCTGGAAATGTAAGATCTCTACTTTGTGCACATCCCCTGTAATCCCTCCTGGAAATTCAAGGACTCTACTTTCTGCACTTCCTCTGTAATTCCCCCATGGATATGAAAGAACTTTACTTTGTGCACTTCCTCTGTAAATACTCCTGGAAATGTAAGAACTCTACTTTGTGCACTTCCTCTGTAATCCCTCCTGGAAATGTAAGGACTCTACTTTCTGCACTTCCTCTTTAATTCCCCTGGAAATGTAAGAACTTTACTTTATGAACTTCCTCTATAATCCCTCCTGGAAATGTAAGGACTCTACTTTCTGCACTTCCTCTGTAATCCCTCCTGGAAATGTAAGAACTTTACTTTTTGCGCTTCCTCTGTAAATACTCCTGGAAATGTAAGAACTTTACTTTCTGCACTTCCTCTGTAAATCCTCCTGGAAATGTAAGGACTCTACTTTGTGCACTTCCTCTTTAATTACTCCTGGAAATGTAAGAACTTTACTTTATGCACTTCCTCTGTAATCCCTCCTGGAAATGTAAGAATTTTACTTTATGCACTTCCTCTGTAAATCCTCCTGGAAATGTAAGAACTTTACTTTATGCACTTCCTCTATAATCCCTCCTGGAAATGTAAGAACTTTACTTTATGCACTTCCTCTGTAATCCCTCCTGGAAATGTAAGAACTTTACTAAATGCACTTCCTCTGTAATTCCTCCTGGAAATGTAAGAACTTTACTTTATGCACTTGCTCTGTAATCCCTCCTGGGAATGTAAGAATTTTACTTTATGCACTTCCTCTGTAAATCCTCCTGGAAATGTAAGAACTCTACTTTGTGCACATTCCCTGTAATCCCTCCTGGAAACGTAAGGACTCTACTTTCTGCACTTCCTCTGTAAATCCTCCTGGAAATGTAAGAACTTTACTTTATGCACTTCCTCTGTAATCACTCCTGGAAATGTAATAACTTTATGCACTTCCTCTGTAATTCCTCCTGGAAATGTTAGAGCTTTACTTTATGCAGTTCCTCTGTAATCCCTCCTGGAAATGTAAGAACTTTACTTTATGCACTTCCTCTGTAATTCCTCCTGGAAATGTAAGAACTCTACTTTGTGCACTTCCCCTGTAATCCCTCCTGGAAATGTAAAACTCTACTTTATGCACTTCCTCTGTAATCCCTCCTGGAAATGTAAGGACTCTACTTTCTGCACTTCCTCTTTAATTCCCCCTGGAAATGTAAGAACTCTACTTTATGCACTTCCTCTGTAATTCCTCCTGGAATTGTAAGAACTTTACTTTATGCACTTCCTCTGTAATACCTACTGGAAATGTAAGAACTTTACTTTATGCACCTCCTCTGTAATCCCTCCTGGAAATGTAAGAACTGTACTTTATGCATTTCCTCTATAATTCCTCCTGGAAATGTAAGAAATTTACTTTAGGCACTTCCTCTGTAATCCCTCCTGGAAATGTTAGAATTTTACTTTATGCACTTCCTCTGTAAATCCTCCTGGAAATGTAAGAACTCAACTTTGTGCACTTCCTCTGTAATCCCTCCTGGAAATGTAAGGACTCTACTTTCTGCACTTCCTCTTTAATTCCCCTGGAAATGTAAGAACTTTACTTTATGAACTTCCTCTATAATCCCTCCTGGAAATGTAAGGACTCTACTTTCTGCACTTCCTCTGTAATCCCTCCTGGAAATGTAAGAACTTTACTTTTTGCGCTTCCTCTGTAAATACTCCTGGAAATGTAAGAACTTTACTTTCTGCACTTCCTCTGTAAATCCTCCTGGAAATGTAAGGACTCTACTTTGTGCACTTCCTCTTTAATTACTCCTGGAAATGTAAGAACTTTACTTTATGCACTTCCTCTGTAATCCCTCCTGGAAATGTAAGAATTTTACTTTATGCACTTCCTCTGTAAATCCTCCTGGAAATGTAAGAAGTTTACTTTATGCACTTCCTCTGTAATCCCTCCTGGAAATGTAAGAATTTTACTATATGCACTTCCTCTGTAATCCCTCCTGGAAATGTGAGAACTTTGCTTTATGCACTTCCTCTGTAATCCCTCCTGGAAATGTATGAACTTTACTTTATGCACTTCCTCTGTAATCCCTCCTGGAAATGTAACAATTTTACTATATGCACTACCTCTGTAATCCCTCCTGGAAATGTAAGAACTTTACTTTATGCACTTCCTCTGTAATCCCTCCTGGAAATGTAAGAACTTTACTTTATGCACTTCCTCTGTAATCCCTCCTGGAAATGTAAGAACTCTACTTTATGCACTTCCTCTGTAATCCCTCCTGGAAATGTAAGAACTCTACTTTATGCACTTGCTCTGTAATTCCCCCTGGAAATGTAAGAACTATACTTTCTGCACTTCCTCTGTAATCCCTCCTGGAAATGTAAGAACTCTACTTTGTGCATTTCCTCTATAATTCCTCCTGGAAATGTAAGAACTTTATTTTATGCACTTCCTCTGTAATCCCTCCTGGAAATGTAAGAATTTTACTATATGCACTTCTTCTGTAAATCCTTCTGGAAATGTAAGAACTTTACTTTCTGCACTTCCTCTTTAATTCCCCCTGGAAATATAAGAACTTTACTTTATGCACTTCCTCTGTAAATCCTCCTGGAAATGTAAGAACTTTACTTTATGCACTTCTTCTGTAATCCCTCCTGGAAATGTAAGAACTTTACTTTATGCACTTCCTCTGTAATCCCTCCTGGAAATGTAAGAATTTTACTATATGCACTTCCTCTGTAATCCCTCCTGGAAATGTAAGAACTTTACTTTATGAACTTCCTCTGTAATCCCTCCTGGAAATGTAAGAACTCTACTTTATGCACTTCCTCTGTAATCCCTCCTGGAAATGTAATAACTCTACTTTGTGCATTTCCTCTATAATTCCTCCTGGAAATGTAAGAACTTTACTTTATGCACTTGCTCTGTAATCCCTCCTGGGAATGTAAGAATTTTACTATATGCACTTCCTCTGTAATCCCTCCTGGAAATATAAGAACGTTACTATATGCACTTCCTCTGTAAATCCTCCTGGAAATGTAAGAACTCTACTTTGTGCACATCCCCTGTAATCCCTCCTGGAAATGTAAGGACTCTACTTTCTGCACTTACTCTTTAATTCCCCCTGGAAATGTAAGAACTTTACTTTATGCACTTCCTCTGTAAATCCTCCTGGAAATGTAAGAACTTTACTTTATGCACTTCCTCTGTAATCACTCCTGGAAATGTAATAACTTTACTTTATGCACTTCCTCTGTAATTCCTCCTGGAAATGTAAGAACTTTACTTTATGCACTTCCTCTGTAATCACTCCTGGAAATGTAATAACTTTACTTTTTGCACTTCCTCTGTAATTCCTCCTGGAAATGTAAGAACTTTACTTTATGCACTTCCTCTGTAATCCCTCCTGGAAATGTAAGAACTTTACTTTATGCACTTCCTCTGTAATTCCTCCTGGAAATGTAAGAACTTTACTTTATGCACTTCCTCTGTTAATCCTCCTGGAAATGTAATAACTTTACTTTATGCACTTCCTCTGTAAATCCTCCTGGAAATGTAAGAAGTCTACTTTGTGCACTTCCTCTGTAATCCCTCCTGGAAATATTAGAACAATACTTTGTGCACTTCCTCTGTAATCCCTCCTGGAAATGTAAAACTCTACTTTATGCACTTCCTCTGTAATCCCTCCTGGAAATGTAAGGACTCTACTTTCTGCACTTCCTCTTTAATTCCCCTTGGAAATGTAAGAACTTTACTTTATGCACTTCCTCTTTAATCCCTCCTGGAAATGTAAGAACTTTACTTTATGCACTTCCTCTGTAATTCCTCCTGGAAATGTAAGAACTTTACTTTATGCACTTCCTCTGTAATCCCTACTGGAAATGTAAGAACTTTACATTATGCACTTCCTCTGTAATCCCTCCTGGAAATGTAAGAACTCTACTTTATGCATTTCCTCTATAATTCCTCCTGGAAATGTAAGAACTTTACTTTAGGCACTTCCTCTGTAATCCCTCCTGGAAATGTAAGAATTTTACTTTATGCACTTCCTCTGTAAATCCTCCTGGAAATGTAAGATCTCTACTTTGTGCACATCCCCTGTAATCCCTCCTGGAAATTCAAGGACTCTACTTTCTGCACTTCCTCTGTAATTCCCCCATGGATATGAAAGAACTTTACTTTGTGCACTTCCTCTGTAAATACTCCTGGAAATGTAAGAACTCTACTTTGTGCACTTCCTCTGTAATCCCTCCTGGAAATGTAAGGACTCTACTTTCTGCACTTCCTCTTTAATTCCCCTGGAAATGTAAGAACTTTACTTTATGAACTTCCTCTATAATCCCTCCTGGAAATGTAAGGACTCTACTTTCTGCACTTCCTCTGTAATCCCTCCTGGAAATGTAAGAACTTTACTTTTTGCGCTTCCTCTGTAAATACTCCTGGAAATGTAAGAACTTTACTTTCTGCACTTCCTCTGTAAATCCTCCTGGAAATGTAAGGACTCTACTTTGTGCACTTCCTCTTTAATTACTCCTGGAAATGTAAGAACTTTACTTTATGCACTTCCTCTGTAAATCCTCCTGGAAATGTAAGAACTTTACATTATGCACTTCCTCTGTAATCCCTCCTCGAAATGTAAGAATTTTACTATATGCACTTCCTCTGTAATCCCTCCTGGAAATGTGAGAACTTTACTTTATGCACTTCCTCTGTAAATCCTCCTGGAAATGTAAGAACTTTACTTTATGCACTTCCTCTATAATCCCTCCTGGAAATGTAAGAACTTTACTTTATGCACTTCCTCTGTAATCCCTCCTGGAAATGTAAGAACTTTACTAAATGCACTTCCTCTGTAATTCCTCCTGGAAATGTAAGAACTTTACTTTATGCACTTGCTCTGTAATCCCTCCTGGGAATGTAAGAATTTTACTTTATGCACTTCCTCTGTAAATCCTCCTGGAAATGTAAGAACTCTACTTTGTGCACATTCCCTGTAATCCCTCCTGGAAACGTAAGGACTCTACTTTCTGCACTTCCTCTGTAAATCCTCCTGGAAATGTAAGAACTTTACTTTATGCACTTCCTCTATAATCAGTCCTGGAAATGTAATAACTTTATGCACTTCCTCTGTAATTCCTCCTGGAAATGTTAGAGCTTTACTTTATGCAGTTCCTCTGTAATCCCTCCTGGAAATGTAAGAACTTTACTTTATGCACTTCCTCTGTAATTCCTCCTGGAAATGTAAGAACTCTACTTTGTGCACTTCCCCTGTAATCCCTCCTGGAAATGTAAAACTCTACTTTATGCACTTCCTCTGTAATCCCTCCTGGAAATGTAAGGACTCTACTTTCTGCACTTCCTCTTTAATTCCCCCTGGAAATGTAAGAACTCTACTTTATGCACTTCCTCTGTAATTCCTCCTGGAATTGTAAGAACTTTACTTTATGCACTTCCTCTGTAATACCTACTGGAAATGTAAGAACTTTACTTTATGCACCTCCTCTGTAATCCCTCCTGGAAATGTAAGAACTGTACTTTATGCATTTCCTCTATAATTCCTCCTGGAAATGTAAGAAATTTACTTTAGGCACTTCCTCTGTAATCCCTCCTGGAAATGTTAGAATTTTACTTTATGCACTTCCTCTGTAAATCCTCCTGGAAATGTAAGAACTCAACTTTGTGCACTTCCTCTGTAATCCCTCCTGGAAATGTAAGGACTCTACTTTCTGCACTTCCTCTTTAATTCCCCTGGAAATGTAAGAACTTTACTTTATGAACTTCCTCTATAATCCCTCCTGGAAATGTAAGGACTCTACTTTCTGCACTTCCTCTGTAATCCCTCCTGGAAATGTAAGAACTTTACTTTTTGCGCTTCCTCTGTAAATACTCCTGGAAATGTAAGAACTTTACTTTCTGCACTTCCTCTGTAATCCCTCCTGGAAATGTAAGAATTTTACTTTATGCACTTCCTCTGTAAATCCTCCTGGAAATGTAAGAAGTTTACTTTATGCACTTCCTCTGTAATCCCTCCTGGAAATGTAAGAATTTTACTATATGCACTTCCTCTGTAATCCCTCCTGGAAATGTGAGAACTTTGCTTTATGCACTTCCTCTGTAATCCCTCCTGGAAATGTATGAACTTTACTTTATGCACTTCCTCTGTAATCCCTCCTGGAAATGTAACAATTTTACTATATGCACTACCTCTGTAATCCCTCCTGGAAATGTAAGAACTTTACTTTATGCACTTCCTCTGTAATCCCTCCTGGAAATGTAAGAACTTTACTTTATGCACTTCCTCTGTAATCCCTCCTGGAAATGTAAGAACTCTACTTTATGCACTTCCTCTGTAATCCCTCCTGGAAATGTAAGAACTCTACTTTATGCACTTGCTCTGTAATTCCCCCTGGAAATGTAAGAACTATACTTTCTGCACTTCCTCTGTAATCCCTCCTGGAAATGTAAGAACTCTACTTTGTGCATTTCCTCTATAATTCCTCCTGGAAATGTAAGAACTTTATTTTATGCACTTCCTCTGTAATCCCTCCTGGAAATGTAAGAATTTTACTATATGCACTTCTTCTGTAAATCCTTCTGGAAATGTAAGAACTTTACTTTCTGCACTTCCTCTTTAATTCCCCCTGGAAATATAAGAACTTTACTTTATGCACTTCCTCTGTAAATCCTCCTGGAAATGTAAGAACTTTACTTTATGCACTTCTTCTGTAATCCCTCCTGGAAATGTAAGAACTTTACTTTATGCACTTCCTCTGTAATCCCTCCTGGAAATGTAAGAATTTTACTATATGCACTTCCTCTGTAATCCCTCCTGGAAATGTAAGAACTTTACTTTATGAACTTCCTCTGTAATCCCTCCTGGAAATGTAAGAACTCTACTTTATGCACTTCCTCTGTAATCCCTCCTGGAAATGTAATAACTCTACTTTGTGCATTTCCTCTATAATTCCTCCTGGAAATGTAAGAACTTTACTTTATGCACTTGCTCTGTAATCCCTCCTGGGAATGTAAGAATTTTACTATATGCACTTCCTCTGTAATCCCTCCTGGAAATATAAGAACGTTACTATATGCACTTCCTCTGTAAATCCTCCTGGAAATGTAAGAACTCTACTTTGTGCACATCCCCTGTAATCCCTCCTGGAAATGTAAGGACTCTACTTTCTGCACTTACTCTTTAATTCCCCCTGGAAATGTAAGAACTTTACTTTATGCACTTCCTCTGTAAATCCTCCTGGAAATGTAAGAACTTTACTTTATGCACTTCCTCTGTAATCACTCCTGGAAATGTAATAACTTTACTTTATGCACTTCCTCTGTAATTCCTCCTGGAAATGTAAGAACTTTACTTTATGCACTTCCTCTGTAATCACTCCTGGAAATGTAATAACTTTACTTTTTGCACTTCCTCTGTAATTCCTCCTGGAAATGTAAGAACTTTACTTTATGCACTTCCTCTGTAATCCCTCCTGGAAATGTAAGAACTTTACTTTATGCACTTCCTCTGTAATTCCTCCTGGAAATGTAAGAACTTTACTTTATGCACTTCCTCTGTTAATCCTCCTGGAAATGTAATAACTTTACTTTATGCACTTCCTCTGTAAATCCTCCTGGAAATGTAAGAAGTCTACTTTGTGCACTTCCTCTGTAATCCCTCCTGGAAATATTAGAACAATACTTTGTGCACTTCCTCTGTAATCCCTCCTGGAAATGTAAAACTCTACTTTATGCACTTCCTCTGTAATCCCTCCTGGAAATGTAAGGACTCTACTTTCTGCACTTCCTCTTTAATTCCCCTTGGAAATGTAAGAACTTTACTTTATGCACTTCCTCTTTAATCCCTCCTGGAAATGTAAGAACTTTACTTTATGCACTTCCTCTGTAATTCCTCCTGGAAATGTAAGAACTTTACTTTATGCACTTCCTCTGTAATCCCTACTGGAAATGTAAGAACTTTACATTATGCACTTCCTCTGTAATCCCTCCTGGAAATGTAAGAACTCTACTTTATGCATTTCCTCCATAATTCCTCCTGGAAATGTAAGAACTTTACTTTAGGCACTTCCTCTGTAATCCCTCCTGGAAATGTAAGAATTTTACTTTATGCACTTCCTCTGTAAATCCTCCTGGAAATGTAAGATCTCTACTTTGTGCACATCCCCTGTAATCCCTCCTGGAAATTCAAGGACTCTACTTTCTGCACTTCCTCTGTAATTCCCCCATGGATATGAAAGAACTTTACTTTGTGCACTTCCTCTGTAAATACTTCTGGAAATGTAAGAACTCTACTTTGTGCACTTCCTCTGTAATCCCTCCTGGAAATGTAAGGACTCTACTTTCTGCACTTCCTCTTTAATTCCCCTGGAAATGTAAGAACTTTACTTTATGAACTTCCTCTATAATCCCTCCTGGAAATGTAAGGACTCTACTTTCTGCACTTCCTCTGTAATCCCTCCTGGAAATGTAAGAACTTTACTTTTTGCGCTTCCTCTGTAAATACTCCTGGAAATGTAAGAACTTTACTTTCTGCACTTCCTCTGTAAATCCTCCTGGAAATGTAAGGACTCTACTTTGTGCACTTCCTCTTTAATTACTCCTGGAAATGTAAGAACTTTACTTTATGCACTTCCTCTGTAATCCCTCCTGGAAATGTAAGAATTTTACTTTATGCACTTCCTCTGTAAATCCTCCTGGAAATGTAAGAACTTTACTTTATGCACTTCCTCTGTAATCCCTCCTGGAAATGTAAGAATTTTACTATATGCACTTCCTCTGTAATCCCTCCTGGAAATGTGAGAACTTTACTTTATGCACTTCCTCTGTAAATCCTCCTGGAAATGTAAGAACTTTACTTTATGCACTTCCTCTATAATCCCTCCTGGAAATGTAAGAACTTTACTTTATGCACTTCCTCTGTAATCCCTCCTGGAAATGTAAGAACTTTACTAAATACACTTCCTCTGTAATTCCTCCTGGAAATGTAAGAACTTTACTTTATGCACTTGCTCTGTAATCCCTCCTGGGAATGTAAGAATTTTACTTTATGCAATTCCTCTGTAAATCCTCCTGGAAATGTAAGAACTCTACTTTGTGCACATTCCCTGTAATCCCTCCTGGAAACGTAAGGACTCTACTTTCTGCACTTCCTCTGTAAATCCTCCTGGAAATGTAAGAACTTTACTTTATGCACTTCCTCTGTAATCACTCCTGGAAATGTAATAACTTTATGCACTTCCTCTGTAATTCCTCCTGGAAATGTTAGAGCTTTACTTTATGCAGTTCCTCTGTAATCCCTCCTGGAAATGTAAGAACTTTACTTTATGCACTTCCTCTGTAATTCCTCCTGGAAATGTAAGAACTCTACTTTGTGCACTTCCCCTGTAATCCCTCCTGGAAATGTAAAACTCTACTTTATGCACTTCCTCTGTAATCCCTCCTGGAAATGTAAGGACTCTACTTTCTGCACTTCCTCTTTAATTCCCCCTGGAAATGTGAGAACTCTACTTTATGCACTTCCTCTGTAATTCCTCCTGGAATTGTAAGAACTTTACGTTATGCACTTCCTCTGTAATACCTACTGGAAATGTAAGAACTTTACTTTATGCACCTCCTCTGTAATCCCTCCTGGAAATGTAAGAACTGTACTTTATGCATTTCCTCTATAATTCCTCCTGGAAATGTAAGAAATTTACTTTAGGCACTTCCTCTGTAATCCCTCCTGGAAATGTAAGAATTTTACTTTATGCACTTCCTCTGTAAATCCTCCTGGAAATGTAAGAACTCAACTTTGTGCACTTCCTCTGTAATCCCTCCTGGAAATGTAAGGACTCTACTTTCTGCACTTCCTCTTTAATTCCCCTGGAAATGTAAGAACTTTACTTTATGAACTTCCTCTATAATCCCTCCTGGAAATGTAAGGACTCTACTTTCTGCACTTCCTCTGTAATCCCTCCTGGAAATGTAAGAACTTTACTTTTTGCGCTTCCTCTGTAAATACTCCTGGAAATGTAAGAACTTTACTTTCTGCACTTCCTCTGTAAATCCTCCTGGAAATGTAAGGACTCTACTTTGTGCACTTCCTCTTTAATTACTCCTGGAAATGTAAGAACTTTACTTTATGCACTTCCTCTGTAATCCCTCCTGGAAATGTAAGAATTTTACTTTATGCACTTCCTCTGTAAATCCTCCTGGAAATGTAAGAACTTTACGTTATGCACTTCCTCTGTAATCCCTCCTGGAAATGTGAGAACTTTACTTTATGCACTTCCTCTGTAAATCCTCCTGGAAATGTAAGAACTTTACTTTATGCACTTCCTCTATAATCTCTCCTGGAAATGTAAGAACTTTACTTTATGCACTTCCTCTGTAATCCCTCCTGGAAATATAAGAACTTTACTATATGCACTTCCTCTGTAATTCCTCCTGGAAATGTAAGAACTTTACTTTATGCACTTGCTCTGTAATCCCTCCTGGGAATGTAAGAATTTTACTTTATGCACTTCCTCTGTAAATCCTCCTGGAAATGTAAGAACTCTACTTTCTGCACCTCCTCTTTAATTCCCCCTGGAAATGTAAGAACTCTACTTTATGCACTTCCTCTGTAATTCCTCCTGGAATTGTAAGAACTTTACTTTATGCACTTCCTCTGTAATACCTACTGGAAATGTAAGAACTTTACTTTATGCACCTCCTCTGTAATCCATCCTGGAAATGTAAGAACTGTACTTTATGCATTTCCTCTATAATTCCTCCTGGAAATGTAAGAAATTTACTTTAGGCACTTCCTCTGTAATCCCTCCTGGAAATGTAAGAATTTTACTTTATGCACTTCCTCTGTAAATCCTCCTGGAAATGTAAGAACTCAACTTTGTGCACATCCCCTGTAATCCCTCCTGGAAATGCAAGGACTCTACTTTCTGCACTTCTTCTGTAATTCCCCCATGGACATGTAAGAACTTTACTTTGTGCACTTCCTCTGTAAATACTCCTGGAAATGTAAGAACTCTACTTTGTGCACTTCCTCTGTAATCCCTCCTGGAAATGTAAGGACTCTACTTTCTGCACTTCCTCTGTAATCCCTCCTGGAAATGTAAGAACTTTACTTTTTGCACTTCCTCTGTAAATACTCCTGGAAATGTAAGAACTTTACTTTATGCACTTCCTCTGTAATCCCTCCTGGAAATGTAAGAACTTTACTTTATGCACTTCCTCTGTAATCCCTCCTGGAAATGTAAGAATTCTCCTTTGTGCATTACCTCTTTAATCCCTCCTGGAAATGTAAGAACTCTACTTTGTGCACTTCCTCTTTAATCCCTCCTGGAAATGTAAAAACTCTACTTTGTGCACTTCCTCTTTAATTACTCCTGGAAATGTAAGAACTTTACTTTATTCACTTCCTCTGTAATCCCTCCTGGAAATGTAAGAACTTTACTTTATGCACTTCCTCTGTAATCCCTCCTGGAAACGTAAGGACTCTACTTTCTGCACTTCCTCTGTAAATCCTCCTGGAAATGTAAGAACTTTACTTTATGCACTTCCTCTGTAATCACTCCTGGAAATGTAATAACTTTATGCACTTCCTCTGTAATTCCTCCTGGAAATGTAAGAACTTTACTTTGTGCACTTCCTCTGTAATCCCTCCTGGAAATGTAAGAACTTTACTTTATGCACTTCCTCTGTAATTCCTCCTGGAAATGTAAGAGCTTTACTTTATGCAGTTCCTCTGTAATCCCTCCTGGAAATGTAAGAACTTTACTTTATGCACTTCCTCTGTAATACCTCCTGGAAATGTAAGAACTCTACTTTGTGCACTTCCTCTGTAATCCCTCCTGGAAATATTAGAACTCTACTTTGTGCACTTCCCCTGTAATCCCTCCTGGAAATGTAAAACTCTACTTTATGCACTTCCTCTGTAATTCCTCCTGGAAATGTAAGGACTCTACTTTCTGCACTTCCTCTTTAATTCCCCCTGGAAATGTAAGAACTCTACTTTATGCACTTCCTCTTTAATCCCTCCTGGAAATGTAAGAACTTTACTTTATGCACTTCCTCTGTAATTCCTCCTGGAATTGTAAGAACTTTACTTTATGCACTTCCTCTGTAATCCCTACTGGAAATGTAAGAACTTTACTTTATGCACCTCCTCTGTAATCCCTCCTGGAAATGTAAGAACTGTACTTTATGCATTTCCTCTATAATTCCTCCTGGAAATGTAAGAACTTTACTTTATGGACTTCCTCTGTAATCCCTCCTGGAAATGTATGAACTTTACTTTCTGCACTTCCTCTGTAATCCCTCCTGGAAATGTAAGGACTCTACTTTGTGCACTTCCTCTTTAATCCCTCCTGGAAATGTAAGAATTCTACTTTGTGCATTACCTCTATAATTCCTCCAGGAAATGTAAGAACTTTACTTTATGCACTTCCTCTGTAATCCCTCCTGGAAATGTAAGAACTCTACTTTGTGCACTTCCTCTTTAATCCCTCCTGGAAATGTAAAAACTCTACTTTGTGCACTTCCTCTGTAATCCCTCCTGGAAATGTAAGAACTCTACTTTATGCACTTCCTCTGTAATTCCTCCTGGAAATGTAAGAACTCTACTTTATGCCCTTCCTCTGTAATCCCTCCTGGAAATGTAAGAACTTTACTTTATGCACTTCCTCTGTAATTCCTCCTGGAAATGTAAGAACTTTACTTTATGCCCTTCCTCTGTAATCCCTCCTGGAAATGTAAGAACTTTACTTTTTGCACTTCCTCTGTAAATACTCCTGGAAATGTAAAAACTTTACTTTATGCACTTCCTCTGTAATCCCTCCTGGAAATGTAAGAACTTTACTTTATGCACTTCCTCTGTAATCCCTCCTGGAAATGTAAGAATTCTACTTTGTGCATTACCTCTATAATTCCTCCAGGAAATGTAAGAACTTTACTTTATGCACTTCCTCTGTAATCCCTCCTGGAAATGTAAGAACTCTACTTTGTGCACTTCCTCTTTAATCCCTCCTGGAAATGTAAGAACTTTGTGCACTTCCTCTGTAATTCCTCCTGGAAATGTAAGAACTCTACTTTATGCACTTCCTCTGTAATTCCTCCTGGAAATGTAAGAACTCTACTTTGTGCATTTCCTCTATAATTTCTCCTGGAAATGTAAGATCTTTACTTTATGCCCTTCCTCTGTAATCCCTCCTGGAAATGTAAGAACTATACTTTATGCACTTCCTCTGTAATTTCTCCTGGAAATGTAAGAACTTTACTTTATGCACTTCCTCTGTAATCCCTCCTGGAAATGTAAGAACTTTACTTTATGCACTTCCTCTGTAATCCCTCCTGGAAATGTAAGAACTCTACTTTCTGCACTTCCTCTGTAATCCCTCCTGGAAATGTAAGAACTCTACCTCATGCATTTCCTCTATAATTCCTCCTGGAAGTGTAAGAACTTTACTTTAGGCACTTCCTCTGTAACCCTCCCTGAAATGTAAGAATTTTACTTTATGCACTTCCTCTGTAAATACTCCTGGAAATGTAAAGAGTCTACTTTGTGCACTTCCTCTGTAATTCCTCCTGGAAATGTAAGAACTCTACTTTCTGCACTTCCTCTTTAATCCCTCCTGGAAATGTAAAAACTTTACTTTTTGCACTTCCTCTGTAAATACTCCTGGAAATGTAAGAACTCTTCTTTGTGCACTTCCTCTGTAATCCCTCCTGGAAATGTAAGAACTTTGTGCACTTCCTCTGTAATTACTCCTGGAAATGTAAGAACTCTACTTTCTGCACTTCCTCTTTAATTCCTCCTGGAAATGTAAGAACTCTACTTTGTGCATTTCCTCTATAATTCCTCCTGGAAATGTAAGAACTTTACTTTCTGCACTTCCTCTGTAATCCCTCTTGGAAATGTAAGAACTTTACTTCATGCATTTCCTCTATAATTCTTCCTGGAAATGTAAGAACTTTACTTTAGGCACTTCCTCTGTAATCCCTCCTGAAAATGTAAGAATTTTACTTCATGCACTTCCTCTGTAAATCCTCCTGGAAATGTAAGAACTCTACTTTGTGCACATCCCCTGTAATTCCTCCTGGAAATGTAAGAACTCTACTTTCTGCACTTCCTCTTTAATTCCTCCTGGAAATGTAAGAACTCTACTTTGTGCATTTCCTCTATAATTCTTCCTGGAAATGTAAGAACTTTACTTTATGCACTTCCTCTGTAAATACTCCTGGAAATGTAAAGACTCTACTTTCTGCACTTCCTCTGTAATCCCTCCTGGAAATGTTAGAACTTTACTTTTTGCACTTCCTCTGTAAATACTCCTGGAAATGTAAGAACTCTACTTTGTGCACTTCCTCTTTAATCCCTCCTGGAAATGTAAAAACTCTACTTTGTGGACTTCCTCTGTAATCCTTCCTGGAAATGTAAGAACTTTACTTTATGCACTTCCTCTGTAATCCCTCCTGGAAATGTAAGAACTTTACTTTATGCACTTCCTCTGTAATCCCTCCTGGAAATGTAAGAACTCTACTTTGTGCACATCCTCTGTAATCCCTCCTGGAAATGTAAGAACTCTGCTATGTGCATTTGCTCTATAATTCCTCCTGGAAATGTAAGAACTTTACTTTATGCACTTGCTCTGTAATCCCTCCTGGGAATGTAAGAATTTTACTTTATGCATTTCCTCTGTAAATCCTCCTGGAAATGTAAGAACTCTACTTTGTCCACATCACCTGTAATCCCTCCTGGAAATGTAAGGACTCTACTTTCTGCACTTCCTCTTTAATTCCCCCTGGAAATGTAAGAACTTTACTTTATGCACTTCCTCTGTAATCCCTCCTGGAAATGTAAGAACTTTACTTTATGCACTTCCTCTGTAATTCCTCCTGGAAATGTAAGAACTTTACTTTATGCACTTCCTCTGTAAATCCTCCTGGAAATGTAAGAACTTTACTTTATGCACTTCCTCTGTAAATCCTCCTGGAAATGTAAGAACTCTACTTTGTGCACTTCCTCTGTTATCCCTCCTGGAAATATTAGAACTCTACTTTGTGCACTTCCTCTGTAATCCCTCCTGGAAATGTAAAACTCTACTTTGTGCACTTCCTCTGTAATCCCTCCTGGAAATGTAAGGACTCTACTTTCTGCACTTCCTCTGTAATCCCGCCTGGAAATGTAAGAACTTTACTTTATGCACTTCCTCTGTAATCCCTCCTGGAAATGTAAGAACTCTACTTTCTGCACTTCCTCTGTAATCCCTTCTGGAAATGTAAGAACTTTACTTTTTGCACTTCCTCTGTAATCCCTCCTGGAAATGTAAGGACTCTACTTTCTGCACTTCCTCTGTAATCCCTTCTGGAAATGTAAGAACTTTACTTTGTGCACTTCCTTTGTAATCCCTCCTGGAAGTGTAAGAACTTTTCTTTTTGCAATTCCTCTGTAAATCCTCCTGGAAATGTAAGAATGCTAATTTGTGCACATCCCCTGTAATCCCTCCTGGAAATGTAAGGACTCTACTTTCTGCACTTCCTCTGTAATCCCTCCTGGATATGTAAGAACTTTACTTTATGCACTTCCTCTGTAAATCCTCCTGGAAATGTAAGAACTTTGCTTTCTGCACTTCCTCTGTAAATCCTCCTGGAAATGTAAGGAATCTACGTTGTGCACTTCCTCTTTAATTACTCCTGGAAATGTAAGAACTTTAGTTTATGCACTTCCTCTGTAATCCCTCCTGGAAATGTGCACTTCCTCTTTAATTACTCCTGGAAATGTAAGAACTTTACTTTATGCACTTCCTCTGTAATCCCTCCTGGAAATGTAAGAACTTTACTTTCTGCACTTCCTCTGTAATCCCTCCTGGAAATGTAAGAACGTTACTATATGCACATCCTCTGTAATCCCTCCTGGAAATGTAAGAACTTTACTATATGCACTTCCTCTGTAATTCCTCCTGGAAATGTAAGAACTTTACTTTATGCACTTGCTCTGTAATCCCTCCTGGGAATGTAAGAATTTTACTTTATGCACTTCCTCTGTAAATCCTCCTGGAAATGTAAGAACTCTACTTTGTGCACATCCCCTGTAATCCCTCCTGGAAACGTAAGGACTCTACTTTCTGCACTTCCTCTATAATTCCTCCTGGAAATATAAGAACTTTACTTTATGCACTTCCTCTGTAATCACTCCTGGAAATGTAATAACTTTACTTTATGCACTTCCTCTGTAATTCCTCCTGGAAATGTAAGAACTTTACTTTATGCACTTCCTCTGTAATCACTCCTGGAAATGTAATAACTTTACTTTATGCACTTCCTCTGTAATCCCTACTGGAAATGTAAGAACTTTACTTTATGCACTTCCTCTGTAATCCCTCCTGGAAATGTAGGAACTGTACTTTGTGCATTTCCTCTATAATTACTCCTGGAAATGGAAGAACTTTAGTTTATGCACTTCCTCTGTAATCCCTCCTGGAAATGTGCACTTCCTCTTTAATTACTCCTGGAAATGTAAGAACTTTACTTTATGCACTTCCTCTGTAATCCCTCCTGGAAATGTAAGAACTTTGCTTTCTGCACTTCCTCTGTAATCCCTCCTGGAAATGTAGGAACTCTACTTTGTGCATTTCCTCTGTAAATCATCCTGGAAATGTAAGAACTTTACTTTTTGCACTTCCTCTGTAATCCCTCCTGGAAATGTAAGAAAGTTACTATATGCACATCCTCTGTAATCCCTCCTGGAAATGTAAGAACTTTACTATATGCACTTCCTCTGTAATTCCTCCTGGAAATGTAAGAACTTTACTTTATGCACTTGCTCTGTAATCCCTCCTGGGAATGTAAGAATTTTACTTTATGCACTTCCTCTGTAAATCCTCCTGGAAATGTAAGAACTCTACTTTGTGCACATCCCCTGTAATCCCTCCTGGAAACGTAAGGACTCTACTTTCTGCACTTCCTCTGTAATTCCTCCTGGAAATATAAGAACTTTACTTTATGCACTTCCTCTGTAATCACTCCTGGAAATGTAATAACTTTACTTTATGCACTTCCTCTGTAATTCCTCCTGGAAATGTAAGAACTTTACTTTATGCACTTCCTCTGTAATCACTCCTGGAAATGTAATAACTTTACTTTATGCACTTCCTCTGTAATCCCTCCTGGAAATGTAAGAACTTTACTTTATGCACTTCCTCTGTAATCCCTCCTGGAAATGTAGGAACTGTACTTTGTGCATTTCCTCTATAATTACTCCTGGAAATGTAAGAACTTTACTTTATGCACTTGCTCTGTAATCCCTCCTGGAAATGTAAGAATTTTACTTTATGCACTTCCTCTGTAAATCCTCCTGGAAATGTAAGAACTTTACTTTCTGCACTTCCTCTTTAATTCCCCCTGGAAATGTAAGAACTTTACTTTATGCACTTCCTCTGTAAATCCTCCTGGAAATGTAAGAACTTTACTTTATGCACTTCCTCTGTAAATCCTCCTGGAAATGTAAGAACTTTACTTTATGCACTTCCTTCGTAATCCCTCCTGGAAATGTAAGAACTTTACTTTATGCACTTCCTCTGTAATCCCTCCTGGAAATGTAAGAACTTTACTATATGCACTTCCTCTGTAATCCCTCCTGGAAATGTAAGAACTTTACTATATGCACTTCCTCTGTAATTCCTCCTGGAAATGTAAGAACTTTACTTTATGCACTTGCTCTGTAATCCCTCCTGGGAATGTAAGAATTTTACTTTATGCACTTCCTCTGTAAATCCTCCTGGAAATGTAGGAACTGTACTCTGAGCATTTCCTCTATAATTCCTCCTGGAAATGTAAGAACTTTACTTTATGCACTTGCTCTGTAATCCCTCCTGGAAATGTAAGAATTTTACTTTATGCACTTCCTCTGTAAATCCTCCTGGAAATGTAAGAACTTTACTTTCTGCACTTCCTCTTTAATTCCCCCTGGAAATGTAAGAACTTTACTTTATGCACTTCCTCTGTAAATCCTCCTGGAAATGTAAGAACTTTACTTTATGCACTTCCTCTGTAATCCCTCCTGGAAATGTAAGAACTTTACTTTATGCACTTCCTCTGTAATCCCTCCTGGAAATGTAAGAACTTTACTATATGCACTTCCTATGTAATCCCTCCTGGAAATGTAAGAACTTTACTATATGCACTTCCTCTGTAATTCCTCCTGGAAATGTAAGAACTCTACTTTATGCACTTCCTCTGTAAATCCTCCTGGAAATGTAAGAACTCTACTTTGTGCACATCCCCTGTAATCTCTCCTGGAAACGTAAGGACTCTACTTTCTGCACTTCCTCTGTAAATCCTCCTGGAAATGTAAGAACTTTACTTTATGCACTTTCTCTGTAATCACTCCTGGAAATGTAATAACTTTACTTTATACACTTCCTCTGTAATTCCTCCTGGAAAAGTAAGAACTTTACTTTATGCACTTCCTCTGTAATCCCTCCTGGAAATGTAAGAACTTTACTTTATGCACTTCCTCTGTAATCCCTCCTGGAAATGTAAGAACTTTACTTTATGCACTTCCTCTGTAATTCCTCCTGGAAATGTAAGAACTCTACTTTGTGCACTTCCTCTGTAATCCCTCCTGGAAATATTAGAACTCTACTTTGTGCACTTCCTCTGTAATCCCTCCTGGAAATGTAAAACTCTACTTTATGCACTTCCTCTGTAATCCCTCCTGGAAATGTAAGGACTCTACTTTCTGCACTTCCTCTTTAATTCCCCTTGGAAATGTAAGAACTCTACTTTATGCACTTCCTCTTTAATCCCTCCTGGAAATGTAAGAACTTTACTTTATGCACTTCCTCTGTAATTCCTCCTGGAATTGTAAGAACTTTACGTTATGCACTTCCTCTGTAATCCCTACTGGAAATGTAAGAACTTTACTTTATGCACCTCTTCTGTAATCCCTCCTGGAAATGTAAGAACTGTACTTTATGCATTTCCTCTATAATTCCTCCTGGAAATGTAAGAAATTTACTTTAGGCACTTCCTCTGTAATCCTTCCTGGAAATGTAAGAATTTTACTTTATGCACTTCCTCTGTAAATCCTCCTGGAAATGTAAGAACTCTACTTTGTGCACATCCCCTGTAATCCCTCCTGGAAATGCAAGGACTCTACTTTCTGCACTTCTTCTGTAATTCCCCCATGGACATGTAAGAACTTTACTTTTTGCACTTCCTCTGTAAATACTCCTGGTAATGTAAGGACTCTACTTTCTGCACTTCCTCTTTAATTCCCCCTGGAAATGTAAGAACTTTACTTTATGAACTTCCTCTATAATCCCTCCTGGAAATGTAAGAGCTTTACTTTGTGCACTCCCTTTGTAATCCCTCCTGGAAATGTAGGAACTCTACTTTGTGCATTTCCTCTATAATTCCTCGTGGAAATGTAAGAACTTTACTTTCTGCACTTCCTCTTTAATTCCTCCTGGAAATGTAAGAACTTTACTTTATGCACTTGCTCTGTAATCCCTCCTTGAAATGTAAGAATTTTACTTTATGCACTTCCTCTGTAAATCCTCCTGGAAATGTAAGAACTTTACTTTCTGCACTTCCTCTTTAATTCCCCCTGGAAATGTAAGAACTTTACTTTATGCACTTCCTCTGTAAATCCTCCTGGAAATGTAAGAACTTTACTTTATGCACTTCCTCTGTAAATCCTCCTGGAAATGTAAGAACTTTACTTTATGCACTTCCTCTGTAATCCCTCATGGAAATGTAAGAACTTTACTTTATGCACTTCCTCTGTAATCCCTCCTGGAAATGTAAGAACTTTACTATATGCACTTCCTCTGTAATCCCTCCTGGAAATGTAAGAACTTTACTATATGCAATTCCTCTGTAATTCCTCCTGGAAATGTAAGAACTTTACTTTATGCACTTGCTCTGTAATCCCTCCTGGGAATGTAAGAATTTTACTTTATGCACTTCCTCTGTAAATCCTCCTGGAAATGTAAGAACTCTACTTTGTGCACATCCCCTGTAATCCCTCCTGGAAACGTAAGGACTCTACTTTCTGTACTTCCTCTGTAAATCCTCCTGGAAATGTAAGAACTTTACTTTGTGCATTTCCTCTATAATTCCTCCTGGAAATGTGAGAACTCTACTTTATGCACTTCCTCTGCAATTCCTCCTGGAAATGTAAGAACTCTACTTTGTGCATTTCCTCTATAATTCCTCCTGGAAATGTAAGAACTCTACTTTGTGCATTTCCTCTATAATTCCTCCTGGAAATGTAAGAACTTTACTTTATGCACTTCCTCTGTAATTCCTCTTGGAAATGTAAGAACTTTACTTTATGCACTTCCTCTGTAATCCCTCCTGGAAATGTAAGAACTTTACTTTATGCACTTCCTCTGTAATCCCTCCTGGAAATGTAAGAACTCTACTTTCTGCACTTCCTCTGTAATCCCTCCTGGAAATGTAAGAACTCTACTTCATGCATTTCCTCCATAATTCCTCCTGGAAATGTAAGAACTTTACTTTATGCACTTCCTCTGTAATCCCTCCTGGAAATGTAAGAACTCTACTTTCTGCACTTCCTCTGTAATCCCTCCTGGAAATGTAAGAACTCTACTTCATGCATTTCCTCCATAATTCCTCCTGGAAGTGTAAGAACTTTACTTTAGGCACTTCCTATGTAATCCCTCCCTGGAATGTAAGAATTTTACTTTATGCACTTCCTCTGTAAATACTCCTGGAAATGTAAAGAATCTACTTTGTGCACTTCCTCTGTAATCCCTCTTGGAAATGTAAGAACTTTACTTTTTGCACTTCCTCTGTAAATACTCCTGGAAATGTAAGAACTCTACTTTGTGCACTTCCTCTTTAATCCCTCCTGGAAATGTAAAAATTCTACTTTGTCCACTTCCTCTGTAATCCCTCCTGGAAATGTAAGAACTTTGTGCACTTCCTCTGTAATTCCTCCTGGAAATGTAAGAACTCTACTTTCTGCACTTCCTCTTTAATTCCTCCTGGAAATGTAAGAACTCTACTTTGTGCATTTCCTCTATAATTCCTCCTGGAAATGTGAGAACTTTACTTTATGCCCATCCTCTGTAATCCCTCCTGGAAATGTAAGAACTTTACTTTATGCACTTCCTCTGTAATTCCTCCTGGAAATGTAAGAATTTTACTTTATGCACTTCCTCTGTAATCCCTCCTGGAAATGTAAGAACTTTACTTTATGCACTTCCTCTGTAATCCCTCCTGGAAATGTAAGAACTCTACTTTATGAATTTCCTCAATAATTCCTCCTGGAAGTGTAAGAACTTTATTTTAGGCACTTCCTCTGTAATCCCTCCCGGAAATGTAAGAATTTTACTTTATGCACTTCCTCTGTAAATACTCCTGGAAATGGAAAGAGTTTACTTTGTGCACTTCCTCTGTAATCCCTCCTGGAAATGTAAGAACTTTACTTTTTGCACTCCTCTGTAAATACTCCTGGAAATGTAAGAACTCTTCTTTGTGCACTTCCTCTTTAATCCCTCCTGCAAATGTAAAAATTCTACTTTGTCCACTTCCTCTGTAATCCCTCCTGGAAAGGTAAGAACTTGGTGCACTGCCTCTGTAATTCCTCCTGGAAATGTAAGAACTTTACTTTATATACTTCCTCTGTAATCCCTCTTGGAAATGTAAGAACTTTACTTTATGCATTTCCTCTATAATTCCTCCTGGAAATGTAAGAACTTTACTTTAGGCACTTCCTCTGTAATCCCTCCTGAAAATGTAAGAATTTTACTTTATGCACTTCCTCTGTAAATCCTCCTGGAAATGTAAGAACTCTACTTTGTGCACATCCCCTGTAATTCCTCCTGGAAATGTAAGAACTCTACTTTCTGCACTTCCTCTTTAATTCCTCCTGGAAATGTAAGAACTCTACTTTGTGCATTTCCTCTATAATTCCTCCTGGAAATGTAAGAACTTTACTTTATGCTCTTCCTCTGTAAATACTCCTGGAAATGTAAGGACTCTACTTTCTGCACTTCCTCTGTAATCCCGCCTGGAAATGTAAAAACTCTACTTTGTGCACTTCCTCTTTAATCCCTCCTGGAAATGTAAGAACTTTACTATATGCACGTCCTCTGTAATCCCTCCTGGAAATGTAAGAACTTTACTATATGCACTTCCTCTGTAATTCCTCCTGGAAATGTAAGAACTTTACTTTATGCACTTGCTCTGTAATCCCTCCTGGGAATGTAAGAATTTTACTTTATGCACTTCCTCTGTAAATCCTCCTGGAAATGTAGGAACTGTACTCTGTGCATTTCCTCTATAATTCCTCCTGGAAATGTAAGAACTTTACTTTATGCACTTGCTCTGTAATCCCTCCTGGAAATGTAAGAATTTTACTTTATGCACTTCCTCTGTAAATCCTCCTGGAAATGTAAGAACTTTACTTTCTGCACTTCCTCTTTAATTCCCCCTGGAAATGTAAGAACTTTACTTTATGCACTTCCTCTGTAAATCCTCCTGGAAATGTAAGAACTTTACTTTATGCACTTCCTCTGTAATCCCTCCTGGAAATGTAAGAACTTTACTTTATGCACTTCCTATGTAATCCCTCCTGGAAATGTAAGACCTTTACTATATGCACTTCCTCTGTAATTCCTCCTGGAAATGTAAGAACTCTACTTTATGCACTTGCTCTGTAATCCCTCCTGGGAATGTAAGAATTTTACTTTATGCACTTCCTCTGTAAATCCTCCTGGAAATGTAAGAACTCTACTTTGTGCACATCCCCTGTAATCTCTCCAGGAAACGTAAGGACTCTACTTTCTGCACTTCCTCTGTAAATCCTCCTGGAAATGTAAGAACTTTACTTTATGCACTTTCTCTGTAATCACTCGTGGAAATGTAATAACTTTACTTTATACACTTCCTCTGTAATTCCTCCTGGAAAAGTAAGAACTTTACTTTATGCACTTCCTCTGTAATCCCTCCTGGAAATGTAAGAACTTTACTTTATGCACTTCCTCTGTAATTCCTCCTGGAAATGTAAGAACTTTACTTTATGCACTTCCTCTGTAATCCCTCCTGGAAATGTAAGAACTTTACTTTATGCACTTCCTCTGTAATTCCTCCTGGAAATGTAAGAACTCTACTTTGTGCACTTCCTCTGTAATCCCTCCTGGAAATATTAGAACTCTACTTTGTGCACTTCCTCTGTAATCCCTCCTGGAAATGTAAAACTCTACTTTATGTACTTCCTCTGTAATCCCTCCTGGAAATGTAAGGACTCTACTTTCTGCACTTCCACTTTAATTCCCCTTGGAAATGTAAGAACTCTACTTTATGCACTTCCTCTTTAATCCCTCCTGGAAATGTAAGAACTTTACTTTATGCACTTCCTCTGTAATTCCTCCTGGAATTGTAAGAACTTTACGTTATGCACTTCCTCTGTAATCCCTACTGGAAATGTAAGAACTGTACTTTATGCATTTCCTCTATAATTCCTCCTGGAAATGTAAGAAATTTACTTTAGGCACTTCCTCTGTAATCCCTCCTGGAAATGTAAGAATTTTACTTTATGCACTTCCTCTGTAAATCCTCCTGGAAATGTAAGAACTCTACTTTGTGCACATCCCCTGTAATCCCTCCTGGAAATGCAAGGACTCTACTTTCTGCACTTCCTCTGTAATCCCTCCTGGAAATGTAAGAATTTTACTTTATGCACTTCCTCTGTAAATCCTCCTGGAAATGTAAGAACTCTACTTTGTGCACATCCCCTGTAATCCCTCCTGGAAATGCAAGGACTCTACTTTCTGCACTTCTTCTGTAATTCCCCCATGGACATGTAAGAACTTTACTTTCTGCACTTCCTCTGTAAATACTCCTGGAAATGTAAGAACTCTACTTTGTGCACTTCCTCTGTAATCCCTCCTGGAAATATTAGAACTCTACTTTGTGCACTTCCTCTGTAATCCCTCCTGGAAATGTAAAACTCTACTTTATGCACTTCCTCTGTAATCCCTCCTGGAAATGTAAGGACTCTACTTTCTGCACTTCCTCTTTAATTCCCCCTGGAAATGTAAGAACTCTACTTTATGCACTTCCTCTTTAATCCCTCCTGGAAATGTAGGAACTTTACTTTATGCACTTCCTCTGTAATTCCTCCTGGAATTGTAAGAACTTTACGTTATGCACTTCTTCTGTAATCCCTACTGGAAATGTAAGAACTTTACTTTATGCACCTCTTCTGTAATCCCTCCTGGAAATGTAAGAACTGTACTTTATGCATTTCCTCTATAATTCCTCCTGGAAATGTAAGAAATTTACTTTAGGCACTTCCTCTGTAATCCCTCCTGGAAATGTAAGAATTTTACTTTATGCACTTCCTCTGTAAATACTCCTGGAAATGTAAGGACTCTACTTTGTGCACTTCCTCTGTAATCCCTCCTGGAAATGTAAGAATTCTACTTTGTGCATTACCTCTATAATTCCTCCTGGAAATGTAAGAACTCTACTTTGTGCACTTCCTCTGTAATCCCTCCTGGAAATGTAAGAACTTTGTGCACTTCCTCTGTAATTCCTCCTGGAAATGTGAGAACTCTACTTTATGCACTTCCTCTGCAATTCCTCCTGGAAATGTAAGAACTCTACTTTGTGCATTTCCTCTATAATTCCTCCTGGAAATGTAAGAACTCTACTTTGTGCATTTCCTCTATAATTCCTCCTGGAAATGTAAGAACTTTACTTTATGCACTTCCTCTATAATTCCTCCTGGAAATGTAAGAACTCTACTTTGTGCATTTCCTCTATAATTCCTCCTGGAAATGTAAGAACTTTACTTTATGCACTTCCTCTGTAATTCCTCTTGGAAATGTAAGAACTTTACTTTATGCACTTCCTCTGTAATCCCTCCTGGAAATGTAAGAACTTTACTTTATGCACTTCCTCTGTAATCCCTCCTGGAAATGTAAGAACTCTACTTTCTGCACTTCCTCTGTAATCCCTCCTGGAAATGTAAGAACTCTACTTCTTGCATTTCCTCTATAATTCCTCCTGGAAGTGTAAGAACTTTACTTTAGGCACTTCCTATGTAATCCCTCCCTGGAATGTAAGAATTTTACTTTATGCACTTCCTCTGTAAATACTCCTGGAAATGTAAAGAGTCTACTTTGTGCACTTCCTCTGTAATCCCTCCTGGAAATGTAAGAACTTTACTTTTTGCACTTCCTCTGTAAATACTCCTGGAAATGTAAGAACTTTACTTTGTGCACTTCCTCTTTAATCCCTCCTGGAAATGTAAAAATTCTACTTTGTCCACTTCCTCTGTAATCCCTCCTGGAAATGTAAGAACTTTGTGCACTTCCTCTGTAATTCCTCCTGGAAATGTAAGAACTCTACTTTCTGCACTTCCTCTTTAATTCCTCCTGGAAATGTAAGAACTCTACTTTGTGCATTTCCTCTATAATTCCTCCTGGAAATGTGAGAACTTTACTTTATGCCCTTCCTCTGTAATCCCTCCTGGAAATGTAAGAACTTTACTTTATGCACTTCCTCTGTAATTCCTCCTGGAAATGTAAGAATTTTACTTTATGCACTTCCTCTGTAATCCCTCCTGGAAATGTAAGAACTTTACTTTATGCACTTCCTCTGTAATCCCTCCTGGAAATGTAAGAACTCTACTTTATGAATTTCCTCAATAATTCCTCCTGGAAGTGTAAGAACTTTATTTTAGGCACTTCCTCTGTAATCCCTCCCGGAAATGTAAGAATTTTACTTTATGCACTTCCTCTGTAAATACTCCTGGAAATGTAAAGAGTTTACTTTGTGCACTTCCTCTGTAATCCCTCCTGGAAATGTAAGAACTTTACTTTTTGCACTTCCTCTGTAAATACTCCTGGAAATGTAAGAACTCTTCTTTGTGCACTTCCTCTTTAATCCCTCCTGGAAATGTAAAAATTCTACTTTGTCCACTTCCTCTGTAATCCCTCCTGGAAAGGTAAGAACTTGGTGCACTTCCTCTGTAATTCCTCCTGGAAATGTAAGAACTTTACTTTTTATACTTCCTCTGTAATCCCTCTTGGAAATGTAAGAACTTTACTTTATGCATTTCCTCTATAATTCCTCCTGGAAATGTAAGAACTTTACTTTAGGCACTTCCTCTGTAATCCCTCCTGAAAATGTAAGAATTTTACTTTATGCACTTCCTCTGTAAATCCTCCTGGAAATGGAAGAACTCTACTTTGTGCACATCCCCTGTAATTCCTCCTGGAAATGTAAGAACTCTACTTTCTGCACTTCCTCTTTAATTCCTCCTGGAAATGTAGGAACTCTACTTTGTGCATTTCCTCTATAATTCCTCCTGGAAATGTAAGAACTTTACTTTATGCTCTTCCTCTGTAAATACTCCTGGAAATGTAAGGACTCTACTTTCTGCACTTCCTCTGTAATCCCGCCTGTAAATGTAAGAACTCTACTTTGTGCACTTCCTCTTTAATCCCTCCTGGAAATGTAAGAACTTTACTTTATGCACTTCCTCTGTAATCCCTCCTGGAAATGTAAGAACTCTACTTTGTGCACATCCTCTGTAATCCCTCCTGGAAATGTAAGAACTCTACTATGTGCATTTCCTCTATAATTCCTCCTGGAAATGTAAGAACTTTACTTTATGCACTTGCTCTGTAATCCCTCCTGGGAATGTAAGAATTTTACTTTATGCACTTCCTCTGTAAATCCTCCTGGAAATGTAAGAACTCTACTTTGTCCACATCCCCTGTAATCCCTCCTGGAAATGTAAGGACTCTACTTTCTGCACTTCCTCTTTAATTCCCCCTGGAAATGTAAGAACTTTACTTTATGCACTTCCTCTGTAAATCCTCCTGGAAATGTAAGAACTTTACTTTATGCACTTCCTCTGTAATTCCTCCTGGAAATGTAAGAACTTTACTTTATGCACTTCCTCTGTAATCCCTACTGGAAATGTAAGAACTTTACTTTATGCATTTCCTCTATAATTCCTCCTGGAAATGTAAGAACTTTACTTTAGGCACTTCCTCTGTAATCCCTCCTGGAAATGTAAGAATTTTACTTTGTGCACATCCCCTGTAATCCCTCCTGGAAATTCAAGGACTCTACTTTCTGCACTTCCTCTGTAATTCCCCCATGGACATGAAAGAACTTTACTTTGTGCACTTCCTCTGTAATCCCTCCTGGAAATGTAAGAACTTTACTTTATGCACTTCCTCTGTAAATCCTCCTGGAAATGTAAGAACTTTACTTTATGCACTTCCTCTGTAATTCCTCCTGGAAATGTAAGAACTTTACTTTATGCACTTCCTCTGTAAATCCTCCTGGAAATGTAAGAACTTTACTTTATGCACTTCCTCTGTAAATCCTCCTGGAAATGTAAGAACTCTACTTTGTGCACTTCCTCTGTAATCCCTCCTGGAAATATTAGAACTCTACTTTGTGCACTTCCTCTGTAATCCCTCCTGGAAATGTAAGGACTCTAATTTCTGCACTTCCTCTGTAATCCCGCCTGGAAATGTAAGAACTTTACTTTATGCACTTCCTCTGTAATCCCTACTGGAAATGTAAGAACTCTACATTCTGCACTTCCTCTGTAATCCCTTCTGGAAATGTAAGAACTTTACTTTGTGCACTTCCTCTGTAATCCCTAATGGAAATGTAAGGACTCTACTTTCTGCACTTCCTCTGTAATCCCTTCTGGAAATGTAAGAACTTTACTTTGTGCACTTCCTCTGTAATCCCTCCTGGAAATGTAAGAACTTTTCTTTTTGCAATTCCTCTATAAATCCTCCTGGAAATGTAAGAACTCTACTTTGTGCACATCCCCTGTAATCCCTCCTGGAAATGTAAGGACTCTACTTTCTGCACTTCCTCTGTAATCCCTCCTGGATATTTAAGAACTTTACTTTATGCACTTCCTCTGTAAATCCTCCTGGAAATGTAAGAACTCTGCTTTCTGCACTTCCTCTGTAAATCCTCCTGGAAATGTAAGGACTCTACTTTGTGCACTTCCTCTTTAATCCCTCCTGGGAATGTAAGAATTTTACTTTTTGCACTTCCTCTGTAAATCCTTCTGGAAATGTAAGAACTCCACTTTGTCCACATCCCCTATAATCCCTCCTGGAAATGTAAGGACTCTACTTTCTGCACTTCGTCTTTAATTCCCCCTGGAAATGTAAGAACTTTATTTTATGCACTTCCTCTGTAAATCCTCCTGGAAATGGAAGAACTTTACTTTATGCACTTCCTCTGTAAATCCTCCTGGAAATGTAAGATCTCTACTTTGTTCACTTCCTCTGTAATCCCTCCTGGAAATATTAGAACTCTACTTTGTGCACTTCCTCTGTAATCCCTCCTGGAAATGTAAAACTCTACTTTGTGCACTTCCTCTGTAATCCCACCTGGAAATGTAAGGACTCTACTTTCTGCACTTCCTCTGTAATCCCTTCTGGAAATGTAAGAACTTTACTTTGTGCACTTCCTCTGTAATCCCTCCTGGAAATGTAAGAACTTTTCTTTTTGCAATTCCTCTGTAAATCCTCCTGGAAATGTAAGAATGCTACTTTGTGCACTTCCCCTGTAATCCCTCCTGGAAATGTAAGGACTCTACTTTCTGCACTTCCTCTGTAATCCCTCCTGGATATGTAAGAACTTTACTTTATGCACTTCCTCTGTAATTCCTCCTGGAAATGTAAGAACTTTACTGTATGCACTTCCTCTGTAATCACTCCTGGAAATGTAATAACTTTACTTTATGCACTTCCTCTGTAATTCCTCCTGGAAATGTAAGAACTTTACTTTATGCACTTCCTTTGTAATCCCTCTTGGAAATGTAAGAACTTTACTTTATGCACTTCCTCTGTAATTCCTCCTGGAAATGTAAGAACTGTACTTTATGCACTTTCTCTGTTAATCCTCCTGGAAATGTAAGAACTTTACTTTATGCACTTCCTCTGTAAATCCTCCTGGAAATGTAAGAACTCTACTTTGTGCACTTCCTCTGTAATCCCTCCTGGAAATATTAGAACTCTACTTTGTGCACTTCCTCTGTAATCCCTCCTGGAAATGTAAAACTCTACTTTTTGCACTTCCTCTGTAATCCCTCCTGGAAATATAAGGACTCTACTTTCTGCACTTCCTCTTTAATTCCCCTTGGAAATGTCAGAACTTTACTTTATGCACTTCCTCTTTAATCCCTCCTGGAAATGTAAGAACTTTACTTTATGCACTTCCTCTGTAATTCCTCCTGGAAATGTAAGAACTTTACTTTATGCACTTCCTCTGTAATCCCTACTGGAAATGTAAGAACTTCACTTTATGCATTTCCTCTATAATTCCTCCTGGAAATGTAAGAACTTTACTTTAGGCACTTCCTCTGTAATCCCTCCTGGAAATGTAAGAATTTTACTTTGTGCACATCCCCTGTAATCCCTCCTGGAAATTCAAGGACTCTACTTTCTGCACTTCCTCTGTAATTCCCCCATGGACATGAAAGAACTTTACTTTGTGCACTTCCTCTGTAATCCCTCCTGGAAATGTAAGGACTCTACTTTCTGCACTTCCTCTTTATTTCCCCTGGAAATGTAAGGACTCTACTTTCTGCACTTCCTCTTTAATTCCCCTGGAAATGTAAGAACTTTACTTTATGCACTTCCTCTGTAATCCCTCCTGGAAATGTAGGAACTCTACTTTGTGCACTTCCTCTATAATTCCTCCTGGAAATGTAAGAACTTTACTTTATGCACTTGCTCTGTAATCCCTCCTGGAAATGTAAGAATTTTACTTTATGCACTTCCTCTGTAAATCCTCCTGGAAATGTAAGAACTTTACTTTCTGCACTTCCTCTTTAATTCCCCCTGGACATGTAAGAACTTTACTTTATGCACTTCCTCTGTAAATCCTCCTGGAAATGTAAGAACTTTACTTTATGCACTTCCTCTGTAAATCCTCCTGGAAATGTAAGAACTTTACTTTTTGCACTTCCTCTGTAATCCCTCCTGGAAATGTAAGAACTTTACTTTATGCACTTCCTCTGTAATCCCTCCTGGAAATGTAAGAACTTTACTATATGCACTTCCTCTGTAATCTCTCCTGGAAATGTAAGAACTTTACTATATGCACTTCCTCTGTAATTCCTCCTGGAAATGTAAGAATTTTACTTTATGCACTTCCTCTGTAAATCCTCCTGGAAATGTAAGAACTTTACTTTCTGCACTTCCTCTTTAATTCCCCCTGAACATGTAAGAACTTTACTTTATGCACTTGCTCTGTAATCCCTCCTGGGAATGTAAGAATTTTACTTTATGCACTTCCTCTGTAAATCCTCCTGGAAATGTAAGAACTCTACTTTGTGCACATCCCCTGTAATCCCTCCTGGAAACATAAGGTCTCTACTTTCTGCACTTCCTCTGTAAATCCTCCTGGAAATATAAGAACTTTACTTTATGCACTTCCTCTGTAATCACTCCTGGAAATGTAATAACTTTACTTTATGCACTTCCTCTGTAATTCCTCCTGGAAATGGAAGAACTTTACTCTATGCACTTCCTCTGTAATCCCTCCTGGAAATGTAAGAACTTTACTTTATGCACTTCCTCTGTAATTCCTCCTGGAAATGTAAGAACTTTACTTTATGCACTTCCTCTGTAATCCCTCCTGGAAATGTAAGAACTTTACTTTATGCACTTCCTCTGTAATTCCTCCTGGAAATGTAAGAACTCTACTTTGTGCACTTCCTCTGTAATCCCTCCTGGAAATATTATAACTCTACTTTGTGCACTTCCTCTGTAATCCCTCCTGGAAATGTAAAACTCTACTTTATGCACTTCCTCTTTAATCCCTCCTGGAAATGTAAGGACTCTACTTTCTGCACTTCCTCTTTAATTCCCCCTGGAAATGTAAGAACTCTACTTTATGCACTTCCTCTTTAATCCCTCCTGGAAATGTAAGAACTTTACTTTATGCACTTCCTCTGTAATTCCTCCTGGAATTGTAAGAACTTTACGTTATGCACTTCCTCTGTAATCCCTACTGGAAATGTAAGAACTTTACTTTATGCACTTCCTCTGTAATCTCTACTGGAAATGTAAGAACTCTACTTTGTGCACATCCACTGTAATCCCTCCTGGAAATGCAAGGACTCTACTTTCTGCACTTCTTCTGTAATTCCCCCATGGACATGTAAGAACTTTACTTTGTGCACTTCCTCTGTAAATACTCCTGGAAATGTAAGAACTCTACTTTGTGCACTAACTCTGTAATCCCTCCTGGAAATGTAAGGACTCTACTTTCTGCACTTCCTCTTTAATTCCCCCTGGAAATGTAAGAACTTTACTTTATGAACTTCCTCTATAATCCCTCCTGGAAATGTAAGAGCTTTACTTTATGCACTCCCTGTGTAAATCCTCCTGGAAGTGTAAGAACTCTACTTTCTGCACTTCCTCTGTAATCCCTCCTGGAAATGTAAGAACTTTACTTTTTGCACTTCCTCTGTAAATACTCCTGGAAATGTAAGAACTTTACTTTATGCACTTCCTCTGCAATTCCTCCTGGAAATGTAAGAACTTTACTTTATGCACTTCCTCTGTAATCCCTCCTGGAAATGTAAGAATTCTACTTTGCGCATTACCTCTATAATTCCCCCAGGAAATGTAAGAACTTTACTTTATGCACTTCCTCTGCAATGCCTCCTGGAAATGTAAGAATTCTACTTTGTGCATTACCTCTATAATTCCTCCAGGAAATGTAAGAACTTTACTATATGCACTTCCTCTTTAATCCCTCCTGGAAATGTAAAAACACTACTTTGTGCACTTCCTCTGTAATCCCTCCTGGAAATGTAAGAACTTTGTGCACTTCCTGTGTAATTCCTCCTGGAAATGTAAGAACTCTACTTTATGCACTTCCTCTGTAATTCCTCCTGGAAATGTAAGAACTCTACTTTGTGCATTTCCTCTATAATTCCTCCTGGAAATGTAAGAACTTTACTTTATGCCCTTCCTCTGTAATCCCTCCTGGAAATGTAAGAACTTTACTTTATGCACTTCCTCTGTAATTCCTCCTGGAAATGTAAGAACTTTACTTTATGCACTTCCTCTGTAATCCCTCCTGGAAATGTAAGAACTTTACTTTATGTACTTCCTCTGTAATCCCTCCTGGAAATGTAAGAACTCTACTTTCTGCACTTCCTCTGTAATCACTCCTGGAAATGTAAGAACTCTACTTCATGCATTTCCTCTATAATTACTCCTGGAAGTGTAAGAACTTTACTTTAGGCACTTCCTCTGTAATCCCTCCCTGAAATGTAAGAATTTTACTTTATGCACTTCCTCTGTAAATACTCCTGGAAATGTAAAGAGTCTACTTTGTGCACTTCCTCTGTAATCCCTTCTGGAAATGTAATAACTTTACGTTTTGCAATTCCTCTGTAAATACTCCTGGAAATGTAAGAACTCTACTTTGTGCACTTCCTCTTTAATCCCTCCTGGAAATGTAAAAATTCTACTTTGTCCACTTCCTCTGTAATCCCTCCTGGAAATGTAAGAACTTTGTGCACTTCCTCTGTAATTACTCCTGGAAATGTAAGAACTCTACTTTGTGCATTTCCTCTATAATTCCTCCTGGAAATGTAAGAACTTTACTTTAGGCACTTCCTCTGTAATCCCTCCTGAAAATGTAAGAATTTTACTTCATGGACTTCCTCTGTAAATCCTCCTGGAAATGTAAGAACTCTACTTTGTGCACTTCCTCTGTAATCCCTCCTGGAAATATTAGAACTCTACTTTGTGCACTTCCTCTGTAATCCCTCCTGGAAATGTAAAACTCTACTTTGTGCACTTCCTCTGTAATCCCTCCTGGAAATGTAAGGACTCTACTTTCTGCACTTCCTCTGTAATCCCGCCTGGAAATGTAAGAACTTTACTTTATGCAATTCCTCTGTAATCCCTCCTGGAAATGTAAGAACTCTACTTTGTGCATTTCCTCTATAATTCCTCCTGGAAATGTAAGAACTTTACTTTATGCGCTTCCTCTGTAAATACTCCTGGAAATGTAAAGACTCTACTTTCTGCACTTCCTCTGTAATCCCTTCTGGAAATGTAAGAACTCTAGTTTCTGCACTTCCTCTTTAATTCCTCCTGGAAATGTAAGAACTCTACTTTGTGCATTTCCTCTATAATTCCTCCTGGAAATGTAAGAACTTTACTTTATGCACTTCCTCTGTAAATACTCCTGGAAATGTAAAGACTCTACTTTCTGCACTTCCTCTGTAATCCCTCCTGGAAATGTAAGAACTTTACTTTTTGCACTTCCTCTATAAATACTCCTGGAAATGTAAGAACTTTACTTTATGCACTTCCTCTGTAAATCCTCCTGGAAATGTAAGAACTCTACTTTGTGCACTTCCTCTGTAATCCCTCCTGGAAATATTAGAACTCTACTTTGTGCACTTCCTCTGTAATCCCTCCTGGAAATGTAAAACTCTACTTTGTGCACTTCCTCTGTAATCCCTCCTGGAAATGTAAGGACTCTGCTTTCTGCACTTCCTCTGTAATCCCGCCTGGAAATGTAAGAACTTTACTTTATGCACTTCCTCTGTAATCCCTCCTGGAAATGTAAGAACTCTACTTTCTGCACTTCCTCTGTAATCCCTTCTGGAAATGTAAGAACTTTACTTTTTGCACTTCCTCTGTAATCCCTCCTGGAAATGTAAGGACTCTACTTTCTGCACTTCCTCTGTAATCCCTTCTGGAAATGTAAGAACTTTACTTTGTGCACTTCCTCCGTAATCCCTCCTGGAAATGTAAGAACTTTTCTTTTTGCAATTCCTCTGTAAATAGTCCTGGAAATGTAAGAACGCTACTTTGTGCACATCCCCTGTAATCCCTCCTGGAAATGTAAGGACTCTACTTTCTGCACTTCCTCTATAATCCCTCCTGGAAATGTAAGACCTTTACTTTATGCACTTCCTCTGTAAATCCTCCTGGAAATGTAAGAACTCTGCCTTCTGCACTTCCTCTGTAAATCCTCCTGGAAATGTAAGGACTCTCCTTTGTGCACTTCCTCTTTAATTACTCCTGGAAATGTAAGAACTTTACTTTATGCACTTCCTCTGTAATCCCTCCTGGAAATGTAAGAACTTTACTTTATGCACTTCCTCTGTAAATCCTCCAGGAAATGTAAGAACTTTACTTTATGTACTTCCTCTGTAAATCCTCCTGGAAATGTAAGAACTCTGCTTTCTGCGCTTCCTCTGTAAATCCTCCTGGAAATGTAAGGACTCTACTTTGTGCACTTCCTCTTTAATTACTCCTGGAAATGTAAGAACTTTACTTTATGCACTTGCTCTGTAATCCCTCCTGGAAATGTAAAAATTTTACTTTATGCACTTCCTCTGTAAATCCTCCTGGAAATGTAAGAACTTTACTTTCTGCACTTCCTCTTTAATTCCCCCTGGAAATGTAAGAACTTTACTTTGTGCACTTCCTCTGTAAATCCTCCTGCAAATGTAAGAACTTTACTTTATGCACTTCCTCTGTAAATCCTCCTGGAAATGTAAGAACTTTACTTTATGCACTTCCTCTGTAATCCCTCCTGGAAATGTAAGAACTTTACTTTTTGCACTTCCTCTGTAATCCCTCCTGGAAATGTAGGAACTCTACTTTGTGCATTTCCTCTATAATTCCTCCTGGAAATGTAAGAACTTTACTTTATGCACTTGCTCTGTAATCCCTCCTGGAAATGTAAGAACTTTACTTTATGCACTTCCTCTGTAAATCCTCCTGGAAATGTAAGAACTTTACGTTCTGCACTTCCTCTTTAATTCCCCCTGGAAATGTAAGAACTTTACTTTATGCACTTCCTCTGTAAATCCTCCTGGAAATGTAAGAACTTTACTTTATGCACTTCCTCTGTAAATCCTCCTGGAAATGTAAGAACTTTACTTTATGCACTTCCTCTGTAAATCCTCCTGGAAATGTAAGAACTTTACTTTATGCACTTCCTCTGTAAACCATCCTGGAAATGTAAGAACTTTACTTTATGCACTTCCTCTGTAATTCCTCCTGGAAATGTAAGAACTTTACTTTATGCACTTCCTCTGTAATCCCTCCTGGAAATGTAAGAACTTTACTTTATGCACTTCCTCTGTAATTCCTCCTGGAAATGTAAGAACTCTACTTTGTGCACTTCCTCTGTAATCCCTCCTGAAAATATTAGAACTCTACTTTGTGCGCTTCCTCTGTAATCCCTCCTGGAAATGTAAAACTCTATTTTATGCACTTCCTCTGTAATAACTCCTGGAATTGTAAGAACTTTACTTTATGCACTTCCTCTGTAATCCCTACTGGAAATGTAAGAACTTTACTTGATGCACCTCCTCTGTAATCCCTCCTGGAAATGTAAGGACTCTACTTTCTGCACTTCCTCTGTAATTCCTCCTGGAATTGTAAGAACTTTACTTTATGCACTTCCTCTGTAATCCCTACTGGAAATGTAAGAACATTAATTGATTCACCTCCTCTGTAATCCCTCCTGGAAATGTAAGAACTGTACTTTATGCATTTCCTCTATAATTCCTCCTGGAAATGTAAGAAATTTACTTTAGGCACTTCCTCTGTAAATCCTCCTGGAAATGTAAGAACTTTACTTTATGCACTTCCTCTGTAAATCCTCCTGGAAATGTAAGAACTTTACTTTATGCACTTCCTCTGTAAATCCTCCTGGAAATGTAAGAACTTTACTTTATGCACTTCCTCTGTAAACCCTCCTGGAAATGTAAGAACTTTACTTTATGCACTTCCTCTGTAATTCCTCCTGGAAATGTAAGAACTTTACTTTATGCACTTCCTCTGTAATCCCTCCTGGAAATGTAAGAACTTTACTTTATGCACTTCCTCTGTAATTCCTCCTGGAAATGTAAGAACTCTACTTTGTGCACTTCCTCTGTAATCCCTCCTGAAAATATTAGAACTCTACTTTGTGCACTTCCTCTGTAATCCCTCCTGGAAATGTAAAACTCTACTTTATGCACTTCCTCTGTAATCCCTCCTGGAATTGTAAGAACTTTACTTTATGCACTTCCTCTGTAATCCCTACTGGAAATGTAAGAACTTTACTTGATGCACCTCCTCTGTAATCCCTCCTGGAAATGTAAGGACTCTACTTTCTGCACTTCCTCTGTAATTCCTCCTGGAATTATAAGAACTTTACTTTATGCACTTCCTCTGTAATCCCTATTGGAAATGTAAGAACTTTACTTGATGCACCTCCTCTGTAATCCCTCCTGGAAATGTAAGAACTGTACTTTATGCATTTCCTCTATAATTCCTCCTGGAAATGTAAGAAATTTACTTTAGGCACTTCTTCTGTAATCCCTCCTGGAAATGTAAGAATTTTACTTTATGCACTTCCTCTGTAAATCCTCCTGGAAATGTAAGAACTCTACTTTGTGCACAACCCCTGTAATCCCTACTGGAAATGCAAGGACTCTACTTTTTGCACTTCTTCTGTAATTCCCCCATGGACATGTAAGAACTTTACTTTGTGCATTTCCTCTGTAAATACTCCTGGAAATGTAAGAACTCTACTTTGTGCACTTCCTCTGTAATCCCTCCTGGAAATGTAAGGACTCTACTTTCTGCACTTCCTCTTTAAATCCCCCTGGAAATGTAAGAACTTTACTTTATGAACTTCCTCTATAATCCCTCCTGGAAATGTAAGAGCTTTACTTTATGCACTCCCTGTGTAAATCGTCCTGGAAATGTAAGAACTCTACTTTCTGCACTTCCTCTGTAATCCCTCCTGGAAATGTAAGAACTTTACTTTTTGTACTTCCTCTGTAAATACTCCTGGAAATGTAAGAACTTTACTTTATGCACTTCCTCAGTAATCCCTCCTGGAAATGTAAGAACTTTACTTTATGCACCTCCTCTGTAATCCCTCCTGAAAATGTAAGAATTCTACTTTGTGTATTACCTCTATAATTCCTCAAGGAAATGTAAGAACTTTACTTTATGCACTTCCTCTGTAATCCCTCCTGGAAATGTAAGAACTCTACTTTGTGCACTTCCTCTTTAATCCCTCCTGGAAATATAAAAACTCTATTTTGTGCACTTCCTCTGTAATCCCTCCTGGAAATGTAAGAACTTTGTGCACTTCCTCTGTAATTCCTCCTGGAAATGTAAGAACTCTACTTTATGCACTTCCTCTGTAATTCCTCCTGGAAATGTAAGAACTCTACTTTGTGCATTTCCTCTATAATTCCTCCTGGAAATGTAAGAACTTTACTTTATGCCCTTCCTCTGTAATCCCTCCTTGAAATGTAAGAACTTTACTTTATGCACTTCCTCTGTAATTCCTCCTGGAAATGTAAGAACTTTACTTTATGCACTTCCTCTGTAATCCCTCCTGGAAATGTAAGAACTTTACTTTATGCACTTCCTCTGTAATCCCTCCTGGAAATGTAAGAACTCTACTTTCTGCACTTCCTCTGTAATCCCTCCTGGAAATGTAAGAACTCTACTTCATGCATTTCCTCTATAATTCCTCCTGGAAGTGTAAGAACTTTACTTTAGGCACTTCCTCTGTAATCCCTCCCTGAAATGTAAGAATTTTTCTTTATGCACTTCCTCTGTAAATACTCCTGGAAATGTAAAGAGTCTACTTTGTGCACTTCCTCTGTAATCCCTCCTGGAAATGTAAGAACTTTACTTTTTGCACTTCCTCTGTAAATACTCCTGGAAATGTAAGAACTCTACTTTGTGCACTTCCTCTTTAATCCCTCCTGGAAATGTAAAAATTCTACTTTGTCCACTACCTCTGTAATCCCTCCTGGAAATGTAAGAACTTTGTGCACTTCCTCTGTAATTCCTCCTGGAAATGTAAGAACTCTACTTTCTGCACTTCCTCTGTAATCCCTCCTGGAAATGTAAGAACTCTACTTTCTGCACTTCCTCTGTAATCCCTCCTGGAAATGTAAGAACTTTACTTTTTACACTTCCTCTGTAAATACTCCTGGAAATGTAAGAACTTTACTTTATGCACTTCCTCTGTAATCCCTCCTGGAAATGTAAGAACTTTACTTTATGCACTTCCTCTGTAAATACTCCTGGAAATGTAAGAACTCTACTTTGTGCACTTCCTCTTTAATCCCTCCTGGAAATGTAAAAACTCTACTTTGTGCACTTCCTCTGTAATCCCTCCTGGAAATGTAAGAACTCTACTTTATGCACTTCCTCTGTAATTCCTCCTGGAAATGTAAGAACTTTACTTTATGCACTTCCTCTGTAATTCCTCCTGGAAATGTAAGAACTTTACTTTATGCACTTCCTCTGTAATCCCTCCTGGAAATGTAAGAACTTTACTTTATGCACTTCCTCTGTAATCCCTCCTGGAAATGTAAGCACTCTACTTTCTGCACTAACCCCTGTAATCCCTCCTGGAAATGTAAAAACTCTACTTCATGCATTTCCTCTATAATTCCTCCTGGAAGTGTAAGAACTTTACTTTAGGCACTTCCTCTGTAATCCCTCCCTGAAATGTAAGAATTTTACTTTATGCACTTCCTCTGTAAATACTCCTGGAAATGTAAAGAGTTTACTTTGTGCACTTCCTCTGTAATCCCTCCTGGAAATCTAAGAACTTTACTTTTTGCACTTCCTCTGTAAATACTCCTGGAAATGTAAGAACTCTTCTTTGTGCACTTCCTCTTTAATCCCTCCTGGAAATGTAAAAATCCTACTTTGTCCACTTCCTCTGTAATCCCTCCTTGAAATTTAAGAACTTTGTGCACTTCCTCTGTAATTACTCCTGGAAATGTAAGAACTCTACTTTCTGCACTTCCTCTTTAATTCCTTCTGGAAATGTAAGAACTCTACTTTGTGCATTTCCTCTATAATTCGTCCTGGAAATGTAAGAACTTTACTTTATGCACTTCCTCTGTAATCCCTCCTGGAAATGTAAGAAGTTAACTTTATGCACTTCCTCTGTAATTCCTCCTGGAAATGTAAGAACTTTACTTTATGCACTTCCTCTGTAATCCCTCCTGGAAATGTAAGAACTTTACTTTATGCACTTCGTCTGTAATTCCTCCTGGAAATGTAAGAACTCTACTTTGTGAACTTCCTCTGTAATCCCTCCTGGAAATATTAGAACTCTACTTTGTGCACTTCCTCTGTAATCCCTCCTGGAAATGTAAAACTCTACTTTATGCACTTCCTCTGTAATCCCTCCTGGAAATGTAAGAACTTTACTTTATACACTTCCTCTGTAATTCCTCCTGGAATTGTAAGAACTTTACTTTATGCACTTCCTCTGTAATCCCTACTGGAAATGTAAGAACTTTACTTTATGCACCTTCTCTGTAATCCCTCCTGGAAATGTAATAACTGTACTTTATGCATTTCCTCTATAATTCCTCCTGGAAATGTAAGAAATTTACTTTAGGCACTTCCTCTGTAATCCCTCCTGGAAATGTAAGAATTTTACTTCATGCACTTCCTCTGTAAATCCTCCTGGAAATGTAAGAACTCTACTTTGTGCACATCCCCTGTAATCCCTCCTGGAAATGCAAGGACTCTACTTTCTGCACTTCTTCTGTAATTCCCCCATGGACATGTAAGAACTTTACTTTGTGCACTTCCTCTGTAAATACTCCTGGAAATGTAAGAACTCTACTTTGTGCACTTCCTCTGTAATTCCTCCTGGAAATGTAAGGACTCTACTTTCTGCACTTCCGCTGTAATCCCTCCTGGAAATGTAAGAACTTTACTTTTTGCACTTCCTCTGTAAATACTCCTGGAAATGTAAGAACTTTACTTTATGCACTTCCTCTGTAATCCCTCCTGGACATGTAAGAACTTTACTTTATGCACTTCCTCTGTAATCCCTCCTGGAAATGTAAGAATTCTACTTTGTGCATTACCTCTATAATTCCTCCAGGAAATGTAAGAACTTTACTTTATGCACTTCCTCTGTAATCCCTCCTGGAAATGTAAGAACTCTACTTTGTGCACTTCCTCTGTAATCCCTCCTGGAAATGTAAGAACTTTGTGCACTTCCTCTGTAATTCCTCCTGGAAATGTAAGAACTCTACTTTATGCACTTCCTCTGTAATTCCTCCTGGAAATGTAAGAACTCTACTTTGTGCATTTCCTCTATAATTCCTCCTGGAAATGTAAGAACTTTACTTTATGCCCTTCCTCTGTAACTCCTTCTGGAAATGTAAGAACTGTACTTTATGCACTTCCTCTGTAATCCCTCCTGGAAATGTAAGAACTCTACTTCATGCATTTCCTCTATAATTCCTCCTGGAAGTGTAAGAACTCTACTTTGTGCACTTCCTCTGTAATCCCTCCTGGAAATATAAGAACTTTACTTTTTGCACTTCCTCTGTAAATACTCCTGGAAATGTAAGAACTTTACTTTATGCACTTCCTCTTTAAACCCTCCTGGAAATGTAAAAATTCTACTTTGTCCACTTCCTCTGTAATCCCTCCTGGAAATGTAAGAACTTTGTGCACTTCCTCTGTAATTCCTCCTGGAAATGTAAGAACTTTACTTTATGCACTTCCTCTGTAATCCCTCCTGGAAATGTAAGAACTTTACTTTATGCACTTCCTCTGTAATCCCTCCTGTAAATGTAAGAACTCTACTTTGTGCACATCCTCTGTAATCCCTCCTGGAAATGTAAGAACTCTACTTCGTGCATTTCCTCTATAATTCCTCCTGGAAATGTAAGAACTTTACTTTATGCACTTGCTCTGTAATCCCTCCTGGGAATGTAAGAATTTTACATTATGCACTTCCTCTGTAAATCCTCCTGGAAATGTAAGAACTCTACTTTGTCCACATCCCTTGTAATCCCTCCTGGAAATGTAAGGACTCTACTTTCTGCACTTCCTCTTTAATTCCCCCTGGAAATGTAAGAACTTTACTTTATGCACTTCCTCTGTAATCCCTCCTGGAAATGTAAGAACTTTACTTTATGCACTTCCTCTGTAATTCCTCCTGGAAATGTAAGAACTTTACTTTATGCACTTCCTCTGTAAATCCTCCTGGAAATGTAAGAACTTTACTTTCTGCACTTCCTCTGTAATCCCTCCTGGAAATGTAAGAACTCTACTTTCTGCACTTCCTCTGTAATCCCTTCTGGAAATGTAAGAACTTTACTTTTTGCACTTCCTCTGTAATCCCTCCTGGAAATGTAAGGACTCTACTTTCTGCACTTCCTCTGTAATCCCTTCTGGAAATGTAAGAACTTTACTTTGTGCACTTCCTCTGTAATCCCTCCTGGAAATGTAAGAACTTTTCTTTTTGCAATTCCTCTGCAAATCCTCCTGGAAATGTAAGAACGCTACTTTGTGCACATCCCCTGTAATCCCTCCTGGAAATGTAAGGACTCTACTTTCTGCACTTCCTCTGTAATCCCTCCTGGAAATGTAAGAACTTTACTTTATGCACTTCCTCTTTAAATCCTCCTGGAAATGTAAGAACTCTGCTTTCTGCACTTCCTCTGTAAATCCTCCTGGAAATGTAAGGACTCTACTTTGTGCACTTCCTCTTTAATTACTCCTGGAAATGTAAGAACTTTACTTTATGCACTTCCTCTGTAATCCCTCCTGGAAATGTAAGAACGTTACTTTATGCACTTCCTCTGTAAATCCTCCTGGAAATGTAAGAACTTTACTTTATGCACTTCCTCTGTAAATCCTCCTGGAAATGTAAGAACTCTGCTTTCTGCACTTCCTCTGTAAATCCTCCTGGAAATGTAAGGACTCTACTTTGTGCACTTCCTCTTTAATTACTCCTGGAAATGTAAGAACTTTACTTTATGCACTTCCTCTGTAATCCCTCCTGGAAATGTAAGAACTTTACTTTATGCACTTCCTCTGTAATCCCTCCTGGAAATGTAAGAACTTTACTTTATGCACTTCCTCTGTAAATCCTCCTGGAAATGTAAGAACTCTGCTTTCTGCACTTCCTCTGTAAATCCTCCTGGAAATGTAAGGACTCTACTTTGTGCACTTCCTCTTTAATTACTCCTGGAAATGTAAGAACTTTACTTTATGCACCTCCTCTGTAATCCCTCCTGGAAATGTAAGAACTTTACTTTATGCACTTCCTCTGTAATCCCTCATGGAAATGTAAGAACTTTACTTTATGCACTTCCTCTGTAATCCCTCCTGGAAATGTAGGAACTCTACTTTGTGCATTTCCTCTATAATTCCTCCTGGAAATGTAAGAACTTTACTTTATGCACTTCCTCTGTAATCCCTCCTGGAAATGTAAGAACTTTACTTTATGCACTTCCTCTGTAATCCCTCCTGGAAATGTAAGCACTCTACTTTCTGCACTAACCCCTGTAATCCCTCCTGGAAATGTAAGAACTCTACTTCATGCATTTCCTCTATAATTCCTCCTGGAAGTGTAAGAACTTTACTTTAGGCACTTCCTCTGTAATCCCTCCCTGAAATGTAAGAATTTTACTTTATGCACTTTCTCTGTAAATACTCCTGGAAATGTAAAGAGTTTACTTTGTGCACTTCCTCTGTAATCCCTCCTGGAAATGTAAGAACTTTACTTTTTGCACTTCCTCTGTAAATACTCCTGGAAATGTAAGAACTCTTCTTTGTGCACTTCCTCTTTAATCCCTCCTGGAAATGTAAAAATCCTACTTTGTCCACTTCCTCTGTAATCCCTCCTTGAAATTTAAGAACTTTGTGCACTTCCTCTGTAATTACTCCTGGAAATGTAAGAACTCTACTTTCTGCACTTCCTCTTTAATTCCTTCTGGAAATGTAAGAACTCTACTTTGTGCATTTCCTCTATAATTCGTCCTGGAAATGTAAGAACTTTACTTTATGCACTTCCTCTGTAATCCCTCCTGGAAATGTAAGAAGTTAACTTTATGCACTTCCTCTGTAATTCCTCCTGGAAATGTAAGAACTTTACTTTATGCACTTCCTCTGTAATCCCTCCTGGAAATGTAAGAACTTTACTTTATGCACTTCGTCTGTAATTCCTCCTGGAAATGTAAGAACTCTACTTTGTGAACTTCCTCTGTAATCCCTCCTGGAAATATTAGAACTCTACTTTGTGCACTTCCTCTGTAATCCCTCCTGGAAATGTAAAACTCTACTTTATGCACTTCCTCTGTAATCCCTCCTGGAAATGTAAGAACTTTACTTTATACACTTCCTCTGTAATTCCTCCTGGAATTGTAAGAACTTTACTTTATGCACTTCCTCTGTAATCCCTACTGGAAATGTAAGAACTTTACTTTATGCACCTTCTCTGTAATCCCTCCTGGAAATGTAATAACTGTACTTTATGCATTTCCTCTATAATTCCTCCTGGAAATGTAAGAAATTTACTTTAGGCACTTCCTCTGTAATCCCTCCTGGAAATGTAAGAATTTTACTTCATGCACTTCCTCTGTAAATCCTCCTGGAAATGTAAGAACTCTACTTTGTGCACATCCCCTGTAATCCCTCCTGGAAATGCAAGGACTCTACTTTCTGCACTTCTTCTGTAATTCCCCCATGGACATGTAAGAACTTTACTTTGTGCACTTCCTCTGTAAATACTCCTGGAAATGTAAGAACTCTACTTTGTGCACTTCCTCTGTAATTCCTCCTGGAAATGTAAGGACTCTACTTTCTGCACTTCCGCTGTAATCCCTCCTGGAAATGTAAGAACTTTACTTTTTGCACTTCCTCTGTAAATACTCCTGGAAATGTAAGAACTTTACTTTATGCACTTCCTCTGTAATCCCTCCTGGACATGTAAGAACTTTACTTTATGCACTTCCTCTGTAATCCCTCCTGGAAATGTAAGAATTCTACTTTGTGCATTACCTCTATAATTCCTCCAGGAAATGTAAGAACTTTACTTTATGCACTTCCTCTGTAATCCCTCCTGGAAATGTAAGAACTCTACTTTGTGCACTTCCTCTGTAATCCCTCCTGGAAATGTAAGAACTTTGTGCACTTCCTCTGTAATTCCTCCTGGAAATGTAAGAACTCTACTTTATGCACTTCCTCTGTAATTCCTCCTGGAAATGTAAGAACTCTACTTTGTGCATTTCCTCTATAATTCCTCCTGGAAATGTAAGAACTTTACTTTATGCCCTTCCTCTGTAACTCCTTCTGGAAATGTAAGAACTGTACTTTATGCACTTCCTCTGTAATCCCTCCTGGAAATGTAAGAACTCTACTTCATGCATTTCCTCTATAATTCCTCCTGGAAGTGTAAGAACTCTACTTTGTGCACTTCCTCTGTAATCCCTCCTGGAAATATAAGAACTTTACTTTTTGCACTTCCTCTGTAAATACTCCTGGAAATGTAAGAACTTTACTTTATGCACTTCCTCTTTAAACCCTCCTGGAAATGTAAAAATTCTACTTTGTCCACTTCCTCTGTAATCCCTCCTGGAAATGTAAGAACTTTGTGCACTTCCTCTGTAATTCCTCCTGGAAATGTAAGAACTTTACTTTATGCACTTCCTCTGTAATCCCTCCTGGAAATGTAAGAACTTTACTTTATGCACTTCCTCTGTAATCCCTCCTGTAAATGTAAGAACTCTACTTTGTGCACATCCTCTGTAATCCCTCCTGGAAATGTAAGAACTCTACTTCGTGCATTTCCTCTATAATTCCTCCTGGAAATGTAAGAACTTTACTTTATGCACTTGCTCTGTAATCCCTCCTGGGAATGTAAGAATTTTACATTATGCACTTCCTTTGTAAATCCTCCTGGAAATGTAAGAACTCTACTTTGTCCACATCCCTTGTAATCCCTCCTGGAAATGTAAGGACTCTACTTTCTGCACTTCCTCTTTAATTCCCCCTGGAAATGTAAGAACTTTACTTTATGCACTTCCTCTGTAATCCCTCCTGGAAATGTAAGAACTTTACTTTATGCACTTCCTCTGTAATTCCTCCTGGAAATGTAAGAACTTTACTTTATGCACTTCCTCTGTAAATCCTCCTGGAAATGTAAGAACTTTACTTTCTGCACTTCCTCTGTAATCCCTCCTGGAAATGTAAGAACTCTACTTTCTGCACTTCCTCTGTAATCCCTTCTGGAAATGTAAGAACTTTACTTTTTGCACTTCCTCTGTAATCCCTCCTGGAAATGTAAGGACTCTACTTTCTGCACTTCCTCTGTAATCCCTTCTGGAAATGTAAGAACTTTACTTTGTGCACTTCCTCTGTAATCCCTCCTGGAAATGTAAGAACTTTTCTTTTTGCAATTCCTCTGCAAATCCTCCTGGAAATGTAAGAACGCTACTTTGTGCACATCCCCTGTAATCCCTCCTGGAAATGTAAGGACTCTACTTTCTGCACTTCCTCTGTAATCCCTCCTGGAAATGTAAGAACTTTACTTTATGCACTTCCTCTTTAAATCCTCCTGGAAATGTAAGAACTCTGCTTTCTGCACTTCCTCTGTAAATCCTCCTGGAAATGTAAGGACTCTACTTTGTGCACTTCCTCTTTAATTACTCCTGGAAATGTAAGAACTTTACTTTATGCACTTCCTCTGTAATCCCTCCTGGAAATGTAAGAACGTTACTTTATGCACTTCCTCTGTAAATCCTCCTGGAAATGTAAGAACTTTACTTTATGCACTTCCTCTGTAAATCCTCCTGGAAATGTAAGAACTCTGCTTTCTGCACTTCCTCTGTAAATCCTCCTGGAAATGTAAGGACTCTACTTTGTGCACTTCCTCTTTAATTACTCCTGGAAATGTAAGAACTTTACTTTATGCACTTCCTCTGTAATCCCTCCTGGAAATGTAAGAACTTTACTTTATGCACTTCCTCTGTAATCCCTCCTGGAAATGTAAGAACTTTACTTTATGCACTTCCTCTGTAAATCCTCCTGGAAATGTAAGAACTCTGCTTTCTGCACTTCCTCTGTAAATCCTCCTGGAAATGTAAGGACTCTACTTTGTGCACTTCCTCTTTAATTACTCCTGGAAATGTAAGAACTTTACTTTATGCACCTCCTCTGTAATCCCTCCTGGAAATGTAAGAACTTTACTTTATGCACTTCCTCTGTAATCCCTCATGGAAATGTAAGAACTTTACTTTATGCACTTCCTCTGTAATCCCTCCTGGAAATGTAGGAACTCTACTTTGTGCATTTCCTCTATAATTCCTCCTGGAAATGTAAGAACTTTACTTTATGCACTTCCTCTGTAATCCCTCCTGGAAATGTAAGAACTTTACTTTATGCACTTCCTCTGTAATCCCTCCTGGAAATGTAAGCACTCTACTTTCTGCACTAACCCCTGTAATCCCTCCTGGAAATGTAAGAACTCTACTTCATGCATTTCCTCTATAATTCCTCCTGGAAGTGTAAGAACTTTACTTTAGGCACTTCCTCTGTAATCCCTCCCTGAAATGTAAGAATTTTACTTTATGCACTTTCTCTGTAAATACTCCTGGAAATGTAAAGAGTTTACTTTGTGCACTTCCTCTGTAATCCCTCCTGGAAATGTAAGAACTTTACTTTTTGCACTTCTTCTGTAAATACTCCTGGAAATGTAAGAACTCTTCTTTGTGCACTTCCTCTTTAATCCCTCCTGGAAATGTAAAAATCCTACTTTGTCCACTTCCTCTGTAATCCCTCCTTGAAATGTAAGAACTTTGTGCACTTCCTCTGTAATTACTCCTGGAAATGTAAGAACTCTACTTTCTGCACTTCCTCTTTAATTCCTTCTGGAAATGTAAGAACTCTACTTTGTGCATTTCCTCTAAAATTCGTCCTGGAAATGTAAGAACTTTACTTTATGCACTTCCTCTGTAATCCCTCCTGGAAATGTAAGAAGTTAACTTTATGCACTTCCTCTGTAATTCCTCCTGGAAATGTAAGAACTTTACTTTATGCACTTCCTCTGTAATCCCTCCTGGAAATGTAAGAACTTTACCTTATGCACTTCGTCTGTAATTCCTCCTGGAAATGTAAGAACTCTACTTTGTGAACTTCCTCTGTAATCCCTCCTGGAAATATTAGAACTCTACTTTGTGCACTTCCTCTGTAATCCCTCCTGGAAATGTAAAACTCTACTTTATGCACTTCCTCTGTAATCCCTCCTGGAAATGTAAGGACTCTACTTTCTGCACTTCCTCTTTAATTCCCCCTGGAAATGTAAGAACTCTACTTTATGCACTTCCTCTTTAATCCCTCCTGGAAATGTAAGAACTTTACTTTATGCACTTCCTCTGTAATCCCTCCTGGAAATGTAAGAATTCTACTTTGTGCATTACCTCTATAATTCCTCCAGGAAATGTAAGAACTTTACTTTATGCACTTCCTCTGTAATCCCTCCTGGAAATGTAAGAACTCTACTTTGTGCACTTCCTCTGTAATCCCTCCTGGAAATGTAAGAACTTTGTGCACTTCCTCTGTAATTCCTCCTGGAAATGTAAGAACTCTACTTTATGCACTTCCTCTGTAATTCCTCCTGGAAATGTAAGAACTCTACTTTGTGCATTTCCTCTATAATTCCTCCTGGAAATGTAAGAACTTTACTTTATGCCCTTCCTCTGTAACTCCTTCTGGAAATGTAAGAACTTTACTTTATGCACTTCCTCTGTAATCCCTCCTGGAAATGTAAGAACTCTACTTCATGCATTTCCTCTATAATTCCTCCTGGAAGTGTAAGAACTCTACTTTGTGCACTTCCTCTGTAATCCCTCCTGGAAATATAAGAACTTTACTTTTTGCACTTCCTCTGTAAATACTCCTGGAAATGTAAGAACTTTACTTTATGCACTTCCTCTTTAAACCCTCCTGGAAATGTAAAAATTCTACTTTGTCCACTTCCTCTGTAATCCCTCCTGGAAATGTAAGAACTTTGTGCACTTCCTCTGTAATTCCTCCTGGAAATGTAAGAACTTTACTTTATGCACTTCCTCTGTAATCCCTCCTGGAAATGTAAGAACTTTATGCACTTCCTCTGTAATCCCTCCTGTAAATGTAAGAACTCTACTTTGTGCACATCCTCTGTAATCCCTCCTGGAAATGTAAGAACTCTACTTTGTGCATTTCCTCTATAATTCCTCCTGGAAATGTAAGAACTTTACTTTATGCACTTGCTCTGTAATCCCTCCTGGGAATGTAAGAATTTTACATTATGCACTTCCTCTGTAAATCCTCCTGGAAATGTAAGAACTCTACTTTGTCCACATCCCTTGTAATCCCTCCTGGAAATGTAAGGACTCTACTTTCTGCACTTCCTCTTTAATTCCCCCTGGAAATGTAAGAACTTTACTTTATGCACTTCCTCTGTAATCCCTCCTGGAAATGTAAGAACTTTACTTTATGCACTTCCTCTGTAATTCCTCCTGGAAATGTAAGAACTTTACTTTATGCACTTCCTCTGTAAATCCTCCTGGAAATGTAAGAACTTTACTTTCTGCACTTCCTCTGTAATCCCTCCTGGAAATGTAAGAACTCTACTTTCTGCACTTCCTCTGTAATCCCTTCTGGAAATGTAAGAACTTTACTTTTTGCACTTCCTCTGTAATCCCTCCTGGAAATGTAAGGACTCTACTTTCTGCACTTCCTCTGTAATCCCTTCTGGAAATGTAAAAATTCTACTTTGTCCACTTCCTCTGTAATCCCTCCTGGAAATGTAAGAACTTTGTGCACTTCCTCTGTAATTCCTCCTGGAAATGTAAGAACTTTACTTTATGCACTTCCTCTGTAATCCCTCCTGGAAATGTAAGAACTTTATGCACATCCTCTGTAATCCCTCCTGGAAATGTAAGAACTCTACTTTGTGCATTTCCTCTATAATTCCTCCTGGAAATGTAAGAACTTTACTTTATGCACTTGCTCTGTAATCCCTCCTGGGAATGTAAGAATTTTACATTATGCACTTCCTCTGTAAATCCTCCTGGAAATGTAAGAACTCTACTTTGTCCACATCCCTTGTAATCCCTCCTGGAAATGTAAGGACTCTACTTTCTGCACTTCCTCTTTAATTCCCCCTGGAAATGTAAGAACTTTACTTTATGCACTTCCTCTGTAATCCCTCCTGGAAATGTAAGAACTTTTCTTTTTGCAATTCCTCTGTAAATCCTCCTGGAAATGTAAGAACGCTACTTTGTGCACATCCCCTGTAATCCCTCCTGGAAATGTAAGGACTCTACTTTCTGCACTTCCTCTGTAATCCCTCCTGGAAATGTAAGAACTTTACTTTATGCACTTCCTCTTTAAATCCTTCTGGAAATGTAAGAACTCTGCTTTCTGCACTTCCTCTGTAAATCCTCCTGGAAATGTAAGGACTCTACTTTGTGCACTTCCTCTTTAATTACTCCTGGAAATGTAAGAACTTTACTTTATGCACTTCCTCTGTAATCCCTCCTGGAAATGTAAGAACGTTACTTTATGCACTTCCTCTGTAAATCCTCCTGGAAATGTAAGAACTTTACTTTATGCACTTCCTCTGTAAATCCTCCTGGAAATGTAAGAACTCTGCTTTCTGCACTTCCTCTGTAAATCCTCCTGGAAATGTAAGGACTCTACCTTGTGCACTTCCTCTTTAATTACTCCTGGAAATGTAAGAACTTTACTTTATGCACTTCCTCTGTAATCCCTCCTGGAAATGTAAGAACTTTACTTTATGCACTTCCTCTGTAATCCCTCCTGGAAATGTAAGAACTTTACTTTATGCACTTCCTCTGTAAATCCTCCTGGAAATGTAAGAACTCTGCTTTCTGCACTTCCTCTGTAAATCCTCCTGGAAATGTAAGGACTCTACTTTGTGCACTTCCTCTTTAATTACTCCTGGAAATGTAAGAACTTTACTTTATGCACCTCCTCTGTAATCCCTCCTGGAAATGTAAGAGCTTTACTTTATGCACTTCCTCTGTAATCCCTCATGGAAATGTAAGAACTTTACTTTATGCACTTCCTCTGTAATCCCTCCTGGAAATGTAGGAACTCTACTTTGTGCATTTCCTCTATAATTCCTCCTGGAAATGTAAGAACTTTACTTTATGCACTTCCTCTGTAATCCCTCCTGGAAATGTAAGAACTTTACTTTATGCACTTCCTCTGTAATCCCTCCTGGAAATATAAAAACTCTATTTTGTGCACTTCCTCTGTAATCCCTCCTGGAAATGTAAGAACTTTGTGCACTTCCTCTGTAATTCCTCCTGGAAATGTAAGAACTCTACTTTATGCACTTCCTCTGTAATTCCTCCTGGAAATGTAAGAACTCTACTTTGTGCATTTCCTCTATAATTCCTCCTGGAAATGTAAGAACTTTACTTTATGCCCTTCCTCTGTAATCCCTCCTTGAAATGTAAGAACTTTACTTTATGCACTTCCTCTGTAATTCCTCCTGGAAATGTAAGAACTTTACTTTATGCACTTCCTCTGTAATCCCTCCTGGAAATGTAAGAACTTTACTTTATGCACTTCCTCTGTAATCCCTCCTGGAAATGTAAGAACTCTACTTTCTGCACTTCCTCTGTAATCCCTCCTGGAAATGTAAGAACTCTACTTCATGCATTTCCTCTATAATTCCTCCTGGAAGTGTAAGAACTTTACTTTAGGCACTTCCTCTGTAATCCCTCCCTGAAATGTAAGAATTTTACTTTATGCACTTCCTCTGTAAATACTCCTGGAAATGTAAAGAGTCTACTTTGTGCACTTCCTCTGTAATCCCTCCTGGAAATGTAAGAACTTTACTTTTTGCACTTCCTCTGTAAATACTCCTGGAAATGTAAGAACTCTACTTTGTGCACTTCCTCTTTAATCCCTCCTGGAAATGTAAAAATTCTACTTTGTCCACTACCTCTGTAATCCCTCCTGGAAATGTAAGAACTTTGTGCACTTCCTCTGTAATTCCTCCTGGAAATGTAAGAACTCTACTTTCTGCACTTCCTCTGTAATCCCTCCTGGAAATGTAAGAACTCTACTTTCTGCACTTCCTCTGTAATCCCTCCTGGAAATGTAAGAACTTTACTTTTTACACTTCCTCTGTAAATACTCCTGGAAATGTAAGAACTTTACTTTATGCACTTCCTCTGTAATCCCTCCTGGAAATGTAAGAACTTTACTTTATGCACTTCCTCTGTAAATACTCCTGGAAATGTAAGAACTCTACTTTGTGCACTTCCTCTTTAATCCCTCCTGGAAATGTAAAAACTCTACTTTGTGCACTTCCTCTGTAATCCCTCCTGGAAATGTAAGAACTCTACTTTATGCACTTCCTCTGTAATTCCTCCTGGAAATGTAAGAACTTTACTTTATGCACTTCCTCTGTAATTCCTCCTGGAAATGTAAGAACTTTACTTTATGCACTTCCTCTGTAATCCCTCCTGGAAATGTAAGAACTTTACTTTATGCACTTCCTCTGTAATCCCTCCTGGAAATGTAAGCACTCTACTTTCTGCACTAACCCCTGTAATCCCTCCTGGAAATGTAAAAACTCTACTTCATGCATTTCCTCTATAATTCCTCCTGGAAGTGTAAGAACTTTACTTTAGGCACTTCCTCTGTAATCCCTCCCTGAAATGTAAGAATTTTACTTTATGCACTTTCTCTGTAAATACTCCTGGAAATGTAAAGAGTTTACTTTGTGCACTTCCTCTGTAATCCCTCCTGGAAATGTAAGAACTTTACTTTTTGCACTTCCTCTGTAAATACTCCTGGAAATGTAAGAACTCTTCTTTGTGCACTTCCTCTTTAATCCCTCCTGGAAATGTAAAAATCCTACTTTGTCCACTTCCTCTGTAATCCCTCCTTGAAATTTAAGAACTTTGTGCACTTCCTCTGTAATTACTCCTGGAAATGTAAGAACTCTACTTTCTGCACTTCCTCTTTAATTCCTTCTGGAAATGTAAGAACTCTACTTTGTGCATTTCCTCTATAATTCGTCCTGGAAATGTAAGAACTTTACTTTATGCACTTCCTCTGTAATCCCTCCTGGAAATGTAAGAAGTTAACTTTATGCACTTCCTCTGTAATTCCTCCTGGAAATGTAAGAACTTTACTTTATGCACTTCCTCTGTAATCCCTCCTGGAAATGTAAGAACTTTACTTTATGCACTTCGTCTGTAATTCCTCCTGGAAATGTAAGAACTCTACTTTGTGAACTTCCTCTGTAATCCCTCCTGGAAATATTAGAACTCTACTTTGTGCACTTCCTCTGTAATCCCTCCTGGAAATGTAAAACTCTACTTTATGCACTTCCTCTGTAATCCCTCCTGGAAATGTAAGAACTTTACTTTATACACTTCCTCTGTAATTCCTCCTGGAATTGTAAGAACTTTACTTTATGCACTTCCTCTGTAATCCCTACTGGAAATGTAAGAACTTTACTTTATGCACCTTCTCTGTAATCCCTCCTGGAAATGTAATAACTGTACTTTATGCATTTCCTCTATAATTCCTCCTGGAAATGTAAGAAATTTACTTTAGGCACTTCCTCTGTAATCCCTCCTGGAAATGTAAGAATTTTACTTCATGCACTTCCTCTGTAAATCCTCCTGGAAATGTAAGAACTCTACTTTGTGCACATCCCCTGTAATCCCTCCTGGAAATGCAAGGACTCTACTTTCTGCACTTCTTCTGTAATTCCCCCATGGACATGTAAGAACTTTACTTTGTGCACTTCCTCTGTAAATACTCCTGGAAATGTAAGAACTCTACTTTGTGCACTTCCTCTGTAATTCCTCCTGGAAATGTAAGGACTCTACTTTCTGCACTTCCGCTGTAATCCCTCCTGGAAATGTAAGAACTTTACTTTTTGCACTTCCTCTGTAAATACTCCTGGAAATGTAAGAACTTTACTTTATGCACTTCCTCTGTAATCCCTCCTGGACATGTAAGAACTTTACTTTATGCACTTCCTCTGTAATCCCTCCTGGAAATGTAAGAATTCTACTTTGTGCATTACCTCTATAATTCCTCCAGGAAATGTAAGAACTTTACTTTATGCACTTCCTCTGTAATCCCTCCTGGAAATGTAAGAACTCTACTTTGTGCACTTCCTCTGTAATCCCTCCTGGAAATGTAAGAACTTTGTGCACTTCCTCTGTAATTCCTCCTGGAAATGTAAGAACTCTACTTTATGCACTTCCTCTGTAATTCCTCCTGGAAATGTAAGAACTCTACTTTGTGCATTTCCTCTATAATTCCTCCTGGAAATGTAAGAACTTTACTTTATGCCCTTCCTCTGTAACTCCTTCTGGAAATGTAAGAACTGTACTTTATGCACTTCCTCTGTAATCCCTCCTGGAAATGTAAGAACTCTACTTCATGCATTTCCTCTATAATTCCTCCTGGAAGTGTAAGAACTCTACTTTGTGCACTTCCTCTGTAATCCCTCCTGGAAATATAAGAACTTTACTTTTTGCACTTCCTCTGTAAATACTCCTGGAAATGTAAGAACTTTACTTTATGCACTTCCTCTTTAAACCCTCCTGGAAATGTAAAAATTCTACTTTGTCCACTTCCTCTGTAATCCCTCCTGGAAATGTAAGAACTTTGTGCACTTCCTCTGTAATTCCTCCTGGAAATGTAAGAACTTTACTTTATGCACTTCCTCTGTAATCCCTCCTGGAAATGTAAGAACTTTACTTTATGCACTTCCTCTGTAATCCCTCCTGTAAATGTAAGAACTCTACTTTGTGCACATCCTCTGTAATCCCTCCTGGAAATGTAAGAACTCTACTTCGTGCATTTCCTCTATAATTCCTCCTGGAAATGTAAGAACTTTACTTTATGCACTTGCTCTGTAATCCCTCCTGGGAATGTAAGAATTTTACATTATGCACTTCCTCTGTAAATCCTCCTGGAAATGTAAGAACTCTACTTTGTCCACATCCCTTGTAATCCCTCCTGGAAATGTAAGGACTCTACTTTCTGCACTTCCTCTTTAATTCCCCCTGGAAATGTAAGAACTTTACTTTATGCACTTCCTCTGTAATCCCTCCTGGAAATGTAAGAACTTTACTTTATGCACTTCCTCTGTAATTCCTCCTGGAAATGTAAGAACTTTACTTTATGCACTTCCTCTGTAAATCCTCCTGGAAATGTAAGAACTTTACTTTCTGCACTTCCTCTGTAATCCCTCCTGGAAATGTAAGAACTCTACTTTCTGCACTTCCTCTGTAATCCCTTCTGGAAATGTAAGAACTTTACTTTTTGCACTTCCTCTGTAATCCCTCCTGGAAATGTAAGGACTCTACTTTCTGCACTTCCTCTGTAATCCCTTCTGGAAATGTAAGAACTTTACTTTGTGCACTTCCTCTGTAATCCCTCCTGGAAATGTAAGAACTTTTCTTTTTGCAATTCCTCTGCAAATCCTCCTGGAAATGTAAGAACGCTACTTTGTGCACATCCCCTGTAATCCCTCCTGGAAATGTAAGGACTCTACTTTCTGCACTTCCTCTGTAATCCCTCCTGGAAATGTAAGAACTTTACTTTATGCACTTCCTCTTTAAATCCTCCTGGAAATGTAAGAACTCTGCTTTCTGCACTTCCTCTGTAAATCCTCCTGGAAATGTAAGGACTCTACTTTGTGCACTTCCTCTTTAATTACTCCTGGAAATGTAAGAACTTTACTTTATGCACTTCCTCTGTAATCCCTCCTGGAAATGTAAGAACGTTACTTTATGCACTTCCTCTGTAAATCCTCCTGGAAATGTAAGAACTTTACTTTATGCACTTCCTCTGTAAATCCTCCTGGAAATGTAAGAACTCTGCTTTCTGCACTTCCTCTGTAAATCCTCCTGGAAATGTAAGGACTCTACTTTGTGCACTTCCTCTTTAATTACTCCTGGAAATGTAAGAACTTTACTTTATGCACTTCCTCTGTAATCCCTCCTGGAAATGTAAGAACTTTACTTTATGCACTTCCTCTGTAATCCCTCCTGGAAATGTAAGAACTTTACTTTATGCACTTCCTCTGTAAATCCTCCTGGAAATGTAAGAACTCTGCTTTCTGCACTTCCTCTGTAAATCCTCCTGGAAATGTAAGGACTCTACTTTGTGCACTTCCTCTTTAATTACTCCTGGAAATGTAAGAACTTTACTTTATGCACCTCCTCTGTAATCCCTCCTGGAAATGTAAGAACTTTACTTTATGCACTTCCTCTGTAATCCCTCATGGAAATGTAAGAACTTTACTTTATGCACTTCCTCTGTAATCCCTCCTGGAAATGTAGGAACTCTACTTTGTGCATTTCCTCTATAATTCCTCCTGGAAATGTAAGAACTTTACTTTATGCACTTCCTCTGTAATCCCTCCTGGAAATGTAAGAACTTTACTTTATGCACTTCCTCTGTAATCCCTCCTGGAAATGTAAGCACTCTACTTTCTGCACTAACCCCTGTAATCCCTCCTGGAAATGTAAGAACTCTACTTCATGCATTTCCTCTATAATTCCTCCTGGAAGTGTAAGAACTTTACTTTAGGCACTTCCTCTGTAATCCCTCCCTGAAATGTAAGAATTTTACTTTATGCACTTTCTCTGTAAATACTCCTGGAAATGTAAAGAGTTTACTTTGTGCACTTCCTCTGTAATCCCTCCTGGAAATGTAAGAACTTTACTTTTTGCACTTCTTCTGTAAATACTCCTGGAAATGTAAGAACTCTTCTTTGTGCACTTCCTCTTTAATCCCTCCTGGAAATGTAAAAATCCTACTTTGTCCACTTCCTCTGTAATCCCTCCTTGAAATGTAAGAACTTTGTGCACTTCCTCTGTAATTACTCCTGGAAATGTAAGAACTCTACTTTCTGCACTTCCTCTTTAATTCCTTCTGGAAATGTAAGAACTCTACTTTGTGCATTTCCTCTAAAATTCGTCCTGGAAATGTAAGAACTTTACTTTATGCACTTCCTCTGTAATCCCTCCTGGAAATGTAAGAAGTTAACTTTATGCACTTCCTCTGTAATTCCTCCTGGAAATGTAAGAACTTTACTTTATGCACTTCCTCTGTAATCCCTCCTGGAAATGTAAGAACTTTACCTTATGCACTTCGTCTGTAATTCCTCCTGGAAATGTAAGAACTCTACTTTGTGAACTTCCTCTGTAATCCCTCCTGGAAATATTAGAACTCTACTTTGTGCACTTCCTCTGTAATCCCTCCTGGAAATGTAAAACTCTACTTTATGCACTTCCTCTGTAATCCCTCCTGGAAATGTAAGGACTCTACTTTCTGCACTTCCTCTTTAATTCCCCCTGGAAATGTAAGAACTCTACTTTATGCACTTCCTCTTTAATCCCTCCTGGAAATGTAAGAACTTTACTTTATGCACTTCCTCTGTAATCCCTCCTGGAAATGTAAGAATTCTACTTTGTGCATTACCTCTATAATTCCTCCAGGAAATGTAAGAACTTTACTTTATGCACTTCCTCTGTAATCCCTCCTGGAAATGTAAGAACTCTACTTTGTGCACTTCCTCTGTAATCCCTCCTGGAAATGTAAGAACTTTGTGCACTTCCTCTGTAATTCCTCCTGGAAATGTAAGAACTCTACTTTATGCACTTCCTCTGTAATTCCTCCTGGAAATGTAAGAACTCTACTTTGTGCATTTCCTCTATAATTCCTCCTGGAAATGTAAGAACTTTACTTTATGCCCTTCCTCTGTAACTCCTTCTGGAAATGTAAGAACTTTACTTTATGCACTTCCTCTGTAATCCCTCCTGGAAATGTAAGAACTCTACTTCATGCATTTCCTCTATAATTCCTCCTGGAAGTGTAAGAACTCTACTTTGTGCACTTCCTCTGTAATCCCTCCTGGAAATATAAGAACTTTACTTTTTGCACTTCCTCTGTAAATACTCCTGGAAATGTAAGAACTTTACTTTATGCACTTCCTCTTTAAACCCTCCTGGAAATGTAAAAATTCTACTTTGTCCACTTCCTCTGTAATCCCTCCTGGAAATGTAAGAACTTTGTGCACTTCCTCTGTAATTCCTCCTGGAAATGTAAGAACTTTACTTTATGCACTTCCTCTGTAATCCCTCCTGGAAATGTAAGAACTTTATGCACTTCCTCTGTAATCCCTCCTGTAAATGTAAGAACTCTACTTTGTGCACATCCTCTGTAATCCCTCCTGGAAATGTAAGAACTCTACTTTGTGCATTTCCTCTATAATTCCTCCTGGAAATGTAAGAACTTTACTTTATGCACTTGCTCTGTAATCCCTCCTGGGAATGTAAGAATTTTACATTATGCACTTCCTCTGTAAATCCTCCTGGAAATGTAAGAACTCTACTTTGTCCACATCCCTTGTAATCCCTCCTGGAAATGTAAGGACTCTACTTTCTGCACTTCCTCTTTAATTCCCCCTGGAAATGTAAGAACTTTACTTTATGCACTTCCTCTGTAATCCCTCCTGGAAATGTAAGAACTTTACTTTATGCACTTCCTCTGTAATTCCTCCTGGAAATGTAAGAACTTTACTTTATGCACTTCCTCTGTAAATCCTCCTGGAAATGTAAGAACTTTACTTTCTGCACTTCCTCTGTAATCCCTCCTGGAAATGTAAGAACTCTACTTTCTGCACTTCCTCTGTAATCCCTTCTGGAAATGTAAGAACTTTACTTTTTGCACTTCCTCTGTAATCCCTCCTGGAAATGTAAGGACTCTACTTTCTGCACTTCCTCTGTAATCCCTTCTGGAAATGTAAAAATTCTACTTTGTCCACTTCCTCTGTAATCCCTCCTGGAAATGTAAGAACTTTGTGCACTTCCTCTGTAATTCCTCCTGGAAATGTAAGAACTTTACTTTATGCACTTCCTCTGTAATCCCTCCTGGAAATGTAAGAACTTTATGCACATCCTCTGTAATCCCTCCTGGAAATGTAAGAACTCTACTTTGTGCATTTCCTCTATAATTCCTCCTGGAAATGTAAGAACTTTACTTTATGCACTTGCTCTGTAATCCCTCCTGGGAATGTAAGAATTTTACATTATGCACTTCCTCTGTAAATCCTCCTGGAAATGTAAGAACTCTACTTTGTCCACATCCCTTGTAATCCCTCCTGGAAATGTAAGGACTCTACTTTCTGCACTTCCTCTTTAATTCCCCCTGGAAATGTAAGAACTTTACTTTATGCACTTCCTCTGTAATCCCTCCTGGAAATGTAAGAACTTTTCTTTTTGCAATTCCTCTGTAAATCCTCCTGGAAATGTAAGAACGCTACTTTGTGCACATCCCCTGTAATCCCTCCTGGAAATGTAAGGACTCTACTTTCTGCACTTCCTCTGTAATCCCTCCTGGAAATGTAAGAACTTTACTTTATGCACTTCCTCTTTAAATCCTTCTGGAAATGTAAGAACTCTGCTTTCTGCACTTCCTCTGTAAATCCTCCTGGAAATGTAAGGACTCTACTTTGTGCACTTCCTCTTTAATTACTCCTGGAAATGTAAGAACTTTACTTTATGCACTTCCTCTGTAATCCCTCCTGGAAATGTAAGAACGTTACTTTATGCACTTCCTCTGTAAATCCTCCTGGAAATGTAAGAACTTTACTTTATGCACTTCCTCTGTAAATCCTCCTGGAAATGTAAGAACTCTGCTTTCTGCACTTCCTCTGTAAATCCTCCTGGAAATGTAAGGACTCTACCTTGTGCACTTCCTCTTTAATTACTCCTGGAAATGTAAGAACTTTACTTTATGCACTTCCTCTGTAATCCCTCCTGGAAATGTAAGAACTTTACTTTATGCACTTCCTCTGTAATCCCTCCTGGAAATGTAAGAACTTTACTTTATGCACTTCCTCTGTAAATCCTCCTGGAAATGTAAGAACTCTGCTTTCTGCACTTCCTCTGTAAATCCTCCTGGAAATGTAAGGACTCTACTTTGTGCACTTCCTCTTTAATTACTCCTGGAAATGTAAGAACTTTACTTTATGCACCTCCTCTGTAATCCCTCCTGGAAATGTAAGAACTTTACTTTATGCACTTCCTCTGTAATCCCTCATGGAAATGTAAGAACTTTACTTTATGCACTTCCTCTGTAATCCCTCCTGGAAATGTAGGAACTCTACTTTGTGCATTTCCTCTATAATTCCTCCTGGAAATGTAAGAACTTTACTTTATGCACTTCCTCTGTAATCCCTCCTGGAAATGTAAGAACTTTACTTTATGCACTTCCTCTGTAATCCCTCCTGGAAATGTAAGCACTCTACTTTCTGCACTAACCCCTGTAATCCCTCCTGGAAATGTAAGAACTCTACTTCATGCATTTCCTCTATAATTCCTCCTGGAAGTGTAAGAACTTTACTTTAGGCACTTCCTCTGTAATCCCTCCCTGAAATGTAAGAATTTTACTTTATGCACTTTCTCTGTAAATACTCCTGGAAATGTAAAGAGTTTACTTTGTGCACTTCCTCTGTAATCCCTCCTGGAAATGTAAGAACTTTACTTTTTGCACTTCTTCTGTAAATACTCCTGGAAATGTAAGAACTCTTCTTTTTGCACTTCCTCTTTAATCCCTCCTGGAAATGTAAAAATCCTACTTTGTCCACTTCCTCTGTAATCCCTCCTTGAAATGTAAGAACTTTGTGCACTTCCTCTGTAATTACTCCTGGAAATGTAAGAACTCTACTTTCTGCACTTCCTCTTTAATTCCTTCTGGAAATGTAAGAACTCTACTTTGTGCATTTCCTCTATAATTCGTCCTGGAAATGTAAGAACTTTACTTTATGCACTTCCTCTGTAATCCCTCCTGGAAATGTAAGAAGTTAACTTTATGCACTTCCTCTGTAATTCCTCCTGGAAATTTAAGAACTTTATGCACTTCCTCTGTAATCCCTCCTGGAAATGTAAGAACTTTACTTTATGCACTTCGTCTGTAATTCCTCCTGGAAATGTAAGAACTCTACTTTGTGAACTTCCTCTGTAATCCCTCCTGGAAATATTAGAACTCTACTTTGTGCACTTCCTCTGTAATCCCTCCTGGAAATGTAAAACTCTACTTTATGCACTTCCTCTGTAATCCCTCCTGGAAATGTAAGGACTCTACTTTCTGCACTTCCTCTTTAATTCCCCCTGGAAATGTAAGAACTCTACTTTATGCACTTCCTCTTTAATCCCTCCTGGAAATGTAAGAACTTTACTTTATGCACTTCCTCTGTAATTCCTCCTGGAATTGTAAGAACTTTACTTTATGCACTTCCTCTGTAATCCCTACTGGAAATGTAAGAACTTTACTTTATGCACCTTCTCTGTAATCCCTCCTGGAAATGTAATAACTGTACTTTATGCATTTCCTCTATAATTCCTCCTGGAAATGTAAGAAATTTACTTTAGGCACTTCCTCTGTAATCCCTCCTGGAAATGTAAGAATTTTACTTCATGCACTTCCTCTGTAAATCCTCCTGGAAATGTAAGAACTCTACTTTGTGCACATCCCCTGTAATCCCTCCTGGAAATGCAAGGACTCTACTTTCTGCACTTCTTCTGTAATTCCCCCATGGACATGTAAGAACTTTACTTTGTGCACTTCCTCTGTAAATACTCCTGGAAATGTAAGAACTCTACTTTGTGCACTTCCTCTGTAATTCCTCCTGGAAATGTAAGGACTCTACTTTCTGCACTTCCGCTGTAATCCCTCCTGGAAATGTAAGAACTTTACTTTTTGCACTTCCTCTGTAAATACTCCTGGAAATGTAAGAACTTTACTTTATGCACTTCCTCTGTAATCCCTCCTGGACATGTAAGAACTTTACTTTATGCACTTCCTCTGTAATCCCTCCTGGAAATGTAAGAATTCTACTTTGTGCATTACCTCTATAATTCCTCCAGGAAATGTAAGAACTTTACTTTATGCACTTCCTCTGTAATCCCTCCTGGAAATGTAAGAACTCTACTTTGTGCACTTCCTCTGTAATCCCTCCTGGAAATGTAAGAACTTTGTGCACTTCCTCTGTAATTCCTCCTGGAAATGTAAGAACTCTACTTTATGCACTTCCTCTGTAATTCCTCCTGGAAATGTAAGAACTCTACTTTGTGCATTTCCTCTATAATTCCTCCTGGAAATGTAAGAACTTTACTTTATGCCCTTCCTCTGTAATTCCTTCTGGAAATGTAAGAACTTTACTTTATGCACTTCCTCTGTAATCCCTACTGGAAATGTAAGAACTCTACTTCATGCATTTCCTCTATAATTCCTCCTGGAAGTGTAAGAACTCTACTTTGTGCACTTCCTCTGTAATCCCTCCTGGAAATATAAGAACTTTACTTTTTGCACTTCCTCTGTAAATACTCCTGGAAATGTAAGAACTTTACTTTATGCACTTCCTCTTTAAACCCTCCTGGAAATGTAAAAATTCTACTTTGTCCACTTCCTCTGTAATCCCTCCTGGAAATGTAAGAACTTTGTGCACTTCCTCTGTAATTCCTCCTGGAAATGTAAGAACTCTACTTTCTGCACTTCCTCTTTAATTCCTCCTGGAAATGAAAGAACTTTACTTTATGCACTTCCTCTGTAATCCCTCCTGGAAATGTAAGAACTTTACTTTATGCACTTCCTCTGTAATCCCTCCTGTAAATGTAAGAACTCTACTTTGTGCACATCCTCTGTAATCCCTCCTGGAAATGTAAGAACTCTACTTCGTGCATTTCCTCTATAATTCCTCCTGGAAATGTAAGAACTTTACTTTATGCACTTGCTCTGTAATCCCTCTTGGGAATGTAAGAATTTTACATTATGCACTTCCTCTGTAAATCCTCCTGGAAATGTAAGAACTCTACTTTGTCCACATCCCTTGTAATCCCTCCTGGAAATGTAAGGACTCTACTTTCTGCACTTCCTCTTTAATTCCCCCTGGAAATGTAAGAACTTTACTTTATGCACTTCCTCTGTAATCCCTCCTGGAAATGTAAGAACTTTACTTTATGCACTTCCTCTGTAATTCCTCCTGGAAATGTAAGAACTTTACTTTATGCACTTCCTCTGTAAATCCTCCTGGAAATGTAAGAACTTTACTTTCTGCACTTCCTCTGTAATCCCTCCTGGAAATGTAAGAACTCTACTTTCTGCACTTCCTCTGTAATCCCTTCTGGAAATGTAAGAACTTTACTTTTTGCACTTCCTCTGTAATCCCTCCTGGAAATGTAAGGACTCTACTTTCTGCACTTCCTCTGTAATCCCTTCTGGAAATGTAAGAACTTTACTTTGTGCACTTCCTCTGTAATCCCTCCTGGAAATGTAAGAACTTTTCTTTTTGCAATTCCTCTGTAAATTCTCCTGGAAATGTAAGAACGCTACTTTGTGCACATCCCCTGTAATCCCTCCTGGAAATGTAAGGACTCTACTTTCTGCACTTCCTCTGTAATCCCTCCTGGAAATGTAAGAACTTTACTTTATGCACTTCCTCTTTAAATCCTCCTGGAAATGTAAGAACTCTGCTTTCTGCACTTCCTCTGTAAATCCTCCTGGAAATGTAAGGACTCTACTTTGTGCACTTCCTCTTTAATTACTCCTGGAAATGTAAGAACTTTACGTTATGCACTTCCTCTGTAATCCCTCCTGGAAATGTAAGAACGTTACTTTATGCACTTCCTCTGTAAATCCTCCTGGAAATGTAAGAACTTTACTTTATGCACTTCCTCTGTAAATCCTCCTGGAAATGTAAGAACTCTGCTTTCTGCACTTCCTCTGTAAATCCTCCTGGAAATGTAAGGACTCTACTTTGTGCACTTCCTCTTTAATTACTCCTGGAAATGTAAGAACTTTACTTTATGCACCTCCTCTGTAATCCCTCCTGGAAATGTAAGAACTTTACTTTATGCACTTCCTCTGTAATCCCTCATGGAAATGTAAGAACTTTACTTTATGCACTTCCTCTGTAATCCCTCCTGGAAATGTAGGAACTCTACTTTGTGCATTTCCTCTATAATTCCTCCTGGAAATGTAAGAACTTTACTTTATGCACTTCCTCTGTAATCCCTCCTGGAAATGTAAGAACTTTACTTTATGCACTTCCTCTGTAATCCCTCCTGGAAATGTAAGCACTCTACTTTCTGCACTAACCCCTGTAATCCCTCCTGGAAATGTAAGAACTCTACTTCATGCATTTCCTCTATAATTCCTCCTGGAAGTGTAAGAACTTTACTTTAGGCACTTCCTCTGTAATCCCTCCCTGAAATGTAAGAATTTTACTTTATGCACTTTCTCTGTAAATACTCCTGGAAATGTAAAGAGTTTACTTTGTGCACTTCCTCTGTAATCCCTCCTGGAAATGTAAGAACTTTACTTTTTGCACTTCCTCTGTAAATACTCCTGGAAATGTAAGAACTCTTCTTTGTGCACTTCCTCTTTAATCCCTCCTGGAAATGTAAAAATCCTACTTTGTCCACTTCCTCTGTAATCCCTCCTTGAAATGTAAGAACTTTGTGCACTTCCTCTGTAATTACTCCTGGAAATGTAAGAACTCTACTTTCTGCACTTCCTCTTTAATTCCTTCTGGAAATGTAAGAACTCTACTTTGTGCATTTCCTCTATAATTCCTCCTGGAAATGTAAGAACTTTACTTTATGCACTTCCTCTGTAATCCCTCCTGGAAATGTAAGAAGTTAACTTTATGCACTTCCTCTGTAATTCCTCCTGGAAATGTAAGAACTTTACTTTATGCACTTCCTCTGTAATCCCTCCTGGAAATGTAAGAACTTTACTTTATGCACTTCGTCTGTAATTCCTCCTGGAAATGTAAGAACTCTACTTTGTGAACTTCCTCTGTAATCCCTCCTGGAAATATTAGAACTCTACTTTGTGCACTTCCTCTGTAATCCCTCCTGGAAATGTAAAACTCTACTTTATGCACTTCCTCTGTAATCCCTCCTGGAAATGTAAGGACTCTACTTTCTGCACTTCCTCTTTAATTCCCGCTGGAAATGTAAGAACTCTACTTTATGCACTTCCTCTTTAATCCCTCCTGGAAATGTAAGAACTTTACTTTATGCACTTCCTCTGTAATTCCTCCTGGAATTGTAAGAACTTTACTTTATGCACTTCCTCTGTAATCCCTACTGGAAATGTAAGAACTTTACTTTATGCACCTTCTCTGTAATCCCTCCTGGAAATGTAATAACTGTACTTTATGCATTTCCTCTATAATTCCTCCTGGAAATGTAAGAAATTTACTTTAGGCACTTCCTCTGTAATCCCTCCTGGAAATGTAAGAATTTTACTTCATGCACTTCCTCTGTAAATCCTCCTGGAAATGTAAGAACTCTACTTTGTGCACATCCCCTGTAATCCCTCCTGGAAATGCAAGGACTCTACTTTCTGCACTTCTTCTGTAATTCCCCCATGGACATGTAAGAACTTTACTTTGTGCACTTCCTCTGTAAATACTCCTGGAAATGTAAGAACTCTACTTTGTGCACTTCCTCTGTAATTCCTCCTGGAAATGTAAGGACTCTACTTTCTGCACTTCCGCTGTAATCCCTCCTGGAAATGTAAGAACTTTACTTTTTGCACTTCCTCTGTAAATACTCCTGGAAATGTAAGAACTTTACTTTTTGCATTACCTCTATAATTCCTCCAGGAAATGTAAGCACTTTACTTTATGCACTTCCTCTGTAATCCCTCCTGGAAATGTAAGAACTCTACTTTGTGCACTTCCTCTGTAATCCCTCCTGGAAATGTAAGAACTTTGTGCACTTCCTCTGTAATTCCTCCTGGAAATGTAAGAACTCTACTTTATGCACTTCCTCTGTAATTCCTCCTGGAAATGTAAGAACTCTACTTTGTGCATTTCCTCTATAATTCCTCCTGGAAATGTAAGAACTTTACTTTATGCCCTTCCTCTGTAATTCCTTCTGGAAATGTAAGAACTTTACTTTATGCACTTCCTCTGTAATCCCTCCTGGAAATGTAAGAACTCTACTTCATGCATTTCCTCTATAATTCCTCCTGGAAGTGTAAGAACTCTACTTTGTGCACTTCCTCTGTAATCCCTCCTGGAAATATAAGAACTTTACTTTTTGCACTTCCTCTGTAAATACTCCTGGAAATGTAAGTACTTTACTTTATGCACTTCCTCTTTAAACCCTCCTGGAAATGTAAAAATTCTACTTTGTCCACTTCCTCTGTAATCCCTCCTGGAAATGTAAGAACTTTGTGCACTTCCTCTGTAATTCCTCCTGGAAATGTAAGAACTCTACTTTCTGCACTTCCTCTTTAATTCCTCCTGGAAATGTAAGAACTTTACTTTATGCACTTCCTCTGTAATCCCTCCTGGAAATGTAAGAACTTTACTTTATGCACTTCCTCTGTAATCCCTCCTGTAAATGTAAGAACTCTACTTTGTGCACATCCTCTGTAATCCCTCCTGGAAATGTAAGAACTCTACTTCGTGCATTTCCTCTATAATTCCTCCTGGAAATGTAAGAACTTTACTTTATGCACTTGCTCTGTAATCCCTCCTGGGAATGTAAGAATTTTACATTATGCACTTCCTCTGTAAATCCTCTTGGAAATGTAAGAACTCTACTTTGTCCACATCCCTTGTAATCCCTCCTGGAAATGTAAGGACTCTACTTTCTGCACTTCCTCTTTAATTCCCCATGGAAATGTAAGAACTTTACTTTATGCACTTCCTCTGTAATCCCTCCTGGAAATGTAAGAACTTTACTTTATGCACTTCCTCTGTAATTCCTCCTGGAAATGTAAGAACTTTACTTTATGCACTTCCTCTGTAAATCCTCCTGGAAATGTAAGAACTTTACTTTCTGCACTTCCTCTGTAATCCCTCCTGGAAATGTAAGAACTCTACTTTCTGCACTTCCTCTGTAATCCCTTCTGGAAATGTAAGAACTTTACTTTTTGCACTTCCTCTGTAATCCCTCCTGGAAATGTAAGGACTCTACTTTCTGCACTTCCTCTGTAATCCCTTCTGGAAATGTAAGAACTTTACTTTGTGCACTTCCTCTGTAATCCCTCCTGGAAATGTAAGAACTTTTCTTTTTGCAATTCCTCTGTAAATCCTCCTGGAAATGTAAGAACGCTACTTTGTGCACATCCCCTGTAATCCCTCCTGGAAATGTAAGGACTCTACTTTCTGCACTTCCTCTGTAATCCCTCCTGGAAATGTAAGAACTTTACTTTATGCACTTCCTCTTTAAATCCTCCTGGAAATGTAAGAACTCTGCTTTCTGCACTTCCTCTGTAAATCCTCCATGAAATGTAAGGACTCTACTTTGTGCACTTCCTCTTTAATTACTCCTGGAAATGTAAGAACTTTACTTTATGCACTTCCTCTGTAATCCCTCCTGGAAATGTAAGAACGTTACTTTATGCACTTCCTCTGTAAATCCTCCTGGAAATGTAAGAACTTTACTTTATGCACTTCCTCTGTAAATCCTCCTGGAAATGTAAGAACTCTGCTTTCTGCACTTCCTCTGTAAATCCTCCTGGAAATGTAAGGACTCTACTTTGTGCACTTCCTCTTTAATTACTCCTGGAAATGTAAGAACTTTACTTTATGCACTTCCTCTGTAATCCCTCCTGGAAATGTAAGAACTTTACTTTATGCACTTCCTCTGTAATCCCTCCTGGAAATGTAAGAACTTTACTTTATGCACTTCCTCTGTAAATCCTCCTGGAAATGTAAGAACTCTGCTTTCTGCACTTCCTCTGTAAATCCTCCTGGAAATGTAAGGACTCTACTTTGTGCACTTCCTCTTTAATTACTCCTGGAAATGTAAGAACTTTACTTTATGCACCTCCTCTGTAATCCCTCCTGGAAATGTAAGAACTTTACTTTATGCACTTCCTCTGTAATCCCTCATGGAAATGTAAGAACTTTACTTTATGCACTTCCTCTGTAATCCCTCCTGGAAATGTAGGAACTCTACTTTGTGCATTTCCTCTATAATTCCTCCTGGAAATGTAAGAACTTTACTTTATGCACTTGCTCTGTAATCCCTCCTGGAAATGTAAGAATTTTACTTTATGAACTTCCTCTTTAATTCCCCCTGGGAATGGCAGAACTTTACTTTATGCACTTCCTCTGTAAATCCTCCTGGAAATGTAAGAACTCTACTTTGTGCACATCCCCTGTAATCCCTCCTGGAAACGTAAGGACTCTACTTTCTGCACTTCCTCTGTAAATCCTCCTGGAAATGTAAGAACTTTACTTTATGCACTTCCTCTGTAATCCCTCCTGGAAATGTAATAACTTTACTTTATGCACTTCCTCTGTAATTCCTCCTGGAAATGTAAGAACTTTACTTTATGCACTTCCTCTGTAATCCCTCCTGGAAATGTAAGAACTTTACTTTATGCACTTCCTCTGTAATTCCTCCTGGAAATGTAAGAACTCTACTTTGTGCACTTCCTCTGTAATCCCTCCTGGAAATATTAGAACTCTACTTTGTGCACTACCTCTGTAATCCCTCCTGGAAATGTAAAACTCTACTTTATGCACTTCCTCTGTAATCCCTCCTGGAAATGTAAGGACTCTACTTTCTGCACTTCCTCTTTAATTCCCCCTGGAAATGTAAGAACTCTACTTTATGCATTTCCTCTTTAATCCCTCCTGTGTATGTAAGAACTTTACTTTATGCACTTCCTCTGTAATTCCTCCTGGAATTGTAAGAACTTTACTTTATGCACTTCCTCTGTAATCCCTACTGGAAATGTAAGAACTTTACTTTATGCACCTCCTCGGTAATCCCTCCTGGAAATGTAAGAACTGTACTTTATGCATTTCCTCTATAATTCCTCCTGGAAATGTAAGAGTTTTACTTTATGCACTTCCTCTGTAAATCCTCCTGGAAATGTAAGAACTCTACTTTGTGCACATCCCCTGTAATCCCTCCTGGAAATGCAAGGACTCTACTTTCTGCACTTCCTCTTTAATTCCCCCTGGAAATGTAAGAACTCTACTTTATGCACTTCCTCTTTAATCCCTCCTGGAAATGTAAGAACTTTACTTTATGCACTTCCTCTGTAATTCCCCCATGGACATGTAAGAACTTTACTTTATGAACTTCCTCTATAATCCCTCCTGGAATTGTAAGAGCTTTACTTTATGCACTCCCTGTGTAAATCCTCCTGGAAATGTAAGAACTCTACTTGCTGCACTTCCTCTGTAATCCCTCCTGGAAATGTAAGAACTTTACTTTTTGCACTTCCTCTGTAAATACTCCTGGAAATGTAAGAACTTTACTTTATGCACTTCCTCTGTAATCCCTCCTGGAAATGTAAGAACTTTACTTTATGCACTTCCTCTGTAATCCCTCCTGGAAATTTAAGAATTCTACTTTGTGCATTTCCTCTATAATTCCTCCAGGAAATGTAAGAACTTTACTTTATGCACTTCCTCTGTAATCCCTCCTGGAAATGTAAGAACTCTACTTTGTGCACTTCCTCTTTAATCCCTCCTGGAAATGTAAAAACTCTACTTTGTGCACTTCCTCTGTAATCCCTCCTGGAAATGTAAAAACTTTGTGCACTTCCTCTGTAATTCCTCCTGGAAATGTAAGAACTCTACTTTATGCACTTCCTCTGTAATTCCTCCTGGAAATGTAAGAACTCTACTTTGTGCATTTCCTCTATAATTCCTCCTGGAAAAGTAAGAACTTTACTTGATGCCCTTCCTCTGTAATCCCTCCTGGAAATGTAAGAACTCTACTTTCTGCACTTCCTCTTTAATTCCTCCTGGAAATGTAAGAACTCTACTTTGTGCATTTCCTCTATAATTCCTCCTGGAAATGTAAGAACTTTACTTTATGCATTTCCTCTATAATTCCTCCTGGAAATGTAAGAACTTTACTTTATGCACTTCCTCTGTAATCCCTCCTGGAAATGTAAGAACTTTACTTCATGCATTTCCTCTATAATTCCTCCTGGAAATGTAAGAACTTTACTTTAGGCACTTCCTCTGTAATCCCTCCTGGAAATGTAAGAATTTTACTTTATGCACTTCCTCTGTAAATCCTCCTGGAAATGTAATAACTCTACTTTGTGCACATCCCCTGTAAATCCTCCTGGAAATGTAAGAACTCTACTTTCTGCACTTCCTCTTTAATTCCTCCTGGAAATGTAAGAACTCTACTTTGTGCATTTCCTCTATATTTCCTCCTGGAAATGTAAGAACTTTACTTTATGCACTTCCTCTGTAAATACTCCTGGAAATGTAAGAACTCTACTTTGTGCACTTCCTCTATAATTCCTCCAGGAAATGTAAGAACTTTACTTTATGCACTTCCTCTGTAATCCCTCCTGGAAATGTAAGAACTCTACTTTGTGCACTTCCTCTTTAATCCCTCCTGGAAATGTAAGAAATCTACTTTGTGCATTTCCTCTATAATTCCTCCTGGAAATGTAAGAAATCTACTTTGTGCACTTCTTCTGTAATCCCTCCTGGAAATGTTAGAACTCTACTTTGTCCACTTCCTCTTTAATCCCTCCTGAAAATGTAAAAACTCTACTTTGTGGACTTCCTCTGTAATCCCTCCTGGAAATGTAAGAACTTTGTGCACTTCCTCTGTTTTTCCTCCTGGAAATGTAAGAACTTTACTTCATGCACTTCCTCTGTAATTCCTCCTGGAAATGTAAGAACTTTACTTCATGCACTTCCTTTGTAATTCCTCCTGGAAATGTAAGAAATCTACTTTGTGCACTTCCTCTGTAATCCCTCCTGGAAATGTAAGAACGTTGTGCATTTCCTCTGTAATTCCTCCTGGAAAGGTAAGAACTTTACTTTATGCACTTCCTCTGTAATCCTTCCTGTAAATGTAAAAAAAAACATAAAAAATTGACAGCTCTCCTGACAGGTTTATTTTAGTCTATTCCTCAATGAAATACCAATTCAGAAACCTCATTTTTTAAGTAAGGTTTGTGCAGTTCCTCTGTTATCACTCCTGGAAATGTGTGATTAATTTGATTGTTGGCGTTTCCATTCTCCTTGTCAATGGGATGTATCCCTATTCCCTAACCATTCTGTCTTGTCTTTAATGGGGAGGTTTTCCAACCAGTTTTTAATTTATTCATACATTTCCAGGATGGATAACTGAGGAACAGCACAAACCAGTGTTTGATAAAAGATGCTACAGATTTCAGCTCTCCTGACAAGTTTGTTTTAGTCTATTCTTGTCTACCTATTGAAATACCGATACAGAAACCTCATATTTTAGAAGGTTTTTGCAGTTCCTCCGTTATCCCTTCTGGAAATTTATGACTAAATTGACTGTTGGTGTTATCATTCTCTTCGTCAATGGGTTGTATCCATACATATATTGTCTTTCCTTAATGGGGAGGGTTACCCCCAGCTTTCATTTATTCATACATTTCCAGGAGGGCTAACAAGAGGAACAGTATAAAGCAGAGTTAAATAAAAGATATTACAAAATTCAGCTATCCAGACATGTTTGTTTTTAATAAATTCCCATATTTCTCATGAAATACCTATTCAGAAGCCTCATTTCTAAGAACTAAGCTCTATGCAGTTCCTCTGTTATCTCTCCTGGAAATGTGTGAATAAGTTGACAGCCAAAGTCCCTATTCTGTTTGTCAATGGGACGTCCAATCAAGTGTGTCAATGGCAGACTGTGTAGAGACATCTCCATTGGGAAAGGCAAAGCCTAGCTGTCAATAAAAAAAAAAACATTTCCAGGAGGGGTAAAAGAGGAAAAGCACAAAACAGAGTTCAATAAAATATTTTATAGAATTATCCTTTCCAGACATATCTGTTTTAGTACACTCCCATATTCTGCATGAAATGACAATTTTAGAGCATCTCTACTTTGACCCTCTGTTTTCCCTCCTGGGAATGAATGAGTAATCTGAAAACTGGGTGTTGCCATTCCCTTGTCCATACCCACTGTGCAATCAATGATAAAACTGTGTAGAATAACATGCCATGGAGCACGGTAATACTAAGCTGTCAATTTATTTCTACATTTCCAGGAGGAATAACAGAGGAACGGCACAACAGTGAGTTCTAAAATGCTCAGAAGTATCTACTAAAACAGATGGAATTAAGCCCATAGAGATCGTTTGTAAATTGCCGACTTCTCGGAGTAATTTCTCTACACCTAAAAATGCAAATTTTCCTTTCGTACAACAAATAAAAAAAACATTATTATTCGTTTTATGCAGAACGGAGCGAAAGAAATAAGGGATTATTATTACCGATCTCCTCTGCCCTCCGCGTATATAGCAGGAGGAAACATCCAAGGATTGTTTTTTAATATGGTTTCACATAAAAGGTTGGATGACAAACATCTTCAAGGAGTTCAACCCCTATTATGTGCGGCATAAAGCAGGATGGAACAGCCACTCGCTCAGTGAGCTCTGCTCGCTCTGCGGCTGCTGCCAGGGGATTATACACAGTGACATATTATTTTTTAGCCAATAGATTACTCATCTACGTAAATGGAGGTAAATAAAGATTACCCAAAATAAGGTGCACGTAAGCCGTCCAGCATTGTTATGGCTGTTTTCTAAAAAATAGAGTGAGGAAGCACAGGAATGGTGGAGGAGTGAGGAAGCACAGGAATGGTGGAGGAGTGAGGAAGCACAGGAATGGTGGAGGAGTGAGGAAGCACAGGAATGGTGGAGGGGTGAGGAAGCACAGGAATGGTGGAGGGGTGAGGAAGCACAGGAATGGTGGAGGAGTGAGGAAGCACAGGATTGGTGGAGGAGTGAGGAAGCACAGGAATGGTGGAGGAGTGAGGAAGCACAGGAATGGTGGAGGAGTGAGGAAGCACAGGAATGGTGGAGGAGTGAGGAAGCACAGGAATGGTGGAGGAGTGAGGAAGCACAGGAATGGTGGAGGAGTGAGGAAGCACAGGATTGGTGGAGGGGTGAGGAAGCACAGGAATGGTGGAGGAGTGAGGAAGCACAGGAATGGTGGAGGAGTGAGGAAGCACAGGAATGGTGGAGGAGTGAGGAAGCACAGGAATGGTGGAGGAGTGAGGAAGCACAGGAATGGTGGAGGGGTGAGGAAGCACAGGAATGGTGGAGGAGTGAGGAAGCACAGGAATGGTGGAGGGGTGAGGAAGCACAGGAATGGTGGAGGGGTGAGGAAGCACAGGAATGGTGGAGGAGTGAGGAAGCACAGGAATGGTGGAGGAGTGAGGAAGCACAGGAATGGCAGAAGACTGACTGCAGAAGGAAGCACAGGAATGACGGCGGTCCTCATGTGAGCCAGTTTCTTTGTAGCGCTTGATGGTTTTTGCAACTGCACTTGGGGACACTTTCAAAGTTTTCCCAATTTTTCGCACTGACTGACCTTCATTTCTTAAAGTAATGATGGCCACTCGTTTTTCTTTACTTAGCTACTTTTTTCTTGCGATAATACAAATTCTAACAGTCTATTCAGTAGGACTATCTGCTGTGTATCCACCAGACTTCTACACAACACAACTGATGGTCCCAACCCCATTTATAAGGCAAGAAATCCCACTTATTAAACCTCACAGGGCACATCTGTGAAGTGAAGACCATTTCTGGTGACTACCTCTTGAAGCTCATCAAGAGAATGCCAAGAGTGTGCAAAGCAGGTATCAAAGCAAAAGGTGGCTACTTTGAAGAACCTAGGATATAAGACATATTTTCAGTTGTTTCACACTTTTTTGTTAAGTATATAACTCCACATGTGATAATTCATAGTTTTGATGCCTTCAGTGTGAATGTACAATTTTAAAAGTCATGAAAATACAGAAAAATCTTTAAATGAGAAGGTGTGTCCAAACTTTTGGTCTGTACTGTATATATATGTTGTGTAATACCTATACTAACAGGACGTTCAATGGACCCTCTTGCACTATATGCACTGCAGTCTGCCATATACACTGTCTGCCTTCCTGCCTAACTCCTGCTATCACCTTCACCACTGAAAATATGCAGCTGGATTAGTCCTCAGAAGGACTGTTAGTTCAGATAGATATATATACAGCTCTGGCAAAAATAAAGATTGTTGTTTTAGTCTATAAACTACTGACAACATGTCTCCGAAATTCAAAGCTAAAATGGGAACAGAACCGAGCTTTCTACATAAATATGGGAACAGAACCGAGCTTACTACATGAATATGGGAACAGAACCGAGCTTACTACATAAATATGGGAACAGAACCGAGCTTACTACACAAATATGGGAACAGAACCGAGCTTACTACATAAATATGGGAACAGAACCGAGCTTACTACATAAATATGGGAACAGAACCAAGCTTACTACATGAATATGGGAACAGAATCGAGCTTACTACATAAATATGGGAACAGAACCGAGATTACTACATAAATATGGGAACAGAACCGAGCTTACTACATAAATATGGGAACAGAATCGAGCTTACTACATGAATATGGGAACAGAACCGAGCTTACTATATAAATATGGGAACAGAACCGAGCTTACTACATAAATATGGGAACAGAACCGAGCTTACTACATAAATATGGGAACAGAACCGAGCTTACTACATAAATATGGGAACAGAACCGAGCTTACTACATAAATATGGGAACAGAACCGAGCTTACTACATAAATATGGGAACAGAATCGAGCTTACTACATGAATATGGGAACAGAACCGAGCTTACTATATAAATATGGGAACAGAACCGAGCTTACTACATAAATATGGGAACAGAACCGAGCTTACTACATAAATATGGGAACAGAACCGAGCTTACTACATAAATATGGGAACAGAACCGAGCTTACTACATAAATATGGGAACAGAACCGAGCTTACTACACTACTGCAATGCCGTGGCAGCCAAAAAAACGTAATTCTGGCATTTTGATTTTTGTCCCCATTACCTGGGGCACTGGTTCAGTCACCGCTCTGTGTATAGAGAGTGACGGCTGTAACCGTGCCCCCAGCCCTGATTGACAGCCGGCCCTAATGCTGAGCTGCCGTCAGTCACTACAGGGGTCGCAGTTACAGGCGCCACTTCCTATACACAGAGCAGTGCCACCCCGGTGACCGGAAGTCGAACGCTACCGGGAGGAACGCCACAGGTTCATTTCAACAAAAATGTCTGCGCTGCCCCTATAAACCTATGGAAGGGGGAGCTGGAGGGAGAAAAAGCAGAGCACAGAAAAGGTAAATGCTGAGGCTTATAATGCAGAGAAAAAATGCAGGATACCCATCATATAATGTACACTCCCCATACATTCATGTACACTCAGGAGTGTATAATGAGTGGCAATTATTCCTTATATAGTACTCCTTATTCTAAAAAGTCATCTGAAAGTGAAGTTAAATCATAAGGGAATCTGCCACCCGGTTTTAGATGCCCCATCTGAGAGCAGCATGATATAAGGGGTGAGACCCTGATTACAGTGATATCTCACGCTTTTTGCTGCTTACTGCTATTTTGATAAAATCAGTGTTTTATCTGCTGCAGCTCTAGTACTTCTCTGAATGCTGAGCTTTGTATAACCCCGCCCACACCACTGATCGGCAGCTTTCCTCCAGTCAGTGGTGGGGATGGGGTTATGCAGAGCACATGAATACGGAGGACTACCTAGTAGCAGGCTTACTAGTCCTCTAGTGATAATCTCCTGCTGATAAAACTGTGATTTTATAAAAACTACAGCAACCAGCCCAATAAATGACACATCGCTGGAATCAGGGTCTCTGCTCATACATTATGTTGCTGTCAGATTAGATAGCAAAAACCTGGTGACAGATTCACTTTAAGGGGGTTATCCTGTTTCAGACAACCCCTATTCCAACACAGCATTTTTTTTTTTTTTTTTAAGAAACAAACCGTGCTTCAAACTACATATCCAAGCCCTTTCCACTCCCTGCCAACGTTAACTCAAAAACATCTCCCGGATCCGCACATTCCTCAACGACAAATCTGCAAAAATACTAGTGCACGCCCTCATCATCTCCTGCCTTGATTACTGCAACCTCCTGCTCTGTGACCTCCCCTCCAACACTCTTGCACCCCTCCAATCTATACTAAACTCTGCTACCTGACTAATCCACCTGTCCCCCCGCTGTTCCCCGGCCTCTCCTCTCTGTCAATCCCTGCACTGGCTCCCATTTACCCAGAGACTCCAGTTCAAAACCCTAACCATGGTTGCGCGCCCCCAGGGCCGTGGGGTACTCGGCAGCCGGGCCTCTAGATGCCGGTTGGCAGGGGATATCACGGTGGCTGGCCCGGTTCATGACCCAGGGCGGTCAGTGCAAAAAGGGGTTATTGTTAGAAAGTTCGTGACGCCACCTGTGGTGTCCTCTGAGGCAGATGTTAGGGCAGCAAGTGATAGGACTGCTCCCCACAGGTGGAGCAGGCCTCAGGGCAGTGTAAGATGAAGTGGTGGTTGGGCTGGGCATTGTAGTGCAGGGGGAACAATAGTGCCGCTGAAAGAATGGACTGAGGCAATGCAGTGCAGTCATCCAAGATTTTACTCACAGTTCTTAAGACACTTCACAGGTGCACTGTGCAGGTAAAGGCCTCCCTCGTCGCGCTGCGTTCACTGGGCAGGGGTTCAATCCTTCCTCAGGCAGTTTGGGAATACCTGGCAGAACCCCACTTTCTCGTGTTCCTATTTTGACAGTCTTCACACTGGTCCTTCTCCCTCCTGCTCTGCGCTGCCCACTCTCAATCCCGCTCGGGTGCTCTGAAGTCCTTCCAGTACGTCGGATCCTGGACCTACTTGACCCTCCTGGGGATTAGAATGCTGCAACGATCCCTCTGTCTTCTGACAGATGCGGGGCGTACGGGTGCCGTCCTGCACGCACTATACCCCCTGGGATCCTTTCTGTAGAACGGAGCCTACTCCCTGCTCCCCACCTGGGCCTCCTGACTTCACCCTACTTGTGGAGCAGATGTCCTAATGAGACTCTGCCCCCAGACTGTTCTTCTGTACTGACCCGAGCTGTTCTTCTGAACTGCTCCCTAGAACTGACCTAACTGAACTCTTCAGACTTGGGCCTCACTGGCTAGGCCCGCCTCTGGAGCAGAGCTCCTGCAGAGCCTCTGCTCCTCTCACTCTCCTCCTCTGACTGAACACACTCTCTAAGATGGCTTCCCTATTTATATCTCCTTCTACAAGTGCTTCCTCTAACTACTTCCTCCACCCACACCCACTACTGGTTCCCCCTACCTTTGGTTACCCCACTCCAGCCAGGGACAGGGCTCAGCAGAAAACACATTGCATCTTGCCCTTCCAGCCGGCCTGGAGCAGTGTAGTGTTGGATGCAGGTGTTTGGGGTTCCGAGCAGCACTCCCTCCTTACCTGAGAGAAGAGAGACACCACACCTCTGGTTGAAGTGCAGTACCTCTGTGGCGACTGAACCCTCAGGGGCGCCACAATGGTATACAAAGCCATTCACAACCTGTCTCCCCCATATATCTTGTGTTTCAATGTTTTTTATTGAAATTTTTTATAAACCTTCATACATCTCTGACCTAGTCTCCCAGTACTTACCTGCACGCAGCCTCTGATCCTCACAAGATCTCCTTTTCTACTCCCCTCTTGTCTCCTCTTCCCACAATCGCATACAAGATTTCTCCTGTGCATCCTCCCTACTCTGGAACTCTCTACCCCAACATATCAGACTCTCGCCTACCGTGGAAACCATCAAAAGGAACCTGAAGACCAATGCCCACCCACCCTGCTCCCTCTCTTTGGAGCACTCTGGAACGCCCGTTATGTCTGCAACAAGCTCCGTTTTGTCCACGACCTCTTTACCTCTCGTCATCTCTTTTTCCTGGGCATCACTGAGACATGGTTGACACCCTCCGACACTGCCTCCCCTGCTGCGCTGTGTTACGGTGGCCTCCACTTCACCCACACTCCTCGCCCTGGTAACAGACATGGTGAAGGAGTCGGTCTTCTCCTTTCTACCAAATGCACCTTTAGCCCTATCCCACCTCTACCCTCCCTTACTCTCCCTTCTTTTGAAGTCCACTCTGTCCTCATCTACTCTCCTTCCAATTAGCTGTCATATACCGACCTCCAGGCCCAGTCACTGCCTTTATTGACCAATTCTCCACCTGGCTTCTTTACTTTCTCTCTGCTGACATTGCACAATCATCATGGGCGATTTCAACATCCCCACTGACACTCGCCAGTCAACAGCATCCAAATTCCTGTCGCTTACTTCATCCTTTGGACTTACTCAGTGGTCCTCCTCAGCCACCCACACAGACAGACACACACTAGACCTCATCTTCTTCACCCAACTCTGCTCCCTATCTAACCTCACAACCTCCCCCCTACCCCTATCTGACCACCATCTACTCACTTTCTCATCCTTGTCCTCCTTACCTGTCACACATGTCCAGCAACTAGCACACCCCCTCAGAAATCTTGCATATCTAGACACTCACACATTCTCTGACTCTGTTCTACCACTGACATCCATATCTTTACTCCACGACACTGACAGCACCACTGCTTTCTACAATGCCACTCTTGCATCAGCTATTGACGCGGTCGCCCCTCTTGTGCATGGCAGAGCGCGATGAGTCAATAGGCAACCCTGGCACAACACCCTCACTAAACTGCTTCGGCAAGCGTCCAGGGTTGCGGAACGGCGTTGGAAGAAAACACATTCACAAGATGACTTCACTGCATTCAAACAACAACACTCGCATTCAAATCAGCCCTCGCCTCTGTTAAGCAGGCCTACTTCACAATCCTCATATCTTCCTTATCCTACAACCCCAAACAGTTATTCAACACTTTTAACTCTCTTCTCCGCCCACCACTGCCCCCTCCGACCTCCGTCATCTCTGCTGAGGAGTTTGCCACACACTTCAAAAACAAGATTGACCAAACACGGCAAATCTTTACTGTCCGACCACCACAACCCCTTTGTTTCCCAGACCATTGCCCTTCCCCCATAACCTCCCTTTCCAACATCATGGAAGGAGACCTCACTCATCTCCTTTCCAAATCACACCTCACCACTTGTGCACTCGACCCCATCCCAGCCCCCCCAACCTCACCCCCACACTCATCCCATCCCTAACCCATCTTTTCAACCTATCACTAACTTCTGTTACCTTCCCCTCTGCCTTCAAACATTCCACAATCACTCCCATCCTCAAAAAGCCATCCCTCAACCCTACCGCCTTGTCCAGCTACCGCCCCATATCGCTTCTCCTATTTGCCTCCAAACTCCTTGAGCAACACGTTCACGCTGAACTTTCCTCTCACTTCTCATCTATCTCTCTCTTCAATAACCAGCAATCTGGTTTCTGCCCCCACCATTCAACCAAAACTGCTCTTACCAAAATTACTAATGACTTACTTACAGACAAAGCTAACAGACAATTCACTGTACTCCTTCTTCTTGACCTGTCCTCTGCCTTCGACACAGTTGACCACTGCCTCCTACTGCAGATCCTCTCTTCCTTTGGAGTCAAAGACCTTGCCCTATCCTGGATCTCCTCATACCTTTCCAACCGCACATTTAGCGTCTCCCACTCCCACACTACCTCCTCATCCCGCCACCTCTCTATTGGAGTCCCTCAAGGTTCTGTCCTAGGACCCCTACTCTTCTCAATCTATACCCTTGGCCTGGGACAGCTCATAAAATCCTATGGCTTCCAGTACCATCTGTACGCTGATGACACCCAGATCTACCTCTCTGGCCCAGATGTCACCTATCTGCTGTCCAGAATTCCAGCATATCTATCAGCCATATCTTCCTTCTTCTCCTCTCGCTTCCTCAAGCTCAATGTGGACAAAACTGAACTCGTCATCTTTCTCCCAACTCGCATATCTTCCCCACCTGATCTTTATATCACAATAAATGACATCACACTTTCCCCTGTACTGGCAATCCGCTGCCTCGGAGTAACCCTTGACTCTGCCCTGTCCTTCAAACCCCAAATCCAGGCTCTTGCAACCTCCTATCACCTCCAGCTCAAAAATATTTCCAGAATCCGTCCTTTCCTCAACCCTCAATCTACTAAACTGCTTGTGCATGCCCTCATCATCTCCCGCCTCGACTACTGCAACACCCTCCTCTGTGGCCTACCTGTTAACACTCTCGCACCCCTCCAGTCCATCCTCAACTCTGCTGCGCGACTGGTTCATCTCTCGCCTCGCTACTCCTCTGCTACCCCCCTTTGCAAGTCCCTTCACTGGCTCCCAATTGCCCAGCATATGCAGTTCAAACTACTAACGCTGACCTTCAAAGCCATCCATAACCTTTCTCTTCCATACATCTCTGAACTAATCTCCTGATATATATTCCCTTACGTAATCTCCGGTCCTCCCAAGACCTCCTTCTCTCCTCCACACTTATTCATTCCTCACCCAATCGCCTCCAAGATTTCTCCCGAATATCCCCCATCCTAGGGAAATCTGTGCCCCAACATGTCTGATTAGCCTCCACATTTGGATCCTTCAGACGGAACCTGAAAATCCATCTCTTCAAACAAGCTTACAGCCTGCCATGACCTTGCTTGCTGCCACCTGAACAACGCCAGAGCTACTGCAACCCCCCAACCTACTGTCTTTCCCCATTCCTGTAGAATGTAAGCCTGCAAGGGCAGCGTCCTCTTCCCTCTGTACCAGCCTATCATTGTTAGTTTGTTTACTGTAAGTGCTATCTGTATTTTGTATGTAACCCCTTCTAATGTACAGCACCATGGAATCAATGGCGTTATATAAATAAATAATAATAGTGGCTGAAATTTTTGCCCATTCTTTCTTGCACACTCGCTCTAGCTCAGTGAGATTGGATGGAGGCGTCTGTGAGCAGCAATTTTCAAGTCTTGCTACAGATTCTCAAAGAGATTTAGATCTGGACTGTGACTGGGCCATTCACACACATGTATATGCTTTTATTTAGACCAGGGGTCCTCAACCTGTAGTTTGAGAGCCACATGTAGCTCGCGGGCCTGTGATGTGTGGCTCGTGGCTGTCTGCCAGCTTAGTGCATTAGCACCAGGTGTAGCAAACTGCTATTGAGAGTAGATCTCTAGATGGTGACTTTTGTGTGTATCCCTGTACAGAAGAGCAGATCTGAATGGGGGTAAGATAGGAAGCTCTGGAGCTTGGCATATTGCCCTGGTGTGATTTCAGTGGAAAAGCTTTGGCTGTCATTATATTGGTAATAGGGGTTCTGGGTGTCACTACTGTGAGTGGGGCAGGAGCTGGATGTGACTCGCAACCCTCTTTCATAGCTGAATGTGGCTATCAAGGTCAGAAAGGTTGGGGACCTCTAATCTAGACCATTCCACTGTATCTCTGGCAGTATGTTTAGGGTCGTTGTTCTGCTGGAAAGTGAACCTACACCCCAGTCTCAAGTCTTTTGCAGCCTCTAACAGGTTTTCCTCCAGGATTTCCCTCCATCTTCCCATCAACTCTGACCAGCTTCCTTGTCTCTGCTGAAGAAAAGCATCCCCACAGCTTGATGTTGTCACCACCATATTTGACGGTGGGGGTGTTTTTTTTAGGATGATGTGTAGTGTTAGTTTTCCACCACACATAACATTTTCTTTTTAGCCCAAAAACTTCTACTTTGGTCTCATCTGAGCAGAACACCTTTTTCCACGTGCTAGCTGTGTCTCCTACATGGCTTTTTGTAATAAGCAATATGAAAGCATCAAAATGTGATCAAATAAGCCCAAATATAAAGAATAAGAGCCACAACAGACCACATACCACAAAGTATGTACAGTACCTAGTCACAGATCTACATAAGCGTACACAAATGAACGCTGAATTACCAAAGTCAATAAAGATAAGGAAAAAATATGGTAGTATAGAGGTAAACAAAAAATAGAAAAAATAGCCAGGGGTCACTGAGCTCACATACCGACACAAACAGTGTATGGCAAGGTGGGAGAAAAGAGAGGGTCTAGCATGTCCCTATGGTAGCTGGACTCAACTAGCCCTACCTACCGCGGAGGTTGGCACCCTAAGGGAAACGAGAATGGCGCCCCCACTCGTCGACGGCTGACCCTCGCTAAGATAACCCTGATTGGCCCTCTTACTATAAAAAAGAGTAGAAGGATAGTTGTTCATTTAAACCTGAGGGTTGTGTTGTCCTGTGCCAGAAAATCCACTTGCATTCTTTTTGTAGGATTTTCTGGTCCCAATTACCACCTCTGACTGAGGGTGCAATCCTGTCAATTCCCATAAACTGAATGAAGTTAACATCATCCCCATGACTGATATTAATGTGATTCGATATCGGGGTGTCACGTTTGTTTACAATATCACGGACATGTTCTCTTATCCTTCTTCTAAATTCCTGTCTAGTCTTGCCCACATATTCTATTCCAATGTAGCTTTATAAATCACTCCTGTTGTGCGACAGTTGATAAAATGACGTATAGCATACTCTTTCCCAGTCACATTCCCTACCAAGGATCTGCCCTTTATCACGGATTTACATGCGCAGCAATTGCCACAACTGTAGCATCCCTTTGTCTTGTTACCCAACCATGATGGATCTGATGTCTCTTTGAAAAAACTATGAACCAACCTGTCCTTGAGCGATCTGCCTTTACGAAAGGTAATCTGAGGAAAGGGACCTACCGTATCTTTGATGTCTGCATCCATAAGTAAGATCGGCCAATGGCGTTTCAAAATCTCTCTGACTCCCTTGGCCCCACTGGAGAAGGTAGTAATGAACCTTGAAATCTCCTCCTTTTCTTTCATAACCTTTGGGGTCAACAAAGTCTTTCGATCTCTAGATAGTGAGTCATTATAGGCCTCAGCAAGTATGTATTCAGGATAGCCTCTCTCAACAAAACGTCCACGTAAATCATGGGCCTGTTTCTTAAAAGTACTGAGATCAGAGCAATTCCTGCTTATCCTTAAATATTGTCCTTTCGGAATTCCTCTCTTAAGAGGGCCAGGATGACTACTCTCTCATCTCAAGAGAGAGTTTGTAGCCGTTGGTTTCCTATAGTTACTAGTGCTCAATTCACCAGTGTTATTTCTCTGAACACAGACATCAAGAAACGGTAGTTTGTTATAATTGCATTCATGTGTGAATCTTAAACCAATGTTGTTCACATTAAGTTGTGTAACGAAATCACCAAACGAAGATTCCGATCCCCTCCAGATAACAAAAATGTCGTCAATGTAGCGGAGCCAAACAATGACTTTGTCACTCTGAGGGATGGCTGGTTCACAAAAGACCATAGTTTCCTCCCACCAGCCCAGGAAAAAGTTAGCATACGAGGGGGCACAAGGGCTCCCCATCGCGGTACCCCTGAGCTGGTGGAAGTACTTCCTGTCAAAAAGAAAAAAAATATTTTTGAGACAAAATTCCAGAGGACGCAAGACAAAGGTATTGTGTCTATGAAACTGACGACCTCTAGTGCTCAAATAGTGGTTAACTGCTTGTAATCCCAATGCATGAGGAATGGAGGTATAAAGTGCTTCCACATCAATGCTGCACAACAACATATCAGGTTCCAAACAAATTCCATCTAATTTACTCAAAAGGTCCGTTGTGTCATTGTGTACGAGCTCAGTGACCCCACAAATGGCTTAAGTATACAATCAAGGTAAACACCCAATTTTTGTGTTAGACTGTCGGTCCCTGCCACTATAGGTCTACCCTTTAAGGGATTAAACCCTTTATGAATTTTGGGTAAACAATAAAAAGTGGCCATGATCGGAAATTGTGGATAGAGAAATTCTCTTTCTTTACTATCCAGGACCCCAGTAGCAACCCCTTCATCAACAAGAAGCTTCAGCTCCCTTAAGAGACCGTTGGTGGGATTAGTGGTTACAACCTCGTAACTAGTGTGGTCATTCAATAATGTCAGATATAGGTTCTTATATTCACAAGTATTCATTACCACTATATTCCCACCTTTGTCAGACTGCTTGATGGTTATACTGGTGTCACTCTCAAGATTGCAAAGACTCTGCATTTCAAGCCTAGTCAAATTGTTTTTAGAAAAAGGTTTTTTACAAGGTAAATCCATAATGTCCAGAGTAGCGAGATCAAGGAAAACTTCAATGGATCCAGGATCACCAGACACCGGAGGCATATTTCTACTTTTATTTTTAAGGGGGGTAAAAGGACCATTCCCATGGTCCAGCCACTAAAGCATATCCAACGAATGGGGGCATGATTATAGGCACTTTACTCCCCTGATGATCAAAGGGAAACGCGTCGGGAGCCTACCTGCGTTGAGACTGCATACCCATCATTAACCGGTTCCCGACCGCCCACTGTACATAAACGTCGGCGCTGCCTGGGCTCTGTGCAGCGCCGACGTTTAAAAACGGTGGGTGGTCCCGCAGCGCTCAGGACCCCCAGGGTCCTGCTAGCGCTGCGGCACCGGTTCAGAGCGATAGCTCTGACATGTGGCATCATGGGGACCTGATTGGATCAGGTCCCCATGATGTTAACCTGTTCCTATCTTCTAGATGCCGCGATCCATAGCGATCGCGGCATTTAAAAGATAGTGACAGCCGGTGGTCGGCGATCGGGACCCCCCACATACCAGCCAGCGGCGGGGATCCCGGTGCTGTGACCTCTGACATCATCGAGACCTGATTGGCTCAGGTCTCGATGTCAGCGTCACACCAGCCAATCAGAGAGATCACCAGGGAAGTTTGTTTTAGCAACAAACTTTCCCGGGCGATCTGCCTGATAAATACATTGTTTCTCCTCCGATCTCAGTGAAAGAGCAGAGGAGAAACACTGTGACAAGAGCTGTCAGCCTTGCCACAGTAAAAGTGAAAAAAATAAAATAAAAAAAGTAAGAGTTAGGGTTAGTCAGTCCTGTCAGATCAGTCAGTCAGTCCAGTCAGTCAGTCCTGTCAGATCAGTCAGTCAGATCTGTCAGTCAGTCCAGTCAGATCTGTCAGTCAGTCAGTCCTGTCAGATCTGTCAGTCAGTCAGTCCTGTCAGATCAGTCAGTCCTGTCAGTCAGTCAGTCCTGTCAGTCAGTCAGTCCAGTCAGTCAGTCCTGTCAGATCAGTCCAGTCAGTCAGTCCTGTCAGATCAGTCCAGTCAGTCCTGTCATATCTGTCAGTCAGTCAGTCCTGTCAGATCTGTCAGTCAGTCAGTCCTGTCAGATCAGTCCAGTCAGTCCTGTCAGATCAGTCAGTCAGTCCTGTCAGATCAGTCAGTCAGATCAGTCAGTCCTGTCAGATCAGTCAGTCTTGTCAGTCCAGTCCGGTCCCGTCCTTTCAGTCCGGTCAGTCCAGTCCAGTCAAAAAATATAAAAATAAAATGGCCCGTCAGACTTATACCGCAGAGGAGGTGTATGCCCTGCTATGTTCTGACACTGATGACAGTGCAATCTCAGATGGAGATATGGATTTTGAGGGCTTTAGTAGTGGCGACACTGAGAGCTCAGAAATGAGCAGTGATTCTGGTCCATCCTCAAGCCCAAGGACCAGTACAACAATAGGGGCAAATAGCGCTACTGGAGAAACGTCTCCAAATCAGGGAACACTGCCCAGTACAAGCGCTGTCCCTGCTACTAGTGAATTGGCGCATGCCAGTGTACAAGGGGCGTTGCCACATGATCTAGCATTTCCCAGATGGGAGGCTTCGAATTCGGCTGCTCCATTCAGCCCTGATTTCAACGCCATTCCTGGTATAAATGTGGAGGTGGAAGATTTTGGACCAATTCATTTTTTTAATTTGTTTTTTACAGACAGCTTGCTAGAGCATATTGTCGTGCAAACAAATTTATATGCATCCCAATTCATAAGCCAGAATCCCCGATCTTACTATGCTAGGGCAAATTTATGGACACCAACTAATGTCCCGGAAATAAAAAAATTTTTAGGACTTACATTTGCTATGGGGCTTGTTAAAAAACCGAGCATTCGATCCTACTGGTCCAACCACCCTGTTCAAGCCACCCCTATGTTTTCAGTCGTTCTTCCTAGGACCCGTTATGAAATGCTCATGCGGTTTTGGCATTTTAACGACAATAGTCAATGCCTGCCCAGAAATGCCCCAGAACATGACAGGCTATATAAAATTAGACCCATCATTGAAAATTTGTCAGAAAAATTCTTAAGCCTCTACACCCCAACACAAAATATTTCTATAGATGAGTCCCTTGTAAAAATTCAAAGGAAGACTGCACCTCAAGCAATTTATCCCATCTAAAAGGGCAAGGTTTGGAATAAAGCTCTATAAAATGTGCGAAAGTTCAACCGGATACACATCCGCTTTTCGCATATATGAGGGGAAAGATAGCCAACTAAACCCACCAGGATGCCCTACTTATCTGGGGACATCTGGAAAAATTGTTTGGGAGCTGATAAGTCCATTTTTTCAAAAAGGCTACAATCTATATGTGGACAATTATTACACCAGCAAGTCTGGTTGAACACAACATCGGAGCTTGTGGGACCATCCGTAAAAACCGTCAGGGGTTTCCACAACCATTGGTCAACCAAAAGTTTGAAAAGGGGCAGCCAGGGGCTGTACGCAACGGAGAGCTGCTTGCCCTGAAATATAGGGATAAGAGGGATATTTTTGTCCTCAGCTTGAGCCACACAGATGCCACAAGGGCCACTGTAGAACTAGGATCCACCACTCCGAAGCAAAAACCTGTGTCAGTCATTGACTACAACAAACACATGGGGGGTGTGGACCTTGCAGACCAGGTTCTACAGCCATACCAGGTATCAAGAAAGTCCTATACCTGGTATAAAAAGTTGGTTATTTATTTGTTTCAGGTGGCCACATACAATTCTTTTGTGTTGTACAAAAAAGCAGGAAATTCAGATCCTTTTCTTGATCATCAAGAAAAGGTCATTGAAAATCTTGTCTTTCAAAGTGTTAGCCCCGCTCATCCATTAGAATCTGAGGAAGTGAAAAGACTCACTGAGCGACATTTTATTGCACTTATTCCAGCAACGGAAACAAGAAGGAACCCCCAGAAAAGATGTCGTGTATGTACTAAGAGAGGAATGAGGCGTGATACCCGCTACTATTGCCCACAATGCCCATCATTGCCAGCCTTATGCGTCACTGACTGCTTTAAAATCTTCCACACAGAACCACGTTTTTAAACTGTAAAAATGTATCCCATTTTGTCATTCAAACATTTGGTTCATTTAGTGAATGACACATTCGAGTAGAGCTCACTTAATTTCCAGGGGGGGTTCTCCAGAATCTAAACCTTCCATTACGTGCTTGTTCCTGGAAATCATCCATTGAGTTAAAATGGTCACTAAACCCATAGATGAATTCCCAGAGGGGTGTCATTTCCAAAATGGGGTCACTTCAGGAGGGATTCTTTAGCTCTGGTACTCTGAAAAGTGCCAGAACAGCATAATCCCCCCTGAAGTGACCCCCTTATGGAAATGACACCTCTGTGGGAATTCATCTATGGGTTTAGTGACCATTTACCTATCTACTTATTTTCCCACCACTAGATTAATTTATACAGAGGAGTAGATTGTAAAATTCGGTCATTTGTTGTGGGTTTCCTCTGTTTAGGCACCTCAGGGGCTCTCCAAATGCAACATGGCGTCCGCTATCCATTCCAGTCAAATTTCCATTCCAAAAGTCAAATGGCGCTCCTTACCTTCCGAGCCATGCCGTGCGCCCAAACAGTGGCTTTGCACCACATATGGGGTATCAGCGTGCTCAGGAGAAATTGCACAACACATTTTGGGGTCCATTTTTTCTGGCTGCCCTTGTGAAAATTAAAAATTTGAGGCTAAAGTAGCAGTTTTGTGTTAAAAATGTGTTTTTTTATTTTCACACTTCAACATTATAAAATTCTGTGAAGCCCCTGGGGGTTCAAGGTGCTCACCACACATCTAGATAAGTTCCTTGAGGGGTCTAGTTTCCAAAATGGGGTCACTTGTTGGGGGTTTCCTCTGTTTAGTCACCTCAGGGGCTCTCCAAATGCAACATGGCGTCCGCTATCGATTCCAGTCAAATTTCTATTCCAAAAGTCAAATGGCGCTCCTTACCTTCCGAGCCATGCCGTGCGCCCAAACAGTGGTTTTGCACCACATATGGGGTATCAGCGTGCTCAGGAGAAATTGCACAACACATTTTGGGGCCCATTTTTTCTGGCTGCCCGTGTGAAAATTAAAAATTTGAGGCTAAATTAGCAGTTTTGTGTTAAAAATGTGTTTTTTTATTTTCACACTTCAACATTATAAAATTCTGTGAAGCCCCTGGGGGTTCAAGGTGCTCACCACACATCTAGATAAGTTCCTTGAGGGGTCTAGTTTCCAAAATGGGGTCACTTGTTGGGGGTTTCCTCTGTTTAGGCACCTCAGGGGCTCTCCAAATGCAACATGGCGTCCGCTATCGATTCCAGTTAAATTTCCATTCCAAAAGTCAAATGGCGCTCCTTACCTTCCGAGCCATGCCGTGCGCCCAAACAGTGGTTTTGCACCACATATGGGGTATCAGCGTGCTCAGGAGAAATTGCACAACACATTTTGGGGTCCATTTTTTCTGGCTGCCCTTGTGAAAATTAAAAATTTGAGGTTAAAGTAGCAGTTTTGTGAAAAAAAGTTAAATGTTCATTGTTTTCTTCCACATTCCAAAAATTCCTGTGAAGCACCTGAAGGGTTAATAAACTTCTTGAATGTGGTTTTGAGCACCTTGAGGGGTGCAGTTTTTAGAATGGTATCACTTTTGGGTATTTTCTGTCATAAAGGCTCCTCAAAGTCACTTCAAATAAGATGTGGTCCCTAAAAAAATGTTTTTGTAAATTTTGTTGTAAAAATGAGAAATCGCTGGTCAACTTTTAACCCTTATAGCTTCCTAACAAAAAAAAAATTTTGTCCCAAAATTGTGCTGATGTGAAGTAGACATGTGGGAAATGTTATTTATTAACTCTTTTGTGTGACATATCTCTCTGATTAAAGGGCATGAAAATTCAAAGTTTGAAAATTGCAAAATTTTAAAAATTTTCGCCAAATTTCCAATTTTTTCACAAATAAACGCAAGTGATATCGAAGAAATTTTACCACTATCATGAAGTACAATATGTCACGAAAAAACAGTCTCAGAATCAGGGGAATCCGTTGAAGCGTTCCGGAGTAATTACCTCATAAAGTGACAGTGGTCAGAATTGAAAAAATTGGCCCGGTCACGAAGGCAAAAACAGGCTCTGGCGCGAAGTGGTTAATGGAGGATCAGATAAGTTGAAACATTTCCTCTATGATTATATAATAATGTTTAATGCCACAAATTAGTTTATTCAGTTGTGGATATAATGAATACATTTGTGCTGTTGTTGTTGTTCTATATGGTTGGCTGAGTAGCTTTATACATTTACTAGCATATACCTTTCCCATACGCTGTGTATTGTATCTACATCAATACCTTATCTTATTTGGCTGAATTATGGATGGGAAATAGCTAGAGAGGACACGGTTGTTTGGTGGACTATACCAGCCAGATTATCTTTGTTAGTATTCATCATTTACCTGAGAAATCAGTTCCTCAAAGGTCTTGTATGACCTATTTTTTTTATATAGGAACATCATCAGGATAAGGATAAGTTTCCTATTGTGTCGTAATATTATTGTACTTTGGTACTTCTTGTACTTATGCATGCACCTTGCACCTTTTTGAACCTTTTTTTAAAATAATACTGAATAAAAGGTTATGTTTTACCCTCTTGCTATTTATTATTATAACTAACTGGGTACCACTTTTTTGCTATTTATGGCTTTTTGTAAACTGCAGACGTGACTTCTTATGCCATGCTTTCTTCTTGCCAGTCTTCCATAAAGGGCAGATTTGTGGATTATATGACTAATAGTTGTCCTGTTGACAGAATCGCACACCTGAGCTGTGGCTCCCTGCAGCTCCTTCAGAGTGACCATGGACCTCTTGACTGCTTCCTTAAGTAGTGCTCTCCTTGCTTGGGTTGTCACTTTGGCTGGACGGCCATATCTTGGTGCGTTTGTGACTCGCCCCCTGGGCCGTGGGGTACCCGGAACCGGGCTTCTGTACGATGCTGGGGGTAGTAGTGGCAGCCCGATCCCGTGGCTCAGGGTGGTCAGACCAAATTGTGTGGCAGTCTATTTATCAGTGTTTTGTGAATGTCCGACTACGCCACCCGTGGATTGCGGTCAGAGATAACCGCCGCTGCGAGGCAGACCGCTGAGGCTGATGTTGATGTGCAGCACAGGGGTAGGATAACTCCCCACGGGAGTTAACTCCTCGGTTCATGTTCCCATGGTAGATGGCGAGCAATGGTCTTCAGGCAGCTGAAACAATTCACAAAAATAAAAATACATCAGCTCTAAAGCGCACGGCTGCTCCATGGTCAGTAATGTCGCCTTACTGCACTGAAGTGGTGCAGACATACACAGTATATAGTGGGTGTACAAATCCAGGCACAACCTAGAAGGAGGTAGATACAGTACGTTTTACTTATCTCCTGAACTCTGTGTAACATTAAAATATTAGTTCATAATTACTCAATTATGTTGCAGCCATATAAAAGCTTGTACAATTTATAAGGTCAATGTTGACTTATGGGATTGCTACTTACAAGAGTCAGAGACCATTTGTGCTTCCTCTGTGAAGAGGCTCTCTGCATATTTTATTTCCCAAGGAGCATTGCCTGGTTTATAAGTCTCCCTACACCACCTCAGTGGTCTCATTAAAGGGAATCTGTCACCAGATCTTTTGCTACTTAATCTGAGTGCAACATACTGTAGAGACAGAGACCCTGATTCCAGCCATGTGTCACTTACTGGGCTATTTGGTGTAGTGTTATTATTATTTATTATTATAGCACCATTTATTCCATGGCACTTTACATGTGAAAAAGGGGTATACATAGCAAAAATAATTACAATAATCTTGAACAAAATGTGACGGCGACTGGTACAGGAGGAGAGAGGACCCTGCCCGCGAGGGCTCACAATCTACAAGGGATGGTTGGGATACAGTAGGTCAGGGTAGAGCTGGTCGTGCAGCGGTATGGTGGAGTGAGGGCTACTGCAGGTTGTAGGCTTGTCAGAAGAGGTGGGTCTTCAGGTTCCTTTTGAAGGCTTCCACGATAGGCGAGAGTCTGATATGTTGGGGTAGAGAGTTCCAGAGTAGGAGGGATGCACAGGAGGAATCTTGCATGCAATTGTGGGAAGAAGAGATAAGAGGGGAGTAGAGAAGTAGATCTTGTGAGGATCGGAGGTTGCATGCAGGCCAGTACCGGGAGACTAGGTCACAGATGTAAGGAGGAGACAGGTTGTGGATGGCTTTGTATACCAAGGTTAGGGTTTTGAACTGGAGTCTCTGGGCAATGGGGAGCCAGTGAAGAGATTGACAGAGGGGACAAGCCGGGGACTAGTGGGGTGACAGGTGGATTAGTCGGCCAGCACAGTTTAGGATGGATTGGAGGGGTGCGAGAGTTGTAGAAAGGAGGCCACAAAGCAGAAGGTTGCAGTAGTCGAGGCGGGAGATGATGAGGGCGTGCACTAGTGTTTTTGCAGATTCATGGTTGAGGAATGTGCGGATCCAGGAGATATTTTTGCGTTGGAGTCGGCAGGAAGTGAAAAGGGCATGGGGATATGTGGTTTGAAGGAGAGATTAGAGTCCAGCGTTACCCAAAGGCAGCGAGCTTGTGGGACTGGGGAGAGTGGACAGCCATTGACGTTGATAGATAGGTCAGATGAGGGGGTTGAGTGAGATGGGGGAAAGATGATGAATTCTGTTTTATCCATGTTAAGTTTTAGAAATCTATCAGAAAAGAAGGATGAAATAGCAGATCAACATTGTGGGATTCTGGTTAGTAGGAAGGAGATATGGGGTCCAGAGAGGTAGATCTGTGTGTCATCAGCATAGAGGTGATACTGAAAGCCGTGAGACTATGAGCTGTCCCAGGCCAAAAGGTGTAAATTGAGGTGTAAATTCATATTCATGAGCCACACAACTGATTGGCAGCTTTCTCCCTATGCACAGTGTACATAGAAAGCAGCCAATCAGTGGTGTGGGCAGGGTTATAAAGAGGTCTGCATTCAGAGAACTGGTAGATCCGAAGCAGAAAAAATAATGCTATTCTCAAAATGACAGCAAGGAGACCAGTAAGTGACACAACACTAGAATCAGGGTCTCTGCCCCTATATTATGCTGCTCTCAGATGGTGTAGCAAAAAACCTAGCGACAGATTCCTTTGAAGGTTGTAAGGTGATTACACGCGTGTCCTGGTGCTGAGTTGCTGCATAAGTCAGATTTATATCGGAATTGAAATGTACTCTAAAATGTGTCAATTTCACAATATAGCAGATCCAATGATGTTACAGTATCAGAAATGACTCTTATTTATTATCTATAGGTAACTCACCCCCTGCCCTGGTTCCAAAGAGGCGCCTACATGGCAAGGGACCTGAGAAGGCTGAATGAGTTTTATCAAGTTCCTTTACGGAGACCAAGTGATGTCTTTAATGTTATGATTAATGAAGGTTAGTATTTCCTGTGTCTGAGAAGGAATAGGAGGGTAGGATGGCCGTGTGGTGCAAAATAGGGACTGCAAAACCACCATTTACCCATATACTTATATCCTATGTATCATGTAACATCACCTTTCCTGGGTGAGGACTATGCTATAAGTGTGGTGAGCCGGCAGCATGTGAACGCTATACTCACCTAAACATTGTTACAGAGCAAGGACCCCTTCATAGCAGCGATGTCCCCCAATAGCAGTGGCCCCGTTCAGCAGGATAATGCCTTTACCACTCTGCAAAAACTACTCAGGAACATTTTGAAAAACCTGTCAAAAAGCCAAAGAATAAATGTTAGTTCCGTTCTTGGACACAGTTCAGGTCTTTGAATTATTTGGACTTTATTTATTATTATCCTAAGTCATATTGCACGACTCGTTAAAGGGTTGATTGGGACTTGTAGGATTGCTGCTTCCAATAGGTGGCGCTATAGAGTTCAAGTCCTCTTTTTCTCTGAAGAGGCAATTTGCATATTGGCCTTTACAGGGAGCCTTTCAGCCATGCGGTTTGTGACTGCTGCTCAGATGTCACATCCAGCGTTCCTCGAGGAGGTCTCCAGGAAGTTGTGGATGCGGATCTGCTCTGAGGTTGCTGTTACATTGTGTGCTATAGTATTCTTTCCATTAGCTTCTGATAACTGTACTTTTTGTTCCATTATATTACTTGGTAAAGGACAAGGAACACAGATCTAGTTATTTATTCTTCCACTGTGGGGTAAACTACAGATGTGGCATATCGCACATAGCACAGTGAGAAAAGTCCACACCTAGCTTGACATGTTTAGTGGCTTTTGATGTGTTACGTGTCCATTTACAATTTCTGCATCAGGATATTTTTCGGCATCATGGTGTAGTTACCATTTCATGATTTAGGTTAGATAATAATACATCTGTATTAAATTGCAACACCAAGAAGGAAAAATTATGGAATTAATTACATCGTATGATCGATAGACATGTTAATGATATGCAAATGATGAAAAATTGTAAGCTTGTTGGTCCAAGCGTGCTACCATGTCTAGCAGCATCTCCAGACTTGTCTCCCATTGAGCGCATTTGTGATGTCATTGGCCGGCAATTACATGGGGAGCTGCCAGCAGCGGATCTTGATGATTTGCCAAAGTGACAGAACATTCCTTAAACAACCAATAATAACCTAATTGAAAGCAGACAAAGCATACAAGTGTAGGGATTTCTGTGCATGGCTCTTTCATAGTCCATATTGAATAAATTGAGAGGTTTTAAATCATTTGTTTCCATTTTTTTTTCATCATTTGCATATCATTGACATGTCAATCCATCCTGTGATTTCCATAATGGTTTCATTGTTCCAGAGTTTCATTGTTGCATCTATAGAAACTGGAAACAAATTTATAATGAGCCAAATCTTGCAATACATTATTTTCTCCCTTCTTAAAAAAATGGACCAATTTTTTTTAGAATTGTTAAATCTTTGAATAGTCTGAAAATGAAGCATTTGCTTTTAATCCATTTTCATGCATTCAGTGTTCTTAGAGAGGTTTTCTGGTCTAAAATTACAAGTCTGCAGTCACTCTATGTGACTGCAGACTAGTGAATAGTAACATCGCATGCACTGCGCACTGTAAGGATTCTCCGGTGCCGACACAGAGCGAGCAGTCGCTCCTAGCCACATATTGCGACTAGACTGTTTCTGGCCTTGTTCAACGCAAGTATGCTAAGCGAGGCTTCCACGTCTAGTCGGAATGTGGACGGGGGGTGTGCGTAACGCATACTTGGAGTGACATGACTGCTGTTCCCGGCACTGAAACCGGTGAATCCTCATAGAGCGCTGTGCACACGATGTGGGGATTCCCAGGTCTGCAGTCACATAAGTGACTGCAGATATTGTAGCTTAAGACCGGACAACCACTTTAATATTATGGTCTCTTGTGAATTGTTTTATCTCTTATTTACCTGTGATTTCTTCTTCCAGGATGAAGACATTTCACAACCAGAGAGCTAGGCCCGGATTGGCAATGTTCTAAAGCGGGCAGATGCCCGGTGGCTCAGTACTACAGAGTGGGCTGGTAGCCCTTTAAAAGTCTCACCAAAGGCCCGGTGTGCGCGCGCGGCCGCGTGCCCTTTCACTTCTACACACTGGCAAGGGCCGCTGCGGCCCCTGTGAGAGCGTGCGCGCCGTGGCTGCGGCCCTGCCAGTCAGTGAGTGCGTGAGTGCATCACTTGTCAGTGTGTGCAAGCAAGAGAGCGTGCGGCCTCGCGCGCACAATGGGCCTTCAACCAAAGGTTTGAAAGGGCTACCGCGGCGCGCACAAGCCTGTACCAGCGTCAGACCACCATTTTTATGGTTCCGAATCCTGCTTCAATCACCAGCCCCAGCCAGGGATCCACTCTTCTCCACACCTAACGATGGACCCTCTTAAGCTTTTCATCCTACCCCCTTCTCAGGGATCTGAGTGAGTCCCAATATGGAAAGTTTTATGTATATACAGCAGTTGCAGTGTCACCTGTAGACTGTATATAGACTACTGTATATACAATATATAGGTGATACGGTGACTGCTGTGTATACAATATATATATGTGATACTGTGACTGCTGTATATATATTATATTACATAGCTGATACTGTGATTATATACAACAATCCCAGTATCACCTATATATTATATACACTGTGTTCCAAATTATTATGCAAATAATATTTTCTCAGATTTTCCCAAATTACCTATAAGAATTGCAGTCATTGTAATTTTCCAGTCAAATAACTATTAGAGTACAATTGAAAGGTTTTTGTACAAACTGCCTATGATAACAGTATATTTTAAAAAAAAAAAAAAACTCAAACTGCACTCAAAATGCATGTTCCAAATTATTATGCACAGCAGAGTTTTCAACCTTTTCATTTTAATAAAGAACAAAAAAATGGTCATTTTTGAAATTATAAGCATTAGCAGGTTATTACAAACTGAAATCAAACAGTTTTCAACTCAAAACTTTATTCTAGGTGATGTTACATTTGCACATAGGACCCCTTGTTCGAAAGGAGCTTCTGAACTCTCTCGTCCATTGAATGTGTCAGGTTTTGGATGGTTTCTGCTTCAATTGTTTTGCATGAGGACAGAATACCCTCCCAGAGCTGTTGCTTAGATGTGAACTGCCTCCCACCATCATAGACACTCCTTTTGATGATGCTCCAGAGGTTCTCAATGGGGTTGAGGTCAGGGGAGCATGGGTGCCACATCATAAATTTGTCCCCTTTTATGCCCATAGCAGCCAGAGATGCAGATGTGTTATGTGCAGCATGAGACGGGGCATTATCATGCATGAAATTATCTCGATGGTCCAGATGGATGAAGTGGAGGATGGCTGGTTGATGGACACCCCATGCAAACACGGCTACGGCGCTAACAAGGAGGAGGTGGAGTAATGTTTTGGGCTGAAATCATGGGGAGATAGATTGTCGGCCCTTTTAGGATCCCTGAAGGGGTAAAGATGAACTCCATAATGTATGTTGAGTTTCTCAAACAGCACTTCCTTCCATGGTTCAAGAAGAAGAACCGTGCATTCATGCATGATAATGCCCCGTCTCATGCTGCACATAACACATCTGCATCTCTGGCTGCTATGGGCATAAAAGGGGACAAACTTATGGTGTGGCACCCATGCTCCCCTGACCTCAACCCCATTGAGAACCTCTGGAGCATCATCAAAAGGAGTGTCTATGATGGCGGGAGGCAGTTCACATCTAAGCAACAGCTCTGGGAGGGTATTCTGTCCTCATGCAAAACAATTGAAGCAGAAACCATCCAAAACCTGACAAATTCAATGGACGAGAGAGTTGAGAAGCTCCTTTCGAACAAGCGGTCCTATGTGCAAATGTTACATCACCTAGAATAAAGTTTTGAGTTGAAAACTGTTTGATTTCAGTTTGTAATAACTTGCTAATGCTTATAATTTCAAAAATGACCATTTTTTTGTTCTTTATTAAAATGAAAAGGTTGAAAACTCTGCTGTGCATAATAATTTGGAACATGCATTTTGAGTGCAGTTTGAGTTTTTTTTTTTTTTTTAAATATACTGTTATCATAGGCAGTTTGTACAAAAACCTTTCAATTGTACTCTAATAGTTATTTGACTGGAAAATTACAATGACTGCAATTCATATACAGTACAGACCAAAAGTTTGGACACACCTTCTCATTTAAAGATTTTTCTGTATTTTCATGACTATGAAAATTGTACATTCACACTGAAGGCATCAAAACTATGAATTAACACATGTGGAATTATATACTCAACAAAAAAGTGTGAAACAACTGAAAATATGTCTTATATTCTAGGTTCTTCAAAGTAGCCACCTTTTGCTTTGATGATTACTTTGCACACTCTTGGCATTCTCTTGATGAGCTTCAAGAGGTAGTCACCGGAAATGGTCTTCCAACAATCTTGAAGGAGTTCCCAGAGATGCTTAGCACTTGTTGGCCCTTTTGCCTTCACTCTGCAGTCCAGCTCACCCCAAACCATCTCGATTGGGTTCAGGTCTGGTGACTGCGGAGGGCAGGTCATCTGGCGTAGCACCCCATCACTCTCCTTCTTGGTCAAATAGCCCTTACACAGCCTGTAGGTGTGTTTGGGGTCATTGTCCTGTTGAAAAATAAATGATAGTCCAACTAAACGCAAACCGGATGGAATAGCATGCCGCTGCAAGATGCTGTGGTAGCCATGCTGGTTCAGTATGCCTTCAGTTTTGAATAAATCCCCAACAGTGTCACCAGCAAAGCACCCCCACACCATCACACCTCCTCCTCCATGCTTCACGGTGGGAACCAGGCATGTAGAGTCCATCCGTTCACCTTTTCTGCATTGCACAAAGACACGGTGGTTGGAACCAAAGATCTCAAACTTGGACTCATCAGACCAAAGCACAGATTTCCACTGGTCTGATGTCCATTCCTTGTGTTCTTTAGCCCAAACAAGTCTCTTCTGCTTGTTGCCTGTCCTTAGCAGTGGTTTCCTAGCAGCTATTTTATCATGAAGGCCTGCTGCACAAAATCTCCTCTTAACAGTTGTTGAAGAGATGTGTCTGCTGCTAGAACTCTGTGTGGCATTGACCTGGTCTCTAATCTGAGCTGCTGTTAACCTGCGATTTCTGAGGCTGGTGACTCGGATAAACTTATCCTCAGAAGCAGAGGTGACTCTTGGTCTTCCTTTCCTGGGGCGGTCCTCATGTAAGCCAGTTTCTTTGTAGCGCTTGATGGTTTTTGCAACTGCACTTGGGGACACTTTCAAAGTTTTCCAAATTTTTCAGACTGACTGACCTTCATTTCTTAAAGTAATGATGGCCACTTGTTTTTCTTTACTTAGCAGCTTTTTTCTTGCCATAATACAAATTCTAACAGCTTATTCCGTAGGACTATCAGCTGTGTATCCACCAGACTTCTGCACAACACAACTGATGGTCCCAACCCCATTTATAAGGCAAGAAATCCCACTTATTAAACCTGACAGGGCACACCTGTGAAGTGAAAACCATTTCCGGTGACTACCTCTTGAAGCTCATCAAGAGAATGCCAAGAGTATGCAAAGCAGTCATCAAAGCAAAAGGTGGCTACTTTGAAGAACCTAGAATATAAGACATATTTTCAGTTGTTTCACACTTTTTTGTTAAGTATATAATTCCACATGTGTTAATTCATAGTTTTGATGCCTTCAGTGTGAATGTACAATTTTCATAGTCATGAAAATACAAAAAAATCTTTAAATGAGAAGGTGTGTCCAAACTTTTGGTCTGTACTGTAGGTAATTTGGGAAAATCTGAGAAAATATTATTTGCATAATAATTTGGAACACAGTGTATATATAGCAGTCGCAGTATCACCTGTATATTGTATATACAGCAGTCGTAGTATCACCTGTATACTGTATATAGACAGCTGTGTATAAGTTATGGATGTGATACTGCAACTGCTGTTTACATTATATAGGTGATACTGCTGTATACACTGTGTGCAGACTTACTAGGCAAATGAGTATTTTGATCACATGATACTTTTTATACATGTTGTCCTACTCCAAGCTGCATAGGCTTGAGAGACAACTACCAATTAAGTAAATCTGGTGATGTGCATCTCTGTAATGAGGAGAGGTGTTGACTAATGACATAAACACCCTATATAAGGTGTGCTTAATTATTAGGAAACTTCATTTCCTTTGGCAAAATGGGTCAGAAGAGAGAGTTGACGGGCTCTGAAAAGTCCAAAATTGTGAGATGTCTTGCAGAGGGATGCAGCAGTCTTGAAATTTCCAAACTTTTGAAGCGTGATCACCGAACAATCAAGCGTTTCATGGCAAATAGCCAACAGGGTCGCAAGAAGCGTGTTGGCCAAAAAAGGCGCAAAATAACTGCCCATGAATTGAGGAAAATCAAGCGTGAAGACGCCAAGATGCCATTCACCACCAGCTTCGCCATATTTCAGAGCTGCAACGTTACTGGAGTATCAAAAAGCACAAGGTGTGCGATTCCTCAAGGTAAGGAAGGCTGAAAAACGACCACCTTTGAACAAGAAACATAAGATAAAAAGTCAAGCATGGGCCAAGAAATATCTTAAGACTGATTTTTCAAAGGTTTTATGGACTGATGAAATGAGAGTGACTCTTGATGGGCCAGATGGATGGGCCAGAGGCTGGATCAGTAAAGGGCAGAGAGCTCCACTCCGACTCAGACGCCAGCAAGGTGGAGGTGGGGTACTGGTATGGGCTGGTATAATCAAAGATGAACTTATGGGACCTTTTCGGGTTGAGGATGGAGTGAAGCTCAACTCCCAGACCTACTGCCACTTTCTGGAAGACAACTTCTTCAAGCAGTGGTACAGGAAGAAGTCGGTATCGTTCAAAAAAAACATGATTTAAATGCAGGACAATGCTCCATTGCATGCACCCAACTACTCCGCAGCGTGGCTGGCCAGTAAAGGTCTAAAAGAAGAAAAAATAATGACATGGTCCCCTTGTACACCTGATCTGAACCCCATAGAGAACCACTTTTCAGTTTTTAATTTATTAAAAAAGTTTCAAATATCCAATAAATTTCATTCCCACTTGTTGTTGATTCTTCCCAAAAAAATTTGAATTTTATATCTTTATGTTTGAAGCCAGAAATGTGGCAAAAGGTAGAAAAGTTCAAGGGGGCCAAATACTTTCCCAAGGCACTGTATAGTGTACAGGTGTTTAAATAGTATGGTGCTGTGTATATAGTGTGGAACCACACTATATACACAGCACACCGCTCCACTGTATATTACCTAACACAGTATATATTGTGGAGCTATGCATGTCGTGCATACTTCCGCTGTCCTGTATACATGAAACATTGCCACATGGGCTAATAAAGTGTCCTCCATTTATTTCACAATTAATCGGAGTGCTGCATATTTATATCTATATATATATATAATCGTCTTATCCCGTCTGTCTGTCTGTCTGTCCTGGAAATCCCGCGTCGCTCATTGGTCCGGCAGCGGCCAATCAGCGCCGTGGGATTTCTGAAAAAAGATGGCGGCCGTTAGCGGCTCATCTGCGGGACGGAGATGACCGGTGCGAGGCGCTCATCTCCCGGCCGGTAGCAGCAGAAGGACCGCCGGCGCCACTGACCTCCATGCAGAAGGGAGGACCGGGGAGCGGCGCTGTGGGTAGGGATACTTCTGCTGCGAGCAGTCGCTCATCTCTCGGCTTCTCGCAGCGGAAGTAGCCGCACAGGCAGTGGCGCTCCCCGGTCCTCACCAATACGATTCCGCTCCCCGGTCCTCACAATACGATTCGATGATTGGTCGCGGTCTTCGGCCGCGACCAATCACTGATCTTGCCGCAAAAGTTAAACACCGCTGTGCTGATTGGTCGCGGACGCTGCCCGCGACCAATCACCGATTTGGGCGCCACATTTAAACACTGCTGTGCTGATTGGTCGCGGACGCTGCCCGCGACCAATCACCGATTTGGGCGCCACATTTAAATAGCGGCCGCGACCAATCACCGATCTTACAGACACATTTAAACATCGCTGTACTGATTGGTCGCGGACACTATTTAAATGTGGCGCACAAATCGGTGATTGGTCGCGGGCAGCGTCCGTGACCAATCAGCACAGCAGTGTTTAAATGTTGCGCCAAGATCGGTGATTGGTCGCGGCCGCTATTTAAATGTGGCGCCCAAATCGATGATTGGTCGTGGGCAGCGTCCGCGACCAATCAGCACAGTGGTGTTTAAATGTGCGCCAAGATCGGTGATTGGTCGCGCCCGCTATTTAAATTTGGCGCCCAAATCGGTGATTGGTCGCGGGCAGCGCCCGCGAACAATCAGCGATTTTGAACACAAATGTCCGGTCCTTAGTAACACCATGCGGCTACTGTCGGGAGATCAGCGGCTAGCATGTCAAGGGAGGACTGGGGAGCGGCGCTGCGGGTCGGGATACTTCTGCTGCGAGCAGTCGCTCATCTCCCGGCTTCTCGGAGCGGAAGTAGCCGCACAGGCAGCCCCTCCCCGGTCCTCACTAATACAATTCGCTGATTGGTCGCGCCCTCCTTCCGTGACCAATCAGAGATTTTAACGCTAAATTCAAACACGATGTCCGCTCCTTAGTAACACGGCGCGCGAGATTTAAAACCCGCTTCTATGATTGGTCGCGGACGCCGCCAGCGACCAATCACAGATTTTCGCGCCAAATTTAAACACGCACTCTGGCCAATTACCGCAACATTTCAAATAGCTACGCCACCTTCGGAAGCTAGCAGGGCTAACTCCGCCCATGTGGTCATGTGACTCACAAACTGCTCATAACGTACTGAGCAGGTTTTCTCAGTCACACTGTGTGAGGGACTTCAGCCACACTGTGCACGGGACTTCAGCCACACTGTGCACGGGACTTCAGCCACACTGTGCACGGGACTTCAGCCACACTGTGCGAGGGACTTCAGCCACACTGTGCGAGGGACTTCAGCCACACTGTGCGAGGGACTTCAGCCACACTGTGCGAGGGACTTCAGCCACACTGTGCGAGGGACTTCAGCCACACTGTGCGAGGGACTTCAGTCACACTGTGCGAGGGACTTCAGTCACACTGTGCGAGGGACTTCAGTCAGGTTTACTGAACACGTTCTGCCAGTGACAGCGCGCTGAAGAGATACTTCTTTACGCTTCCTGTTTTATAATGGGTCGTAAGCGAAAATACGCCACGGAGGAAGACAGAAAAGCAGCAGAAGCAGCAAGAAAACAACAACGTCGAGAGCAACAGACACCACAACATACTGCCGCCAGACAAGTCCAGGATGCGGAATCTCACAGACAATGTCGGAAACGGGAGACACCGCAACACACTGCCGCCAGACAAGCCCAGGATGCGGAATCTCACCAAAAACGCCGGGAACAGGAGACACCGCAACACACTGCTGCCAGACAAGCCCAGGATGCGGAATCTCACAAAAAACGCCGGGAACAGGAGACACCGCAACACACTGCTGCCAGACAAGCCCAGGATGCGGAATCTCACAAAAAACGCCGGGAACAGGAGACACCGCAACACACTGCCACCAGACAAGCCCAGGATGCGGAATCTCAAAAAAAACGCCGAGAACAGGAGACACCGCAACACACTGCTGCCAGACAAGTCCAGGATGCGGAATCTCACAAAAAACGCCGGGAACAGGAGACACCGCAACACACTGCCGCCAGACAAGTCCAGGATGCGGAATCTCACAAAAAACGCCGGGAACAGGAGACACCGCAACACACTGCCGCCAGACAAGCCCAGGATGCGGAATCTCACCAAAAACGCCGGAAAAAGGAGACACCGCAGCACACTGCCGCCAGACAAGCGCACGATGCGGAATCTCACCAAAAACGCCGGGAACAGGAGACACCGCAACACACTGCCGCCAGACAAGCCAAGGATGCAGAATATCGTCAAAAACGCTGGGAACAGGAGACACCACAACACACTGCCGGCAGACAAGCCCAGGATGCGGAAGCTCACAGAAAACAACACCACACACTGAAGCCAGACAAGCCCAGGATGTGGAAAATCACAGAAAAATTCGGCAACAGGAGACACCAAGACACACTGCCGGCAGAAAAGCCCAGGATGCGGAAGCTCACAGAAAACGTCGGGAACAGGAGACACCACAACACACTGTCGCCAGACAAGCCCAGGATGCCGAATGTCAAAGACAACGTCGGGAACAAGAGACACCACAACACACTGGCGCCAGGCAAGCCCAGGATGCCGAATCTCACCAAAAACGCCAGGAACAAGAGACAGCACAACACACTGTCGCCAGACAAGCCCAGGATGCGGAATCTCACAGACAACACCACAACACACTGCTGCCAGACAAGCTCAGGATGCGGAATCTCACAGACCACGTCAGGAATGGGAAACACCGCAACACACTGCGGCTAGAAAGGAACACGATGCGGAATCCCATAGACAATGTCGGCTGAATGAATCTCCAGAATCCAGGACAAACCGAGAACAACACGATCGACAAATTTATCAAAAACGAATGCTCTACCAACTAAGGCAAACCCAGCAGAACATTCAACAACTTGCACGTTACGTAACAGACAAAGAAACCATAATTATTCAACACTACTGTGGGAATATGAATATAGTTTGTTCAAAATGTGACTCTCTGAATTTCATCGAGGAAAAACCATCTGACAGTTTACTCAATGCTGCCAAAAAGGAAAAGTGATGCTACTAAGATGTCACTACTCAGATCTGTTTGAGCAGTTGATGAAAGGAACGCTTGAACACAGTAGAAATTTTATGGAAAATATCAGAAGTATCAACAGTTCTCATGCGTTTGCTTCATTTGGTGCCAACATTGAACCGCCCCCTGGATTCGGACCGTATTGTTTTAAAATTCATGGCCAGATCTACCACCGCACTGGAACACTTCACCCAGAACTAGGACAACCACCAACATTTGCACAATTATACATCTTTGATCCAAATGAGGCTACAGAACAAAGGATGAACCGAAAAGAAAATGAAAAGTGTAATGCCGAACTGATGAACCTAATTGCCATACATTTACAAACAATCAGCCCATTTGCTGCCACATATCGCATGCTAAAAGACGGTGAAGCTGAGGAGGAACAGAGAGCTATACAAAATGGGACGGAAATGCCTTCTATTATCATGGCCATTAAACAAGAACGTCAACAAGATCCCCGATGTTACAACAAACCACGTGTAAGTGAGGTCGCAGTTGTTTTTCAAAACGATGATGGAGAGCCTCCTTTTCAAAGAGATATATTAGTCCATCTTAAGCCAGACAAAAACAACCCTTTCGTTCCTAAAACACAACGTATTAGCATTTTGCACAGCAACCTTGATGCTCTTCTGTATCCGCTATTCTTTCCAAGCGGTGATCAAGGGTGGCATGAAAACCTACACCAGCAAGGAAGTTCAAGAAGAATTACACAACTACAGTACTACAGTTTTCTTCTGTCTGTGCGAAATTACTTCAATCCTATTTTAAACGGTGGGAAACTGACACAACAGTACTTAGTCGACGCATACGTTAAAATTGAAGCTAATCGGCTAAATTTCATACGAATGAACCAAAAACAACTTAAAGTTGAAGACTACTGCGTTCTTCAAGAACATTTGCAAAAACAATCCATTCAAAAAGGAATTCCAATTGGAAAAACAGTAATTCTCCCGTCGTCCTTTGAAGGTAGCCCCCGCAACATGCAACAGCGTTATCAAGATGCAATGGCAATAGTAACAAAGTATGAAAGACCTGACATTTTTTTAACAATGACATGTAATCCTAAATGGCCAGAAATTACCGAAAATCTACAACCCTGGCAGCAAGTTGAACACAGGCCGGACTTAGTTGCACGCGTATTTCGACTAAAACTCAGCAGCCTTTTTAAAGACATCAAAAATGGGCTTTTTGGAACAGTCGTAGCAATGGTACATGTCATAGAGTTTCAGAAACGAGGTCTCCCACATGCGCATATACTAATTTTAGACGCGGATTCCAAGTTTCGCACGGAGGACGAAATTGACAACATAGTGTGGGCTGAAATTCCTAACCAAGAAAAGTATCCGGAATTGTATAATATTGTAATCGGTAATATGGTTCATGGCCCATGCGGTGTAGCAAATCCAAAAAGTCCATGCATGGAAAACGGAAAGTGTACAAAAGGGTTTCCAAAGCAGTTGAAACAGCACACTGTTAAAGATTTGGACGGCTACCCATCCTACCGGAGACAACTGATTGCTAACATTGTACACAACAAAAAGATTATAAATAACTCATGGATAGTTCCATACAACCAGTACTTATTAAAACGCTACAACTGTCACATCAACGTTGAAATCTGCGCTTCAATAAAAAGTGTTTAAATACCTTTTCAAGTACATCTACAAGGGACATGACAAAGCTAACGTCGAAATCCAACAAAAAACAGTCAATCACGATGAATCATCACGGTTTGTTGACTCAAGATATGTCAGTGCTCCAGAAGCTGCTTGGAGAATATTTGCGTTTCCAATGCATTCACAGTCCCATGCCATTTTACGTTTAGCTATTCATTTACCAAATCAACAGCATTTTTATTTCTTTGAAAATGCTCAAGTCGAAGATGTCTCAAAAAATTTAAGCACAACGTCAACATTAATGGAATGGTTTTTGCTGAACCAACGTGACGAAAACGCAAGGCAGTATTTGTATCGAGAGATTCCAGAGCATTACGTTTGGAATAAAACTTGGAAGCCAAGACAACGAGGACTTAGCAGAATAATTGGACGCATGTATACGGTTAGTGTCAAGGATCAAGAAAGATATTGCCTTCGGCTGTTACTACTGCATGTCAAAGGAGCTAGAAGTTACGAAGATTTGAAAACAGTTAATGGTTATTGCACGATACATTTAAAGCTGCAGCTTTGGCTTTAGGACTTCTATTGGATGATACTATGTGGACACTTACTTTAGAAGACGCAGTTACCCTACATATGCCTAAGAAACTTTGTGAATTGTTTGCCTACATTTGTGTCTTTGGACCGCCTACAAATCCGGCTCAACTTTGGACAAATTTCAAAGAACATATAATTGAAGATTACGTCTTCACAACAAAAGTGGAAATTGTCAAAATTGCGAATCTTATGCCATGCAAGATGTCCAAAATGTCCTACTACTTCATGGAAAAACGTTTTCAGACTTTAATTTGCCGCAGCCTGCAAGTCAAGTTGCACAAATTCAAGAGTATGACGAAGCTTATGAATTATTGTTGGCAACAGAGAAGAAAAACTCCTTAAATCAACAACAACGGATTGCATATGACACTAATGTGAGCGCTGTAGAAAACCAAGCTGATCCAAAGCCAAAATGTTTCTTTATTGATGGTCCTGGAGGCAGGGGTAAAACATACCTCTATGAAGTTTTAATGCATCACGTTAGAGGGTTGGGAAAAGTCGTATTGCCATCGATTACAACAGGTATTGCAGCAAACCTTTTAAGAGGAGGTCGCACTATGCATTCACTCTTTGGGATACCAGTTCCAGTCAATGAAATCTCCATTTCCAGAATCAAACAAGACACATTTGCAGGAAAACAGTTAAACAGTGCAAATCTTTTGATACTTGATGAGTGCACCATGGCACCCAAATATGCTTTGAGCTTAATTGACAGACTTCTGCGTGAAGTTATGACTACAAATATTGCAGAAAAAAATGAAATTCCTTTTGGAGGTAAAGTTTTTGTCTTTGGCGGAGATTTTAGGCAATGCCTTCCAGTTGGACCAAATGGAACAAGAACAAATATTATCGAGTCAACCTTAAAAATGTCAGACCTTTGGAAAGAGTTTAATAAACTCCAACTAATTAACAACATGTGATCTTCTGACCCAGAGTACAGCAACTGGCTTCTTAAACTTGGTAATGGTGAACTTAGCAATGAATATAACCTTGGAGAAGACATTATTGAAATACCAGAAGACATGTTGTGCACTGACTGCATCGTAAGTGATGTTTTTGGACAACGCGTTGAAATAGATGTGAACGACCAAAGCAGTGTTGAGAGGGCCTCTTCCTATGCAATTCTCTGTCCCAAGAACGATGACGTAGCTCTGCTAAATTCCCGTGTGATGGATAGAATGCCTGGAGAGTATAAATTGTACAAAAGTGATGATTCGGTGGATGTCGACAATGAAGATGAACGAGAGCATTATCCAGTTGAATTTTTAAATAGTGTTACGCCATCAGGAATGCCATCCCACAGACTACAACTTAAAGTTGGAGCAATCGTAATGTTGCTGCGGAATCTAAATACAAGAAATGGTCTATGTAATGGAACTCGCCTTATTGTTACTGGACTCCATTCCCACATAATTCAAGCAACAGTGATCACTGGATCTGCAAAAGGAGACGAAGTGTTCATTCCACGCATTGATTTATGTCCTTCAGACACCGGTCTTCCATTTAGGCTTCAACGTCAACAGTTTCCAGTAAAACCAGCATTTGCCATGACAATAAACAAGTCACAAGGTCAAACTCTACACCGTGTTGGCATATAATTACTGGAGCCCGTTTTTGGTCATGGAGAACTCTATATTGCATTTTCAAGAGTTAAAATGAGATCCAATGTCAAGGTGCAAGTTTTGGATACCCATTTACAAGGAAAGTTGCTTACAGATAGTCCAAAAGTATTCACCAAAAATGTTGTGTACAAAAATATTTTAGGTTGATATTGTTAAGAAATATATTCTAGGGTCTTACTTCTTTTGTCCGATGATTTATTGTAAAATATTGTTAGATATTCATGGAATAGTTTATATATTTTGATCATCTGTTTAATAATTTTGTTCAGTTGTATTAAGTTCTATAACCAGTAATAGTTCATAATAAAGTATTATTTTGTGTATTCATAGTATTATTCTTAAATCTTCATAGCCGCATCTGCAGCATGTGCTACTATAGTGAATGCAGATTTGTGCCTCTCCACGCACTTAGTCCTGGCGTGGAAAGCAGCGAATCTACAGACAGCAGCTAATCACAGCAGTATCTGAGGGCGCGTGCTGTGCCTCCGATCCTGCCAGGAGCTGCTGAAAACAGGACAGACAGCGCTGGAGCAGAGAAAAGGAAACAAGGGGAGGATTAGGGTTTAGTTATTTAACTGTGCTGTGGAGATGGGAGACTGAGTAGGTCATACAAAACCAGGATAAGGGGGCCATACAAGCTAAGATAAGGAAGGCGTACATTCCAAAATAAGTCAGCCATACAAACCAAGATTAGAGGAATGACGGAGCCATACAAACCACATTGACAGACCGCGCTGTGGATGCTGGATGTGACACAATGTGGGATAACCCCGGCCACAGCCCGTCATTCACTGTGGTGCACGGAACAGCAGACTCCCGGCTGCAGCCGCAAATAGTCGCGATGTAAACGGAAGCAAGATCCGGCTGCAGGCGGGAGAATTACGTGCTGGCTGTGCGTCGTCAGCGATGTTGTCACAAGCAGGATTGACAGCATGACGTAATGACAAAATTCATTAGGGGCACCGAGGGGATACATTGTGAAGTTAATTAAAAGTAGTGCACAACCCATTTAAACACTGCTTCGCTGCTTAGTGGCGCCCGGTCAGCCGCATGCATATTCTAGAATACCCGATGCATTAGAATCGGGCCACCATCTAGTATATATATATATTAGCCCATGTGGCAATGTTTCGGATCCACAACAGAACATTTCTCTGCTACAGAACTGAAATGTTGTTACATGGGCTAATAAAGAGTCCACTTCTTAAATGGAATCTGTCACCCCCTGGGATGTTTTTTAGCTATTAATACGGGCATACAGGTGATAGAATGGTTATAATAGTCCTACCTGTATGCCTCATATCTGCGGTCTTGTTGTGGAGAAATCATCTTATTTCTTTATAGTAATGATCTCTTCCAGGCACTGCGGGGTGTGATGCCTGGAAGAAAACTCTGCCTCCGGTGTCTTCATTTGCGTGTCACCTCTCCCATTAGCGTCACAGGACCCTGTGACCTGTACTCTGCCCATTGAATGACAGAAAAGGTGCGTATAATCACACTATTGCAGGGGCGGGATTCCTGGGCCACCAATACACATCACAGGACCCTGTGACGCTGATGGGAGAGGGATGGTACGCAAATGAAAGCCGGAGGCAGAGTTTTCTTCCAGGCACCGTGCGCCGCAGAACCTGGAAGAAATCATTACCATAAAGAAATAAAAGATGATTTCTCCACAACAAGACCACAGATATGAGCATACAGGTAGAATGGTGATAATAGTCCTATCACTTGTATGCTCGTATTAATAGCTTAAAAACTTCCCAAGGGGTGACAGATTCCTTTGATTTAGTGCTGCACATGTTCTGTATATATACACACCACACAGTACCACTTGTCCTGTCCTGTATATATACACACACCGCACAGTACCACTTGTCCTGTCCTGTCTATATACACACACTGTACAGTACCACTCCTCCTGTCCTGTATACATACACACCGCACAGTACCACTTGTCCTGTCCTGTATATATACACACACCGCACAGTACCACTTGTCCTGTCCTGTCTATATACACACACTGTACAGTACCACTCCTCCTGTCCTGTATACATACACTCCGCACAGTACCACTTGTCCTGTGTGTATATATATATATATATATATATATATATATATATACACATACATACACATACACACACATACATACATACACACTACCGTTCAAAAGTCTGGGGTCACCCAGACAATTTTGTGTTTTCCATGAAAACTCATACTTATATTTATCAAATGAGTTGCAAAATGAATAGAAAATATAGTCCAGACATTGACAAGATTAGAAATAATGATTTTTATTTGAAAGAATAATTTCTGCTTCAAACTTTGCTTTCGTCAAAGAATGCTCCCTTTGCAGCAATTACAGCATTGCAGACCTTTGGCATTCTAGCTGTTAATTTGCTGAGGTAATCTTGAGAAATTTCCCCCCATGCTTCCTGAAGCCCCTCACACAAGTTGGATTGGCTTGATGGGCACTTTTTGTGCACCATATGGTCAAGCTGCTCCCACAACAGCTCAATGGGGTTGAGATCTGGTGACTGCGCTGGCCACTCCATTACAGATAGAATACCAGCTGCCTACTTCTTCCCTAAATAGTTCATGCATAATTTGGAGGTGTGCTTTGGGTCATTGTCCGGTTGTAGGATGAAATAGGCTCCAATCAAGCCCTGTCCACAGGGTATGGCATGGCGTTGCAAATGGAGTGATAGCCTTCCTTACTCAAAATCCCATTTACCTTGTACAAATCTCCCACTTTACCAGCACCAAAGCAACCCCAGACCATCACATTACCTCCACCATGCTTGACAGATGGCGTTAGGCACTCTTCCAGCATCTTTTCAGTTGTTCTGCGTCTCACAAATGTTCTTCCGTGTGATCCAAACACCTCAAACTTTGATTCGTCTGTCCATAAAACTTTTTTCCAATCTTCCTCTGTCCAATGTCTGTGTTCTTTTTCCCATATTAATCTTTTCCTTTTATTAGCCAGTCTCAGATATGGCTTTTTCTTTGCCACTTTGCCCTGAAGGCCATCATCCCGGAGTCGCCTCTTCACTGTAGACGTTGACACTGGCGTTTTGTGTGTACTATTTAATGAAGCTGCCAGTTGAGGAGCTGTGAGGCGTTGATTTCTCAAACTAGAGACTCTAATGTACTTGTCTTGTTGCTCAGTTGTGCAGTGGGGCCTCCCACTTCTCTTTCTACTCTGGTTAGAGCCTGTTTGTGCTCTCCTCTGAAGGGAGTAGTAAACACCGTTGTAGGAAATCTTCAGTTTCTTGGCAACTTCTCGCATGGAATAGCCTTCATTTCTAAGAACAAGAATAGACTGTCGAGTTTCACATGAAAGTTCTCTTTTTCTGGCCATTTTGAGAGAGTCATAGAACAAACAAATGTAATGCTCCAGATTCTCAACTTGCTCAAAGGAAGGTCAATTTTATAGCTTCTCAAATCAGCCAAACCGTTTTCAGCTGGGCTAACATACTTGTGCAAGGGTTTTCTAGGGTTTTCTAAACATCCATTAGCCTTCTTACACAGTTAGCAAACACAATGTACCATTAAAACACTTGAGTGGTGATTGTTGGAAATGGGCCTCTATACACCTATGTAGATATTGCAATAAAAACAACACTTTTGCAGCTAGAATAGTCATTTACCACATTAATCATGTATAGAGTGTATTTCTGATTCATATAATGTTATTAGCTTCATCGAAAAAAAATGAGCTTTTCTTTCAAAAATAATGAAATTTCTAAATGACCCCAAACTTTTGAACGGTAGTATATATATATATATATATATATATATATATACACACACACACACACAAAGCACAGTACCACTTGTCCTGTCCTGTGTATATACACACACACCGCACAGTACCACTTCTCCTGTCCTGTATACAGTGGGTTCGAAAAGTATTCAGACCCCTTTACATTTTTCACTTTTTGTTTCATTGCAGCCATTTGGTAAGTTCATTATTTTTCTCATTAAAGTACACTCTGCACCCCATCTTGACTGAAAAAAAACACAGAAATGTAGAAATTTTTGCAAATTTATTAAAGAAAAACTGAAATATCACAGTCATAAGTATTCAGACCCTTTGCTCAGACACTCATATTTAAGTCACATGCTGTCCATTTCCTTGTGATCCTCCTTCAGATAGTTCTACTCCTTCACTAGAGTCCAGCTGTCTATATATGACCTCACAGATCACAGTGCATGTCAGACCCTTTTGAGCTCCTGATTCTCATTTGAACTGCCCAAGGAGCTCAGAGATAGAATTGTGGCAAGGCACAGATTTGGCCAAGGTTACAGAATTTCTGCATTACTCAAGGTTCCTAAGAGCACAGTGGCTTCCATAATTTTTAAATGGAAGAAGTTTGGGACCACCAGAAGTCTTCATGACCTGGTCATCCAGCCAAACTGAGCAATCGGGGGAGAAGAGCCTTGGTGAGAGATGTAAAGAAGAACCCCAAGATCACTGTGGCTGAGCTCCAGAGATGCAGTAGGGAGATGGGAGAAAGTTCCACAAAGTCAACTATCACGGCAGCCCTCCACCAGTCAGGTCTTTATGGCAGAGTGGCTTGATTGAAGCCTCTCCTCAGTGCAAGACATATGAAAGCCCTCATATAGTTTGCTCAAAAACACATGAAGGACTCCCAGACTATGAGAAATAAGATTCTCTGGTCTAATGAGACGAAGATAGAATTATCACCAAAAAGTTCTAAGCGGTATGTGTGGAGAAAACCAGGCACTGCTCACCACCTGCCCAATATAATCCCAACAGTGAAACGTGGTGGCAGCATCATGCTATGGGGGTGTTTTTCAGCTGCAGGGACAGGACGACTGGTTGCAATTGAAGGAAACATGAATGCGGCCAAGTACAGAGATATCTTGGATGAAATCCTCTTTCAGAGTGCTCTGGACCTCAGACATGGCCGAAGGTTCACCTTCCAACAAGACAATGACCCAGCTAAAATAACAAAGGAGTGGCTTCAGAACAACTCTGTGATCATTTTTGACTGGCCCAGCCAGAGCCCTGACCTAAACCCAATTTACCATCTCTGGAGAGACCTGAAAATGGTTGTCCACCAACGTTCACCATCCAACCTGACGGAACTGGAGAGGATCTGCAAGGAAGAATGGCAGAGGATCCCCAAATCCAGGTGTGAAAGTAGGCATTAGACCTACCGGTAATACAGTCATGGCCAAAAGTTTTGAGAATGACACCAAAATTATATTTTCACATGAACTGCTGGCCTCTGATTTTTATTAGTGTTTGTCTGATGTTTATATCACATACAGAAATATAATTGCAATCATATTATGAGTATCAATAGGTTATATTGACAATTAGAATGTGTTAATGCAGCAAGTCAATATTTGCAGTGTTGCCCCTTCTTCTTCAAGACCTCTGTAATTCTCCCTGGCATGCTCTCAATCAACTTTTGGACCAAATCCTGACTGATAGCAGTCCATTCTTGCATAATCAATGCTTGCATTTTGCCAAAATTTGTTGGCTTCTGTTTGTCCACCCGTCTCTTGATGATTGACCACAAGTTCTCAATGGGATTAAGATCTGGGGAGTTTCCAGGCCATGGACCCAAAATCTCTATGTTTTGTTCCATAAGCCATTTAGTTATCACCTTTGCTTTATGGCAAGGTGCTCCATCATGCTGGAAAAGGCATTGTTGGGCGCCAAACTGCTCTTGGATGATTGGGAGAAGTTGCTCTTGGAGGACATTCTGGTACCATTCTTTATTCATGGCTGTGTTTTTAGGCAAGACTGTGAGTGAGCCGATTCCCTTGGCTGAGAAGCAACCCCACACATGAATGGTTTCAGGAGGCTTTACAGTTGGCATGAGACAAGACTGGTGGTAGCGCTCACCTCTTCTTCTCCGAATAAGCTGTTTTCCAGATGTCCCAAACAATCGAAAAGGGGATTCATCAGAGAAAATGACTTTGCCCCAGTCCTCAGCAGTCCACTCCCTGTACCTATTGCAGAATATTAGTCGGTCCCTGATGTTTTTTCTGGAGAGAAGTGGCTTCTTTGCTGCCCTCCTTGAAACCAGCCCTTGCTCAAAGAGTCTCCGCCTCGCAGTGCGTGCAGAAGCACTCACACCAGCCTGCTGCCATTCCTGAGCAAGCTCGGCACTGCTGGAAGTCCGATCCCGCAGCTGAAACAGTTTTAAGATACGGTCCTGGTGCTTGCTGGTCTTTCTTGGGCGCCCTGGAGCCTTTTTGACAACAATGGAAGCTCTCTCCTTGAAGTTCTTGATGATGCGATAGATTGTTGACTGAGGTGCAATCTTTGTAGCTGCGATACTCTTCCCTGTTAGGCCATTTTTGTGCAGTGCAATGATGGCTGCACGTGTTTCTTTAGAGATAACCATGGTTAACTGAAGAGAAACAATGATACCAAGAACCAGCCCCCTTTTAAAGTGTCCAGTGATGTCATTCTTACTTAATCATGACTGATTGATCGCCAGCCCTGTCCTCATCAACACCCACACCTGTGTTAATGGATCAATCACTAAAATGATGTTAGCTGCTCCTTTTAAGGCAGGATTGCAATGATGTTGAAATGTGTTTTGGGGGTTAAAGTTCATTTTCTGGGCAAATATTGACTTTGCAAGAACAGTAATTGCAGTTAAGCTGATCACTCTTTGACATTCAGGAGTATATGCAAATTGCCATTACAAAAAATGAAGCAGTATACTTTGGAAAAATTACTATTTGTCTCATTCTCAATACTTTTGGCCATGACTGTAGGGATTCCAGGAGTCCCTCATGACAGCACCATCAGGAGCTCGTCCTTCATATCCTTGATAGGGACAGGAAACACACAAGAGGTTAAAAGGCCCCTCCCTCCACCCTCACTCCAGTGATTTTCCAAGTACCACACCAGGATGGATGCAACTCTATTTTATTTGCCTTTCAACAATCTATGTTAATTTCACATAGCCGTTTAGGAATATTTAGAGAGGGAATATAATGGGTGCTGTCATGAGGGTCTCCTGGAAACCCTATTACCGGTAGGTCTAATGCCTACTTTCCAGGACGTCCCTCCTGACAGCACCATCAAGAGAATACCAGAGAATACATTTTAGGGGGGGACCACTGCCTGGAGGACCTTCCTTCCGAAGGCCATCTTTTGGCCTGATAGAATGTCCAATTTACAGTTATATGAAAAAGTTTGGGCTCCCCTATTAATCTTAAGCTTATTGTTTTATAAAAATTGGTGTTTTTGCAACAGCTATTTCAGTTTGATATATGTAATAACTGTTGGACACAGTAATGTTTCGCCTTGAAATGAGGTTTATTGTACTAACAGAAAATGTGCAATCTGCATTCAAACAAAATTTGACAGGTGCATAAGTATGGGCACCCTTATCATTTTCTTGTTTTAAACACTCCTACCTACTTTTTACTGACTTTTTTTGGTTTTGTAACCTCATTGAGCTTTGAACTTCATAGCCAGGTGTATGCAATCATGAGAAAAGCTACTTAAAGTGGCCACTATGTTGAACTACCTCCTGATTCATATGGAAAGGGGTAACCACTTTTGGCAAAAAAGCTGGGTCTAACCTAAGGATAATACAATCCTCTAGGCATTTCAAGTATGGGTCTCTGATAGAGAATGCTTGAATTTCCCCTATCCTTCTCGCTGTGGTTATTGTGACTAGGAACACTGTCTTAAGTGAGAAGAATTTTATGTTTGATTCTATGAGAGGCTCGAAGGGCTTGTTGCATAGGCTCTTTAGGGCCATATTCAAGTCCCATGGTGGGATATGGGTTTTAATTGTTGGTCTTAACCTTGTTGTAGCCTTAACAAATCTTTCTACCCATGGATGGTGAGATAGTGGGTAATCCATGAAAGCACTCAATGCAGCAATTTGTACTTTTAATGTGCTGGGCCTTAGACCTTTTTCAAACCCTGTCTGCAAGAATTCTAATATTTTGGGGAAGTCTGGAACGGAACTCTCAGATGCTGGCTGGTACTGCAAACAGAATCTCTTCCAGATTTTTGTATAGATGACCGATGTTACAGGTTTCCTACTATTTGCATGGTTGAGATTACTGCGTCTGATAGGCCTCTAGATCTCAGGATCTGCCTTTCAGGGTCCATGCCGAAAGCTGGAGAAATTTCACATCGGGATGGAATATCAGGCCCTGAAACAGCAAGTCCTGCCTCTCCGGAAGGATTATTGGATCCTCCAGGGACATTTTCTTCAGTAAGGGGAACCAACTTCTCTTGGGCCAGAAAGGGAGGATTATTATCACCCTGGCTCGGTCTTCCTGAATCTTCTTTAGCACCCACGGTATCAAGGGTATAGGAGGGAATGCATATGCTAGATTCATGTTCCATCTTTGAGATAAAGCATCTATCCCTTCAGGTCTGTCTTCTGGATTGAGGGAGAAGAATTTTTCTGCCTTTGCGTTTTTCCGAGTGGCGAAAAGATCCCATTGGGGAATGCCCCATCGATGTCTTACCTGACGAAACACCTTCCAATTCAACTCCCATTCTGACTGTAGAACAGTTTCTCGACTGAGGATGTCTGTTACTGTATTTTGAGAGCCTTTTAGATGTACTGCAGATATTGAAAGGACCGAACTTTCTGTCCACTGGAAGATTTTGCCCGCCAAGGATTGTAGAAGGTGGTGACGAGGACCTCCCTGATGTTTGAGGAAAGCCACTGATGTCATGTTGTCTGTTAATACTCTGACATGTTGACCTTTTAGATGTTTTTGACACTTTAACGCCTCCCAGACGGCCTGAAGCACTCTTAGATTTGATGATCTGGGATGATCCTGCGTCCGCCAGGTACCTTGTAGGTATTGACTGTTTACGTGAGCCCCCCAGCCTCTGCTGCTCGCATCGGTAGTGAGAGTCACGAATGGGGTTAATTTCCACATGACTCCTTCCTGTAGGTTGGCCTTGGAGGTCCACCAAGTCAATGATCTTTTGGTTACCTTTGATAAGGAAACCTTTTTGTCCAGATCGACCATTTTCCGATTCCAGGTTGATAGAATTTGTTGTTGCAATTGTCTTGAATGGAATTGGCTCCACCTGACTCCCGGTATGGAAGCTGTCATGAGACCCAGGATTTTCATACATTCCCGAATCGTAACTTTCATGTTCCTCATGAATTTCTTGATCTTGACCCTGAGCTCTGTCTGTTTCTTTTCCGGCAGACAAGACATTTGTTGTTCTGAGTCTAGTAGGATTCCCAAAAAAATCTTTCTTCTTTCTGGTACAAGATGTTATTTTTCCCAGTTTATAATCCATCCTAAATTTTTTAGGGTCAGGATGGTAGATGTTAGGTTCGTTTTTAGCTGCTGTGGAGAGTCTGCCAATACCAGGAAGTCGTCTAGATATTGAATGATTAATATTCCTTGTTCCCTGAGGAACGCCATAACTTCGGCCATCAGTTTGGTAAAGATACGTGGAGCTGAAGATAGGCCAAACGGAAGACAAGTAAACTGGTAGTGTAGAATGGTGTCTCCTTTTAGAGCAAACCGTAGAAATTTTTGACTGTGACGGTGAATTGGGACATGATGATAAGCCTCTTTGAGATCTATTGTACATATCACCATGTTGTGTCCGATTAAGGGAATTGTCGACCTGATTGATTCCATTTTGAATTTTTTGTAAATGACTGATTTGTTTAGAGATTTCAGATTTATTATGGTGCGATAATCGTCCCCGGGTTTTTTTATTGAAAAAAGACTCGAGTAAAAGCCCAGGAACTGTTCTGCTTCTGGTACTGGTATTACTGCTCCCGATTTTATCAGCTTCCTCACGTCTGTTAGCAGCCTTTTGGAGACCTGGGCGGAATGGGTTGTTGTTAGGTGAAACCTTCCCTGCGGAATCTGTCCGAATTCTATCTTGTAGCCCTGTGCGATAGACTGAAGAATCCATGGGCTGTTGGTAATCTTCATCCAAGCTCCGTGGAAAAATTGGAGTCTTCCACCCACTGTCCTGGCGTCATCTTCTACATGTGTTAGCACTTGTAGAGGGAAGGGGATTCCTCGAGATACCTCCCTTCTGGTAGCTCCATCTACCTGACTTCCTTTTCCGGAATATTCTGGCTTTTGCTGGTAACGAGGTTTCCGAAAGGAGGACACCTTCTTAGGTGTCTCCTCCGGAAATCCCTTTTTTTCATCTGAGGCCTTCTCCAGTATTTCATCCAATACTGGACGAAACACCCAGAGGCCTGAAAAGGGAATGGCACATAATTTACTTTTAGAATGACTGTCACCTGACCAGGTTTTTAGCCATATTGCTCTTCTGGATGTAGTAGAAAGGGCCCCATTCCGAGCAGCAAATCTTATTGATTCTGCCGAGGCATCTGCGACAAACCCTGTTGCCATCTTAAGTAGCGGAATGGAGTAGAGGATCTCCTCTCTGGATGTCTTCCTCCTCAGGTGGTCTTCCAGTTGTTCCAGTCATATACTCATGGATGCGATATTGGCTTTTATTATTGCTGCAGATGTTTCCCAGGTCTTTTTAAGGAGACTGTCTGCTTTCCTATCCATTGCATCCTTTAGAGATGATGAATCCTCAAACGGGATGGATGTTTTTTTCGCTACCCTGGCAATCGAAATATCAATTTTTGGGGTTTCCTCTCATAATTTTATATCTTCTGGTTTGCATGGTAGGCGAGTTCTGAAGCTTCTGGGAATTACTAGCTTCTACTCTGCGTCCTCCCACTCTTCCAGGATCATTGCCTTAATGTGATAGTTTACGGGAAAAACCTTATTCCTGCGGGTTCTCAACCCCCCAAACATCTCATCCTGCACTGATGACGGTTGATAAGTGTCTTCTATTTGCATAGTGTTTCTTACTGCGGTTAACAGTGTATCGGTATCTTCCCAGGAGAAGAGATTTTTTTTCTTCTCTTCTGGAGGGTTAATGATAGAGTCCTCCCTGTCCTGATCGGGGGCAGAAAAATCCGACAATTCTTCTTCCCCAGAACTGGACTCCAGCTCCTGAGGTGGCCTCTTGAGATGGGGCACACCCTGAGGAGCTTGGGGAGCGACTAAGTCTGTGACAGTACTCTGCAATTCCTCTCTTACTATGGGTTTTAAGTCTGACATGAAGGAGGAATGTAATTCTTTGACAATTTTTGCAATACAGGTAGAGCATAACTGCTTCCCGTATGTGTCCGGTAGTTTCTTGTTACAGATGGTGCATCTCGTTTTCTTAGGAGCTGATGTTATCGAGTCTTTTTTAGGTGTCTCCTTGTCCTAAAAAGACAAGGAGCACAAGACTTTTACTACCGTATACCAATGGTAATGAAGTGAGAAGAGGGGAAGTACCCAGTAAATTTACTTGGGCTGGAGGCTCAGTCTGAGTGTCAGAACGACCAGTGGTTTGATCTGCCATTGCTGGTGTGCTGGTTGACTGATAACCTTAGTCCCATCCCCCCTTAAATAGACCCTCTCACCTGTCTTCCATCTGAATCGTCAGAAAAAAAGGGCGTTTCTCCTTTAATTTTTAGTTTGGCGGCATTTTTTTCAAATTTTCCGGAAGTGCGTTCCACTGTGGAACGCACGTCGGTTACTAGAGGTTCGCGTATCGCTCCCTCTGTAACCGGAAGTGCTGTCTCCGCCATATTGCGCACGCCGGGGTATGCAGGGCTGCAGCTGCTGGAACCAAGAGCCCCCTTTCCGGGGAGACTGTTTCACTCCCACCGGAAAAAAAAAGGCTGAGGGACCCCTGGTTTCAGCGGGGTGTCGGCCTCCGGACCCTGGCAAGAGGGAAGGGAGGAGTGCGAGGACCCCGGCCCGATCCTCCTGCGCCCGGCTTCAGGAACTCCTGCTCCCGGTATGTAATCTTCTTCTGTGTCCGTCCCTGATAGGGACAGGAAAAACACTGGAGTGAGGGTGGAGGGAGGGGCCTTTTAACCTCTTGTGTGTTTCCTGTCCCTATCAAGGATATGAAGGACGACCTCCTGATGGTGCTGTCAGGAGGGACGTCCTGGAAAAACTTGTTGCATCATTCCCAAGAAGACTCATGGCTGTACTAGCTCAAAAGGGTGCTTCTACTCAATACTGAGCAAAGGGTCTGAATACTTATGACCATGGGGCAAGTGGTGAGCAGTGCCTGGTTTTCTCCACACATATCGCTTAGATGGTCCCAAACTTCTTCCATTTAAAAATTATGGAGGCCACTGTGCTCTTAGGAACCTTGAGTAATACAGAAATTCTGTAACCTTGGCCAAATCTGTGCCTTGCCACAATTCTGTCTCTGAGCTCCTTGGGCAGTTCCTTTTGAGCTCATGATTCTCATTTGGTCTGACATGCACTGTGATCTGTGAAGTCTTATATAGACAGCTGGACTCCAGTGAAGGAGTAGAACCATCTGAAGGAGGATCACAAGGAAATGGACAGCATGTGACTTAAATATGAGTGTCTGAGCAAAGGGTCTGAATACTTATGACTATGTGATATTTCAGTTTTTCTTTTTTAGTAAATTGAAAAAAAACTAAGATGGGGTGCAGAGTGTACTTTAATGAGAAAAAAATGAACTTTTTAGAATTTACCAAATTGCTGCAATGAAACAAAAAGTGAAAATTTTAAAAGGGGTCTGAATACTTTTCGTACCCACTGAATATACACACCGCACAGTACCACTCCTCCTGTCCACATACACCGCACAGTACCACTCCTCCTGTCCTGTATACATAAAATGCACAGTACCACTCCTCCTGTCCTGTATACATACACCACACAGTACCACTCCTCCTGTCCTGTATACATACACCGCACAGTACCACTCCTCCTGTCCTGTATACATACACCGCACAGTACCACTCCTCCTGTCCTGTATACATACACTGCACAGTACCACTCCTCCTGTCCTGTATACATACACCACACAGTACCACTCCTCCTGTCCTGTATACATACACCGCACAGTACCACTACTCCTGTCCTGTATACATAAACCGCACAGTACCACTCCTCCTGTCCTGTTGTTGGAGAGGCGTCAATATTGGTTTAGTATTTTCAATATTACTATGGCCAAATAAAAATAAATATTGGAAAATCTGTTTAAATTGATTATTCCAAGTAATGCCTTCTCCTCTGGATAGGGGATAACTGTCCAATCGCTGGAGATCCGACTGTTGGAACCCCCATGATCCCGAGAATCGGAGCTCTGTAGAGCACCATGTAAATGGAGCTGTAGTCAATCATACGCACTGTGGCGCCATTCACATGCACCTCTTCAAATAACTCCTTTTAAGAGAGTGAGGGGCACAACAAAGTAAAGCAATGATCGGGGGTAACGAGTGTTAGGGTATGTGCACACGATCATATGTTACAGCATATATGTAGTAGATGGGATTTGTACAATCACCCGCGGACACAGAGATGCGATGCGTCTTTCCAGACCGCAGCATGTCAATTTCTCTTGCGGAATTGCTAGTTTCCACAAGAGAAATTCAATCAGTGCAATGTATAGGATGCAGTGAATCCGCATGGTTCAATGAACACAAGCGGATTCACCTGCGTGCAGCGCTTTGGATGCAGCATAAAGTATACTGCGTTGAAAGCGCTGCCAATACCGACCGTGTGCACATACCCTTCTAGTGTGTGGGCTGGTGGGGTTTGTGTGGCAGGGCTGCTTTTTTGACCCAGTCCGGCCCTGGATACCTTTATTGACTAACCAGAATCTATATATATAATCGTCTTATCCCGTCTGTCTGTCTGTCCAGGAAATCCAGCGTCGCTGATTGGTCCGGCCGCGGCCAATCAGCGACGTGGGATTTGAGAAAAAGATGGCGGCAGTTAGCGGCTCATCTGCAGGAGAGAGGTCAGCGGCGATGCAGCCGGGAGATGAGGCGGCGCGAGGCACTCATCTCCCGGCTTCTCGCAGCGGAAGTAGCCGCACAGGCAGCGCCGCTGCCCGGTCCTCACTAATACGATTCGCTGATTGGTCGCGCGCCGCGACCATTCAGCGATTTTGGCGCAAAATTTAAACAACGCTCTGCTGATTGGTCGCGGTCGGCCGCGACCAATCAGCGAGATTGGCGCCAAATTTAAACAACGCACTGCTGATATCAGCGAGATTGGCGCCAAATTTAAACGCTCTGCTGATTGGTCGCGGCCACCAGCCAACCGCGACCAATCAGCGATATTGGCGCCAAATTTAAACCCTGCTCTGCTGATTGGTTGCGGCCGCGACCAATCAGCGATTTTATTGCCAAATTTCAACAAGGTCTCCGGTCCTCACTAACACAGTTCGCTGATTGGTCGCGGCCGCCACCCGCGACCAATCACCGATATTGCCGCCAAATTTAAACACCGTTTTTCTGCTTGGTCGCGGTTGCCGGCCGCGACCAATCAGCGATTTTGGCGGCAAATTTAAACAACGCTCTGCTGATTGCGCCCGGTCGGCCGCATACATATTCTAGAATACCCGATGCGTTAGAATCGGGCCACCATCTAGTAAATATATATGCAAGCTTTCAGAGCACAGGGGCTGCTTCTTCAGGCAGGATTACAAATTAATGAGACAAATTAAGAAGGCACAACGTTTATATCTATACTGTCCTCACACGATAGCACGGTGTGCAGTGAGACATGTAGCTAAACCCCTTGTCTTCTTTAAGAAAAAGAGACTGTGAACTTGTAACCTTTTATTGATTGTAGATGGACAGGAAGCTGATGATTACCCATCTAATACATCAATACACTTCTAACATCAGTGCATTGTAACACAGATAGAAGCTTACCAACTATGCTAAAACAGGCTGTATGCAAAGAACAAGACAGAGCAACACGTGAGGTGGTTTTGCCTCAGAAGAATGCAGGAAATGGCTGCTGGTATTTTCACAGTGTCATAATAAGACCACAATGCATTGCAATAATAACAGAATGCCTCAGGAACCTCCCACAATACATTGCAAACTGAAACTAAAATGTATACATTAATCGCCAGGAGATGGAGCTGTTACCAAACATTAGGAGCAATAAACATTATTGTAGCAATTTCTCGGATGGGTTTTTTCTGTTTTTGCAGCTTATGGATGGCTTGTTTCACCTGCATGGAGAGCTCCTTTGACCGCATGTTTACTTCACAGCAAAACCTTCCAAATGCAAGCACCACACCTCAAATCAACTCCAGGCCTTTTATCTGCTTAATTGAGAATGACATAACGAAGGGATTGCCCACACCTGTCCATGAAATAACCTTGGAGTCAATTGTCCAATTACTTTTGGTCCCTTTAAAAACAGGGTGGCACATGTTAAGGAGCTGAAACTCCTAAACCCTTCATCCAATTTTAATGTGGATACCCTCAAATAAAAGCTGAAAGTCTGAACTTCAACTGCATCTGAATTGTTTTGTTTAAAATTCATTGTGGTAATGTCTAGAACCAAAATTAGAAAAATTTTGTCTCTGTCCAAATATATATGGACCTAACTGTAAGTTTACCACTAAAAGTACAATGTGTCAAAAAAAACAACCCAATCTCAATCATTGGGATTTGAAGCGTTCAGAGTTAGTACAATATAAAGTGGCAGTGGTCTAAATTGTACAAGTTGGCCTAGTCATGAAGGTGAAACAAGGGTGAAGGGGTTAAAGAACTGATTAGCTCTTCACATCACATGGCTATCATTATCAGAAGGGATATTTTTACCACTTTTAAAATTACATTCATTGGGCAAGAAAAAAGCGAAAAGGACATCTACAGAATGGGAAGAATAGAACCAAGCAACAGCACATGTGAAAAAGACTTGGGTATAATAATAGATCACAGACTGCACATAAGTCAACAGTGTGATGCAGCAGAAATAAAGGCAAACAGTTCTGGGATGTATTAAGAGAAGCATAGAATCTAGATAAAGGGAAGTAATTATCCCCCTCTACTCCTTCATGGTCAGACCTCATCTAAAATACTGTGTCCACTTCTGGGCACCACATTTGAAAAAGACATCGAAAAACTGGAACAAGTTCAGAGAAGATCCACGAGGATATTGAGCGGACTGCAAACTATGTCCAATGAGGAACGGTTAAAGGATCTGAGAATGTTTAGCTTGCAAAAAGAAGGCCAAGAGGAGACTTAATAGCTGTCTACAAATATCTGAAGGGATGGGACAGTGTAGAGGGATCATCTTTATTCTAATTTGCACATGGAAACACGAGAAGCAATGGAATAAAACTGAAAAGGGAGCAGATACAGATTAGATATTAGAAAAAACATTTTGACAGGGTGATCAATGAGTGGAACAGACTGCCACGAGAGGTGGCGAGTTCATCTTCAATAGAAGTCTTCAAACAGAGGCTGGACAGACATCTGTCCGGAGATGGTTTATTGAATCTTGCATTGAGCAGGGGGTTGAACACGATGAACCTGGAGGTCACTTACAGCTACGAATCTATGATTCTATTCAATGGCCCCAATTTTGATAGGTTGGGGTATCCTCATTATGAAAAAGCTAAATCTGTATAGTAATATTATGGACCAGGTTATCAATGAGACTTCTGATGCTCTGGCAAAAATCTCTTTAGAATTAGAACAGACATGTAGAGTAGCAGATTTCTTACTGGCAGCTCAAGGTTGTGTGTTCATTCGTGGAGGATTAATGTTGTATCTTTGATAGCTCTGAAGTTGTGATTGAGCATCTCAAGAATGTAAAAGAGCTCCAAGTGATAGCATCCAAAATAGGTTCCCTAGGAGCTCAGTTGATTGAGTTCTTTGTTTCATTCCTCAAAACCTATTGTTGCAATTTGTGTTATTATAATTCTAGACATTGCAAATACACATGAAGATTCGAAATAGAAACTGTACTTTTAAGCTTGAAAAAGTAGCTATTGCTTTTAATTTTGTGATTCATAGAGTTGTTTACGTGCAAAACAAAGGTGGGAACTGATGAAAATAATCCGTATAGCTATTATAACAAGTAATATAACATATTGGCAAATGATGGATTATATGTCAGCTTTATAAAGTGATGTTTTGTTTCAGCTAAAAGAAACCAATTCTAATCAGGGGCGTATCTAAGGGGGTGCAGGTGTGGCATTAAACTTCAGTGCAGCAGGCCAGGGGGCGCCATCGGGCCACCTAAAGTCGCGGTCAGACGCGTCTCTGCCGCCCCCATAGTGGGATTCAGCTATTAGCTTGATGGCCGGCTCAGAGAAGGTGCAACAACGGCTCCCAGCAATCAACTTTACTCACGTCTTTCATGCACAAGAACAATTCAAGCACTGACTTCCCGCACTTCTGGGTCAGGGCGACGTCAGCAGCGTCATCAGGTCATCTGATTATACTGCTGATGACACTCTTCAGCGACACATAGGCGTGAAGAATGTCTGTTGGTGTGGCAAGCACTCCAATTAAGCTGAAGGAACCAAAGAATTATTGTAATGCTGGGTGAATTTGAGGAGACAGTATGGAGAGAATGTGGGAAGAAACAGTACGGAGAGGAGGGGGGGATGAGTGTGGGATCAGGATAGGGAGGGGGATGCATTGGGATACAGAATGGAGAGCGAGGGGAGAATGTGTGAGGAAACAGCATAGTGAGCGGGGGTGAGGAATGGGTGTGGAAACACTGCGGGGAGGGAATGTGTGAGGAGCAAGCGTGAATGGGTGTGTGGAAATAATGAGGAACGGGGGGGGGATGTGTGCAGAAATAGTATAAGGAATGGTGGGGGGGGGTGTCAGGAGACAGTATAGGAGGAGAAAAGTTTGTGCGGGCACATAATAGAGACTGGGTAATGTGGGGAAAGGGGTAACATGAAGAGACAGTGTGAGGACATACCAAGGAGGAGACAGTACATGTACTGATGGTGGTTCTGGTGTTGTACTGTACTGATGAGGGTTGTGATGCTGTATTTTTGCATACTGCTGGTAGTTATGTTGATGTATTTTTGTGCAGTTATTGGTTCTGATCCTGTACACATTGAACAGTCCATAACTTATAAAATTACATGATACATGGCCATATTAATAAAGTGTTGTGCTGTCTGACAAGAGTTACTCTGTTTTTATTTGTTTTAGGAAAATTAAAAGGGTTGTTCAAATTTGTGATGAAAGTCTACAATCACTGACAGCAGACCTCTGAATTCTCACAGTGAACATGTGCACTGCATGCGGTCAGGATTCTCTGGCACTAGTGGTGAGAGCAGGAAATCTTGAAACCACAATTATGCGATTTGCATACACTTGGTCACATGCCAACTAGACATGCGTGGCCTCATTCTATACAAATGACTTGAGTGAGGCTGGTCACGTTTAGTTGGAATGTGGCCAGAAGTATGAAAATCTCATACTTGCACTCACATGACCTTTCAGGATTCTCCTGTGCTGGAGGAAAGGTGAAAGTGTGCAGTGCATGCGCTGCGAGTATTCAGAAGTCTGCAGCCACCTAGAGTTACTGCCGACTTTAATCACAAACCTGGACAACCCTTTTAATTATAAAATTAAGTACTGTAGCATGCCCAACCTTAACAGCGTGCAATATACTCAATGTCAGGATTCAGCTCTGCTAGCTGGGTCCAGCAGACACCACATGACCACTCGTATGTGATTTTCATACTTACGGTTATGTGACAACTAGCCTTTAATCCTGCTTCTCTTCATGAAATAGGGGCTGTAGTTTTTCACTGAAATTGAGAGAATTAGGAAGAGCAGCTAGTCACGTGACTGTCAAAAAGCAAATCGTATATGAGCGGTCACATGACTACTATTCAAACTGCATGAGCGGTGTGTGTGGGGGGCGCCAAACTGAATTCTTGCTCCGGGTGCCGGAAAACAGATCTGCCTCTGTGCTAAGCTTCCGATATGGTCAGAAGGTTCTGTAAGACATTGCACTATAGATCAGATATTCTTTCAGAAACAAACCGCCTGGAAGCCTCCTTGTCAGATTTATGCTTAAGTACTAATTATATTTTACTTTAAATATTTCTAATAAAGAAAATAATCAATACAGTAATTATAATCCATAATTTTCCAATATGTTATATTACTTGTGATACGTCTGATATAGTCTAGCTTTATTAAATCATGTTTTGTTTCTGTAAGGGAAATCAAGGCTGAGCCTGCAGATATTGTTAGAAAGTTCTGTACCATGTTATTCCATAGATAAAATGTACTCACAGAAACCAGGCGTCTGGAGGTCTCCTGCAACAGACTTATCCTTGAGAACTAAGAATTGTAATGTTTAATCTGAACATGCATAGAAACTTTGTTACTGTGAGCCAGAACTTTGGTTTAAATCCTGCACTCTTCTGTAACAGAGTAGGTCCCTCTCTCATTCATAGGGGTCCTGTATACGCATTTTATGTCTCATCTCCATCTCTGAACTGTAACTATTATTCAAAATACATTTTTCTCTCATTCTAATCACCTGTGAATATGGATGTTTTGCTTGGAATACAGATTTCCATGTCATTTCATTATATTGTCTGGGCGTGCGTGGAAACTCCATGCATGAGAGAAATTTACATTTAAATACTGCACCCTTTTGCAAGAAGGCAGACCCACTTCTCATTCATAGGGGTTTCTGGATAAGGTTTTTATATCTTATCCTTATCTATACCTTTACTTGTAACTTTATTCTAAATAAACCTCCATTTTATTCAATTACCTATGAAGACCTGGTTTGGCCATTCCAGCAGTGTCAGCACTGGCTCTCCCGGGGCCCGCGATCCCTGCGGCCAATCAGAGGTGTCTTCACGCTCTCGTACTTTGGAGGAATTGACCGCTGCAGCTGCTCTCCCACCTCCTCCAGATGTCAATGATGTCTGTAGGAGAGGAAAGTGAAGCCAGCACTGAATGTCACGCCAAATATGGCTGCCCTCCTATTATATAAATCTCACTATAAGTCCACCACCAGCCTATCACATTCCTAGTTCCACATCCAACCTCCATATCAAACCCTGTAATAAACCCTTCATTACCTGGTCTTGTCAGGACCTCAATAAACCCAGCCTTCTTGAGGCCTAGTTCTGTACGGCCATTAATAATGCACTGGTGTAAATAATGTGTGTGAGGTAAATTGTGTGGAAAACCGGATTGTAATCAAGCAATGATTTCTTCAATTGGACTGCAATGTCCTGAACCATACGACTGGTACCAGTCATGTGACTTATGCTGCCCCAGGACTACAGCCATATTGGCCAAAGCTGTGATATCACAGAGGCACATACCAGCATGTGGAAGCATGGCGACATAGCGATGACATCACAATGGCAGGCGCCGGAATGTGGAATCTATGACATAGCGATGACATCACAATGGCAGGTGCCTGCATACACAGGAGCGCAGGTGAGAGGAGACACACGGGAGCTCACAAACCACAAGGAAGGCAAGAAGAATCGCTTGGAGAATAGGGACAGGAGAAGCCAAGAAGAACAGAATAACCCGCTTCTTAGCCTTCACTGAGCCATGACAAGACTGACCGGATGGAAGCGGAGGAGGAGACCCAGGACCCCGTCACATCCACCTGAATGATGAGAAAGGGGAGAAATTATGTAGATTATGGAGCAGAATTACAACTATTCTCGTTACCCATAGCAACCAGTCAGACCTCAGCTTTTATTACAGGGGTATTCCCATCTCCAAAATCCTCTCCCAATATGGAGTAGGTTGTAGTGGAGAGAAGATTTCCCTTTTTCGGCGCTTCCAGAGGATAAGGATCGTTACAGATGAATTCTTTTTCTCAAAATCAGATTTATTCGGACACTATATTAAGAACAAACAACGTGTTTCTGCCAGCAACGGCCTTCATCAGGTATAATATGCACTTGTAAGGACTTTAAGCGAAGACAATCTTTATAGACTAGTTACTCTTAAGATGTCGTGTTTTTTTTTTTTTTTCCTTGACTTGGTTGAATTGATTAGGATTGACACCACACCCCAATTAAGTTAGGAGAGTGGGTAGTTGTTCAGCATTACATTCTAGCACCATTCTGTGTACTAGAATGGTATATTTTTTGATATTAGAATGAACATATATATAATAAAATTCCTTTCTCTTATCATTTCCTTCACTTTCCCCTCCTTATATATATAGAAAGAGAAAGTGATATATAATAGTAATTTTAGAATACATAGTTGTGATTAAAATATACCTGGTGATGGTTATATTTATATAAAAAATAAATAAAAATAAATTACATAGTACTGATCATAAAAATACATAATTGTTAATCTAGTATATAAAAAAAATTCATAAAATATAAGTTATTTTTACAGGAATGAGATCTTACAATAAAACAAATATTATTTTCAGTATTGGTAAATAGGGCTGTGCATTATTAAATATACATTTTTTTCTTCTTCCCCCTCACACATTTTCCACTATATCATTAAGACCATCCGGATATAGGGTTTTCAATCTAAAGATCCAATAAGACTCTTTTCTGTTTAGTTTCTGGAGTTACCTTTATGTCAAATTGTTTGTGGTGTTTAACTAAAAGGTGTCTGGACAAACTGTGTTTTAAAAAACCTTTTTTGGTGTTGTGTCTGTGGCCATTCATACGCGACCGCAGTGGCTGTGTAGTGCGGCCCACGTATTGAAGACCACAGGCACAATTGATCACGTAGATAACGTGATCACTCTCACAAGTAAGGTGCTGGTTTATATTTATTGTCTCTCCTGTGCTTCTTGATGTGATACATTTTTGTTTGTGACTAATGATATTGCAGCAATCACATTTTTTTGATCCACATCTAAAAACTCCAAGGGGATTTTGTATAGGAGTCTTTTTTGGTCTTAAAGGAGAGAGGGGTTTGCCTAAGACACTAGGCGCAATAATGTTACCAATAGTAACCCCCCTCCGGAATGTGATACCAGGATTCTCCGGTAGCCACTTTTTGAGAAAGGAATCCCTTCTTAGAATGTACCAATACTTTTTTAAAATCTGTCTTACTTTCACACTTCCCTGATTAAAAGCAGTAATAAAATTATATTGCCATCTTGTATTATTTTCTTTATCTCTCTTTTTGTACGTATTTGTTTGTTCATTGTCTATAACAGAGCACTGTTTTTTTTCTGTGAGTTTTTCATACAGACATTCATTTTGAGTTTTTTTCAGGTTGGTGTCATAGGCTTCTGCTATAAATTTTTTGGGGTATTTTTTATCCAAGAATTTTTTAGTCCGAATTTTGGATTGTTCCACATAATCTTTGTCTTTCGTATTGTTCTTTCGGATGCGCAGCTATTGGCTGAACAGTATGTTCTGCTTCCATTTTGGATAATGTGCGCTCCGAAAGTCCAAAAATCAATTAGAATCCGTTTTTTTTAAAAAAGGTTTTACTTATAATTTTATTATTAGAGTGACTGATTTCCAGGTCCAGATAATGGATTTTTTCTTTATCCATGTTATATGTGAATGAAATACCCCAACTATTTTTGTTAAGTTCCTCTATAAGAGAAATAGCTTGTTTTTCTGTGCCCTTCCAGAAGATGATTAAATCATCTATATAGCTTCTATATAGCAATATGTGTTCCTTAAATGGTGTTTGGCTGATGGGAGATGAGGACTCGAATCGCCCCATAAAAAGATTAGCGAAACTTGGCGCGACCCGAGTCCCCATCGCGGTGCCAAACTGCTGCAGGAACAATTCACCCTGGAATTCAAAAACATTATGCTCCAATATAAACTTTAAGCCTAATAGAAGGAAATCTCTCTGGGCCGACGGCATATTTGGAATCTCAGATAAATAGTGTGATACTGCTTCAACTCCCATATTATGTTCTATATTGGAGTACAGAGCATTCACATCCAGTGTAATGAAAAGATAATCATTTTCCCAGTTTAAAGAACTATATTCCTTTATAAGTTGGTAAGAATCATGGAGGAAAGACGGTAGCTTTTTTACAAGGTCCTGAAGATGTAAGTCTATATAGTGAGATAACTGACTAGTTAGAGATCCAATACCGGAAATAATCGGTCTACCTGGTGGTACTACAGGGTTTTTGTGGACCTTTGGTAAATGATAAAAAATTGCTGTGTTTGGGTTTTTGTTTGTCAGGAAACGTTTTTTTTTTTTATTGATAATATTTTGTGAATATGCTACATTTATGAACATGTGGTATTCTGATTTAAATGTTTTTGCAGGATCTGTATCTAATTTGTTATAGTATTTTTTATCTGCTAGGATATTGTGAGCTTCCTGCAGATATGTTTCCCTGTCCTGAATGACCACTCCACCTCCTTTATCAGCTTGTCTGATGACTATTTTTTTTATTATTTTTCAATTGCTTGAGAGCTAACTTCTCTGATTTTGAAATATTGTCTTTGGTACTGAATGATATTTTTTCAGTATTTTTGTATTTATTATTTTTAAAAAAAGTATTGGTACATTCTAAGAAGGGATTCCTTTCTCAAAAAGTGGCTACCGGAGAATCCTGGTATCACATTCCGGAGGGCGGTTACTATTGGGAACATTATTGCGCCTAGTGTCTTAGGGAAACCCTTCTCTCCTTTAAGACCAAAAAAGACTCCTATACAAAATCCCCTTGGAGTTTTTAGATGTGGATCAAAAAAATGTCATTGCTGCAATATCATTAGTCACAAACAAAAATGTATCACATCAAGAAGCACAGGAGAGACAATAAATATAAACCAGCACCTTACTTGTGAGAGTGATCACATTATCTACGTGATCAATTGTGCCTGTGGTCTTCAATACGTGGGCCGCACTACACAGACACTGCGGTCGCGTATGAATGGCCACAGACACAACACCAAAAAAGGTTTTTTAAAACACAGTTTGTCCAGACACCTTTTAGTTAAACACCACAAACAATTTGACATAAAGGTAACTCCAGAAACTAAACAGAAAAGAGTCTTTTTGGATCTTTAGATTGAAAACCCTATATCCAGATGGTCTTAATGATATAGTGGAAAATGTGTGAGGGGGAAAAAGAAGGGAAAAAATGTATATTTAATAATGCACAGCCCTATTTACCAATACTGAAAATAATATTTGTTTTATTGTAAGATTTCATTCCTGTAAAAATAACTTATATTTTATGAATTTTTTATATACTAGACTAACAATTATGTATTTTTATGATCAGTACTATGTAATTTATTTATTATTATTTTTTTATATATAAATATAACCATCACCAGGTATATTTTAATCACAACTATGTATTCTAAAATTACTATTATATATCACTTTCTCTTTCTATATATATAAGGAGGGGAAAGTGAAGGAAATGATAAGAGAAAGGAATTTTATTATATATATGTTCATTCTAATATCAAAAAATATACCATTCTAGTACACAGAATGGTGCTAGAATGTAATGCTGAACAACTACCCACTCTCCTAACTTAATTGGGGTGTGGTGTCAATCCTAATCAATTCAACCAAGTCAAGGAAAGAAAAAAAAAAAAAAAACACGACATCTTAAGAGTAACTAGTCTATAAAGATGGTCTTCCCTTAAAGTCCTTACAAGTGCATATTATACCTGATGAAGGCCGTTGCTGGCAGAAACACGTTGTTTGTTCTTAATATAGTGTCCGAATAAATCTGATTTTGAGAAAAAGAATTCATCTGTAACGATCCTTATCCTCTGGAAGCGCCGAAAAAGGGAAATCTTCTCTCCACTACAATATCCAACATGCAAGCCTTATACCAGGGCTGACATAGTTCCCGCATTTGTGCTGCAGACCAGAGGATTGCAAAGAGCTGATCCACTATACAGATCATTTGAGTGAAAATACAAGACATCTAAAGGGTGAGTGCAAAAAACAAATATTGTTGTGGCAAATGCACATATTCATCTACACTTAGACTCTGCGCCCCTTGTCTCCCCTTTTTATTCTTTTTTTATATCACTGTGGAATATGGAGTAGGTGTAATAATAATAATGTTAGCAAATACCTCCAATTAGAAATGTAGAATAGTTTTTCTGATTCGCCATGTCTCTTCCCTCATGTGCAGGCATTGCAGGACCTTAGCTATCCATGCTTACAAACCACTTATAGCGATAGTTATCTAGTTGCTAGTGGTCGTAACCATAGATACCTAAGGTCCTGCAATGCCTGCACATGAGGAAAGAAACATAGCGAATCAGAAAAAGTATTCTACATTTCTTATTGGAGGTATTTGCTAATATTATTATTATTACACCTACTATATATTGCGATAGGATCTTGGAGATGGGAATACCCTTTTAATTTCTGATTGCTATGGGTAACTAGGAGAGTTTTTTGTTGCTCAGCTTTGATAAGGGATGATAGATTTTACTAGGCTAAGTGGATATCATTGGTGCAACCAGTGCAGCTGCACAGGGGACTAATAGGTTAGGGGCTACCCTCTGGTGACTGTGGGGCGGTCATAAAACTACCCTCTGGTGACTGTGGGGCGGTCATAAAACTACCCTCTGGTGACTGTGGGGCGGTCATAAAACTACCCCCTCGGCTGACTGTGGGGCGGTCAAAAAACTACCCCCTCGGCTGACTGTGGGGCGGTCAGAAAACTACCCCCTCGGCTGACTGTGGGGCGGTCAGAAAACTACCCCCTCGGCTGACTGTGGGGCGGTCAGAAAACTACCCCCTCGGCTGACTGTGGGGCGGTCAGAAAACTACCCCCTCGGCTGACTGTGGGGCGGTCAGAAAACTACCCCCTCGGCTGACTGTGGGGCGGTCAATAAACTACCCCCTCGGCTGACTGTGGGGCGGTCAATAAACTACCCCCTCGGCTGACTGTGGGGCGGTCAATAAACTACTCCCTCGGCTGACTGTGGGGCGGTCAAAAAGCTACCCCCTCAGCTGACTGTGGGGCGGTCAAAAAGCTACCCCCTCGGCTGACTGTGGGGCGGTCAAAAAGCTACCCCCTCGGCTGACTGTGGGGCGGTCAAAAAGCTACCCCCTCGGCTGACTGTGGGGCGGTCAAAAAGCTACCCCCTCGGCTGACTGTGGGGCGGTCAAAAAGCTACCCCCTCGGCTGACTGTGGGGCGGTCAAAAAGCTACCCCCTCGGCTGACTGTGGGGCGGTCAAAAAGCTACCCCCTCGGCTGACTGTGGGGCGGTCAAAAAGCTACCCCCTCGGCTGACTGTGGGGCGGTCAAAAAGCTACCCCCTCGGCTGACTGTGGGGCGGTCAAAAAGCTACCCCCTCGGCTGACTGTGGGGCGGTCAAAAAGCTACCCCCTCGGCTGACTGTGAGGCGGTCAAAAAGCTACCCCCTCGGCTGACTGTGGGGCGGTCAAAAAGCTACCCCCTCGGCTGACTGTGGGGCGGTCAAAAAGCTACCCCCTCGGCTGACTGTGGGGCGGTCAAAAAGCTACCCCCTCGGCTGACTGTGGGGCGGTCAAAAAGCTACCCCCTCGGCTGACTGTGGGGCGGTCAAAAAGCTACCCCCTCGGCTGACTGTGGGGCGGTCAAAAAGCTACCCCCTCGGCTGACTGTGGGGCGGTCAAAAAACTACCCCCTCTGCTGACTGTGGGGCGGTCAAAAAACTACCCCCTCGGCTGACTGTGGGGCGGTCAAAAAACTACCCCCTCGGCTGACTGTGGGGCGGTCAAAAAACTACCCCCTCTGCTGACTGTGGGGCGGTCAAAAAACTACCCTCTGCTGACTGTGGGGCGGTCAAAAAACTACCCTCTGCTGACTGTGGGGCGGTCAAAAAACTACCCTCTGCTGACTGTGGGCGGTTCTCAAACTACTCCTAGTGCTGGCGGGCGGGTTCTAGTACTGCTCCTGGCGGGGCGGTTCTAGTACTGCTCCTGGCGGGGCGGTTCTAGTACTGCTCCTGGCGGGGCGGCTCTAGTACTGCTCCTGGCGGGGCGGCTCTAGTACTGCTCCTGGCGGGGCGGCTCTAGTACTGCTCCTGGCGGGGCGGCTCTAGTACTGCTCCTGGCGGGGCGGCTCTAGTACTGCTCCTGGCGGGGCGGCTCTAGTACTGCTCCTGGCGGGGCGGCTCTAGTACTGCTCCTGGCGGGGCGGCTCTAGTACTGCTTCTGGCGGGGCGGCTCTAGTACTGCTCCTGGCGGGGCGGTTCTAGTACTGCTCCTGGTGCTGGCGGTTCTAGTACTGCTCCTGGTGCTGGCGGTTCTAGTCCTGCTCCTGCTGCTGGTGGGCGGGTCTAGTACTGCTCCTGGCGGGGCGGGTCTAGTACTGCTCCTGGCGGGGCGGGTCTAGTACTGCTCCTGGCGGGGCGGGTCTAGTACTGCTCCTGGCGGGGCGGGTCTAGTACTGCTCCTGGCGGGGCGGGTCTAGTACTGCTCCTGGCGGGGCGGGTCTAGTACTGCTCCTGGCGGGGCGGGTCTAGTACTGCACCTGGTGCTGGCGGTTCTAGTCCTGCTCCTGGTGCTGGCGGTTCTAGTCCTGCTCCTGGTGCTGGCGGTTCTAGTCCTGCTCCTGGTGCTGGCGGTTCTAGTCCTGCTCCTGGTGCTGGCGGTTCTAGTCCTGCTCCTGGCGGTTCTAGTCCTGCTCCTGGTGCTGGCGGTTCTAGTACTGCTCCTGGTGCTGTCGGTTATAGTACTGCTCCTGGTGCTGGCGGGGCGGGTCTAGTACTGCTCCTGGCGGGGCGGGTCTACTACTGCTCCTGGCGGGGCAGGTCTTGTACTGCTCCTGGCGGGGCGGGTCTAGTACTGCTCCTGGCGGGGCAGGTCTAGTACTGCTCCTGGTGGGGCGGGTCTAGTACTGCTCCTGGCGGGGCGGGTCTAGTACTGCTCCTGGTGATGGCGGGTCTAGTACTGCTCCTGGCGGGGCGGGTCTAGTACTGGTGCTGGCGGTTCTAGTACTGCTCCTGGCGGGGCGGTTCTAGTACTGCTCCTGGTGATGGCGGTTCTAGTACTGCTCCTGGTGCTGCCGGTTCTACTGTAGTACTGCTCCTGGTGCTGGCAGTTCTAGTACTGCTCCTGGTGTTGGCAGTTCTAGTACTGCTCCTGGTGCTGGTGGTTCTAGAACAACCCCTGGCGGATGGTTCTGGAACAACCCCTGGTGCTGATGGGCGGTTTTAGAAGTACTCCTAGTGTGCAGTTCTAGTACTGCTCCTGGTGGGCGGTTATATAACTACTCCTAGTTTTGGTGGGCGGTTCTAGAACTACCCTGGTGGGCGGTTCCAGAACAACCCCTGGTGATGGTGGGTGGTTCTAGAATTACTCCTGGAGGGCGGTTCTAGATCTACCCCTGGCGGGTGGTTCCTGAACAACCCCTGGTGATGGTGGGCGGTTCTAGAATTACCCCTGGTGGTTGGTTCTAGAACTACCCCTAGTTTTGGTGGGCGGTTCTAGAACTACCCCTGGTGGGCGGTTCCAGAACAACCCCTGGTGATGGTGGGCAGTTCTAGAATTACTCCTGGTGCTGGAGGGCGGTTCTAGATCTACCCCTGGCGGGCGGTTCCTGAACAACCCCTGGTGCCGGTGGATGGTTCTAGAATTACTCCTAGCGTGCAAGTCCTCGTGGGCGGTTCTAGTACTGTTCCTGGTATGCTCCTGGTGGGCGGTTCAAGAACTACCCCTGGCGCCAGTGGGCGGTTCCAGTACGACCCCTGGCGCCAGTGGGCGGTTCCAGTACGACCCCTGGCGCCAGTGGGCGGTTCCAGTACGACCCCTGGCGCCAGTGGGCGGTTCCAGTACGACCCCTGGCGCCAGTGGGCGGTTCCAGTACGACCCCTGGCGCCAGTGGGCAGTTCCAGTACGACCCCTGGCGCCAGTGGGCGGTTCCAGTACGACCCCTGGTGCCAGTGGGCGGTTCCAGTACTACCCCTGGCGCCAGTGGGCGGTTCCAGTACTACCCTTGGCGCCAGTGGGCGGTCCCAGTACTACCCTTGGCGCCAGTGGGCGGTTCCAGTACGACCCCTGGCGCCAGTGGGCGGTTCCAGTACGACCCCTGGCGCCAGTGGGCGGTTCCAGTACGACCCCTGGCGCCAGTGGGCAGTTCCAGTACGACCCCTGGCGCCAGTGGGCGGTTCCAGTATGACCCCTGGCGCCAGTGGGCGGTTCCAGTACTACCCCTGGCGCCAGTGGGCGGTTCCAGTACTACCCCTGGCGCCAGTGGGCGGTTCCAGTACTACCCTTGGCGCCAGTGGGCGGTCCCAGTACTACCCTTGGCGCCAGTGGGCGGTCCCAGTACTACCCTTGGCGCCAGTGGGCGGTCCCAGTACTACCCCTGGCACCAGTGGGCGGTTCCAGTACTACCCCTGGCGCCAGTGGGCGGTTCCAGTACTACCCCTGGTGCCAGTGGGCGGTTCCAGTACTAACCCTGGCGGGCGGTTCTACACCTACCCCTGGTGTGCGTTCTAGAACTACTCCTGGTAGTATACATCTATTCTATATTTTTCTATTTTAACTATTGTATGTACATTGGTGTGAGTGCCTGTCTCTACGGTGTCACTTACTTAACCGTGTATTCATTATACGTTTTTTAAATTTCCTATTTTTGCAGAATTTGACTATTTAGTTCGGTTGTTCTTGATTGGTTCTTTGGCATTCCTAGTTTGTCTATGGGCTCAATGCAACAAAATGAGTCATCTAGCGTCAATGAACTTTAACCACCTTCACTGCACACGTCAGTGTTGTGTCCTCCTCTCCCCACCCCCAAATAGCTGCAAAGTCCCACCTGTATAGTGGAGCCCAAGACCACACTCTGGATCTCTGGCACTCCTAATGTCACGTGCAGGGGCCCCAGGAGCCTCCGAACACCACACTGACATCTGTCTGCTCTCCTCCACAACTGAGCAGCAGCAGAAGCCCAGCTAACAGACATTGCTGTCACTGCAAACACTCATTGGATTAACTGACACGATGTCAGCGAGTTTCTGAAGATCCGGATACTGCAGCCATGAGATCTGTGGCTGCATTAGGCAGATGGGACATTGCAGCTAATAGAGAGTAAGAGTGTAACAGAGATGGCCCTAAACTGCATTTAAAGGGAATCTGTCACCAGGTTTATTGCCACCTGATCTGAGAGCAGCACAACGTGGGGACAAAGATCCCCAATTCCAGTGACGTGTTGCTTTCTGGGCTGATTGCTGTAGTTTTGATAAGAGATCCTCCACAAGCAGGAGACTGCCACCAGATGACTAGTAAAGCTTCTGCCATGTAGTCCAACCCTGTCCCCACAATGGATGGATAGTTCTGTACACTGTGCATAGGCAGAAAGCTACCAATCAGTGATGTGGGTGGGGTTATACAGAGCCCAGCATTCAGAGCATTTGTAGATCTGCAGCAGACACAGTTACTCTGAACTGCACCAAGTGATCCATCACTGTAATCAGGGTCTCTGCCCCTAAGTCATGCTGCTCTCAGATGGGGCAGCAAAATCCTGGTGACAAATTCACTAACCCCATCCAGCTTCAGGTGCAAGTATTAGAATTGATTCTCATGCTCAAAATTAAATGTAAAGGCAAGTGGCTAATGGCAGGCAATAGGTACATCAAGGTATGGAAGAGTTACCTGCAGGATTGTAGGGAACAAACTTCTCAATGTCGGGGTACTGCTGCTCATCTGTCTTATCAGAAGTGCCAGAAACCTAGAGGGGAACAGGAACCAGGTCACAAGCTTCATTTATCCAGTGTTTGCCATTAGGTTCTCCATATATGATCTGAAAAGGAGTCAGCCAAGCCCCTGTGGCATAGCTGTGGCCTGGCCATACACTGTTTGGCTAGCAGCCATCTCTCCCAACATACAGATGAGCTCTCATGTGTTCTGTGGGGAGGAGGGTAATCTGCTGCCTCTAAGCAATTTGTGCCTAGAGAACAAGGAGCGGGTATTTGAACTGAACATTTGTTAGGGCAGCCAGGAGACCCCCATACACATTACACAGCTAGATTAGCCAGATATTAGCCCACTTTAATCCAACAGATAATAATGGGACTTGTAATAGTAGAACATGCCATGTGATCTTCTTGCAGATGTTCCTGTGGCATTTTCGGATTATGTAGATACAAGTCTGTACATCAGTACAGGGCAGAACACAAGAGCGGTGTATGATCAGAGCTGCGGTAATACATTATACCTGTATAACAGCTGGCGCAGGCTTTGGCACTTTCCGGTCTCCTTTCAGAGGCTGCCCGTTCTTCTGGGTCATTACTTGCTTGTTGACATTTCCCAGAGCTTTTCTTGATGTTTTCCCACTTGATGCAGAACTGCGCACTTTGCCCTGGTGGCTTTTGACAAGCGACTTTCCTGTAGGGAAAAAGTCAAGTTACTTACCGGTAACAGGATCTTTCGGAGACCATGACAGCACCATGGGGGGGGGGGGGTCAGCCCACCAAGGACAGCAAACCTACAGGCTTAACAAGGGGTGCCACTTCTCGCCTCAGTCTGGATTACAGAGTATTGAGAGGACTGCCAGGATAAACATAGCAAACAATCACAAAATTACTCATACACCACCCATTAAGTGTGAAATTCTAACAAACAGAGTGCTCCCACAAACATGAAGGGAGGAAATATAAGGGTGCTGTCATGGTCTCAGAAAAATCCCGTTACCGGTAAGTAACTTATGACCATCGGTCGACCATGACAGCACCACGAGAGAATTGTAGAGATTAAGAAGTCTAGGGAGGGTCCACAGCTTGGAGCACCCATCTCCCAAAGGTGAGGTCAGATGAAACACCCATATCCAGTCTATAGTGCCTATAGAATGTAGAGGGAGAAGACCAGGTAGCAGCCTTACATATGTCTATCGAGACACCCGTCTTCTCTGCCCAGGAGATAGACAGCCCGGGTGGAGTGAGCGTTCAACCCTTGTGATACTTCTTCGTCACTAAACGCATAAGCTAGAGAAATAGCCTCCCTCATCCATCTAGCTACAGGGACCTTGACTTTAAACCCTTTCCTAACCCCTTGGTAGGATATAAACAATGAGCTCTCTTTCCTAAAGTCTTTGGTAACCGAGAGGTACCTAACCACACAACTCCTTACGTCTAATGTATGCAACTCTGCTTCCTTCTGGTTACTCGGATTAGGACAGAAGGAGGGTAGTACTACTTCCTGAAGTCAGTGGAAATGAGTAGCTACCTTAGGGAGATAGAGTAATTCGTAAACCTGATCCTGCCTATCATCCAGGATTTGAGTAAATGGTAAGGCCGTAGACAGATCCTGAATGTGACCAATCCTCCTAGCAGAGGTTAAAGCTATTAGTAGTGCTGTTTTAAGGGAGAGGGATTTAAGGGTTGCTAATTCTACCACTGGGCGTGCCACCTGCTGGCCGTAGAGGTTATTGCAGCACTCCCTTTGGAGTCGGCACACATGTGGCCGGAACTTCCTGGTCCGGTCACGTGACCACCGGGGCGCACAGCAGCATCATGCCACGCCTCCGGCTACATAGAGAGACCGGAAGCGTGTGGCCCCGCCGTATCATGTGGCACTGAAGCTGCAACTTCCCACAGGGTCACCACTGCCTGGCGCCAGAACGACACTGGGGCGGCCCACCCCAGACAGGGGCGCAGCTCCCCCTTACCATCTGGCACCAGCATGATGTTGGGGCTGCCAACCCCAGACAGGGGCACAGCCCCTGCTGCCATCCAGCGCCCATTTGATGCTGGGGCTGCCAACCCCAGACATAGGCGCCGCTCCACAGCCACTGACGCAGAGCGATGCTGGAGCTGCCGACCCCAGGCTGTGGGCGCTGCTCGACAGCTCGATTCTTCAGAATCCGTACATCTTCAACAGGTAAGCCTGCCACAGGTTCCCTTCATCAAGGATAGGAAACCAAACTGAGGCGAGAGGTGCCGCCCCTTTTAAGCCTGTAGGTTTCTTGTACTTGGTGGGCGGATTCCCTCTCTCGTGGTGCAGTCATGGTCGACCGATAAATAGATACTTTGAGGACTGTTCCCGAGCATCAATGGGCAAGAAACTGAAAGATTGCCAACACCAAAGCAGCAGTGGCAGAGTCTTCCAATACGCAAGGAACAGAATTATGCCCACCTGGATGTCAGGTGTACTAGTAATCCCAGCACCCATGCCCAATCTGAGCACATACTTGAAAATCATTTCTGCACTAAAAGTGAAAGAAAAAAAACCCACTGGAGTGGCACTTTAACCCCTTACCAACATGATTTGCAGTTACATCATATGCCAGCTGTGATATTTAGCCATCATCAACCTCTAATAGCCACATGTAGGGCAGAGCTCCACCTGTTAGAGACGGACAGCGGCATTAACAGCGAACTGAGAAGGGAGTCATGCCATGTGCCCATCTGTGCTCCTGTAACACGATCGTGGGATGCCATCACTGCCAGAAAGGAGTCTGCTGAAAAGACCCATGCCTGTCATGACAGATCTGTGAATGCTGGCTATATACTGCAGTATTGCTGTACGTAACAAGAAATCAGATGATTGCATGTTCAAGTCCCCTAAGGCTATGTGCCCACGATGCAGAAATACTCCGGATTTTTCCTGAGCGTTTCTGCATCTCCCCTGGCAGAAAAAACGCATGTGGATTGTACATGTGGATTGTACATGTGGATTGTACATGCGGATTGTACATGCGGATTGTACATGCGGATTGTACATGCATTTTCCTGCCAGGGACATGCGGAAATGAAGAGTTCTTAACATGCATTTCCGCATGCGGGTTGTCAAGCGCTTTCCAAGCGATTTTAGCATCACTTGGAAAGTGCTTGTCAACTTGGTCACACTATATAAATCCATGCAAACGGCATGGATTTATATAGTGTGACCCGAGAGAATGTCAAAAAATAAAAAATAAATCTATACTTACCTTCCGATGGACCCCAGAGTCTTGCTTCACTCGGTGCTGACTGCCGGCAGATCGCGGTACACTGCACTGAAGGACCTGCCGACGTCAGCGTCGCGTGACCCATCACATGACTATGACATCAGCGCAGGTCCTTCAGTCCATCGCGATTTGCCGGCATGAGAGGAGGGGCGCAGCGGGGGCCGCCAGAAGGTAAGTATCATATTTAGTTTTTATTTTATTCTTTTTTTCACAGTTTCTATAGTACCCGGGTCCGGAGGACGGTCTCCTCTCCTCTAGACCTGGGAACCATCCGCACATTGGAACGCGTGGATTGCGCATCTACATATACAGTGATGCGTAATCCATGCGATCTAATGCAAGTAAGTGGCGGCGAAAAAGCAGCACTTCCGCAAAATAATTGGTAGTGCTGCGTTTTTTTTCCGCAATGATAATCCGCAGCAGAAATTTCCGCAGCATGTGCACAGCACATGCGGGTTATCATTGGGGAACATGGCAGGCCTTCTACCATGTGTTTTTTAAGCGTTTCTGCAGCATTTTTGCCGCTGCGGAAATGCTTAAAAAATGCATCGTGGGCACACAGCCTAAGGGGACAAAAAGGAAAAAGCATAATCTGAACCTTCAAATCACCCCTGCCCCTCTATGACCCATTTTAAAATAAACCATATGGGCGTTACTTCTGTAAAAGTCCAATCAAAATATAAAAATAATTTACCTGATCAGTGAACGGCATAAAAACAAAAACCCTCATATGGCTGTATTGACAGAAAGATAAAGTTACTGCTCTTAGAAGAATAAGAAAAATGCAGAGATGGGAAATAACACGGTCAGGAAGGGGTTAAATTCTGCCACTTCTATAGAAAATTGAACCCATTTCGCTGACTGCCTTCAATGGCAGCCAAATAAGGCAGAGGGTTAGAGGAATACTGACCTTATATTGTAGACTTCTAGGATGCTTAAGAAGTGGACATTCCCTTTAAGCTACATTGTGCAGACAAAGCCATGGCAGTGTAGAAGGCCGACAAGATCTCAGTGGAAAGGCTGCAGGTTTGCGTCTGCATTAGGCAAGTTATAGAGGTAGAAGTGTTGGGACCTTGTTGCTGTGCAGGTAGAATCTGGAGCCTCGGCACCGTCCTGCGTAGCCCATACTACAGGGAGGAGCAGCGCCATGTGTAGTAATCTGAGCAGGATAGTCAGTGTTCAGCCAGCACTGATGGAGACTGACACCCCAACTCATTACCCAATACATGACAGGCTTAAAGAACCTCTCCCATCAGAGCTTATCCTCTTAATATATTGTAATTATATAGGACTGTGTACTAACAATTGCTCACTTTACCTTTCTACCCAGTAAATTCTTTTCTATGTAGAAACAGGAAGCCTCTTCCCTGCAAAAATCATTCTCCTCTTCACCTCCTGACCCAGCTGCTCCCTCATCCTCTGCAGGGACTTATGACTCATGCAGGAAAAGTTCACCTTGTGTTAACATAGAGATTAGAAGGATTCAGCTAGTCAGTTTTTAATCACATCTCTTTTCCATTAGGTAAATGACAATAAGCTGGGTAGAAAGGCAAAATGAGCAATTGTAAGTACACAGTGCTATATAATATGATGACTGCAATATATAGAGAATAAAAACTGATGGGAGAGATTCTTTAAAGATGGGTGGGCAAAAGTAAAAGCAAAGTTTATTATGAGGTGGACTCCACTTAACACTTCTGGTGAGGCGCACCATAGTGATGGGGTGCACTTAATTTATGGAAAGTTGTGACTCAGGTGGCTTCACCATGCTCCGTCCACTTGGCAGAGCTGGAGTGAAAGTGCTTAAATAAATAAATATATATATATTGAGTGCAAGGGATAATTTTATTTAATCGAACACGATGACAAAATCCCAAACCGACCCAAATTCATCTTCAAAAAGGCACGTAACCTAGGATCAATTATAGCCCCCACAGTAAGGATACACACCAGTTCTCAAAAACCTCAAACCCCATTCCATCAAAAACTAAAAGGCTTCTTTCCATGCAAAAAATGTAAGACATGCAAAACCCTAAACACACCAAAACAACACACCGTCAGCCACCAAAAAGAAATATACCCCATCACAGATTTTATAACATGCAACACCACAGGGGTCATATACGGGCTATATTGCCCATGTGGCAAATTATATATAGGCAGAACAAAAAGACCTATGAACATCAGGATCAACGAACATTTAAGGAACATCAAAAATAAATACATGGGCCACCCTCTCTCAAAACACTTTATAAAAAAACACAATGGGTCAATAAAAGGAATTAAAATAGTAGGTATACAAATCGTCCACAAGAACTGGAGACAAGGAGATTTTATTAAGAGCATGTCCAGGAAAGAAAGTGAGTGGATTTTTAAACTGAACACCTTAAGACCAAGAGGATTGAACAGCGAAATAGAGCTCTTTGCATTTAATGACTAACAAATTGACCTATGACGTCACCAGCCCTGCATATATAAGGACACCATTTGACTGGGTTAAGCCATCCCTGAGGAAGACAGCCGAAGTTGTTGAAACGCGTCGGACTGACCCTTAACACAGCTAAAGAGGCGCCCACAGGCCTCCGTACCTTGTGCACGCTGCACACCACGTGACCCCACGTCACGCTGCCCCCCTCTCGCGCGCTCTCCACATACTCTCTCTCTCCTCCTCCTACCCGGAAGTAGCGAGCACGCGGCAGTCACCGGCCAGGACTCCGCTCTCGCTCCGGACCTCGACCACCCCCAGACGGTGAAGCCCTCTACAGACCGTAAGTAACAACGGGCCCCTGCCCCACCAAGTCCATACTGTACGCAGCTGACCCTCTAACGGTTTTTCCCTGTTCCCCGCAGTACTTGCTATCAACCCCTTCAGTTGGGCTCTGCACCAGCCACCCTCCCTATTGCTGAATCTGGCACCCACTGTTTCCAGCCAGAGCCTCCTGGTGCACCCAACATAGGAAAACATAAGCCTCCTACTGTATCCTATCTCTGGTTACCTCTGACATAACTATAGCCTCCTACTACAGCACCCTGCTGTATCTACATTATGGAGACCTGAACCAGCATCTACTATTGACACCCTAATCCCTACGAAGCAGGTAAATCACGATCTCTGGGTAAAAACTGGAGGCTACAGCCACAATCCAGTGATACCTTAACAGATACACCCCCTCCCCCTCCCTACAGATCTCTATACAGCGAACAGAGGCATTACATGCTAGTACAAGTCTCTTGCTGCATCCTACTTCTGACCTCCTCGTGCTACCTCCACTCAACAAGGGACCAGGACTACTACCTCCAGCTCATTCTAAGACGTCCCTGGATGCCCCTTGTACCTACCAACAGGTAACCCCAAAACTCTTGTCTCCAAGGCTTGTACCACAGCTACATCAGTTAATTTATGATCTATCCCTATTCCTTCCCCCTGCAGATCTAACTCAGATCATCAACCCACAGCCGTGTGTGACATATCCTCTACCTCTCTCCAAGAAGGACCAGGACCGATACCTCCTAGTCATCCAAAATAATCAGGACACCCCCCGCTACCCTCTAGAAGGTAACTAATCCAAAACTACCCTCTTTGAACCCCGTACCTTAACCCTTGAGCCCTGCACCCTATTCTTAATACTTGTCTCCTCTCACTCCCTATAGTACTGCTCCGGTGAATCCAGTATTATCCACACAGCCTGCTGACTGTCACACCAGTAGCAGTGCTACTGTGGATCAACAGCTAACTACTACCACAGTCTATTGAGTACCATACCAAGAACAGGTAACTCACGACCCAACTCAGAGTCCAGCAGAGACATCTCTGTCGAGTTCCACCCCCACTTATCCATACATTTTTTTGTGTACCCCACTCTAGGTACCCCTCGTCCTCCCTCCCAGGCACCAACACGTGCCACCAGTGAACCTCCATACCCCATACGAGGCACCAGTATCAGGTAACCACAGACAAACAGATACCTACCCCTTCCCCCATCGCTCATTAGTATACCATATTTATACATTCCTATTCTATCCCACCAGGTCTACAAGCCTTTGCCTCCTTATACATCTACTGCAACCGAACATCCTCAGACTACGAGGGAAAAAGGCCTATTTTTATCAATCAGTGATTACCTTGTATCAGTGGACACCGATCTATTTATCGATTTTATAACTTTTAATACTTTTAATAACTATTCTTATATCCGACCCAGTGACCTCACTGAGTCTGAATCATTTTAACTAGCTATTTTTAAGCACATGTTCGATTAAATAAAATTATCCCTTGCACTCAAAATCTCTCGTGCCGTCCTTCTGTTCACTACCACTAGCGCAAATTTACTTCTTCTCGGCTATATCAACACTTATTTGGACAACCCTGGTTCCCTGTCCACAAATTTGCTGCCACTAGTAGTGACGAGCCCACAGCGCCTCCTGTACCCATATACTAACCAATTATATATATATATATATATATATTATATAAAAAAATTAACATCTAGTTGCATAAAAGTTTTGACCTGTCAGAGTTCTGCTAGAAATCTATTAAACCCCTTGATGAATTGGGGCCAGATCGGCCGTTACCTTTAGAAACCACTTACCGGCACCTGATAGTTGTGCACGATCTCTGGACAACAGCGCAGCATTAACATCACCGTTCTCCTGGTCACTGTAGATCACGGTCGCCATTATAGTCAGATTCTGCAGGCAAAATATAAGAATGAGCCATGTTTCATTTTAGAACACACCAACAAGTAGTGTCCTCCTCACCAACCCCTGGACAATCTCCTGACACCACAACTCAGGAATATTAGAGGAGCCCTTCATAATGCTGGTCCTTGTCAGGAGGAGTATAGCGTGAGCTCAGGAGAGGAAGCCATTCCTGGTAAGCAGGTGCCCAGTGTTATAGCGATGATCCTCCTACAGATGCCAGGACCAGAGAATAGAGGACTGTGCCTCCAACCACAGCAACAACCCATTACAGGAACCGGACAGATCCATAGAGCCATGAGCAGCATTGATCAGTAGCCATGTCTACACTGCAGCAATTACCCATTACAGGGACCTGACAGATCCATAGTGCTATGAGCAGCACTGATCAGCAGCCATGTCTACACTGCAGCAATTACCCATTACAGGGACCTGACAGATCCATAGTGCTATGAGCAGCACTGATCAGCCGCCATGTCTACACTGCAGCAATTACCCATTACAGGGTCCTGACAGATCCATAGGGCTATGAGCTGCATTGATCAGGAGCCATGTGTACACTGCAGCAATTGCCCATTACAGGGACCTGACAGATCCATAGTGCTATGAGCAGCACTGATCAGCTGCCATGTCTACACTGCAGCAATTACCCATTACAGGGACCTGACAGATCCATAGTGCTATGAGCTGCACTGACCAGGAGCCATGTGTACACTGCAGCAATTGCCCATTACAGGGACCTGACAGATCCATAGTGCTATGAGCAGCACTGATCAGCAGCCATGTCTACACTGCAGCAATTACCCATTACAGGGACCTGACAGATCCATAGTGTTATGAGCAGCACTGATCAGCAGCCATGTCTACACTGCAGCAATTACCCATTACAGGGTCCTGACAGATCCATAGTGCTATGAGCAGCACTGATCAGAAGCCATGTTTACACTGCAGAAATTACCCATTACAGGGACCTGACAGATCCATAGTGCTATGAGCAGCACTGATCAGTAGCCATGTCTACACTGCAGCAATTACCCATTACAGGGTCCTGACAGATCCATTCTGCTATGAGCAGCACTGAGCAGCAGCCATGTCTACACTGCAGCAATTACCCATTACAGGGACCTGACAGATCCATAGTGTTATGAGCAGCACTGATCAGCCGCCATGTCTACACTGCAGCAATTACCCATTACAGGGTCTTGATCGATCCATAGTGCTATGAGCAGCACTGATCAGCAGCCATATCTACACTGCAGCAATTACCCATTACAGGGTCCTGACAGATCCATAGTGCTATGAGCAGCACTGATCAGCAGCCATGTCTACACTGCAACAATTACCCATTACAGGGACCTGACAGATCCATAGTGCTATGAGCAGCACTGATCAGCAGCTATGCCTACACTGCAGCAATTACCCATTACAGGGACCTGACAGATCCATAGTGCTATGAGCAGCACTGATCAGTAGCCATGTCTACACTGCAGCAATTACCCATTACAGGGTCCTGACAGATCCATTCTGCTATGAGCAGCACTGAGCAGCAGCCATGTCTACACTGCAGCAATTACCCATTACAGGGACCTGACAGATCCATAGTGTTATGAGCAGCACTGATCAGCCGCCATGTCTACACTGCAGCAATTACCCATTACAGGGTCTTGATCGATCCATAGTGCTATGAGCAGCACTGATCAGCAGCCATGTCTACACTGCAGCAATTACCCATTACAGGGTCCTGACAGATCCATAGTGCTATGAGCAGCACTGATCAGCAGCCATGTCTACACTGCAGCAATTACCCATTACAGGGTCCTGACAGATCCATAGTGCTATGAGCAGCACTGATCAGCAGCCATGTCTACACTGCAGCAATTACGCATTACAGGGTCCTGACAGATCCATAGTGCTATGAGCAGCACTGATCAGCAGCCATGTCTACACTGCAGCAATTACCCATTACAGGGTCCTGACCGATCCATAGTGCTATGAGCAGCACTGATCAGCAGCCATGTCTACACTGCAGCAATTACTCATTACAGGGTCCTGACAGATCCATAGTGCTATGAGCAGCACTGATCAGCAGCCATGTCTACACTGCAGCAATTATCCATTACAGGGACCTGACAGATCCATAGTGCTATGAGCAGCACTGATCAGCAGCCATGTCTACACTGCAGCAATTACCCATTACAGGGTCCTGACAGATCCATAGTGCTATGAGCAGCACTGATCAGCAGCCATGTCTACACTGCAGCAATTACCCATTACAGGGTCCTGACAGATCCATAGTGCTATGGGCAGCACTGATTAGCAGCCATGTCTACACTGCAGCAATTACCCATTACAGGGACCTGACAGATCCATAGTGTTATGAGCAGCACTGATCAGCAGCCATGTCTGCACTGCAGCAATTACCCATTACAGGGTCCTGACCGATCCATAGTGCTATGAGCAGCACTGATCAGCAGCCATGTCTACACTGCAGCAATTACCCATTACAGGGTCCTCACAGATCCATAGTGCTATGAGCAGCACTGATCAGCAGCCATGTCTACACTGCAGCAATTACCCATTACAGGGTCCTGACAGATCCATAGTGCTATGAGCAGCACTGATCAGCAGCCATGTCTACACTGCAGCAATTACCCATTACAGGGTCCTGACAGATCCATAGTGCTATGAGCAGCACTGATCAGCAGCCATGTTTACACTGCAGCAATTACGCATTACAGGGTCCTGACAGATCCATACTGCTATGAGCAGCACTGATCAGCAGCCATGTCTACACTGCAGCAATTACCCATTACAGGGACCTGACAGATCCATAGTGCTATGAGCAGCACTGATCAGCAGCCATGTCTACACTGCAGCAATTACCCATTACAGGGTCCTGACAGATCCATATTGCTATGAGCAGCACTGATCAGCAGCCATGTCTACACTGCAACAATTACGCATTACAGGGTCCTGACAGATCCATAGTGCTATGAGCAGCACTGATCAGCAGCCATGTCTACACTGCAGCAATTACCCATTACAGGGTCCTGACCGATCCATAGTGCTATGAGCAGCACTGATCAGCAGCCATGTCTACACTGCAGCAATTACCCATTACAGGGTCCTGACAGATCCATAGTGCTATGAGCAGCACTGATCAGCAGCCATGTCTACACTGCAGCAATTACCCATTACAGGGACCTGACAGATCCATAGTGCTATGAGCAGCACTGATCAGCAGCCATGTCTACACTGCAGCAATTACCCATTACAGGGTCCTGACAGATCCATAGTGCTATGAGCAGCACTGATCAGCAGCCATGTCTACACTGCAGCAATTACCCATTACAGGGTCCTGACAGATCCATAGTGCTATGGGCAGCACTGATCAGCAGCCATGTCTACACTGCAGCAATTACCCATTACAGGGACCTGACAGATCCATAGTGCTATGAGCAGCACTGATCAGCAGCCATGTCTACACTGCAGCAATTACCCATTACAGGGTCCTGACATATCCATATTGCTATGAGCAGCACTGATCAGCAGCCATGTCTACACTGCAGCAATTACGCATTACAGGGTCCTGACAGATCCATAGTGCTATGAGCAGCACTGATCAGCAGCCATGTCTACACTGCAGCAATTACCCATTACAGGGTCCTGACCGATCCATAGTGCTACGAGCAGCACTGATCAGCAGCCATGTCTACACTGCAGCAATTACCCATTACAGGGTCCTGACAGATCCATAGTGCTATGAGCAGCACTGATCAGCAGCCATGTCTACACTGCAGCAATTACCCATTACAGGGACCTGACAGATCCATAGTGCTATGAGCAGCACTGATCAGCAGCCATGTCTACACTGCAGCAATTACCCATTACAGGGTCCTGACAGATCCATAGTGCTATGAGCAGCACTGATCAGCAGCCATGTCTACACTGCAGCAATTACCCATTACAGGGTCCTGACAGATCCATAGTGCTATGGGCAGCACTGATCAGCAGCCATGTCTACACTGCAGCAATTACCCATTACAGGGACCTGACAGATCCATAGTGTTATGAGCAGCACTGATCAGCCGCCATGTCTGCACTGCAGCAATTACCCATTACAGGGTCCTGACCGATCCATAGTGCTATGAGCAGCACTGATCAGCAGCCATGTCTACTCTGCAGCAATTACCCATTACAGGGTCCTCACAGATCCATAGTGCTATGAGCAGCACTGATCAGCAGCCATGTCTACACTGCAGCAATTACCCATTACAGGGTCCTGACAGATCCATAGTGCTATGAGCAGCACTGATCAGCAGCCATGTCTACACTGCAGCAATTACCCATTACAGGGTCCTGACAGATCCATAGTGCTATGAGCAGCACTGATCAGCAGCCATGTCTACACTGCAGCAATTACGCATTACAGGGTCCTGACAGATCCATAGTGCTATGAGCAGCACTGATCAGCAGCCATGTCTACACTGCAGCAATTACCCATTACAGGGTCCTGACAGATCCATAGTGCTATGGGCAGCACTGATCAGCAGCCATGTCTACACTGCAGCAATTACCCATTACAGGGACCTGACAGATCCATAGTGTTATGAGCAGCACTGATCAGCCGCCATGTCTGCACTGCAGCAATTACCCATTACAGGGTCCTGACCGATCCATAGTGCTATGAGCAGCACTGATCAGCAGCCATGTCTACACTGCAGCAATTGCCCATTACAGGGTCCTCACAGATCCATAGTGCTATGAGCAGCACTGATCAGCAGCCATGTCTACACTGCAGCAATTACCCATTACAGGGTCCTGACAGATCCATAGTGCTATGAGCAGCACTGATCAGCAGCCATGTCTACACTGCAGCAATTACCCATTACAGGGTCCTGACCGATCCATAGTGCTATAAGCAGCACTGATCAGCAGCCATGTCTACACTGCAGCAATTACCCATTACAGGGTCCTGACAGATCCATAGTGCTATGAGCAGCACTGATCAGCAGCCATGTCTACACTGCAGCAATTACCCATTACAGGGTCCTGACAGATCCATAGTGCTATGGGCAGCACTGATCAGCAGCCATGTCTACACTGCAGCAATTACCCATTACAGGGACCTGACAGATCCATAATGTTATGAGCAGCACTGATCAGCCGCCATGTCTGCACTGCAGCAATTACCCATTACAGTGTCCTGACCGATGCATAGTGCTATGAGCAGCACTGATCAGCAGCCATGTCTACACTGCAGCAATTACCCATTACAGGGTCCTCACAGATCCATAGTGCTATGAGCAGCACTGATCAGCAGCCATGTCTACACTGCAGCAATTACCCATTACAGGGTCCTGACAGATCCATAGTGCTATGAGCAGCACTGATCAGCAGCCATGTCTACACTGCAGCATTTACCCATTACAGGGTCATGACAGATCCATAGTGCTATGAGCAGCACTGATCAGCCGCCATGTCTACACTGCAGCAATTACCCATTACTGGGTCCTGACAGATCCATAGTGCTATGAGCAGCACTGATCAGCAGCCATGTCTACACTGCAGCAATTACCCATTACAGGGTCCTGACAGATCCATAGTGCTATGAGCAGCACTGATCAGCAGCCATGTCTACACTGCAGCAATTACCCATTACAGGGTCCTGACAGATCCATAGTGCTATGAGCAGCACTGATCAGCAGCCATGTCTACACTGCAGCAATTACCTATTACAGGGTCCTGACAGATCCATAGTGCAATGAGCAGCACTGATCAGCAGCCATGTCTACACTGCAGCAATTACCCATTACAGGGTCCTGACAGATCCATAGTGCTATGAGCAGCACTGATCAGCAGCCATGTCTACACTGCAGCAATTACCCATTACAGGGTCCTCACAGATCCATAGTGCTATGAGCAGCAATGATCAGCAGCCATGTCTACACTGCAGCAATTACCTATTACAGGGTCCTGACAGATCCATAGTGCAATGAGCAGCACTTATCAGCCGCCATGTCTACACTGCAGCAATTACCCATTACAGGGTCCTGACAGATCCATAGTGCTATGAGCAGCACTGATCAGCAGCCATGTCTACACTGCAGCAATTACCTATTACAGGGTCCTGACAGATCCATAGTGTTATGAGCAGCACTGATCAGCAGCCATGTCTACACTGCAGCAATTACCCATTACAGGGTCCTGACAGATCCATAGTGCTATGGGCAGCACTGATCAGCAGCCATGTCTACACTGCAGCAATTACCCATTACAGGGACCTGACAGATAACATACAACATAAAAAAAAATTTTTATGGGCATCATAAACACCCTTTAAAAAAATTTGTGGGTGTTGCATCACGGACCACGGTCACCCTGGTGATATGGTGGTGGATGATGAGGAGAAGGAGGAGGACAAGAGCAAATAGCCACCAAAATCAGGAAGCGTATACCCATGTGTGGGTGTGAAAAGGTGCATGTGAATACACCTCCCAAAAAAAGACACTGGATTTGAGTTTATTTTCCCAGAACTTGGACAGTGTTCCACTTCCTCTGCTGGATTGGAGTTGTGTCTCTCGCCTCTGCTGCTTGGTTGTCCAACGAACTGTGACCTCTGCCACCAGCGTTTTCAGATTTTTAATAGTTCCGCAACAAGGGCCTTCTGGTACTGCCCCATTTTTGTAGACCTGTCCGCCTCAGGAATAAGAGATAGAAATTTCTACTTGTAGAGTGGGTCTAGAAGTGTCACCAACCAGTAATGACGGTCACCCAAAATTTTGAGAACGCCATGCGTGCCAGACTGCTAACAGGCAATACTTCTGTGTCCTCACCAATAGGACCACTGACCATGCTCTCCTCCTCTCTGTCCCCAGGCCATCCACGCTGAACAGACGGTATGACAGTAGTGCAGATAGTACCATCTATAGCGCAGGAAACTAGCTCCTGTTCTTACTCCTCCTCTTCCTCATTGTCACCCAATCCACATTGGGATGAGATGAGGCTGGGCTGTGTGTAATCACCCTGTATGGTTCCTTGCTCCATCTCATCGTGCTCCGCCAGCAGTGCATACTCTTTTATTGTGAGCAGAGAGCATTTCAGAAGACAGAAGCAGGATGGTGACGCTAAGGCTAAGTGCCCACATAGCGTTTTTCAAGCGTATATGCTGTGGAATTTCCGCAGCATAAACGCTTGTTAAACGCTAGGTAATCCGCCCCCCATGGTCCCCAAGGGGATTCCGCAAGTTCTATGCCCATGCTGCGGATGTTTCCGCAGCGTTTATGCTGCGCTCAAAAATCCGCAGCATGTCCATTAATTTTGCGGAAGCGCAGCGTAATCGCCGCCATTGACTTGCATTGAGACGCACATAATTCGTGTCAGTACATTTGTACTCACGGATTATATGCGTTTCAATGTGCGGATGGTACCCAGTTCTGGAGGAGAGGAGACTCTCATCCAGACCTGGGTACCATTGTACCTGTAAAAAAAAGAATAAAATAAAAAATAAAGTTTATATTCACCTTTCGACGGCCCCCGGTCTCCTTCCCTTTGCTTGCGGGCAGGACTGAAGGACCTGCGGTGACGTCACAGTCATGTGACCGCAGGCCCTTCAGTGCAGTGTCCTGCGATCAGCTAGCAGACAGAAGCGAGCGCAGCTACACACGCCGGGCCATCGGAGGGTAAGTATAGGTTTATTTTTTTATTTTTAAACATTCTTACGGTCACACTATATAAATCCATGCCGGTTGCATGGATTTATATAGTGTGACCTAGTTGTCAAGCACTTTCCAAGTGATGCTAAAATCGCCTGGAAAGCGCTTGTCAATCCGCATGCGGAAACGCATGTGAAAACGCTTCAAATCCGCATTTTTTTGGCAGGAAAAACGCATGCATAATCTGCCAGGGAGATGCAGAAATGATGCAGAAATTTTCTGCTTCATTTCTGCATCGTGGGCACATAGCCTAATTATGACGTCATCGCCACTCACCATCTTGGTGGAGTCCTCAAAGTTTTGGAGGATATGTCTGACATCCATGTCCACTCCTGAGGTGTTACGTGTGGAGTCTGAACTGAATACCGACGGCCTTGTTGATGCTGGTAGTCAACAACTGCCGTCTTCTGCTCACAAATCCTTCCCAACATCTGCAGTGTAGAGTTCCAATGCGTAGGGACATCACATACCAGTCTATGAGCCGGAAGCTGCAAACGCTGCAGAAACACGGCAAGGGTGGCGGAAGCTGGAGGTGATTTTCTAAAATGGGCACACAGGCGGCGTACTTTAACAAGCAGATCCGGCAGCTCCAGGTAGGATTTGAGACACCGCTGAACCACGAGGTTAAGCACATGGGCCAGGCATGGTACGTGTGTGAGCTCGCCTCAGAGCTGCCACCAGGGTCCGGCCATTGTCACACACGACCATGCCTGGCTTTAGGCTCGGCGGTGTGAGCCACAGATCTACCTGCTCTCCCTACACTGTCTGATTCCGGAGTGACTGACGAGCACAGCGGCCCCAGGTCTGATATAGACCTGATGACTCTGTGCGGCCAGCCAATCACTGTAATGCCACAACCAACATGGCCGCGGCATTACAATGAGTGACAGGCAATCCCTGCATGTTCATTAGCTCGGAAAAGAGCAACAAACATGCAGGGAGGGGACTCGAGCTCCCGCCGAGCAACCCCGGAAATACTCGGCGAGCGTGGAGCATCTCGAGCAGTGAGATGCTGGGGCGAGCACCGAGCAGTAGAGAGCATGCTCGCTCATCACTAGTCTTCATGCATCAGGTCCATGTATTCAGCAGTACATGATTCATCTGCACTACCACAGACTGTAGAGACAAGGAGAAGAGGAAACCCCAGAGAATTAGTAGGGAGGTTTCTCTCTAACTACAGAAGCCGGGCGAAGAGCAGCTCATCATTCAGCCCCATGCTATACCTGCATCCACCACCAGGGGGAGCCCGGGGAACAGACTTGGGTTATAGAGCCCATATATGAAATCCTATGCACAGGGCTCCCCCTACTGGTGTCTAGCAGCAGCGCAAGACTAGAGTAAGCCACAGGAGAGCCAACATGGCGACATTACAGCTCCCGGCACACCAGCACCATCAGGACATAGGCGGGCATGCTGGGAGTTGTAGTCTCACGGCAGCTGACAAGCCAGCGCTTGTCATATAACGGAGGTAATAAGACGCCATAACACAAACCGCCCTCCACCAGCAGCGTAACAGGCAGGGAAGCCGGGAACGTATTCACAGACGGTTACTAGACACCGCCTGACAGCCGCTCCTGAGAGCGGAGCGGACACCGATAAAGAGCACGGACGGGAAGCCGGGACCGCCGATCCAGAACTGTCATCAGCGCGTCCTGATTGGTCGCTGCCCCGGCACCTCTGTAATCTGATTGGATAATGGACGGGCCGCTCTTATTGGCTGGAGACACGTTACCTACTCGCCTGTAATAGCGCTATAATAAGGCTGTGTTCACACGATGCGTATTTCATGCGTTTCCGCGGCGTTTTTGCAGTTGCGTAAACGCCGCGGAAACGCATGAAAAACGCATGGTAGAAGGGAAGCAATGTTCCCCAATGGAAATCCGCATGTGCTGTGCCCATGATGCGGATTTTTCCGCAGCGTTAACGCTGCGGTCAAAAATCCGCAGCATAGGGTATGTGCACACGATGCAGAAATGAAGCAGAAAATTTCTGCATCATTTCTGCATCTCCCTGGCAGAAAAAACGCATGCAGATTGTGCATGCGTTTTTCCTGCAGAATACATGCGGATCCACATGCAGATTCACATGCGTTTCCGCATGCAGATTGACAAGCGCTTTCCAGGCGATGTTAGCATCACCTGGAAAGTGCTTGATAACTAGGTCACACTATATAAATCCATGCAAACAGCATGGATTTATACAGTGTGAACCGAGAGAGTGTATATACTTACCTCCGATGGCCCGCGCTGTCCTGCTCACTCCGTTCTCCCGGCTGCCAGCAACTTTGAATTGAAAGACCTGCCGACGTCAGCGTCACGTGACCCGTCACATGACTCTGACGTCACCGCAGGTCCTACAACTCACTGCAAGTGCCGGGAACAAAGCAGGAGCGGTGCGTGGGCCGACAGAAGGTAAGAATACATTTATTTTTTATTTTATTCTTCTTTTTACAGCTTTTTTTAATGGTACCTGGGTGTGGATGAGACTCTCCTCTCCTCCACACCCGGGTACCATCCGCACATTAGAACGCACCAATTACGCAAGTACAAATGCAGTCTTGCGGAATTGGCGCGTTCTAATGCAAGTCAATGGCGGCGAAATCGCCGCGTTTCCGCAAAATTAATTGACATGCTGCGGATTTTTGACCGCAGCGTAAGGCTGTGTGCCCACGTAGCATTTTTCAAGTGTATATGCTGCGGAATTTCCGCAGCATAAACGCTCCAAAAATGCTTGGTAATCCGCCCCCCATGGTCCTCAATGAGAAGCCGCACTGTCAATGCCCACGCTGCGGTTTTTTCCGCTGCGTTTATGCTCCGCGGAAAAATCCGCAGCATGTCATTTAATTTTGCGGAAGCGCGGCGTAATCGCCGCCATTGACTTGCATTGGGCCGCTTCAAATCCGCAAATATGTAAAAATAATTGCGGAAGTGAAGCGCATTTGCTGCGGTCTTGTACCTCAAAACCGCAGCAAATAGGAAGTGACGTCACAATTGGGCGTTCCATCCATCCATCCCATGAGCATCCCATAATCCAGGAAGACGAGAATCCCATAATATTCCCGTCTCTCAGGATCATGGCTGCTAACGTGGGATGGTACAAGCGGATGAATGTCAACGTGGGATTCATGATTAGTGTGGTAAGTGTCTGTATGTGTCTGTGTGGTGTGTATGTGGTCTGTATGTGTCTGTGTGGGGTCTGTATGTGTCTGTGTGGGGTCTGTGTGGGGTCTGTGTGCGCGGGTGTCAGCAGGCAGACATAGGCCGATGTGACACTACTACTCCCATCGGCCTATGTCTGTCCCCCGTCCACTCCTGCCAGCAGGATCAGCTCGATGGGAGCAGTAGTTCCCATCAGACTGATCCTGCTGTAAAATGTGCCCCAAAATTAAATTTAATAGCCCCCATACGTGCCTCCATATATTATTGACCCTATCCCCCCCCCCTATTTTTTTTTTTTTGGGGGGGGGTGCTATCATTATTAAAAAAATTTTTTTATTGGCCCCAATAATATGTAATCTACTGCCCCCTTTTTTTTCATTGGTGGCCAGTGGTTACCTAAAATAAATTAGTTTATACATTACCTGTCCCCGCCGATCGCCACCTAAAATAAAGTAAAAAATAAAAAAATACACCTATACTCACCTAGACACCTAATTCCCCGAAGCCATCGATCTCCTGTAATAAAATATAAAATAATAAACCACAACCTTATCCTTACCCCTCCGTAGCAGTCCACGAGTGTCCCACGAAGATCTCCAGTTCAGAGCAGCCACATAGAATGTGACCGCTCTGAACCGCTGCCGCCGCTAGAATGAACGGGTTCGCCGGAGTTCAGGCAGCGCTGCTCCGGTGATCTGCTTTACGGCCCCGCTGTATCGTGAGAAATTCCCACGGTACAACAGGGCTGTAAAGGAGGTCACCGGAGCAGCGCTGACTGAATGCACTCCGGTGACCTCAGTCAGGGGCTCATGCTGCTGGGAGCGGACGTGTTCCCGGCAGTGTGAGCTTACAGCAGCCATGACAGCTGTCACATCTCCAGATGTGACAGCTGTGCATGGGAGATCAGCGCAGGAACGTGGACAGGTAACTATTTTTTTTTTTTTTTAGTAAAATTAGAATTAAATAAAATTGTGTTTTATTTCAAATAAATTATTTTTTTCTGGGTGTTTGTCTTTTTTCTTTTTAACACTTTGTAGGTTAGTAATGGGGGTGTCTTATTGACGCCCATCATTACTAACCTGGGCTTCATGTCAGCTGGCGCTGACATGAACCCCACCACTATTACCCCCTGCCACCGCACCAGGGCAGCGTGGAAGAGCGAGGCTAAGTGCCAGATTTGGCGCACAAATATGATGCGCCAAATCTGGGGCAGCTGAGGGCTGATATTATAGCCTGGGAGGGGGCCTATAACCATGGCCCTTTTCTAGGCTATTAATATCAGGTCGCAGCTGTCCGCCTAGCCTTTGCTGGCTACAATTTATAGGGGGACCCCATGTCATTTTTTTTGGGGGGGTCTTCATAAATAGTAGCCAGAAAAGGCAAAGTGGCTAGCCTTTGCTGGCTACAATTTATAGGGGGACCCCATGTAATTTTTTTTGGGGGGGTCTTCTTATATAGTGGCCAGAAAAGGCAAAGCGGCTAGCCTTTGCTGGCTACAATTTATAGGGGGACCCCATGTCATTTTTTTTGGGGGGGTCTTCATAAATAGTAGCCAGAAAAGGCAAAGTGGCTAGCCTTTGCTGGCTACAATTTATAGGGGGACCCCATGTCATTTTTTTGGGGGGGGTCTTCTTATATAGTGGCCAGAAAAGGCAAAGCGGCTAGCCTTTGCTGGCTACAATTTATAGGGGGACCCCATGTAATTTTTTTTGGGGGGTCTTCTTATATAGTGGCCAGAAAAGGCAAAGCGGCTAGCCTTTGCTGGCTACAATTTATAGGGGGACCCCATGTCATTTTTTTTGGGGGGGTCTTCATAAATAGTAGCCAGAAAAGGCAAAGTGGCTAGCCTTTGCTGGCTACAATTTATAGGGGGACCCCATGTCATTTTTTTTGGGGGGGTCTTCATAAATAGTAGCCAGAAAAGGCAAAGTGGCTAGCCTTTGCTGGCTACAATTTATAGGGGGACCCCATGTCATTTTTTGGGGGGGGGGCTTCTTATATAGTGGCCAGAAAAGGCAAAGCGGCTAGCCTTTGCTGGCTACAATTTATAGGGGGACCCCATGTCATTTTTTTTGGGGGGGTCTTCATAAATAGTAGCCAGAAAAGGCAAAGTGGCTAGCCTTTGCTGGCTACAATTTATAGGGGGACCCCATGTCATTTTTTTGGGGGGGGGCTTCTTATATAGTGGCCAGAAAAGGCAAAGCGGCTAGCCTTTGCTGGCTACAATTTATAGGGGGACCCCATGTCACTTTTTTTGGGGGGGTCTTCTTATATAGTGGCCAGAAAAGGCAAAGCGGCTAGCCTTTGCTGGCTACAATTTATAGGGGGACCCCATGTCACTTTTTTTGGGGGGGTCTTCTTATATAGTGGCCAGAAAAGGCAAAGCGGCTAGCCTTTGCTGGCTACAATTTATAGGGGGACCCCATGTCACTTTTTTTTGGGGGGGGTCTTCATAAATAGTAGCCAGAAAAGGCAAAGTGGCTAGGCTTTGCTGGCTACAATTTATAGGGGGACCCCATGTCACTTTTTTTTGGGGGGGGGCTTCCTATATAGTAGCCAGTAAAGGCTAAGCTAACTGCTGCGGCCTGGTATTAATAGCAAAGGAAGGGTCCATGGTTATTGGCTACTTCACAGACTATAACATCAGCCAACAACCGTCTGCTTTCCCTTTGCTATTTATTAAAGCTATGCGTGAGCCCACTTATTTTTTTTGGTTAAAAGATTTTATTAAAGTGAAAGATTATTGTACAGTGTATGTAGGTTCATTCACTGAAAGCTCCTGCATACGCTGTAAGGTTGATTTCTCACGTCCACATATCCACGTTAGTACAGATAAGTGTGACCGAGCATGCTTTGCAATGGGTCTGTGTGTGGGTCTCCGCTGTGTGTGGAAAATGGCATCAACACTCGTCCCGGAGATTGACGTCTGAAAGAACCGTACAATATAGGTGAGGGGTTAGTGTTGGTGTGTGTGCGTACATATCTCCATATGTTTATTTAATTTTTTTTTTGGGGTTAATCTTTTATTCCTCCATTTTGTTTTTAAAATAATATTCACACACGTTATTATTCACTGTAGATTGAAAAATATCCCGAAATATGGGACCGAGCTAGTCCTGACTACAAAGACAAGCAGAAGAAAAAAGACGCCTGGGCCTCTGTGTTGAGCCAAATGTATCCCCAGTGGGTGAATGCTGAACGTGATGCCCAAGAGGAAATTAGTAAGTTTTGATTTTTACACTTATTTTTATATCTATTTATAATTGCACTTTTTGGTGTGAAAGCAGTTCATAAATTGTTTTGGTTGTGTCATTGCAGTGTATGATATTAAAAATCGGTGGAGATCGGTCACCGACCGGCTGGTGAAGTATCACCAGTCGGTGCAAAGTGGCTCATCACCCAAAAAAAGAAAATTTCCTTTTGCGGACGAGCTGGCCTTCATACTAACCAGTAGGAGTTTGCGGAGGTAAATTCCCAAAACATATTAATTGAAATGTTTCCAAAAATGTTGTATTTACATTGGGATTTACCTTTTATTATATACAGAACTGAAGGAAACATCATGGCCCCAACAGCAGAAGAGGACACAAACACAGAGCAAGCAGAGGAGGAATCCGAGGACTTTTTCCAGCTTTCCTCACCGGATCCATCTGCTTCGGCATCTTCAGCATCTGGTTGTCCCTCACATTCTTTGTCCAATCCAGCGGACATCGGGACGGGTTTGGTGACTGATTCTCCTGCTCCTGCTCCAAGTGACGCTGGAAGCTCTGCTGGTGATGTGTTGAGGCCCACTGGGAGGGGGTCTGGTTCTGCTCATCTCGTGGCATCGAGAAGGGCGGGCAAAAAAAAGGCCAAAAGCCACGGGGGTGGGACTATTGTGCTTGAAGCACTCACAAATCGAACCCTCAGCCTTGTGGAAAGGGCATCCCAGGAAGATGCCATCGATAAATTTTGCTCAGCCCAAGCTGCCCGCATCAGATCTCTGCCACGAGATAGGCAGAACATGTACATGACTGCAGCAGGCGCTATGGTCATGGCAATTGAAGAGGCAGCAGTTATGCCCTCGCCCCCAGCCGTAGTATGCGGAATATTTAATTGTTTCAAACCCAGTGTGCCTCCACCACGACCAGCAGCTGCAACCCAGCGTTTTGGGCAGGTTGCTGCAGCATACCGTCCAGAAGATATGCAACCAAGTTATGGTCGGCAAATGGCTCATGGTGCATCATCATTTATCAGAGGACCATCCCCCAACTCTACTTTTTCTCAAGAAATGTTTCCTGGGTACAGCTTTGAAGAAGACCTTCAAAACTTGTAGTTAAAAAATTTTACCCCTCCCTGTCAGCATTTTTGGACCCTAGCAAATACAGACAGCACCTGTAGGTCGATAGATACACAATGTTTTAGAGAATCAGACAATTAACAAAGACCTTTTCTTATGGTCACCTATACCAGGCATCAGGCGTAGGGGACTGTAAGAAAAGGTCTTTCTTTTTATATAATTAAACAACCTACAGGTGCTGCCCGTATTTTAGGGCCCAAAACTGATTAGAGGACAGGTGTGCTGTACACAGTGTGTAATTTTTTCCCAAGTTATGGGCAATGTTTGTCCGATTAAATTTTCTAGAAGTTTGTTGTTTTGTGTTTTTAAAAAGTTTTTTACAGTTATTCTATATTACGTATTAAAAAAAATATTTAAACTATCTGTTAATTTTTCTTTTCAAGTGTATATGTGGTTGGATTGGGTTGTAATGAAAAAGTGTTCCCCTGATCTGCGCTCACCATAGCGCAGGTCAGAGGAACTCTACATTTTTGAAATTTGTTCAAACTAATCTACGTATGTGGTCGGCTGTATACAGTGGTTTTTAAATTATAAATATACTTTGATATTTTGGACCACAACTATTTTTTGGATGAATACTACTCTCAACACTGTTATTTGCTAGTTCTGTTCTTAGCGCAAGCAAATAACAATGGTGAGGGTTGACTTTAGCAGACAGTACTTGGGAATAGCGCTCTAGGTAGTAATGCCAATTTACAGGCTCTGGTCTTTGTGGGTTGTTCACTTTTGCGTTGACGTATTGTCGAAAAACAAAATGTAGAAGGTTGCAATTCAAGAAATATTTTAGACAAATTTAAGTTTAACCAAAATTTATTTTTTTTAAAAACATTTTTTTTTACATTTTTATTTTAAAAAAAAAGGAGGAAGTTCTTCTTTTATTGTTCATCAGATCTTCTCTGCTGGTCAGGCTGCTCAACACCAGCACAGGAGTATTGCCAGTGCACGGCACCTTCAGGACTCATGAAGTAGTCAGCGAAGGTTTCTCGCACCCTGGCACCAGAGTTGGATGGCCTTCCCTGACCGGAGTTGACAACTGGAATTAATTCAGATAGCTGTGACTCCTCATCTTGCTCGGTGCTGTACTCACGAGCATAGTTGTGGAGTACACAGCATGCCTTAATTACAGTGTCAACGGTCTCCGTATCCAACTGGATGGCAGTGTGAAAGATCCTCCACTGACTACACATGATTCCGAAGGTGCATTCCACATATCTGCGTGCACGACTCAGCCGATAATTGAAAATCCTCCGCCGGGCATTCAGTGCCCTTCGTGGGTATGGGCGCAGCAGGTTGGTCTGTAAGGGAAATGCCTCATCCGATACCATCACAAAAGGAACTGGATGTGTGGAACCCGGCAAAGGTCTTGGGGCTGGGAGCGTTACGCCATCTTGAAGAATTTGCAGCCCAATCTGTGATGATCTAAACACCCGAGAGTCCCCAGTACTGCCATAAGCACCAACGTCAATGGCAACAAATTTGAAATGTGCATCAGCAACCGCCATCAGGACCACAGAAAAAAATTTCTTATAATTAAAGAAGCGTGATCCTGATCGTGGTGGCTGCTGAACTCTCACATGTTTGCCATCGACAGCACCAATGCAGTTTGGGAAATTGGCCACAGTTTGAAAGCCTGCTGCGACCTGCAGCCAAGTCTCCTCGGTTGGAGAAGGCATCACGATGGGCTGCAACTTCTGCCAGATGACGGTACATGTGCACCTCACAATTCTGGAAATGGTGGATTTACCAACCCTAAATTGGAGGTGCAGTGATGTATAGCTTTCTCCTGTGGCCAAAAATCTGAAAAGGAAAAATAGATAATTAGAAAAGCCATAAAAAGAAATACAAGCCAACAGTAATTATCCATTATTAATTCATCTTTTAAAAAATTAAGGTCTTTATTACAAAAAACTATTCCAACAATGGGCTCGTTTTTTTTTGGGGGGGGGGGGGGCTCCACATTTTCAATCTTTTTTGGTCATCTTTTGTTTTCTCTTGAGTTCACACATATCAATTTATAATGTGTTTTGACTTTGTGTCTGTGTTTGCCTACGATGTTTGCTCTAGAGTTTACACATCAGTGACCTTTTCAATCTGATCTCTGTGCATGGTGATCTCATGGTCAAGCCAAAAATATGTACACAAAGACAGACACAGTGGAGCCATCACCACAGGGTAACAAAACCAGGTACACCAGCCATCACCGCAGGGTGGCGAACAAAACCAGGTACATATAAATCAACATTCAACTTACCGCAAGGTGATGAGCAGCCTTTCCTCAGCAGAGATGGCCCTTCGCATTACAGTGTCTTGGAAGTCCAGGTCAGGAGACATAAGGCTTAGCAGCCGATCAAATGCAATAATGTTCAGACGGCAGAACTGTTTAAATTTTTCAGGAAAACTATAGTAAACAGAGAAAAAAAAAATATTAAAAGATAATTTTGTAACATAGTATACAAACAAAACCTTAAAAAAACAGCATAGACGGATGACATTATACTTTCTTCACATATATCTTACCTCCTTAAATCCTGGTAGAGAACATTAAAGTGGCCCTTGTCCGTCCGCTCCTGCAAGATAGGGTGCACCCAAATTTTTTTTGGTCGTCTTCTCCTCCTTAAACGCTCCTATAGAACAATAATAGGTTAGTACACACACTACATAAAAATAATGTACCCCAAAAAAACTTAGTTTATATTACCTGCTCAACGTTGTAGTGCAGGAGATTTAAGCAAGTCATTAGCAGAAGGTTTAGGCATGGTCTGCTGACCCGCAGGGGCTGCAATTCCTGTGGCATACTGTCTTTTGCAAAAAACAAAATGGTGAAGAGGGGTTGAACTAGGAAATGACATCAGGATTTCCATCTTTTTTTTTTTTTTTTTCAATAACTTTATTTGTGCTCAAAAACGCATGAAATAAGCTTACAAAAACGCATGTAAAATCCGCATACAAAAACGCGTCAAAAACGCGTCAAAAACGCGACCAAAAAACGCACGCGATTTTCTGGCAAGGGACATGCAGAAATGTTGCAGAAATTTTCTGCTTCATAAATGCAACGTGGGCACATAGCCTGAGGCTGTGTGCCCACGTAGCGTTTTTCAAGCGTATATGCTGCGGAATTTCCGCAGCGTAAATGTGACACCCCAGGGGTCTGGTTGCCACAGTAACGTAATGTTATGTCTGAGAGCAGGTGGGAGGTCCTTTAGTCAGGGATCCTGTGCATGCCACACCTCCTGCCCAGTCTTGGGAGGGGAAGAACTTCCCCTATATAAACCTGGGGCTGAGGCAGGGTGAGTGAGTAGAAGAAGAGAAGAAGTAGAGACAGCATAGGAAGAAACAGCAGTTACAAGGAGTCAGGGGCTGGCAGCTGCAGAGTTCGCCCTGACTAAGAAGACTTTTTACCGGACCCGGAGTCCGAGGCTGTGGGGACTAATTCCTGCCCAGCAGCAGAATCCGTCAGGCAGGGGATTTCAGGTCCTCTGGCCCAGAAGCCCGAAGGCACGGTCACACGCGTGGGACCAGCACCGCCATCGTGGAGCGGAAGCCATTAGAAGGCCCCGAGTCACCGGCCATACGGGTGAGCACCACACGGTACACTCAGGGACGTGGGCTACTTACATCAGCTCCTAGCAAGGTAGCCAGAAGAGTACAGTCAGTTTGGGAGGCCTACAACTACGCCTGACCAGGGGAGATCCCATCTGCTCAAGGACTGACCAGGCCCCATCCGCTAGCAAGTACTCCGGGAGGGTCTTTTGTTGTTACCAGTAAAGACCCTGAACTACACCGTACCGTCTCTGAGTGGTTCCTGCTACCCCCATCATCCACGTCGGCTGCCCTGAGGCCATACCCCTCCCGTTGGGGGTTATACTATCACGCTGCACAATCCCACCATCGGCCTCAGCGGTCTGCCCTGCAGCAGCAGCCCCCTGGCTGCACTCAACGGGTGGCGTAGTCATCAACCATTTACTACTAATGGACTGCCGTCTAGTTTGACTCCCTGGGCACGGACCGGGTCACCGCCACGAGACTACAACCCTCCACAAATCCGGCTCCGGGTAAGCTCCCGCATGCGCAGCGCAGCGCGACACAGGCCCAGGGGCGCGTCAACTTTGGCGTAGTCGGCAGGATTTCGTGCCCGCAACCACCGGGTACTGCGTGCCTTAAAAGCAAAGACTGTTCAAACTTACCAGTGGTGAAGATTCCCGCTATCCGTGGAGGTTTCCCGCCATCCGGCGCCATCTTCTACCTTCTTCCCGCCATCCGCGAAGTTTTCCCGCCATCCGGCGCCATCTTCGACCTTCTTCCCGCCATCCGTGGAGTTTTCCCGCCATTGGACGCCATCTTGAGGACGCCGCGCGGGAAGAAGAGGGGCGTGGACTCCGAAAGCGCGCGAGAACTGAAGCCCCGCCTCACGTCCGGACGTTGCGTAAGGTCCTGGAAGGAGCCCAGCAGACGCCGACGTCACAGGAGCGCGACGGAAGGTCCTCAACCCTGACGATCCACTGCGGAGCCGCGGCCTACGGAAGAGGATCATCGCAAGGTAGGCCACGGTCCACTAGGGGGGAGGAAGATGTCGGATACGGAGGAGAGCTTCACTGCCTCAACCCCCGCCAGCGCTACCGCTGCTGCAGTTATGCCCTTCACCATGCCCTATATCCCGGGAGCAGCTTGGCTACCCCAGTACTCAGGGGAGTCACATACCCTGCATGACTTTAGAGAAAAGCTGGATAGCCTCTTCCAGGTGTACCCCCTCACAGAAGAGCAAAAAGTGAGCATCCTGGTGGCCCAACTAACCGGGGCAGCCAAAAGGGAAGTAAAATCCTGGCCACCTGGGAGGAAGACTGTCGCAGGGATACTAACCCGGCTGAAGGACACCTTCGATACCCGCACCTCAGCCGAGATCAAGCTTAGATTCTACGGGTGCAAGCAGCGAGCGCATGAGAGTATAAGGGACTATGCACTAAACCTACAAGAGGCCCTGAGGGCCATAAAGCAGACCGACCCTGATGGGGTGGGAAACGAGGACAGGCTGTTGACTGAACAATTTATAGAGGGTTTATATTGCAATGCCCACCGAACCCAGTTGCGGGCAATGGCCTTACAGGATCCCCATCTGGACTTTGCACAGTTCAAGGATAGAGCTATCCGGGTGCTCCGAGAACCAGCACCGGGTGGCGTTGTGACCCACAGGCGCCCAGCTATCACTTACCACCAGGAGGCAGAAGACTCCACACAAGTAGAACAGGAGAATCAACCCTCTGCTTATAGTGAGCCTGCCGTACCCCTAGTGAGACAAAGAGCCGGTAGACAGCTGCCCAGTTTACCCTTGACAGCTCCTACACCCTGTAGTTCAGGGCCAGACAGTCAGCTCCGTAGGTCCACTAGGGCCACTAGAGGCCAGTTACCCGCACGTTGGAGGATCTAAATGTTTAAGCTATTTTATAATGTTTACCTGTCTATAGTTGCTTGTGTGTAATTTTGTATTTCTAGTTGTTTTTAGGAATCCTTGGTGGATTTACCGGGAATCCTTGTATATAGTTGGAGCGTAACCCAGGATGGACTAAAGACTGTCAAGGACTCGGGGTAGAACAGACCCCTACCTGGTTACGTCTCCCTGTGTTGGTGAAATGGACACCTTGCTTTCTTCAGAGACTGCACCCGGTTGCGGACACGCCGTAACCATCTTTATGTGTTTTCTTATTGTATTATTAATGTTTTGCCTTGTTATGTTTTCTAAATGTGTTTAGTCCCGGAGTACTAAATTTTACTAGGGGGGAATGTGACACCCCAGGGGTCTGGTTGCCACAGTAACGTAATGTTATGTCTGAGAGCAGGTGGGAGGTCCTTTAGTCAGGGATCCTGTGCATGCCACACCTCCTGCCCAGTCTTGGGAGGGGAAGAACTTCCCCTATATAAACCTGGGGCTGAGGCAGGGTGAGTGAGTAGAAGAAGAGAAGAAGTAGAGACAGCATAGGAAGAAACAGCAGTTACAAGGAGTCAGGGGCTGGCAGCTGCAGAGTTCGCCCTGACTAAGAAGACTTTTTACCGGACCCGGAGTCCGAGGCTGTGGGGACTAATTCCTGCCCAGCAGCAGAATCCGTCAGGCAGGGGATTTCAGGTCCTCTGGCCCAGAAGCCCGAAGGCACGGTCACACGCGTGGGACCAGCACCGCCATCGTGGAGCGGAAGCCATTAGAAGGCCCCGAGTCACCGGCCATACGGGTGAGCACCACACGGTACACTCAGGGACGTGGGCTACTTACATCAGCTCCTAGCAAGGTAGCCAGAAGAGTACAGTCAGTTTGGGAGGCCTACAACTACGCCTGGCCAGGGGAGATCCCATCTGCTCAAGGACTGACCAGGCCCCATCCGCTAGCAAGTACTCCGGGAGGGTCTTTTGTTGTTACCAGTAAAGACCCTGAACTACACCGTACCGTCTCTGAGTGGTTCCTGCTACCCTCATCATCCACGTCGGCTGCCCTGAGGCCATACCCCTCCCGTTGGGGGTTATACTATCACGCTGCACAATCCCACCATCGGCCTCAGCGGTCTGCCCTGCAGCAGCAGCCCCCTGGCTGCACTCAACGGGTGGCGTAGTCATCAACCATTTACTACTAATGGACTGCCGTCTAGTTTGACTCCCTGGGCACGGACCGGGTCACCGCCACGAGACTACAACCCTCCACAGATCCGGCTCCGGGTAAGCTCCCGCATGCGCAGCGCAGCGCGACACAGGCCCAGGGGCGCGTCATAAACGCTTGAAAAACGCATGTAGATCCGCACCCCATGGTCCCCAATGGCATTCCGCAATGTCAATGCCCATGCTGCGGATTTTTCCGCAGCGTATATGCTGCAGTCAAAAATCCGCAGCATGTTCATTAATTTTGCGGAAGCGCCGCGGAATCAATGTGCGGATGGTACCCAAGTCTGGAGGAGAGGAGACTCTCATCCAGACCTGGGTACCAAAGAACCTGTAAAAAAAAGAATAAAATAAAGTTTATACTTATCTTCTGATGTTTTCCCTCCGTCGCGCTGTTGTCTGAAGGACCTGCCACGTCATTGAGTCATGTGACCCACCACATGACTCAATGACGTCACCGCAGGTCCTGCACACAGCAGCGTGAGCCGCTCAAGACTCCGGACGGGGCAGAGAATGCATCAGAAGGTGAGTATAAAGTTTATTTTTTTATTTTTTACCATTCTGAACAAGTTGTCAAGCACTTTTCCAAGTGATGCTTGGAGAAGTGCTTGATAACCCGCATGCGGAAATGCATGCAAAGACGCCTCACAAACGCTTCTACCTGGCGGGAAAACCGCATGTAAT